>NC_090436.1:885877930-887077930 GCF_031143425.1 Pleurodeles waltl | reverse complement strand
GAAGAGTATGTGGAAGGGTTAGGGAGAGCATAGTAGCAGGGTGAGATAAATGCAGGAGAATTTAGTAGGGTTGTGTGGGAGGTCACTGTAGTAGAAAGAGGTTTGGTGAGTTAGATGTGGAAGCAGAGGGAAGAGCTTAGGCAAAGTTATTTAGGAGATGAAAGTAGTAGAAAGGATTTGGGATGAGTCAGAGTGAGAATGGAGGATAGTTTGATAGAGACATGACATATGATGATGGGTAGATAAGTGTAATAAGATGAGAGCAGGAATTCATAGATATCTAGTATAACAACCCACCCAGGAGCCATGCAATGACCCACAAATATGCCAAGCACAGAAACAACATTTTCACACATACATACATACATATATATATATATACACACACACATACAAACACACATGAATACACACACATATGCACATACAATACATAATTAGAACCATGGGTAAAATATACTTAGTCAAACAGGTTTAAAGAGTGTGCGTGTATTTTATTGTTATGACATAGGAGCGATACATATTTTCTAAAGAACTATACATAACTAGAAATATACACATAATCTGAAAAAAATATTTATCAACATAGGCATATGCAGTCCATAGTTGTTTGAATATGGTGGTTATGAAGGAAAGAGCCAACTCTTCAGTAGTTTTCTGAAGACAAGAAAGTTTTCTGTGGCTCTTATAGTTGGGGGTAATGAATTCCATAGTTTGGCTCCTTGAACGGAGAAGGATGTACCACCTATAGTCTTTTTCTTGTATGGTGGTGTTCTAAGGCGGGGTGCCAATCTTGACCGGGGGTTTCTTTGTTGGATGTATTTGGTTATTTTGTTTCTGATAAAAAGCGGTCCTGTTCCATGTATAGCTTTGTGGGTGATACAAAGCAGCTTAAAAGTGCATCTTCTGGCATCGGGTAACCAGTGTAGTGCTCTCAAGGCAGGGGAGATATGGGCTTGCGGCTTTACATGTATTAGTAGCCTGGCTGCGGAATTCTGCATACGTTGTAGTTTTCTCATAATAGATAGAGATGATCCATGGTAGAGGCCATTGGCATAATCCAGTTTGGATAGTACAAGCGAGATAGTAGCTTGCACCTTGTGTGGAAATCCGAGGTGGGGGAAGATGCGTCGTAAAGTCTTCAAGGTGATGAAGCTTGTTCATGCTAATTTGTCCACTTGGGCATTCATAGTTTACTTGGAATCCATGATGATTCCTAGGTTTTTAACTTCCTTGTAAAATTGAGGAGGTGGTCCGAGATAGTCAGTCCAGACGCACAGAGGGTCATAACTTTTCCAGTCACCACATATGAGTATTTCTGTTTTGGAGGTATTTTGTTTGAGATGGCTCCAGGTCAACCACTGATCAACGGCTCTGAGGCAACTGAAGATTTGTGAGTTTTCAATGTTTTTGGGGCGTTTTAATTTAAGTAGTAATTTGTGTGTCATCTGCATAGTTGTAGCATGTGAGATGGAAATCATTGATCAGTTCTGGTAAAGATATCATGTAGATGTTGAAAAGCAAAGGTGAGATGCTTGATCCTTGGGGTACCCCTGCTTTTGTGAGGTAGGGTTTGGACGAGAAGGGGGGCGAGTGGATGATATTAGATCTTTTTTGAAGATAGGAAGTAATCCAGTTGAGAGCAATCCCTTGTATGCCGGCTTCGTGGAGTCTTTGAATTAGGGTGTCATGGTCAACCGTATCAAAGGCAGCTTAGAGGCCCAAGGGAAGTAGTGCAGCAACTCCATTTCGGTCGACTGTGCTCTTAAGATCATCCCAGATTGCTATGAGTGCCGATTCAGTGCTTCTTCCTGGGTGAAATCCAGCGTGGAAGTCTGAAAGTATAAAATTGTCTTCAATGAATTGTGGCATCTGGGCGAATGCTGCTCTTTCTATCAATTTGCCCAGGAAAGGTCCATTTGTGATTGGTCTGTAGTTGTTGGGGTCTTGCGGGTCTAGGTTTGTTTTCTTTAATAAAGGTCGTATGTATGCCTTTTTCAGGTCTACAGGAAAAGTTCCTGAAGTTAAAGAGTTGTTGATGATTCTTCTTACAGGTGTGGCAGCAGAAGTAGATAGAAGAATGTTCTTGACGATTTGTGGTGGGCAAGGGTCAGAAGGGCAACCGGAAGATCTGCTTGCTTTGACCAAATCCATAAATTCACCCTGGGATATTTGTTTGAAGGACTGTAGAGGTTGGGTTGGTTTATTCTTAGAGGGTATTTTAGTAAATACTACTGCTATTTTTTCGGATTCGTGGAGGTTGTTTCTTTACAGCTATACGGAGCAATGGAGCCACTGCCACCAGCATGACTGTGCCGTGAACGCATGGTTCAGATCTTCGATGCTTCCTTGCTGGGGGAACTAGAGTGGCATTGTTCATTGCCATTTTGGCCACTCCTCTGGTGCATACAGCCTGTCTTTCGCTGAGTATGGCGCTTCTTCGAACATCTGCCAACTGTGTGTCTTGCCGACCTGCCAATATCTCCTCTGGACCAAGAACTGCTGATGTCCCCGATGAGGGTTCATACACGGTCGTGCCCCATGAGACTTAGGCTGATCCGCGAGGCCATTTATGAATGCTCTGAGTTGGTTCTCCCCTCTGCAGACAATGGCACTGATGCAGGTGAACCTGCACATGAGACTATTGCACACTTTTGCTCAATGAATCCATCCGCCCAAGTGATCGATCTTACATCAGACGATTTGGCCTCATTTTTTGATGACTTTTTACAAGGTGACTTCGGAGCTAGTCTTCAAGATCATGACTATAGTTCCACGCCACAATGATTTACTTTGGTCTGCTGTGCTTTGCATGGTTGACTTTAAGTCTCTTTAGTATGTTATAAACTTTCAATTTTTAACTATGTTTTTAACTTTGGTTTTTATGCTTTGCTTTTAGTCCAGAGCAGCTTTTTTAGCTTTTTGGATTCCCTCACCTTCGGTGGCATCCAATACTGGCATCATTCTTGTTATGGCAATGGGGAGCATGTAGTGAATCCTAGTCTGTTTTAATGAGATAACAGGAGTTAGCTTAGCCTTTGGCTTGCAGACTCGTGCCCCCGTCACCTAGTGACTTTTAACCTACTTAACTTGCTAGAGATAAGCAGAGGAGGGACATGGTAGGGGAGAACTACTCAAGTTATCCAGTTGAAAATTATGCACTGCTTATACACCTAAGAAAATTGAGCAGTGGGAGGACACAAGCAATGGGTACATGCTCCAGGTTAGGGACAAACACACGAAGAGGAAGGAAGCCTACGATACCTGACCGATATGAAGCAGGCAAAGGAGAGTCACAGTGAATCCAACCAATGGTAACTCATTGGTGGTCACCTAAGCCCACTGATAGAAAAGGCATTGAACACTGTCTAGGTGCGACCTAAAAACAAATTAAGTAATGGATACTGTTCAGCACAAGGGCCGGCTACATTGTACAGGTTAAAGAGGCAGACAGGGAGCACACAATAACACAGTATGGCAAAGTGCATAGGTCTCACCTTTAGTCCTGTTGGTTTTGCTGGTGTTTTTTGCAGATTCTGTACAGCAAATTCTAGCAATGTGCTACACAAATGTTATTAATATAACAGAATCATACAGAGTATATTTGCACTACTGTCTAAAGCAGCTCCCATTCCCACACACAAACACAGACACTCACATACAATCACACACACAATGAACTTTACCTTCATGGTGCCGTACCTGCTGACTCCATTTATTACAGAGTCAAATGATGTGATTGAAGGCCATGCCATTTTTTATTAAATTTGGAATTGCCTTGTTTTTCGCCTATTTCATCATTATGCTCCATAGATTTCAAATTTCTACAAAGCAGAAACAAATGAGGCACGCAGTACAACTCAGTATAACACTTTGTAAAAGTTAAATTGTCACCTTGGAGTCACTGAAGCTGTATTGAGACATTTAACTGGTGCTAACAGGGTGGAGCTTTTGTCTAGACATTATTAATGCAACCAGTCAATGAACTCAGGAAGAGTTCTTTTGCCTTCAGCATGAACAAATTCTTACATATTTAAATGTTTTTAAAAAATGTGGAAATATTGATTCCTTTATTGGAAAAAATGATTTTCTTCAATGTTAATACAAATTCATGTTACACACCACAGCCACCATTCACATTGTAGCTGTAATTTCAATAAGGCTCACATAGTACAGAAAATATACTCCGCTTTTTATTGTCTAACATCTTGAATGAAACAGTCCCTCTTAGTGAGTCACATCAGAAATATGTGAAGCACAATAGTGTAGTGAATGCCTGTTTCTTCACAGAAATCAGTGCTGCAAGAGGCTAATCGATTGTGTACAGAATGAACCTAAAACCGAAGAAAAGTTCTAAAACCTACCTAGGATGCACCGACTAAATCAAGTAATGGCAAAGTCAGTAGGACTGTCTTATGATTGAAAGTGGCTTTTGCATCTCTGATGGTTGTAGATGCTCAGGACGTCCTCATATACGCACTCTGTCACTCATCTTTCCACTCTTTCATCCAAATCAGCAAACCATTCACTCAGCCTTTTACTCACTCTCTGACACAACCGTAATAAAAAAAAGCACACATACTGAAAAATGAATTAAAAGTGTACAAGTAAAAATAAAGAAAACATGCTGCCTTCTAAACAGGGCAGGCGTATGTTTGTAATAACAAAACTAAACATAGAAACTATGTCTATTTTGCTATGGTAAAACAATGATAGACTAGGGATAACAGCTTTCCATATTGAGCCCCTGTTTTAGAGGAAGTGCCCTTGTGCAATGTGACACACTGCAAATGTAATAAGCAGCAAGCAAGCAACCTGTTAGCACTGCCTGGTGAGCTGAGGTATCATCTGAAGAAATATGAAATTAAAAGAGAAGTGAAGAAGTGAAAGGGCAGCTATGAAGGACGAAAATTCAAGCTACCAGCAGAATAATGAAACACACTCCTTTTCAGATGAATATACACACATGATCAGAAAATGCCATCACTAACAAGGCAAAAGAGCCAATGACTGATGCGTCATTACCCTTATGCAGTTCACTGTCATGAATGGAAGCAGTGTAAGTAATACTCAGACAGACCAGCAGCAGAACAGAATGGACCCAGGGGCCTGTAACTATTATCAATGGCTTATCGCCATATCCAACTGAGGACTACTGTACTGAGCATAAGCTTTCACATCAGGCATACAATCATAATATTACAAAGTATATCAAATTACAA
The DNA here is from genome assembly GCF_031143425.1 of Pleurodeles waltl. NCBI lineage: Eukaryota > Metazoa > Chordata > Amphibia > Caudata > Salamandridae > Pleurodeles > Pleurodeles waltl. Next base: position 887,072,708 of record NC_090436.1, on the reverse strand, counting down.
TTTGCAAAGAAAAACACTTCATCTCCTAAGAGGTTCTGACAAGGATTCTGCCTGTACAAATTTATAACCACGGTTTGTCAGAGAGTAACCAGCACCAAAATGCTTGCCTGTTCTGGCGATTTGTGAGATTCCATTCAGAGTAATGACAATTGACCCTTAAATGCCTATTGTCTTTAACATATGCTTTTTACAATCAATATGAGGCCTACTGCCTTCATTGTAACTTTTCAGTATAAACAATTAAGCCTCTACTCTTTATCATTGGCTTGTTACCATAAGCAGCTCAGAGCTACTGTGCAGGTTCATAAGCCTTCTCACAACGCATCCACCAGGTATATCTTAATAATATTGCAAATATCTACAAAAATCAGTTGTCAAAACAATACAGAATCCCTACTAATAAATCCTAATAAGGATTACCATGTTCAAATCATCCATCTCCATGGTTTGTTCAGATGGGTCACCATCACCAAAACCCTTGCCTACTAAAGTAATCTATGAGATTTCATAGAGCAAAACAACTGCCTACAAGCTTTAGCACAGCGCAATAATAATCCACCCTTAAAAGCAGTTTTTTGTCCTTTTCAGTAATTTATAAAGCGCACGGCTATTCCGAGGAGTGTCCGGATGCTAGACTAGAGGAAGGAGTCCATTGTACGCACCCAGAAACCAAGACCTTACAGCCCCATGGAGAAAAGCCACGTTTCGAGTTTTCTGTGGAATGTGGATTTGACACAGTTCACGTGTACGCTCATTCCATGCTTTAGCAGCACAAAAAGCAAAGGCTTTACTGCCCCTTCGAACACACATAACACAAGGGATCGTCAGAAGTGAAGTAGAAGCAGAACGCAGCACTTTCAAGGGGAATTACTGGACAAAATCTCTTCTTTAGATAGCTAGGGCTGGACAGATATACTGCCTGGTGAACTAGAACTAGGGCTTGAGATAGCATCTGTTTCCTGACAGGCAGGCAACAGTGGGTTTTCAAGGCTGACAGAATAGATGAACACCTGAGAAAATGCAAGAGAAGCCTGGCCGTTGCATTTTGGACCACCTACAGGCAGTTCACCAAAGCCTATGTAACTCTTAAGTACATAGTGGTAGTGTAGTTCAAGCGTGGGGTGATCAGCGCATGGATCACAACTCTCCTTGACTCCAAAGGGAGAAGGGGAAGTAATTTTCTCAGAGTGTGCAGCATCACAAAGCATTGGCCCACCACTGCAGAGATCTGAGGCTGCATGGATAGAGGGATGTCCAGCTTCACTCTTAAGTTTTTAACCACCAAAGTTGGAGGGGGTAGGGCAAGCTGCACAGGGGGGGCAGAGATCTTCCCACCAGTTTGACTCATGCAAAACAAATGGTATAATGTCCTTCTTCTCTGCATTGTATTTGAGTTGGCTATCTTGCATCCATTCAAAAACGGCTTCCGTGATGTCTGTAAAAGATGCTGCAGTTGAGGCATGGGAACCGTCAACGGCAAAGAGCAACTGGGTATCCTCAGCATATGAAATGATTTTACACCCAAAAAGGCTCAACTACAGAGGCCAGAGGGCACATAACATTAGCAAGGGTAGGGTTTAAAAATGGAACCCTGCGGGACCCCTTGGCTTACCACCTTGACCTCAGAAGAAAAAGGGGCAAACCAAACCGATTGGCCTTTAGAGAACAGGAAGGACTGGGGGCGTGGTTGGAGGTCACGCAAGATGGCCTCTGCTCTTTAGAGCTCTGTGAGGCTTCAGCACTTCCTGGAAAGAAGGAGATGTTTTCACATCAAAATTATTAATTTCTTCCGCACCGGAGCACTGCGGCTGGATAAATATGTCTTTATCTTACAGAGACATCGAGTTTTGAAGTCATTTCAGAGACTTAATGTGAGGGCCTGAGGTACTTATTTATCTGCGTCATTTGCGCTTCTTTGCGCTTCACTCTGTAAGCCTCTGCACAAACCTAAACTTTCACAGAAATGTTTCTATTTGACTTTTAACTGCTTGCCTGGATGTGATTCTACAAATCTAGTTTCCTCTGCAATGGAATATTTATTACCTTCTGACAGCCAGCTGAACTTTTGACCTCTCTCTTCAAACACATTTAGCTGAGGTTTTCAACTTTCAGTATTCACTGGCAGTTCTTGTCAAGGAGCTCTTTCAAATTGCTCTTCATAACATGGTAAATGCTTTCCTTTGACATAGGGGATTTTTTTCCTTTTCAGAAGGTTCCCTTAAAACTAGTCACCAATTGTTTGACTATGTTCAGTAAAGTGCTTTGCTCTTGTGGTATTCTGTCATGCCTGTTATGAGAGAATAATTTAGGATTTTCTATTTATATATTTTTTATTATATTTTGTTATGTTGTTGGAAATTTCTGGCAGCAGCTTCTCATTGTAATATAATTTCATCAACACCTCACATTGCTGGCTTCCTATTACCAAATTGCTGCTGGCTTTTATGGGGAGATCACATAATTCTCAGAGTTGCCAGTCATCATCTTTCTCCAAGTCTAATAATCCTCTTCGAGTGGTGGGCACACATATCACTAAATCTTCTCTACCATCAACTTTAACAATGGATAGTGCTGCAGTCTTTTTAAAGGATGGAGCTTCTTCATCTCATGCTGCTGGCGCAGTTGCGAAAAAAACCATCTAATACATCCTCCGTCAAGCGCCCAAAAAAAGACCTTGATTCTCCCTCAAAATCACCTACACATCTTACTCTAGATGATGTCATGGAGGAATTGCGTGCACTAAAGCCCTTTATGATGGACACTAATGCCTCTTTGCAACGTATTGAGGAGCAATGGTCCCAACACGAACAACAAATTTGTACTCTGGAACAGAGAGTCAGTAGCCTTGAAGATTGTAACACTGTCAATCCTCAGATCTCTAAAGACATAGCTCAACTTAAAAGGCTTACTGAAAGCTTAGAGAACAGACATGATCGCATTCCTTCAAAAAGCAATTCCTTCAATTCTTTGCTTGCCTCCTACCTCTCCCCTCTCTATCCAACGGGCACATCGTTTAGGTCCACAGACTTCAACAGGCCATCGTGCACATCCTAGAGGAATTATTATTCTCTTTCTTCAATTAACTGACTTGATGCAAATACTCTCGGAAGCCAAAAAGATGAGCTCTTTGCTATGGTCAGGTCATCAAGTATTTTTCACACAAGACTTCTCTCCTGCTACAGCTGCACGTCGCAAACAGTTTTTGGACTTACGTCCACAACTCAAATCCTTGAATATTCGATATGGTCTTCTTCACCCATGCATTTTCAAAATTACATTCAAGGACAAATCTTACTTGTTTGAGGAACCTTCAGCACTACAAACGTTTATTAACCAACACAAAATAGAAGCAATGGAACTAGGAGCATCTGCAATTACTTGAAGATATAATTTAATTTGTTTTTAATGTCCTTTTTTTTTTTTTTTTTCTGGACAGTTTAATAGTAATGGTTGTGTTTAATATTTATATCCATGGTTTTCCATCTCTGCATCTTCTTATTTTCTTATATATATATATATATATTTTTTAGATAGTGTTCTTTGTGCAATCCTCATGTTCCTTTCCCAACCGTATCCCTTTCTCACCATCCAAACTGTTCTCCTACACGTTCCACTGTTAAGCTTTGATTTTTATTGTTTTTCATGTCACAGTCCTTTACTGTGGTTATAACGTTATTTGGTCTCCTGAATGGTAAATTTTTCGTTTGTATGTTTTTTTTTTTTCTTCCATGAAACTCGCCTTCATATATTTTAATATCTAATATCACTTTTCTTGTGCTGAAGCCACTCTTGCCTGTCTTTTCAGGTTCTCCGCTGTCCCTCTACCTTTCGGGGTATTCACTTTCTATCTTGTTTTTTTTAGCTTTCGTGGACTTTAGTCCCTGTATTGCCACATCCATGTATAAACAACCTCTGGAGGTTATCTTCCTCCTTTTCTTTTTCTTTACTATCTTGTTTCTTCCTCATTTCTTTGCTTTTGCAAAATTGATATGCCTAGTTTTTTCATTGTTACAGCAGTTGTTTATTAATACTTCTTGTTATGCAACTGAGAACTGTTACTTGGAATGTTAAGGGGCTTAAACACCCCATTAAACGTCAGAGTGTCTTATCTCACCTGAAATGCCACATTGCTTTGTTGCAAGAGACTCACCTCAACGACTCTGAGGCAATTAAGCTTAAAAAACAATGGGTGGGGGACATTTTCTACTCCCCTTCCATCACAAACAAAAATTGGGTAATTATACTCTGTCATAAATCTCTCAAGCCTACCATAATTTCACAGCATCAAGATACAGAAGGTCGCTGGGTACTTGTTACATTTACAATTGACAATATTTCTCTTCCTATCCTTAATATATACGGCCCCACACATCCAGATCCAAAGTTTTGGAAGAATCTTTCACATATTGTCTCTGAACATTCCTCAAACAATTTACTAATAGGTGGTGACTGCAACCAAATTCTCGATCCATTTTTGGACAGACGTTCCATGTCACGTTTCATTCCACATGCCTCCCACAAAGCTTTTAAAAACTTTATTTTACACCATTCTCTCTCTGATTCCTGGAGAGTATGCAATCCCGACCTCTTGGAATACTCTTTTTATTCTCCTACCCACCATTCTCAGGCTTGATTATATCTTTCTGAGTAAAGGTTTATTGCAACATATGGTCAACTCTGAAATTGGTGCTATTTTGATCTCAGATCACGCACCTGTGATTACTGACCTTGATCTTTTTCTTAATCGTTCTAAAACATCTTCATGGAGGTTTAATAACTCTCTACTTTCAGATGCTACTTTTATCGCTTCCTACAGTAAGTTTATAGAAGAATACTTTCACATCAACGATAGTGATCAACTATCATTTCATTTTGTGTGGGATGCATTCAAAGCAGCCTCTAGGGGTTTCATTATAAGTTATGCTCACTCAAAAAAAAAAGTCTGCTCAACAAAAATCGACTTCCATCCTTGAAAATATAAAGTCCCTAGAACATGAATACTATACTCACAAAACTAGTAAATCACATCTTGAAGCACTAGTCTCAGCTAAAATGGAGTTTAACCAATATACCATTGAACAAGCATGCGGCACCCTCCTGAAAATAAATGCCAGATATTATGGTGGTAACAATAAAGCTGGTTCTCATCTAGCTCGATATTTGAAACAAAGAAAAGAAAAAACAACTATTAAATCTATCACAGATAACAATGGTGTTAAACACTTTAGAGACAAAGATATAGCATCGTGTTTCGTTTCTTACTATAAGGACCTGTACACTCCAGAACACATACCAACAGTTGAATCTCTCAACCAATATTTCTCTAATCTCAAACCAAGGGACCCATTGCAGATTGGCCTCTCATCTTTAGACCAACCCCCACAACTTACCGAACTATATACAGCTTTACAATCTCTCCCCAAGGGTAAGGCTCCAGGCCCAGATGGCTTCACAGTAGAATTCTTTATTCAGTTTGCTAAGTCTCTTTTCCCCAAACTCTTTCAATTACTTAATCATTTTATAACGTCAGGTTCTGCATCTGGCTCATTTACAGAGGCCATGATTTGTCTTATTTCAAAAAAAGATAGGGATGCGACTGACTGTAAAAATTATAGACCCATATCATTAATTAATACTGATTTTAAACTCTATGCCAAAGTTTTAGCTCTCCGTTTACTCCCACATATACCTGACCTTATTGATTCTCATCAATCTGGTTTTATCCCTAATAGAAATGTAGCAGATAATTTCCGTACTTTTTTAAATATTATTATCAAGGCATCTAAACTTAAGATTCCTCTGGCAGCTTTATCATTGGATGCAGAAAAGGCCTTTGATAGGGTCTACTGGGGTTTCTTGTCGAAAGCATTGGAATGGCATGGACTAGGTACTAAATTCCAACATTTTATATCCATTCTTTATTTCTCACCATGTTCCTCGGTTATAACAAACGGTATCCGATCTCCTTTTTTCCCTCTTAAAAGGGGTACTCGTCAGGGATGCCCATTATCTCTTTTACTATTTATTTTGTCTCTCAAACCTTTTCTATACCAATTAAAAACGTCTGAACAATTTACGGGGTTTCAAATTAATAATGCACACATCAAATTTATGGCATATGCTGATGATATTCTTTTGTTCATGTCTCACCCTGACACTTCTCTTCCTGCATTCCTGCATGAGCTCAACTTATATTCTGATGTATCTGGCTATAAACGTAATATAGACAAAACAGTGGTCTTACCACTTAATGCTCATTGCACTGGCTCTGTATTCCTTGATGCAGGATTATCTTGGAATTCTTCTAAGATTAAATGCCTGGGGGTATGGTACTGCATTACTCTCAGGGATACATTAAGGACTAATTTAGAAATCCTATCTGCAAAGCTTGTAGATCTCACACAGAAATGGTCTCCGTTATATCTCACGTGGTGGGGCCGCTTGGACACCATTAAGATGATGCTTCTCCCTATCATTAACTTCTTCCTTATGAAGTTTCCTATTAAGATACCTAAACTATTTGTTAGTTCAATTGATAAAATTCTATCCAAATTCCTATGGAACGGTAAACAATCCTGAATCTCTCTCTCGAAATTAAAACTTCCTAAAGTACAAGGTGGAGTTAATTTCCCTGACTTTATAACTTATCACAAATCTTTTGGCATTAAGCAAATACATCCCTATTTATCTACACTCAATGATGCCCCTAAAAAGCTATGGTTCTCTTTGGAAGAAACATTTATTTCTCCCTTTTCCCATAAACACATTATATTTATGTCTAACCCCCCAAAATTCTGGTTGCCCAGCACTATCTCCCATTCAGTCAACTTACTGAAACCTTTTTTTATTTCGCATCTTACCCCTTTAATCAATTCTTTAACAGTCCTATTTGGCACAATAGTTCGCTTAGGAAACAAGGTAAAACCTTGTGTTGGAAGGCTTGGATGACTAAAGGTATTCTTCTCATTTCCCAATTATATCATAAAGACTCTATCATCCCTTTTACTACTCTCTCAGCAATTTATAATCTCCCTATTCGCATGAAATCCCAATATATCATTCTTTCTATTCTAGTCCAAGAGGCCCTCAATAAACTTATACATCATAATCATTCTTCTCTTGCATCATCTCCACACCCGATTGTAACTTTTAATTATCCTAGGGCAGCTGGAATTTATAAACTTTTAAGAACGTCTGTTTCACGTAGACTCAAATCACCTATTGAGACATTGTGGGAATCAGATCTTGGTGTTGTTTGGCCAACTTCTTTATGGGATAGAATATGGTATAAGATACATTCCACTGTACGCACTGCAAGCCTCACACAGAACCTATATTGTTTTTATAATAGACTTTTCTACACTCCTGTACGCCTTTACAAATTCAAACTTGCACAAAATGACAATTGTTGGTGCTGCCACACTCAGCAGGGTACTGACTCTCACATGTTTTTTTCCTGTCCATCCCTATCTACTTTTTGGTCCTCAATATGGTCTCGCATTTCAGCAATAGCTCAGATCTCCTTACCAATGTCATATGAATTACTGTTTTTGGGAGGCGTACATGATATCTGGAGTTCATTCAGGCCTCTTGGAAAATTGGTGGACCGTTTGCTTTCTATTGCAATCTCTATTATTACTTCTAACTGGAAATCTTCGGAGAACATTACTCTCAGACAGTGGTGGAATTCTGTATGTTATCATCATAGGCTTGAAAGCTACAAGCTTGATTCAACAGGAACTTTCTTCAAACGTCATCAGCTATGGTTGCCATTAAGTAACTATCTCTCACGCACTGAGAAGGAATTGGATTTTTCTCCTCCTTTTTAAAAAATTTCAATATATTTCCTGTTTTTCTTCTTATATATACTTATTTCATCTTACATTCGCTGTAACTAATGCCTATTGCCTCTCTCTCCACATGGCTATCACTTGATTCCCTTTTCTATCCCCAAAGCTCTTCTCCCTCTCCCTCTCTCCTTCTTCTTTCTTTATTCAAACTTGGAGTCTTTGATACTACATTGCTGTATATGCCTAATTCATGTATATGTTTAAATATGCATTTACAAGTACAATATTCCTTATGCATATATATTCACAACTGCATATATCTGTCCTGGCAATGTTAAGTTAATGTTCTTGTATTTGACTCAATAAAAAACATCTTTAAATTTTTTTTAAAAAAGAACAGGAAGGACTTGCACCAGTCACCCACAATACCCCCTATACCCACAGCAGACATTTGGTGCAGAAGGATAAAGTGTGATAGATCAAGAACAATCAGGGCAGCATTTTTCCCTGGATCTAATGATCATTTAACATGATTGGAAATCTCCAGTACTGCTGATTCTGTACTTTGAAGGGAGCGAAAGCCAGATTGGCTATGGTGTAATAGCTTATCTTGCTTCAGATAATCAGAAAGCTGGACATTGATCAGTTTTCCAACATTTTAGTGAAGGCCGAAAGAAGAGAAATAGGCCAGTAATTGCAAAAGATATCAGAGTCCAAAGCAGGCTTCCTGAGGAGAGTGACCACTTTACCCAGTTTCAAAAGAGCAGGCATAACCCACGAGGACAGGAAATGGTTGAAGATGGGGTTAATATCAGGACTGATGACATCCAATGCTGCAGCTAACAAGGTAGGGGGACAGGCATCCAGAGGGGTAACTAATTTAAATTTCATAATGGCATCCCTATATTGTCGCAATGAAATGGGCCTAAACTTGATAAGCCTGTTACTATGCTATCACAATCCACATGGCAGACAGGAGGGAGACTCTCCTGCAGAGGAGGCAGTGATTTCTGAATATTGCTAATTTGTGTCTCCAAGAATGTTGCTCGCACATTGCACAGCTCTTAGGATGGGCAATAGACCTGTTACAGGGCTCCAAAGAGAAAAACGATTTCACAATCTGAAAGATAAAGAGGGAACTATGCTCAGCAAAATGAATTTTGTCAGCAAAATGCAAACTTTAAGCATGTTTAAAAGAGATATGATAGGCTTTAAGAGTGAATTTGTAGTTGGATTTACTGACAGTTGAGTAGTTCTTGCACCAAATGATTTCCAGCTTTTTGCAAGTTTTACATTCCGCAAGCTATAGAAGCAAAGAATCCAGGGGCAGAGAGTCTGCCCTTTCTCTTCTTGAACTCTTTTAGAGGAGCCAGCACATCCGCTGCCTCCGCTAACCAAGAGTTGACAGCCCCCACATTTTGGTCGACATCACTGGTCAGACAGGGGAGAGTGTTAGTGAGGAAATCTACCCAATAAGAAGTTTTCACCTTCTTCCGTTCCCTAAAGAGAGTGTAGTCTGGCGTCCTGACCTGTTGGCACAGTTTGTCTGTTTGAGAAAGATAAAATAGATGTTGGACCATAAGCTGTGCTTGAGAGGACAAGTTGAGAGCAGATAGTTAGAAAAGATCAAATCAATGCCTACTCAGTGGGTGCCATGAGCAATAGAGACAGATTTAAAGAGGTCATATGCTCAATAAGCTTAGATGCACACTGGTGCTCTGGGTCTGGTTCATCAACGTGAGGTTCAAAGTCCCCTAAAACAATACATTTGACCCATTGCAATATATAGGGAGCCAGAGCTTCTTATAGAGATCCAATTAAAAATTAAATCCCCAGCCAAGCCCGGACGACTATAAATCAGTGCCCCAAAAAAGCACTAGGCGAAAAAAAAAAAACAGAATCTACACCTCCCTGGAGTCCAGCAAGCTTAAAAGTGGAGCATGTGAGAGAATGTTCAAAAGCTATTGCCGCACTTCTACCCCGTTTGTAACTTCTGTCACAACAGACCAATGCGTACCCCTCAGGAATAGCTGGAGCAATATCTGGAGCAGAGGGCTCATTCAGCTATGTTTCTGTCATTAAAAGCACATCTAGCCTGCCACTACTGAGTAAGTTAAAGATGTGCTGAGCGTGCTTATTCAGGGAAGCAAAAATAATTAGGAGGGCAGACAATTTATTTAGTAAGTTATCCCTTCCCGGTAAGATGTTTAAGACACCTACCTTGGGCTCAGGGAAGGGAACAGGGGTCAGGCAGTCTAGTGATGATTCAAAATAGCACGCTAGACAGGAAACACGTTCATAATAAAACTCTAAATCCACCTCTAGCCAGCTCAGACAAGTAAAAATGCCCATCTGTAGCAGCACCCAACACAACATGCTCCCTGTTTTTCTTCCCCACAGGAGACAAGAGCCACCCTCTCCCAACCCAACAACAGCAATGAAAAATTGCAAGGCCCCACAGCCTTTGAAACATACTTTTCACAAAGAAATACGTCCTACTTGCTTTGTCGTAACTTTCATTATAAACAGATCGCACACTAGGAATATGACATAAATGTTTCCAATAAATTGGTGAGGTCTTTACCTTTTACCAGTTGCTTGATACTATATGCAACCCAGGCCTACAGAAGTGAGCAGACACTGGCAAAGAAGTGCACAGGATCAGGCAACCATAGACATACGTTTATAAGATTACAATGTACAAATTTACACTTTGCAACACAATATAGGGCCCCTCTCAATAGGTCATAACGAGAAACATCAATGTGAAATTCGACTTTGTGGGTTTGCCAGAGAGAGTGACTAAAACCATATCCCTGGCCTACAATAGTAATCAGTGACATTACATGTAACTAAATACATTTCTATGACTTGTTACATAATGTGACAACAGTCCAATTCTAGAGGCCTACTGGCTCTACCATATGTTTGTCACAATAAATAAGTCAGGCTTACTGTCTTTGCAATAGCTTGCTATCATAAACAGGTCAGGCCTATGGCATTAGTCATAACATTTCCATGCACACTATCCAAGCACACTATCTAAGCCTATAGCTGTTGTCGATGTTGGTTTATGACTGCCTCCTCCTCCCATATATGCTGCTACCAGAGAGAAAAGCACTGTAAATTATAGGGCTATGTACGTTCAACAGAATTTGCGACTTCCTAATTGTGACTTTTTACGGCTCGCAATTAAGAAATTGCAAGCTGCAATCTATCAATGTTCTCAGACAAATATAGCCATTCCCAGTCGGTCGTAGATGGACCTGCTTCATCAATATTCACGGGACAGGTCACAATTTGCCACCAAGTGTGAATGGCCAAAATCACAGGGATAGTGGCCTGCTAGAGTCAGCAGACCATCATGTCTGTGACTGTTTTTTTAATATATCAATTTTTGTTTGTTATGCAGCCCATTTTCCTTAAAGTAAAACAGGATGCATTTCAAAAACAAAAATGAAACGTTTTCTTTTGACCTTTTGGGTGTAGGCTGAAGTTCGTGTGACCACTGCTTACTCTTAAAAATGTTTGCGTCCACATTCGTAATGGAGGAGACTTCTTGTCCCAAACATTCAGACATCCCCCTGCAACTCACTATTAGGAAGGAACACTTTTAACATGTGTGTTATGTTATGTTTAGTTGTACTAATGCGTCTGTAGAATGTTGTCATGTGTTTTCTTCTATGCGTGATCCAGTGGTCAGCAGACGTTCCATGAAAGACAGTTGACTTTACTGTCTTGGCCTGGAGCGGCTGCTGAGGACATCGGTGCTGGCCAATTACGAATAAATATTTTCTTCCTTGAAGTTTATGGATGCATTTTGTGTGTTCTTCAACACAACATAAATTACCGATGAGGATTGTCCAATCATCCGGTCCGATTTTCAGTTATTCTCACACTTTAAATTCCATGCTAGCGCACAAAGAAACTGCTGTGCGCGAGCAGAGTGAAATGGAATCAGCTTTTGCACTATCATTGAGTAATGTTACAGTGACTCGCATACTTGATTTTTCATTGCGAGTCCAATTATTAGTGACTCGCACACTCTTATTTAATCAAGCGCAGTAACTTGCATACTAATCGTACTATTGCAAGTCTAATTGTCAGTGACTTACACACTTTAAATTCACTTTTCTTCATAGCGAGTAACGCTTCAGTGACTCACAAAGTGAAATAAATGTAACCTTTTTTTGAGTAATATAAAAGAAAACTAGAGAAATACCTTACCTTCCCCTCCAACAACTGTGATGTCATGCTATGACTTTCCCATTCAGGTTATGGTGGGACATAATACTACACTGATTTTCATTGGATAATGTGAATGATGAAATTACTGCTGATTGGATAAAGGGTTCTGAATGAATCTTCAGTTTCTATTGGTGGTTAGCTTTACGGAAGCTCAATGGACAAAATTGGAGAATATGTTGTTCCATGAATGCTAGTACACAAACTATATTGCTTTTACTCTCAAGTTGAGTTATATTCTCAGTGTGCTTTTGTTAGGACAGTATTAATTTGCTGTCTTGCAAACTGAAAATTTACCTGTGGCCTTTCTTCCTGAACCAGGGATTCCTGCACTTAAATGGCACCATTGGTATAAATCCTTTGAAAGTTTCCAGCCAATAGGAAAAAGGCAATTTTATGCAACTATCTTGGGACTGAAGGTTAAAGAAAATTGATCATCAACCACAGGCACAACCTCCATCATCAGACTAGTGGGATTTATTTACAGAGGTGGGAAAAAGACTAGAAAGCCAAGGATCTATATCTGGGTCAAATTAAATTAGGAAAACAAACAAGGATATTAATTGCTTCATGTGTGGGTCAAAGTCAAATGTAGCTATTGCCAGTAATTGTCCAGCGGTCGGGAAGATATGTATGAAATGTAAAAAAAACAGACCATTTTGCACGGATGTGTAAGAATTTGCAAAAGGCCATGTCAGTTGAGTCATAACAAGAATCTTTATTGCATGACAATGTGGATGATTTTAACTACAGAAAGAAGTGTATATTGTTAGTTACCAAGCTTTCTGATCCCAACACATCTTCCAGACCAGCTTCATGTTCCTCCATGGATCCTATCTGTGAGGTAAAAATTGAGGAAGTGGATTCTGATTTGTCTATTACTATTATATCAGATGACATATAATATGCAAATTGGGAAAAGGTTATATTGTTACCACCTGATATAAAAACGATTGCGTTTGGGGGTCAGGAGATAGATATTATGGGTTATTTTGAAGATAAAATTAAGTATCAGCACAAGATCAGAAGTAAAAAAGTATATGTAGCTAAGGGAGGTTACAATATTTTGGGGTGGAGAGACCAAGAGGAATTTGCATTGGTGGAGAAAGTTGAGGTGAAGTTACATTCATTGCAGGATGTTCTTGATAAGCATGAATCTATCTTCAGAGACAAACTAGGAATGGTAAGGGGGTATGACCACAAAATCATACTTAAACCAAGTGCCGTTCCTGTTGTACATAAGGTACGCAGTGTGCCACTGAGCATTAGAGGAAGACTTAAAGAACATTTGCATAATCTCTGTGTCCAAGGGGTTATCAAACCAGTAGACCTGTCCCAATCGGTATCACCTATAGTGGTTGTTCTTAAGAAGAACTGGGATCTTAGACTTTGTGTGGATTTCAGATCTCTGAACCAGAACATTCAAGTGAACTGTTACAACAACGCCCCTTCCTAATACTGACCCGCAAACCTATTTTGCGATTTGGCAATAGGCCACTGAGTCGTAAAATAGGGTTAGTACATGTCAAAAGGCAATTTACCAGTCTCAAACAGCCCTATTCTCCATTTGTGACTGCTAAAACCTTTTGTACATGTGACCCCAGGTGATCTAAGACACTTCAGTAACAATGTCATGTATGTGTACTGAAAGGTCAAGCTCAGGCAGCTGGATAAATAAACAAAATGATCACAATTGGGAGGAAGGCAAGCACTTTTTTTATGGAAGCACTTAGCTTTTGCCTAGTCAAGAACCAAAGTCGCTGTCCTGGTGGCTCTCACATAATTGGCTGGTGACAACTGGGCTGCAAATCAGATCATAAAAAAAACTCCTTTTGCTATGGGAATGGTCCTTGGGAATTTGCTTTCTCCTGAGTGCAACATTGTATATTCTACAAAAACTATTTTACTGTTGGAGTTAGAAAGTAAGGTGTTCATGAAAGGGTGTTCCAAAGTTTCATGCGAGGCAAATCATTATTTGTTGGCAAATATCATTTTCAATAAAATTCAGCTAATGTGTTTAATTCACTTTCTTAAGAAATTACTACACTTTTTCACGTGTTGGCATACCTTTTCTATCAATTATTATTATATTTTTACATGTCAACACAACTAACCTGTCTCCGTTTTATGAGATTGTGTTTAAGTCTTTATTGACAGAAATATGGCTCAGAGTAAAGCCCTGCATGTGGAAATACTCCCATTCATGATTTGTGCTTTGCCAACCTTCAATGTATAATTAGTTTGTGACTTCACCTATCCCTCACTGGAACTGTAGTATGCTAAATAGCATTAGTGATAGTTCTGCAGTCACCCATTTTGCAACATAATTAACAAGCTGCAAGGAGTATTTGACTGCAAAACTGATAAAGGTTCACAAAATAACATTGGGGTTACAAAGCGCGGAGCACTGACTTTACACTTGCCAAGTACTTATTTGCAGTGAACTGCTGTCTATTGCATTTTTCAATTGATACAGCAAATTGCGATGTCATATTACAACCCACTGCATGTTACTAGGGAAAGGGATAACAAAAGGGTGTTATTCTTCATGCGACTTCCAAAACAATGCACCAATTAGTTATGATCATTCCCTCAGTCACAAATGAATGAACGTTTAGTGGCTGTGGGTGGGTGGTATGCAATAACCTTTCACAACATTGAACCTGTTCATTTCAAATAGCTTTCACTGTGTGTGTGCAAGCTTCTGGCACATAGGGGCAAAGACATGCATAGAGCAGTCCTATACCATTCCGCATGCTTATCGGGGTTGATTTCTTACTATGCCACTTTTTTGACACTGTAAATCTTGTCTTTTCCCATAGAAGCACTGACAATTATTGAAGCTATAGATGTGTGCTGTTCCTTGTTAACCTCCATCACTACATTTTGCTCTGTATTTAATGAGAGTACTGAATGCCACCTTTTTATTAATAAGCATTGGCAATGCCAATGAGTCTTATTTAACTGTATGCACAAGGGAGACCAATTGGCATTACCACAGCTTATGTTTAGTACTATTCTAAATGCCTGTGAAGATGAGGGTTGTAAAGTTCATGGTGCTGTTCAAATGTCGTTCTGTCTTCTCAGACACAATGCAGTTTGGAGCAGGATGATTGACAAATCTACAGATGCAATCAAAAATCTCCTGTGCATAGGTCAAACACAAAAAGGGGGGAAGCAACACATAGGGCAAGGCGCTTGAGAATAATGTGAGCCTCAATTATTGATAATATTTCTTCCACCAGAGCCTTTTCCTCTTGGTTTCTTCAGTGCTACATAAAGGAAACAAGGTTGGTGGATCATAATGCTCTAATAGCTGAAGGTCACTTGTCTGTGCATAAGGCCAAAGCACCAGTGACTCCATTGCAATTGCCCAGCACTCAAATGATGGTCTCAGACTTGTTTGACTTCTGAAATAGGTCTTGTCTTCTTTAGTTTTACTTCTAAGGAAGCATAAGAAGATTGGGTTGCATGGCAAAAATGAGTGGTGGTGTACTGTTGAATTATTATGATAATCTTTATTCATGTATTTGAAGCAATTTGTTAAAGCCTGGTTGGCATAAATTAGAGTGCCATCATTGGTTTGATAAGCACTGCTTGGTGGCTAATCGCCAATTGAGAAAGGCACTTTCTAATTTTTCTAAAGATTCCCATGAGATAAGGGCTGCAAGGCAGCACTACAAAAGCACAGTGACTGTAAGGAGGAAATCTCTTCTTAAAAGGGGCTGAGATCAGTTAGAATTTGCTGCCTAGGACCAGTGCCACTGCACCGTGTGCTGACTTTGGGAGGGGGCACCGTGTTTGCAGGTATATTATAGTTTTAAAAGCCCCTGCTGCAGCATTTCTTGTCTCGAGCAATTTTTAGGGTAAATATAAAATGTCAGGATAACTCTGGTGATTAATGTTCTGCCTGGAGAGAGTTTGCAGTTTTCACTAGTGGTAGTTTTAAGGTAGCATGGGGGTTCACCTGACTCCTACAAAGAACATGTAACATACAGATAATAAAGTGCATATAATGCTAATAGGTCAGTGTGTTTCTACTTTTGTCAGAAAGGTCCTTTTCTTACTTACAGTTTATAAGTTAAAACCCTATTATAGAATAGCAGTCTGTTAACTGTCATCAAAGAACTACATGCATTCGGCAAGGTATAAATGAGAGCGTTATTTTTTTTCCCCCAGTCTTTCATTACCCTAATGTTACAAAAAGTGTTAATTTGGTCATGAATCAATTCTTCTTATTAAATAGAACCCCTAACAATAGTGTTACATTTCAAATTGAGTTTGTGCTTCTCAAGGCCAATCACTCATAAAGTAAAACACTTCTAGTATGGATGACATGTGACTCCTACATCTTGTAGTGCTTTGTCTTATGTGACATTTCTTATACACTGAGTTACAGACTTATGATTGATTGTCTCTGTCCAATGTGTGTGTAATCTAAAGTGCTCTGATACCCTACACTGAAATGAGTGGTGCTACAAAACTAATTAAATGCATCTGAGAGAGAGTGGTAATGGAGACTGGAGGGGCACTGTTTAAGAGCGGTAGTGAGGGAATCTGTGACAGAGGTGGTCATTGGGGGCATCAACAATCACTGTTGCAAAGGGTGCTGCTAAAGCTAAGGCCGGCTCTGGTCACACATAATAATAGCAGGACCTTCTGGAATTTGGTGAACAGGATCATACAAAGGCATGCTTTGGTAAATCCTCATCTCTCTTCTAACGTGTCTGACTCTGATTGGTTCTTGCATTTTGGCACAATTTATCATACTGCAAAGGATAAGTGCTTAGGGGCTCTTTTACAGGATGAATTCAGTAATTCCTCCAACCTGTGCTTTACGTTGCAAGAAGCAGAAGTTGCCATAAGACATAGTCCGGACGGAAAAGTGCCAGGCCCAGGTAGGGTCCCATGGATCTTATCAAATACAACATTGATCTTTGGGGCCCCTTGTTGACCAATGCTTTTCATAACTCTCTAAGTAACAAGATCCCATGGTCCTGACTTACATCCTTTATAGTCCCTATTCTGCACATACCTAGGGGGGGCATACTCCGAAAGATAATGCCACTATGGCCACAGGCAAATGGGATAGTGCCATGATTCGAGGCCAAACACTAGAAGAAAGCGCAAAGGATGGATGTAGACTAGCAAGACCTCACTAAATTGTGCACTGTCCAAAGTGCCACCAGTGGAATGATATGGGCAACCCACCAAAAACTACCCATAACATGATGGCTACTAAGGGTCAAAGACTTTTGACTGCATTAATTGCCATTTTCACATGAAGTGCAGGATTCTGGAAGTCACGTGTGCCAAATGTTGCAAAGGGGTTGGAGTTATAAAATGGGTAATGACATTTGATGCAACGAAGTTCTTCATATTATAAACAAAAATGAATTTATCTGAAAAGTGCAAGAGTCTTTGCTAAATAATACACACATTATGCTTTATAACTCTTTTAGTAAGCTACCATACTTAGGTATTATAAGTATACAATAGAAATAGTAATGTACTGACGTGAGTTAGCATGACCACTGACACTATTTTAATAAAGATTTATAACCTAGCATTGAAAGGCCTGCCTTCCACATTGAGCTGCTGCTTTGCATGAGATGTTTTCCTCCTTACTGCAGATGCTGTAACTTTCCAGAAGCCACCTGTTAGTTAGCGAATGTGCATTTGTTATCTATTAGACAGCTGATAGTGAGGTTCTCAGAATGAGAAGAGGAGACAACAGGAAATATGATTCGGGGGAAGAACTGTCTGAATGGCAAAATGTGGACAAAGTATACATTCGAGGACTTGTGTCTGTAGCCCATTATGAAGATGTGAGGAAATAAGAAGTTTATCTACTCCCAAGAGTTTACTGAAATCCTAGTGGATGCTGTGAATGAAGAAAGTGATACTTATTTCCTTCAACATATTCTGTGTTTATATTATTCGGCGTTCCTAGAGTAGGGAAGGCATCCCTCGCTCGCATTCTCTGTGGAACCATCTCTGGGATTTCTGAGACCATATTTCTCTTCCTGAGAGATTACTCTTGAGCCCATTCCCTTTTATTAGATGCCTGCTGATTTAAAGCTGTGAATACTTTCCAGCTTGACACTTTTTGTTTTTTAATTAGAACTGCAAAGGCTTTCTGCTTATGCATTTATTCTATTATCAGAACTCTTTATTGGAATGTTGAACTGACTCCATATTCTATTCTAATCTAATTTAGATCAGGGAAACTCCTTTTCCTTTTTAACTGCTATACTTACCAACATTATATTTTCCTTACATTAAAATATGAATTACTGGATCTCAGTAAAAAAGACATTGTAAATCCTCAAATAGCAACAGCGACCCATTGAACAAATACATCACTGTAACCTTGTGGCCAATGGCAGATGTGGAACATTATTCTAATTTGTAGTAGTAGCCATTGTTAGAGACTGTTGTATATATTTGTGTGCCTCATTAACAATATTTAGAATGAATTTTCACACTTGATTACACATGTGCACACTGATATAGTAACGTTGCCTTTGGAACTAATGTCTATGAAGTGTGATTTTCTGACTCTTGTTAACTAGGCGTCAATTTGGGCCTAATCGCCATCTTGATCAAAAAGGATGTCACCCGTGTCACTTTTGTTTTCCCCCTGCACCACTAACTGCCTGTTGTTTCTGCAGCACATAGTCAAGTAAATTATTATTTGCTTATTTCCATTGCTATTGTTCATGCAGTCTTCAATGAACTCTCCCCGGCTCAGCTACAACATTGCAACTATTTCTTCAAGATCTTTTTTACCAGATCACTGTCCCCTATTCATTCATATAACACACTGTTGTTAATGTATCCAGTTTGTTCTATCATCTCCAGATGACATTAACATAGAAGGAATCACCACAAATGATTATGCACCTCTGTTAATTTCATATGTACTAAACTAAATAAAATCCTTTGATTTTGTGGATGAGTCAGAGATTTTTCTGTTCTGTTTGGGATGCTGGTATTTTCTCTCCTGATTTTGCTGCCCTCTTGAGACTTAGACCAATTTTTGATTTTGTGTTTCTTTACATTGCCCTATTTATTAACAGTCTTCATGGCACTGACTCTTTTCGCCTTACTTATGAAATGTGTAATAAGGCCCTTTTAGAAATGGGGTTTCTGGCTGACTAGGGTAGACATCTAAGCCAGACAGTAACCACAACTCTAGTCAGAGCAAAGGAGATACACATCTAAGATAATCCCTGCTCACCCCTTAGTAGCTTGGGACGAGCAGTCAGGCTTATCCCAGATGCAGCGTGTAAAGCATCTGCACAACACACACAACCCAGTGACACAATGAATACACCACCAAAAGAGACTTCACAACCAGTTATATAAAAATAAACTGTATTGCATATAAACATAGACCATACCAACATAAATCAGTAATGCTGTACTAACCAGGCACTGGTCACATCATCATCATCATTAATGCCAATGAAGTAAAAACATTTCCATATTGTAAATGTAAGCAAACACACCCTCCCTGTGCCATCAATGCAGATTCTGAAGTTATTCACATATCCTGAAAATGTATACCTCACCTCAACAAGACCAGGACAGCATATAACATTACATCAGGGCATGAGCAATGCAAAACAAGGGCAGAAATCTCTTGGTGAAATGTGACGCCTAAAGGAACCACCACAAAGCAGGAGGGATATGGTAGGGATGAGCATCCTGGCTTTGAGACACAAAGCCCAGCACTCTCACTAGGCCAGAAGGGTTCCTCTTACTGCTCTGCTCCTGTCAAGGCCCCCCGCTGAGCCACACGTCTCCAGTGGCAGCACTGTAGGGTCCACGGGGGGCTGCAATGCTCTTCTGCCCCTGTTGAGTGATGACAGCCTCTCTTGGCCCGGTCACTTCTCCTGGGGCTGCAGCAGTGACAGCACCACAACCTTCTGTGGGCACAAACAGAAGCGTGTTTCATCTGCTCTACAGCAAAGGTAGCTAGGGCCCCCCCCTTGTGCCGGGGGCATCCATCTCATCATGCTCTAGTAGGGGTAATCGCTCCACATGCTCTGGCCCCGGCAAGACCGCACACGCTGTGCAGAGCCCAAGGGAGCATCAGCCTGCACCATGCAAGGCAATCTCCGACGCCTCTTCGGCTCTGCTAAAGCATTTTACTTGGTGCACGACAGTAGACTTCAGGTGGAAGGGTGCACACCACCCAGCCCCTGAGACAACTGGAGAGCACCAAATGCAGGGAAAGCAGCAGAAGGCCAGCACATAGGGCACCCAGGCAAAGTAGGAGTACCCTCTGCAGCCCAACAAGTACAGCCAGCAGCCCAGAGCCAAATGTCCAGCAGTCCAGATGGTGGTTCCTTCCTGACAGCACCACAGTCCTCAGCTGCAACACTTCCAGCCAGCAGCATCTGCCAACAAGTTCCACACAGCATCTAACAACATGAGGAGCAACCCTTGTACTTATATTCATTTTGTCTTTGATCTTAGGGGGCACTTCAAAGGGACCTTCAGAAGTGCACAACACCGCCCCCCTCAACCACAGCCCTGGCTCCAGACATCAATAGGGGGCAGATGAGCCCTTTGTGTGAGTTCAGGACACAGCTTATACAAATGTAAGTGTGCCCCGCCTCCTCTCTCCCAACACAGGGACACCATTGTAGGAAAGTGCCATCTTGCCTGGCATGTTACCCCCATTTTTACTGTATATATGTTTGTTTTTGCCTGTGTCACTGGGATCCTGCTAGGCAGGACCCCAGTGCTCATAGAGTGTGCCCTGTATGTGTTCCCTGTGTGGTGCCTAACTGTATCACTGAGGCTCTGCTAACCAGAACCTCAGTGTTTATGCTCTCTCTACTTTTAAAATTGTCACTGCAGGCTAGTTACTAATTTTACCAATTCTGATTGGCACATTGGAACACCCTCATAATTCCCTAGTATATGGTACCTAGGGAACCAGGGTATTGGGGTTCCAGGAGATCCCTATGGGCTGCAGCATTTCTTTTGCCCCCCCATAGGGAGCTCAGACAATTCTTACACAGGACTGCCAGTGCAGCCTGAGTGAAATAACGTCCACGTTCTTTCACAGCCATTTTACACTGCACTTAAGTAACTTATAAGTCATCTATATGTCTAACCCTCACTTAGTGAAGGTTAGGTGCAAAGTTACTTAGTTTGAGGGCACCCTGGCACTAGCCAAGGTGCCCCCACATTGTTCAGGGCAATTTCCCAGGACTTTGTGAGTGCACCATAATGGGACACCATTACACGCGTGCACTACATATAGGTCAATACCTATATGTAGCGTCACCATGGTTACTCCGAACATGGCCATGTAACATGTCTAGGATCATGGAATTGTCACCCCAATACCATTCTGGTATTGGGGTGACAATTCCATGCATCCCCGAGTCTCCAGCATAGAGCCCGGGTACTGCCAAACTAACTTTCTGGGATTTTCTCTGCAGCTACTGCTGCTAGCAACCCTCAAACAGGTTTCTGCCCCCCCTGGGGCCTTGGCAGCCCAGTCCTAGGAAGGCAGAACAAAGGATTTCCTCTGAGAGAGGGTGTTACACCATCTCCCTTTGGAAATACATGTGAAGGGCCTGAGAGAAGTAGCCTCTTCTGGCCTCTGGAAATGCTTTGAAGGGCACAGATGGTGCCCTCCTTGCATACGCCAGTCTACACCGTTTCAGGGACCTCCCAGCCCTGTTCTGGCACGAAACTGGACAAAGGAAAGGGGAGTGACCACTCCCCTGACCAGCACCTCCCAGGGGAGGTGCCCAGAGCTCCTCCAGTGTGTCCCAGACCTCTGCCATCTTGGATACAAAGGTGTGAGGGCACAATGGACAGTTCTGAGTGGCCAGTGCCAGCAGGTGACGTCAGAGACCCCTCCTGATAGGTGCTTACCTTTCTCTGTAGCCAATCCTCCTCTGATGGCTATTTAGGGTCTCTCCTGTGGGTATCTCACCAGATAACGAATGCAAGAGTCACCAGAGTTCCTCTGCAATTCCCTCTTTGACTTCTGCCAAGGATAGACCGCTGACTGCTCCAGGACGCCTGCAATACCGCAACAAAGTAGCAAGGAGACTACTAGCAATATTGTATCGCCTCATCCTGCCGGCTTTCTCGACTGTTTCCTGGTGGTGCATGCTCTGAGGGCTATATGTCTTCACCCTGCACTGGAAGCCAAGAAGAAATCTCCCGTGGGTCAACAAAATGTCCCCCCTGCCAACGCAGGCACCAAACCTCTGCATCACCGGTCCTCTGGGTCCCCTCTCATCTTGACGAACGTGGTCCCTGGAACACAGGAGCTGGATCCAAGTTTCCCCAACAGTCCAGTGGCCCTTCTGTCCAAATTTGGTTGAGGTAAGTCCTTGCATCCCCACGCCAGACAGTAATCCTGTGTACTGCGTGAACTGCAGCTGCTAGGGCTTCTGTGAAATTTTGCAAGACTTCCTTCGTGCACAGCCTAGCCCAGGTTCCCAGCACTCCATCCTGCATTGCCCAACTCGCTGAGTTGGACTCCAACTTCGTGGGACGCCCTTTTGTTGTGCTGAGTTGACCGTCATGCTCAGATCTTCTGAACACCTGTTCAGGTGCTTCTGTGGGTGCTGCCTGCTTCTGCGTGGGCTCTCCATGTTGCTGAGCACCCCTTCTGTCTCCTCCTCCAAAGGGCGACCTCCTGGTCCTTCCTGGGCCCTGGCAGCACCCAAAACCTATATCCGCTACTCTTGCAGCTAGCAAGGCTTTTTTGCGGTCTTTCTGCATGGAAACAACTCTGCATCCTCCAGCATGCCGTGAGACATCTTCTGACCAGAGGAGAAGTTCCTGGCACTTTCTGTTGTTGCAGAATCTTTGGCTTTTTCCACCCGGAGGCAGCCCTTTTGCACCTTCATCTGGGGTTTAGTGGGCTCCTGCCCCCCCTGGACACTTGCGTGACTCTTGGACTTGGTCGCCTTCCTTTACAGGTCCTCAGGTCCAGGAACCCATCTTCAGTGCTTTGAAGTCAGTTGTTGTCTTTGCAGAATCGCCTATCTTGACTTTACTGTCTTTCTGGGGTAGTAGGTTAACTTTACTTCTACTTTTCAGGGCCAGTCTTGGGGTGGGGTATCTTGGACACCCTTAGTGTTTTCTTACACTCCCTGTGACCCTCTACACACAACACTAGGCCTGGGGTCCATTCGTGGTTCGCATTCCACTTTTGGAGTATATGGCTTGTGTTACCCCTAGGCCTATTGTCTCCTATTGCATTCTATTGTGCCCTACAGTGTTTGCACTGCTTTTCTGACTGTTTACTTACCTGATTTTGGTTTGTGTGTATATTTTGTGTATATTACTTACCTCCTATGGGAATATATCCTCTGAGATACTTTTGGCATATTGTCACTAAAATAAAGTACCTTTATTTTTAGTAACTCTGAGTATTGTGTTTTCTTATGATATAGTGCTAAGTGCTATAAGTGGTATAGAAGGAGCTTTGCATGTCTCCCAGTTCAGCCTAAGCTGCTCTGCTGTAGCTACCTCTATCAGCCTAAGCTGCTAGAGCACTTCGAATCTACTAATAAGGGACAACTGGACCTGGCACAAGATGTAAGTACCACAAGGTACCCACTATAAGCCAGGCCAGCCTCCTACAACCATTCAGTATGCGGATGCTATCCTGTTACACGTCCACCCTCCCTGTGTGATGGCTGTCTGGAAAGTATGCACAAAGCCCAGCTGTCACTCTATCCCAGATGTGGATTAGTCAGGCTGCAAAGCACAAGAGTCATAAGCACAGAGAACTTACCACTTTCTAAAAGTGGCATTTCTATAATGGTAATAAAAAATCCACCTACTCTAATAAGAAGCATTTCTTACTACCATTCTAACCATACCAAACATGCCCATGTTTCTCCTCATAGATCAGAAAAGACCACTCAGAAATAGGCAAGGACATTCCTAATACGAATCTATGAGAGAGGCAGCAGTTATAACAGTGAGAAACCAAATAGACTATTTGTCACTACCAGACCAGGGCACACAATAAGGCACATGTCCTACCTTTTACCTACACAGCACTCTGCCCATAGCGCTCCCTAGGGCCTACCTTAGGGGTGACTTATATGTAGTAAATGGGGGGGCTGACAAGTAAATTTAGATGCCAAGCCACTGTGGCAGTAAACTTTGCACACAGGCCCTGCGCTGGCAGGTCTGAGACAGTTTTGAAAGTCTTCTTCTGTGGGTGGTGCAAGCTGTGCTACAGGCCCACTAGAAGCATTTAATTTACAGACCCTGGGTATAAGTGATACCACTGTACAAGGGACCTACATGTAAATTAAATGTAACAATTAGATGTATGCCAATCATACCAAGTTTGCAGGGGAGAGCACATGCACTTTAACACTGGTCAGCAATGATAAAGTGCCCAGAGTTCTATAGCCAACAAACAGAGGTCAGGAAAAACGGGAGGAAGAAGGCAAAACATTTGGGGATAACCCTGCAAAAAGGGCCAGTTCTAGCAAACCCTTTAAATATTCTGTTAATCTAGAAATCCGTTATTTCATGTATTGACAGAAGCCTTGATACAGGGTCACATTGCCTCATGAAATTGTGGTTTAACGCCATCTCTGATTCATTAAATTGTGGGCATACATTTTGGGGCGCCTAAACTTTCTGGGTCCCCTGTGATCACACCATCATGGGGACAGAAAGTACCAGTGGGGGAAAAACATTACTGTACTGGGATGAAGTAGATGAAGTAGAATTGTCAAAGGTGAGGTGAAATCAAAGTAGTCATTTTAATTAGAAAGGGACAGTGCAGCGATGTAATTAATGTTAGCTTGTGTCATTAGTTTGCATCCAGTTCACCCCATATCCCTTTAATTTAATGAAGAATTGGAAGCAACAATCTTTATTCATGGCTGCAGGCATCACTCAAACTGCTGCTGATTGTCCTGCACATGCACAATGAAACCAACCACAGAAAGAGAAATGGCTTCTTTCAAAACAGGCTACAAGATACAATATTCTGGGGTTGCAAGGGGCAAGCTGGGGGTCTCAGCTGCAACCCCTGGCGACCCCTAAATGACTTCCATGCACCCAGTTAACATATTGTCTGTCAGTACAAAACACACAGGAAGTAGTCCTTAATACCTACTTGCTTCTCTGTTGCGTTTGTCATAGCTCATTTAGGAGACTTCAGTCGAGCAGATGGTTATTATAGCAAATTGAGGGCAATTAAAATTAAAAGTACCGCCCACACGGAGTGACTGAGGCCTTAGCAAGTGCTTGATCTCCTGCTTTGAAGGATTCTTGCTTTCTGAAAGGCTCTGAACGGCTGCCAGTGAAAACACACAAGCAGGCGTGTTAGGAGGTAAAAAAACCAGCTTGTGTACATAAAGAAAAGGCAAGCACATTATGCAGGCTTTCCAAGCACTGACAGTTTTTCAGCATGGTTCATAATAATGCTGCATAAAAGAGCGGAGCACATTTCAATCATCCTAGACCTGTCTGTGGTGCGCACTTAGATGCATTATTCCATTATTCAAAGGAGTTATTTTGCATGCATTTGAATAAAAGAAAAATGAACATCCTGTTTTTTTAATCACTGGGAATTTGATTCAGGGCAAGAGGTTGTGTATTGTAAGCTGGGGATTGTCATTGTGTTGAACTCTAACATATTTTTTTCACATTCAAGTGTTTTCATTTATTTGGTCTTCCTCTCCAAAAGGGATGCTGAGCAGAGGTTAAATTAGTTCACAGAGTTACTTTTTCGATGCTTGCAGTGGGAAGATAGGGTGAATCGTACAAGGTGATAACTCATTTTTAATGAAAACCTAAACCATTTTTATTCTAGAAATCAATACACCCAATCTAACTGCTTTCACAAAAGTGTTGACATTAGCCCAAAAAAAAAAAATTCGATTACTCATTGAAAATAGAAGAACAGAAACACAGCAGTGTGCGACAGACATCTGTATTTTTTTTTATTTTTATAGAAGGGAGGCAGTCATAGAGCGAGGAAAAGGGAGATGCTTTGTGCATTCTGCCCGGAGGGGGTGCACACCATTTATCAAGCTGACTGGCTGTCATATCAGCAGAAGGGCCCGGGAGAGCTCTGACCATGAGATTGAAGGTTGATACCAATTTACCGAAACACAAATGCACTGAACAGGAAAGAGATAGCTCCTAATCGCTTCACTTTCCTTACATTACCCCAAAGGGCAGTGAATTAAATGAAACAGGAGCTGGAGGGTCCGGAACAAAACTGGGGGAGGGTACTGTTATTGTCTCTCAATGGTTACATGTCATCGCATTTTATTTTTATTTTCATGTCACTCGAACCAATGCTCAAGCGCCAATGTAAAAGCATTGCCATCCATTTTTTAAACATAATCTGTATAATATTTATTAGGTTTGTGTTCAGTAAAAAAAAAACGGAGAAAATATACGTTTAATTGAGCATAAAATGTTTCTTATTCAAAATAGTGTAAAAGATAAAGAGATATAGGCGGTGATTCTAACCGCGGCGGGCGGCTGTCGCCGCCCGCCATGCGGTTACCGCCAAATGACCGCACCGCGGTCACAAGACCGCGGCGGCCATTCTGGCTTTCCCGCTGTGCTGGCGGGCGACCGCCAAAAGGCCGCCCGCCAGCACAGCGGGAAAGACCCAGCAACGATGAAGCCGGCTCCGAATGGAGCCGGCGGAGTTGCTGGAGTGCGACGGGTGCAGTAGCACCCGTCGCGAATTTCAGTGTCTGCTAGGCAGACACTGAAATTCTTTTTGGGGCCCTCTTACGGGGGCCCCTGCAGTGCCCATGCTGTTGGCATGGCCACTGCAGGGGCCCCTAGGGGCCCCGCGGCACCCCCTACCGCCATCCTGTTCCTGGCGGGAGACCCGCCAGTAACAGGATGGCGGTAGGGGGTGTCAGAATCCCCATGGCGGCGGAGCGCGCTCCGCCGCCATGGAGGATTCTCAAGGGCAGCGGAAAGTCGGCGGTACACCGCCGACTTTCCGTTTCTGGCCGCGGCTGAACCGCCGCGGTCAGAATGCCCAGCGGTGCACCGCCAGCCTGTTGGCGGTGCTACCGCGGTCATTCGCCCTGGCGGTTTTTACCGCCAGGGTTAGAATGACCCCCATAGACAGTTGGTCGTGAGTGCAGTAGACAGGATCACGTATTGTGTGTGGTGTGCTGCTGGCCAGTGTGTGGCTTGGAGCACCGTCCCCTGCATCTCTTTCGTGATGTCGGTCTAACCCCAGACTTCAATCTTTGAACAGGTCTTGGTTTGGAGCAAGAAGTGAAGCCAGAGGAGCAGATGGCATCAAAACAATGTTAAAACAAGAGCTTCATTCCACTCTGCTCTGCACTAAAAATGACTGGTAGTCTGGTGAGAAGTTGTCTATTTCCCACCTCTTTACTACAACTGTGTGAGCACTAGAAATATAAGCCAGTATTACGATTAGGGTTTGAGCCTGTGTTTAGCTCATAGCAATCTTCTCAAAACCACTAAAGGTAGTAGGAAATTTCAAAGTAGGACAAACGTATGTACGCATGGGCATACTTATACAGTGGTGGTATCAAAAACACAGTGGGCAGTATTCTGCCGTCTGAAAGTTTCCTGACTTATGATTCTGCATGATACGTTAATGGCAGCTTTTCCTGTTCCTCTTACGTTATTCCTTACGTTATACCTGCAGGTGACCGGTATAAACTGAAAAAAACTTAGTCAGCTTAAAAAGGCCCAAGTAATTTGCCTGTTCTATCCACACATCTATGTTCTATACACAACTGCATCTTGCCCATATCCTTCTACATTTATCCTGATCCAGGACACATCCTAAAGAATTGCAGGACCTTTATTTTTTAGCCCTATCCTCCTCATAAGCTTGTGGAAAAATGTTATTATGCAACCGAAAATGATCGAGGGGAGGACAGAGGGAGAGGGAACATGTGTTCAACTGAGGTAAATATTTCACCCCTAGGTCCAAAGTCTCTCCCTCGGCCTGGTCAAAGTCATTTGAAAGCTTGGCATGAAAACAAGGGGGCACCTGAAAATCACTGACACGCTGGCCACTAGCCAGGCCATTACATTTGCAACAGACACTATCCAGGCCTAAGTAGCAGAAAGTACATGAACACTCAGGGAAACATACTTTGTCCTAACTGCTAGGCCCAAAAGGGTGGAGGGCATTGCCTTCTCAAGCAGGGATACACATTTTGAAGAAAAATGGGTAATTCATCCCAGTGATCTGTAAGCACCAAGTGCCATATCAGGATGGCCTGAGAGACATTTTTTGTAAGCAAAATGTCTCAAGTTCAAACAATATATTTCTTCGAGTTAATGCAGGAACCTTAAATAGAACAATTCAGAAAACAGTGAGCGGGGATTGCTTCTCTCATTTTGTCTTTTAGTTACGAGGAATAAGGTAAAGGAAGGTGCAATGAAGCATGGTATTTACCTTCTGCCGAAATCCTTAACAGCTGTACCTGATTTATTTTCAACAAACTTAGAAAGGATTGATCAATGTAACCAGATATTTCGAGCTAAAAGAAGAAAGGAATATGAAGAGACAAAGGGGCATATTCACAAGAAAGTGGCATATCATAGATGATGGGCCACTTTTCTTGCACCCCTCCACCTCACTTAACAACACCATGGTAGCGCCATATTTATGATACAATCCACCATGGCGGTTGTTAGGTCAATAGCGTCAGAATTTTTGATGCTATATTGGCACTTTGCTACACTAGCATAAAAATTTTTGATGCTCATCTAGCAAAGTGCAAGGAGGCCCATAGGTTACTATGGGTGTGTCATTTTAATACCTGCTTTGAGCAGGCATTAAAAGTGACGCCAAAAATGGTGAAGTGAAAACCTGTAAATTTCACTGCACCATTTTTGCGGGCCTCCTAGTGCCCGAACGCCCCCTTACATACATTATGCCTGGCACAGGGGGTTACAAAGTGGTGCAATGCATGTAAATATGTTGTGGCAAAAATGCCTCCTTAACGCCAAATTAGCATAAAACAAATGACTCTAATGTGTCGCGAGGAGGCGCTATGGGCTTGTAGATATACCCATAGATCTCTATTGGTAGTGTGGTAGCTCTGTTAGCTCTTAGCCAAGCCAGTATTCAAGAAAATAAAGAGGGTTTGCTAAAAAACAGTCTTCTAATTCTGAATTATAAATGGGAGCTAGTGAATTAGAGCAACAACCTCAAGTACCATCGGATTGAGAAAAACATAGTTGCTCACTAATAACGGTCTCCCTTTTTCCAGTGCATCTTAAGATGGTCGGAAGCAGTAGTGAAACTCTCAAATGCGACAGGTGAATGAGAAATGCAGAAGTCAACTAGCCTATAACCAGAAAAAATGGGGCAAGCAAGTAGACTGAAACAGACATTTTGACAAAACTTCTCAGCTGCTAAAAGAATGAAGATGACTAGTAGCTTTGCTCCATAGCCGTTACCTGCATCTCTGCTTACTACTATGAAAAGTTAGTCAGTCAACTCAAAAGATGAATGATAAACTGCAAGTTTGATGCCAGACCATGTTCTGGGGACAAATTTCACATGCTCTCTGTGTATAAGTAAGAAATTAAAGCATAAATGTCCAATTAAGTCAAATTTGTGCATGCACTTTCCTCTGGACCATTCCATACTCTCTTGCTAAAATTCATAGGCCAAGCAGCTTTTTGTGTTTATGTATTTCCAGAAAGACGCCAGAGCACCAATGCCTTCATAACTTCATCCTCTGTGTGGTCCCCGTGTGCTTCTTTCTCTACTTCCGGGTCTAAGTTAACTAAGAAGTAGATAAGTACCAGAACAATATACAAGAGTAGGTCTCATTATTCCTCCAAAATTGCATCAACAAAATTAGCATTGATTCTGCTGAACCCCCAGCACAACAGATGTAATGCAGCATGTCTCACTGTTGTTGTCTTTCATCTTGACAAATTTGCATTCATAATCCCCCACTTGTGCAGGTAATTGTCGAGCATGATATAACATTTCAGATTGAGGTTTCGCAATGTAGCGAAAATAATACAAATTTCATGAATTGCTTGTCTTGTCCATTTCTACGTCTACATGAAATTAAGCTTTCCATGCATTAACAGTGTAAAGATTGAGAACTGAATTTTGAGCAGCGACAAATACAAGAACCCAGGTGTAGTCATTAACTCAGATCATACCATCTCTAGCCTAATAGACTTATTAGTGAAGGAAGACAATTTCAAACTATCTACACATAAGGATCCTACCTCTGACACAAAGCAGAGATCGACAAAGCTCTGGTCATGTCATAGCTGGATGAGCACATAGCTCTTATATGTTTGCTGCTGCTCTTCAGGATGCTGCTCCCTACCATGCAGGACATATAACTTACTTTCCGTATCATTGGCCTTGCTCCTAGAGTTGAAATCCATTGAAAACATTAGGGACAGATTTGGGTATAGGAAAAGATAGTGATCAAGCTTGTTTTCAGCACATCCTAGTGGGTCACATTTTGAATTATACACCCAATTAGTCTGAAAATATTTGACTTGTTTAATGACTTCGGTACAGATTCTAACAGACTATGCAAAACATTCAACAAGGTGCCATGCTCCATTGTAACAAATCCTGCCACCGGTCAAGAAGAAAAGAAGGGACCAATATCAGCAACTTAACGGACGTTATTAAACACCAGCAGTCAAGCCATTCCACCACCAAATACACCACTGTCAAATTCATGTTCACCTTGACTTCCTCAACTCTGCAGGATTCATTGATGGCTTTTCAAGAAAGTGGTGGTAAAGACATGATGAGAAAGGAGTTTACATGCACACAGTAGAGAACAGTTTACTATTTAATTAACTGGTCACAAAATCATGTTTGAGATTTCAAGTAGCAATAGCTTCATGTGAAAGTGCTGGAATTTAGGGATTCTAAAATTGTAGATTTTTGATCTACATTCAAACTGCTATTGTTGGTGATATGTATTTTAATTCCCTTAAAATTGTAGACCCACAAAGTCAAAAAATGATTTTATAATACAAATGGTTAGGTAATGCAATGTTACATCTGTCACAGGTTGGTTTTATTTATAACAAAAACATTCTCAAATATTCCTAAACCAAGTATTTCCCAAAAGTATGGTTTTCATTTTAATAAAGTGAAAAGTATCCTTCAAACCTTACCTTCATAAAAGCCTGCAAGGCTACAATAACCACAAGTATTTTAATCCAGAAAACAAATGCCCTTTGGTGTTATTCAAGGGAACCAAAACATTCCAGAAAACCACTGAAACTATACTTTGAATTCTGCAAGGACTATGTACACTTTATGTAAGACAGATTAGTGGGTAATATTTTCACACAAAATTCCATCCACACACTTAATTAAGGACTACGTTAATGTAGTGTATGTAAAGAATTGTTGAATATATATAATGAGAGTCACAATATAAAAGTGAGTATTTATTGCAGACTACGTTTCTGGACTTTACTCATGTTGATTCATTTAAACCTCAGACAGGCTCATCTGTGGACTAAGGAGTCTCTTGACCTCGCAGGGCCCGTCTCAACAACAACAACCATGTGGACCTTTTTCTGCACAAAGCGCCACATGCACATGAAGTTCGACGACTTCCCTACTCTCACACTCGGAGTCGCACCTCCGCTATTTCTATGAAGTTCGACGACTTCCCTACTTCTACACTCGGAGTCGCACCTCCGCTATTCTCTAAAATCCTCGCAACCTTTTCACACAATCTGCGGCAATAAGCTGTGCAAGCGCAAAAATCCTAACTCCACTCATACCATCACTAGTACCACCAACGCTGACTCCACACCTCCATTCTCTCCATTCGCAAGCTCCGAGATCCCGGGAAAGTCGCGGGGGACTTAGCCCATCATCATTCTGTCAATCTGTTTTACCCACGAAAAATCTAATTCAACTTCTCGAGTGGGGTCTCAAAGGGCGTAACCGTTAATTCAACACCATATACTTTAACAGTACGGGGTCCCAAAAGGCGAAACCGTCCTCTGCTACCATCTACTGATAGAGCGTTCCGTACTAGTAATTTACCGGTACTTTGGACGCTTTTTTGGCCGATGAATCTTTTGGCTAAGTGGGACTCCCTTCACCCGAGATCAGTCAATTTAATCAAACTAATAATCAATAACGAACGTAAGCAATGCCCTGATCAACATAACACTTAACAATTAATCCAGAATACATTTCGGCGAACCCTGACCTTTCAGTCAGGAATAACCACACCAGTTTATTCAAAGTTAGTGAATTTATTTCCCTATATTAACAAAGCTAGCACAATATATATGTGTCTCAACACCAAATGATAAACATAAATGAACATTAATAGCTGTCCATAACGGCGGAAAAGATGCAATCTATGTAGCATTTGAATAACAAGGCATTCGATAATAGCAATGCAAATCACTAGAACTATAATCTGTAATGAGATAATTGCATACATTTAGTCAGCATAACAAGGTCTCAAATTGCATCGTGCAACAAAAGGAATCCTCATCTACCTCAAATTAGCATCGGCATGTGGGACTTCATGCAAAACAATTTAGCAACATTAATTTGGAAAACTCCTAACTAGGGCTCTTATCAAGAATCAGCAGTTGGTTACCTAAAAGAAACACAATGCAATTGTACAATTTCCTTTCATATTTACCAATTACAATCAGCATTCAAGGAAGTCTTCGTCTCACAGGTACCGTTTCTCGATCAGCATGGGACGGGGTAAAGGGGCAGGGGTGGACGGGGCAGTTGCCTCACGGCGGCAAAATAAACTACTACTTCATGCAAAGGGGCAAATCAAAGTTAAAGTCTCTAGGGTAAGAATCATTTAAGTCTCTTTCTCTCGATTAGAGAAAGCATCAAAGTCTCTCAAAATGGCGTCGCAGCAAGGTGGGCCATAATAGCTGCAATGTCCTACAAAATGGCGGGTATGGGCGATGTCCAATAATGGCTGCAAAATGGCTATAATGGCTGCAATGGCTACTTTCTTCTCGTGCACCTGGTTTAAATAGACAACAGTTCAAATCCAGTAGGGTCTTCCATTGGAGGGTTCATAGGTTGACTTCAAATTATCCAATCAAAACAACAGTTCTCAAGCTTTTACTTAAGCATACATTATCCTTGGAGACGGGTACGCAAGTTGCAACATTTTATACCAATTAACTCATTTTCAGAGCTTCCATTGTCCGCACCTGCAGATTGACCTTGGAGCAAAGAGAAAAATGCCAGGCTGGCACGAAACCTTAAGATAAGCATGTGAACGATCTCAGTGGAAAAGTACAGCTTCAAGCAAGAAATACACGTTTAATAGCACATTGGAAAAAAATACGAGCATCTAAATCGTGAGACCAGGCAACTAGGCCGAAGCCCGCACTAAAGTAATGCTAAGCTAAAACATTTCAAACAAGCAAATCATAGCACACGTTTATGATTATGTCGGATTAGTGCAATTCTAATACATCACGTTATATAAAGCACGCTTATAAATGTCGGCAACTACTCTGAGGGCACATTTTGTCCCCGTACAATCTTTATTAGTTCGGTTAGAGTCACACATGATTATTGCAGCACTACGTTTATGCGCTAATAAATGTAAAACCTTCATTTCAGCTTCATCAATCCCTCCTCTGATGACTACTTGTCATCACACCAAATCATGCCCACAAATTTTATTCCATTAAAATTCTGTCAGTTCTCTTTTCCTTTTAATTCCCCTAGTTTTCGCTTTATATTCTTCTGCCATTCTTTTCATCATTTTCTCTTCCTTCCTTCTTTTAATTCTTTCCATAATCATTATTATTCCCCTTTTTATTCCCCAAATTCCAAATATGCAAATTAGTACTATTAATATTCCCTGTATTATTTTTAGTAATATTCCATTCCAAATTCCCCCAATCCAATTTCCCACTGAAGCAAGTCCTTTTCCAACC
This sequence comes from Pleurodeles waltl, assembly GCF_031143425.1. NCBI lineage: Eukaryota > Metazoa > Chordata > Amphibia > Caudata > Salamandridae > Pleurodeles > Pleurodeles waltl. The sequence continues at coordinate 887,038,731 of NC_090436.1, read as the reverse complement.
TTCTCCCACACTCATGGTTCTTTCAATTCCTTCAAATCTGCACTCTCTTTTGTTAGATTAGCAAGCATAGTTTTAATTTTCACACTGTTGTCGGGAATATACGTGCAACAGTGGCGCGCACCAAGCATTTTGCAAACGCCGCCATCCTTTGCTAAAAGAATGTCTAAGGCAAGCCTATTTTGAAGAGTCATAGCTCTTTCCGCTGCAAGTTCAGCATCTATCAGGATTATAGCACCTGAAAACTTTGTCAACATGTTATCCACTATAGTAGACAACTTTCTTATTTTGATGGAATTCAGCACAACTCCCAACGAAGGAATCATGGCTCCAAATATATCTCCTACCACAGCAGCTGCGGTCTCTCTTTTCTGGATACGATGGGATCCAGATGTCTTTGGAATCATCGATAGGTCATTCAGTTGATAAACCTTTGGGAACACTATACCCAGATAACATCTCCCCCACCATCCCTTTGGAAGACGATAATAGGCATTATACCCACAAATGTAATATACACCTGGTATGACAGGGTCAAGTCCGTTCATCATGAATGTCCATTTGGCCTTAAAGATAAACGTATGTTTACACTCACTCGCTCCTACAAAAATGTTATCATAATAAGATTCACCTCGATATATACAAAATTTCCCTACATGCCAAGCATCTAAAGCTATTCTCCCTTGTGTCTTTATTGCGGCAAAATCATAATTATCTACTGAAGTCCTCTTATGTAGCTCTTTTTCTAATTTCGCATTCATTTGTGCCCTTCTATCATCGGTGCGATCTGAAAAGCTTATTTCTACTGCAGAGAGCGAGCAGGTAATGTTTTCCCTATGAGCGTGAGCCGTTTCAAAAGGTTGCATTGGCTCGAAAAATTCCCTCATTATTTTAGCATCCCAATCTTTAGCAATCTGGCTTAGCTGCGCTATTATAGGAACATATGCAAAGGTAACATCATAATTCGAGTAAAAATACTGTATGTTAGTTTGACCATAAAATCTAGACATTACTATACTACATGTAATCCCGTATGTAAGAGGCATGTGGTGATAAGTCACCCCTTCCTTTACTGATGTCGGTATCTGTGTACACACATAACAATCTTTCGCATCCATAGTCTCAACATATTCTGTTAGCAAGCGATAGAAAACATTATACGAAAGTTCTTTCTTATCATGCAAGTGTCTCTCATCTAATTCTAGTCTTTTCAATGCGGTTAGTTCAGTGACAGTAACAGGAGCATAGGTAGAAGCATCAATTTTCTCATTCTCACCCTTGCCATGCATTCCAAGCACGATTGCCATTATTATTAGTACACATGCAATTACCAAGCCTACACACACATATTTACAATATTTCTTTCTACTGTTTTGCGTCATGATCTGTATAGAATCAGAGAGCTAGAAGCACCTATAAAGAAACTATTTAGCAATTCAGTTACAAAGCTGAACGAGCGCAATGTTCACACAGTTTTCTTCAAGAGGCCAGTCACTTATCGGTTAGCAGCATTTGTCTCAATTCGGCAATAACTCAGTCTTTTATCAGTTCAGCAAGTGTCTTATCTGGTTTAGCAATGTCTCAGCTGGTTGTTTGTATCACGTTAGATTGCAGCAAGCAATATCATTTATTACCCTTTCAATCGACAGAGTCCATAAAACTTTTCTTTTCTATTGGTATCTCTTCTTCTTCGTTCTCGAGGCTAAGAGATACAAATTCGTCAGTCCAATCGTCATTGACTACATATGCCCATTCTGGACCGGAATATCTCCTGTTTGGTATCCTTTTCCTTTTCAATTTTGCTTCTCTTTTCGATTCTGCCTCACTAGTACTCTCCTCTTTTGCCAAGTCTTTTCCTTCAGTTGAGGATGGTACCACAACAGTCACTTCCTTTCTTTTCTCTTTCACTTTTGGCCTTTCTCCGTCGTTCAAATTTTCTTTAGTCCTTTGTTTTATTGGAGATATACTTAGTCTCCTCTTTGCACCGTGTCCATTTGATGGACCTGCGATCTTTTCTGTGGAGGCTTGAACTGTTTCGTTCTGTTCTGCCTTGTCCCCTCCTTCTGGGGAATCAATCACGTTCTCCTTTTCTTTTTCTCTATCGTCTGCTTCTGGGAAAGCCCTCCTCTGATCAGGCTCTCCTGCCTTTTCACCTCTTTCGAGCCCTTCGTCACCGTTACTTTCTTCAGACTCTTTATCACTTTCAGCTGCTTCAGGCTCTTTGTCACCTTCAGCTGCTTCAGGCCCTTTGCTACCCTCAGCTGCTTCAGGCTCTTTGTCACCTTCAGCTGCTTCGTCGCTGTCTGAGGTTTCTCCTTGGTCTTCCCCAAGTGAGTCGGTCGTTTCGTCCTCAGAGAATATTTCTCTCTCTTCTGTTCCTGCCTGTTCGCTTTCAGTTCGGTTTTGCTCTGTCTCAGCGCTCAGCACTGTTTTATCAGGCACTGGCAGTTTCAGCGCTTCAACTTCCTCATCTGTGGGACACAACACTTTCTTTGTGTGACTGGCGTGAATCCAGTTGGGAACTCCCGCACACTTCACAGCGGTAGTGGTCGTCAGGATCACTTGGAAAGGGCCTTTCCAACGGGGTTCCAGACACAACTTTCTCACGTGCTTCTTTACCACGACCCAGTCACCTGCTTTCCATGTGTGTCCTGGACCTTGGATCGGTGGCAAGGTGGTTGCTTCCACCTGGTGAGAGAAAGAGCGAACCACGTCAGCCAGACCTTTGCAGTAGTCTAACACCATATCATCTGTAATATTCAAAAGCGCGTTTGCGGGAACTGCAGGAAGTCTCATGGCCCTGCCCATGAGAATTTCGTGCAGAGACAATCCAGTCTTTCTATCAGGGGTGTTTCTCATTGACATTAGCACCAAGGGCAATGCGTCAGGCCATTTCAAATTTGTCGATGCACATATTTTCGCCATTCTTGATTTCAATGTACCATTCATTTGTTCCACCAGTCCTGAGGCTTCAGGGCGATAGCTACAATGCAGTTTTTGCTCAATGTTCAGCGCTGCGCAAAGTAACTTTATCACCTCGTTGTTGAAGTGACTTCCCCTATCTGATTCTAAAGAGATCGGGAATCCGAAACGTGGTATTAACTCCCTCAACAATAGTTTTGCAACTGTAAGGCTGTCATTTCTACGTGTGGGGTATGCTTCAATCCAGTGACTAAAAATGCACACAATCACCAACACATACTTCAGACCTCCATGCACAGGCATCTCAATGAAGTCCATCTGCATTCTACTAAACGGGCCACTGGCCCTGCCAATGTGGCTCGCGTTCACAACTGTTCCCTTTCCTGGGTTCATCTGCTGACAAATGACACATCGATGGCAAACCGCTTCTGCAGCTTGACGAAATCTGGGGTTAAACCAATCAGTTTTGAATAATCTTATCATGGCATCTCTCCCTAGGTGAGCCTGGCCATGATAGAACCGCGCAAGCTGTGATAAGAGACTATTTGGCAAAACAAATTTTCCCTCATTTGAAACCCATAACTCATCTGGTCTCTTTATACATTGTGACTTAATCCAAGAATCTCTTTCATCCTCCCTGACGTTATTCTGTAATGCTTTTAGTTCATCTATTGTATCTACGACCTTCAAGGCAAATGCTTCAGCTGGTTCGAGTTCTGGTTCACTTATCGAATTCCATTCATCTCTGAGTAATATACAGTTCAAGGCACAAAATCTTGCGACCTGATCTGCATATGCATTTCCCAGAGAAACATAGTCCTGTCCTTTTGTATGAGCACTACACTTTACCACTGCAACTTCGGCTGGCATTTGAATGGCGTGTAACAATTCCCTTATTCTCTCCCCGTTTTTCACTGGGGATCCTGAAGAAGTCAGGAAACCTCTCTGTGACCATAGTTGTCCAAAGTCGTGCACAATTCCAAACCCGTACTGGCTATCGGTGTAAATGGTGACTTTCATCAATGCAGACAGTTGACATGCTCTTGTAAGGGCTACAAGTTCTGCTACTTGTGCAGAATAGACTCCTTGAAGCCAGGACGCTTCCAAGACACCTGTTACAGTACATACAGCATATCCTGCTTTCAAAATCCCCATCCCATCTCTTAGACATGAACCATCAACGAAAACAATTTGGTCATTTTCATCAAGCTTAGTATCCTTAATGTCAGGTCGAGGTTTTGTGCAAAATTCAGTCACCTGAAGGCAGTCATGCTCGACGTCTTCAGCGTTCTCAACTTCAGCATTTTCACCGGGAAGCAGGGTTGCTGGATTCAGCGTAGTGCACCTTTTCAGCTGCACATTCGGTGAGCCCAGAATTATCGTTTCATACCTTGTGAGTCTTGCTCCAGTCATGTGTTGCGTTCGGGAGCGGGTCAAAAGTATCTCAACTGAGTGAGGGACCATGACTGTTACTGGGTGTCCCATCACTATTCCTTCACTCTGAGTGAGGCTGATACCAACTGCTGCTACGGCGCGCAAACACCCTGGAAGTGCTGCTGCGACCGGATCCAAAGTAGCTGAAAAATACGCTACTGGTCTGTTTATGCCACCATGGGCTTGAGTCAAGACAGACAAAGAACATGCATCACGTTCATGACAAAACAATGCGAAAGGCTTTGTGTAATCAGGCATACCTAAAGCTGGAGCCCTGCACATGCATTCTTTCAATTCGATAAAAGCATCCATCTCATCTCCTTTCAGCTCAATTTGATCCAAGGCATCCTTCTGGGTCAGCTTCAGTAAAGGCTTTGCTAGAGTTGAGAAGTTGGGAATCCACTGACGACAGTAGCCCACCATTCCCAAAAACTTCCTCACCTCCCTCCTTGTCTTTGGTGGACTCATTTGAAGTACACTCGTTATTCTTTCCTTCATTATTCTCCGTGACCCTTTCTCTATCTGATGACCCAAGTATTTCACTTTCTTCTGACAGAACTGCAATTTGGAAGGAGACACCTTGTGTCCATTCCTTCCCAAATGGTTCAACAGAGCAATGGTATCGGCTGTGCAGCCACTTTCTGTCTTTGATGCAATCAGTAAGTCATCGATGTACTGTACTAGGGTTGACTCGAATGGCAATTCTAATGCTTCCAAGTCTTTCTTTAGAATCTGATTGAATATTGACGGTGACTCAGAAAACCCTTGAGGGATTCGACACCAACTGTACACTCTGTCTAAGAATTTGAAACAAAAGAGAAATTGACTGTCCTCATGAAGAGGCACCGAAAAGAATGCTTGTGACAAGTCGATGACTGAGAACCACTCGGTATCGCAAGGGACTTGAAACATTATCACAGCTGGATTTGGTACGACAGGGCAACATTTGACTATGATGTCATTTATTTTCCTCAAGTCCTGTACAATTCGGACTTTTCCACTCGGCTTTATTAGTCCCATGATTGGTGAATTACATGGACTGCTTAACACTTCTTTCAGTACTCCCTGCTTTACAAATTCGTCAATGAGTTGGGCAACTTTCATGAGGGTGTCTTGTGCCATGTGGTATTGTGGGGTCTGGGGAAAGGTTGCATTGGGCTTTACAGTCACTTTCACTGGTTCCACTCCTTTCATCAATCCCACCTCTTTCCCTGTCATATCCCACACTTCCTTTCCAACTGTTTCCCGTAATTCAGCTGGAATATCTTCTTCAGTTATCATTGGGAAAAGACAAATCAGAGGATACTCTTCATCGACAGTTTCCATCTCATCCCCTTCTACACTATCCTCTTCTTCCCCATCACTGCTCGTCTGAATTTTAATTCCCTCGTTCGAACACATAATCGAACAACCCAATTTGCACAATACGTCTCTCCCTAACAGTGCTATCGGGCTTGAGTCACATACCACAAATTTATGTAGCCCTTGATAGTTACCAATGCTGACTGGTACCGGATCTGTAATTGGGTTTGTCAGGTGCCTGTTTGCTACTCCCACCACTTGAACTGTCCTCCCTGAGAGTGGCAAATTTGGTACTTCAATGCTCTTAACAGTTGAACGTGTGGCTCCTGTGTCAACCAAGAATGAGACACGATGACCCATTACTCTTCCCTCCACGTACGGACCCTTTTGATCAACTTCCAAGGATCCTGCAAGCACACAATCTCCTTCCTCTCCTGAACTTTCACTCTCCCATACATTGTTTATTCCACTCTCACTGTGTAATGGGAACTGTTGTACGGTGCCATTTGTATTCATTAACTGACCCGAGACCTGTGGAGGAACCATCACTTGCTGCTGACTCATTGGTGCCAAAGGTATTTGCATTTGCTGATTAGGTACCATGGGAAACTGCTGTTGCATTGGCTGCATCTGCGTCATCTGCATACGGGGCATCTGCATCTGCTGCGGCTGCATGGGCTGTAATCCCTGTAGCTGATTTATGTTCTGATAATTTGGGTTTGGACCTCTCATTTTTGGTCCCCTAATTGTCTGAAATGCATTGACATCATTGTTTTGCTGACCAACACCTGCACCTTCCTGCACCACCATCGGGCACTCGCGTTTCCAATGACCGACAATTCCGCACACGTGACACGGCATCACCTTTTTCAATGCCTGCACACCATTCGGAGTCACAACAGTGTTCAAATCCGGACCATTATTCACAAAACCTCCTCTGCCTCTCACCTGTGGCTGAAACGTCATATTTCCCTGCAACTGCGGCTGCGGTTGCGGTACCTGTTGTTGGAACCCTTGCAACCCTTGCAGACCTGTCTGAGCTGCTTTAAGCTGCATCATCATCACTTTCTCTTTCAACCTTTTCTGTTTCACTTCAATTTCGTCACTACAGTATTTCGCATAATTCAACACCTCATCAATAGGTTTCGACTGCCAACAAATCAAATGCGACTTTATCATCTGACTTATCTCTGGTCTCAGCCCTTCCACAAATCTAAACACAAAATGCAGCATGTCCTTCGCCTCTATTGTTTCCGTGCCACTGTAGTTCTTGAACGCCTTCAACAACCTCTCATAGTAACTATGAATCGACTCTTTAGCCTCTTGGGCAGTTCGATCGATCTTCTGCCAATCCACATTTTTCACGGCAACCTTCGTCTTCAAATGCTCAATCACCTTATAGTACAGGCTCATCACCATAGGTGATGGTGCACCCGTATCCCTGTCTCTCTCTGGTTCACTTGTCGGCCAACCTACAGCTCTTTTGCAATCCTCCCACAAATCTGCCGGAACCACAATCTCAAAGAGAGTGTTCAGGTCTTCCCAGAGACATTTTGCAAGCTTCACAAACCTATCAGTCTGTTGATACCATTCAATCGGTTTCTCTCTCAGTTTGGGAAAATCATCCGTAAAAGACTGAATGTCGCTTCTGTGCCATGGTACATGTATTAATTTTCCCCCTGCTGTCTCCCTCAATGGTAACATGGTTACTGCATCACTACTCTGTTGTCTTTTCTCGTTGAGCTCTGGGACACTGTCTTTCCTCTTTTCCTTTCTCTTTACCCATCTGCTTTCCCATTTGTCTAAGCACCTCCACACTTGTGCACTCTGCAACAATTCTCTAAGGTGCGCCTTCATGCCTGCTGACCTCATGTGTTCAAAATCTGTGGTCCCGAAATCCAACCTGTAGCTCCTGCTCAAGTGTTTCGTCTTGTCGATGTCAACCCCGTTTTTGTCAGCTATTTCTTGCAAGCTTCTATGCACCTTGTTCACTTCTCTCGTAATCCTGGGACATAGATACCTCAGCTCTTCTTCCGAGTAGGACTCTAACCTATTCACACCCATAGTCCCTTCCACCAATTCTTGTGCTTCCATGTTCAACCTGACCCTATTCAGATAATCTTCTCCCTTCCCACTGGCTGAGCTTTGTGTGGAATTCAAACTGTTGAACCACTGTGTCAGCTGTTGCGCATTCAACCCCATCAGTGTAGCATTCACATCGACTGCCATCGATGGTTGCGGCAACTTTTCAGTATTCGATGTTAGAGGTATTATCAGTGGGGGGCTCGACCTCACCACTGTCGACTGAGCACATATGGGACTAAACTCCATCAAGGACCCAGATCCAGTTGGTTGAGCCGCTTTCGGAGTTATCCCTGGAGTGTTTTCTATGCACCTCCTTTCTGTCCCACTCTGCAGCATTGATCCCTGACCGCTCATACCTATGTTAGGCTGACTGTACAAAGGTACCGGTGGACCTACAGTAATGGGTAGTGATATCGCATCTGGGTTCTGTCCATTTCCCATGTTCTGAGACATGTTCATTCCCACACTATGGGTCATCATTGCCGGCATGCCCATCTGACTCCCCGTCATCTGAGCATGTGCTGTTCCCCCCTGCATCTGCTTTTGAGGCATCAAAAACTGGGTTTATTCAGCTTGTGCCAGTGTTGGGTTGTGACCATTCTGTCCTCCCATTGCGGCTGGATCTAGAATCATTCCCGTACTGTTGTCACTGCTGTAGTACCTTGGGATCTGCGGCTGATAATTTTCTGCTGGTTTCAACATGGGCACATCTGGATATATTCTCCTAACCTGCGGTATCTGCGGGGTGAACAGTAAACTCGGGTCCTTAGATCCCGATGATGCTCCTGAACTCTAAGTTTCACTGTTCTGTACCGGTGCCGGAGGGGCAGAACTGGTACTTGGACCTTGTCCACTCTCTGCATAAGGTGGTGGACGGTCGTTCAGCAATTGCATGATTAACTCCTCATCCTCTAACTCCTCTTCTCTTCTCAACTTTTCCTCGTCCTCTCTATCCTTGGAACACCTCCTGTTTGTCTTACAGGTAGCTTTCTTACCTGTCTCCTCTTCTTCCTTAGTAATTGCGGGAAACAATTTTATCCCCTGCAATACACCTGACCTCCACACCTTCTGTGCATTATCCCACCTAGCGTCCGCTAGTGTCTTTTCTACCTTCCTTATCCTAGTCTCAAACTTATTTTGCTGCTGCTGTCTAGCCATTAGTTCCCAAATCGCTAGAGCCTCAAACTGTGCTGGCCTTGGAGGTACCTTCATGTCGTACATCGCGAATCTCAAATTCTCTAGGATCCTTATATTGAATGTTCCATGAATCGGGAACGCTACGCTCCCATGTTTCTCTGTCAATTTGTGCCATTGCTTTAGCCAAAGGCACGGAGCTACCCCCTTTTCCTCCATTACAATGTAAGCTGGTGTACCTTCGGGCGGCGTCTCTTCTCCTACGCTCGCTTTAATGTAAGACTCCACCTTCATCGCACTCTTTAATGCTTTAAAAAATTTCATTTTTCTCGTCTTTTGTTTCACAAAATTATGTAATCAATAGGTGACTTTAATTCCCGGAATACTCTTCGCTTGCCTTTCCCCTTCCAATCGAGCCCCACGGACTGCGTCCAATCCGTGCGCGACCCTTCTCTGCAACCAACCTATCCCAGCGCGGCTCCTAGTGACGTCACACTCACACACACTGCGGCTGACAAAGCCTCGCGGCTAGTCCTCCTTCACTCAGCTCCTCTCGTAACAACTTCTAGCATGTATCGCGAGCAACCAAAAAATTAATAAAACAGATCTGTCGGTTTACTACAGGAAGGGTAACACAATCGCTTCAGGACCTTAGGGATTTTTCACTAGCCTTGGCAGTTATTCCATCTTTCTCGGTCCCCACGTTCGCAAGCAAATCTGACCCGCAGACTCTGCTCTCAACTTGTCAGTGATCCATTCTAGTGCACTTAGAATTTGTCAAAGCCCGAAGTCGAAGTTTCTTTCATTCCCTTAACACACGTACCGACTTGTTGACCACGCCCGATCAACCTACTAAGCCGACCAGACCACAACAAAAAACAAGTGTCTCATACACTTTTCAACATACTCCGGAGTCTCTTGACCTCGCAGGGCCCGTCTCAACAACAACAACCACGTGGACCTTTTTCTGCACAAAGCGCCACATGCACATGAAGTTTGACGACTTCCCTACTCTCACATTCGGAGTCGCACCTCCGCTATTTCTATGAAGTTCGACGACTTCCCTACTTCTACACTCGGAGTCGCACCTCCGCTATTCTCTAAAATCCTCGCAACCTTTTCACACAATCTGCGGCAATAAGCTGTGCAAGCGCAAAAATCCTAACTCCACTCATACCATCATTAGTACCACCAACGCTGACTCCACACCTCCATTCTCTCCATTCGCAAGCTCCGAGATCCCGGGAAAGTCGCAGGGGACTTAGCCCATCATCATTCTGTCAATCTGTTTTACCCACGAAAAATCTAATTCAACTTCTCGAGTGGGGTCTCAAAGGGCGTAACCGTTAATTCAACACCATATACTTTAACAGTACGGGGTCCCAAAAGGCGAAACCGTCCTCTGCTACCATCTACTGATAGAGCGTTCCGTACTAGTAATTTACCGGTACTTTGGACGCTCTTTTGGCCGATGAATCTTTTGGCTAAGTGGGACTCCCTTCACCCGAGATCAGTCAATTTAATCAAACCAATAATCAATAACGAACGTAAGCAATGCCCTGATCAACATAACACTTAACAATTAATCCAGAATACATTTCGGCGAACCCTGACCTTTCAGTCAGGAATAACCACACCAGTTTATTCAAAGTTAGTGAATTTATTTCCCTATATTAACAAAGCTAGCACAATATATATGTGTCTCAACACCAAATGATAAACATAAATGAACATTAATAGCTGTCCATAACGGCGGAAAAGATGCAATCTATGTAGCATTTGAATAACAAGGCATTCGATAATAGCAATGCAAATCACTAGAACTATAATCTGTAATGAGCTAATTGCATACATTTAGTCAGCATAACAAGGTCTCAAATTGCATCGTGCAACAAAAGGAATCCTCATCTACCTCAAATTAGCATCGGCATGTGGGACTTCATGCAAAACAATTTAGCAACATTAATTTGGAAAACTCCTAACTAGGGCTCTTATCAAAAATCAGCAGTTGGTTACCTAAAAAAAACACAATGCAATTGTACAATTTCCTTTCATATTTACCAATTACAATCAGCATTCAAGGAAGTCTTCGTCTCACAGGTACCGTTTCTCGATCAGCATCGGACGGGGTAAAGGGGCAGGGGTGGACGGGGCAGTTGCCTCACGGCGGCAAAATAAACTACTACTTCATGCAAAGGGGAAAATCAAAGTTAAAGTCTCTAGGGTAAGAATCATTTAAGTCTCTTTCTCTCGATTAGAGAAAGCATCAAAGTCTCTCAAAATGGCGTCGCAGCAAGGTGGGCCATAATAGCTGCAATGTCCTACAAAATGGCGGGTATGGGCGATGTCCAATAATGGCTGCAAAATGGCTATAATGGCTGCAATGGCTACTTTCTTCTCGTGCACCTGGTTTAAATAGACAACAGTTCAAATCCAGTAGGGTCTTCCATTGGAGGGTTCATAGGTTGACTTCAAATTATCCAATCAAAACAACAGTTCTCAAGCTTTTACTTAAGCATACATTATCCTTGGAGACGGGTACGCAAGTTGCAACATTTTATACCAATTAACTCATTTTCAGAGCTTCCATTGTCCGCACCTGCAGATTGACCTTGGAGCAAAGAGAAAAATGCCAGGCTGGCACGAAACCTTAAGATAAGCATGTGAACGATCTCAGTGGAAAAGTACAGCTTCAAGCAAGAAATACACGTTTAATAGCACATTGGAAAAAAATACGAGCATCTAAATCGTGAGACCAGGCAACTAGGCCGAAGCCCGCACTAAAGTAATGCTAAGCTAAAACATTTCAAACAAGCAAATCATAGCACACGTTTATGATTATGTCGGATTAGTGCAATTCTAATACATCACGTTATATAAAGCACGCTTATAAATGTCGGCAACTACTCTGAGGGCACATTTTGTCCCCGTACAATCTTTATTAGTTCGGTTAGAGTCACACATGATTATTGCAGCACTACGTTTATGCGCTAATAAATGTGAAACCTTCATTTCAGCTTCATCACCCTACATATATAACAGCCCATAACAAGGCTGTTTCTAATGATTTACTGAAATGTCCCTAGCTGAGTCATACCATATGAATTTGTGCATTACATTAAAGTGCCTCATTTCCAACAGCTATCGTTTAGTCAGAAAGCAATTAACTTTACTTGAGGTGCTAGGTCAATGAGGAGTAAATGTTGACTACTCCCTGTAGTCCCGACCATATCCACTACCAACAGAGCAAACCATCCCTTCGACAAATTATGGCATTTGCTATCAAATGACCTGACACTTTCACGCTCACTCCTCTCCTTCCAAGCACTTATAAGACATTAGTTCAAACATAGCTTCTTATCTTTGATCTCTTCCAACTGCCTACCAATTACCTAAATATATATTATATTCACTTATATGCTGTACTGAGTTTCACCTTACTGTAGAAATATTTGAATACATAAAGTGAATAAATAAATACCAGTATATGTGTTTTTCTCCTTGATTTACATCTTTTTGAGCCGCTTACTGAGTTCACAAAATTGAACAAAATCTGTGTTTGTGCCAATACATAGATAAATGGGACCTTGACTCCTCCAGTAGGAGTTATGTTAGAGTGGATTGTCTTGAGTATAAGATCTCCATCATCCAAGAGCTAAACCATGATTTGGTGGTGCACCGTCTCAATATCAGAGTTGTATTATCGACCTGCACCTATAATGACTTCACAATATAGCTACCACAATATCATAAAGTTAAAAAGCTGTGGTGTTAGAATAGGAAATCAACACTTCTCAATATATGCATACCTTGGCAATATAGTGGCAGTCAATATTGGGGAGTCAGTGTGTGTGTAGGTCTATGCTAGTGACCTTAACAGTGGAACAGAAGAATTATTTTGTTAACACAATACATTTGTGACAAGCAAATTCAAAGTTCATGCTTGGTGTTCTATCAGTGGAATTTCATGCAAGAAAGTTGGCTACAGTCTTTGCATTGCCATCATAACTGGGCAAAACTGCCTATTTATTTTCCCATGTATTCCAAATTTTGGAAAACATGGCTAGTGCTGAATCAGAAGTAGTATTAACTATTGAATGTCAGAAATGCATTTCAGCTATACTATGATTCTTTCGTGCCCTCAATGTAGTTTGTTGTTGCTAAGTTATTTTACAGTTATTGGTAATAATCTATTTCTTACATGCAGATCTAATTAGGGATCTTTAATAATATAATAATTGGCAACATAATGTTATACGAATTACCCTATTAAGTGGACCAAATATTGGCAAAGTGCAAATGAAGGTACATTAGAGAGACTGGAGGCTTTCATTTTCAGATTTCTGGATCTGTCAGACATTAAGAACTCTAGAAGACAGCTTTTGAAATAATCCTATTCCATTAGCTCAACAATCCTGCATAATTGCTTTTTATTGTTTTGTTTCAGAATGAGTTTAATTTTCAGACACTTGTAAAGTTGCAGGAAAGATTTGGCAACACCTTATCAGATAAGTATTTCAATTTGTCTATAGATGTTTGTACCCGAGTTAGATATTTGACGGTAGAACGCTGTGTTATTTGCACTTTATTGTGATTTACATTTCAATATGCACCGTTTGTTCGGCCTGCTTTTTTTTCAGACATAAACTCCCATAGAAGGGGTTTCTGCTTATAAAAAAAGAATGACCCTAAAAAACCGCAGGACGTTTTCTCCCTGCTCATGGCTGTTATCATTGTTTTTTCTTTATGTGCATCAGCATGCTTTGTATTGCAGTGCAGGGAAATCCAGTGACAGCTGCTCACCCTAAAAAAGGGTCAAATGAGGCTGCGCGGTCGGAAACCCTAAGCGTCACCCACCTCTAAATGATGTTGGGGAATTACTTGTTTGGCATGGAAGGAGTCTTGCTGATTTAGGGCGAGACACCTTGTCTTCAAAACTCTGAATTCACAGTTATTCCCACATTTCCGAACAATACGTTGAATAATTGTTATAATAGAGATGAATGTCGGATTTGTTTTGTAAGGAAGCATGCACTTATATGGCTAGTTTGCCACATTCAGAAAGGTGTAATAAGTCAGACATGTTTATGAATGAGTTATAAACTTGTAATTAAAGAAAATGCACATGTTTGTGCGTGACATAATTAACCATATCACTGCTTGTGCCTACAACGAGCCGTTGCTAAATCTATGACCTTTTTGTAAATAGACCCCGATCTACTGTACCTGTCTGTAGTATAGATCTGAAGCTGATACAGTCTCCTTATACGGCACCTAACAAAATATAAAATAACGTAAATAATCAAAAATTGGTCAGTGGGCCCTCAGACTACTCAAATGGCAAGCTATGCTGATATCTCACTTAAATCTATCTAATAGTTTGTACAATTTTTCAACCATTGATTCCTAAATTGACAAGTAACATTATAAAACCATTAATATAGGATTTTTAATGAATTCTTGATGTTTGCCTTACTGCGCCCTTTAAATTAGAAAATACCATGACATTTGATCTACAGTCATGGAAGATGCTCATAATACAAAGCACAAAGAAAGTTGATAAACATCTTTAGAAGAAAATGAGACATATGACTGTTTTCTTCCAAATATATAGCTCTATGAGAAATACAATATTTAACAATACACTTTTCTTTTTAAAAAAAGTGGAGCAGATTAGATGTTTTATTTAAATCTATTACTCGGGATTCGTCAAAGTAATGCCATTTCAACTGATCTGGCAAAATGAAACACTTTTCTAGGCATCCTGATATTAAAATTTGAAAGAAAATACAGGAGATTCATAAAAAATTGCGAAACACCGTTGGCAATCATGAAGAAAAGTTTTTAATCTATCTGTGGCGATATATTTTTATTTATCCCAGCTTAGCTTGTTTTAGCGTGTGGCCCACAAAAAGTAGTTTGCAAAATCATCCAGAATGGATGGAACATATTTTCCAGGCATACATCAATCTCTCCTCATCTTCTCGCACTAAGACAAAGGGTCTTTTTTGTCAGAGCACAGATACATATTTGTGTTGTGTCGTGTACTTATATTACATTAGTTTTATGATGTGAGATGAACAAAGGGTGGTCATCATTATAAGTCAATACTGCCATATAAGGCAGGGAGTATATCAGTCCAGTTGGCGGTAATACACAGGGAGAAAAGAAATACTTAAAAAGAACTGTTGCTGGGTTGGCTGGCACCTTTTCCTTGTGACTCACAAGAGATTGCGATGTATACATTACTATTCAAAAGATCAATTTTGTGCATTGTGAATTTAGGGCCTGATTTAGATCTCGGCTGAGGGAATACTCTGTCACAAACGTGAAGATATCCCATCTGCTGTATTATGATCCCCACAGGATATAATGGGATCATAATATGGTGGACGGGATATCCCTCACATTTGTGATGAAGTATTCCCCTCTGAGGAGATCTAAATTGGGCCCTTAGACTTTCCATTTGCAAAGTCAGTTTCACACCAGGCCACAGCTCTCTCTGCTGATTCGGAGGGGTTCAAAGCAAATGGAGAGACTCACTTTCTAAAGGCTATTGTGACATAGACAACAGAAACAATGTCGCAGAGATTTTGACCTAGCTATTATAGTCCACATACCTTGTTTACATACAAGTTCCACCAATAATGGAATGTTTTGTTATAAAAGCAAATTCTGCTCCTATACTTGTTTGTCATACTGGTTATTGCTTTTGTTATGGGTACAAACTGAATCACCAGTGGTCTCAACACCAACATATTTGGAGGACATAGCTAGATGGTTTTCATTACTGAGTAAGCTGAAACAACTCCTCAAGCAACTTCTAAATATCATAGAGAACTGCATGGCAGACTTTCAGACATACTATTATGGACATGCCCTACATGTTGTGCCTACACACAAATGTTCTTGTTTGTGGATATTCACAATCATTTCTTGACACATTTGCATTCTTGAAATGGTCAGGGAAATGTGAAAGGATAAAGGTTTAGTGGCAGGTTTATCAAATATTCATGCAATGCAATGCAGCAAGACACCTTGCTGCGCTGAACTGTGTGAAAGGGAGAGGGCAAGAATGCACTGTATTTAACATTATATGGTGCATTCCTGCTCTTTGCTTGCACTGATGGACAAACTGCTGCCTAGCACCAACACAAGGATGCCTGCGTTGTAGGAAGGATTCTTTTTGTGCAGGAAATTGTCCCTTGCTGCACAAAAGAATCATCTTTCAGGCTTTTTCCTCGTTCTAGGTGTGCTGCAGAATGAGGCACATGTAGAACAAGCATTTGCAATGCAATGGGTCTCGCATTTGCTCGAGTTAGAGCTATTAGAGTTGTAAACTCCTAACCGGACTTTTCTTGCCGCATTAACTGAAAATGAAAAGTAATATAATTTCACATAAGGGAGCTGATTTAAAGCACCACACCATGAGTTTTTAGGTGACTAATCAGAACAAAAAGACCGGTCCGGTTTCACCTTTGTATATTAATTGAAAAAAATAACGAGTGTGATTGCATTATGTAAAACCTTGAATTCGCGAAGGAGCGCTTGGATAAACCATAGAATTAAACTGGTAGTCATGAAAAGCGCTCAATTAGTGCCCAGCGAGATTGCACAGCCTACGAAATAAAGAGAAAAAGTAATCCAGATACCATACGGAAAACATGGAGCTTCGTATGTTTTCAGTAGTTGACCGGTGCTCTTGAGGAGGGCTAAACACCAGAAAAGGCATGACGTATGCATGCCTTTCACTAACGAAATCAAGTGAATTTTAAAAGGCAAGCCCACGAACCAACGAAAGTGATGGGTGTGGTTAAAAGGCCACAGAGAGATTACAACAGGGACAGAGCGATTGCTGGCTCGACCCTAAAAAAGAAAACATGAGGGGAAAGGAAGGCATTTGGAGGTGTAACATTTTGGAAGATTCCCAGACTAATGGTAAATCTGGTAATATGCCAAAATCCATGAGTGGCTGCGTGGGTGGAAACCTAGGAACACCTCTCCCTGTCAGAGTAATGCAAGGTGGTGATTTGCACTGCCTTGCGTTACTCCAGATTTACTAAGCAATGTAGGGCCAGAAAAGGTGGCCTTGTGTTGATTGGTAAATCTGGCTTAGAATTTTCATTAATTGCATTGCCCTTGCAAGAGCAGTGCAATGCCTTGATAAATCTGACCTTGGTATCTGGATTGGCATGTTGTAGGCATCCCTTCCCAATACCAAATTAGTCTCTAATGTTTCAATGTTTTGCAACCAAGATCCATTGGCACAATATTGGTATTTTACCGACACCTCAAAGAAAGTGGTAATGGATTAACAAAAAGTGAAGGGGTTCCTTTGGGACACTACTTCTTGTAAATGTAAAAAACAAGTTTGATGAGGAGTAGGCAATGGTCCACGGTACCTTACCAGTTCTTAAACAAACAGAAAAAGTAAACTTTTTTTTTAAGCTCAGTCCCATTTTCTTTCATTTAAAAACATCTTTACTAGTTGCTAAAAACACTGGTCGCAATTTGCAATCGGTTACATGTATATCTTGCCCTATGTCCAGTATGAGTAAGAAAGAGACACACTAGTTTCCTCAAACAGGGCACAGTCAATTCTTAAATGAAATGATGAGCCATATACCATTGGGTTGGCAAACAGATGCCACACCAAACCATAATCTCAGGTATTTTGTCATCTGTTATAATCATGATAGATGAGATGGAAACAGCAATGTAATATGTAGATTATATACAATGCATTTTATTTTTAGGAACGGAAGTTAGGCTATACCTCGCTGGATGACTTACATTTCATTTTTTTGCCTAATAAAAAAAAGAATGAGGACTGTGGTTGCAATACTTTCCACCCCTTTCCAACTACAGTGCTGTTACTAACCTATATACCATAGTCCTGAATGGAGCTTGTCCTATCTTGGCTCATCTTGAATTACCAGCATCCAAAAACCAATAACTGGAGCACAGTGCATAATTTGACAAACAGCACTAGTTTATTTCTATCAGAGTGGTGTTTCTGGTTGGTAGGTCTGGGACTCTATTACGTCAAGAGTCACACGAAATTCAGTTAACTATAGCTTTGCATGGTGCTAGGTATACCACAAGAGTGTTAAGTTCTAAATGTCCTAGTACCAAGCTATTGTGGCCTTAACATCGACAATCAAAGTAGTGTTCAGGTAAGTATATGCAGGTAAGAGTAGATTTAATATTGATAACTCCATATGCATGTACCTTGATGTTAAGTATATCTTCATGGTACAAAAAAGTGGAGTTTGCTTTGTAACTAGAACTTACATTCACTGTATTTTGGCTCTCGATATTAGGCCAAAACATCCCAAAAATCATCTTACTAATGGTCTTCAAAGAGTTCACTCTGACAGCCATATGGATGCACTGGGACAACTCAGATTTGAACTGATCTCTGAGATGATTGCATTAATTTGCTACCTAAAGCAAGGGTCTCCAACAGGTCGATCACAAGCTACCAGTAGTTGTCTTGATGCCTCCTATTAGCTCGAAAATCAAAACTGCCTGTCAGTCTGTTTCAATTTGCAGCACCCAATTATTAAGACACCATTTAAAAAACGTGTCCTTTTTGTTCTGTGGCGCTTGGCATGCTAACCCTGCAGGCAGACGCAGCACAGCCAGTCGTGAAGAATTATTATTCCTTAGATTTATGCTTTAGCTTCTTCATTCCTAAATAAAAAAGTATAAATCTCTCAGTTTTGCAGGATTGTCCGTTGTACACCTGCACATAGTTTCTTTCTCCTTTCCTAGCTCTCTTTTTCCCCCTTTGGTTCACTCTCATTTTCTCACTTCCTTCCCACCAGTCCTTTCTCCACTCTCCTCTCATTCTTGTCTTTTTCCCTTCTTCTCTTTCCTTTCTGTCAGTTAGTTTTCTCTTTCTTCTCCTTTACTTCTTTTCTTTTCCTCATTCTCTATCTCCTTTCCCTGTTTCTTTTTCTGATCTTTCTACTCTTCTCATTTCATTCACTCCTTTTTTCTCCTTTCCTTCTCTCCTTGTTTTCACCTTCCATTCTCCCCTACTTCTTTTCTCTTTTCCTTACCTTCTTTCCTTTCACTTCTCTTTCCCCTTTCCTTCACTTTTTCTTTCCTTTTCTCTTCTCCTCTGATTTTCTCCTTCTGCTTCTTACATTCTCATTCATTTTTTCCTTTTTCCTCCTTTCTTTCTCTTATTCTCTTCTTATCTTTTATGCTCCCACTTTTCTCTTCCTTCTCTCATTTTCTCTACTCCTTCTCTCATTTCCCTCTTTTTCTCCTTTTTTTTCTCCTTTTCTTTGCTCTCATTTCTCATTTTATTCTGCATTTTCCCTCTTCCTTCAGTCTCATTTCCTACATTCTTTCTTCCCTTTTCCTTTCCTTCTTTCTGTTTCTTCTCTTCTGGTTCTGCTTGTATTTTCTGCTTCTCCTTTTTGAGCCTTTCATTCTTTCACTCTCACCTTTCTTCCTCTCCTTTTGTCTCATATTTTTCTCCTCTTGTTTTTCCCAATATCTTTGATGCTGTTTTCCTTTCTCCTTTTCCTCATTTTCTTCTTTGCTTACCTTCTCTCCTCCACCTTCCCTTTACTCATTTGCTCCTGTTCCCCTTTTTCACCGTTACTTCTCTCTTTGTAATTTCATCCTTTACCATTTGTCCTATGCGCATTTTTCTGCTTTTGTCCTTCTCTCCCTTCCTTTTGTGCATGTCTGCATAATTTGTTCCATCCGTCTCCCATCCCACCATGCATTCATTTAAGTTTCATGACTGCCTTACATGTAATGCCCTTGAGCGTAGGGGTGGCTGCAGAGATACTGTTACATTGTGGATAACTATGAAATGTACATCTACTGGGCAAAATACATTAATGCTGTATGTCCTTGTAAATACATATGTTTAAAAATAACTTTCTGATTTTCTTCCTTGTGGACATGAATCAATAAACTTCAGGCCAATCAAACAGGTAATGCAAGTATTTGGGGACTTGGTTTTCAAAAGAGAGCTGTGTCACCCCATGTATTGCAAGATAAAGAGACAATCAGACCCAGTCAGACACTCACCTCATGGAGGTAATTCCTAAATAAGAATGAAGGGACAATTTGGTGCCTGGGAACCCCATAGGTAAGCCTTTCCTGATATTACTCTTAAATGCTTTAAGATCATTGAAGCAGAACTGGGGTTCTTCAGGATTAGCGCTTGTTGTCTGAGTCTTATTTAGACATATCTAATCTCTATACTAGGCAGTAGCTCAGTATGGTTTTAATTTTCCACCAGCAGCTCTCATTATAGAAATGGTTAGAGACTCCTGACCTAAAGTCTGGGACTAATTATATGCCAGTTACCTGTGAAGTTGCTTTTACTAAAGACCAAGATTTGTTTCTTTCCTATTTAATTGTGAGGTTGTAGCTGAATGAATATTCAGCTGAAGCATCAATAGATAACTGAGGTCAGGGTTTTCAAAGAACCCAAGATTAAGGGGAATGAGCACTCTATGGATGAAAATGTTCTCCACTGTAAGGAGTGGTTTATAGCGCAGAAGGTTTTGGAAAATCCCTAAAGCACAGAGTTGCAGCACAACACATTCTTGCAAAGGTTAGCAGATAAGGTTCGCCCATGGAGGGTTTACTATCAACATATTATAGATAAAATGCTTTAAAGTTATTTGTAAATCGTAGTTTGTGAGTACCCAAAAATACCACAATAGAGTAAACTTACACAAAAGTTTAAGTTTACCTTTGTGAATCAGGCCCAATGTGTCTTGTGAACCAAGGACCAATGACTCCTTACAAAAAAATTATATAAAAAGGTACAGAGAAGGGAGCTGCCATGAAATATATTGTTTCCTAAATAGTTGACAGCTGAAGAGAGGCTTTTCATAAGGAATGATTTTAATCAAACTATGCAAAAATGTAATTGCTTAGTTCAGATTTGAAATTCTAATTATAGCTAATATAATCTTAAAATTACTATGGAACAGTGCTTAATTGTGTAAAGTAGAATGAATTACATCGCCCATTGCGATATGTGGAAATAACAATAGATGAATAGTAGCAGCTCTACTGTGATATTACTATTATTATTATTATTATTATTATTATTATTAGTGTAATAGTAGTAGTAATAGTAGCAGTTGTTGTAGTATTAGTAATATTATTACAACAACGTAGCCCAGTTTTAAAAGACTGATCCTCAAATGCATAATCAGCTTAGCATGCATAAGTGCTAACTGTGGATGTATATCGAAATGGTTTATACAGATAAAGTGCACTTCCAGTGATGTGATGTAACATGCCCATCGTCTTAGTCTACAATCATGGAGTTCCACTCCTTAGTCAAGGTAAAAGCAAGGGGTATGAAAGGAATGAACAAATCTCATTGTGAAACATCTACATTGTTTCTTCAGAGATTGCAGGCATAGGAAAAAAAATTCATACATCACATTGTGTTTTAAGTAAGACTCTAAAAGCCAAATTAGATATCAGGTATGAACCATGTGCTTTTCATAATCCTCGAGTCTCGCTGCGGCTGAAATTAGAGTTGGGAAAAGCCGTATCAATCCTATTAACAGGAGTTCAAATTGTCTCTGATGTTACAAAGTTGTTTGGCTCATACTTTAAATTGTTGTTAACATTTAAATTCTGGTTAGAACAACTCTAATGGATTAACTTATCTAGAGTTATGGGCTTGACCCATCAATATGCAGCCCTTAAAATAGGTGAGTTGTGACCAGAATGGCCTGTAGACCCTGCATGCATTATACCTGTTTGACACCTTCATCGCATTGACTCCAAGTCTGGCTTTGCACACATACTGGTACATTTTCGAAGAAATCATTTGTATATGAATATTCTGAATATAATTGGTAAATCATAAATATTAAGCCGATCTAGTGTTTCATATATAACAACAAGAAAATAATAAGCAATTAACTCAACACATCATGTAGTGCAGTGTATATCCTATATGTAACTTTCAGTTTAAGAGGAAATAACATCCTACATAGATGGACCCAAGAGTGGAACATTCATTACACATCAAAGATACATGATGAGATGGTGATCTAGTTGCTAGAATTCTGTAGTGAGTTGGTGAAGTGCATGGACAATCATAGTCTACGGAACAGTGTCTGCCACTGTGTGAAATCCAGAAGGAGGGGGAGGTAGAGAATAAGAAACATGTACCACCACTTAGGAGCTTGCAACAGGGTGAGGATGAATATGAGATGGTACCTCCAATGAGGTGGAGGGAACAGCCATTTGGCACAAGGCACTTGTGTTTTGGAGTCACAATGGTGTGATGGTCACCGAGACAAGGGTGGGCCCACAAGTCAAGTCGGCATATTAATCAAGGCATCCTTGTCAACAGCTATGCTCTAAGAACACTGCCCACAGTCCATCAAAGATCATCATTTGGTCTTGCAATCTCTATATTGCTTTCTCACAGGTTGTCATCTGAAAACATTTGGCTAACCATTACCTCTGGGATGGGAATGTGGGTAAATGACACTTTGTGAGTGTACAAACCTTGGCCATGACTAGAGCTGTCAACAGCCATCTCATATGATGATGTGAGGCACCTTGGGTGTAAAGAAATTATGCAGCATAGTGAGACTTATTGTCACCTTAACGAGAATACTACTACTGTTTTTCAGTATACTCCGAAATGCCAACCATTATAAGCTCAAATAGGTGCAGAGCCATAGGACAAGTAGGTGGTCACAATCTGTCCCTGTACTCCTCCAACAAGCAAAGTGACCCAAGAAGCCACCTCTGTGTAGTCTTTAGGGAGTCAAGTACCATGGAGTAGAATTTTAAAATAATTGAATTTCAATTAGGCTTTGAAGATGCTTTTACCATTTTCCACAGTAATTTAGGATTGCAGTGCAAATTACTACTTCAGTCATAATCCCTCCACTAAGTGTTTGGAAAAATAGTGGAAGCAAACACTTTCGATCCTTGTAGGTCTGACATCTTGCATTTATAGTTTCCCCATCTACACATATAGGGCCTCATTATGAGTTTGGCAGTACCAGGACTGCCATGTTGGCAGTGGCAGTCACACAGTCAACAGGCCGGCAGAGAAGACCACCATATTCTGACCACGGTGTAATTCTCAATAGAATACAGCCAAATATTTCCGCCGGACAGATTACGAGGTTGCACACCCCCAAGGTTTCTGCTGCGGTCGCACCACCATGGAAACCCAGGTGGAAACCAACTGCATAAAAGGAGACACTCACCTTCAGGAAGCCATACTCATCTGGAGCCACCATGGAAGCTGACCTACACGCCTTCCTGCTGCTCCTACTCGCCTAGAGACAACAGAGTCAACTCCAAAGAGGATGACAGCAACCGTGAGTACACACACGTACCTGTCACTGTTGTAAATTGCTAAAGTTTGTACGCACACACAACATACCAATCGGGAACGGGTGGCGGGGGGTGACACACACACACGTAACCTGGCAGTGACGAGCACACTCACGGACAGCCACATACACACACACACATACACAGTACACACACTACGGCAATCACACACAGGTCAAAAACACACACCTACTTCCAGAAAAACAGCAACGGCACAGTCACACACAACAACACCACAAAAGATCATTACAATACAACAACCGCAACACCATCAATGCATTGGCAAGCACCCACAATAGACACTACCCACTGACAAATCACACATACAACACAACGTACCACCAACAGGGAATGGACACACACAATCACATAACAATACAACACAGCATATCTAACATACCGTTCACCAAATGTGCACACACACACACACAGTCAAAGCACACAAACCCACACAATACTGCAACAAACACATGTCAACAAATACACCACTCAATACCATGACAACAACATGTCCCCAAAATACACATGGCCATCACACAACACACACCCATCACTGGGGGATAAATGCACTGCACACAACCTCACATGCTGCCCAGACAAAACAAGTAGCACAAACACCACTTACGCACAAAAAGTCACACACAAACAATGTCAGCCATTTTCAAACATGCCCTAAGAAAAGAAATGCAGGACAAATATGTAATGTTGAAAACAACAACTGGTTGGTCCAATTATCTATTAAACATTAGAACCAAATATGAAAATGTCCAAGGCCATAGGCCAGTCCAAATAGAAATAGTGCAACATGCACTTGATGCACATTTTGGTGCTTCAAACTTGACTCCTGACTGCCAGGTAACTTCCACAGGTAGGGGCATCAAGGGGTCAGACAGGCACCTCAGGGATTATGGGGTGGTGGAGGGGGTGTTTAGACTTGTGCTTGGGAGGGGGTCTTTTGGGATTGGGCTTGGGAGTGGGTTAGGTCTAGGCTAAGGGGAGGGTTGGGTTCTCTTGGGAGGAGTAGACTTCTTGGCAGGGGAGGGGCATGGGTACTTGCAGGGAGGGTAGGGGAAGCCTTGGAGGTGGAAGGGATGGTCCTGGGTAGGGAAATGGAGCAGTTAGGGATTTCACAGGGGAAGAGGAGTAGGGAAAAGGTAAAAACATGAAAGGAACACTTTTGTAGACACAAAGGGATGATCTTCAGAAGAGGGTTTGGAAGTTGAGGGTGAGGGAGTGGTTGTCTGACATGTCAGTGTGGTTTGTCGTGGGTGCATGTGTGTGGGAGGTATGCTTGTGGGTGGTGGGTGTTTGTTGGATGGGTGAGTGAGGGTGTTTATGTGTACAGGACAAAAGGGGGTTGGAGGTGCTGGGGATGCAGTGGTGGGTAGTTGAGTATCTGTTGGGGTGGTGACTGCAGGTATGATGGATGTGCTGCATGTAGGTGTTTCTACGGTTGTGATATCTGCGGGTGTGGTGACTGGGGTGGATGTCTGAGGTTCTGCTGTGGTGCTGTCTGTGGGTAGGATTGGTGTGGTGGCTGGAGCTGTGAATGTTGGTGTAGTGTCTGCAGGTGTGTTGTCAGTGATGCCAGGGGTGGTGGGGGTGTCAGGGCAGGTAGTGACTGTTGATGTGTGTGCACGTGTATTTTGTTTGTGTGCATGCCAGTGGTGTGTCTTGTGGTGCTTGTGTTTGCTACCCTTGGATGTTGAGGTGGATGCATGCCAGTCTGTCTGTGTGCTTTGGCTGGATCGTGGAAGAGGGGTTTGTCTTTGGGAAGAGAAAGTGAATGGGGGATGGTAGACAAAGGGTGACTGGCTACTTGTCAGTGTGGAGGCCAGAGCCTGAAAGGATCTCTGTAGGAGAGCCAGTGCACTGTGAATGCCCTCCAGGAATGCATTACTCTGTTGTATCTGAATTGTAAGTCCCTGGATGGCACTCACAATGGCCGACTGACCCACAGAGATCGACCTCAGGAGGTCAAAAGCCTCCTCACTGAGGACAGCAGAGCAGGCAGGGGCAGAGGTGCCTACGGCAAAGGGGACACCCACCCTCTTGGGTGAGTGGACACTGCCAACTGGGTGGGGAGTTACAGGGAGGGCAGTTGTAGTAAAGGGAGTGATGGACTTAGATAGTGCTGGGGTGGTCCCAGATGGGTCCACCATCGACAGAAAGTGTCAACTGGAGGAGAATTCTGATGATGAAGACAAGGATCCTGTCTCCCCCGTGGCACTCCCCTCGCTCTCTGGGCCACTGGGTCCTTCAGTGTCAGTGGTCTCAGCACTCCGGATCTCGTGGCCAGCAGCTTCCCCACTTAGCTGTGCCCCATCTCCTTCACATGCCGATGCTCATGCACAGAAACAGAGAGAGAGAGAGAGAGTGTCATCACATTCTCACATATATCACAACATACACAACAGTAACAACACGTCCATGTCAAACAAAGCCCCAGGTAGAAACCATTCAGAGCCTGCATCATGGCACACCTAGATACTTCCAACATGCCCATATGTCCACATTCTCACCCACAACATAAGCCATCCATCTGACCATTACATCACCGTCCCATTAATTCACCAGTGACTCAAAAGCATCATGCAAAAGATGAATTGGCTACATCTAAAATCTCTTCCCATGCAGATCATCATTGTCTATCAACAAATCATGTTAAGAAAATGCAGTTACCTGAGAACACAATATCATGCCTCCCCGACTCAACACCTGCCCAGTCCATCACCAATAGTCATGTTCCATGAAAAGAAACTATTTTCACTTCAAATACAACACACCATGTTGCTTTCCAAACACATGCCTAACATCATTCTGTACAAAACTTATACAATGGCAGACACCCCAAGTGAAGACACCACATATGGCATTCCCAGACTGTGTGCCTCATGAAATTACATTGCATGCCAGTCAAACATCTATCTGAATACAATGAAAAGATTCATAAGGAGTATCTAGACTCACTTATCTACCTCACTGACAACTATTATATGGGCTGCAATAGGGCCCTACTTAGCACACAGGATGCATCCACATACAACCAAAGGGAGCGTAGTGACACACCAATACAATGAACACCAAGCAATGTGCATGAAGGACTCATAACATTCCACCATACATGCTGATTAGAAACCTCTACATGACTACATCTAAACACCCTAATCATTAACAACTGTCCAGACATGTGATTCTTAGTACCTTAATCCAGAACTAACACTTAAACAAGTAATTACTAAAATAACCCTGAATGACATATACATTTAGAGTCAAGCGAAATTAATGACAACATATCCCATGTGTATGTTTAATGGATCACCTGCTACCCCATCAAGTCAGACAAAAATGAGCAGATCCATTACTAAAACTGTCCAAACAGCCCCAGATTCCCAAAGGTGTGTCTGCCATAGAAGAGGTTTCAGCGTTACAGTATCCACAAAGTATCAATTGACAGATGATGTAGGCAGGAAATAGTTCTTGTTGCAGTCATATCATTATGGTATTGCTCTATGTAGCATGCACAATATACATGGATTAAGGGATCAGCTCTCTAGCCCCTTACCTTCTCATAATCAAATACATGAGACTAAAATGTATTAGTACACATGTTAATGTTATATCTTGAAATATCAATGTATCATTACCAACATGATTTCCAACATATAAATCTAAGCTGACAATGGGGATCCCTCCTTAGATCTTATAGGGAGTGTGGTGAGTTTGACATAGCTAATTCCTGCTATGGATGAAAGCTTCACATTAAGTTTCCATCTATTTCAGGACACAGGATTACTTAGCCCTGTTACTCATCTGTCAGACCCAATGTTGCACAATGAGGAACATCCAGTGGGATAGGACTGATCCGAGACAAAAAAGCTATACAACTGATCAACTGGATAAATTGACTTGGGAACACTAGGTGGGTAGGATGACACAGCTGGTTACACATATGTATGGCTGAGTAGAATAACATATGTGATACAGTCTCACCTGCATCTCCACATGAAGTCATACCATGTGGTTGACATAGGTTATGTATATGTCATCCCTATGCACAATACTATGGCTGCATTTGCATTCCTATGTTGCCAACTGGAATACTTTGTCTACCTAGGTGAAACTTTACCTGTATGACTTACCACATTGTCACAAAAGAGATACTTATACATCATACAATGAACTTGCAGAGGCATGTACGTGGTTTCAGTCAGTACTTACCACCTTATAGCTACTGTGCAGCCCTCAAATGCCCATCCACCTCAGGGTAGGCCACTGCCAAAATGCAGGCCATTAGGGGGGTTAACATCCAACGGGCACCCCTTCCTCATTGGGAGGACGTCCCCAGCTGGGCCTCTATGGTCTTCCGGATCAGCTTCTCAGGTCCTCTCACTGCTTCCTACAGTGAGTGCTCCGCCGGCTGTGGACCCCCAGGGTCTGCACTTGCTTGGTGATGGCACCCCAAATTCCCTTCTTCTGATGGAGGTTGACCTGCATGGATGACACAGACAAAAGAAAAAAGTCATGTCCACATGCACCATACCAATAGTAGTGGACAGAACACTTCAGTGAGAGAAAACAG
Source organism: Pleurodeles waltl (assembly GCF_031143425.1). Taxonomy (NCBI): domain Eukaryota; kingdom Metazoa; phylum Chordata; class Amphibia; order Caudata; family Salamandridae; genus Pleurodeles; species Pleurodeles waltl. The sequence continues at coordinate 887,010,908 of NC_090436.1, read as the reverse complement.
GTAAGCATTCCCATCCTATCAGCTCACTCTCATTATATATTAGCATCTGCATGCCTCAATACCTTCACAACTTTAGATTTCAGGTACACCATCATACACCACACTTATCACACATTGGTTTTGCATTGGACTCACCTGGTCCTCTGGTGCACCATACAACTGTCCATACCGGGGTAGGACCTCCTTCATAGCTTATCCAGCTCCTCCGGGGTGAAGTCTGGGTCCCTATCACCTGCAGTACATGGCATGATAACTCCCAGAGACATTACACAGCAGCTTAAACAGTGGAGGTCTTGCTGGCAGCAGTCTCCGGAGTCAAGTGAGCAATACTGCAGAAGATGCCGGTCATGCTCGCCACGTACATGACCATCACCACTGGCAGACATCGCCATTGGCCCAAGACTGCCAAAGGTAGCAATCTCTTCCAATGGCAATTTCCACCGACCGCCTACCGCCATGATGACTTCCGCAGGCAGACTTAGGTAACTTCCACATGTCTGGTACAGTAGGTCAGGTGAATGACATTTTAAGCATATTTCATGTATGGAAGAGTTTTAAAATCTACATCATGAACTATACCCCATATTGTGCCCCATATTGTGCAGTATATCTGTAAGTACTGCCTTCATGTTCAGTTGTCTATATGTGCATCTGTGCAGTAAATGCTGTGTAACTGGAAGACATGTGGTGATAGCAACATACACCTACTCTGAGGTTCCTATGTGCTTTGAAAATATAGATAATATATAACAATATGTGTAAGACATGTCATGTCATGTCTGTGGGACTTACTAACATGTTCAGTTACAGGTGAATATGGATGTCACAGCCCATTTTCAGTCTGGTTTTGAAAGATGTACTGTGTACATGGTTGAAACATCTGGACAGCTACATCAGGTTTCTCCAAAGTGAGGATTTGCCATATGTGAAGGCAGAGTTTTATGCAATGGGACACAATCCACATGTGGTTGGCACCCATGTAGCCTTGGTTCACCCCAGTGCCAATGAACAGTTGTATAGGAACATAAAAAAACTAGTGGTTTGTCTGGCAGACTACTACATTTCACAAGTCAGTGCTAAGTACCCAGGATCAGTCCATGATTCATTCATCATGCGGAACAGCAATGGCCCACTGCTCATGACATGAATCTACACAGAGAGGGCCTGGCTGGTTGGTAATTTACAATTGAAATGTGTGTTTGCAATGTATTTCTCCTGTCATCACAATGCTGTATGTCCCACAAATATGTTTGCATTCTCTTACCAATTTTTTCACAGGTGACTCACGGGGGGAAATGGCTTGTCATTGAGCGGACCTTTGGGCTCCTGAAGGCAAGATTTAGGTGCATAGACATGTCAGGAGGAGCCCTCCTTCACTCACCCAACAAGGTATGTCAAATAATAGTTGCCTGCTGCAAGCTCCACAATCTTGCTCTGAGACGACAGATACCATTTATACCAGATGAGGGGGAGCCAGCAGAACCTGTGGGTGGAAATGTAGATTTGCTAAGTGATGAAGAGCCAGGGGAAGATGAAGCAGAAAACTGTAGGGCAGATCTCATAAATCAGTACTTGAACGGACAAACAGGTGTGTGAGTTTGATGTAATTTTGTGATGTAATTTTGTAACCTGAAGTAAATGGGTAGCATTTCACCTCCTTTTTTGCATCATATGTGGGGTTGTAAATAGCTCCAATGCTTATGATTTAGTTGTGCATGCAGACTGAAAGTTTGCATTCTGTACAGGGCAGAGTGGTCTACAGTATGTATTGTTGTCGCAGATGCAAAGTCACAAATGTGGACATGACTTATCTGATTTAAGGAGTGTATTCTGCTATGCCCTATCCCCTTTCTCTTTCAATCACAGATTTGCCTATATAATGTTTGGCTTATCATCCTTGGCAAACTACAGACAGTGTCAGAAGCAGATGGGAATTGCAGACAGACATGAGAAGTGGACATGGCTGAAACTAGGTACTATTGGACTTGATTATGTGGAGTGTAATGAACATTGTTAGACTCTCTGGACACTGGTTGTAATGTGTTTCCTGTAAAGTTCACCTGTAGGGCACAGGAGGTTGTCAAATGGTGTCATTTGTGTCTTGATATGTGTCTGACACGTGTAAATGTACGACCATAGCCTCTACCATCACAGTGGTTTCTGTTGTATGTAGACTACCTTGTACCTAGCTGTCAGTGTGTTCCTACTTTGCAGACCATTGTGCATGTCACTGTGGACTGACCTAGATGAATGACAAGCCCACAGGCATGAGGTCAATGTAAGTAAAAGTTTCTAGGACTGGGGGCATCAGTACTGATCACTGTCTGTGTAATGGGAAATTAATCTGTGGAATCTGTGGTATGGATATGTGATGAGGCTTTACCAGGTGATACAAAAGAGCAATCTGTGTGCCACCTGCCTTCTTGGTAGACCAACATGACCCTAACATTAGTATCCTGTGGTTCAGCATTGTGTGACATCTTAGCAAACATCCTGATGCTACTCTCAGTCATGCTCTATGTGCTGTTAGCATATCTACCAATGATTGTGTAGTTGTAGTTTACAACATTTTTGGAATCTGTCCTGTTCCTATCCTATTGTGAAGAGTCTCCTGCTGATGGAGTCCACATTTGGTGTCCATAACAATGAGTATACAATACAGAGGGACATATTCAGACTACAGTTGGCACACATAACTGTTGTACATGGATGATAAATGACACATGCACAGGACCTGTGTTTAAGTGTGATTTATTGTGGAATTAAAACAAGAGATGTGATAATATACGTAAATAACACACAAAATAAACAGTGATGGGTTTAGCCATTGTGGCTGGAATTATGAGGGTATCCGCAACACGATCAGGATACACAAGTCCAGTGTCCTTGCACCATGGGAAAATGGAGGTTGGTTACAGACAGTCAACAGGGTGTATCTGCGGCACACAAGGGGTGCAAGTCAGGAGAGGTTTACTTCCTGGCAGACGGTTTGGTCAGGACATCTGGTCCTAGTATATGTCTAAGTGGACATCCATGTTTTCAGGGGGATTATTCACCTATAGAGGGTGGGGCGTCTGAGGCATGTCCTTCCTCTGGCAGGACCTCCATTCCACAAGCAGCTGCAGATGTAGTAGAGCCTAATGTTTCATTGCTAGTGGAAGGGGCCAGATGTTGGGTACAAAACCTACTCAGTGTAGTGTTCATGTTCTCAGCACCTCTACAATGGAATCCAATTGGGCATTTTGTGCCTGCCATTGCTGCATGACGTCCTGATGGTTGTCCCTTTTCAACTTTTGGATTTCCCTCACCATGGTGACAACTTGGCCCATCATGCCATAGGAACTTCGGTAGGCTCCCAAGAATTGGGAGATGGTTTCCTGGTCAGTATTGTCCCTTTGAGACCCCATCCTCTAGCCCACAGAATCCCACGCACTCTACCCCCACTTACCTGTGCCCTTGGCACAGTATGCCCACTCCCAGTGGTGGTAGGTCCATGATTGTCAGGGGTGGCAAGGTGAGTCTCAGGTACCTGTACAGTGGAGCACACAATAAATGAAACAGTCCTTGGGACACAGCTTTGGGGGCAAATGGTTGCCTGTGATGTAGATGTAACAGGGCTGGGAGGGGTTGATGTGGCAGGGTGAGGCTGACGGTTGTTGACTGACCAGGTGTCCCTGATGGGCCAGGTTTGTCATCAGTGTACAGACATCCAGGGCTGTTTTTCCTCACTGGGGCTTTCATCCAGAAGGATAGTGACAGTCTCTGGTATCCTCTCCATGGTGACAATGGGGAGTTTACCTTTGGAAGGAGTGAAAGACAGAGTTCAAGTTAAATTAGAGGTATAGATGCAGTTGTGTGAGATGCAGTCAGTGCCTTAACATGATCACCAGCAATGACATTGACAGCTGCTGCACAGAATATCTTAGTACAACATACAAATCTGTGACTTGCATGCTATGCTCCATTTATTGAGTTGTTGGTACTGTTTGCACTGCTGATGGCATCAGACATGGCTGTACACCTCTCTTACTTAGTAAACTGTCTGGCATGATAGATGGTACAAATAAGAGCTGTACAATGAACACTGGTGTCCTTGTAGTAACACAGTATGCGAGTAAGCAATGGACATTGACCTGTATCAGGATGTACTGCATGTGCATGCACTCGGCCATCTGAATTTTCAAACCAAGTGAGTATTTCACTAACTTGAGATCTTTCATCTGAGGCCATTTTCACTGGGCACTCAGCTATAGAAGTGTTTTGCTTGGGATACTAGTGTAAGTGTGCCATTTAATTGCTGTCAATACCATGTACTGTTCCTCACTCAAACAATCAAGATAGTGCACATAGAAAATTAGTTTAACATGTATGCCATGTAACATTTGGTGCAGTGTCCAAGGTTTGGAAATATTGAGATATTGCATTTTGGGAGTTGTAATGCTATGATGAGTCAGTACTTCCTGTGCCATTTCCAAGGGCTGTGGGGTCAGATGCATTTAGTGGACATGTGGCATGCCAGAGAGGGGTATTAGGTGATTATCACAGAGTTGTAGTGGGTGGTGTGTTAATTGGGGTGAGTTTATGTGGTGACGGGGCATGCAGGACTAGACATTTGGGTGACATGAATGTTGTGGGTACTTACCAGACTCTATTCCACAAGGTATTCCTGTCAGGCCCTCAGGATGCAGGATGACTAAGACCTTCTCCTCCCAAGATGTGAAAGTAGGGGGGGGAAGTGGGGGCCTACTGCCAGTCTTTAGTACCTCGAGCTGGTACCTGGATGCCATGGAATGGACCTTTCCCCTGAGGTTGTTCCACCTCTTCCTGATGTCCTCCCTTGTGCGTGGATAACTGCCTACAGAATTCACCCTGTCCACTATTCTTTGCCACAACTCCATTTTCCTGGCAATAGATGTTTGTTGGACCTGTGCTCCGAACATGTGTGGCTCTACCCTGACAATTGTATTCACCACGACCCTCAACTCCGCATCTGTGAAATGTTGGTGTTATAGTGGGGCCCGGTAGTGGTTGTGAACAAGGTGTGATTTTGTTCAAAGTGAAAAGGTGCAGAGTTAAGTAAATGGTGAGGGGCTGATGATGTGATGTGAGTGGGTAACCGGTGTTGCGGATTGTGTGTGGTACTAATATTTGTGTTTAGTATCTCATACAGGTGTGTGATATGTATGTAGTGAAGTGTAAATGGGTGCCTATTCTTGCTAATTTGGAATCTCTGGGATGTTGGTTGTCTGTGGCTGTGTGTGCTGTTTTGATGCAAAGGTTTGTGAGTTGTGTAGGGTTGTGCTATATAGTGCAGTAAGCAGGTGTGTGGATGTGTGTCCAGTGTGGGATATTCAAACTATCCAATACAGTGTTATGTTTAGTGTGATGTGAATTGAGACCGCCTCGGTTTGCACCTCCAATGGTTTTTCACCATGGAAGAACCGTTGTCATGATTTGTGCATCGTAATCTGATGTGACGATATTTGTCGGGCTGGCTGTGCTGGTGGTGGTACCACCTCTGTTCAGTCTTCTAATGTCCTGGCGGTCTCTGAAATTTTGCAGTTTTTTGGGAGATTTCACAGTGTAACTCTTAATACGGTGGTCGTATTATCACCAACATGACAGGCTTTTGGCATCTGCTACTTCGGTGATCTTCCCAAAAGACCGCCAAACTCGTAATGAAGCTCATGATCTAAAATAGGAGGGCTGGGGTATTGAGGCAGTGGACTAATGATTGTATATATATCGAGCCAACATGTTAGCCACATTTCCCCTGGGGATTGTAGAATTATTTCAAATACCCTACTGTGAGAAGATTGTCCTGCAGTCACGGATGTGTCCTTCTGTATGGGGACACCCAAACCCGGATGGCTGAACTCCTCCAGCGATGCAGACTTGTCATGAACAAGGGGATCAGTTTTGAGGCAAAAATGAATAGATGTCCATGCATTAAATTCAAGCAAATTATTTGTTGTCTTTCAGTGAGCAGGGGATTTTATTTGTTACCTGCATTAGACATACATGTAACTCTTTTCACCGGGTAGGTTCATCATATTACATTTCAGGGTCATCCTGACTGCTGCAGTGCATGAACTATGTGATAGGCACACTAATTAGGAGAGTTGTAGTGCTACATTATAATTTTACATTTGGCAATCTTACACACGTGGAAATAGTTTGCACAACTTCAAGCATGGTTTTATGTTTGCCCGTATAAAAGAGAGAGCATCACAGTCAAGTCTCTTCAGTAAGGTGCTAAAGATATAGTTAAACTGATATGGCACTACTATCTTGACCATTTGTTCTTGGACCCAGAAGGATAAAAAAATGGGACTAACAGCCATGGTCATTAATGGTTTTAAAGGTTAATGAATGAAAACTATCCTCACCCATCAACCTAAAGCATCTATTGACTTGAGACTGTTTCTATTGTAAAGAGATGTCTTCGACAGATGCTCTGATAACCAATATGGACTTCAAAAGTACCTCAATTTTATCCTGCTCCCCTCTATCCAAAAATGAAAGAAAAATCAGTGGCCAGGGAGAGCCACTGATTTCTAAGTCAGTAAGCGTAATTAGGATGTCATCAGCATATACCAGATATTAGAAGTCCCTGCCTTGGAGTATATGTTTTTAATCCCCTTGAGCACTCATATGACTGTGGTTAGCAGTTGCAATGCAAGCAGGAACAGTACAGATGATAGTGGCCACCGCAATTTACTTGAGTCGTTATGGCTATGTACAGCCACTGGACTGTAAAAGGCATATGTACAAAGATCAATGTGGTTGCAAACATATGGTTATGATTGAATTTATCTTACTTTTGCTTGCCCAGAAATCACAAAGGGATTTCTAGCAGGTGGGGGAAAACAGCCATTTGAAGGTGGAGTTACCTATGGAAGTTTTTGAATGCGCATAAACATAGATGTTTGTCTCTCTTCTCCTTCTCCTTTCCATTATGGAAAAAAGTGATTTTTACTGTAGCCAAGAACTGAAGTATATGGTGTGCTTGATTGTGTAGCATTGTGCCATGGAATGAGGGGAAAGATAACCAAAGAGGATAAGGAGCAATTTGCATTTATGAAGACCTGGAAAAACTTCCAGTTAGTTCTATTGGAGGCCCAGAAGAAACCCAGCCTATACCCAGCATGGTGAAACCTGTAGATGTGGCCATTGAAGAGAGGATTGGGAAAAGGACAGAACAGATGAATAGTTGTAGAACCCTAGAGGGAGTCTAATCATTAGAGAGTCACACACATGGTTATGAAGCAGATAGAAATTGGCTTCTCCCTGTCTGAGTGGAGGCCTGGATGTATCCCTGCCATTTTCCAGAGTCTATTCAAGTTGTCTTTATTAGGTTTTCTGCAGCAAGTCCTAATATCAAAAAGTCGGTGTGATGATTGACATGTACTAGACTGATGTGACACTTCAGCCATTCAAGATGACTGTTTGGTAGATCTCCAGGTTAGTGGAGTCTAGGCTGTTGAGGAATCTCTTCAGGCCATTGGTTTCTGTATCATCTGATGAAGTGCTATCAGTAGCAATCCACATTGATGATTGCTCCAGCAGGTCAAATTTGTTGTGGCCTCTTCTGAGCCTTAGACATAGGGCAAGGAAATCTTTTGATTTCATATTGACTTTGAATGGGAAATTGGCAGACACAGTGATGGCGTGACTTCCAGAAATATATGTGCTGTTCCGCTGGGTATCCTGGATCACTTAATGGGCTTGTCTGTGTCGTATTAAGTAGGCTATATTTGATGTTGATAGAAAAAAGCAGATTGGTGTATGGAGCGGATACAATACCTTGGGCAGAGTCAATGTCCAGATACATTGTCCTGGTGCCCAGTGACATGAGCAACAGACACCTCACAGACCACTCTGAAGGAGGCTGAAGTCCCAATCTGGGACAGGGTTAGGGATGGCTCATGAAGTAAACATATGATGGCTTATGATGAAAGCATAGGAGGTAGAATGGGTACCTGGGTGCCCCTGGAGGATGTTCAGCACCATATGGCACCTAGCAGGTATAGGTCACTTTCCTACGGACCCCAATAGTTTCAATGCAGGTGGCCCCACCAAAGGTAACCCAAGAAATGTATTTTTGATGCTCTGCAAAATGTGGAGTTGTAGCTTACCTTCTATAGAGTTTCCTGATCCATGGGACCTTGGGCTCTATTGAGCGTTAATACTGGCACTGTTGTTTGTTTCTCTGTCTGCCAGCAGCTGCACCCCATCTCTCATTATGGGTTGATCACTGGGGATCTTGGTGCCTTCAGATTGGGTCACATTACTCAGGCTGTACACCTCTCCTGGCTATCAGCACTACATCACTTCCCTTTTACCACCCTCAGCCAGGAAGAAAAACAGGTAGGCTGTAAATCTTGTTGTAGTGTAAGGTCAGATCAATAATTTAGAGTGACACCCCTGAGTCTCCATGACCCACTCGGTTGACTCCTTTGGCGCAATCATCATGCAGGGTACTTCTGTTCTTGGAAGGGCACTGAGATCCTCGATGCTGCAGAGCCTCACTCTGAGATGGGCTTCTTGAATGCAGCCAGTTTCTGCCTTACCTATTAGCCACTTCAAAATGTCCATCCCATTGGTGGGAGACACCCATATCAATTTACATTACTGATGGTATGATAATCTTACAGGCTAAGGTGTTGGTACCAGAGATATATACTTATTTTTTGTGCTCAAAATAGTTTATTAAATTTATGATGGCATTAGACCATATGGAAAAAAAGCATCGAATGAGGTACATACAAGCTTAGAGTATGAAATTATTATAAGTGTACCTATATAATGACAGTATTAATATGATATTAAAATATAAACAATAAAAATAAAAAGGGAAGAAATAAAGACTATCTGTATAAATATATTATAGTAGAGTTACTCACTATGGGCCAGATGTATCAAGATTCCAGGTAGCGATATCCAAATTGCGAATCTTAAGAAATCAGAATTTTAGAAATGCAAAACACGATGTATCAAATTTGAAAATCGCGAATAGTGATTTCTTAAAATTCGCAAACGCTATTTGCGAGATGCAAATACCGAATCGCAAAAAAAATCTGCGATTCGGTAACTCAAAATCACAAATAGCGAAAATGGCAAACCGGAACAGCCTGATGACATTTCAAGCAAGAAGTGAGTCAGGCCATGCTGCTTCGAGATGCCACACCCATAGGAGCGGTGAGAGAGACACAGCCCAGCACCAGGGAGTCAGCATTGTGAGGAAGACAGGATGAAATTGCAACATGGCCAATGCAGGCAATGGGAAGGAGAAGGGGGACAGGAAGAGGAAGCTAAAATTCAGTGAGAAAGATTTGGAGGTGCTCATTGAGGAGGTTGTTGGGAACCATGATAGACTCTTTGGCAAGACCTCACTCCAAGTACCTGAGAGTGAGAAGAGGAAACTCTGGTCTGAAATCCAGACAAAAGTATGCGCAGTGGGTGTTGCGCAGCGCTCTGGGGAAGCGATGGTACGACTTGCGGTCCCGTGCCAAAGAAAGGGTGGTCAGCATGCTTAGGGAGGCAAGGAGCACCGGAGGCGGACCATCCACCCACACACCGTCCACCCCTATGGAAGACCTGGTGGAGTCCACATTACTGCCAGAAGCTGTCAGTGGTGTAACTGACATTGACACCTCAGGGACACCCAGCAACAGCAAAGGTAAGGCCAGTGATTATATGTATCCCCATATGTGCATGTACACATGCCCCTTAGGAAATAGAACATAGCTTGATGCACAATGAAAAGTAGTCCATGTCACATCTTACATACTACACAACAGTGCCTTATGGGAGTGGTAGTACACAACCCTAAGGTGAATACACAACATAAATAGCAAGATAGTGGTCAGCCACATACAGAAACACCACAAACAACTCAGGGTGACACAATTTAATTGTACATTTAAAGCAACACTGTGGAAATTTGTGACAAATGCTAGAACGGACATGCTGCACATTGTCTTTGCAGATAACTCGGTCCCTGCTGCTGCAGGATCTGAAAAAGTGGGGGAAGCAGAAACACAGCCACAGTCAGACTCAACTACCAGTGAGTCCTACAGTATTGTTCCGACTAAACGCAGGGCAAGGGTGTTACCACTGCCAGAGTACAACCTGGACTCAGATGAGATGCCAGAACACAAACCCACACCACCACCAGAGGCGAGTCCCACAGGAAGGCAGCAGTCCCTGCACCAGTGCCAGCATCAGTCAATTCCCCTCAGGAGGCGCCACGATGCAGGCAGACAGGGCACAGAAGAAGGAGTGGGCCCATCAATCTTTGGCGGCCTGGAAGCTTCCATGCTAAAGGTGCAGCGCCTGCAATGCAAACATTTGAAGTCACTGCACAGACAGTTTGTGTCTCCTAATAGCAATATGGGGTTACAAAACAAGCACTTGGAGACTCTGATTGAGGGACAGCAAAGAGTTGCTGAAAACACCCAGGAGTTGACACAGGCCAATGGGGAACTATGCACTGAGATACGGCAGGAGAGCGTCAGCCAGCGCAGGCGCCATCACCAATATTTGGGAAAGTTTGATAGCTTCTGTAGATAAGTCAATCGGCTTGCAAGTTCAGCAGCCCAGATATCACACTGTGCCGTTGCCACACAGGTGGAGATGGCACATTGCAGTCGGGACACTGCACAGGGACTGGTGCAAATTACCAACGTATTGGACGCCGTGCAAACAGCACACAGGCCCTCATTCCTACTTTGGCGGGCGGCGGTCGCCGCCCGCCAAGCGGGAACCGCCAGAAGACCGCGGCGGTCATTCTGACTTTCCCGCTGGGCTGGCGGGCGACCGCCAAAAGGCTGCCCGCCCGCCCAGCGGGAAAGCACCAGCAATAAGGAAGCCGGCTCCGAATGGAGCAGGCGGAGTTGCTGGTGTGTGACGGGTGCAGTTGCACCCGTCGCGATTTTCAGTGTCTGCCAAGCAGACACTGAAAAGCAATGTGGGGCCCTGTTAGGGGCCCCACGACACCGTTCCCGCCAGCCTGGTTCTGGCGGTGAAAATCGCCAGAACCAGGCTGGCGGGAAGGGGGTCGGAATCCCCATGGCGGCGCTGCTTGCAGCGCCGCCGTGGAGGATTCACAGGGGCAGCGGGAAACCACTGGCTTCCCTTTTCTGACCGCGGCTTTACCGCTGCGGTCAGAATAGCCCCAGAAGCACCGCCAGCCTGTTGGCGGTGCTTCCTCCGTCCCCTACCCTGGCGGTCTCGAACCGCCAGGGTAGGAATGACCCCCACAGTGCCACAACCAGCAAACTGGGTGTTGGTGACAGTGAGGGGTCCTCTAGCCTCAGCAGTCTGATAGTCCTTGTGAGTGATCCGAGGCGTTGCAGTGCCAGACACAGTACTGCAGGTGAACCTGCTACTAGGGGTGCCAGTGAAGGCACTGAGCACTCATGTGGAGTGATGTTGAGGACTACAGGGGACCACCTCAACATGTAGAAATAAAGTCATGCTATGATGCTAATAGTGTGACACTGTTAATAGTTCATCTCTGCCCATTCTGAATAGCTATGTCCTAATGACACATTGTTTACCTTAAGTCAAGATAATAAAGATGCTAACTACTGAAATACATATTATTGAAGTGGATTTGTCATTACTTACATCAAAAATGGTTGCGTGTGATGTCAGCACGTCTTTGCCTGCCTTCTGCTGCACTGGTCCTGTATGCTGGTAGAAGGGGTGGTAAGGGATCATTATCCTCATCTGAGTCTGGCTCCGTGAGTTCCACTGGTATGCCCCTGGTGGTTGCTATGTTGTGCAGTATAGCACATGTGGCCACAATTTTGCATGTTGTTTCAGGGCTGTACTGTAGTGCACCTCCACTCCTATGGATGCACCTGAAATGGCTCTTCAGAAGCCCAGAAGTGTGCTCCACCACATTGCGGGTAGCCCTATGTGCAGCATTGTACCTTCTCTCTGCTGGAGTGGCAGGGCTCAGGTAGGGCGTTAGCATATAGGTGCGCACTGAATAGGCACTGTCTCCTGAATGCACAGAGAGTAAAATGAGTACATTTGCTGTCTGACGTCATGCTTACATCAATGCATTATTCTGAACTATCAAATTACCTAGTAGGTATCCTTCCCAAACTCCCCAGCTAGCAGTCTTATGTGTATCCCGCTGTGGTGAAAGATGTAGGAGTCATGTGCGCTCCCTGAGTATCTGGCCACAAGATCGGTAATGATGTAGGAGGCATTGCATATGTATGTTCATAGAAGGATGGTTTTTACGGTTGCGATACACATACTTGCTGGCCGATGGTGGACAGATTGCTACAGGTGTCCCATCAATGGCACCTAGGACATGTGGGAGCTGTGCTATCTGGTAAAAATTAACTTTTTTTTGTTGTAATGCCTGTGGGTGTTGGGGAATCTTATGTACAGTTGTACTCTGCTCAGCATGGCATTAAGAAATGCGTTGAAAAATCTAGAGAGGGCACTCTGTGACACCCCTCCAGCTGCTGCTATGACCCCATGATAGGTCCCTGAAGCTAGTAGGTGCAGGGAGCATAATACCTGCACATGTGTGGGTATGTTATTGGTCCTGTGTGTTGTGCACTACAGTATGGGTTGTAGCTCAGCTATCAGGTCAAGTATCATGGCTAAGCTTAACCTGTACTTATCATAAATTTCCTCCTCAGTCTGCTCAGAAAGGGTTATGCGCACTCTGAAAATGCACTCTTTCTCCCTCTCTCTATCCTCAAACCTGCCAACATCCTCATTCTCCTCGCCATGACATAGAGTGCAGCCATTGTGGAAGAGGGGCTGAGGCATTCTGGGCCTCTTTATATAGGTTGCACCTGGTTACCACCTGGTTTCAGTTTGTGGTAAATTGCATGTGCAAATGGTCATTCTGCGAATAATCTCAATTTGCGATTTTTTGCTACATCGCATTGCGAATCCGTTTTTGCGTGTCACAATCTGCATCTCGCAATTAGTAGCACAATTTAGGAGATCGCTATCTGCGATACTCTATTCTGTATCACAATTAGAGTTTCGCAAAAAGCGATTCGATATAATCATATTGCTATTTGCGATACGCTGTTTGCGATACGCTAATTTGTGTCTCATTCGCAAAAAAAATTATTATTTTCCTACTACAAATGCCTTTCATACATCGTAAAACTTATTTTTGCATTTGCAAATGGACATTCGCAAAAACACTTGATACATCTAGCCCTACAGCCTTAAAGATCTTACAAATAAAACAAATACATTATTATATTGATAATGCTTATTTATAAATATAATGTTATATAATTATTAATCGGTTTCCAAAATGAATGAAACGTAGATGTGTTGTAAAGAGCACCCAACTCAGTCAGATTGGCTCCTCTTCTAGTAAAAATTATCCATGACCATCATGCATGTATGTATAATAATAAAGCATTTTTCCAATTGGCAGTAATTAATTTTAAGACATCTGAGATTTAGGAATCAAGACGTTTTTTGTTTGAATCTGACATTTTTGTCGAAAGTATACAAGATTTACAAATTAGTATACTAAACAAAAGATTCTCTGAAATATAGAAGATTTTTTAAATAATATCACAAACCTCTTCCCAAAACCTAGGAACAACATTACAATCATAAAGCATATATCTTAAAGAGACTGGATTTGATTTCCACTGCCAACAATTTCGAGAATTTAGAAGTTTTGCATGAAATAGTTTTCACAGAATCCATAAAAAAGTAAATGATATAAAGGAATTGGTTTGATATAGAGACACAGGAAGCCATCAAGAATCATTATTTAACCATATTTTTTCAAACATCTTGAGAAATAGATATATCTAATTCTTTATTCCAAAGAAAGTTAATATTATTACCTTGAAAAATATTTGTTTTTTTATAATTCATTGACAGAGCATAAGATGAAGTAGTTACTGTTTGAATGTAAATTTCTAGATCTGAAGTTCTTTTTAGGGGGAAATTGTTGGGAAATGAATTCAGGATGGAATTACATAGAAGGTGATATTTAGAAATATCCGAGAGAGTCAAAACTAAATTTTGTTGTAGTTTATCAAAAGGTAAAACGATTATTGTTATAGTATACATATTTTAAATAAAAAGTACCAGCTTTTATCCAGGATTGCCAAAATTTATATTCCGAACAAGTTTTAACAATTGGTTATACCATAATGAATTATGTGTGGTATGTGAGATATGTACTTGAAAGAGAGCATCTAGATATTCATTTTGTAGATTTTAATATTATGGACCTTAGAAGTAAAGTCGTGCGATTAGACATAGTTAATAATGTAGGTAAGGGAAACAGTGATAACGGTGAAAAGCCAAGAAGGTTCATTTTTAAGTTCTGTATGATTAAACCAAAATGAGATTTGTTTTAAAATAAATGCCTTATAGTAAGTAAGAAAGTCTGGTAAACTTTTCTGGGAATTTTAAATGTAAAAGGCCAGCTATCAATGTTTCAAGGTTTTGCCTGCAGTCACTGCATTCAACATATTCTGGTAAATTAAAAATAAGCAGGTTGTACTGTCAATTGCAATTTTTTAAATCAAGCAATAGATTACTAATTGGCACAAATTTTGCAGTGAGAGGCATCATATTATCAATTTGTTATTTTGAATTTGTTTTGCATTGTCAGAGATTTTCATTGAAAGACTTGCCATATTTTTGCAATTTTTTTTTTATCTCTTATGCAATATTATGAATTTTAGAGAGCACTGCTTGTAATTCCTTCAATAAAGTGGATAAAGAGGGCTCATTAGAATCCACAATTTGTGATGTGACTGGTGGAGAAGTGGTTTGTAGAACATGCATATTTTTACCTTACATATTAATACAAATTCTGCATAACTCCTGAAATAATGTCAAACATATTTAAAATGAAAGCTAAAAACAGTTACAAAATAAATTCACCTCAACAGTATGCTGTACAGCAGCTATAAAAAGCTGTAGGAGTCGTTTAGGCCTCAGCCACACCCTTTCCTGGCTGTGGATCTGCCTCCCTCACAGGAAACCTCAGCAGCAATGGAGATGCAAGACTGGTGGAAGGCTCATGAAGAGAAATCCCTTCAAAAATTCATGAAAAGCCCGAACAAAGGTGTCAACATAAAGCGCTGAACACACAGAATTCTCCAGTGCCACAGGAAGAAGGTAAAACTAGCTGTAAATATGTTAAATATCATCAATGATGTGGGTGTCACAGAGGATTATCAAGAGAAGGCCATCTTGTTTCGCACATTTGCGTGGCTCTAGAAATATATACTTCTATGCAAACAAACTTTAAAGGTTCAAGTAGCAAGCTAACCCAAGCTCAAACTTCAGACAACAGAGCTATGTCTCAGCATATACATGCCATAAGGGTTCAGGCCTCAGACAGCAGGACCATCCTTCTGGTTACAATGTTCATAAAAGCATAAGCTTCCATTTACTCACATCTTAAGGCAATTGATGGTGAATGTGTCAGCAGGCATCAGATATTTCTTCACCAGGAAGAAACAGAAAGAGACACAGAAATGCTCTATTGTAAAATTCAGTAGTTCCTAGGAATAGAACTGCTGTTCACCGATAAATGTGGCCCCTTTTTACAAATTCATACAAAATACTCCCTAAAATGATTTTCTGGCAGTCATCATGGTTCAAAGACCTATACATGGGTCTGTGGACGTCATTCTCATTTCTGTTATCTGAACTAGAAATAAAAATGAGCTATACCACAACTGCTTTAGATTACATTGTGCAGGAACAGATATTCTTGTTGTGGAGAGATGGCTGACTGACGATTTTGATTTGCTATTCGCACAAAAAGTGCTTTTTATAATCTCCACAACAAACACTGCAAAAAGAATTATAAAGCATATACTTTTTTTGGCAAGTCAGACGTATATTGATACAAACCCTGAAACAATATTTCATTGCAGTCTGGAGCTATATTAAAAAATGTGTTATTTTTATTTCTTATCAAATTTGCTTAATAGTTTTACATTTCTCAAATAGATATCCTAAATACCAGAACATCTACCCATCCTAATGTTTCTTTCACAGTTTGCTATAATGCCCCTGTTATGTGGCCGAGAGATTGAAAAGAACATGACCTCTGTGCGATATTTAGCAATGTTTCTCCAAACAATGGTAATTCTCCCTCACACAGAAACATATATCTGCAAAGGCTTGAGCCCCAGCATTGTTCCTCTTGGTTTTTGGAGCATAGGGGTGCCGAAGCATAGGTTTTCTATGGGTTTGAGTGTCTCACACATGATAAAACGATTTGACAGCAGGTCTCACCACTGGGCTGTCTCGAAATTTACCACAACCATATATTTTCAGCATCTACTCATCACAAGGATTCTATGACTGGCGCCAGACGAGCCTCACACTGATTGGCTGACCGAGAGATCACACTGAACATGGCAATTGTCTGATTTTTAGCATTTCTTTTTCCAAAATATGAAATTTTCCTCCGAATTCGATAGAACAGCAAAATATTCCTGCCAAGGCTTGACAACCAGCTTTCCTCCTCTGTTGTAGAATCTCTGGTAAGGGCCTCAGAAGGTCATTTGCGCGCGGTGCTATGAAATAAAACACGGACATGTGTTTTATGGTTTTATCGGCTACGAGCAGGACAGCGTGGTTATTCTTGCCCAGCGCTTCCATGTGTGGCCCCACCTGCTCCCGCCACTTTATTTTATCCCCCTCGCTACGTCACCTAGGGTTTGAACCACTACCCACGGTGAGACAAGGGGAGACCAGGCTAGGAGGGCGAGAACCCCTCTCTGGCAGATCTCTCTGGATAATGGCCGTGCACCAGTTCACGTCACTGGTAGCAACATTACATTCCTCCAAAAAAATCAAACAACAACAACACATTACTTAGGATATATTCAGTTCAGTCTCACCCACAGTCGGGTCCTTACTCGACGTTGACTGGACACGGATTAAGCTATAAAGTCTTGGAGCTTGATAGACGGCAGAGGGCTGTGCCTCAGACCATACCTCGTACGAACAGATCGATCCTGGATTCTGGGCTCTGGTGGCTCGAGCTCAGGGATCAGGCATCCAGAGACCTGGCTGGATGACAGAGGAGTGAGTACTTGGTCCCGGACATCCTCAGCCGTGTCGGGGATATTGTCATCTGTGGCGGGATTAGAAGCTCTGTCCGGTGGTGAGATGATTGTTGACGTTGGCCCAGATGATGAAGCTGAGGGATGAAACCATTTGAACACGGACACATTTCGAGTGAGCTCCTTGGATCCTCTGCGAGCGACTACTAGGGTGCCTTGGCGCCTCACAATTGTCCAAGGATGAGGGTCAAATGGCAGCCTGAACTTGCTGCCCGGGTTCTTGTCCTTCACGAGCACCCTGTCCCTTACCTGGAAATCTGATACCTTGGCGCCGCGATGACGGCTCACACAATCATTCGTGATCCTTCACCTTTCATAGGTCTGGTCATCATTGATGGAATTGGGTGTCCAGTCTGGGTGGTGTGGGATGGAATCTTTCACTACTCTCCCCATAGACAGATGAGCAGTAGCGCATTTTGTCATTGCATGGGGTGTCAGATGATAGTTTCGAAGGAACGAGTTAATAGCAATTTCAGGTGACTGATGAGACGCACTGGCAATTCTGACAACCTTGTTGAGGGTTCTCATGAACCTCTCCACTTCGCCGTTGGCTTGTGGCCAACAAGGTGTTTTCTTCTTGTGGACGATTCCCATGGATGTCAGGTATTTTACCACCTATCTAACTTGGAATGGTGGTCCATTGTCTGTTCGCACTTCCTTGATGAGGTCATGGGTGGCTAGAATCTTTTCTATCTTGGCGATTACCTCGGTGGCTGGATATTTCGAATAGTCTTCTATAGAGACTAACATGTGCCGGCCATCTGGCAAACTACCAAAATCAAGACTGCCTCCCACGATCGACTTGGTCCCCGTTCGGTGGTGATGGGAGCTGGAGGACGGGGACTCCCTGCTGCTTGGCACCACTCACACAATTGGATCATGGTCTCCCCTTCTCATCCATCATGGGAAACCACCCCCTGTCTGTTTTTTGTCTTTACCGTGCCTTGGTGACCCACATGGGCTAGCTGAATAGCCTGATCTACGAGGCTGAAAAGGACGACAAGACGGTGACCATGGAGGAGGCATCCATCAAGGCCTGCAGTGAGTACTTCTCGAACATTATGTAAGCTCTCTATGATGCGCCTAGATTGTATCGTGAGTTGGGACCACTGTCATTTGAGAACATGCCACTGGCCACTCCGGACTGCATCCAGCACCTTCTGGAGACACTCGTCTTGTTCTGTAGCTTGACAGAGCTCTTCATTCGATATAGGTCGAGGGCAAGATCATTCTGCTTCGTATCTAACATACTCGTCTGCTTGCTGCACCTCTCTCTCTTCTTCTTCAGTGGCTGATCGGGGGTGTCGCAAGAGGTAATGTGCTGGATTGTTGGATCCTGGCCGGTATTCTATTCGACAGTTATACTCCTGGAGTTGGAGTAACCACTTCTCAATTCAAGGAAGTGGGTTAGATGCCGTTCCATGGAAAAGGGGAAGCAAAGGCTTGTGGTCTGTTAGCACTGTAATGGATGTCCGTACACGTGCAGTTGAAAGTGCCTACATCCCCAATGTATTGCAATGGCTTCCTTTTCTATTTGTGAGTACCTATGCTCAGTCGGGGTGAGAGACCGACTAGCGTAGGCCACTGGAGACCAGTCCTCATGACTTGTCTTTTGCAGGAGCACTGCACCTAGGCCTTTTGGGCCCATATCTACAGCTATGGAGGTTTCCTTGGACAGGTTGAAGTACCTTAGTATGGCGTCTGCAGACAGCACATCCTTGGTGTTCTGAAACGTCACTTCTTGGATGGGTCCCCACTCCCATGGTGTTGCTGATTTGGTGAGGTCTCGTAGCTGTTACGTTTGAAGAGTCAGTTCTTTTATGAAACAGCCACAGTAGTTTACCATGCCTAGGAAACTGCAAGTTTCTGTCACCGTCGTCTGGGGAGGTGCCTCTTTGGTGTCTTGGACCTTGGCGGGGTCGGGAGCCACACCTTCGGACAAAAAAACATAGCCAAAGAAATGCAACTTTCTCTTGAGGAACTCACATTTGTTGCGATGGAGTGTCAAACCTGATTCCTGGATCTTGTGGAGCACCTTCCGTAGGTGATTCTGGTGTTCTGGCAGGGTGCGTGGGTGCACAAGGATGTCGTCATTGACACTGAGAACCCCAGGGAGGTCGGCCAGCAGTTCATGGATGGTGTTTTGGAACATCTTAGCAGCACTCGAGATTCCAAAATTTAGCCGGCGTTAGCGACGGAGCCCCACATGTGTTGAAAATTTCGTTATGTAGCGGGATTCCTCACGGGGAACTAGTTGGTGGTATCCAGATCTTAAATCTAGCTTTGAGAACCAACAGGGTCTGCTGATTTCACCAATCAGTTCATCTATGGTTGGGGAGAGGAGTTCTCTCCTGATGGCTGCATTGGGGAGCCTCATGTCGACACAGATCCTCACCTACCCTGGCTGTTTGGGCTTCCTGGCGACAACGATCGAGGATACAGATGGCGCTGGACTGGTGACTCTCTCAATTATGCCGACTGCTTCTTTAGGCTGTCTAGTTCTTTTTTGACCTGTGGTCATTGGTGAAAAGCGATGCGGCGATGGCGAAGGGCTACTGGTTGGATGGTCTTATCTATATGGAGCTTGATCTCCTTGCTCTTCAAACAGCCAATGCCCTCGAAGATGCCGGGGAAGTCTTTCAACATATCTGCAATGAACTCTTCATATATTCCAAAAGTAAAAGACACTATGCTACATCCCAGCAGCATACCGTGGCCTTCTTTTGCCACTTATACTTGTCGTTCGATTGAGTGGGGTTCGTAGGCTAGTGTTGTTTTGAATTTTCCTCTCATGGTAAGTGGGGAGGATTGTCTGTAAGCAAATACTCTGATGGTTGTTGGGGTCAGACATGGGGGTGGATTCATCTCCTCATATGTGTCGGATAACATGATGTTAATTGATCTACCCGTGTCTACCACCGCTGGGGTCATGTGTCCCCCAACTTGTATGCTGCACCTGCGTAGTTGTTGTGTCATGCCAGACGCTGAGCCTATCATGAAGCTGGAATGAACGGCATGTTCCTCATTGTCATCACTGTCCATGTTGCTAGTTTGACTTTGCAGATGGAAAATGGCGTTAGTCGTAGGGTTGGAGGTCTTTCCTTTCATTGACCTACACACCTTCAGGAAGTGATTGAGTTTCCTGCATCCGGCGCAGGTCTTCCCTCTGGCCGGACAGACTGAAGGGTGGTGAGAGGGTCCTCCACAGTACCTGCATGTCTTATGTGGAGTGTAGCGCTGTCTGGGTCTTGGCTTGTTTGGCGTCGTTGTGATTGCATTTACTGGTTCATCTTTTACATGCCCCTGTAGCGCTGCTTCCATAAGCAACACTCTAATCTTGGAAAGTTCTTTTGTTCTCCCGAAAGTGAGTATGTCAGCTAGTGATCGTCCCGACTGTTCTAGGATTCATTCTCTCAGCTTTGTGGACACGCATCCTTGTATTATTTGCTCTCTGATTTTTTCTCTTTCATTCGGCAATTGGCAGGTGCTGGCTAGTTCCTTCAGACACATATGGAACGAGCCTATAGATTCATCCACCATTTGTCGGGCCTGTCAAAATATAAAACGCTCGTAGTATTTGTTAAGCATTGGTTCAAAATGGGCATTTAGGGGAGCAATGAGCGTGGGGTGTGTCTTCGGGGTGGCTTCCTCGATGGTTTTTTAAATTCTGTGAATGTCTTTCCCACCAAGATGGAGTGGCATTGCTCTTTTCTGGGCGTTGCCTACTTTGGTCACCTCAAAGAAGAGGAGGATTCTTTCTACCCAGTCCTTCCACCTGGAAGCCTGGGCGGATGGTGCGCCCTTGATGATGAATGGCTCGATGGCTGGTATGGTGGCCATGTTGTAGAGTAGAAGTGCATGAGACTGTGTCCAAAAGGAGTGGCCAGTAGCCTGTGTGACAGGCGAAGTACTGGAGTGCAGTGGCCACAACCAGTGGATCGATATGTATGTCCTGACTGCACTGGCGTGAGGGCTTAATTTGTAGGAGCCTCTTGTAGTAAGGTTACAGGGGGTAGGACCTTATGAGAAAGGCACTTTCTGGAGATGGGGCAACTGGGGCTTCACATCAGTTCATTGGCCAGTCTGTGATGGTGCCAGGGGAGAGGCAGGTAGCAGTCAGAAGTCTATGGGTATCTTCACTGGCAAGAGGGGCCTAGCATTGCTCCACTCATCCACGAGGGGCATCAGAAACACAAAAACAGGTAGAAGGAGCGTGTCAGGGTGCTTACCAGCAGTTGCTGCCCTTAGGCAGTGAAATTACAGGCCACGCCCCCTGAAACTGCTCCCGGGTGGAGGACGGCAGTCGGCACTCGAGCAGGGGAATGGGCGGACGTCTGTGGCAGTGGAAAGCCAGGCGGGTTCAGGAACCTTCATCGCCAGTGTAGAATCTCTGGTAAGGGCCTCAGAGGGTCACTAGCGCGCGGCGCTATGAAAATGGTTTTATCGGCTGCGAGCAGGACAGCGTGGTTATTCTTGCCCAGCGCTACCGTGTGTGGCCCGCCTGCTCGCACCACTTTATTTTATCCCTCCTCGCTACGTCACGTAGGGTTTGAACCACTACCCACGGTGAGACGAGGGGAGACCAAGCTAGGAGGGCAAGAACCCCTCTCTGGCAGATCTCTATGGTTATGGCCACGCACCTGTTCATGTCACTGTTTGCAACATTACACTCTATGTCTCTTGAGCATCGTGGTATCAGAAAAAATTGAGTTTTATGGGATGAGGGTGCCCAAGGCAATAAATTGGACGCAGTGCATTTGAGAAATTAGGAAACCAGCTGCAACTGAGATGTCAGTTTATGCTGTTCTTTGGTCATGTTATTACCCTAAGTTGTGTGGAAACATGTCACAAACATAAATGTTTAACATCTACACAAGGTCATTTTTTTTGATTGGATGTCAGACCTCCCACACACTCAATCGGTGTTTGGTAGACTGCGCCACATGCAACCCTTGTCAGATTTTTTGCAATACATTTTCCAAAACATGGCAATTCCGTCCAATATTCCTCATACAGGAACATGTCCCTGCCGTAATGTGTTTCTGCGGGTCTTCTCAGTGTGGAGGCATCTCTGGGTTTTGTGTTTGACTGGGTGAAGTGCATTTAGGTAATTTGGAAAACAACTGAAATCAAAACACCATATAACATCGTATAAGTTTCCTCTCTTTGTTGCAGGTTTCACCCCTGTGCTTTATGGAAAACAACCATATTCATATATTTTCGACAGTTAAACATGATAAGGTTTTATTGCTGAGTGGCAGACTGCCTTTGCTGTGATTGGCTTGCAACGATAACACGCTGAATGAGACGTTTGTTTGATTTATTTTGTTGCTCAAAATTTGGAAGATTCCTTGAGGCTTCTTCACATAGGAACATATCACTTCCAAGACTAGGTCTTCCGAGGATATTGCTATAAGACTTGTGGTTACCAGCTTAGCTGGCAAGTATTCAGTTTCCATATGTGTGAAATGTTCTTGATTTCAGTGTTCCTATCTGTGACATTTCAATACCTTTTTTTTGTGACACTTTATCGCAGACTGAACAAAACAGTGATGCCAGGTTAATGAGATGCATTTCAGAAATGAAAACCTCATCTGTAATAAGACAGTCTGAAGATGACCGTAACACTGTGTTAATGCTTACGGAGTGCTTACGCTAGGTCAGTAAATTGTGCCATGTTTCTAATATGATCAGCCCTCTTAAATATTGGAACTTTTTAGTCCTATTATTATGAAGGCAAAAGTCAACAGTAAAATGAGATGTTGTGAGCAACTGACAGAATGCAAATAGTTTTTGGTTAAAAAGCAGGGCTAGCCAAAGGTTTCACTCAAAAGAGATACTGCCATGTGGAAGTCATGCCATTGGCTTACAACAACAGCCTCTACTCTCACAAACACTGTGCTATTTAAAACAAGCATTCCAAAGAAAAGATTAACCCTGTCTTCAGACCAAAAGAATTTCAAGCATTTCATTTTTTGCATTTAATTAATTGTTTTTGACAATCCTTTCGATATGTAAACTGCAATGTATCATGCTCCAGTGAAGGCTTGATATGTATAATTCACTTGAACCAGGAAGGGTTGAAACATTCTGGCCCTCATTACGAGTTTGGCAGTGCGAGGACTGTCGCGGTGGAGGAGGCGATGGGACTGTGAGAAAGTAGCCTCTTTCTAGCATGGTTACCCCCACTTTTGGCCTGTTTGTCAGAGTGTGTCAGTGTGTTGTTACTGTCTCACTGGGATCCTGCTAGCTAGGAACCCAGTGCTCTTAGTTACAACCCTATTCATCAGTGTGTTTTGCCTGTCTCACTGGGATCCTGTTAGCCAGCAGCCTAGTTATCATAGTTTGTGTGTTGTCAGTATGCTTAACTGGTACACTGAAGTTCTGCTAACCAGAACTCCAGTGCTTCTGCTCTCTCTACTTACCGAATTTGTCACTATAGTTTAGTGACTCCATATTCCAATTCTAATTGGTACACTGGACCCCCCCCCTTATAAGTCCCTAGTATATGGTACCTAGGCACCTTGGGCATTGGGGTTCCAGGAGATCCTTATGGGCTGCAGCATTTCTTTTGCCACCCACAAGAAGCTCAGGCAAAACTTTCTTCAGGACTGCCACTGCAGCCTGAGTGAAATAGTGCCCACACTATTTCACAGCCATTTTCACTGCACTTAAGTAACTTATAAGTCACCTATATGTCTAACCTTCATTTACTGAAGGCTAGGTGCAAAGTTACCAAGTGTGAGGGCACCCTTGCACTAGCAATGGTGCCCCCACATTGTCAATGGCCAATTCCTCACTACACGTGTGCACTACATATATGTCAATATATATATGTAGCTTCACAATGGTAACTCTGAATGTGGCCATGTGAGGTGTCTAAGATCATGGAATTGTCCCAGAATTCCAAATCGGGTATTGGGGGGCCAATCCCATGCACCCTGGGGCTTTACTATGGACCCCCAGTACTGCCAAACCAGCTCTCTGAGATTTCCACTGCCGCCCCAGCTGCTGCCACCTCACAAACAGGTTTTTGCCCTCCTGGGGACTGAGCAGCTCAAACCCAGGAAGGCAGAACAATGCGTTTCCTTTGGGAGGACGATGTTACAACCTCTCCCTTTAGAAATAGGTGTTACAGGCTTGGGAGGGGTAGCCTCCCAGGGCCTCTGGAAATTCTTTGAAAGGCAAAGATGGTGCCCTCCTTGCATAAGCCAGTCTGCACCAGTTCAGGGACCCCCATGCCCTGCTCTGGCACGAAATTGGACAAAGGAAAGGGGAGTGACCACTCCCCTGTCCATCACCAACCCAGGGGTGGTGCCCAGAGTTCCTCCACTGTGTCCGTGGCGTTAACCATCTTGGATTCCAAGGTATGGGGACACTCTGGAGACCTCTGAGTGGCCAGTGCCAGCAGGTGACATCAGAGTCCCCTCCTGATAGGTGCATACCTAGGTAGGTAGCCAATCCCCCCTCTCAGGCCTAATTAGGGTCTCTCTGTGGGTGTTGCCTCAGATTCAGCTTGCAAGACTCCTCCAAGAATCCTCTGCATCGTTTGCTTCAGCTTCTGACTGTTGGATCAACCACAGACTGCTCCAGGAACTGCAATAACTGCAACAAAATATCCAGGACGACTCCTGTGACCTACAACTTCAGCTCCAGCCAGCATTTGCAACAGTTTCCAGGGTGTGCGCTGTCTGAGGACTGCCTGTCCTCATCCTGCACCAGAAGAACCAAAGGAATCTCCAGTGGAGTGACAGAGTCACTTCCCTGCTTCCACAGGCACCCTTCTGCGATGGCGACCGGTACTCCTCTCCTGATGACGAGCATGCTCCCTGGAACACAGGTGGTGGACCAAAGTGATCCAGACTGTCCTAAGGTCAAGCTGTCCAAATTTGGTGGAGGTTGCCTCCTCGTGCTGCAACAGTACCCCTGTCCACCGCGTCTTCTCCAGCTCCTTGGGCTTATGTGCACTTCTTCCAAGAATCCTTCATGCACAGTATAGCCAGGTCCCCACCACTCCATCCTGCGATGCACAACTCACTGAGTTGTTCTCCGGCAGCGTGGGACCTTCCTTTGTTGTGTTGCGATGACTGCACTTTGCATCTTCTTTGTCGCCATGTCCTCGTACTCCCGTGGGTGCTGCCTGGCTTCTGTGGGCTCTCTGAAGTGCTGAGAGCCCCCTTTGTCTCCTCAGTCCTAGTTGAGACCCCCAGGTCCCTCCTGGGTCCTGGCATCTCCATTTTCACTTATACCACGTACTTACATGAACCACGGCTTGTTGGCGGACCCCAGCGATGCAAACAGCCTGCATCCAATAACTCAACGTGGGACATCTCCTTCACCATGCAGGAATCCACAACCATCTTCTTTGATGCTCTTCTGTACTCTTCTTCTTACCAGAGAATCTACTTTTGCACCATATTCTAAGTTGGCAGGGTCTCCTGTCCTTCCTGGACCCTTCCTCGACTTCTGGACTTGGTCTCCTCTCTCCACAGGTCTTAAGGTCCAGGAATCCACCATTTGTTGATTGCAATCTTGCTTGGTTCTTGCAAAATCTCTTTTCACGTCTTGTAGTGTGTCCTGAGGAAACTTGTTGTACTTTACTCCTGCTTTCCTGGGCTCTGGGGTGGGGTACTTTACTTACCTTTGGTGTTTTTCTACACTCCCAGTGCCCCTCTACACACTGCACTTGCCTGGGGGGAATTTGTGATTCGCATTTCACTATTTTAGCATATGGTTTGTGTTGCCCCTAGGCCCATTGCAACCTATTGTGTTTTTCACTGTTTCCACAATTTTCTGACTGTTTATTTACCTGATTTTGGTTACTGGTGTATACTGCGTATAATACTTACCTCCAGAAGGAGTATTGCCTCTGAGATATTTTTGGCCTTGTGTCACTAAAATAAAGTACCTTTATTTTTGGTAACACTGAGTATTGTCTTTTATTGTGCATAAGTGCTTTGTAACTATAGTGATATTGCAGGAGCTTTACATGTCTCCTAGTTCAGCTTAAGCTGCTCTGTTACACCTAACTCTAGACAGCTTAAGCTGCTAGAACACTGCCTACATTTCAGTGTGACCCCATACCTGATTTTAGGCCGGATTTCACTCTACAAGCCGCGCAGCTCCTCCTGTTTGCCTCCGTGCCCCTGACCCCACCCTTGCTGCTGCTGCAAGTTCGAGGCCATTCACCACCCGCAGGCACCCGCCTGTGCCTCATCCTTGGTGTCTAGTGGTTGCTGTAAGTATTGTGTGTCTGTCCTGTAATCTGTCTTTTGTATTTTTTGTACAGTTTTGTTCCTTTTTGTGCCTTTATTTGCTCTCTCTCCCCTGTTTTTGTGCCTTCTCTCGTTTATTGCCTTTTTCCTTTTGTCTTTTTCCGCCTGTTTTCCTCGTTTTCAACGCTTTGCACTCTCCCCGTTCCTGCCGCTGCATGCCCCTGCAACCCCGCCCCCTCGCACCCCATTTGCCCACCGCTCCCCGCCTCCCGCCTCCGAGTTGCTCCTCCCTCCCACCTCCTCTTCTTAATGACGGCCGCTGCACGGCCGTGCCAGAGGCAAGCCCGTCCGTGGCCGTCCGCACCCGTCCGTGCCTGGACAGCGACCAGTGCCAGACCCCCTGGCCCACGTGCTCCCCACGCTGCCAGATGCCATTAAAACGCCAAAGAACTCCAAGTTCTCAACCCTGGCCGCCCCACCGCCTGCATCCAGGCCTTCCCGAGGCAAACCCATGGACCCTTCTCCTGCCAGATGTGCAACTTCACCTGCACCCAAGCCACCAAGCACCACAACAGCTCCACCCACAACAACCACCTCAGCTGCATCCTCTTCAACACCCGCTCCGTCCACAAGCACGCTGTCGAACTCTGGGACCTTCTCACCTCAACCTCCCCAGACATCGCCTTCCTCACCGAAACTTGGATGAACCCATCCTCGGAACCCAACATCGCTATAGCCATCCCTGAAGGCTATAAGATTGCCCGCAGAGACCGCACCAACAAACCGGGAGGAGGAATCGCCATAGTCCGCAGGAGCACCATCAGGATCTCAACCAACACCCTCGACACCATTGATACCGCAGAACACTTGCACTTCCAGATTCACGTCCATGCCAACACCACCCTCAGAGGAACCCTTGTCTACAGACCCCCAGGCCCCCGATCACACTTCTACTACTCCATCGCCGACACAATCTGCGCCTCTACAGACTACATGCTCCTCGGCGACCTGAATTTTCACCTAGAGAACACCAACGACAGCAACTCCTCAGCCTTGATCGACAACCTCGCCAACCTCGGTCTCAAACAACTCGTCACAACGCCCACCCACTCAGCCGGCCACACACTGGACCTCATCACCGCCAGCAACCAAATCACCTTCACCCATACCACCGAACTCTAGTGGACCGACGACCGCTGCGTCCACTTCTCCTTCCAGAAACCCACCGCTTATGACCACCCGCAACGGATCCCTCGCCGCAGCTGGAACAAGATCTCGATGGATCAGCTGATCTCCACCCACACCTCACCACCCAACACCAGGGACCCCAACACCGCTGCCCTCAACCTCAAAAAATGGCTAGACGACTGCACCAACACCCTCGCTCCACTTAGGAAACCACCCAACACCCGCACCAGCAAGAAAGCATCCTGGTACACTGCTGACCTCCAGGCCTCCAAGCGGGAGTGCCGGAAAATCAAGAAGATATGGCGCCATGAACAAACAGAGAGCAACCACGCTGCCCTCAAGACAGCCATCTGCAAGCATCACCAGCTCATCCGGACCACCACAAGATCATTCTACAAAGAGCAAATCAACAACAACGCGCACAACAGAAAAGAGCTCTTCAGCATCATCAAAGAACTCGCCAACCCCAAGAGCTGCTCCATCGACTCCCTCCCCTCCCAAGACCTCTGCGACTCCTTTGCCACCTTTTTTCACCGCAAGATCATGGACATCCATGGCAGCTTTGCCTCCCCGATCCCCATGACCACAGCCGCCAACACTAACCCCAACACACCCAAACACATCAACCTCCTGAGTGCCTGGACCCACACCAATGACGAGGACACCACCAAGACCATGAGCACCATCCACTCCGGATCACCTGCCGACCCCTGCCCTCACCATGTCTTCAACAAAGCCAGCCAAATCATCGCCCCCAGCTCCTTCAAGACGGCACCTTCCCAGAGAGCTGGAAACACGCCGAAGTCAACGCCCTGCAAAAAAAAAAACAAGGCAGACCCCGAAGACCTTGAGAATTATCGGCCCATCTCCCTCCTCCCCCTCCCAGCAAAGGTAATTGAGAAGATAGTCAACAGCCCACTATCACGCTTCCTGGAGGACAACAGCTTGCTCGACATCTCCCTATCCGGCTTCCGCAAGAACCACAGCAAGACCGCTCTCATCGCCACTACCGACGACATCAGGATCATGCTCGACAAAGGTGAAACCGTGGCCCTCATCTTCCTTGACCTACTCCCACCACCCACGCACGCAACCTCGGCTTCATACTGGACTCATCGCTCACTATGACCCAGCAAGTCAACGCCATCTCGACCTCATGTTTCAACACCCTCCACATGCTTCGCAAGACCTTCAGATGTATCTCCATTGAAACCAGAAGAACGGTCAGCCACACCCTCATCAGCAGTAGACTGGACTATGGCAACGCACTCTACGGGGGACAACGTCTAAGATCCAGAGGAAACTTCAGCGCATTCAAAATAGCTCTGCACGCCTCATCCTTATCCTCCCTCGCCACAAACACATCTCAGCCCACCTCAGAGACCTTCACTGGCTCCCCGTCAACAAGAGGATCATCTTCAAACTCTGTCCCCCACATCCACCGTACCACAACCGGCGGCAGATCCTTCTCCCACCTCGCCACCAAAACCTGGAACTCCCTCCCAGTCAACCTACGTCTGACCCAGGACCTCCTGACCTTCAGGATACATCTCAAGACCTGGCTATTCGAGCAGTAGCAACCCCTCCACCCCTAGCGCTTGAGACCCTATCGGGTGAGTAGCGCGCTTAACAAGTGATTGATTGATTGATTGGTTGACTAATAAGGGATAACTGGACCTGGTAGAAGGTGTAAGTACCTTAGGTACCACTACAAACGAGGCCAGCCTCCTATAGGGCCCAGCGTAGTAAACCACCATATTATGACCACAACCAAGTCACAACCAAGTCACTGCCTGCACCACCAGTGTGGACAGGCCACTGCAGCCAACAGTAGGAATCTCCAGGCTAGCAGGGAGCATGCTTCCCTCGACCATTTTACAAGGTCGCACACCACCAGGATATCCACTGTGGTTGCCCTGCCACGAAAAGCCTGGCAGACATGAACAACATAAAAGGGGACACTCACTTTCAGGAACACAGGCGCGACTGCAGCAGCCATAGACCGAGAACTGGAAGTCTTTTCAATACTCCTGCTGGCCATAAAACTCCAGAACCAGTGACGAAGACACCAACCGTAACTACACCCGCCTAGCACACACTGGAGAGAAGGGCATTAGTACACACACCACACACAACACACACACACCTGGCATGGCTAGTGGCTGCCATGCACACACAAACAAACACCTGTACCAAAACACACACATACATACACACATACACACAAACCACACACACCAAATCACACATATGCTATACATACATGTGGAAAGAAAGCCAGGACAAGTATGTTACCCTCAACACCAAGGGGTCCCTGGTGCAGATATAATAAAGGACAAAGGAAACAAATTTAAAAACTATTTACAACAGAGGCCTGCTGGTCAATCTAACTACAATGGTACCCCAGGCACACGGGGCAATGTCCATGCCCCAACTTGACTCCTAAGTGCAAAGTGGCTTCCACATGGTAGGGGCATCAATGGGGCTAGCAGGCACCTCAGGAGTGATGGGGGCAAGGTGGGGGCTTGGGTTTTGAAGGGGGGCCTTGGGTTTGGGTTTGGAGGGGGGTCATTTGGTTTGGGTTGGGTGTTAGGTTTTGACTTTGATTTTGGGGGGGGGGGGCTTGGGTTTGGCTTTGGGAGGGGTAACCTTGGCCTTTGTGTGGGTAGAAGTCTGAGGTGGGGGAGAGGCATGACTTGGACCAGGGGAACCATGGGAGTACTGGGAGGTGTAAGGTAGGGGTTTTGGGAGGGTAACAGGGTGCATGGGGGAAACAAGGACTGGTTCAATGGGAGGGAAAAGGGAACAATCTTGAAGGAAACTTTTTTAAGGGCACAAGGTTGGTCATGGGATAAACGTTTGGGAGTGGAGGGAGAGGTAGTGGTTGTGAGGTGAGTACGGTGAGGTGCCTTGGGTGTATGTGCGAGCATGGATGCCATGTGTGTGCTGTGTGACTGTTGTGTGGGTAAGTGTGGAAGTTTAGGAATAGTGGGAAGGGGGGAGGAGATGCAGGGAGATGGCAGAGTGGATGTGTGAATGTATGTTGTGGTGGTGGTGTCTGAAAGTAGAGTGGATATGCTGCATGTGGGGGTGTTGACAGTAGAGTGGATGTGCTGCATGTGGGGGTGTTGACAGTAGTGCTGAGTGCATATGTTGTATATGGGATGCATGTATGGGGGTCTACTATTGTGGTGACGGTGGGGATGAGTACACTTGTGGTAGGATCTGGGAGTGATGAAGTGGTGACTGCAGGCATGAGTGGAATGGTGTCTGTGAAGGGAGAGGTGTTGGGGGAGTCCGTGTAGGGGTGAATGTTGCTGTGTCTGTATGTGTCTGCTGTGTGTGTGCATGGCGGTGGTTTATTTTGTGGTGCTTCTGTTTGTCCTTGCGAACTGTGTCTGTTGATGTGGATGCATGTTGGTATGAAGGTGTGCCTTGGGTGTGTGAGGGGAGAGGGCTGTGGGATTGGGACAGGTAGTTGGATGGGGACGGAAGAAGAAGTGACACTGGCTGCCGTTAATGAGGAGGACAGAGCATGAAAGGATCTCTACAGGGCAGCCAGGGCACCGTGAATGCCTTCCAGGCAGGCATTGGACTGCTGCATCTCTGATGCCAGTCCATTGATGGCCTTCTTGATGGTTGACTGCCTCACAGAGATGGACCTCAGGAGGTCAATAGCCTCCTCATTGAGGGCAGTAGGGCTGATTGGGGCAGGGGCAGAGGTGCCTGTGGTGAAGGAGATGCCCACCCTCCTGGGTGAGCAGGCACAGGCAACTGGGTGGGGAGCTACTGGGAGGGTGGTGTTGATAAGAGGGGTGGGAGACAAGGATGGTGCTGGGATGGTCCCAGATCCGTCAGAGGAAGAATCTGAAAATGTGGTCATCAATCCTGTCTCCAAAGTGGCACTCCCCTCACCCTCTGTCCCACTGGTCCTATCGGCTCAGCTCGTGTCAGCCTCCTGGGTCCCGTGGCTGCAGCTTCCCCATTCACCTGTGCCCCTTCTCCTTAGCCTGATGATGCTGATGAATACAAAGACAAAGGAGGAGTGGGGGCGTAGGGTGGCCGAGAAAGACAGGGTGCAATGGGTCAATACCAACCCTACATTCACACAGAGTAAAAACATCATTATCTGCTGCTATACTATGGCAGGCCATGTTCTCACCTATACATGCTACAAGAGTAGGACACCTGGGGAAAACTACAGCAATACTGAAAAACCTGCTGATGGTGGAACAGTAGCACTCATGTACTTTATGAGGGTCATACCAGTCCCACTTGCCCAGTGTCTGGCACATTCTCTTGGTCGTGTATGGAGACATTTCCTGTACTCATTACTCAAAAGAATCATGCATGGGTAGGTAGCTTGCCCACAACTCCATTGATAAATAGCACAGTGACATCTTGGCCCACTGTGGCTATCTACACATACAATACATGGCAGCTGATTGAGGACTCACTAATGACCTCTGTCACAGTGGTAGGCTGATACTGATGGTAATGCCATAACACCTCAGGTGTACTGATGCTGATGGTAGCAGCTGGGCTTTTAAACCTTGTTGTGGGTGACCACACAAATCCCAAATTGGAAGTAAATGTCCTCATAAGTATCTGTCTGCATGGTATGGGCACACATCTATGAATCCAATCCTGACAGGGTGGCTGATATCCAGAGTCGGCATACAACTACCAATGACCTACGCTACATCTTCCCACTAGTAGTCAACCCAAAGCCATACAAGCATAACATTGTCGAGGTGTGAGTGTGTACTTCCCCCCTTGTGGTTGCTGTGCTGCCCTCAAGCGTCCATCCTCCTCAGGGTAGGCCACCACCAAGATACAGGCACTGACCTGCATGGTCGAAACAGACAGAAGGACAGAGTCATGTAGAGTGGCATTACAGGTCCAGCAGTGGACATCACACAACAGACACATCTCATGATCACACTCATAAGTCATCACGCCATTAACTCTCAGACTCCTCACCCATCTCCATGCATCCACTCCATCTGCCTCGTCCCACCTCACACACATCACTTTCAAACAGGACAGTGACATTAGACTCACCTGCTGCTCTGGTGCCCCATACAACTGTCCATACAAGGGTAGGACCTCGGCCACCGGCTTGTCCAGCTCCTTCTGGGTGAAGGCTGGGGCCCTATCTCCTGCAGGACGTAGCATCTTGGCTTCTAGAGTCAGAACACAGCAGCACATGCAGTGGAGGTCTGGCTTGCACAACTGTCATGAGTCAAGTGAGCTATGCCACAGTAAATGGCGGTCACACTCACTGCGTACATGACCATTACCTCCGGCAGTGATCAAACTTGGCCCCAGTCTCCCACAGGCAACAATGCTATCCAATGAGGAGTTGCACAGCGGGTGAGACAGCCTACCTCCATGACATCTAACGCTGGCAGTATGAAGTCACTTCCATCTGTCCTGTGCATGCAGAACAGGTGGTTGCCATTTTGCATGCAATAAGTGATGTGTAGATGAATTCTAGGTGCGTTATGGATGAAATATAGTGACTACTGCATAGATTGACAGTGTCTGCATATTGCATACATCAACTTCTGAGTTCTCCCCTCTCCTATTCACAGATACGGTGCAATGGTTCTGATGAGACATGCCTCTGTGTACCGGCCCCTAGTCAACCTTGCTAACCTGGAAGAGAGACACGCCATATAGGCCTAGCGTCTGAACCGTCAGAACATCAATGAGCTGTGTGCCTAGTTGGAGCCTGATCTGTTGCCTGCCATAAGTCATCCCTATGCCATCCCTCCCTTAGTACAGGTGTAGTTAGTTCTCCACTTCCTTGCCTCAGGGTAGTTTCAGATGACAGTGGGCTTGGGAGCAGGCATGTTACAGACGATGTTAAGCAGTACGTTGAAGGATGTACTGTGTGCTTTGCTCAAACATCTGCACTGCTACATCAGTTCCCCCAACGTGCGAATTTGGCCACTGTTAAAGCTACCTTCTATGATTTAACACATGTCTCTCATGTGATGGGGGCCATAGATGGCACCCACATTGCCTTGGTACCACCCAGGATAAATTAACAAGTGTACAGGAACCATAAAAATGTTTATTCCATTAATGTCCAGATGGTGTGTCTTACTGACCAATATATCCCAGGTTACTGTTAAGTTCCCTGGTTCTAGGCATGACTCATACATTCTTCAGAACAGCAACGTCCCACACATGATGGCACAAATACAGAGAGAACAAGCCTGGCTCATCGGTATGTATCCAATTGTATGTGTGCCCCTGTAATCTCACCTTTCTTCGCAATCTGCCCTGTGTCCCTACTGGTAATGAGATGTGTCCCCCCTGTGTGCACACAGGTGACTCTGGCTACCCTAACCTTCCCTGGCTCCTGACACCTGTGAAATATCCGACTATGGACTGTGAAACCCGTTTCAACGAGGCCCACGGCAGGACGAGGTGTTTCATCGAGAGGACCTTTGGGCTACTGAAGGGCAGATTCTACATGTCTCCTTAGGTGCTCTACTCTACAAACCACTTAAAGTCTGCCAGATCATTGTTGCCTGTTGCATGCTACACAATCTTGCCCTGAGGCATCACATCCCTTTGCTGGATGTAGAGGAGGTGGCTGCTGAACCAGTGGCTGAAGAATTGGACATTGTGAGTGAGAAGCAGGAAGATGGTGAGGATGCAGTTGACTCTAGAGCAGAGTTAATTCAGCAATACTTCCTATGAGAAACAGGTATATGTCAACTGTTTTGTACATGACATGTACTCCTGTCAGCCTTGTGACATAGCTCCTTCTGATGTCTGTCATCAGTGGAGGTGTTGAGTGAAGCTCTCCCTCTGAGTGGTATGAGGGTGGATATTTTGCCCATCATTTGAGGTGTTACTGTTCAAATGTCAGTGCTATTTTCACTCTGCTGTTGTGTTGCATCACTAATGCAATTTATTGTCCATGTGTTATGTTCACCGTACTGCTTTTTCAACTGCAATTGTAGTGCCAATCATAGTGATGTCATCAGTATTGCTATTCATCCTCACAGTCCACAATGGGAGAGTGTGTAACCCGACTGTTACTAACTTTGGAACATGTCTTAAGTTGAGTTTTGTCAGCTGTGAGGGAAGGACCATTGGGTATGGATGTCATGGACATGTGGATCTGACATGGGCATATGGTTTGATATTCCACCTGCCAAATCACACTAGGGTTTGAGACATTGTACTGCATGTGTGTTGAGTGGCCAACATTGACTTCTGTCATGATAGTTGTCCCTGTCTTGGCCAGGCATTTGTGTGGTGCAACTCTGGTTCCTGCCTTACCTGGTAGCTCCCATGACACATGTATTCAGACTATATCTGCTCTACCATCAACCTTGTGCATATTGCTCCACCTTCTGTCTATCTCAAAGACTTTTGCAGAACAATAGTTTCACTGTAATAACATGTTATGCAAAAGAAAATCTTAATTAAAATCATAATGACACGCAGGCAGTAGCTCTGCTCAAAGGTGTTTAATGTTATTCAGAAGTGCAATGACTGGGGTCATGGTGGGTGAAATCATCAGATTTGTTGTCCCAGCTGTAGGTAGTCAAGGTCCAGTATCCAAGGGCCATGGGAAAATAGAGAAATGACAGTGGACAGTCAACAGGGTGTGTCAGTGGAAGACAAGGGAGAATGTTCAGGAGAGGGTCACTTACTGGCAGTGGTCTTGGTCTTGGCATCAGGTCCTGCAGGATGTCTGGATGGACGTAATCGATCGTGTGGGGGTTCCTCAGCTACGGGGGATGGTGTGCTGGTGGTCTGCGTGTCCTCTAGCAGGGCCTCTATTCCACTAGCTGCCGCAGAAGTGAAGGGCTCTGTTGCAATATGGTTAGAGAAAGGGGTTTGCTGGTGTGTGGAAGATGCACACAGGATGGTGGTCAGTTCCTTCAGTGCCCATGCAATAGAGGCCATGGTGGCATTGAGGGTCTGCCACTGATGCATGGCCTCCTGGTGGTATTCCCTCCTGCCATTCGTTTGATGTGTGTACCCGATCCTTGGGAACACAGGTGCCCTCCCACTGCCCCTGACTCCCTGAGCCTGTACCTCTGGCGCAGTGTGCCCACTTCCAGTTGCACCAGGACCTTCATAGTCTTGGGTGTGTGGCCTTGACTCTGGTCCCTGTACTGTGGGGCACACTGCTGATTGACCTGTCCTTGGGACACAGGTTTGTGTTTGAATGGTTGGCTGTGCTGTAGTAGCTACATGGGTGGGGGACTGCAGTGTGTCCAGGGTGGGGCTGGAAGACTGACCAGTTGTCTCAGATGGCCCAGGCAAGTCGTCAGTATCTAGACATCCACTGTGGCCTTCATCCTGAGGAGGGCTGTCTGTCCCTGGCATCAGCTGCCAGGTGGCAGTGGCAACGAAACCTGTTGATGGAAAGGGAGGGAGGGTTTTGGATAGTATTGCTGTCATTGCCATGTGTTGGAACGCAGTCGAAGCATCCTGTTTGTGTGGCATGTGCTATGGTTTTCCGTGCAGGTGTTCCTCTGTGAAGTGGGACTGTGAACTTTTGATGTGTAGGGAGTGATGCATTGTGGGAGTTGTGGTGCTTAGCATTCTGATCAGTATCTGTGCATTAGAGAGAAAATGTGTGGAGATAGTGGCAGTGGGCTTGTATGACATGCAGGTGAGGGGTGTGGGGTGTTTGGGGGCTGCAGAAGTGTGATATGGGCGGATTAGGGAGTGATGGGTGGAGGGACGCATGCTGGACAGGAGTGGTTGGTGCCAGAGGAGTGTTGTTGATTTACCAGAGTCGAGTCCTCCGATGATTCCAGTCAGGCCCTCAGGATGCATGATGTCCAAGACCTTCTCCTCCCAAGATGTGAACTCAGGGGAAGGAGGTGGGGTTCACCGTCAGTCTTGTGGATATCAATCGGTGTCATGATGTCCTGTCACAAATAACCCCAAGCCAGTTATTTCTTTTTTGTCCCACCATATGTTGCATTTGGGGAATTACAGTTTTTCATTTTACACATACTATTGACTAAGCATCCAGAACTTGCTGAAGATATCACAAATGGCAGTCTCGTATATGCAACTTAAATTTCTCTGAATTTAACTTTAAGGCCAATCAGAATTTGTGTGACGGTCAGTGGTGCATTTTAAAACTGAACTGTTTTTAACAATCAGAAAAGGACACTGCTATGTTGTGTGGCAAAAATACAAGCAGTCATAAAATGCCACTCTCTTCGGGCCCCAACCCAAAATCAGGAGAAGGAACAATCTAGCCCAAGACCTCACCACAACTTTGAAAAAAATCCCATGACTCAACCCAGACTAAAGACCAGATCCCATATCTCATCCCTGACCACAAAAACTCACTGACATTTCTATACAGGCAGCAGATAACAACTCTGATATTGTGACCTGAAATACCCAACTATTATTGCACTAGACTGCAGCCTAGCACTGTCAGTACACCTCAGTCTTGATCTATCACTGTTATTATTTCTGTACTGAAACTCACTCAGAGCTCTGCCTACGTACCTCAATTCTGGCTCCCACAATTACTTTCTATTCATGTAGAGGGACACCGACATAGCTTTGTTGGTGCACCTCAATCCTGTCATGGCGCACTACTTTTTAGTTATGTCCTGGGACCCCCTCATAACTTTGTATTACTGTTTCATTCTTATCCACAACATTCCCCATATTCATGTAGAGGCATCCTTTCGTATTGCAAGTTCACCTCTGCATGACCCAAAGTTATTTAAGTCAGTCGTTTGGACAGTGCACCTCAGTCCAGACCCAGAGCATCCTTTTGATTACTGCAAAGAAAACCACTCACTGCTCTTCGTCAATCTAACTATTCCATGATTGAGGCCTACTTGTCATTTTGACTGCCCACTTGAATCCTGACCCTCAGCATTGCCTGCAATCCCTGTGCCAGGGACATACTTTTAACCCTGCCAGTGTATCTCCATTACGGCCAGCAGTTACTGGAGTCTTCCAGTCCCCAGCTCAACTGTTGGAGAAACATATAAATTTCATCTTTCCTCACTGTCTTCACCAGAGTAGATGCACAATCTGCATGTGAATATTGTTTTCAGGTTTACAATTGTAGGCAGTAGGAGATTTGCTGTTCCTTGTAAATTGTGAAACTTTCTATCAAGGAAACAAGAGAAAATTTGATATTTTCGCCAGTCTTTTACCTGCAAGGAAAATTCTAGAAAGGTTAATGGCATCGACACAAGTCCCACTTCCCAGCACTCCTCTAGTTGTCTATTGGTCAGAAATATCAGGTTTGGCAGGCTTCTTTAGGAGCTAGATCAGTGGTTCCCAACCTGTGGTCCGGGGACCCCTGGGGGTCCGTAAAGCCTTCTCAGGGAGTCTGCCACTGTTTAGAAAATTAAATTAAATATTCTTAATAAAATTAGGTCCCCAGCTTTAAGTAATGACTCAGTTTAGGGGTCCCTGGTTTCCAATAATGATTCAGTAGGGGTCCCCGGGTTTTAGTAATGATAAAGTGGGGGGTCCACATAAGTCAAAACGGTTGGGAACCTCTGGGCTAGATGACTCCAAGCTCAGACATGTGTGTCTGTAAATTAGCAAGGGGCCAGACTCTGAATTTGTTCTTATGCTAAGAGAAAACCCAGACAATGTCAGAATCCTCATGGGGGTTCAAAAATGTGTTTTGTGCTTCAGCAAGAAGACAAAGGCTGTTTGGATTATTTTTTTTATACTAAGAAAAAATCCAAACAATACCAGTATCCTTGCTAAGGCACAGATGTGTGTCTTTGCATCCCAACATGAAGACAGATGCTGCTTGGATTTATTTCTTAGGTTAAGAAACAATCTGAACAGTTGCTTGCTCCTCTCTGGGGCACACACTCCAGCAAAGAGCCAGAAGCAGTTTGGAATTTTATCAGGTGGCAGTGCTATTTATTCTCCTTTTTTTCAGATGACCGCCATATCCTGTAGCTGTGCTTTCTTTTTTCTGCAGTCAACAAAGAAATAATGCTCAATAATAAATCTGCTCATTCTTTGGCCTTCTCTCTGGACCCCTGCTTCCTGCCCAGGATGCCAGACATGGGCCCCTAGCAATAATTCTTCTAAATCTTGAAAGACTAAACAGTTACTGGACCTTTAGTAATATTAATGAAACTGTCAATTGCAAGAAATGTTTTGAAAAGCCTAGTTTCAATTCAGGTGTTTTGAAAAATGATCAAGAAATCTCCAAACTTATGTTTTTGACCAACGTCTTGGAAAAGCAGCAGCAATCCAGCTAACATCCTCCTGTGAGGAAAATAACACCTTCAATGCCAACTAAAAAGGCATCAGAGGTGACACGAGAATGCAACTTGTGATGCTTGCCACCACAAATACACCAAGAATGAAGTAGGATAATTGAGGTGTCAGAGTGCTAATTTCTTTGTCCTAATAGCAGTTCTAGTAGCAAAGAGGGCACTGTTCACAATTGCCTAACTTCTTTCATCACACATAGGTCCCAAATTATCACCATACCACCTTTTCCATCTTCTTGTAAAATGGTTCCCTAGGTACTCCTCTGGGATTCTCTCTTTCACTTTATGCATTATTCTTCACATGACCCCTTTTGAGATAGTAATACAATGGTACCTTAGCCATTTCTTCATCTATGCCAAGCACACAGAATGGCTGCTAAAGCTAAATTCTAAGAATGACCTGGAAGCCTAGCTAGTGTAAGTCTTTTCTCAGTGCCTATCTTCTGTCAAAGAGTGGATGTCAGCTAGATATCTGAAATTGAACCCACCATCTGTCTGCTCTCCCTTGTGGGCACATAATGTATCAGCCTATTCTCTGGGCACTTGTCCTACCCCAGTGGAGGTGGTGAAAAAGGAAAATTAGATTAATGCGATAACCGAGACCTGTTTTTTAAAATCTGTGCTGATAGTCTTTTTTCTAGAACCTTTGCAGCTAATGTTTTTATCCCGTCCCATTTAGATTAGAGTAACAGAGTTTTTTTATCTTTCGCATATATCTACTTCAGTATGACAGCGGGTTAAAAATTAATGTGCACAGATTCTGCTTGGGCTGTGTAAACCTGAGCATATTGCTACTTCACTCATCCTGGTACATTGGCTCCGGTAACCAAACATCACTATCAGGCACTGTGCATTGTGTACAGATTTGTCTTTTCAAGTCTGTCAGATTCCCAACACTCATAAGGCTGGCTGTAGGGGCAGAGCCTTGTGAGTTGTGCCATCACTCCTTTGAAATCATGTACTTTCCCATCACGGATGAACACTGTCTTTCAACTTTTAGGAAGTTTTAGAAAAATCATTTATTCTCTTCCACCTATGTTGAATGCTATGCAGTTATGCCAACCCTCACTTTAATTTAGTTACTTTTCTCAGTAGCAACAAGAAACATATGCATGAGTCATAAAGGCATTTTGGAGTATCCAAACGAGCACCCCTTCAGTAGTCTTTTAAGTATATTTATATGCCTCTGTGAATTGGCCCAAAAACATCTAAAATGTCATCAAAGTCTGTAATGTTCCAGCAATAGCCATATACAGTTAATACCAATATTAGGGAGTGGGCCTTCTTTGCACTTATATTAATAATAATGAGTTAAATGTTTTGGTGCTCATTTGCAAAGGCATGTAAGAGTATGTAAAACTGCTGTAAATCT
The DNA here is from genome assembly GCF_031143425.1 of Pleurodeles waltl. Taxonomy (NCBI): domain Eukaryota; kingdom Metazoa; phylum Chordata; class Amphibia; order Caudata; family Salamandridae; genus Pleurodeles; species Pleurodeles waltl. The sequence continues at coordinate 886,970,746 of NC_090436.1, read as the reverse complement.
ACCTCTATACTCATATTATTTTGCTTTTATGTGTGTACCTGAACTCTTGTTATACAGTTCCTACTTTGGTAAAAGGACTGCTCTTTTAGGATGGCAGAACAGCAAAGTGTGGAAGACTGAGCCTTATCCACACAGTTAGTAACTGCTGCCTAACCTCTGGCTATCTCACAGTGCCACCCACAAACCTACAAACCCAGCAAGGTAAGAGACGATTACGACAACCTAAACATGGCTCTCCAACTTCCCAGGGAAGCCATGGAAACAGATCTTACCCTTTTCGTGCTATTACTCATGCATGCCAAGGTGAGACAAAGAAATGCAAACTAAGTTTTCAATGCATTTTTTTAAACAATCATAATCTTGCATATAAAGAGTGGGCGGTGATAACTAGGCAAATGAAACAAAGCAAAGTAATCATCATTACAAACATGGTATAGAAGATAAAGAATCCAACCATGATGTGTGTTGTTCTAGATGTCCTGGAGGTTCGCACCTAACCCTAGGTCTATGCTGTCCTGATCTAATGAGTTAGCCCCAACAAGCAGAGCAAACAATTAAAAATGATCCAATTAAAAATAGTCAATTTGCATAAAACAAAGGCCAAATTTAAAAGTCGTTAGAGGCAGCCATGATGACATTCAAAACATCAGCAGAAAGAAAGTCTGAGGAGGATCCCCTATCTGCAGATGACAGAACCATCAAAGCCTGAGTGAGCAAATCAAAGGAACATACATGATTCAAAGACTCAGCCTCTGCTGAAGAAGTAGCATCCATCAATTGAGCCAGATGAAAGCATACTTGGAGCCGTAGTGTCCATATCCACATAGGATGGCTCAAAAAAGGCATCTCAAAGCAACAGTAAATTCATAGGACAACTCCAGGAATAAACCCTCATCAGGAACATCACAAGATCCATGTCCGTACATAATACCAATTGCTGTGCAAGATACACATCGAGTACACACTCGAAAGGGCACCAAAGACAGCAGAACACAGGCTGCACAAAGTAGAAAAGGCAAATACCAGTTGTTGTTTGGTTCCCCAACAAAGACACTCCAAAGTGCTGTATCGTATACACAACACAGCTGGACAATTTTAGTTCCACCAATATTCAGCTTTGAAATGGGACATCCAATATGGAGCAAAAGTAATGGTAGTAAGATTCCACCAATTAATGCCTATGCAAGAGGTATACCGCCGAAAACACTTGTAAACAAAGAGTGTGTAAAAGATGGAATTACTCTGAAGACAGTGTGGACGGTACTGACAAAGCCAGACCCAATTGCTGTAAAAAAAGTGCAGAACACTTGTGGTGTTTGGAAGCATTAAAAATGCATCTCATAAGATCATCGAAGTGCTTTAGAAAGTTTGTACTTAGAAGCAACTGTATTTCGGCAGATGAGCTCACCACTTGCAATTCAAATGTTTCATGAGCAGATGTAAGTGCTATGTGTTTTTGGAACAATAGTGTTTTCAGTCTGCTCAGCTTGTTGAAGTTAACATTAAAGGTAGGAATAGAAGGCCACAAACATGCTATCCTAATCTAATGCATGGGGGAAATAACACATTTCCACAGCAGGTCACTATTTGAGAAACCAAGATCATGCACAGGACACCTGTTCTCATCCCACTCCATTCTTGATCACTCAATATCCAAGTAACTTCCATTCAAAAGTAACTGAGACACTGGGCGAATCAAGGGGATGGGAACTCCCTTCAAGTAACAAGCTATATTAGCAACCAAAGTGTTAAATACAAGGTGCAATGTCACCTGTTTACAAATTATTAAGTGGCTTAGGGAAGTTTCACAATCACTGCCTCTGAGAAATACTTCCTTTTCCCCCTCATACATTTATAATCGAAAGGCAGATCCCACACCTCATGTAAAAAAAACTCTCCCCTAAAACTTCAAATTACCTACCGGAAAAGGTTTCAAGCACAAATTGAATTGAAATGTGGAGATTGGTAGGGAGATAACTCCATGTTCGAACCACACTGCTGATGGTATTTCAGCCACTGTGAAAGGCAACTTTTCAAACTTTCCGTTCTTGAGCATTGTGTATGTTTGTAATGCTATGTGTATTTGACCACTGACTCCATCTTGACCATTGACTCCATTTTGTGCTGAGCTTCAGGTACTGTCACAGCGGTGGCGCAGGGTTTTTACACATCTAGCTTGTTTTCCACACAGAGCGTGTTTATGCTTTTCACATGAGAACATGGTTACACAGCGCCAGAACATATTATGGGGGATGTGGAAGGTAGACGTGACAAGAGAGTCTCAGCTGGGAATGTTTTCATCAAGGAAAAGTACTGATCTGTCTGTGGAATGCGCATTGTGGCAGGGCCCGTTCCTTTGTGTATTTTCATCATAGACCGAGTATAGCCAGTGTTTGAATTTCAGAGCCGAAGGAATTTCAGAACCGAAGGGAGAGGGGTTACTGGAATCTTACTCTTGAGTTAGTTTAAGGTATATCGGAAGGAGGAAACTTGGCACTGTGGAAGGATTTTGCCTGAGAGTGGATGCACTGCTCAGAAATATCCCATTCAGGGATGTTCTCCTGCCTCAGCCATTCAGGGTTCCTCATCTTGGTGCTGGCAAGGATGATGGATTTAACTTCTATGGTGATGCATTTTAATTCTTAACTACTTAGCTTAGAAATAAATATATATTCACTGCATATATTCACTGCTGATGTATTGAACATTTTGGCCTGTAATTGTTTAACTGCTGTGAGTATGTTGACATATGCATGTGTTTCATTGAATATAAGTTAAATGGTTAAGTTCATATATTTGTGTGCTTTTATTTGATATCTGGGAAGTGCCTTAATAAATTCATTACTCAGACTAAGAGTGCTGTATTCATTGGCATTGTTTCCTCTTAGTTTAAAGCAGAGCAATACAACTTGACACCACTTGCAAGCTTCAGAAATAAAAGATTAAAAAGTGAAAATGTTTTGCAAAAAATCAAAGGCAGTTTCCCAGATGCCAAATTAAATTCCGTGTTGGGAGAAAGCACCTTACGACGTGCTTGCAAATGAGTGGGCTAATACCAACAAAGGTATTAAATTGTTTGCAAAATGCGCCCATAGAGAAGGGATGGGAATTATCTATTTTAGGCAGACAGGGCTGGATCCTTTTATCTGCTTATAGAAAAATCAATGAGAAATGTGTTCAGTTAGAACAAGACCATCAGTAATTAGAGAGGCAGCTAGTTGAAGCCAAGAATACCTCGACAATGTTGTCATGTCAGAATAAATTACTGCAAGATAAAGTTGATACTTACCAGGCTGTTACAGAGAAGGCTGCAGTGTGTGTGGCTCAGTATAAATACAGAAAGCGCAAGGGAAGAGTTCATAAAAAGAAAGTTAATTTAGCCATAGCTAAGGCAGGGATAGACTGGAATCCAGATATTTGAGATGCTAATATTTGGGATTCTATGTGCAGCCCAAACACAGACAAAAGCTACAACATGGTCTGCAATACCCCCAAGGGAGAGCAGACATGGATTCTCTAGAGGATTATACTCAACAGGAAACAAATGTTATCATAGACAGATTTAGGCAGAGATATGGGGAAACCTTGCTTACGTGTATGCTGTGATTATTTGACACAAGAGCATCTGGAGTGATGCTAGATGTGTGAGACACCCAGACGTTATGTATACTTAGTACTGATCCCACTGTACAGGAGCAGTTTAGGGGCAATAAGGGTAACCAACAGATCACTCTACTGCAGTTAGCAGTCATGGGGTGTAATCATAAGTAACCTACAGAGTCAGACTGGCCACAAAATTATATGCCCTGGTATACATTAAGAGATGCAATGCAGAGAATTGAGGAAGAGAGAATGAAAACTGTAATTTTTTGGGTGATGCTCGTCGTCTGTTCGAGAGACCGCTCTTTGTATCAGTGGGAAACAAAACAATTTGCCGTGCTCCTCCAATCTACAAATATGTGATGATGACCCTATGACTAAATCAGAAGGTAATTTAAAAGATGTACTGGAGGCTGTCCGTGAGCTGGGAGACTGGATGAAACCTGAGAGAGTCTCGAGGTCTGAACGCCACACAGATAATAACAGAGTGTCTAGGAGAGATATCTTTATGGCATCGCTGAAGGATGGTGTCAACAAAGAACAGATAGATGGGATAGATATCAAGAGTCTGTGGGAGATGTATCACAAGCGATGGCTGGATAGAAAGGGGGGGAGCAGAAAGATGAATGAGCAGGATAACAAACGAGTGAATCAGGGTAAGTCACTGATGCAGGAAGAAGGAAAAGAAAGGGAGAAAAATGTTTTTCCAAGGGTGAAGGAGGAGGAAGATTTGAATACTGACCAGATGACTGAGAAAAACAGAGAAGGAGAGGAATCTCCTGGTAGATATGAGAGCATATATCCGGACTTGACTTGGGCAAAAGTCGACAGGTTTAAAACAGATTAGAAAATAGACCAAATTCTGGTACAGGTATAGGCTCACAAAGATAAAAGACCCCATGTTGTTTTAGAAATTCACTGGAAGAATAAAAATATTCAAAAGGTTCGGGCCTTGGTAGACACTGGAGCGGAGACTTCTTTAATATCTGGAAATCTGAAAAAGTTCACAGGTCCGCACTACACCATCACCGGGTTGGGTGGAAAACAAACCCCCATGGTGCAGACTAATGTTCAAATGAAAATAGAGAGTATTCCAAAAAGAGAATACAATGTTTTGATTGTACCCCTCTTAGAGTATATTCTTGGAATTTTCATTCTGATGGGGATGACTTTACATTTGGACCATGGCTGATATCAATTTGAATCAAAGAGATACATTTCAGTCGTACCAGTGAGGGTGGGTCATCTGAAGATACCTCCAATGAAGGTGCCTCCAGCAACGAAGGTGGTTCATTGAAAACAGCACCGAAGGACATGAAGAGATAAGTAAGACCATACAGGATTTGATAGAGTCAGGTGTGGTGACCCCAGTCACCACTGAATGGAACAATCCTTTGTGGCCCGTGCCCAAACCAGATGGCAGCTATAGAATGACAATTGATTATTGAGAATTGAACAAATTTACACCCCATTTGACTGCCGCAGTCCCCAACACCATCACTTTGATTGAAAAGATACCAAAACATAACGGGACCTGGCATGCAACCAATGCTTTTTCTAATGCTTTCTTCTCCATACCATTTGCCCCGACAGCGAGGAACAATTTTCTTTTTTGCACTGTGAAAGACAATTGAAAATGTTACGTTTGCCTATGGGGTATGTACACAGCCCCATCATCTGTCACCAGCTGGTGGCAGAAAGCCTGGATGAAGTACCTGTCATTCCATATGTGCAGTTGTCCCGTGGATGGTGTGGTGATTTCGGAACAAACACAAGAACAGGTGCAGACTCAGTTGGACAGGGTTGTGGAACTTTTCGGAAGTGAAGGGTGGGTGATCAATCTAGATAAGAAGCGAGGTCCCTCTCAAATTGTAAAGTTTCTTGGAATTCAGTGGAATCAGGGACATAGGGAGGAGTTGCCGCAGATAAGACAAAAGATACTGGAATTTGCCACACCCTATAATAAGCAGGAAACTCAGCCAGTCATTAGATTGTTTGGCTTTTGGAGACAGCACATTGCTTACTTGAGTCAGATTTTGACCCCTTTGTACAAAGTGACTCAAAAGAAACATGAGTTTGAATGGGGAGAGCAACAGCAGTGTGTGTTTGAATTGGCAAAAGAGACAATTCAACATGTGTTAGGCATATGGCCAGTACTGGAAGGAGACATTGAATTCCATGTAACCGTTCAGGGGCACTATGCCAATTGGAATAAGTGGCAAAAACAGGGACGAAAAAGGGTTCCCCTGGGTTTTAGGACCAAAAAGTTACCAGATGCTGGAGAGAGATATACTCCCTTTGAGATACAGTTACTAGCGTGTTACTGGGATCTAGTGGATAATGAGCAAATGACCATAGGGCATAGTGTGATTTTGAGACCCGACATCCTGATAATGCAGTGGTTGATGAGTCCACTCAAAACTCACCAAATAGGACACGCACAGGAAGCAAATGTCATTAAGTAGAAATGGTACAATCAGGTCTGGGCCTGAGTGGGACCAGCAGGGACAGTGGCCCTGCATGAACAGGTGGCACATGCCCCTGTGCAGGATGAAGAGGTGTTGCAGGAGATGCCAAAGATAAAATAGTCACCCATGAGATGGGGTGAGCCATTTGAATCCTTGTTCCTGAGGATAGGAAGCATATATGGCTCACTGATGGTTTAGCCAAGTAGGTGGGGCAAAGAGACTTTGGAAGGCAGTGTCATAGAATCCTGTAGCTAAGAAGCTGCATTCTACTACCAGAGAAGGGAAGAGTAGTCAATACGCAGAATAGTATGCTGAATATCACATTTTAAAACAAGAATTACCTGGGAAACGTCACATTTATACTGATTCTTGGTCTACTGCCAATGGGCTAGCTAACTGGCTTCTCAAGTGGCATGCACATAGCTGGCAAATATATTCCAAGGAGGTGTTGGATAAAGAATTTTGGCAGAAAATTGGGAAAATGCTAGAGCAAGGTACCATTACTGTACCTTGTAGTTATCCACTGTCCCACCAATTCATTAGAATGATTGTTCAATTCCTTTGCAGAAGACAAAGCCAAAATCTTAGAGGCAGAAGTGGCGACACATGATTCTGACTTGCTGGGGATGGATAAGTGGGCTCACCAACAATTCGAACATCTGGTAGCAAAAGCCATTAACAGGTAGGCAGAGATTAGAGGGATGCACATTCCACTAGATGTGATCAAAACAGTTATCATTCAGTGTATTATTTGTCAATACACACAACAGAGATCTGTCCCACAGGTGTCAGTATACCTGCACGGTGGTGGATGCTTATTCTGGATATCTGATTGTGTTCCCATGCAAATGTGCTAATCAGTTTAACACCATAAAAACACAGTACTTGTTAATGTTGTGTTAGGGAGTCCCACTGCAGGTCCGAAGTGACAATGGGTCACATTTAATAGGTAAATTGGTGCAATAATATTGTTAGCAACATAACATAGAATGGATTTATCATATTCCATATTCCATTTTACCAAGAAGTTGCAGGATTGATAGAGAGAATGAACGGCTTGCTAAAAGCCCAGTTAAAAACTTTGAACAATGTAACTTTGAGAAATTGGGGAGATCATTTAAATGAGGCCCTACACATTTAAAATAATAGACCTTTGACAAATGCTGACACTCCTTTAATTCTAATGTTTACCCCAGCCTTAGAGATACCTCACACAGCAACCAATACTATTATGTATTCAGAGACAAAGACAGGAGCTTTAGCTCCTTACTGAGCAAGATCAGAACATGAGGGTCTTGATGTGCATGCTTTGAATCTATACAGACTGAAACCAAGATACATTGTTTTAATTGAAACAGGTGTTGGGATACGAATTCCCCCAGAGCATTTTGGATTGATTGCCCTCGATCCAGGTGGCACTCAAGGGTATTCAGGTCTTGGGGGCAGTGATAGATGCAGACTACCAAGGAGAAATGAAAACAATTTTACTGAAGAGTGGGGATGCCAATTTGATAATACAACCTGGAGACATAATTGCTCAGATTGTCATCGTTCGAGTGTATAGAGGAATAGTTAAAAAGGGAACTGCCCCTGCCCTTCTTACAGTGCGTGAGAAGGGAGGCTTTGGATCAACTGACAAAAATCCTGGTGCTAAGGTGTGGGTAGAATTCCCAAATCATCCTCCTGAGCCAGCAGAAATTATAGCCAAAGGCAAAAATTATGTTTTTTTAGCCATTAAACCAGGACATGAGAAGTGGGAACACGTACCAGCTGATAAATGTTATTTGCAAGAATGATCATGTGTGTCTCTTTTACAGATCATACTATGAGGTGTCTTTGTGGTGATTGTGCTGTGTGGTCTGCTTTGGGGCACGTCCGAGTGGGGTTGGGAGGGACCTAAAGCCCTGAGCTCCGAAGTAATCGACTGACAGCGCCGATCAACATTTCTACTGCACCAACCTCATAGTCTCTGGATTTACCTGGCCCAAACTGTGCATACCCAATCAGATTTTTGCATGACAAATATGAAAGCACAGTTGATGTAATTTCTACTTGCTTAGTTGCCATACCGACTCCTGCCAGCATTTTACTGCAAATATTTGATGCCACAATCAAGGACAAGTGGTGGGAGAAAGTGATGTATTGTCTCACTTTACCCTGAATGAATATTACAGGTTATGCCAAGAGACAACAGATGGAAAATGGGATAATCTACCACATGTGATCACTTACAATATTACTGCCGGTGATGTCTGTTACAATTTAACTCGCCACGCTCACAAAATCGGAAAGTGTGCTCAAATATGCCTTGAAGCAACAACGGAGTCTCCTCAAGAGATCCTATGGAAAAAAGAACCATGTCAACAAAGAAGCGATAAAATATGTAGAAATGTTAACCCCTTTGCAGCGAAGGACGTAACGGTTACGTCTTTGGCTGAGGCGCTTAGGCGCCAAAGACGTAACAGTTACGTTCTTGGACCGGCTCAAGGGTGGGGATGCTCGCCCCCACACACTCCGGGCAGGGATGGAAGGGAAATCGCTTCCCCTTCCACCCCCACTCCCAGTGATGTCTGAGGATGACAGGACGCGATTGCCTCCGCACGCCTCTGCACACCATACAGAATGCCTCCACACGCCTCATCCTGGACATCCCCCGCCACTGCCCCAGACCACCTGAAAAAACTTGCACTGGCTCCCAGTCAACAAGAGAATCACCTTCAAACTCCTCACCCACGTTCACAAAACACAATACCGGACCAGAATACCTCAACCTACGACTCTCCTTCTACACCCGACCCGGCATCTCCGCTCCGCAGACCTCACCCTCGCAACCGTCCCACACATCCGCAGAACTATAACCGGCGGTGGATCATTCTCGGACCTCACCGCCAAAATGTGGAGCACTCCTCCCACCCATCTGGGCCAGACCAAAGACCTCCTTACCTTCAGGAAACTTCTCAAGACAGGGCTGTTCAAACAGTAGCAGCACCTCCCTCCCATCTCCCTCCTCCCTTCCCCCCCCCTCCTCAGCACCTTGAGACCCTCACGGGTGAGTAGTGCGCCTTACAAATTCCTGATTGATTGACTGAATTCCTGATTGACCTCATCAGAGGTCGCCCCCACTGCGCCGGAATCTCAGCTTCAAGTGCAGATTGGAAGAGAAATGCTTTAGCATTTCGCCTCCAATCACGTGGAGGGTGCGAGAGAGGCATCAAAGGAAAGGAAAGGCCTTTCCTTTCCTTTGATGACTCTCAGCATTTCTGCTGCCCTATCGTGAAGTGACCGGGCAGCAGAAATGCCCACTAGACACAATGGAGTTTTTTTTTTAATTTACTTATAAGAGGAGTGACCCCTTGGGCAGGGGTCCCTCCCATGAGGGGGAAATTATTTAAAGGCCATTTCTGACACCCCTGGGGGCAGATCGGCCTATTATAATTAGACACCAGGGATTATTTTTTGTTAGTTTCTGTCATATTTTTTTATATGTGGGGAGCGACTCCTTAGGCAAGGTTCACTCCCCTGGGGGCAAAATTATCTTTAGCCCATTTTTATTAGGCCAATATGCCCCCAAAGGGGGGCAGAAACCACTAGACACCAGGGATTTTTTGGGGGGTTAGTTTCACGAAAGGGGAGTGACTCCTAAGGCAAGGGTTGCTCCCGGGGGACAATTTATTTTAGGCCACTTCTGACCCACTTGGGGGCAGATCGGCCTATTTTAATTAGGCCGATCTGCCCCCAAGGGGGACAGAAACCACTAGGCATCCGGAATTTTTTTGTCCCAATTTCACGCAAGGGGAGCGACCCCTTAGGTAAGGGTCACTCCCGGGAGGCAATTTTATTTTAGGCCATCAGCCTATTTTTATTGGGCCGATCTGCCCCAAAGGGGGGCAGAAACCAATAAACATCAGGGATTTAAAAAAAATTCTGTCAGTTTCATGCAAGGGGAGCAACTCCTTAGGCAAGGGTCATTCCCCTGGGGGGTAAATTTATTTTAGGCCATTTCTGCCCCCCTTGGGGACAGATCGGCCTATTTCTATTAGGCCGATCTGCCCTGGGGGGCAGAAACCACTTAGGCACCAGGGATTGGTGTGTGTGTATGTGTGTGTATTGTTTGGGGCAGTCAGTTGGGCAATGGTCGCTCCCCATGGGGGCACATTACTGTTGGCCATCTCCCATATTTGGAAGGTCCATCTGCCCCCAAGGGGGGAGAACACCCACCGGAGACCAGGGAAGATTTTTTTTCAAAAAAAGAGGGTGGGGGTATGGCCATACCCCCCCCTCCAAATAAATGGGGCGAACGTTGTTCTGCCCAACAGTGGGCAGATGGGGCAATTACCCCGATCCACTCCCCAGGGGGCAGAAAGGCTACTAGATGCCAGGGAATTCAAAAAAGAAAATAGTGAGGTGGTGTCTACCAACCAGTATTGGCATGGTTATGTCCCCAACCCAACTGAAGGGGGTAAAAGTCTTTCACCTCTCCCCTGCACACTAAAACATCTTATCCATGGCAAGCAAGGGGACATTTGATTATGTTAGGTTCTGGTTTTACAATTGGGCCATGAGAGCTTGTCTAATGGTGAGGGCTGTACCTTTTGGACTTTGGGATGTTGCCATGTAGAAAAATCTACAAGACCTAGACACATCTGAAAACTAAACATCTGGATGAGTCCAGGCTAGTGTGCTTCACATGCACTCTGCACCATTTTCTTACCCACAATGCCCTGCATACCTCCAACTTTGCTGGAAATCACATATTTTTCCCACATTTTGTGATGGAACCTTCCGGAATCTGCAGGAATCCGAAAAATTACTCCCACCCAGCATTGTCACATTTATACCGATAAAAATTCTGCCCCACTTGTCAGCATAAAAATGTTTTTTTTTTTCAAATTGCCCTTTTGGACCCGCTTTGGTTCCCCCTCAATTTCGACATGTTTTTGGCTCTTCCCTGTCACAGGCAATTGGCCTACCTACACAAGTGAGGTATCATTTTTACCGGGAGAATGAGAGGAATGTTGGGTGGTAGGAAATTCGTCCCAGTGCAGTGATCCTGAATAGAAATGTGGGAAAAATGTGGGTTTTTTTTAGCTAAATTTGAGGTGTGCTGAGGATTCTGTGTAAGAAAACACTGGGGGATTCACGCAAGTCACATCTCCCTGGACTCCCTCTGGTGTCTAGTTTTCAGAAATGTTTGGGTTTGATAGGTTTCCCTATATGGCTGCTGAGCCCAGGACCAAAAACGCAGGTGCCCCCGCAAAAACAGGTAGTTTTGTATTTGATAATTTTTATGTGTCCACATAGTGTTTTGGGGCATTTCCTTTCACGGGCACTAGGCCTACCCACACAAATGAGGTACCATTTTCATTGGGGGACTTGGGGGAATGATGGGTGGAAGGAAATTTGTGGCTCCTCTCAGATTCCAGAACTTTCTGTCACCTAACTGTGAAGAAAAAGTTTTTCTTTTTTAAATTTTGAGGATTTGCAAAGGATTCTTGGTAACAGATCCTGGTGAGAGCCCCACAAGTCACCCCATCTGGGATTCCCCTAGGTGTCTAGTTTTTACAAATGCACAAGTGTGGTAGGTTTCCCTAGGTGCTGGCTGAGCTAGAGATCCAAATCCACAGCTAGGCACATGGCAGTTTTCAATGTAAAAATGTGTTGTGACCATGTTGCATTTCCTGTTGCGGGCATTAGGCCTACCCACGCAAATGAAGTACCATTTGTATTCGGAGACTTGGGGGAACACAGAATAGCAGAACAAGTGTTATTGCCCCTTGTCTTTCTCTACATTTTTTCCTTCCAAATGTAAGATAGTGTGTAAAAAAGACGTCTATTTGAGAAATTACCTGTAATTCACATGTTAGTATGAGCACCCCGGAATTCAGAGATGTGCAAATAATCAGCACCTTATCTTGTGCCCATATTGGAAATATAAAGGTTTCCTTGATACCTATTTTTCATTCTTTATATTTCACCAAATGAATTGCTGTATGCCAGGTATACAATGAAAATCCATTGCAAGGTGCAGCTTCTTTATTGGCTCTGAGTACCTAGAGTTCTTGATGAACCTACAAGCCCAATATATCCCTCAACCAGAAGAATCCAGCCGACGTAACGGTATATTACTTTTGAAAATCTGACATAGCAGGAAAAAGTAGAGAGCATGGCTTTTTTAACCTCAATTTCAATATTTTTTTTATTTCAGCAGTTATTTTCGGTAGGAAAACCTTGTAGGATCTATGCAAATGACTCCGCTGTAAATTCAAAATGTTGTCTACTTTTCAGAAATGTTTAGCTTTCTGGGATCCAGCATTGGTTTCACATCTATTTCAGTCACTAAATGGAAGGAGGCTAAAAGCACAAAAAATAGTAAGAATAGGGTATGTCCAGGAAAATGCCAAAATTGTGTTGAAAAATGTGGTTTCTGATTCAAGTCTGTCTGTTCCTGAAGGCTGGGAAGATCTTGATTTTAGCACCCCAATCGCTTTGTTGATGCCATTTTCAGGGGAAAAACCACAAGCCTTCTTCTGCAGCCCTTTTTTCCCATGTAAAAAAAAAACAAATTGCTGTATTTTGGCTAATTTCTTCGTCTCCTCCATGAGAACCCACAAACTCTGGGTACATCTAGAATCCCTACGATGTTGGAAAAAAAGGACACAAATTTGGCATGGGTAGCTTATGTGCACAAAAAGTTATAAGGGCCTAAGCATGACCTGCCGCAAGTAGCCAAAAAAGGCCTGGCACCGGAGGGGGAAAATGCCTGGCAGCGAAGGGGTTAATGACAGCATGTCTTGTAAGAAGATAGTCACTGCTGCTAGTCACATCAAGCAGGTTAAATTACCTGTTGGATGATTATTTTCTTGTGGAAATACCACATATACTTACATTCCTGTAAACAGAACTGGAGGACCATGTGCTTTTACGCGGCTAGGACTCACGATGTTTCCATTTCACTCAGTATCACATACTGAAAACACAAGGTAGGCCATTCAATTAGGCGAAGACTGTTACTCTGTAGTTCAACTATTATCTAAACCAAAATGTGTAAACCTTGGTCTTTCTATAGTAAGCGTTTCAGGATTAGCTGTCTATAATTGTTAACAAACTAGCTTGTTTGAGGGTTAAAAATATTAACCACACATCTCTTGCTTTAGCAGGCTATTACTAAATATGCGAGGCACTGGAAAAGCTGCAATGCAAAACAGGCAGACATGACTACTTATTATTGAAGCATGATCACAGCTGCTCAGAATTTGAAGGAATGTGTTGTTTTAACCTGTCATATCATTCTAAATCTATCCAATCTCAAATTAATGCCTTGTACAAATTGGTGAAGGGAGTGAAGGAAGATGTAGACATAGGGTGGTGGGACTGGTTATTTAACTAGCTTCCTGATTTTAGACAATATAAATCCATTTTAGGTGGAATACTTGTAGTAATTTGTATTACAATAATGATAATGACATGTTGCTGTATAAAATACATACCTAACCTAGTTACTCTGTTTAGACTAAAAGGGGTTACTTTTAGACCAGTATTATATGAGAGTCACTGGTCAAAGGGTAGAGTATATTGCTATGTGTATTTGACCATCGACTCCATCTTGACCATGGCCTCCATTTTGTGCTTAGCTTCAGGTCCGTCACAGTGGTGCAGGGTTTTTCCATACCGAGCTTGTTTTCCACACAGAACGTGTTTTTGCATTTCAAACCAGCATAAGGTTACACTGTGCTGGAATATAATATGGGGGATGTGGAAGGTAGACATTATAAGAGAATCTCAGACTAGGAATTTTTTCATCAAGGAAAAGTATAGCTCTGTCTCTGGAATGCGCATTGGGGCAGGGCCAGTTCCTTTGCGTGTTTTCAACACAGACCAAGTACACCCAATGTTTAAATTTCATAACCAAAGGGAGGGGGTTTATTTGAATCTTCCTCTTGAGTTAGTGTAAGGTATATAAGACGGGGAAACTAGACACTGAGAAAGGAGTTTACTTGAGAGTGGATACACTGCTCAGGAAAATTCCATTTGCGAATGTTCTCCTGCCTCAGCCATTCAGGGTTCCTCAGCTTGGTGCTAGCAAGGATGATGGATTTAACCCCTATGGGATGCATTTTAATTCTTAACTCTTCAGCTTAAATATATGTATATATATATATATATATATATATATATTCACTATATATTTACTGCTGATGTATTGCAGTTTACTGCATTTGAGTTAAATGCTTATGTTCATATGTTTGTGTGCTTTTATTTGAAATGTGGAAAGTACCTTACTAAATTAATTACTCAAACTGCATAATATCTATTGCAGATGACACAATGTTGCTAAGTGTGCACATGCGAGTGGACAACATGTTAATAAAATTATCGACAAAAGCTAATGCTTTCTCTAAAGTTGCCTGAGCTGTTCACATTAAAAGAGCAGCAGCTTCCATTTGAGAAAGCTTCCATATTTCATTGTATATTGCATACAAGAATCTTTTGGAGGGTGGTGATCTAGGGTCTAACAAGAAATCATGCAAATCCATGGCATCAGTGAGGAGAAAGAGGTGTTTGTTTACAGCTGTCAATGAGGAATGTTGCTGTCAACACCAGGACAGTGCGCGCTCTACGGAAATCTAGAATGCAAAAACCCAACACTCGCAAGATAATGTAATTTATGCATTGTGATGATATGTTATTGTTTAACCTTTTGCATTGCAGAATTCCATCCAAAAGATTCATTTTAAGGTGCTTATAAATACTGTACATTTGCAATGTATTGCTGCAGACATTCAGAGTGTGTTAGGGTGTGGTCCCTTTCCAGGGCCTTCTAGAGACTTTCCCTGCAACATGCCTGGGCGTGGTTCTAGGCTGGGCCAAGACTCTATAAAAGAGAGTCAGCCCAACTTCCAGTGCTCACTATTCAGAGGTCCCGGTGCAGAGCAGCAGCTTCTTCCTGAGCTCCTGTCCCGGCGGCTTATTATGATTTTCCAGTCTTCTGCGCTCATCTCTCATTGGTGATCACTGTTTCCAGGCGGTAAGTTTGGACATTTCCCAACACCGTAATTGAGAATTTTCATATTCTTGATTTTAATTCTTAAATGAATAACAGATTACTTGTGCTGCAATTTTTTGACATTTGTATGGTGGTTTGCAAATAGAGAGGACGCGCAATTTATTCCATAAAGATTTGACTTCATTATTACATTGTTGTTCATTGCGCGCTGATATTTCTTGACATTTACATGATGTTTTACGAGTTGGCAAGACGTGCAACTCGTTTCATGAGCATTTAACTTTGTTGTTCATTGCGCGCTACCATTTTCTGGCATTTACGTGGTGGCATTCGAATCGGCAACACACGCGATTCTTTCCTTGAGTGTTTTTTCATGTTATTCATTGTGCGCTACCATTTCTTGGCATTTGCATGGTGGCATTTGAATCGGCAAGACGCGCAATTCTTTCCCTGAGTGCTTTTCATGTTGTTCATTGTGCGCAACCATTTCTTGGCATTTTTATGGTGGCATTTGAATCGGCAAGACGTGCAATTCTTTCCTCGTGTATAAATAATGTAAATTACTGTGCGCTATTATTCTAAGACATTTTCTTGGTAGCATTTCAAGTTGACACGTTGCGTGATTTATTCCTTGAATCTACGTTGTGTGATTTCATGGTGCACAATCCTTTATGGTGTTTAATACTCATATAAAAATCTGCAATGTGCGCAATTCACTTCCCAATGTTTTTTCTGAGATGAACACAACAATACCAGAGTTCTAAATGTAATGCTGTGTGTTCCTGATATATATTCTTAAAAGGAGATTCATATGGTTGTTTAGAAATTGCTCCAAGTGTTTCCTGATTCTCATGCTAAAGAAAGTACTCAAATCTGAAAGTCCTAATTAACTTTTCCTGTTTCCTCCTCAGGCATTCGGTCATCTAAAGCCTAGTCAGTTTTAGGACTATTCTAGGGTTGTTCATGTTTTTTCGGAAAAGACGAAGCTTAGAGTTGTAGCATGGTACTGATTTCATGAGATGTAATTTTGATGTTGTGTTTTAACCTTTTGCTTCCTACAGGTCTCCTTCCCAGCTGTTCCCATCCTAATCCCCTTTTCCCCACTTGGACTCTCTTAGACTCTGTGATAAATCTAATCAGAGTATTGGAGCTGTCTTGCGGTGGAAGTGTTGGGAACGTGCACAGACCCCAAGGATCTGGTGAGTCTGACAGTTGCAACCATTGCTGACATGGCTTGCCCACGTTTTATGTAGTAACAATCCCCGCATGTTGTGTCTCGATATAACAAGGGCCCAGTCTGTTAGCTTTAACACTCTGTGTAGGGTTTTTTAAATGTGCATGACAGCCAGTTATGTCCACTGGCCTCAATAACCACCTGCTGGGCCTGGATACCCTATCAGGTGATTAGCCGCACTTTATAATTCCTGATTGATTGACAGTGTTGAATTAAATGTCCCATTGAGATGATCTTCTGTGTAATTTACCAGACTTTGCCACTTTTTTAAATTTTGCAACTGAAGGGATACTGGGCACATTCGTTTTTTAAATATTTGCTTGACTTAGGCAAGTAGTCTGCTAAACAGTGTCATTCCAGAAAATCATCTGCATCAGAACCAGACATGCTTAATATAATAAATAAGGCATCCCTGCCATGTACTTGGCAATCTTTTGTCCTACAAACTGATTTTAAATCAATTGTTTCTTTCCAGTATTCATAGCCCTTGATGGTGAGTAGGCAAACAAATAAATTTGAATAAGTTAATTTAGTAGTGGTCAGCATATTGTTTCTCACTTTTGTTGCTGGTGATTTAATGTATTATGTAACAGGATCTGTGGTATAATGCACAGAAAAATATATGAATTTGTCTAGATATGTTTTAGATCTCCCCACTGGTGGGGTTGGACATTGTTCCCATTGTGTGTAATAAAAAGTGTACGTGGAATACTATCTCCGTGTTGGTAATACTGCACATAGTGCTGATAAAAGAATATATCACCATAATTTGCAGAGTTCATGTACATATCTTCAGTTTCAAATACAGAATAATATTGAAGCTCAGACAACATTGAAGAAACTGTTTTTACATTCCAGTCATCAGACACAATGACAGGTATAATGATGTCATTCACAGAAACTTTAAAAACATACAGAATTTGAATAGTCCCTGTAGAAACAAATATATCATATGGAACCTTATCCCAAACAATCCCATCAGGAACTGGAACAGCAGAACTGTTCCCTAGGGACAAGTCTCTTCACACTTTGTGGCAAGACAAATGGAGCTTCACTACCTCATCTACTAGTTCAAAAGCAAAGCATTCAGGTAGCTAAGGCCCATTTATATGCAAGAAGATGACAATCAGAAATCCAATCCACAAAAAGAAAGCAAGCAGTGTAAGTATAATCTACGAGTAGGACCATGGACAGATCAGATCAGTGTTTTTAAGCCAGTCAAAAGCTCACGTATACCATTAAGCAAAGTGTTTGAGGTTGAGCTGAACGATCAGTGTAAATAATATATTTATACTTATCAAGATGCATAATGTTAGTAGGCATGCGGTACTCCAGTTCATATTGGAGAAACTCTTAAATCTTCAGTTTTGGGTCAAATGCACAGTCTGCGCCAGTGTTAGTCAAGGACCACTGTATCAAAATAGGATGTAATGCTTTTGCATTTTGAATGCTAGACTTTGTTACTGCATCTGGGGCAGGTGCTGGAATTACAACAATGATGTGCCTTCCCTGAGCCAGTGGTGTTACCTTAATTACGGCCATGTGAACTGTTGTCAGTATTTTTTCAGTAGATGCAAAATGCATTTCAGCATTGGAATATAAATGTGACTTATATGCATATGGTACTGTGTCACCTTCATTGAATGTGACATAGGTAAAACCAATGGCACCCGGAACTATCCGGGTGAACAAGTTTATTTTGTTTTCACATTGGTATATAGGTGTTTTGCTTCAAGCATATCAATCTGTAGTGATAGGAGTATGTGTGTGTGTTCCGGTGTCCAATATCTACTGGAAAAATCTGTGCAAATTAAACTATTAAGTGGTTGTGCATAATCAGGTATACATGTTCTGCCGAAATGTGAAAATCCTAACAAGGATTGTAGTTTTTTGATGGCATTTGGTGGTTGTAACTGTGCACACTTCTCAAGAAAGTATTTTGTGCCAGTCTCTTCCCCTCACTTGAAAGCTAATTTCCCAAAAACATGACACTGAGGAAAGCAATTTATGTTTTCTTAAAGTTAAATTTGTAGCCATGTTCGGAAAATCCCAAAACAATGTGATCTAACCTGGCTAAATGTGTGTTTAAGTCATCATCCATCAGATATATATTACTAACATAGAACAATGCTTCTGGATTGTTATCATGCAATATTGATGTCACATGGACAGAGAACAGTCCTAGACAGTTCTTACACCCTCAGGACAGTAGACAAAATTGTCGCTGAGATCCTAACATGGAAACTCTGTTAGATTTCTCATTTCTGGTGCTATATTTCGGCAGAAAACCCCTTTGGTGATATCCAAGGTGGTTTTGTATTTTTTACAGGCAATATCATTCACTAGTGTTGTACTCTGTGAATTTTGTATTGCAAAGTTATGCTTATGACTATCTGAATGTCTGCAATCTAAGACTATATTATGGGAATGATCTAGCTTAGCTATGGGGAAAAAACGTTGTTCATTGGAGATACACAGAGTTCAATTACTCCCTGGTACTCAAACTGTGAGAGAATCTCCCTCACAGAAGCTTGTGCTTCATGTTTTATGGGGTACTGTTGTTGCACGTGTGGGCTGGACCTTATAGATTTTACATGATAAGGGGAGTCCATATCCCAGCCCACATCGTTGTGGTATAATGACAGTTTATTTTTTTTATAAATCGAAAATGGATATTTTTATAACACTATAACGTTACTTAAACATCTGTTTTTTCAGTTAATTTTTATGTTTTTTTTTTTTTAATTTAAATTAATTATTTATGTTTGTAGAATGATTTTATATTGTATGTAGTGGTTAGATTTTTTTCTGCAAGAAGAAGGCTTTTCTGTTGTAACATAACGTATGGTTTATACGTTGCAAAATGTTTATAAAATATGTGTGAGTATTAAACAGATAAGTATCCAATATTTCAGTCGTAAATGTGTATTTGCTCAGTCGTTGTAACTCTTATATGGATACATGACACCAACAATCTATCTTAAAGGTGATATTACTCACACAAGTGCCATTACCTGTTAATTAAAAGAGGTCTTTTCAGTATTAACAGTGTGTAAAGTTTAATGAAATGCAATCCATTATATAATTGAGGAAAAAAATAAATCACTTATATTTCTGAAAAAACCCATGTGGTTTATGTGCATGAGACCAACTTGAGTACATAGCAAATATTGATACTCATTTGTTTGTTTTAGTCGTTATAATTGGTAGGCCACATAATGACAATGAAATGCATGAGAACTAGATATTTTGAACTGTGTCCTACAACCAATCTAGTCAGCAGTTCTGATGTGTAGTATGTACAGAAGTTGTTTGGTACAGCTTTGACAAATATTTGGTCAAATGACAATGATTTACAATCAGGTACTGTAAGGTACACAAATCGCTCAGATCGAATATCTGTTCTGCATAAATAGCAACAATTTACACATCATGGTTCCATGAATAGTTTGTTTCAACGAAATCATTAATTTGTAATTCTCCCATTTTCTAACATGTTTAGCACTACCATTATAAACTCTTTTGCACATTTTTGCACATTCAAAGTAAATTGTGTGCCACCACTGCAGTGGTTTGGTATGTAGTAAATCAAAAAGAGTTGTCAAAGCTTGATATAAAGGTTTCTCTTTTTGTTCAACAATGCTTTCAACCACTGGCTGTAGATGAAATAAAACACTAACTACTACATTACAGTTACATGAAACTCCAGAATTGTTAGAAAATAGAAATTCTATTAAATGACTGTCTTTGTTTGTTATATTTTTTAACTCTTTGTAAATACCTCAGTTTGTTTTGAAATATTTGTTAAATCTACAGTCACAGAAATGTTTTGCTTTCTGTAAGGTGGATGCCAGTCAACAATGGGATAGAAGGTTAGCTAAGTAGCATAGATCAGTCGCAAGTGATTGTACTCTATCACACATCAAGAGTCAGCATTTACTCTGCTGTCATCACAATCAAGACGGTACAAACAAGACAGTGTTGTCACCCGTGATAAAGCTACATAAGGCATTCCTTCTTTAAAGGCTGTGTGACCTATATTTTTCTGCATCCAAACTTAATCCTTTATATTTGAAAATGGTAATAGCATCGGTCTAGCACAAAGGAAACTGTTGACTTTCATATACAGATCTTCTCACAGAAGAAATCTGGTGGCAGTGCACTTTCCAATTCTTTTTTCTTCCTCGATGAGATCAAATTTAATGAGAATATTTATACTCTGTTCTTTGGGATATATAATGAACTCTATTATATTTCCATTGTACCATTCCATAATCCCTCCTCTATGTTCAGATTTAGTCGCAAAATTATTCTGCAAGTTTCACATAGGTTTAGTATCTTCTCCAATCCAGCAGTATATTAAACTGCTTTCAGGTTCTTTACCACTGACTGACATAGTGGTAAGTTTAAATCTTGATGTTCCATTTTGTCTTTAGGTCTAAGAGTCACTATTTCCTTTTTCTGCAAATGAAGTTAAATTGTGCACACTCGTCCAATGTTGGCATTAGGCATAGGACCTCTTTCTGGGTTTTTATAATGTGTTGCATTCTAGAAAAAGCTGGTGACTTCTTGTGTGGAAATAGAGATGTAACCATGCGAAAAGCAATAGCTTTTATAGCTTCCTTGCTAATTATACCTATTCTGATGTCTTTTAATATTTTCCCATACTCTAGATCTGCTGCCTGTGTTAACACAGTGTACTGCACATTAAACCAGAAGTTAACATTTCCAATGCTGCCTAAAGTTTCTTCATGTGCAAGTTTTTTATAAACTGGTTGATCTTTGACTGGAGTCAACTGTAAAAGGTCACCAAAGACTTTGGCATGTTCACCAATAAACAAAACATCATAGTCAATTCTGAGGACCTCTTGTATCCTCACATAAATGAAAGCTAGCATAAGGTTTGATAACATGCTACTCTCATCAATATTCAGACCTTTCAATTTTTGAGAACTCTGGACACTTCATAACAACAATCACCAGATAACTTTAGGTACTCTAGTTTGTTGTCATGTTCCATAGGCAACATAAGTAATCTGTGCAGTGTGAGTCCTTTAATGTTGTGAGAAGCTAGTCCAGTAGCACCATGCTTCTATAATAGCTATGGAGTGTACTTCACTGCAGAAGGGCACATAAACTTCCTCAATGGCATAAAGGAATGCATCCAGTTCTATATGTAGCTCAGCACTCATTATAAACACAGCGGCTCATGTCAGAGCCACCCTATTCTTACACAGTGTGATACTTCATGTTACAAACACCTCTTCTGTTAAAATATTGACACCAGCAAGAGTCTGGCGAGAGCCAGTGCACACAAATGCCTTCTTCCATGAATGTATTTGCCTGACTCTCAAGAGGCTCCAAGTTCTAACACTTAACATATATTTCATGGGTATTAGCTGCACACAATAGATTGTCAGTACTACAGGTAGCCCACTCCCAATACCCTGCACTTAAACCTCTCTCTAGGAATCGTTTTTTTTCCACCTCACTAATTTGTTTTCTTTATATGATCTGGCAAGGCACTCATGAGTGTGGGAGCACTCAAATGCCTACTTACAAGTTCTGTATTTTTCCATTTCCCTTGAGAGTCAGGCAACCTCAAACATTTAGGCCCATATTTATACTTTTTTGCGCCCCATTTGCCTAATTTTTTTACGCAAAAGTGGCGCAAACTTACAAAATTCAACTGTATTTTGTCAGTTCACACTGCTTTTGCGTCAAAAAGAGGCGCAAATGTGGTGGTAAATATGTATAAATATGGGCCTTAGTGTATTTGTCATGGACAACAGGTGTGCATCCTTTAGTGTGGATAGCAGAGATTTCAAACATACAGTATGTTGACAGCTTTGTCTCCATCAAATCCTACTCATTTCACAACCTTGTGAGACTCCCTAGAGGTCGTAAAATTTGTTTCAGTGATTTTACACTCCTCTTTATGACAATTCTTATAGCTTTTATTTCCTTTGCCTAGGGTTTTAGTAAAAAGTGCACACTCCAGTCATAGCTTTCTACAGTATGACTGCAATATACAGTAGAGCGTGAGGAGAGATTGGCCTTTCTTCAATAACACCTTATCAAAGAATAGCCAGTCTTCATAGTAGGGTATAGTATGGACTGCCCTCTCCACTGAGACCTATCACCTGGACAACAAGGATCTTCAGTAAGGTATGCAGAAGGACTGGCCTCTATACTAACAACTCCCTCTTGGATACAGAGTGAATGTAGTAGCAGTTAGAAAGAAACTGGCCTCCACACCGAAATCTCTCTCTTGGTTTATAGGTATACATACAGTGGTGCAGAGGGATTGACCTCTTCACTGACATCTCTTTGTTGCATGACAGGTGTGCATAGTAGGATACAGCGAAGGACAATCCTGTCCTCCAACAGCCCTCTCTTGAATGACATCTGTGCCTAGTTGGGTATGGGAAGGTATTGCCCTTTCCACACAAACGTCTCTCTGGAATTAAGGATGCCTTTGCTAACATATAAACACAGATGTAGTAGAGTGTTTACATGGAGTGGCCTCTCCTTTCAGACCTCTCTCTCAGATAATAGGTGTTGGCAGTACGGTTTACTAAGAGAGAGAGTTGTGTCTGATGAGACATTTCTTTGAGATGACAGGTGTGCGTATTAGAATGTGTACATGGTCTGACCTCACCTTTTAGACCTTTCTCTCAGATGGCAAGTTGTGTATGAGGGTGTGTGCATGGATTAGCCTCTCCTGTCAGACTTCTCTCTCAGATGATGGCTGTACTTAGTAGGGCATGAACATGGAGTACCCTCACTTTCCACCTCTCTCGGAGGACAGGTTTCCATGGTAAGGTGTGTGGAGAGAGACTGGCCTCTCCACTGACACCTCTGTCTCAAATGACAGGTGTGCATAGTAGGTTGTGGGAAGAGAAGCTGGCCTCTCTGCTCAGACATCTCCAGAGATGATGGCAATGGGTATTAGAATGTGTTTATTGACTGTCCTCTCCTGTTAGAACTGTCTCTAAGATGGCAGGTGTGAATATTAGAGTATGCAGATGGCAGGGACAGACTGGGAATCCAAAGCAGCTCAGGGAAATTTGATCAGACCAGCCCCCATAAGGTGCATGGCAAGAAAGCCTGACCACTACAATGGGGGTGTTCTCCCCCAATAAATTTTGGAAAAAATTGCAAGAACGGTGCAGCCTACAACACATTTTTCACTGTATATTCAATTGTATTTGTTTTTAATCATAGTAAATGATTATCTTACAGTGCACCAGGATATGGCAATCTTTACTGGAACTCTACTATGATTCCCTCACCACTGCCCTCTAACCGTGCCTCTCATCTCTACATAGCCCCTCTTTCACATGTGTTTCATTTGTTTTATAGTGCCTCCTTACCAGTGTAGGGTATTGGAGCACTTTACATCACACACACTTTGGAGACAATGAATCCAAAGTGTGTAAATCAGTGTATAGATAATGTGACATAAGACAAAGGGGACTACACGGGATAGGGTTCACATGGCATCCACACTGGTAGGCATTTTTTAAGAGTGCTTGGTCTGAGGAAGCATAAATGCAGGACTCAGAAAGTACCACAGTGGTAAAGGTTGACTTTACTAATAACAATTTATTTCTGCCCAAACAAGATCTTTTTGGCAAAATTAGGATATTCAAAGACTGGGAAAAAACATAACCTGTGCCATGCAGTGTGCATGCAGCTCTTTCATAGCACTTAATAGCTCACTGTGCTAGATTATGAATGTAACTTATGAACTGCACAGTAACAAAAGGATTTCTGTGACAAAAGCAGTATCTCACAAAGTATTGCACATAAAATACTATGATCTGCACAATACACGTTCTTTGCAGCAGGATTATTAATACCCTGCGCTAATTTAGATGAGTGAAAACTGCCATTAGACAAAACTCTGATCTCTCTCCAGCAGGTAAATTAATCACCAGAGTTGCCTTGACACTTTTATTGTTGCCTGAAAACTGCTGGATATACAAGGAACTATGCAGTGTTTTTAAAACTGCTGCACTGCTGCAAAACTGGCTCCCTTGTAAAAAAACTGGCCCACACCTTCCAGCCTCTCGAGAAAATGCATGGTACGGCCAGTCCGGCCTTGGTAAATTGACTAGTCTCTCCTGTCAGAACCCTGTCTGACATAATGGGTGTGCATAAAAGGGTGTGTACATGAACTAGCCTCACCTGTCAGACCTCTTTCGCAGATAATGGGTGTGCATAGCAGGTGTGTACATGGACTAGCCTCTTCTTCCAGACCTCTCTGATAGGTGTACATAGTAAGGTGTGTAGAGAAAGACTGGCCTCTCCAGTGAGACCTCTATCTCAGATGCCGGTGTGCATAGTAGGGTGTATACATGGACTAACCTCTTCTGTCAGATCTCTGTCTCAAATGATGGCTGTACATAGTAAGGGACGTACATGGACAAGCCTCTCCTGTGAGGCCTCTCACTCTCATATGACAGGTGTACGTATTAGACTGTGTACATGAACTGGCCTCTTCTGTCATAACGCTGTCTCAGATGATGGGTGTGCGTAGTAGGGTGTGGGGTGAGAGACTGGCCTCTCTGTTGAGACGTCTCTTTTGGATGACAGGTTTACATACTCTGCTCTATCAAGGGACTGTCCTCCCTGCTAACACCCCTCTGTCTGAGAATGGGTCTGCATAGTAGGGTGTAGGAAGAGACCATACCATACTCACAACTCTTACGAAGACGATTGGTAAAAATAGTTAACTCTGACAAACACCATCTCTAGTAATACCCCTTCCTACAGTTGCAAATGTGCATACTACAGTGTATTCACAGTTCACCTAATCTTTCTACTGTTCACAATCCCCCAAAAGTATCACAAGATCGAAACTTTTTTAGAAAATAGGAATTAACCATCTACTCATTACAGTACTTATCTCCTACGCACTTCCTCTCAAAAACAATTACCGCAGTATATATTCCTACTATTGGAGTATATTCAGAACTCAGTTACCCCTTTTAACATTCACAGTCCCTCGAGAGTCTACAAGATCATAAACATTATTTAAAAACAATATACATTTATTTTTATCACAGTAGTTATCCCTTAGACTTCTCCTCCCTAAATCTAGGGGGACAGCATGCCTTTCTAATGCCCAATTATATGGCTTTTTTACTTTAGTACCACAATCCCTCAAATTTTTCACAGTAAACTGTAATGGTCACCATTTCATGTCTAACATTCCAACAGCCAAATAATCAGAACACTCGCTTTCTCGAGTGTCACATGAGCCTCTCACTCCCGCAAGAGCATTAAGACGCAAGGAAAAAATAGGCCTCTCAACCAATCACAGGCTTCCATTTTTAAATTGGCACTCTTGCAGGAGGCCCACGGGACTCTTGTGAGGCCAACCATCCAAATATACTCTTTCGCCCATATTTATGAAAAAGTGGTGCATCAGAGCTGATGCAGCACTTTTTCTGCACCCCTAGCGGCACCTAACGACATCATGGTGGTACCGTATTTATAATACAATGCACCATGGTGGTCGTTAGCACAATAGTTAGTGTAGCAAAGTGCCAGGAGAACCATAGGTTGCTATGGGAGTGTGATTGCTCTGAGCAGGCATTAAAAATTAAGCCAAAAATGGTGCAGTAAAATTTGCTAAATTTCACTGCATCATTTTTTCGGGCCTCCTAGCACCGGAACGCCCCCTTGAATACATTATGCCTGGCACAGGCATAATGTGGTGCAACAGTTTACAAAGTGACGCAATGCATGCATTGCAGTACTACTTTGTAAATATACGTGGGGGAAAAGCTACTTTAGTGCTGCCTTAGCATAAAAAATTACGCTATGACCGTGTTAAGTTGGCACTCGGGGCTCCTAAATATGCCCCTTTGAACCTTAATTTCTCAAAAACTACTGAACAGATTTACACCAATCGATAAAAAGCACACTCTGTTCAAACGGATCTAGCTTCTTGCCGAATTTGGTGTAATTCCATTTAGCAGTTTAGGCTGTAGGCTTGTTTAAAGAAGTCTATGCAAAATGCATGGGAGTTTTACATTTCGGTACCCCTCTTTTTTCTCAGCCTGTACTTGACAGAGGATCCCAAATCTCTCCAGAAAGTAGCTGAGGTAAATGAACTTTATTTGAATAGGTTCATGAAGATTTGTCAAATGGGGATAAAGTTATTAGCAAATAAAAAATTGCTCCATCTATTGAAAAGCAGACCTAATACACACACACACACACACAAATATATATATATATATACACACACACACACACACACAATGTGTGTATGTGTATATATATATATATATATCCTCCAACTCTCCTCCAAATAACAGGAGACCCAGGACACCTCCAAGGTGCAAATCAATTTATTTCAGCACACAAAGGATTTGTGTGCTGAAATAAATTGATTTGCACCTTGGAGGTGTCCTGGGTCTCCTGTTATTTGGAGGAGAGTTGGAGGATTTATTAGGGCCTCTCGGAGCCCACCCGGGACCGCTGTGTGGTGTTCCTGCAGTCCGAGTGTTTTATGTGAATATATATATATATATATATATATATATATATATATATATATATATATATATATATATATATACAAAGAAATGCAGCAGTCATAGAGTTATGTTAAGTGACTATAACTTGTGCTCTGGGGTAACTATAACTTGCTCTCACCATGCACAGTTTTCTCATTAACAATTTTATTGCCATAGATGGTCTCATCAATGAAATAATAATTAGCTGTGCATGGTGAAAGCGTGAGTTATAGATACCTTAAGGTGCCAGTTATAGTTACTTGAAATAACTAACTATAACTGCTGAATTTCTATGGTTTTGTACGAGTAAATTCAGAACCTAACTATAACATCCCTGTAACCTTTGTTCTTTTTCAGTGAATTTCTATGTTTTTTAATTCTATTTCCTAACTATAACGCTCCTGTAACCTTTGTTTTTTAAGTATATTTCGATGTTTTTTTTTTAACGTAAAGTAATTTTACTTCCTATATGAAAATTCAACCACTGCTGCACATGGCTTGCAACTGTGTGCGGCTAAGTTTGGCTGCAACACCTGGCCATGGCAAGACCTGGCCTATGGTAATGTCAAACAAGACAAGAAAAAACACTTCAAAGGCATGCATTTAACAGCATTCAATACAAAATATGACCTCTTGAACCCACACTGGTCAGTGACTGGACCGTCCCTTATCCCTTGCACTCAGCGGTGATGAGGCCCTTGCTTCATCAGTCATGGTGTTGGCATTGCATGACTTCATATGCATGCAAGAGATATGGTTATGTCCCCATTAGTGTTCTGAACACTACAAGTCCAAGGATGCACTCTGCTCACTACTTCCAAGGTGCTCCAATGGGGCATTTGCCTCAAGACTGTTTCAGCAATTGTTCAGAATTTGTACATGGTGACATGTGATACATGTTGGTACAGCTCAGCCACCACTCACACCATGCTACCACACAGAGTATGGAGCCCATGCACTTCCTAGGTCTGTGCTGCTCCAACTCCTCCAGCTGAGCATCGAGGGTCAGCCAGGCTGTTCTCAGGACCCTCCTGTACAGTGGAGTAAGGTGTGGCCAGTGCACATGGGGCTGGGAGGACTGACCCAACAGTTCTTGGGCCCTCAGTTGGGCCCAGCATTTAAGGTCCTCCCAGCACTTGTGACAGGTTCTGCCTCTCCTTTGTAAATACCCACTGCATTGCACCACTAGGCTATCTGCTCCCAAAGCCAGGTGTGGGCTACATTGCTCAGCTCATCCGCCAGGCCCGATAAAGCTGAAGGTAATGGTCCAGCACCCACTCAGCTAAGTTGTCCAATTCTCAGTCACTAAATGGGGGTACTCTCTCATCTTCTCCCTCAACAATGTTGGGGGCAGTGAGAGTATACAGAGCAGCAGGATGGCAGAGGATCCTGTCTGTAGAAGAGCATGACTCAGAGTGACAATAAAGTGGCTGCCTGCAACTTCATCATGGACTTTCTGTCATGGACTTTCTGTCCTGCATTTCTTCTGTGTCATTTCCTGTTGTCAATTATTGGGTTCTCGTCCTTGCATATATATACTCACTGAAAAAACCAAAGGCTACAGGGAGGTTAGTGTAGATGCTTCACCCGAGGGTGGATTATTTGCCCCGAGTGTGGATCGACTGCCTTGAGAGCAGATCATCTGCCCGAGTGCAAATGCTCCGCCCTGAGTGTGGATTATTCACCCGAGTGTGGATCATCCGCCCCAAGTGTGAACGTAAAAATATTCCATACCTCTTTACCTTTGTGAATGCCAAACAATCATAAACTTACACTTTTGGTATAAGTTTAGACCAAAAGTGTAAGTTTACCTTTGTGAATCAGGCTCTATCTCTCCTTGTTGCTTAGATAACGTATTTTGGTTGATTACAACTAACCGGGTTCTGTTTATTGGTTGTACCTTCTGAGAGACTTGTTATGATATCGTTTAGGGTTATCCCCTACTTGCATATATCTATTCACAGAAAAAAACAAAGACTACAGGTTACAGTTAAGTTACAGTTAGGTTCAGATTTTACACACACAAAACCCTAGAAATTCAGCAGTTATAGTTACACTTATCTCAAGAAAACATATCGCCTGCCCTAAGGTAACTATAACTTGCACCCTTACTGTGCACAATTTTCTCAGCAATAATTTTATTTTGCAGTGTTATTATCAATTATGTCATAGAAGATGTCATGACTGACGTGATGTGAGATAATTAGCATTGCATGGTGAGGAAATTAAGGGCCATATTTATGGCCAAGTCACCTTGCTGTGCTACATTGCACCATATTTAAGTCAATATGGCACATTTCTTTCCTTTACCCTGTGCTGGTGCACAAGATGAATAAAATTGCTCCTGCCCAGGGAGCAGCAATTTTAGATGCTCTCAGCGGGCAGGAGCAATGCTGACTCCTGCTGTAGGTGTGGAGCTGGCTGGGGCTCCGCTTACAGCCCCCAACAAAGATGCAGTGTGTGCCATGGGTGGGCTCTACGGCAACCACAGTTTATTGGCCTGGTCCTGGGAGGTGAGGTCCCTGGGGCCAAATTGGGCTGAGGAAGACTGTGTGCCCCCTAACCTTTTATAATATGGCTGGGCCTAAGAGATGGTGACCCCAGGGTCAGAAATCAGCCCAGGAAGTGGGGCTGCGTGCCTCTTTACCAGTCACAATATGGCCGGGCCCGGGGAGATGTGGTCCTGGAAGCCAAAATCAATCCTGGGAGGGGGGCTGCTTGCCCCCCCATAAATCCAGCTGTGGGCCTCGGAGATGAGGTCTCCAGGGCCAAAACATGGCCCAGGGAGGGAGCCATGTACATCCTCCTCTAAACAAATGTGGCGGGTCCGGGGATGAGGACCCAGGGTCCAAAATCAGCCTGGGGAGAGCAACTGCGTGCTTCCCTCCAAGGTTGGCTGCCTTTATGGGGCAGCCAACTCCCTGTTGTGGATGGTGGAAGGCCATGCATGATGTGCTGGTGGCTGCATTTGGGTGGACAGACCAGGCCCTGCTGCAGTGGCATAACAAAGGCCCCCACAAACCCTACAGAGCAGGGGGGGTGAGCTCCAGCAGGCTCCATCAGCACACTACCCTTGCCTGAGAACTCGTGAGTGAGTCCGGAGGGGGACCCCTCCCATGGACGTCATTTAGGGGTCACCAGGGGTCACAGCTGGCTTACCCTTTGTCACCCCTGGCATTGCCTTTGTGGCTTCAGGGGGGTGAAACAATTAGTGCCAGAAACACAGTGGTGGTATTACCATTGTCAGGATCCAGCCTCCTTTTCTGCTCTTTTTTATTACAATAAAAGTGACTAATAATCTATCTTTCACTATTAATGTAAGTTTAGAAAAGTGTAACAGCAGGATCTGGAGCATAATCTTCACTAGCACCTTAGGTGAGTAAATGAAAATGCTTTTCAGTTTCTGTTATGTGAGCGCCTGTGTATAAGAGAGAATTTGGGTGATAGAGTGTGAATATGTATAAGCATGTATGTTAGTATGTATAATAGTGTGTGTGTGAAAGTGAGTAAATGCGAAAGTATATGTGAGTGGGAGTAAGAGGGAGTAAGAGAGTGAAAATGAGTGAGTCAGGGTGAGAGTGAATGCATGTATTGTGATGTCATGAGGGGTAATGTCATGTGACAGCACTTCCTGTGACATCATTATGGTCAAAGGGTGTATGATCTCTCTTCCGCTACCCCTGGCATTTTGGTGAATTGAAGCCCATGGCCCCTCCATGTACTTTCACAAGAAATGTGAGCCCCATTTCTTTACACCCCTGTCTTGCTGCCAACCCCCACCATGCACAGGGATTGACAAATGGTAATTATGATTTTACATGAAAAAACCCTAGAAATTCACTAAAAAAACAAAGCTTACAGGGATGTAACAGTTAGGAAGACCATAGAAATTCACCAAAAAACAAACAAATGTTACACGGACATTATAGTTAAGAAATAGAATTTAAAAACTCTTAGAAATTCACTAAAAATCCAAAGGTTCCAGAGATGATGTAGTTAGGTTCAGATTTTACATACCCAAAATCATAGAAATTCAGCTGGTATAGTTATACTTATCTCAAGAAAGTAGGGGGGCATATTTACAAGAAAGCGGCGCAACAATCCTGATGTGCTACTTTTCTTGCACTGTCCCTGCCCTACCTAAAGACACCATGGTTGCACCATATTTACAATAGGGTGCACCATGGCAATCATTAGGACAGTAGCATAAATGTTGACGCTAGTGCAGCAAAGCACAGGGAGGCCCATTAATTAAAATGGGTTTGCCATTTTAATGCCTGCTCTAACCAGGCGTTAAAAATGATGGAAAAAATGGCCTAGTGAAATGTTACAAATTTCACTGTGCCAGTTTTTTGGGCCTCCCTGCATCAGAATGCGCCCCTTGAATACATTATGCCTGATGAGGCATAATGTGGTGCAAGGGGTAGCAAAGTGGAGCAATTCAAGCATTGCACGACTTTGTAAATACGGCGCAGGGGAAAATGCACCTGAGTGACACCTTAGCATAAAAATATGACGCTATGGTAGCGCAAAGTGGTACTTGTAAATATGCCCCTGTAAATGGTGCCCTAAGGTAACCCAAGCATGCGCGCTTGCATTGCACTGATAATTACCACACATAATTACATCAGTCATGACATTTTCTGAAATGATTAATAATATCACTGCAGCATTTGCTGTAAAATTACTGATGGGATAACTGTGCATGGCTGGGGATGATACATTTGGCCATTTATGTGCAACACTGAGATCATTTAGACATTCAATCAAGAACGATTAGGATCCTAGAAGAATAAACAGGAATCAGAATTCTTGAAAACAGTGCAAGAGTGAACACGTGACCTGTGCTCAAATAATACTTTTGAGAAAGATATCCCCAGAGAAACCTTGTATAGAACAGTTATTTCTTGTCTAGTATTTGTCCACCATGCTTATGATCTCTAATTTCATGTCAATATACTGGGCAAAGTGTATAAATGTTGTGCTCTTCTTATGGATTCAACAGAATCATTAGCGAGGGACCAACTATTTAGAAGCTGATGTTCTCAAACAGACGGAAACAGGCACTGAGCTGCGTCAATAGGTTGTCTCATAAAGCTGTATGATGATTGGGGGATTAATAGATAACCATGAATGAGGTAATGAGGATGGTTCAATATTGAACCAGAGTGTTTGACAGAGAATCACTGCCACACCTACTATTGTTTTGCAAGCTATGGCATCAGTACCAATCAGCACCTCCCTCATACCTCTGTCATGATGTCACACAAGCTACTGCAGCTTTACAGATGACTTTGCAGAGAGTGGTAACATCAATGTTAGAGAATTTGTGAACATATTTACAAGGAACTGGAGTATCAGCTCCAATGCGCAAGTTTCCGTGCGCTGACCTGCACCCCCTTAATGACACCATGGTACTCGTTAGCACAACAAAGCCAACATTTTTGGTGCAGTTGTGGCGCTTTGCTGGACTAGTGCCAAAAATGGTGGCAAAAGTTCAGCAAAGCTCAGGGACGCCCAAAGGATATATCACTATTTTAATGCCTCACCTGGGCAGGCATAAATAAAATGACTATAGAGTGGTGAAGGGAAATCTTGTTAATTTCACTGTACCATTTTTTTGAGTCTCCTTGCGGCGGATCGCCTCCCTTGCATGTATTATACCTGGCACAGGTATAATGTGGTGCAAGGGTTTACAAAGTGGCAGAATGGTACCATTACACCACTTTGTAAATACGGCACAGGGTAAAGGCCTGTTTAGAGCCACAGTAGCATAAACAAATGACACTACAGCAGCACTAAGGGTCACAAGGGGTATGTATATATATGCCCTTAGGTCTCAATGAAGTCCAAAAGTAATTGTGGTTTATGTTATGAACCTTTTTTACTACTGATTAGAGATAGATCAATGTTCTTCACATGCTAGCAATAGTCATGACTACAATTTAGAGGTCGCTTATAGTGAATAGTAAAGTAGGGTAGCCGAACTCTGGAAACTGACAGGAAACATGAGAAGTGCTAACAATCAGGAC
The DNA here is from genome assembly GCF_031143425.1 of Pleurodeles waltl. Classification (NCBI taxonomy): domain Eukaryota; kingdom Metazoa; phylum Chordata; class Amphibia; order Caudata; family Salamandridae; genus Pleurodeles; species Pleurodeles waltl. The sequence goes on along the minus strand of NC_090436.1, from coordinate 886,937,873 downwards.
AGTGGACTTTTGGATCCATTACTTTATTTAATGGAAGCATCAATTAATGGCAGAATAGTATGGGATATATCACTAGAGAGAAGATATTGTAGCAATTTCTCTGGAGAAAAGCCTTTTTTGGCTTGGATGCATGACTATGGTGACAAGTACTTAATGACCTCAAAACATATGGAAGGAACTACAATAATCAGGCCAGAGCTACATTAAAATGAACAGGAGATTTGAAAACTGGAAATCATCAGTTATGTAGTGTTGCAGGGTTTGTTTGTGCTTTCTGGTTGAAGAAGAAAATATCTGGGTTCAAGTATTTGATAAACATCGATTATGAAGGTTTTTGGGAGAGTGACCAGAATAATATGAAAATGAAGAAAATGAAGAAAAGTGAAAAAGAAGAAAACTATTTTAATTATTAATGAAGAAAATCAATTAAGCATAGAAAACATATTATTTTTGTAATTTTAACTTTTTAATGATAGTTTGAAGATAAAGGTTAAGGGCATGATCGAGAGTTTGGCCAAAGGGCACATGTCAAAAATGTGACAGACATTCCGTTCATCTCCTTACATGTACCACAGGATATGAAGAACTTGCAATAGGGCAGATGGGATATCTGTTACACTTGTTATGGAGTAAAACACCCCCCAAACTCTAAATCAGGCCCTAAATATAGGGTTTCTGTTAGAATACTCAATATGAGGGCTGTATTAGAGTCATTGAAGGCTGAGGGTCAGATGTAAGGATTTGCTAAAATTTGAGGTTGTCTTTAAGCATAGTACTCGGATTTGTTTTAGGGCTAGGGTTCAATCTAGGGTTAGAGTACAATTTAGGGTTTAGGTGTCACACAGGCTCATTTGATGGGTAAGAATTTGATGATGGCTAGTGATAACGCGTCCAAAACCTTGTTAATTTAACTAACAAGGGGACTCGTTTTAGGCCAATGAATCTTTTGACTTCCCAGAACGAGATATCCGTTTAGCATTTCAATCAATAGATCAATAACCTCATCAATATTCACAATAACTAATCAACCAAACTAATCAATAATATTTAACAAGGATAAACAGACCATGACCTTTCAGCCATGAATAACCACACAAAATCTAGTAAGAGTTAGGATATTTATTCCCTATTAGGTACACTCTAGTATCATATTTATTAGTCGCAATATCAATAAGCACATCAATACCACTATAACTTAGCAACTCGAGTAAGACTTTATCAAAACATAGGTCATGAACATTAGAACAAAACACGACGTTAACATGAGTCAACTTTAACAGAGTATCATTAGTACAATATTCAACAAAGCAAGGATTCAGTCATTTGTCTATTTGCACCCGATATTAGTGAACTCCTTAACTAATCTCTAATTAGCATCAGCATGTTGGGCTTCATGCAAAACAATTTAGCAACATGAATTTGGAAAACATCTCACTATGGCCTCTATCAAAAGAGAAGTTGGTACCTAGAAAGAAAAGGCAAACAGACAATTACAGTTTATCAGCAGATAGTTACCTATCCAACTGGGACAGCATACAGCATCAGTCTTCGTCCTCAAGACATCGGTCGATTCGCCATCAGCCAGGATAGAACAGGTATGTCTCAGTAGGGCACAGCAAGAAAACTCTTCCCTCATAAGGAGGAGAAGTGCATATCAGGCAAGGAATAAGGTGAGGATGGTTTAAGGGATAAGACAAAGTCTCTCAGAAGGCAAAGTATGGCAGAGTGATAGCTCAGTACTGGCTCCGTAATGGCTGATTTCTCCTTGGGTCACGCCGTTATATCAAAGTTGTCGAACAAGTCTCTAATTTCTCACTGGGTAATATTTGGTGCATTGTTATCTCTGTCCAATAATCCATCACACACCTTACTAGAATCTTCACCTAAGACAGTTCTCATGCAGTCTATTGACTCCTGTGATTGACGTCTTCAATGGGTGAAATGTCAGGTAAGAAAAGTTACACTTGTTGCTCCAGTCAGTAGTTCCATTGTCTTCCCCTAGTCCAGGCGACCTTGCGCCTGTTGCGAATTACACTGTTGCATTTGGCAAGAATGTCTCCTTGAGCAAGTCGGGTCCCATGAGAAAGAATTTACTACAGCTACACACATATCTCTAGCTTCTGGAAAATTACAGCTTCGTGTCCTTCAGGAAGGCAGCACATTGCACATTAGAATAACACAGTTAATATGAGACCAGCCTGCTAGGCCCAGACCCTTGCAAACTAAGGCCTAGTGAGTAATTTAGAAGAACCTCAATACATAACTCTAATTAGGATACATTAATACAAAACCATACATGAGTACATTATTAATTCATTATTAGTCAGTTTCATTAATCATCATATACATTGGTGGCCACTCCCCGTGGGCACATTTCAAACGCGTGCATTAGTACTACATTAACACATTTTATGCGGTTTCATTAGACATTATATTACAAGCTTTTCATGTTAATATTTGTTGGAAAATGGGTTATTGGTAAGGGAAGGTAGGTACCTACACCTAGCAACAAGCCACTAACCTCCACCTAGGTACAGTTAGGTCTCAGTAAATTAATCCCAGCTCAACCCTTGGTAGCTTGGCAACGAGCGTCAAGGCTTAACTTAGGAGACAGTGTGTAAAGCATTCAAATATCACAAAACAGTAATTAAATAAAACACAGGAAACAGTTTAAAAATCCAAAACCAATTTATAAAAAATAGTTTATATTTTTATCTTTAAAATGACACAAAAACGATTAAAATCGGTTCAGGGGAACCGGAGATATGAATTTTTAAAGAATTATTATTTTTCTAGCGCTTAGAAACAAAAAGCGCCAATCGGGTCATCTGGTTGCACCAGGACCGGGGCAAAGTCAAAGTTTCAGGCCGACCGCGATGGAGCCCTGCTCGGCTACAAGTCGCGGGAGGCCTCGGTTAAAAAGTTACCTTCTGACTTAGTCTTTATTTTGAAGTTTTTCTTCACCAGGACGAACCTGCCAGTTGAATCCGACCTCCTGGAGCCCTTGTCCGGATACGCGATGTGGGTTTCCTCGGTGGTGATTTTTACCTTCGGACTTAGTCATTTTTTCGAGATGAAAATCCTTCGACCGGGGTAAACCTGGATCTTGATCCGACGTCCGTGGAGCCCTTCTCGGATACGATGGCTGGGAGGTCCCGGTCAACTTTTTACTTTCGGACTTAGTCTCTTTTTCGGATGTTTTTCTTTACCGGGACGAACCACGAAGTCAGGCCGGGTCGCGGTTGAGGCAAGCCGGCAAGAATTTCCGCGGCGGGTCGGTCCCTCTCTGGAGCTTTTTTACAAAATTTGTCAAATCTTCTCCAAACTTCTGGGGCTTCACCCAGATGTTCTGTTAAGGTTCTTTTGGGGTCCACAGCTCACCCCAAGGGTCCAGAAGTTCTGTGATGGTCCTTGGGGGGTGCGGACTTCAACTCCCAGAATGCACCTGGCGCAAACTCCTTTTTGGCCACTGGACAGTGGTCAGCTGGTCACTTTTTCAGGAGTTGGTGCAGGGGACTCTGGATAGCAATTTTTCCCCTGTAGCAAACAGGGAGTCCCTCCTTGAACCAGTTGAAGCCAGGCAAAGTCCTTCTTGTGGTGAAGCCCAAGTGTGCAGCTGGTGCAGTCCTTCTGAGTGCAGGTTCCAGGTGCAGGCCAGGGGTCCAGCAGGGCAGTCCTTCTTCTCCTTTAGTCCCTTCTTCTTGAAATTTGGTGGGGATCTGAGGTGTGGGTGCAGGTCTGCCAGTTTTATCCTTGCTCCTGGGTGAAAAGCAGGGGGGCCCTGGTTCTCCAATCAGGGACAGGGTCGTCCCCCTGTGATGACCACTTCCTGGGAAGTGTGGCAAAAATCCATCCCAGAAGGCAACAGTCTCTAAAAATCCAACATGGATGAATCTGATTTTTGGAGGTTACATCTGGCTGAGCCCACCCACTGGTGTGGCTAAAAATCATAAACACACCCCTCTCCGGCCCTCTCCTAATCTAATCAAGGGGGCACCTAATTGTCTGGGGTTGCAGGATGTGGGGGTGTTGCTGGGTGCTCCAAATGTCCTTCTCTGCCTTTGAAGACCAGTTTGGCAGCCCTCCCCCTTCCTGCCTCACCATCTGCTGAGGGTAGATTCTCTCCCCCAAGCACATTCCTTTGTGTGAAGCCAGGCCACTTCACACCTCATCAAGGCAGCCTGGCAGAAGTTGCTGCAGGCTGGCCAATCAGAGCCCAGCAGCAAAAACAATGGAGAGCTGAAATTGGCAACTTTTTAGGTAAAGTCTAAACTTTTTACCTGAACAAGTTATATTAAATCCCACAACTGGAAGTTGTGGGATTTATTACAACAATTAATTTGATACCAAATTCTTGGTACGTAACATTTAAGGAGACTTTAAAATTTAAAATAAAGTCTGCCCATTCTAGCCTATGAATGCCATTTACTTCAATGAGGGAAAAACAAATGTGGCTGTTTTTACCTCACCAGGGCTTATAAATCTATTTTTATAAAGTCCCTGCTTATAGTTACATGGCACCCAGCCCTAGGGGCACATAGGGCACACCTTAGGGGTGACTTATATGTAAAAATAAGGTAGTTTAAGACTTTGGAAGTACCTTTAATTCCAAAGTCGAATTTGCATATAACTTTAATTTAAAAGCAGCCAGCAAGGCAGGCTTGCTTTTAAAATGACACTGGGCACCTCAGCAGTGCACCTAGGTGTGCACCACCTATGCTGTGGTCCCTAAACCTACATGCCCTACCATATACTAGGGACTTATAGGTAGGTTAACTTAGCCAATTATAATTAGCCTAATTTGCATATCCATTTTACACAGAGCACAGGCCCTGGGACTGGTTAGCAGTACCCGGGGCACCATCAAAGTCAGGAAAACACCAGCAAAAAGCGGAAAATGGGGGAAAAAAGTTATGGGGCCTCTGCAATCAGCCCTGTTTTCTCACAATATTGATTATAAAAGTCACACTCCAACACTAGTCATATTGGTATGATTAAGATTGAGTTTTGGATTAGCTTCAGTGTTAGGGTTATTTGTGGGCTTATGGTTAGGGTTTGTGTAATGCTAAGATTAAAGGTTAGTTTTGAGTTATGTTTTTTCAGGAAACATCCTCACTCTGATATTTTCATAAAAAGGCCCTCATTACAACTTTGGCGGGTGGCAACCGCCGCCTGCCAAATTGTAACCGCTGCGCAGCCGCCAATGCGGCCTCACTTCCGCGGTGGCCATCACAACATTCCCGCTGGGCCGGGGGGCGGAAACCGAGTTAAGCGGGGATGTCGTCCGCAACATGGGAGCCGGCTCCAAATGGAGCCGGCGGTGATGCGGCGGCTTTTCACTGTCTGGTCTGCAGACAGTGAAAAGCTCCATGGGGCTGTGCCAGGGGGCCCCACAACTCCCCTTTACGCCAGCCTTTTCATGGTGGTTCCTACCGCCATGAAAAGGCTGGCGAGAGGGGGACTCGTAATCCCCTGGGCAGCGCTGCAAGCAGTGCTGCCCTGGAGGATTAAATCCGCCGGGACCACTGTGGCGGAAATCCACCGGTCCCGGGGGTGCTACCGCGGTGCTTCCGCCGCGGTCGTAATACACAGGATTGCACCGCCAGCCTGTTGGTGGTGCAACCGACGAAACAGCCCTGGCGGTCTTTGACCAACAGGGTTGTAATGAGGGCCAAAGTGTTTTAACTACCTGTCAATGTGTTGTAATAAGTACTTTTCACAATATGACTTCTTCACAGTCACTGTATGAATGTTTTAGCAGTTTTGCAATTTTTAGTGGCTTCATGGTATTGCAGAGACATGACATGGTGCGATAGAAAGATGACCTTCGCTATTAGAGTTCTAGAAATTAGGATAGTGGTGAACTGAGAGAGGAAGGACAAGGCAATCTGACATGGGTGAAGTGAATATACAGGCTTGAAGTTGCAAACCAGAAAAGACATATGATCTCTGAGTGGCCTATTAAAATACCCATTATTCCCCTCCTCAGAATTACAGTTACCCTGGTGGAGTAACAGTTCAGAAGTAAGGAAATTATTAAGGCTGCCTCCGAAGGTCCTCCTTATTGGCACTCTCACGAGAGCAATGATAATAGTGTTCTGGGCGTAAACTCACATTTTCATCCGTAACAGGCTTACTAGTGCTGTGCTTTTTCCTAGACCTATGATAACCAAGTGCTGTAAAACATGTTTAACGTCCCCCCTGCTAAAAGTATGGAAATTTACGGGAAATATATGCCCGATAAATGACACGGTAATGTGGGAAACATGCAAAGGAAGACGTGGTAATTGAGCATTCTATATGTCATTTCCAGTTACCAGAGATGATACTGCAAAGAAATTAAAATTTGTGGTGCAAATTAGCAACTGCCCTATCACCGAGCCTCTTAGGATAGGCCACCATGATTATTGAGGTAAATACCGATCTATGCACGAAAATGTTCTACGTATTATTCTTCTGTATATAGCAGGAATTAATAGCAACTGGTAATTATCCCAGGGGGTAATTACAACACTTCCCCGAATTTCCTTGGTCAAATTTTGTCAAGAAAATCCAGGTGAAATGTGTCTGCGGTTAATTGTTTAAAAATTAGAAACATGTCATAATCATGCGAGAAACACTAATAAAATTAATTCTGACAGGTGGATGTTGGATTATGCAGTAATTACTACACCAGGTAAATGCTGAAACCCGGTTTATAGGTATATACCAGGTGCACTATTTAGCCCCTGTTCTGTTTGTTTCTCCGAATAACGTCATTCCTTATTGAAATATGGCGCACAATTTTCGAAAGACAGGACCAATGAATTCAGGAATTATATATTTATTTTACAGTATGCAATAACAATTCATAAATATGACGTTATTGTGTGATTTATGGACTTCAAGTTTAAACGTATGTATGTAAATAATTAAAAACAAACTGTGTTTATGTGCTGTCTAGTGCCACATATTCAGACCCCGCCCCACCCTCGAGCCTCATGACAATATCTGTATTCCTGTCTAGGACGCACCCCACACGCTAAACTGTTCTGTTTGGAAAGCACCAGACAATACGAGGTGCTCCTCATGCAGTAATATTCTTTTGCCCCAGATCCTCACCATATCACACATGCAATAAACAGGCTCAGAACCACGACAATGTGCAATAATATAAATGTGTGTTTGCGTAATATCCTGTGTTTTGTAACTGCCTGATGCCCCAGCATGTTATGGTATTTGGAGCCTCAGGAAAACCCTCACCACTTCTACAGTAAATTAAACGTGCCTCCCTAAGAGAGTTTAAGATCATTTATCTTGCCTTGCTTGGCTCACCCCTTTCCTTCCCATGATATTGCTTCCCTCCATCGTTCACCGCTAAATTATCCATCCAGGCAAATGAAGCCCAATAATGTACAGCCCCCGAAGGAGAAATAAACTCTTTATGCACGTTCATTCATAGTAATAAACTCTGATGTCTGGAAACATGCATATGAGTTTATAGGGATATGGAACCCACGAAACTCCTTTTGTTGTAATGATTCTTTAAACAAGGTGTGAACAAGAGTATAGTTTTATAGTATAACATAAAAGTGCTGCGTTGACACTCGGAAAACGTGCTTTTTGAATAACAAAAATCAGTTAAACAAGCAATAGCAAAGACAACTGGTTGCACCTTTTGGCTTTGCCAATGCAGACCTATGCCTATGCTTTTTGCCAATGCTATTCAGCATCACCGTCAAAAAAGCACACCTATGATCCTTTGGCGGCCCCAGTGTGATGGCTTGTACACGACCATACATCACCACGCATGTACATGCATATGTCATAACATGGCACACACTTAGGGGCATATTTACAGGCCCCCTTGCGCCCCTTAGCGTCGCTGTAGCATCAGTTTTTTAATGCTACAGTGGCGCTAAACAGGCCCTCACCCTGCGCTGTATTTACAAAGTGGCATAATGGTACCATTGCGCCACTTTGTTAACCCGTGTTCCACATTCTACCTGCGTCAAGTATAATGTATGCAGGGGAAGTGTTTACCCACAAGGGTGCAGTGAAATCTACACGATTTCACTGCTTCATCCGAGAGTCATATTTTAATGCCTGCCTAGGACAGGCATTAAAGTGACACTAGTGCTTTATCCTATGGGCCTCCCTGAGCTTCGCTGGACTAGCGTCAACATTTTTGGCGCTAGTCCAACAAAGCACCACAACTGCACCAAAAATGTTGGCACAGTTGTGCTAACGAGTTGGCACAGTTGTACAATACACCGTATTGTAAATATGGTGCTACCATGGTGTCGTTGGAGGAGGCACAAGGCAGTGCAAGGAAACTAGTGCATCGCAACCGATGGGCCAGTTGAATGTAAATATACCCTTTGTGTTTTTCAATTTACCGTTTCAAGATGACAGATGCCCATTGTAGGGCAGTACATTTAAAAAATATGTAAAATGTGTGTGAAGCGGATTTACAAAAAAAAGCAACTTTGTAGAGAATTGCAGCTGCTGGACACTCCTAAAAAGTAAAAAAACTAAATAAAAAACATTAAAAAAGGATGAGGAGGGGTAAAGGAGCAACAGAGGAACAGGGTTTGTTGGGGCAATGTAACATTACCACCAGCAGCAGTGAGCAAGCATGGGTAGTGGAGCAACAGGAGGGGGTATTTTTAAATAAAAAAAGATGCGCAGGGTGGAGAGGACTGGAGGAAGCAATGGACTAACGTGGGTGCGAGAGCACTGGGCAAGAGTGTGAAGTGGGAAGCAACACATACGAGATTGAGTAGGCAAGAAAGTATATGCATTCCATAGAGTGGTAGAAGAAAAAGTAACTCATTTAATGTAACCAGTGGATTACATAAGTCATCAGTTGATAAGTTTGTAAAGAAATGATTCAGAGGTAGGACAAACATAGAATAGCAATGAAAGCCATCAAATAATGAGGGAATAGAAACAGACATCTAATCAGTAGATCTTTGCAAGGAGAAAAAAGCTGTTTGTAGATGAAAAGTAATAAAGAAGAAGGACCTAATTTATATCAGTATCAACCTTTGTTGAACTTAGGCACACAATACCTCAATTTACAAGTGCAATCTCACGTTTTATATTCACAAATCATGTACTTACACTTTACTATGGGTTTGTAAAGCCTTGTGGCTCACGACATAAATGGGGCAGATTTAAGATTTCCTTGCACCCCTTAGCGCCCCACTACCGCCACCATGTGTGCGCCGTATATAAAATACGGTGCACAATGGAGCAGGGCAGGGGGCAATAACATCTGAATCATTTACTCTATTGATGTATTCTTCAAGGTTAGCTCCAAAATGTTGGCGCTAACTCTGAACAGTACATAGGGGCCCATTATAAATAATGGTGTGCCCCCTTTCAACACTTGCTCTGAGCAGGCATTAAAAATGCCAAAAAAAGTAATACAAAGACTTTTTTAGATTTCTTTCTGCCATTTTTCAGACCAACCCAATGGGGGAATGCCTACCTTGCATACATTATGCCTGACACAGGCATAATGTGGCGCAAGGGGTTACAAAGTGGCGCATTGCATGCATTGTGCCACTTTGTAAATCTGGTGCAGTGTTTTTGCCATAATATCGCAAATGTGGCAATATTATGGCTCAAGAGGTTCTTAAATCTGCCCTATATTTTTCACAACATGTATTTATGTAAGGTGAAAACAATAAAGGGCATTCTCATGCAATGCTTGCACTGGATGGGAGCAAAGTTGCTCCAAAAGGTGAATTGTGGCATTGCCGGTCAAGAATATTGGTCTATATTTGTTAACACCCACAAAAAACTGGATATTCAAAGACTTAGGCAGGTAGAATTTCACCCTGAATATGGTTAGAAACTTTTTCCTGTGATTGGCAGGAGTAAATTGTATTCAGGTTGAGAATGGGGATGAAAGACACCCATTATTGTTAGGGGTGTATGTGAAGGGTAAGTACACTGTCTGTGGAGAACCTACCTCCTTTACGAAGTTAGCAAGTGCAAATTCACTTGGGTGGTGTAGGTGTGTGCAGCCTTATATTTCTTTGGATAATTTATTTTTAAGGTGCCACATATAGGGTAACCATGAATTACCCTTACAGGTTGGCACAAATCTTTGGACTCAGATAGGAGTGTTATAAATTCCTCACAAGCAGCATTGACAATCTCAAATCAATAATCATAATTTTCAATTTGGAGTCAGTAAGTCATACGCACCATGACCTAGGTGGCCATGAATCACCACATTAGTTAATGAAGTTCAAACATTTATTGCCCTTTAGATTAACAATGCTAAGATCAAACGCAAGACCAAATGATAAAAGTACATAAACAACGCATTCTGACCAAATCTTCGAAAGAATCTTAACCTAGACAGAATAGTTATCATTAAGCAATCGAGTACCACTATGCAGAATAACAACAATAATAGATGAATGATAGAAACAGAATACATTTTGTTATCACAGATGAATTGTTTACAATCAAATTATATGAAACAGTCGAGTTTAGATTTTGGCATCCTTAACTATTATTCTAATTTGAGAAGCTTGTTTGGACTTCATACAAAAAGAGAGGAAGATAAAAATTAATTTGGAAAACATCTGAATATAGCTCTCACCAAAAATAGCAGTTCTTGAGAGAGAAAACATAAAAATCTGCAAGAAAGACAAATGCACATTTGATTATACCTCCCCTAAATGGATCAGCAAGCAGCGATTTCTTCATCAGTAGAGCATCTTCTGGTCTTCTTCACTGGGCAATGACGTAATAGGGAACAGTTCAGTAATGCTGGGCATTAATGCATCTGAGCTGTCAGAAAGCTAAGGGCACAGCACTTTTACATTAGCAGAGTAAAAGAATAACTGAACATGCATCACCTACATTTTCTTATATTAAAGTCCTAGAAAGCAAGTAGCTAAGCTTCTATTGATCAGACTATGTAGTGGTTTAGGTCAGAACTAATTAAATTTACTCCACAATTCAGAAATATCTTTTCTTAATTTTCTCTATTCACAATTGGTTCATCTTCTCTCACTGCAGTCACCAGTTTCCGCAGTAGAATACAATTGTTGCAGGTTATACCTGAGCACTGAACACTATTGTTCCTGGTTACACATTATCTCAATACAGGAAGACAGACAAATGTTACAACATAAGAACATAACTTTTCCACAGTTTAAAACCAATGCTAAAACATGAAGAATACAACATTTCATAATATTTCAACTATTAATCCTTTTAGTACATATTAATATTCATTTTTCAGTACATTTAATTTTGAATTAACAAAATACATTTTCATTAGACTGTTATTTTTCATAATTATACATGTTGTTTATGGTGTCCACCATAATAGTTACACGTTTTTATTTATTAGTTCACTATTTTCAAACAACCTTTTATTATATGTTATGTCACACTATATTTTGAGATCACAATTTTTATTAAGAATGTTTACATTCCAGCAATTCCACCTCTGATGACTATATGTGTCATCATAAAATATACTTATTAATAATTACAAAATATACATATTAATATTTGTGACTCCGCTCAAAATGTAGTTTGTTTAAAATATCTATTGTTTCTTGGTTTTCTCCAGCTTTCAGTTTTTCTCAAATCATGAAAACATCTGCTTCTCATCTTTTCTAATTTAATTTCTTCCCTCCTTTGTTCATTTGTTACCCTTTGTCTTTTTATCAGTATACACAGTTTGTAAAATCCAATTATACAGATGACACATACAACCACAATTAATAATGGTTTCAATATTTTTCCAAGAATACCCCTACTAAGATTACCCAGCCAATTTTTCACTTTAGTAACACCTTTGCCAATATTTTCCCATACCCCTGTTTTTCCCATACCCCTGTCTCTTTCAGATCTTTTAAGTCTGAATTTAAATCAGTTGAGTTCTTAATAAATGTCTAATTCCTTTACTATTGCTAGGTTAATATGTGCAACAATGTTTTGATTTCAGCATCTGGCAGACTCCCCCTTCCTTTGCTAAAAGTGTTTCTAACGCAAGTCTGTTCTGGAGAACGATAGAGCGGACAGCAACCACTCGAGTATCCATTCAGATAACAGCTCCCGAAAAATCAGTCAACATGTTATCCATAATAGTAGACAACTTTCTAATTTTCAAAGCATCCAGAACAGCTCCTACAGAGGAATAATTGCTCCAAATATATCTCCAGTTATTTCAGAATAGGGTGCTCTTTTTGATCTTGGTCTCTGCAATTCATCTGTGTTATGAGAGTCATCTATACTGTCAATCTGGTAAATCTTTGGGAGCACCACTCCCAAATAACAAGCCCCATACCATCCCCTTGGGAGACCATAATAAGCATTCTTACCACAGATGTAATATACCCAAGGAATCACAGGATCTTGTCCATTTAACATAAAGTCTCATGTATTCTTAAACAAATATGCATCTCTGTACTCACTTGTTCTCACAAACTTAGAATTAGTTCTGGATTGAGGTCTGTAAATGCAAAGCTTTCCTACATGTTGAAAATCTAAAGCAAGTTTCCCTTGCTTGAGTTACACTAAATGGACATCCATTCCTAAATGTTCCCTTCACTAACCCTTTCTGTATTTTCTGCTTCTATGCCTTTCTCCTGTCGTCTGTTTGATCTAGAAAGGATTTTTTGACTGGTGAAAGCAAGCATGTGAGTTATTTATGTGAGTGTAAGCAGTACCAAAAGTTAATGTAGGCTAAAAGAAACCTCCCACAATATCAATATTTATTTCTTTAGCTATGTTACTCAAGTGTCAGTTAATCAAAACAAAAGAAAATACAAGGTCAGAATTGGAATAGAAATATTGTATGTACTCTTGGTTATAGAGCCTTGATAGTAAAAGACTGCAACTAATTCCATATGTTAATGGCAAGCTATGATAAGTAATTCCTTCCTGCACTGATGAAGGAATCTGCGTGCAAACATAACATTCTCTCACATTCATTGTCTCAACATATTCATACAACAAGCAATAGAAAACATTAGAAGAAAGATCGCCCTGAGAGTTGTCTAGGTGCAAATATTTCTCTTCCCTGCTAAACTTTTTCTAACTTCAAAAGTGTAGTAGTTTCAGAAGAAGGTGTATAATTAGTTTCACCTTTGCTAGAAACACCCATAACAAACTTACTACAAACTTACTAGCACACATAAACCAATGCACATACATTTGCAACACTTATAATTTTTAACACAATTGTGATTGTTCTTCATGAACTGGAAAGAATCAGAAAGTAAAAGAAAATATTTAACTATGCAGCCAAAAATCAAGAAATAATCTTCAGTCTTCCGTGCAGTCATTTACAGCAGTTTTCAGACTTTTCCAGAACTCTGTCAAAATCGGCTTAGCAGTTTGTCAAAAATCAGCTTTTCAAAGTCTTTTTCAGTAGCTCATATTCCATTGTTCAGTAATTATAACTTGTAACATGTAATGTCTCTCTTGTTCAGTTGGCAGTGAGTTCCAGCCATTCTGTCAGGTGTTGCTAATGCTTATCTGAACCGAAGGCAATAACTACAGTGCAACTTTTGCTCAATGTTTAAGGCTGAAGATAGTAATTTAATCACCTCTTTATTGAAGTGACTTCCTCTGTCTGGTTCTAACAAGGCCGGAAACCCAAAGTGAGGAATTAACTCCCTAAGTAAAAGCTTTGCTACTGTGAAACTATCATTTCTACGTGTGGGGTAAGCTTCAGTCCAGTGGCTAAAAATACAGTCAATCACCAGCACGTATCTCATACCACCACACACAGGCATCTAAATAAAATCCATTTGCATTCTGTTGAATGGATCTCTTGCTCTTCCAATGTGACTTAAATTGACACCTGTTCTTTTCCCCACATTAATTTGTTGACATGTAATGCATCTGTGAACAATTGCCTTATCAACCTGTCTAAACTTTGGATTGAACCAGGACTGTTTAAATGTGCAAATCATTGTATCTCTGCTAATGATAGAAACTTGCCATTTGTGTCAATAAACAGTTTGGCAGAACCACCTGCCCTTAATTTGAAACACAGATTTTATCATTGCCTCTTTGACAACATTTCAATTTTTTTCAACCTTTCTTTTCATCTTCAGAAACATTTTCTTGTAAACTTTTGATTTCCTCCCATCTATCAATCACTGTTAATGTGTAACTTGGCATTTAATTCTTCCCATTCTTCATTAAAAGAAATAGAGTTCAATGCACAAAACCTCGCAACTTGATCCACATAAGCATTTCCCATTGAAACAAAATTATTTGATTTCTCATGTGCACTGCATTAAACCACAGCAATTTTCTCAGGTAATTGTAGGGCTTGTAACAAATCATGAACTCTATAACCATTTCTAATTGGTCATCCAGAAGAGGTCATGAAACCTCTCTGAGACCACAACTGCCCAAAGTCAGGCACTACACCAAGTCCATATTGACTGTCTGTGCAAATTGTAACTTTAAGCTGTGCAGAAATACAACATGCTCTAGCAAGAGCCACCAATTCAGCCACCTGTGCAGAAAATACTCTTTGAAACCAAGAACCTTCGAGTATACCAGAAATTGTGCACCCATCACATTCAGATTTCAATGTTCCCACATTATCTCTTAGACAGGAAGCATCAACAAAAAACATTTAATCATTTTCCTCTAATGAGGAATCCTGAATATCAGGCCTAGGTTTCATGCACAATTCAGTAACTTTTAGACAGTCATTTTCAGCTTCTTTCAGTTTCTCAATTTCAACATTGTCTACTGGGAGCAAGGTTGCTTGGTTAAGCACTGTACACCTCTTCAAGGCAACATTTGGGGAGCCTAAAATCGACAGCTCATACTTCGTGAGCCTTGCACTTGTCAAATATTGGGTTTTTGTTCAGGTAAGCAAAACCTCTACAAAATCTGGGACAAGGGACAGTTAAAGGATGTCCTGTTACGATACTCTTAAACTGAGTGAGTGACAAACTAACTGCAGCCACAGTCCGCAGCCAGGTAAAGCTGCTGCGACTGGGTCCAAAGTAGCAGAAAAATATGCTATAGGCGATTTACACCACCATGTACCTGTACAAAAACTGAAAGGGCACAGAAATCAAGTTCATGACAAAACAACATAAACATAACATAATGGTTTTGTGCAGTCAGGCATTCCCAAAGCTGCTGCTCTGCACAAACACTCTCTCAGCTCAGTAAAAGCTTTCATAAAAGCTTCATCAAAGGCCACTGGGTGTTTTATTTTTTTGTGGGTCAGTCTCTCCAATGGCTTTGAAATAACAGAAAAAATTAGGAATCCATTGCCGACAGTAACTCACCATTCCCAAAAACATCCTGACATCTCTTTGTGTAACTGGAGGATTCATTTGCAAAATAGCTGTAACTCTTTCTCTGGAAACTTTCCTTGTACCTTTTACTATTTAGTGTCCCAAGCATTTCTCTTTTTTCTGACGGTATTGTAATTTTGCTGGGGACGCTTTATGTCCATTCTCACCCAAATGATCCAATAAGAAAATTGTAGCTTTCCTGCATGCTTCCTATGTCTTTGAAGCAGCCAAAAGATCATCAATGTACTGAACGAATGCTGATTGGAAAGGCATTTCCAATGATTCCAAGTTACTTTTCAATACATGATTGAATATGGACAGAGATTCTGAAAAGCCTTGTGGGATCTTACACCCAGAATATACACAACTGCATAATTTAAAACAGAAAAGAAACTGAATATCCTCATGAAGAGGCACTGAGAAAATTGCTTGTGATAGGTCCACCACTGTGAACCATTCTGCATCACACAGGATCTGAAACAAAATCAGTGCTGGATTTGGTACCACTGGACAACATTTGACTACTATGTCATTACTTTTCTTCAAATCTTGTAAATTTTAAAATTTCCCACTTGGTTTTTCGTAAACCCATAATAGGAGAATTACATGGGCTGCTCAGCACTTCTTTCAGAACTCCCTGCTTCACAAAATCTGCAATTATAGGGGTAATTCCTTCAATTACATCTGGTGCCATATGATACTGTGGAATTTGTGGAAAAACTGTATTAGGTTTGACTGTGACTTTAACTGGTTCAACTCCTTTCATCAGATCAATGTCTTTTCCAGAAAGATCCCAAACTTTTTAGGTAACTGTACTCTGTAAGTCAATTGGCAGGTCTTGTACTGTAAATGCAGGATAGAAACTAATCAGTGGAAATTCTTCGTTAACTGAATCACATTAAATTGGCACAGATGAATTATCATCACAGTTACTATTTGTCTGAATAGCAATTCCATCATTTGGACATGTAATCAAACATTTTGTTTTGCACAACAGGTCTCTTCCCAGTAAGGAAACTGGACTTGAATCACAGACTATAAATTTGTGCAAACCTTCAAAATTGCCAATTTTAACAGGAACTGCTTCAGTAATCAGGGTTGCCAGAAATTGATTTGCAACTCCTACAATCTGCATTGTTTTCCCAGAAAGTGGCACATTAGGAACTTCATTAGATCTTACTGTAGAGTGTGTAGCTCCTGTATCAACTAGCAATAAAACTTGATGACTCACTACTTTTCCATTTACATAAGGACCCTTTTCGATCCACTTCTAATGAAGCTGCTAACACACATTCTTCTTCGTCCGAACTCTCACTCATCAATTCATCATTCGATCCATCTTCACTGTGAAGTGTGAAGTGTTGTACTGTCTGATTTCTTAAATTTAACTTTTGACCTGTGTTCTGCTGAAGAAGCATCAGCTGCTGCTGTGTCAGTGGAGCTTGAGGTATCTGCATTTATTGCTTTGGTATCATTTGCATTGGGGCTGCATTTGCTACAACTGTGGCACCTGAAAATGTGGAACCTGTATTTGTTGCATTGGTTGGGGACTTTGCATTTGCTGAGGAATCTGCATTCGATTATTCATATTTTGGACATCTAAATATGGACCCTTATTCTGGGTCCTCTCAAATTTGGAAAATGATTGTTTTCATTCATCTGCGTAACAAAACCATCCTGTACCATCATTGGACACTCCCATTTCCAATGCCCGAGGCCCCCGCAAGCTTGTCAAGGTAACATCGTTTTCATTGTCTGCATATCACCTGGATAGATAATAGCATTCAAATCAACGACGCAGTTCCCAATTCCATTTCCCGCTTGCCTGTCCCTGATTTTGATTCACCTGCATGTTTCCCAGTTGTGGAAAAATTGCCGGCATTCCTGACTGTGCTGCTTTAACCTGCATCACTATCGCCTTTTCCATCAATTTCTTTAGCTTTATTTAAATCTCATCACTACAGTATTTAGCCAGCTGTAATACTTCATCAACCGTTTTTTCTTGCCAGCAAATAAATGACTCTTAAGCATCTGGCTAATATCAGGTCTCAGCCCTTCATCAAATCGGAACACAAAATGAATCATGCCTTTGGGCTCAATTGTTTCTCTACCAGTGTAACAATTAAATACTTGCAACAAGCTTTGATAGTTTGCATGTGTTTATTCCTTTGCTTCCTGGGCTGTCCTATCGATTCCCTGCCAATCATTACTTTCCTGGTATTCTCATATTCTCAATATGTTTTGAATTAAATTCTAACCTATAACTTCTTTTCAGTGTCTTTGATTTCTCTATTTCTACTTCATATTCTGTAAGTCTTGGGTTCCCGGATCTTCACGTTGGAGCTTGGGAATCCCTTGTTCTGAATTTGTTTAATGTTTTAAATCAATGTTTTAAGGTTTTGAAGCTCTGGTTTCGGCGGAGATAGCCCCGAGGCGTCCTGTGGCTGCCGATTCTCTGTGCTGGGGGTTTGGGCCTGTTAGAGCCCTCCTCGGCTCTCACACAGCGGTGGCCATCTTAGGGGTAGTGCCAAGGAGGGGGGCGGTCTAGTGGTTTGCTTCACTGACGTGGCCTGCTCTTCTCTGCTGCATTTAAACAGAGGGGGATGCGGCCACGCAGCGGACATTCTGTAATTCTTTGGTTCCCAGATCTTCACTTTGGAGCTCGGGGAATCCCTTGTTTTGAATTTTTTAATGTTTTAAATCAATGTTTTAATAGTTTGAAGCTCTGGGTTCGGCGGAGATAGCTCCCGATTTGCCGCCTGAGTTTTGCTTTCTTAGAGGCTAATCGTTTCTCTTCATAGTATTTATTTCCTGGCATTTAGTTTTTATTGATTTCAGGCTGTATATTTAGAAACTTAAAACATTTTTAAACTGTACCTGTGGCCCGAGGCGTCCTGTGGCTGCTGATTCTCCGTTCTGGTGGTTTGGGCCTGTTAGAGCCCTCCCCTGCTCTCACACAGCAGTGGCCATCTTATGGGTAGGGGGCAGGAGGGGGGCGGTCTAGTGGTTTGAGGCACTGACGCGGTCTGCTCTTCCCTGTTGCATTTAAACAGAGGGGCACCAAAGGCACACCTAAGGCAAGCCCGTATTCACCGGTCCGCGCACGACCGGGGACTGCATCACTATGCCTTACAAATATTTTAGGCAGGAGCGTCTTAAGATCACTACCTTGCAGAAGTGTAGGCACTGTGCCAAGGTTGATCCTCACCATTTGGGAGGATGGCAATGTGAAGCATATGCCTTGAATCCTGCTATTACACCATATAACGACAACCCGTCTTCTCACCCTATGACTTTTCCAGCTCATAGATCCCTAGGAGCTGAGACCAGTCAGTCCATTCTATGTGGCTTAATTAATGCTCGCTCATTAGGCCGACATACTTTAGAAATCAGAGTCCTGATTGAATCTACTAAGTCAGACTGCCTGTTTATCACCGAAACGTGGGCTAAAGAAGACTCTAATCTGGATTTTTTGGCTGCTTCACCCCCTGGCTACTCATTGTTCAGACTCAATAGAATGGGTAAAAGTCGAGGGGGCCTTGCGGCCATTACCAGGGGCAATTTTAATTGCTCACTTGAAGACATCAGTATTAAGGCCCATATTTATACTTTTTGACGCTAAACTGCGCTAACGCAGTTTAGCGTCAAAAAATTTAGCGCCGTCTAACGCCATTCTGAAGCGCCTTGCGGGCGCCGTATTTATGGAATGGCGTTAGCCGGCGCAAGCAGACCGGCGCTGCCTGGTTTGCGTGGAAAAAAACCACGTACACCAGACAGCGCCGGCGTAGGGGGAAAATGGCGTATGGGCGTCTTAAAATGGGGCAAGTCAGGTTACGTCGAAAAAATCGTCGTAACCCGACTTGCGCCATTTTTTTTCGACGCCCATCCCCCATCAACATGACTCCTATCATTGTAAAGATAGGAGTCATGCCCCCTTGCCCAATGGCCATGCCCAGGGGACTTCTGTCCCCTGGGCATGGTCATTGGGCATAGTGGCATGTAGGGGGGCACAAATCAGGCCCCCCTATGCCACAAAAAATAAAAATAAAAATACTTACCTGAACTTACCTTAATGTCCATGGAATGGGTCCCTCCGTCCTTGGGTGTCCTCCTGGGGTGGGCAAGGGTGGCAGGGGGGGTCCCTGGGGGCAGGGGAGGGCACTCTGGGCTCATTTTGAGCCCACTTGTCCCTTAACGCCATCCCTGACCCAGGCGTTAAAAAGCGGCGCAAATGCGCCGTTTTTGGCCACGCCCACTCCCGGGCGTCTCTTTTGCCCGGGAGTATAAATACCACGTAAAGGCCTGGGAGTCATTTTTTAAGACGGGAACGCCTCCCTTGCATATCATTAACGCAAGGAAGGGGTTCACGCTAAAAAATGACACACACTCCGGGCACTTTGGCGCCCGAAGCGTCTAACGCCAGAGTATAAATATGGCGTTAGTTGGCGTTAGTTCTGCGTCGAATTTGCGTCGAAAAAAACGACGCAAATTCGGCGCAACCAGAGTATAAATATGGCCCTAAATCTGCTGTCTGAGAAGGAGCTTACTTTAAGCTATGTTCTCACTACACCATACTCTTTGAAGGGCTTTTAATATATCATCCTCCTGGCCCCAAGAATGACTTTCTTGCTTTAGTCCAGCCATAATTTAACCTATTGCCTTGATATCTAAGGCTGTTGCATTGGGCGATTTTACTTTTCATTTAGAAGATAACCAGGACCCATTAACAAGAGAATTTCTAGACTTGATGACTAATTTAGACTGGTCAACCACCGACTTGACCGCGTCCCATTGTGCAGGCCATACGTTGGATGGCATTTTTACACAACACAGTAGCCTGACTGGCCTAGATAATACGGCCTTGGATTGGACAGATCATCATTTGCTGACCTTTAGGGCAGCTTGGCCTACGGCTGATATCAAATTGCCCATGGTCTCTAGGTTAGGCAGGAAATGGCATAAGGTGGAGGAACAAAGTCTAGCCTTGGCCCTGAAGTCTGGATGGAACCACGCTAGACAACGGGGCCTCTCCAATTTGGAGAACTTTGATTCTGGGCTCAGGACAGCCATTGATAGCCTTGCCCCTCTGGTGAAGCTCAATCCCAGGGTGGGGCAGACCCCTTCCTCTCCCTTTCACTCAGAGGAACTTAAGAATCTACAGAGATTTTATCGGCGGCAGAAACGCAGATGGAAGGCCCATAAAACAGTAGAGGAGAGAGCTAAGCTCAAGACCGCTCTTGAGAACTATAAATCTGCCATTAAAAAGGCTAAAACTGAATATGTTTCCAATAGAATTAGGAAAGGAGAGAATGGAGCTAAGGAACGTTTCAAAGTGGTCCATACTTTGACCCACCGGCCGGTCTCCTTCTGGCTTGACAACTCTCCCACTTTTTGCCAATTGAGAACAAAATTCTTCAGCTGCACTCATATTTCGTCTGTCTTCCTTCGGAAGACGACAGAGGCGATGTGGAGGGCACTTTACCCTCTGATTCCAGTGCGATGTTGTCGGAGTTCTCCCCCTTTTCAGCCAACAGAACCTCAGAATTATTGGAAGGGGTTAAGTCAGGCTCACTGAATGATCCTCGTCATCCTAGGATACTAACTTGGTTTCTGCTGCCTTGGTACTGGTCTATTTAGAAATTTTAAGGGAAGGGCTCTTCCCTCCCGCTTGGAAGGAATCCATTGTGATCCCTCTTATTAAGAAACCCAGCGATGAACCCAATGACCTGACAAATTCACGCCCTATCTCCTTGTTACCCTTCACGGCCAAGATATTAGAAAAACATCTTAATACCGAACTGGCCGCTTTTCTCCAGGTAAGTGGCGCACTTGACCCATCACAACACAGGTTTTGCCAAGCTCACAGCACAGAATCTGCCTTGATATCTTCTCTTGACATTATTCGGAGAAAAGTGGATTTGGGAGAAGGAGCCATCTTTGTTCTATTGGATCTCTCTGCGGCGTTTGACACCATATCCCTCCAACTGCTGCTCCAGTGGCTTTATCAAGCTGTAGTAAGAGGCAAGGTGCTTGATATTCTGAAATCTTTCCTGACGTATAGATCTATTACTGTGAGCTGTGGCAACTTTAAGGCTACACCATTTGAACTCCCTTGTGGTGTTCCACAAGAGTCAATGCTCAGCCCTACTTTGTTCAAATGTTTATGTCACTCCATTGGCCAAACTGGTTTGCTCTTTTGGTTTCCAAGTGGTATCCTACACAGACGATACTCGGTTAATCATTCCGGTGAACCAGAATTGGGAGGAGGTGACTGATTCCATGATTGCATGCATAGGATCAATAGCTGGATGAGCCAGAATTGGCTCAAAATGAATGGAGACAAGACTGAAATTCTTTTCTTGGGCATGGACACTAGTCCATGGAGCTCACACTGGTGGCCAACATCTTGCAACGATTGCCCAGCCCAGAGTTGGTCGGTCAGGAATCTGGGTATTGCATTCGACAGAACATTATCGTTTGAGCAACAAGTTAACCAGACGGTTAAATCATGTTATTGGTCTATGAAAATGCTAAAGAAAAGATTCCCTTTTCTTCAGGAAGAACTTAAACCAACTGTTATTTTAGCTCTGGTCATTTCTAAACTGGATTATTGCAACGCTCTCATGCTGAACATCAGCAATGCCACCCAATATAGACAACAGCTCATTCAGAATGCGGCAGCTCGCCTGGTTTTAGACCTACCTCGCGCTGCTTCTACCAGTGGGAGCCTTAGACGGCTTCACAGGCTAAAAAACAGTTGAAAAATAGATCACATTTAAAACACTGTGCCTTACGTATAAGGCCTATCACCAGGAGGGCTGCTCTTACTTGAGCTCTGTTCTACAGCCCTATCTGCCGTGCCGTCAGCTTAGATCAGCTAATCTGCAGCTGATCTCGCTACTCCGCTGCCACCGGGCTTGATGGGGGGACAAAGCCTTTTCCCCAGTGGCTGCAAGACTATGGAATATTCTACCACCATCTGTTAGGCTGGAGGAGACATACCTCCGTTTTAGGAAACGACTTTGAAACCTGGTTGTTTTCGGGTTAGGCAGTAGGTCTCCCCGCATGCTCTCTGTGATTTTCTGCCTTGATCTAGTCCCCCCTGATTTACAGTCTTTTTCTCCCTAGCGCTTCGATGCTATGGCCGGAATGCGTTCTATAAATACTACATTACAATATTTCTCTGCAAGTTCTGCTAATTTCTGATGTACTAACCCTGCTCTATTTATAAAAATTTTACACATGAAGAGTAACTCATCTCCATTGTATGAGCAAATTCTATTTAACTCAAGTGTTCCCTCAATCATTTCTTTTAATTCTAATTTAAGTCTTGCCAGATTCAATGAATTTCCTCTGTCAGCAATTGTTTTTGATCCACTCATTTTTTCCAGCCAGTCTGTTAATTGCTGAGCTGTTAAAACTTGTAATGAGACACTATTATTTACCTTAGGCACACTCTGTGGAGTAATACATGGAGTCTCAGGAGTCATCAAAAACAAATTTGAATTCAAATCTGACTTTCCTAAATCCTGTGAAGTCCTAGAATAATGTAAGTCAATCAGTGGACCTGTCTTGTCAAAAGTCTGATTCATTGGAGACATGACTCCCGCAGTAACATTGAGTTTCTCAATTTCTGCATTTGAATTACAAATATTCTATACACTACTCTTGTCATTTCCCTGGGCAAACATTGTACAACAGGACCAATAGTAACAGGTACTGTTAACACTTCTGGATTTGATTGAACATTCTGATTTCTCAAGTAAATTACTCCAGAACTCTGACCTGACACCATTGAAGAACTCAACTGTGATATTGGCATTGTCTGAACTTGCACTGAAGCTATTGAACTAGGTGTGGACTCCATCTGAACCTTTCCTGGTTTCTGGTAAATCTTTGGAATCTGTGATGAATGTACGACTGGTACTGTAATAGTCAGTGCAGAACTTACAATAGGAATTGTAGGATAGACTACAGGTAGCTCAACCTGAGTCATAGGTGTCTGAGTAACTGTGACAGCAGGAACGCTAGTTGCAACCTGTACTTGACTCTGGGGTACTACAACTGATACTGGAGCACTGGGACCAGTACTAGTACCTGGACTTGTATCTTGCGCTTCATATAGTGGAAGATGACTTCTCGGTAACTGCATTATAAATGTATCATCATCTGAGTCATCTTAATAAGTCAATGATTTCTGACTTTGACTCATCTTCATAAGGGTCCTTATTCTTTTTATTGGCCTTTTGTCTGATACTACTCTCTTTCTCTTGTGTAATTGTAGGAAACATCCCAATTCCCTTTAAGGTTTCAGTTCTCCAAAATTTCTGCTAATTATCCTACCTTGCCTCTAATAATGTCTTCTCAACCTTTCTCATTCTCCTCTCAAATTTTAATTTCTCTTGTTTTCTGGCCACTAACTCCCAAAAGGCTAAGGCTTCAAATTGTGCTGGTCTCGGAGGAGGTTTCAACTCATACAGTACTTTTCTCAAGTTTTCTAAAATACTCATGTTAAAAGTTCCAGAGACAGGAAATGCCAAGCTCCCTTCTTTCTCTGTAATTTTGCACCACTGTTTCAACCAAATAAATGCTGCGGTACCCTTCTCTTCAATTACAATATATGAAGGTGTACCTTCTGGTGGGGCAATTTCTCCTACTCTAACTGGAATAAAAGCATCTCCCTTAAGCACACTCTTTAACACTTTGAAAAAATTTATTTTTGCTTTCATTGGGCTTAAAAATACAATTTAAATTCAAACCAGGAAGTAATTCAATCCCAAAATCCTTTTCGCTTGCCTCTCTCAACCAATAACGCTTCACAGTTGTCCACAAATTCATTCGCGACTCCTTCTCACCAACCGACCTATCACAGCGCGGACTTACTGACGTCACACTCAGATGCATAGAGTCTGACAAAGTCTTGTGGACTCGCTTTTTCAAAACTGATTCACTCAAAACTTAATGCAAAATATTGCGAGCACTAAAGAAAATACATCCTACCAAGTTGTCTGCTTACTACAGGTAGGGAACACAATCACTTTGGAAGGTTAGCGAACATTTCGATTGCTGCTTTTAGCTCTGACATCTACTCATTCGATCTTTGCTTTTTCTGATTCGCAAGTAAAATTGGACCAGCAAATTTCACCCTTGACTACTACTAGATCCTCCTTGAGCACTCAGTAATCACTAATATGTATCAAACTAACAATCCCTTTAACAGACATGCTAGCTATACTATTTATTGACCACGACTGATTGACAACAACAACAACCAAGTGTCTCCTAACTTGTACAATACTCCTGAGTCTTAAACCACTTAGGGTCTGTATACGAACAACCACATGGGCAATTTTTGAGCACAAACCGCCACACCCAATTGAAGTACGATGACTTCCCTACATAAACCCTTTGGAGCACACACATTTCCTAACAAACTACAATGGAGTTCGCAAATTTCCTATTTCTTTCAAACATCACATTTCACCTGTGATTTGCTTAAGCACTGCAAGCGCAAACCTTATCCCAACCACAAATCACACTGGGAAGATCTTCAAACAAGCTTTGGCAAAACCAACTTTTATCCAAACAAGCAAAATCAAATTTTTAAATTTCAAAATTTCAACAAGCACTGGTAAAACTTCCCAGATAGGAGTGTTATAAAGTCCTCACAAACAGCATTGACAATATCAAATCAATAAACATCAGTTTCAGTTTGGAGTCAGTAATTTATACACACCCTGACCTATGTGGCCATGAATCACCACACCAGTTTAATAAAGTTCACACATTTATTGCCCTTTAGATTAACAATGCTAAGATCACGTAAATCAAACACAAGACCAAATGATAAAAGTAGAGAAACAATGCAGACTGACCAAATCTTCGAAAGAGTCTTAACCTAGACAGAATAGTTATCATTAAGCATTCAAGTACCACAATGCAGAATAACACCAATAATAGATGAATGATAGAAACAGAATACATTGAGTTATTGCAGATGAATTGTTTGCAATCAAATTATATGAAGCAGTCGAATTTAGATTTTGGCATCCTTAACTATTATTCTAATTCGATAAGCATGTTCAGACTTCATACAAAAAGAAAAGAAGACAAAAATTAATTGGGAAAACATCTGACTATAGCGTTAACCAAAAATAGCGGTTGGGTTTTCTAGAGAGAGTAAACATAAAAATCTGCAAAAAAGACAAATGCACATTTGACTGTAACTCTTGTATCAGCAAGCAGCGATGTCTTCATCAGTAGAGCATCTTCTGGTCTTCCCCATTCGGCAATGACATAATAGAGAACAGTTCAGTAATGTTTGGCCTTAATGCATCTGAACTGTCAATGACAGAAAGCTAGGGACACAGCACTTTTACACTAGCAGAGTAAAAGAATAACTGAACTTTCACCACCTAAATGTTGTTATATTAAAGTCTTAGAAAACAACTAGATAATCTTCTATTGGTCGAACTATTGGGTGGTTTAGTTCACAACCAATTGCATTTACTCCACGTATCAAAAGTATATTTTCTTCATTTTCTCCATTTAAGTTTGGTTCATCTTTTCTCACTGCAGTCACCAGCTTCTGCAGTAGAATACAATTGTTGCAGGTTATACATGAGCACTGAAGACAATTGTTCCTGGGTAAACATTATCTCAACCCAGGAAGACAGGCAAATGTTACAACCTAAGAACATAACTTTTCCACAGTATAACAGTCATACAGGATGCTTAGAGGAGCAATATTTGCAGAGTTAACCCTTTTAAAACATTGCCCCTGGAAAGTTACTAAAACATGAGGCCTTTTTCAAACCAATGCTAAACATGAAGAATACAACATTTCATAATATTTAAACTATTATTCCTTTTAGTACATATTTATATTCATTTTCAGTACATTTAATTATGAATAAACAAAATACATTTTCATTAGGCTGTTATAGTTCATAATTATTAATGTTGTTTAAGGTGTCCACCATCATAGTTACACAGTTTTATTTATTAGTACACTATTTTCAAACACCCTTTAAAAAGGTGGACTTGGCCCAAAAATAGGCACACTTCTATAGGAGTACATTTTAAAATGTTTCTTTAGAATCACACCTACAATTGCTAGAGTAGAAAAGGAAGAGAGTATGTGTTTGAAGATTACCAAAATATGTTCATATTTATGTCACTGTTTATAGCTGTAGGATGGAGAAGATTAAAAAAAGAAAGCAATAGTGTTTACTCAAATTTTTTGATGTAACTTAATTAGCAAAGTGCTTTTGCTGCAATCTGTGATCAAACTATGAAAAATGAATTTGCTCAATTTACCTGCACTCAAAAGTCATACTTGATCTACACCTCAAAGCAATTGCTTCCTTCAGGGCCTTCTAGTCTGTGAAAGGTGACATGTTTTTGATGTTTTCCTAGTGTCAGTTCAGCGATGAAGCAGGCCCTGTTAATTTGTACAATAGTTTAACCTGCCCTATCATGCATTCTCAAATCCACAATTCAAGTGACACTGTGTAAACCAAAACAGATTTTGCTATTCTAAAGTTATAAAAGACATCAGATGGAAAGAATTTTAGGTGCACATGTCTATGGCAGACATCTCTTTTTTAAACTCAATGGAAAAGCAGGGTGCGACAGCTCACTTTACACTCGGGGTGATGCTGAAGTCATGAAGTCATGGACGTTCATTGGTTGCTCAGCCCACAAAATTAAGGCTAGGATTTTTCATTTCAGAAAACTTTAAACCGGCGAACCCAAAGGGTGATGATTTTGTATAAGGCAAACACATTTATGTGTCACTTGCAGACAACTTTAGCAAGACCTTCTGTTTCCAACTCATATCTTATGCTTAGAGTGGGGTTTGGGTCAGCAACTTGTTCCTGACTGGATAGCTTTGTTATCTGCCTCATCCCTCTAGCTCCTGATTAGATAGATTCCCTCTCTATTCATTTATTTGATTTTATAAAGTATCCTTCCCCTGCTAACAGTAGATCCTGCTCATTTTCTGTCTACAGAATGGAATATTTCCTTTCCCTCTCTCTGCCACTCTCTTTCTCTCCTTGCTCCCTCCCATCTCATTCCTTTTTCTTCACCCCTTAAATACCCCCACCCAATTTCCTTTTGCCCATCCAACCCCGTTTATTCTTATTTTTCTTTTACTGTATTGGTGGGTTGCTATCTTAAAATAATTATCTGACAATTACGAGAAGGGCACCTCTTGCGAGCATGCAAGTGTAGTGGACATCCACAATTGAATTTTTTTAAATGTAATAAATCACATTCAAAGATGGCCACCTCTGTGCATCAATAGTGGCCATTTATTAACAAGATTTCTCAAAAATGGACACTGCGGATGCAATGGCTTCCTTGGCAGCCAACTTTTAATGCGCTTTATTGGTTTTTACAAACCCATTTTAAGATGGTCTCTGGTAAAGTTCATTTTGAATGAATAACTTTTATGTGATTAACATGGCTCCGCTGCAAACAGTGCATTTATACTGTATTGAACATATAGGGGGTCATTCTGACCCTGGCGGTAAAATCCGCCAGGGCCAACGACCGCGGGAGCACCGCCAACAGGCTGGCGGTGCTCCCTTGGGCATTCTGACCGCGGCGGTACAGCCGTGGTCAGAAACGGAAAACCGGCGGTGTACCGCCGGTTTTCCGCTGCCCTGGGGAATCCTCCATGGCGGCGCAGCTTGCTGCGCCGCCATGGGGATTCCGACCCCCATACCGCCATCCTGTTCCTGGCAGTTTTGGCCACTAGGCACAGGATGGCGGTATGGGGTGTCGTGGGGCCCCTGGGGGCCCCTGCAGTGCCCATGCCAATGGAATGGGCACTGCAGGGGCCCCCGTAACAGGGCCCCACCAAGATTTTCAGTGTCTGCCATGCAGACACTGAAAATTACGACCGGGTGCAACTGCACCCGTCGCACCCCTTCCACTCCGCCGGCTCCATTCGGAGCCGGCATCCTCATGGAAGGGTGTTTCCCGCTGGGCTGGCGGGCGGCCTTCTGGCGGTCGCCCGCCAGCCCAGCGGGAATCCCAGAATACCCGCGGCGGTCTTTTGACCGCGCCGCTGTATTCTGGCGGTCCCAGCCAGGCCGGCGGCTTCCGCCGCCGGCTGGGTTCAGAATGACCCCCATACTGTTTTGAACATAATAAAATTGTTTTAAATGGAAATGTAGGCCACATAAGTAATTTCACGGGCTTCATCCAAGATAACATGGCTTTTGAAAGTTGACTGTGCGTTTATGATTTATTTTATGCAGTCCTTTCTTTTATTTAATAAATAATATAAAATACCCTGTTCTTATTTTCACTCTAGGTATTTGTGATTTTGAAGAAGGAACTTTCCTATCCTCCAGAGGAACACATATTGGACCTCATTACGACCCTGGCAGTCTAATGACCCCAGGTCGTGGTGGTGGTCCAATAGGCATATTCTGACCGCGGCGGTAGCGCCGTGGTTGGATTGCCAGAACCACCAGATTTCATCTACACAACAGTCTGGCGATGTTGGCGGTCATATTCCACCAGGGCAGCGCTGCAAGCAGTGCTGCCCAGGGGATTACGACTTCCTTCTCTGCCAGCGATTTCATGGCGGTAACCATGGTATGAAAAGGCTGATGGACACGGGTGCAGGGTGCCCCAGGGGTGCCCCTGCACTTCCCATGCACTTAGCATGGGCAGTGCAGGGGCCCTCCTGGCCGGCCTCGTCACAATGTTCACTGACTGCTTTGCAGACAGTGAACATTGCGATGGTTGCTGGTACACACTACGCACTACAGCATTGCCGCCGGCTCTATTATGAGCTGGAGACAATGCTGTAGGCTGTTTCCCGCTAGTCTAACGGGCAGAAACTGTGTTTCTGCCCCCTGACCCAGCAGGAAACTCGTTATGGGCCCGGTGGGGAGGCTGCCACACTCGTGGCATCCAACCCCCGAGACTTCAGCAGACGGGCTTTTCTGTCTTCCAGAGTCATAGTAAGCCCCATAATGATTCAGTGTTCTAGACTGATGCCTTGCTAGTAGGCCTGAGTCCTAGTCATATTTTCAAGCAGAAATTGTTTAGTAATGTGATGTAATTTCCACTTGTATGTAGGTGAAAATTACTGGTTAAATACATTTTGGGAGTATTTTTGGAGTGAGCCTGTTTTACATTGCGAAATTATTAAATGATGATAGGTTTGTAACGTTGTAGATTTAAGGATATAAACCATGGTGTCACTTAACTCCATGATTAAGGCTTGATTTTCTGCTGTTAAAGGATTATAAAACCAGTCCATACTGTCTTTACGTAATTTGTTTGGGCACTTTTAGCACCTGCTCATATCAGGCGTTAAAAGGAGGCACACCATTGTTTTCAATGGGCCTCAATGGGCTTTGTAGGATTAACGTAAAAACCTTTGACGTTTTGATGCTAGTCCTGCAAAGCGCCAAACTAGCGTCATACATTTTTACGCTAGTTTCCCTAACTACCACCATGGTGTACTGTAACTTAGATGCAGCACACACGTGGTGGTGTTAGGGGGGTGCTAAGGGGTGCAAGGAAAGTGGCGCCGCCCTGGGTGCAGTGCCACTTTCCTTAAATCAGGCCCTAAGTTTGGTATCACTGTTGCCTATATCAAACCTTTAAATTAAATTTGTGTTTGAGTGTTCCATGTGCTTGTAATTATCCCTAGGTTTAATTAAAATGCCTCATGTTTTTGATTCGCATGTTTGTACAAGTCTCCCTTCAATGATTATACACATGTTTGCTAATTATCCATGTGCCTGCAGAGAGGCACTTTCCAGTCAGGTACTTTCCAGAGTGATTCATGTGCTATCAATACGGGGACATTCTGGTCAGGGCCTTTACAGAGTGATTCATGTGCCACCAATACAGGGACTTTCCAGTCACAGACTTTCTACTGTGATACACGTGCCCTTTTGGAAAGATCTATCTACCTATAAATGCTTGGTCAAAACCCAGTCGGGCGTTTGGCTTTATTTTCTGAAAAGGACCCTTATCCACTCTCCCACTCTCCCACTCTCCTGGATCATCACACCCTCTTCTCTCTGGTCCAAGGTTCCTAGCCTGACCTAGTGACATTTTCACCCCTGCGGTTATTTCTGAGCAGCTCATCGGACTTCTCTAATCCCCAGAAAAGACCTACTGTGAGCAACGGTGGGGAATTCTCTTCACAGCTGTAGCCATTCAGGAATCGACCCGTTGGTCATTTTGACATATGAGGGCGTAACCTGCAATGAAAGTAAAAGCAAACAAAAGAAGAGAAAACAAGGTTAGTGCACTATTCTTTGTTTCTCGTCCACAACGATTCTAGAAAAAATAAAAACTTCAAGACTTGTGAATATTCTCTGTATAAAACGCCCATGCTATCTGCAAGAAGTTCAAGAGACTATTTGTGAACTTTTAAAAAGAAAAAAAGAGTATTCAAAAATAAGAAAAGGAAGAACAGTCACATAACAAAAGAATATACCATAATATGCTGCCAGGCAAAAAACTGTGAACTGTTATCTGAAGCTCACGAAAAGAGTGGGAATTTATGTCCCACGAGAACTAAAGGAGTGCATATTTTCTGTGTTATTATAAGCATCTCTGAGTGTACGTACTTCCATTGCTCAAATGTTATTTGAAGTAACTATGTTAATGCATACCAATGCTAATATAGTATTTGTGTTCCTTCCTTGTAGGTGACTCTCTTGCACATCCCAAAATAGGAAGGCACTGGGGGCATTCGGAGCAGGATAGCAAGCTGGACACCACTCAGAGGGTGCAAGGCTTTGTGTCTTTTATCCAGACCCCTTTCACTTCTGGGACAGTGCCTTATTTGAGGTTATCATTCCTTGGTCGGACATTGTGATGGGAGAGATTGGGTCCAATATCATCTCTGCGGACAATTTCTCCAGGTGAGTGCCCTGAAAGTCACTTTGAACCTTGTTTCATGTGAATTTTTCATTGTCCTAGTGCGTTTCCAGGTTTGCTTAAGGCTCAGGTCCTCAAATATAGCCCGATCTGTCCAATCACCCTTTTAATGTAAAAGGTATTGACACCTCCACATTCACAGCAGCTCTATAGGACAAGAGAAGGCATTGCCAAAGCTAGTAAATTTTAAAGCTTAGGCCTATTGGTTTTGCTAAAGCTTAGGCCTATTGGTTTTGCTAATCCTTTTTCTTCTCTTTGGTTAGTGCAGTGAGTACAAAAGAAGCCACAACTGATTTGTTATAACTTTCACATGCCAATGACACCTTTTGCTTTTGCACATTTTTCTGATATGTTCCTCGAGTAGAATGATCCTAGCAGAGAATGCATTTAAATAATAATTTGACATCTTATCCTAGCAGAGAATGCATTTGAATATTAACTTAAAATTTGCATTGTGAAATGTTGCAAAATAATCTTGCATTGTCCTTTTAATGAGTAAAAG
Source organism: Pleurodeles waltl (assembly GCF_031143425.1). NCBI lineage: Eukaryota > Metazoa > Chordata > Amphibia > Caudata > Salamandridae > Pleurodeles > Pleurodeles waltl. The sequence goes on along the minus strand of NC_090436.1, from coordinate 886,906,148 downwards.
TATGTTTACTGCTATACACTGTATGTTTTAAATGCTGGGATATGGTACTCAGCCTAAGGTCCTTTTGGGTGTGTGAGGCAGCAGAACTGTTCCTGGCGGAAACAAAACAAGCAGCATTACAATATTCTCAAGTAGGAAGTTGGACTAAAGATCCAGCAACAGTACGAACGTGCTGATGTTAAGTTCATACAAAATAGACCCAAATAGATGATACAGACTTCTTTAATGTTATTAAGGAAGGAGCAATGCTACTCAACACCTTTTGAAACACCAATTGACAAAGTCTGTTGTCTGGCACCATACATACAGCATGCACACATGGGAATTAAAATTTAACAAACAATTTAAGACAATCTCCTCGGAAGATGAAATTGATAGCTTGTGCAAAATAATTTGGGACCCTCACTCACAAGATAAGTAGAGAGTTGAAGTAAGAATAAGGGGACGATCTTCAAATTGAAATGAGTTATTGGACACTAATCTATCAACAATCCCATTCTGGGATAATGTCATGAAATCCCTGGTTTACTACCAGCAAATAAAAACAATGAAATAAAGTTGCAAATTCAGAATAATTGTGGGAAAAGCAAAAATATGAATGGACAAACATAGTACACAGTGGAGTTAAGATCTTCACAAAAACACTTAAACAGTTAAAACAACGTTGTAAATATAAGTCAATGGTAAACAACAACCCAATGATAAAACAATTAACAAGTATTTACAAAACAAAATGTTGAAAAAATAAATCAGCATTTGAAGCCAGGAGATGGTTTGGCATTAACAAGTGGGTCCATTCTACGGATAGCATTGCAAATCATCCGAGTTTTCAACACATAGGCCCTCATTCCAACATTGGCGGAATTGACCGCCTACCGACACGGCGGCAGCCGCCAACATACCGCCGCCGTGGCTACCAGCTGTCTACGCGTATCATGACTACCAACAGTATTCCGCCAGATTGCTGGCAGAACACCACCGACGGTCATAGCTGCGGACGGGGGTAAGGCGGCGCTTCTGACAGGGAAGGATTCCCTGGCACTGATAGTGCCTACCGCCATGGTTTTTGTGGCGGTAAGTTTGGCAAGAAAACCATGGTGGAAGTCCGGGTCATAATCCCGAGGGTGGGATTGTGACAGCCGCCTGGCTGGAGCCTGAAGTCTCCAGCCCAGTGGCCGTTACCATCCTGGCGGTCGATGTGTTAAAGTGGTGGTCTTGGATGGCGGTAACCGCCATAGTCCAAATCCCATTTTTTTTACTGCCGGCCTGTTGGCGGTATTACTGCCACTTTAAAACCGACCGCCAGGGTTGTAATGATGGCCATAACATTGATTAGTCATCCTGGGAGAAGCATCTGTTAAACCTCTATTGTGCTCAGCCTAAGGAACTTGCAAGCCAGTTCAATACCTCAAGTGATAATACGACTCATAGTTACATCTCAGGAAATGCTGAAAATGTAAGCTCCTGGCTAAAGGAGGAACAGACAAATAAAATTAACTCATCATCAGTGCCCCACAGTGTAGATACAGTTAGAATAGTAATAGCCCTAAGAAGCAGCAGAGCGCCTGGGCAGTTTTTAAACAAGACTTGAACATCTGGAAAACCCCACTGCTAAGAATATGTAAAGACATTCCTAGCTACAGGCACCATTCCGGACAATAGGCGGGGATCAATTCTGCATCCTATCCATGAGAAGAGGCCTACAGACATCCTCAAAACTACAGAACGGCAGCACTCTCGGATGTGGAAGTGAAGGCTTTTGCCAAAGTCCTGTTGGACGAAATGTAGGACTGGGCTTCAGTCGAAACATTCTTCTGAGATTTCAGACAGGCAGCAGAAAAGGCTGCAAACCACTGGATAATATCACAGCAATTAATCTACTAACCAACAGGGGTTTAATGCAGAACTCCTCCTTATATGTATGCTTCATAGGCTAGGCTATAGTGCAGCTTTTGACAAGGTCAATCTGAATGTGGTGTGGGGAAACCTGAAGGCTTGGCATATACCGGAGCCAGTATTCAAGGTTGTAGTGTCTTCCCCAGCCTAGGCGCCCACCAATGATTAAGCCACACATGGAGCTCTGTATTACACTTCATTCATTTTCATGTAACCGTGAACTCCACATTCTAAACCTTACTTCACTTCTACAGTTCTACAGAGTGCTTCAGGAACCAAAATAATTCTTTCATTCATACTCACCCAATGCTACATCTCCCCCTCCGTTAAATAAAAAATACGAGTGATGAGCCCCATGTCTGAAATGCAAGGAATCTCGTGTAATGGATTTCCCGTAACGTTGGACAGTCACCATGTCTGCTTTGCTGGTTATGGCATTGGATGGCTCAGCATCAAAAGGAACATGAGACCTTGACCATGAGGCCCCGCCCCCTGCCTCTGCTCTAATTTTGGGCTTTTCCGCTGCTGCATCCCTGCAGCCCACCCCCTGCCTCTGCTCTAATTTTAAGCTTTCCTGCCACTGCGTCCCTGATGCCCTGCCCCCCTGCTCGCCCATTTGCCGCCCGCTCCCACCTCCCTGCTGCCCCTCCCTCCACCTCCCCGTATATGGCAGCCGCTGCACGGCCGCACCGCTGGCGTGCCGAAGGCAAGCCCGTCTGCACCCATCCCCGTCCGGACTGCGCCCAGGGCCAGGACCTCCAGTACCCAAGACCGCCACGGCAACCAACGCCACTACACCACCAGCACCCTCCTCGCACTCAACACCGGACGATCACACGCCTGCTTCCTGGCCTTCCTGAAGCACACCCATGGACCCTTCACCTGCCAGAACTGCAGCTTCACCAGCCTCCAAATCGCCAAACTACCCACCGAGACAGACCTCAACTACCTCTGATGCATCCTACTAAACACCCGCTCTGCACACAAACACGCCATTGAATTCTGGGACCTGCTCGACACCTCCACCTCGCTCAAAAGAGACCTGGATGAACGCCTCCTCGGCCCGGACATCGCCATAGCCATTCCAGATGGCTACAAGATCACCCACAGGAATCGCACAAACGGAATCGAAGGCGGAATCGCCATTGTCCCCAAGAACAGCATCAGGGTCACGACCTGCACCAACGACACCCTCAGCACCACAGAACACCTGCACTTCCATATCCACACCAACCCCAACAACACCCTCAGAGGAACTCTCATCTACAGACCCCGCAGACCACGCCATCAGTTCTGCGACTCCATCGCCGACCTCGTCAGCAGGCATGCCCTAGCCTCTGCCGCTACATCCTCCTCGGCGACCTGAACTTTCACCTGGAGAACAACAACGACACCAACTCCACCACCCTAATCGACAACCTCACCACTCTCGGACTCAGACAGCTCATCACAATACCAACACACTCCGCTGGCCAAACGCTAGACCCCGTCTTCTCCGCAAGCCACCACGTCACCTTCAGCCACACCACCGAACTCCCCTGGACCAACCACCCCTGCATCCACTTCACCTTCCGGAAACCCACCGTGCACCACCGCACCCAACAGATCCCCCGCCGCAACCGGAGCAAAGTCAGCGGAGACCAGCTGAACACCAGCCTCGCCTGAAAACCACCCACCGAACCCACCAACCCCGACCTCGCAGCCTGAAACCTCTGGCGCTGGATCGGCGACTGCGCTAACACTCTCGCCCGCTCAATAAACCCTCCAACAGAGGTGCCAGCTGGTTCACCTCAGACCTCCGAGCCTCCAAGCAAACCTGCTGGAAACTGGAGAGGAAATGGCTCCACGAACCGACACCGGACAGCCATGCTGCCTTCAAGAACGCCATCCGCAAACACCATCACCTCATCAGATCTGCCAAGAGAACCTCCTTCAAAGACTACCTTGACAGCAATGCACACAACAGCACGGAGCTCTTCAACATCGTGAAGGAACTCTCCAACCCCAGCTCCAGCACCAGAGACATCCCACCATCACAAGACATGTGCAACTCCCTCGCCACCTTCTTCCACCACAAGATCACAGACATCCATGACAGCTTCAACAACCAGACCACCCCGTCAACCACTGACTCCTCAGACTCTCCACCCACCATCAACTACGATCCCCTGCTCATCTGGGCCAACGTGAACATAGATGACACAATCAAAACCATGAGCACTATCCACTCTGGCTCACCGTCAGACCCATACCCGCACCACATCTTTAACAAAGCCAGCGCCACCGTAGCACCCCACCTCCGCAAAGTCATCAACATCTCCTTTCAGACAGCAACCTACCCTGAGAGTTGGAAGCATGCTGAGATCAATCCCCTACTCAAGAAACCCATGGCGGACCCGAGAGACCTCAAGAATTTCCGTCCCATCTCCCTTCTCCCACTCCCGGCCAGGGTCATTGAGAAGATTGTCAAAGTACAGCTGACCCTCTACCTCGAAGAAAACAACACCCTGGACCCATCCCAGTCAGGGTTCCACAGCAACCACAGTTCCGAAACTGCCCTCATCGCCGCCACCAATGACATAAGGGCCCTGCTTGACAACGGTGAAACCGCAGCCCACATCCTCCTGGACCTCTCTGCCGCCTTCGACACCGCCTGCCACCGCACCCTATGCACACGCCTCCACAACACAGGGATCCGGGACAAAGCTCTGGAGTGGACCACCTCCTTCCTCTCCGGCAGAACCCAGAGAGTCCACCTCCCCCCTTTCCGATCCGAAGCCTCCAAGATCATCTGCGGCATCCCACAAGGATCGGCCCTCAGCCCTACACTATTCAATGTCTACATGGACCCGCTCGCCCACGTCGCCCGGCTACACAACCTCAACATCATCTCCTACGCTGACAACACCCAACTGATCCTCTCCCTCACCAAAGACCCACTCACCGTCAAATCCAACCTCCACAAAGGAATGAAGGCTGTCGCCAAATAGATGAGGAACAGCAAACTGAAGCTGAACTCAGATGAGAGGGAGGTCCTCATCCTCTGTGCCAACTCCTCAGCCTGGGATGACTCCTGGTGGCAGACCGCACTGAGAGCAGCCCTGACACCCACCAACCACGCACGCAGCCTGGGCGTCATCCTCGACTCAACACTCTCCATGACCAAGCAAGTCAGCACTGTCTCCTCATCCTGCTTCAACACCCTCTGCATGCTCCGCAAGATCTACAGATGGATCCCCACAGACACAAGAACAGTCACCCAGGCCCTCGTCAGCAGCAAACTTGACAATGGAAATGCCCTCTACGCAGGAGCCCCGGCCAAACTCCTCACACAACTGCAACACATACAAAACTCCTCCGCATGCCTGATCCTCAACGCACCCCGCCATAGCCACATCACTCCCCACCTGAGAGACCTACACTGGCTCCCCGTCAACAAAAGGATAACCTTCAAGCTTCTCACCCACGCACACAAGGCACTCCACAACACCGGTCCAGCATACCTCAAGAGGCGACTCACCTTCTACACCCCGTTCTGCCAACTCTGCTCAGCTGACCTCGCCCTCGCCACCGTCCCTCACATCCGAAGAGCGACCTCTGGAGGCAGATCCTTCTCCCACCTCGCCGCCAAGACCTGGAACACCCTTCATTGCTCCTACGACAGACCAAAGACCTTCTGACTTTCAGGAAGCACCTCAAAACCTGGCTATTCGAGCTGTAGCAGCACCCACCTCCCGTTAGCACCTTGAGACCCTCACGGGTGGATAGTGCGCTCTACAAATCTATTGATTGATTGATTGAATGTTTTCTCAGGTGATGGACATCTCCTCTTATGAAGACAATGGGCCTGATTTAGAGTTTGGCTGATGGGTTACTCCATCACAGCCATGACGGATATCTCGTCTGCTGTATTATGATTATAATATGGCACATGGGATATCCATCACACATTTCCCAAAGTACGCCCCTCCGCCAAACTCTAAATCAGGCCCAGTGTCTTTTTCATGTCATCTCTTGTCTGCATAGGCCTTCATTTTCTTTCTATGATCCAAGTCTTTTATACAGGTTTCTTCCTCAGTTCTTGATCTTGTGTTGGTCCATTGAGGTAACTTGGCCATCACTGCTCTTCCTAATATCAAGGTTGAGGGCTTTCAACTGTGTTCAAAGGAGGAGTTGTACATTAAGCTTGTAGGCTAGAATGCAAGACAGTCTTAAGATTTTGCTTTTCCAGTGCAGCATGTTGAACAGCTTTTTTTAATGTACTTATGAAATGTTCAACAAGACAATTAGCCTGGGGTAAAAGAGATGTGCTCTTCTGATGCTTCACGTTAAGATGATTGAGAAAGTCTCTGAATTCTCGAATGTTGAAAGGTGGGGCATTGTAAAATTTTAATATCACAGGAATACCCCATGTTGCAATGATGCTGTCTAATCTCTTGATGACTCTTTCTTGAGTGATAGATGAGAGATCTTCTATCAGCACAAGACAGAGGTATTCATCCACAACTACCATCAGGTGAAGTCTATTGTCAAGAGGACTAAAAAGGTCAACAGAAAATGTTTCCCATGCTTTGGCAATTCTGACATGCTTGAGGGGTGTTGAGTGGTTTTTGATGTCAGGAGTTGCATAGATGACAGGCTTTTAACTCTTTCAATTCTTTCATCAAGATGAGGAAACCAAACTCGATCTCAGAGAGCTCATTTTGTGGCAACAATGCCACAATGTCCTTTATAGGCCACTTAAATTATCTGTTGACGCAATTTCTCTGGAATGACAATGCTCGAACCTCTCAGAATAATGGGTTAGTTAAATAAGGCTTGACATTTATCTTTGACATTTTTTTATTCACTGTCACTTGCAAGAGGTTGAGTATGTTGGTTACATGACTGATGTGTAATAATGTCTTTTAACATGTCATTATCTTGGTTCGTGGCAGTGGCAATTTATTCCAACAAAATGGCAGCTTGTGTGTTTGATTTCACAATGAAGTTTAGTTTATATAGGCTTCAGCTGTGTTAGAAGGGGATACCTTGACACTGTATAGGCACTCTGGAGAAATAGTGGGTAGGATTTCTATCTTTCCCTGGATGATGCACAATTGTGTAGTTGTACTAATGTAATCGTAGACCCCAAGGTTCAATGCCAGTAGGTATCTTTGCTTTTGGATTTCCAAAGATAGTCAACAATTCTTGATGATCTGCCACAAGCATAAAGGGCTTTCCAAATAGGATCTCATGGAATTGTACACAAGCCCACACCACTGCTAAACTCTCTATTTCAGGTTGTGAATAAGCATGTTAAGTCCGGGCCAACACTTTGCTTGTATATGTCACAATATGTCTTCCAGCACTTTGGTGTCTGCTGTGCTCTTAAACCAAAAGGGCTAGCATCAACAATAAGTTCTGTATGGAGCTTTGGATCAAAATATGCCATTTCAGTAGTGTTCCAGGTAGCTTGTTTGATTCCCTTAAAGCTTTTCTCACATTCATATGACCAGTGAAGTGAAACATTCTTTTTCGTCTGGAACAGTAACTGGCCATGCCAAGGAATGAACATAACATGGAAACATTGTGCAGGGGATTTGTAGTTGACAACGCTTGTACTTTGGCTGGATCTGGTGTCATGCCCCCAATAGAAAAGATATGGTCAAAAAAATGTATCTTTGTCTTATTGAATTCATATATCTCACCATTCAAAGCTAAACCTGCATAAACAAGTGAATGACACACTTGCCTGCAAACTTTATTGTGCTCCTTCTGTGTAGCTCTGAAAACCAATATGTCATTGCTATAGTTAAAAGCAATCTTGCCAGGCTGTATGATATATCGAATGACATCTTGAAAAATCTCTGCAGCTGATGACACACCGAAACTTAGACTTTTGTATTAAAACAGACCAATATATATAAAAAAAGATTGTAATGGACCTGCAATTCTCCTCATGTTTCAGCTTATGATATCCTTTATTTAAATCAATGGAAGAAAAGACCTTTGCACCATTCAGTTGTGTTGTTATGTCTGCAATGTACCTACTGGATGTTGTTCTCCTTCAATTACCTTGCTTGCTTGACACATATCCACGCATCTGCATACAGCTCCTTCACTGCCCTTTGTTGGTACTACCACGATCGGAGAAACCCAGGGCTTCGGACCAGTAGAACACTCAATGATATCATGTTTGAGCAATGACTAGAATTCCCTTTCAAAATCTTCATTTAAATAAAATGCAATTCTTTGTGTCTTTGGGCAACAAAACAGACATCCTCATTAATATGCAATTGTATTTTCATAGGCTCAAGTTTTCCTAATTAATGAAACAATGATCGGAAATGACTTACTATTTTGTGATGAGCATTCAGGCTGTAGTTCACTGAGAGCAGTCCCATATCAGCAGCTGTGCTGAAATGGAGTAAACAGGCACTTAACGCTGTACCTTGAACAATGGGAATGGGTGCTTGGTCTTTTGTTTTCTTGTGATTAATCGTCACTCCAAATTAATCTTTACTTTTCAATGGTGTTGATGCAGCCCATGTGTAAATTTCAGTTTCAAATTACGTCAGTTTTGGCAAGGTAGATGGTACATTATGGGGGTCATTCTGACCCCGGCGGGCGGCGGGAGCCGCCCGCCTGGAGGGAACCGCCAGAAGACCGTACCGCGGTCAAAAGACCGCGGCGGTCATTCTGGGTTTCCCACTGGGCTGGCGGGCGACTGCCAAAAGGCCGACCGCCAGCCCAGTGGGAAACACCCCTCCATGAGGATGCCGGCTCCGAATGGAGCCGGCGGAGTGGAGGATGTGCGACGGGTGCAGTGGCACCCGTCGCGTATTTCAGTGTCTGCAAAGCAGACACTGAAATACAAAGTGGGGCCCTCTTACGGGGGCCCCACAACACCCCTCACCGCCATCCTGTTCCTGGCGGGCGGAACCGCCAGGAACAGGATGGCGGTGAGGGGGTCGGAATCCCCATGGCGGATTGCCATGGGCAGCGGAAAGTCGGCGGTACACCGCCGGCTTTCCGCTTCTGGCCGCGGCTGTACCGCCGCGGTCAGAATGCCCGGCGGAGCACCGCCAGCCTGTTGGCGGTGCTACCGCCGACCCCGGCCGCCGGGGTCAGAATGACCCCCTATATTTTTCTTCAGGTATAATAATTAATGCACCACTGTCAATAATGAAAGGTATCGACTATTGTTTGCGAATGAGGAATGCACCTCAGTGTCATTAAAAAGCTTGTTTTGAAAGGATCAAGATAACTTTCCTAAGATTCACAATGGGAACAGCATTTTGAGTTTACATAAACACCTAAATGACCTACTGATAGGAGAGAACTGGGAATGGACCAACTACAATCATTTTAAAATGGCTATCAAGTCAGTGGCTAACTTGTCCTCTTTTAATAAAAACATAGAGGCCTTCATTAAGCTATCAAGAGCACAGCTTCTTAGAACATCCTATCCCTCACTGACCCCGCAACCATATCTGTTTGTAAACATGAAACAAACTACAAAGAACACATTTATAAGACTGAGATTTATGCTGGTACCACTCAAAACTCTACAGTCATGGAAGAACAATGCTGTATGGGCCTGTTACAGAGGGTATGGATACTGATCGGAATCAATAGCACATGTAGGATTGATATGTCCACTTATACTTCCCTTTAGACGGGAATACTTATGTGTGTGCTTCAACCGATAGGGTATAAGGTTGATTGAGGTAACAATTAAGGAGTGCCTCTGTGAGGTGGATTATCAGCTAACTCACCATTTACTAAAATTCTTCAATCTAGCTATATCTGACCTCAAAAGTGTCCCTTCATGCCCATTCATCACCCCTGCATAAACCGATCTGTTGGCCTGGGCATGCACTCATCATATCCAACTGGCATCATGTTGGGGACATGAACGAGAGTTTAATGTGATGCAGCTATGGTTACATCTGAATGTACATTATAAGGCACTCTATAGTGCTTCCATTTTTAGGTGTCACCTGCACAGCGCTTATGCTGTGCTTGTGAAATCTATTCTATTCAATATAAATCTTAAAAGGGCTTACATCCCACCCTTGCTTTTCATTGGCTCCTGTGCTTGCACTTGCTTCTTCTCCCTTTCTATTGGCTGCAGCATATTTCCTGCGTTTACCACAGCTTGTTCCTCATGTGTTTGCACTTATCAGTATCCCGTGGCACAAGTAATGTTTTAATCCACTTTTGTGGGTGGAACTTCTTTTATTTGCTTTTGTCTTTCGTCTGCACCACATGGTTTGTTAAAGTGTACCTAATATCTCCCTGCACGTAGTTGAAGTGTGGTTGTCGTCGCCATGTTTTGTTGCTTTTCCCTTTGATTTAACTTAATTTTCTTAGCATACATTTCGAGGACTTTGAGTGTGCCCACATGCGTACACACTAGCTCGAGTGTGAGAGAAGCACAGCATGAATTTCTGGAGCAGATGTTGCAAGAAACCTCACTATTTCCATCTTTAGATTAAACGCTTCAGTGTGCGCAGCGACCTAAAGTACAGCTTTAATACAGATGCTGCCCGGGTAATGCATTGATGTGAGTATCTCGTTTGTATTATGGATTTGTGATTGCGTTTCACTATAACTGTTCTTTGTAGGCATGCCTTTTTGTGTGTCATGTGTGTATGCAAAGAAAGTGTACCATGCTAGAGAACTCCTGCCCTATTTCATTCATATTTACATCCACTGAAGCAGTTTTACTGCACAGCGCAGAACACCCCCTACAGTTCCACAGCTCTCCAGCCACATCCTAATGCAACCACATAACGCTCTTTCTTTTGGACAGGGTATATTTGTAATTATGAGAGAGCGTAGCTTATATAATCTATATTAACATGAAATGATTATATATTAATGTGTGATGATGCCGCATAGAAACTATAATAATAGCGATTTTTTTGCTTAAACGTGCACCCGAATTGTGACCACGAAGAGTGGCCCCCAATGTATACGCAAACTAATAATGATGAATAAAATGTTTATGTTATGTTCAAATTAAGATTATATTAACATTTGCATTATTGAACCTGTATTGAAAATCCTCATAGGCCTTAAGTTAGCGTGAGCTGCGGCCTAGCTGCTAGGCTCTCATATTAAATGCTTTTTTCTGTTTTTCAGTGTGCTGACTCACAAGGGGCCATGACCCCGCAATGTTCTTTTTCTTCAAGCTTGGAAGATGAATGTAACCATGTTAAATCCGTTCCCAGGCGCATCTTCCTTGCTCTGGAATAAATGTTATAATAATATTGAAACAAGTGTAGATTAATGTAATGTACAAGGTCATTCAAACCGGGGACGACAAGAGAACTGCTGACCAAAAGATGTACAAAGAATTACCAAGAGATGAAGTAACACCGGATGTGCCAGCTTTGAAGACGTCAATTACGAAGACCAATCAAAATCTTGTAAACCAATATGGGGTGAAGATTGGGATTACCTAATGTCAAATTTAATAGGTTAAAGATAGTCGGGTATAGCAAGTGTCCAATAGACTTTTGGGGGAATGTACTACGAAAAAGGGATAGAAACCCATGTCACAGAGAGGTCATTAGAGCGAGTTAAGGAATGCTATTGATTTTATCCAGAATCTTTGTCACTCTGATTGGTGATTTGAGACTTATTAAAACCATCCTCACCCATAGGCTGCCCATTTACACTTTTCCTCCTTATGAGGGAAGTGCCCCTTTTGCCCTTTAGTTGAGTCCTGACTGATGGCGTTCTGACTGATGTCCTGAAGACGAAGACTGAACCTGTTCGCTGACCTAATCTTTGGAGGGTAATTATGACAATGCATTTGTAATTTGTCTGTTTGCTTTTCCTTTCTAGGTACCAACTGCTTGTTTTGACAGAGACCATAGCTAGATGTTTTCCAAATTGGTGTTCTAAATTGTTTTGCATGAAGCCCAACATGCGAATGCTAATTAGTGGTTAGGACAGGGGTTTACCAACTGACGCAAATAGACAAATGACTGACATTATGCTATGTTGAACTGATGCGTAATTGACACTTTGCTATTCCTGATCTATGTTTACGCCGTGCTATGTTCTGATGTTTGTGATTCTCATGTTAGTGAAATCTTATCACAGTTGCCACATCGTGACTATGCTATTATGCTTCTTGGTATTGAGATTAACTCTTTTGCTCGTAGATTGTAACCAATAGGGAATAAAATTCATAAAATTCTATTAAACTGGTGTGGTTATTCATGGCTGAAAGGTCATGGTAGCGTCGTTGAATTGATTAATGACTTTGACTAAAGTGAAATGTATTGTTGTGATAAATATTGGTGACATTATTGATATATTGATTGATATACTGATCAGCTATCTCATCCTACGGTGTCTCTCAACTGGGTCAAAAGATTCAGTGGCCTAAAACGAATCCTAATGTGTCATAAATTAACACAAAGGGACGCGTTAACAGTTCTGGTAGCAGAGCGACGGTTAGGCCCTTTGGGGCCCTAGGACAGAGAATCATTGTTTAATTTGTTTTTCTGTGATAATGCAAATTGGAGGTATGATGTGTTTCTAAATTCACCATGACTTTCTCGGGATCTCCGAGCCTGCCTAAGTGAGTTGGGAATGTTCTCGGCGTCAGAGCATGTGTGATATAGGGTTTTGCGCTTGCTCAGCTTATGCCTTTTGCATGTGATTGTGAAATCTGTGTGTATCTAGGTTAGGTAAATGTTGTTTTAGTAGGAGTGGGCGTACTCCGCAGTATGGGAGTAGGGAAGTCGGCGTACTTCATATGAGTGTGGCGCTTTGTGCTCAAAATTATCCACGTGGTTGGTTGTTCATGTACGGACTCCGGAGTATATTGACAAGTGTAGGAGACACTTGGGTTTATGTTGTAATCTGTGCGGTTTAATAGGTCAATCAGGTGTGGTTGACTGGTCGAGTTTGAGTCAAATTGTATGTGTGAAACCTTCGATGGAGATTTAGCAAGTTCTAAAGTGCACTAGGACGAACCATTGACAAGTCGAGAGTAGGATTTGCAGGTCGAATTCTGCTTGCGTATGTGGGAATTGAGAAGGAGAGAGTAGCGGCCGAGGCTTCAAGTGAAATCTCTGTAAAGTTCTGAAGCGAATTTTACCCTTCCTGTAGTAAACTGGCAGATTTGTGTTGTTGTTAAAGGTGCTTGCAGTAATTTTGCATTAGTTTCTGTGAATTCAGTGAGGGGCGGACGAGCCGCAAGACTTTGTCAGCTGCAGTGTGTGAGTGTGACGTCAGTGGTGCCGCGCTGAGATAGGTCAGTTGTCGAGAGGGGTCGCGCACAGATTGGCTGCCATCCGTGAGAGGCAATAGGTTGAGAAAGGTGGGTGAAGAGTGTCCTGGGAATTAAGGTAATTTTATGATTAAATTACAAATAAGAGAAAACGCAAAGATGAATTTTGTCAAGGCTTTTAAGAGTGCTCTGAAAGGAGATGTATACATTATGGCGACTGAAGGGGAGCCTACATCGCCTGAAGGTACTCCAGCTTACATGGTCATGGAGGTAAAAGGTGTCGCGCCTTGTTTATGGATGAAAAAGTGGTGCAAATTAACAGAGAAAGAGGGATGTTTAGCATTCCCAGAACATGCGACATTCAATCCGAAAGTTCTAGAGAATTTAAGGTGGATGTTAAGTACACAAAAACCCCTCCGAAGCCAGCTCAATATGAGGCTTTAGCGATTTGGGATTTGATGGCCCTTAAACATAGACAAGAAAGACTCCAAAGGATATTAAAAAGAGCAGAAAAGTCCTATGCAGAAGCTAGATGGTTAATGAGAACAAAATGTGGAGACGGGGAATAGTTAATGGATTAAAATTGTTCCCAGCAATAACACAGGGAGAAGAGACGCAGGGAAAGAAAGCCTCCTGTAAAACAGAGAAAGACTCTAGCAAACCTAAGGAAGCTAAGAGACCTTGGGAAGAGGAAGACAATTCAGAAGATGAGGAATTCATGGACCGAATATTACATGATCGCCCACCACCTTATGCGGTGAGCGACAATGTCCCGAGCACTAGTATGGGTACTGGGAACCAGACGCAAGAGAAGGGAGTTACTGACACGGTTCAGAATAGTGATACGGCTTCGATACAGAATGGTGTCAGTGTACCCACTGCGCCAGACATGCAGATACAGTTGCAACCTCCACCGCAGATACAGAGAATCTATCCAGATGTCCCAGTGCTTGAGACTACTACAAATCTGATAGTGTCGCCAGACCCGATATATGCAAAATCGAGGTTAGTGCAGATGGAGTCAACTCCGAAATTACTGTCCCAGCCTCAGTCACAACTGATACCAGGATATAACCCAGTAGCCGGTCCTCCATTACCTGTCCCGGGTACTTTAGAACAGACCTATGGAGTTACTGCTCCATGAAGTTTGGGACCAGGTCAGACACCTGCTGCAATATCGTTACCAATTACTGTTGGTCCACCGGTGCCATTGCATGCACAGGGTAAATCAGGCGTATGTGACCAGGGAGTAATGACCCAAGATGCGATCAGAGGAGGGTCCATAGGAACTCCCCAGTTAATGGCTCCAGGAGAGCCAGCAGTTGAAAAGCCGAGGTCTTTAATAGATCTTAGCCCAGTGGAAGCACCATTAGAGGCAATGCGTCAGGCAGGGCTAGGGGTGTTAACCCCACAGACAATAGGTACGAATGCTTCACAGACGCCAATGATGCATGCAGGGAACATTTCACTGCAAGGTTTTACAGTACAACAGTTGAATGAATGGCTAGAAAAGACCTATGCTTCACAAAAGACTACAGTGACTGCCGTAGAACCGGAAAAGATAGGGCAAGATGAGTACCTGAATTTCGTGAGACTGGGAGTGGAAGCTGCTGAACTAGTGGACAGAACAATGGGGGTAAACAGATTAGAGTCATACACCGAAGCAGAACTGAGATATCTGTGTCCTAAGATTACTAAAGAGGTGGGTAAGGTGCATCAGAGATTAGCAAATCTAGCCGACAAGTACAACATTGATATTGAGAATACTAAACATTTGAAAAGAAGCTACAGATTAGACTTTGATTCAAAAGACTTTGAGGACATGAGGTCTGCTGGAATGAAGGCGCATTTAAAAGAAATACTGCAAAGTGCACAAATCTGGGGTGCGCTAGAAAAATGGGAAGGCAGATGGGCAAAGAAAAGAGATAAGGAGAGAGACAGCCCAGGGTCGAGTCAGACTAAAGCTTCACCCGATACGGAATCAGTAAAAATACTACCCATGAGAGAAACAGCTGGTGGTGTTTTAATTCATGTGCCGTGGTCTAGAGGAGACATCCTATCTTTTACAAATGATTATCCCAGGTTGAAAGAGAAACCGATCGAGTGGTACCAACAAACAGATAGATTTGTGAAACTTGCAAAATGTCTCTGGGAAGACTTGAATACTCTGTTTGAGATCATTGTTCCGCCTGATTTGTGGCTCGAATGCAAGAGAGGGGTAGATTGGCTGACAAAGGAGCCGGCAAGGGAGAAGGTGACCGGAGCACCCTCTCAAGAAGTGATGAAGTATTATCATAAAGTGATTGAATTTTTGAAGCAGAAAGTGTCGCCGAAGGTGACCGACTGGCAGAAAATCGACTGAACCTCACAGGAGGTTAAGGAATCAATACATGCTTACTATGAGAGGTTATTAAAGGCATTCAAACATTACAGTGGTACTGAGACCATTGAGCCGAAAGATATGAACCATCTTGTATTCAGATTTGTTGAAGGGCTGAGACCAGAAGTTAGCCAGATGATTAAGAATCATTTGATTTGTTGGCAAGCGAAGCCAATTGATGAGGTGTTGCAGTATGCGAAATACTGTAGCAACGAAATTGAGCTGAAGCAGAAAAAGTTGAAAGAGAAAGTGATGGTGATGCAGATAAGGGCTGCGCAAGCAGGTATGCAGGGAAATGGAGTTCAACAAATGATACAACAGCCACCGCAAATGAATGGTGTGTTTCAGGCGCAACCGAGAGGTCGAGGTTTTGTAAATAGCGGTCCAGACTTAAATACTGTTGTGGTCCAAAACGATGTGCAATGGATGAAAAAGATGTCACCATATCACGCGTGCGGGGGCGTGGGGCATTGGAAACGGGAGTGTCCAAATGTGGTGCAGGATAGTGTCGTCCAACAAAGCACTAATGTCAGTACATTTCAAAATCTGAGAGGACCAAAGATGAGAAATCAAAACTCGAATTTTCAAAATAACATGGTACAGATGCAAGGGGTACAGCCCGTGCAGCAAATGCAAATGCCGTGTGTTCAGCCAGCGCAAATGCAACAAGTACAACAGCAGGTTCCCATGGTACCTAAACAGCAAATGCAATTACCAGTGGCTCCGATTGGACAGCAGCAGGTGATGCTTTCTCAGCAGGTCACAGGTCAGGTAATGAGTCAAAATAATACTGTACAACAATTCCCATTGCAAGATGAAGATGGAATGAATGAGGAGTGGTCGGATGACAGCTCAGATAGCGAAGAATGCAGGCTCGCAGCGTCCCTAGAAGTAGATCAGAGGGGACCCTATGTATAGGGAAAGGTAATGGGTCGATACCGGAGCTACACACTCTACAGTCAGAAGTGCAGAAGTTCAAAAATTACCACTTTCGGGGCGTACGATAAGGGTGGTCGGAGTAGCAAACCAGTACCTGACAAACCCGATTACAGATCCAGTACAGGTTGAGATTGGCAACTTCCAGGGACTGCATAAGTTTGTAGTCTGTGACTCAAATCCGGTATCCCTACTGGGGAGGGACTTACTGTGCAAGACAAAATGTTCGATTACATGTACCAATGATGGAATTGAAGTGCAAACAAACAGTGATGATGAAGGAGATGAAGGTCAGTTCTCAGAATTAGAGACAGGAACTACAAATGAAGATTACCCCTTGATTACATTGTTCCCAATGCTTACTGTGATTGATCTACCTGCTGAACTACAAGGAACAGTGACAGAGAAAGTGTGGGATTTGACAGGAAAGGAAGTGGGATTAATAAAAGGAGTAGAACCAGTTAAAGTACAAGTGAAGCCAAATGCAGTGTTTCCCCAGGTGCCACAATATCATATGGCACAAGACGTTCTTATTGAAGTGTCACAAATAATTGCAGACTTTATGAAACAGGGAGTCCTGAAGGAAGTATTGAGCAGCCATTGTAATTCACCGATAATGGGTCTGAAAAAGCCGTGTGGGAAGCTTCCAATTGTGCAGGACCTAAGGAAAATAAATGAGATTGTGGTAAAATGTTGCCCCATAGTGCCGAATCCAGCGGTAATTATGTTTCAGGTTCCATGTGATGCTGAGTGGTTCACCGTTGTAGACCTGTCACAAGCCTTCTTTTCGATACCTCTTCACGAGGACAGCCAGTTTTTGTTCAGTTTCAAATTCCTGGATAAGGTGTACGGTTGGTGCATAATTCCTCAAGGGTTTTCTGAGTCACCGTCTATCTTCAATCAGATATTGAAAAAGGATTTAGAATCCTTAGTGCTGCCTTTTAATTCAACTCTAGTGCAGTACATTGACGATTTGCTGATCGCATCCAAAACAAGGGATAACTGTAAATATGACACAATTGCCTTACTGAATCATTTGGGAAAGAACGGACATAAGGTGTCACCCAAGAAGCTGCAGTACTGTCAGAAAGAGGTGAAGTATCTAGGACATTTGATCGAAAGAGGGTCCAAGAGAATATCGAAAGAAAGAATTACAGCCATTTTGCAAATGAACCCCCCAACAACGAAGAGAGATGTTAGGATGATTTTGGGAATGGTGGGCTACTGTCGCCAGTGGATACCCAACTTCTCAATTATATCAAAACCATTGATAAGGCTGACAGGTAAAGAGATCAAGGATGAGCCGTATACCATAGCCTTGTCCGAAGAAGAGCTTGAGTCATACATGGAACTGAGAGAGTGCATGTGCAGGGCACCAGCTTTGGGTATCCCTGATTACACGAAGCCTTTTCTACTGTTTTGTCATGAACGTGATGCTTGTTTTTTGTCTGTCTTGGCACAGGTCCATGGAGGTGCGAATCGCCCTGTAGCATATTTTTCAGCTACCTTGGACCCCGTCGCAGCAGCCTTACCGGGTTATTTGCGCTCAGTTGCAGCAGTTGGTCAGAGCCTTACGCAATGCAAAGGCATAGTAATGGGATACCCCCTGACAGTAATGGTTCCGCATTCAGTTGAAACTTTGTTGACTCGAACCAAAACTCAGCACATGACAAATGCTCGCCTTACCAAATATGAGACAATCATACTGGGGTCACCTAATGTTTCGCTGAAACTATGTACTGTGTTGAAGCCGGCAACTTTACTTCCTGCTGAGAGTGCTGAAGTTAATCATAAGGAGAAGTTGAGCATGACTGTCTTGAGGTAACAGAACTATGTACCAAACCGCGACCTGATATCCAAGATACACAGTTGAAGGAAAATGATTGCATTATGTTTGTTGATGGGTCTTGTTTGAGAGATTCCATCGGAACACTGAGAGCTGGTTACGCTGTATGTACCATAGCTGGTATCATCGAAGCTTCCTGGCTTGAGAGAGTGTTTTCCGCACAAGTGGCAGAGTTGATTGCCCTTACTAAGGCATGCCACGCAGCTGTAAATCTGAGAGTCACTATCTATACTGACAGCAGATACGGTTTTGGAATTGTACATGATTTTGGCCAACTGTGGTCGCAGAGAGGTTTCATGACCTCTTCCGGTTCTCCTGTGAAAAATGGTGAACAAATAAAGGATTTGTTACATGCAATTCAGTTACCTCTTGAAATTGGCGTGGTGAAATGCAATGCTCATGTTAAATCACAAGACTTTGTTTCCATGGGGAACGGCTATGCAGATCAAGTCGCGAGGTTTTGCGCATTTAATTGTATATTGTTCAAGGATTAGTGGGAATTGTTACCACAGACTGAAAATGACACATGCTTGAACTTTGCATAAAGAGTGGTCGATACCCTAGATGAGCTAAAGACACTACAGGGTCGTGCTAGAAAAGAGGAAAAACGCTCCTGGCAAAGAATGCAGTGTGTACAGAGAGCTGACGACTTGTGGGTCTCAGAGGAGGGGAAATTAGTTTTGCCAAACAGTCTTCTGTCACAGTTCGCTAGGCTTTATCATGGACAGGTTCATCTTGGAAGGGATGCAATGATCAGGTCATTCAAAATCGATTGGTTCAACCCAAAGTTCAGACATGCCGCAGAGGTTACCTGTCACAGGTGCATCATCTGTCAACAGATGAATGCGGGAAAAGGGACTGTGGCAACTTTGAGCGACATTGGGAGAGCTGGTGGTCCATTTAGCAAGATGCAAATGGATTTCATTGAGATGCCTGTTTGTGGAGGATTGAAGTACGTGTTGGTGATTGGGTGTGTTTTCAGTCACTGGATTGAAGCTTACCCCACACATAGAAATGACAGTCTCACAGTTGCAAAGCTACTACTTAGGGAACTGATACCCAGGTTCGGGTTTCCGGTCTCTATAGAATCAGATAGGGGCAGACACTTCGACAATGAGGTGATTAAACTCCTGTGTGCCGCATTAGACATCGAACAAAAACTGCACTGTAGCAATCGCCCTGAAGCATCAGGATTAGTAGAGCAAATGAATGGTACCTTGAAATCGAGAATGGCAAAGGTGTGTGCAGCTACCAATATGAAATGGCCAGATGCATTACCCTTAGTGCTGATGTCAATGAGGAACACCCCTGATAAGAAGACAGGACTATCTCCCCATGAGATCCTCATGGGCAGAGCTATGAGATTACCGGCAGTACCTGCGAATGCCCTAGTGAATATCACAGATGATATGGTGTTGGACTACTGCAAAAGCTTGGCTGATGTGATTCGCTCTTTCTCTCACCAGGTAGAAGCTAACACATTGCCACCGATTAGAGATCCAGGTCACACCCTGCAAGCCGGTGACTGGGTGGTTGTCAAGAAGCACGTGAGAAAGTCGTGTTTGGAGCCGCGCTGGAAGGGGCCATATCAAGTAATCTTGACAACAACTACTGCTGTGAAATGTGCAGGCATTCCAAATTGGATACATGCCAGTCACACGAAAAAGGTAACATGTCCAACTGACGAGGAACTTGAAGTTTCCGGAACAACAGTTCCAGAGAGAGAAGTCTCAGGGCCAGAAAACAGCCAAGAAGGAACTGAGACTGCAGGAGAGCCCAATGAGAACAGCCTAGTCCCTCAAACAGTGAATGAGTTTGAAAGAGGAGACAGTGTGCCTATCTCAGTAGAGGCAGCAGGAGAACTAAATCAAGGAGAGGTTCTCCCAGAAGTAGATGGATACGGGTTAGAACTTGAACCCGTTACAGATCAAGAAGAAGAAGAAGAAGAAGAAGGGAAAATAATAGAAAGAGATCAAAGTGTACCGGCATCCCCTGAACCAGTTGCAGGTCCATCAAGCGAAAACACCATATTACAAGAGGAGGGTGCTGTTCAGCGTCTTGAAAAGACAAGTTGGAAGAAAACACACAAGGGTGATAACAGGCCAGAGAAACCGGTCGCAAGAGTAAGAAGCATACCAAGTGAAACAATAATAGAAGAGACTGATGCATCCCGAATAGAAGTCCTAAGTGAAGGAGAATTGCAAGGTGAACGCAGATTGAAAAGAAAAAGAATCGCAAATAGAAGGTACACAGGTCCTGAATGGGCGTATGCAACAACATCTGAATGGCAACAAGAATTCCTAGTATTCTGTTTTGATCGAGAAGTACCAGGTCAATACTACGGTACCTGAAATAACTCAAAGAAAATACTTTGTTAACGTTGATAACGTGAAAAAAAACGAAAGAAAAGAGACGTATAAATTACCGGATGAGACGCTGACTATGACAAGCTGCTAACATGATTTGACAAGGGGGTCCTGGAGTGAGTGAAACGCTGTAAATATTATACGCAGAGAGACTTTTGCATCAAAGAAAGAGAAAAAAAAAGAGTTTTATATCGTCCTCAAGTTGATTGTTATTCTGCTATTTGATTCTCTACAGACATGGCTTATAATAGAGGGAGTAACCAGAAGGGTAAGGTGTGTGGTTGGTTAAGCCTTATAATAGGTATTGTGTGTGCAGTAATAATTGTAGGAGTGATTGTGGGAATGCCTTGGTTAGATAAGAAAACAACTAACGCTGTTTCAAAACCTGAGACTACAACATTAACACCGTGGGAAAGATTTGAGCAGGATGCAAGATACTTGCATGAGGGGACTAATTCAAAGGGGGCGCTTTCTACTAATGTCTTCCATTGCTTGCTGAATGAGTATGTTGAGACCATGGATGCGAAGAGCTGTTATGTGTGTACAAAGATTCCTTCATCAGTGCAAGAAGCGGTCACCTATCATAGCTTACCACTAACATACGGGATTAGCTGTAGCTTGCTACTAACACGATTCTATCATCAAGAACATGTGCAATACTTTTATTCAAATCTGGATGTTGTGTTTTCTTTTGTGCCTGTGATTGAGTTTCTGAAGAAGCTAGCTAAAGAGCAAAATATAAAAATAGTTAGGGGTTTCTTCGAACCGACGCTTACATTTGGAACAGCTTATGCACACCGGAACAATCTAACCTGCTTATTGTCACCTGTAGAGAAAAGCTTCTTAGATCACACTGATGATAGACGCAAAGCATTGAAGGAAAGATTAGAGAAGGGGCTAGAAAAACGCACATATGCAAATGATTATGCTTACACCGCTATCAAAACACAAGGCAAATTAGCTATAGATGCATTACATGTAGGGAGGCTTTGTATATATGGGCCAAAATCTGAGCAGGACAATTTATTTGTGGGAACAAGTGAATGTAGGCATGTGTTTTTGTTTCAGAGTAAATGGACATTTATGTTGAATGGACAGGATCCAGCTATCCCTGGGATCTATTATATCTGTGGGCTTAATGCTTATTACCGTCTCCCTAAGGGATGGTATGGGACATGTTATTTGGGAATAGTTTTCCCAAAGATTTACCAGATTGATGACTTGAAGCAAATACCTAAAACGTCTGAATTACAACACACTAGACAAAGTGTTGCTGCCATTGGTGATATATTTGGAGCCATAATCCCTTCAGTAGGGGTTATCTTGAACTCCATGAAGATTCAAAGGTTTTCTACTATTGTGGATAACATGCTGACAAATTTTACAGGGGCAATACTCCTGATGGATACTGAACTTGCTGCGGAAAGAGCTATGACACTTCAAAATCGACTTGCTTTAGACATTCTTTTGGGAAAGAGTGGAGGGGTCTGCAAGATGCTCAACGAGCGTCATTGTTGCTCATTCATTCCAGATAATAGTAAAAAGATTAGAGGTATGCTAACTAACCTAACTAAAGATAGTGCAGATTTGAAAGATTTGAAGGAACCTGGAGTGTGGGAGAAATTTGGAAAAGGGATTGCCAGAGTAGGGAGCTGATTTGGCAACATTTGGAATGGGGTACTTGCAAAAATACTAGTGGGTCTATTAATTGTTCTGGCCTGTCTATTAGGATTATGGGGAGCATGCAAAATTAATGATAAAATTAAAAGAGATTGAACAAAAAGAACCAGGAGAAATGAAGAAACTGAAAGGGAGAAAATGTTCAACAAAATTTGGGAAAGTTCACACAAGGGACAAGATGTTGAAATGCGCATTATGCGTAAAGTGAAAAATTAAGTGAAAGGTCAAAGGGAAAGGTTTGTGTGGAGACGAGCGTCATCAGAGGAGGGACTGAGAGAGCGTAGTTTATATAATCTATATTAACATGAAATGTTTATATATTAGTGTGTGATGATGCCACATAGAAACTATAATAATAGCGATTTTGTTGCTTAAACGTGCACCCGAATTGTAACCACGATGAGTGGCCACCAATGTATACGCAAACTAATAATGATGAATAAATTGTTTATGTTATGTTCAAATTAAGCTTATATTAACATTTGCATTATTGAACCTGTATTGAAAATCCTCATAGGCCTTAAGTTAGCGTGAGCTGCGGCCTAGCTGCTCAGCTCTCATAGTAAATGCATTTTTCTGTTTTTCAGTGTGCTGACTCACAAGGGGCCATGACCCCGTAATGTTCTTTTTCTTCAAGCTTGGAAGATGAATGTAACCATGTTAAATCCGTTCCCAGGTGCATCTTCTGTGCTCTGGAATAAATGTTATAATAATATTGAAACAAGTGTAGATTAATGTAATGTACAAGGTCATTCAAACCGGGGACGACAAGAGAACTGCTGACCAAAAGATGTACAAAGAATTACCAAGAGATGAAGTAACACCGGATGTGCCACCTCTGAAGACATCAATTACGAAGACCAATCAAAATCTTGTAAACCAATATGGGGTGAAGATTGGGATTACCTAATGTCAAATTTAATAGGTTAAAGATAGTAGGGTATAGCAAGTGTCCAATAGAATTTTGGGGGAATGTACTACGAAAAAGGGCTAAAAACCCATGTCACAGAGGTCATTAGAGCGAGTTAGGGAATGCTATTGATTTTATCCAGAATCTTTGTCACTCTGATTGGTGATTTGAGACTTATTAAAACCATCCTCACCCATAGGCTGCCCATTTACACTTTTCCTCTTTATGAGGGAAGTGCCCCTTTTGCCCTTTAGTTGAGTCCTGACTGATGGCGTTCTGACTGTTGTCCTGAAGACGAAGACTGAACCTGTTCGCTGACCTAATCTTTGGAGGGTAATTATGACAATGCATTTGTAATTTGTCTGTTTGCTTTTCCTTTCTAGGTACCAACTGCTTGGTTTGACAGAGACCATAGCTAGATGTTTTCCAAATTGGTGTTCTAAATTGTTTTGCATGAAGCCCAACATGCGAATGCTAATTAGTGGTTAGGACAGGGGTTTACCAACTGACGCAAATAGACAAATGACTGACATTATGCTATGTTGAACTGATGCGTAATTGACACTTTGCTATTCCTGATCTATGTTTACGCTGTGCTATGTTCTGATGTTTGTGATTCTCATGTTAATGAAATCTTATCACAGTTGCCACATCGTGACTATGCTATTATGCTTCTTGGTATTGAGATGAACTCTTTTGCTCGTAGATTGTAACCAATAGGGAATAAAATTCATAAAATTCTATTAAAGTGGTGTGGTTATTCATGGCTGAAAGGTCATGGTAGCGTTGTTGAATTGATCAATGACTTTGACTAAAGTGAAATGTATTGTTGTGATAAATATTGGTGACATTATTGATATATTGATTGATATACTGATCAGCTATCTCGTCCTACGGTGTCTCTCAACTGGGTCAAAAGATTCATTGGCCTAAAACGAGTCCTAATGTGCAATAAATTAACATAAAGGGACGCGTTAACAGTTCATAATGTTTTGTTTCCCTTCCAGCGGGTGATCCCTGGAAGCAAACTCAGCGTTTCACTTCCACCGTGTGTTTTACAGATAATAACTGTTTGCTATTCTGTGAAGAAGCAACACCCAAAAAACAGCTAGAAAGATGCAAGTCCAGTATTGATTTCACATATTATTTCATTCACTTTCAAAGGTGTGCTCTTTGAAAAGCAAATTCTGAGTTTCAGTTGGATGCTGTTCATTTTAATATATTTTCTTTCATTTTCAGCACCCACCCCCGAAAAATCGAACGCATATTTTAAATCGGACTGAGCGTATTTAAAATAATAATCGCTTCCACTGCAACGGAAACCCCTAAAATGTATGCCTAAGTCTGTGGATATTGGTATATATTGCTTATATATATCGTTTATTATGCCTGACGAGGCATTGAACAATATGTTGTTTGCTGTCAAGTGGCTACCGCATGGCAAGCATATGCAGATTTTTACTTGGATGCTGTGTTTTTCAGTACTGTTTCCTCTGTTTCTAGAATGTGTCTCATGGAAACAAAAGCTCCAATCAGTGAGTTCCTACAAATCAACTTATTTCCCGTTAAGCATGTTCTGTCTGCCAAATGATCGTTCAGGTGATGTGTATTCAAAATAATAATAGTTTATTTCCCTTGCGCTGGTCACCCCGAAGAGCTGAAATTCGTCAATGAAACCTTTTTGGGTGGGAGGGTGCCTTAAAAGCTCTTGCTTGGAAGTTCTGATGCCCTGGGGGTCACTGCAGTTTGCAGGAGTACTCTAGTATGAAATGTGTTGCATTTCGTACTTCTCAGCAGGCACTTAAGACCGTTTGTTTGCAGGTCTGTGATGTTTTAGGACCAGCTCCTTTCCATGATATTTGATTCTATTTATTAAGTTTAAAGTTTCTATGGCACACATATCAAAATGCTTGGCCGCTGCATATTTTCTTTTTCTTTGTCCTCCGCCATTTACCTAATCTCCCCACCTGATATTATCACCTCTTACTGCAAAGCACAATATATTGCTTTCTCAAAAAACAAGTCATAACACTTTTATGGAGCTTCAGTAACTTCTATTGCACAACTGCTCACCAAGCTAATTCTTACAATTAAAAAAATATATTAATCGCATAGCTGAAACCTAATGCATTTACCAATGCTTGTTTTAAGTGGCCAGGCAGTGGTCTGTAGTCTTATAAATATGTAACTGGCACTTTTAACGATAAATCCAATGACCTATCCTATATCCTATCCTATATCACTAGCATTAAATTGGAGAAATGCAAGAGTGATCAACATAACGCACTTATGGATGCATCATAAAACACAGCACAGGGCACTTTATTGACACACTTGCTGGTGATAAGTCTTATTTATGCAATAGGTACTATGACAATGAATCAAACGATCTTGATTCTAACCATCTGAACATGACTGATATGACAATAAGACAAGGCTAGCATTTTGAAGGGGTTTTGCTTGGGGCGGCTTCAGCTATGTAGCGTCTTCAGCGCTTGCATTTCATGTATTGTTTTAATATGTATTTATTACAATGGTTTTTACTAATGATAAATTTGATTTGATTTGATTCAGAGTTGCACACTATATACATACAAACATCAACAGCATATCCAGGGAGACATTGAGATACCAATGATCTCTTTCTCACTCATATATATGTGCTGCCACCCCCTAACCAAACTACAGGCAGCCAGATCTATAGGACAAAATACATAAATAGAGGTCGACATAAAAATACATTTTTACAGACGAGAAAAAATGCATGCACAGAGATCACAACAAAGATTCCTTATCAGAGAAAACACCCACTTGGTAGCTTGCTAGCATGGGACAAAGGGTAAATGTTGGAGGTGTCAGGTACCTTGAGGGTAGCTGTGAGGCCATACATGGTTATGACTATCTGCTAGGGAATGACCTGGAGCATACTGCCTGGATCGAGGTGGAGCTCAGGTTGCACATGGAGTTGTTAGGATTGCCAGAGGGGGTGTGCATGATCACATGGTCCATGGCTCCTAGAGAGGGTGATCAGAAGGACCTGGAGCCTGAAACAGAGGCCCAGGAGCCTGCCAAGAGAAGGAGGGGCCAGGGGTGCGGGAAACCTGCTCCTGAGATTTCAACTGTCCGGGAGGAGGCCGAACCTGAGGGACACACCTCAAAATCTACAGGGGAAGAAGTGGCCAAACTGGGGGACGTGGCTGAGCTCACCCATTGGCAGTGGGAAGGAGACCCCACCAAGGAGGAGTTTTGTGCAGCACAGAAATTGTGCCCCACTCTTGAGTGTCTATGGAAACAGGCCAAGGCCCGGGCAGCTGGTGATGCCTCTGGTTCTCATCTGATTTATTCGGAGAATAATCTCCTGTATAGCGAGCCTAAGGTTGTTTAGCCTGGGGCAGCCCATGTGCTGGTGGCACCACAGGGATTCAGGGACTTCCTACTGGGTCTAGCTCATGATATACCCCCTTTTATTGGCACCGAATGAGGATGAACCTCAGATGCATTCTTCCTGAAAGAGGTGCAAGGCTCCTCTTCAACTATTTCCTGCTGTGAGCATCCCTTTTGAGTGGATGGGCATTGACATTGTGGGCCCTCTGGATCCCAAGACAGCCATGTGAAACAGGTTTATTCTGGCCTTGGGGGACCATGCCACCCGGTATGCAGAAGGAATCCCTCTGATGACAGTGACTTCACCCACAGTGGCCAGGGCACTTATGGGGATCTTTACCCATGTGGGTTTCCCCCAAGAGCTGTTATCTGACCAGGGTACCAGTTTCATGTTGTTGTACTTGAAAACCATGTGGGAGGTATGTGCTGTTACCTACAAGTTCACCACGCCTTACCACCTCCAAAGCAATGGGTTGGTTGAAAGGTTCAACCGTAACCTAAAGGGTACTATTATGGATATCTCAGAACCCATGAGGTGTAAGTGGGATGTCTTGTTACCATGCCTGTTGATCTCCTACAGTGAGGTATAACAGAAGAGGGTTGGCTTTAGCCCTTTTGAACTTCTCTATGGGCACCCTGTGAGAGAGCCTCTCAGTTTGGTGAAAGAGGGCTGGGAGCAAGCTCCTAAGAAGTCACCCGAGACTGGCCTTCAGGATCAAGACAGCCTGTTTTCACAGACTCGCCCACAAAAATCTGGAAGCTAGCCAGGAGGACATGAAACTCTGGTATGACCAGAATGCCACTCTGGTTGAGTTTCAGCCTGGCCAGAAAGTGGGGGTGATGGCACCGGTAGAGCCCTGTGCTCTCGAAGACTATTGGTCTGGGTCTTTAGAGGTAAAGGAGCACAAGAGCAATGTCGCCTACCTGATGGACATGCAGACTCCTTGGGACCCTTTGAGGGTCATGCATGTGAACCACCTCATGCCGCACTTTGAGAGGTCTGAGTTGACCATGCTCTTGGTCACAGATGATGGGGTGGAAGAGGAGAATTAACCTCTCCCCGACGTCCTGTCATCCAAAGAGAAGGATGGGTAAGTGGAGGGTGTGAACCTAGAACTGCAGAGGGACTGTTGCCAGTTATTGGGACAGTTTGCCTCTATGTTCTCACTCAACCCTGGAGTCATCCAATGGTGTACTTATGACACTGACACTGGGTACGGCCTGCCAGTTAAGCTGAAATCTTACTTGGTGACTGAAAGAGTGAGAAACAGCATCAAAGAGGAAGTCTCTAAGATGTTGAAGTTAAGGGTGATTGAGCACTCCAACAGTCCTTGGTGCAGCCCAGTGGTTTTGTTCCCTAAGGCTGCCCCACCTGGTGGCGGACCTGAACTAAAGTCCTGTGTTGAACAGTGGGTGTTTAATGTGGTCACTAAGACTGACGCACACCCCATCCGCCGAGCTGATGAGCTCATCAACTGGTTGGGAGCTGCCTAGTTCCTCAGCACGTTTAATCTAACCTCTGGGTACTGGTAGATTGCCTTAACTGAGGGGGCTAAGGAGAGGTCGGCATTCTCAGACCAAAGGGGCATTACCAGTTCCGTGTTATGCCTTTTGGGTTGAAGAACACCCCTGCCACCTTCTGAATGCTGGTCAACCACTTCCTGGCTGGGTTGGAGAACTTCAGTGCCACCTATGTGGACACCATTGCTGTGTTCTGCTTTAGCTAGGAGGACCACTTTTACCACCTCCAGGAAGGGTTGAGGGCTCTGCAGAGAGCCAGTAAGTGCCAGATAGGGTAGGGGTCTGTGGTGTACTTGGGACAGTAGGTAGGGAGCAGCCAGGTGGCTTCCCTACCAGTCAAGATTGACACCATTCTAGCTTGGGCAGCTCCAAATACTCAGGTGAGAGTATGTTTAGGTCTCACTGGGTACTACAGTAAATTCATCAAGGGGTATGGCACAACTGTTGCCCCCTTGATAGAGCTGTCTTCTAGGAACGAGCCCCATCAGGTTTACAGGACAGACTCCCTGCAGGAGGCCAGGTGCACAGCACCCATGCCAAAGGCTCCTGACTTCTCCAAGGAATTTGTGGTGCAGGCAGATGCCTCAGAGCATGGTGTAGGACCCTTGCTTTCACAGCTAAATGAAAAAGGCCTAGATCAACCTGTAGCCTTCATTAGTAGGAGGTTACTTTCCAGGGAACAGAGGTGGAGTGCAATAGAAAGAGAATCTTTTGTTGTGGTCTGGGCACTGAAGAAGCCAAGACCCTACTTCCTTGGGACTCACTTCCAGGTTCAGAATGACCATAGGTTCCTCAGATGGTTAATGCAGATGAGGGATGAGAAGATGAGGATTCTAAACTGCTGAGGTGGTCTATCTCCCTACAGGTAATGGACTTTACGGTGGAACCCCACACTGGCATAGAGCACACCACTGCTGATGGTCTGTCCAGGTTCTTCCGCATTAGTGATGAGAACTCCCAAGAGGCTGCATAGTTCTCCTCACTTTCAGTTGGGCGGGACACATGTTAGACCTGTCAGCTGTTGGCATGGTTTCCCCTCTCTTTTTGGTATCCGACCTCCTGTTTTGATCCTCTGCTAAATATTGTTTTTGCTCGCTTTAGAACTCTGGGCCCTTTACTACTGAAAGCCAGTGCTAAAGTGCAAGTGCTCTATGTCTAAATTGTATTGGTGGTTGGTTTATCCATGATTGGCCTATACAAGTAAGTCCCTCATATAGTGCACCAGGTGTGCCCAGGGCCTGTACATCGAATGCCACTATTGGGCCTGGAGCACTGGTTGTGCCATCCACATGCATAGACTTGCAAACATGCCTCAGGACTTCCACTGCAGTGTCTGTGTGTGCAGTTTCAAACTACCATTTTGACCTGGCAAGTGCACCCACTTGCCAGGTCCAAACCTTCCCTTTTACTACATGTAAGCCACCCCTTAGGTAGGTCTAATGCAGCCCTATGGGCAGGGTGCAGTGTATTTAAAAGGTAGGACATGTTCTAATAGTGAAATACTGCTAAATTTGGTTTTCACTATTGCAAGGCGTATCTCTTCCTATGGGTAACATGGGGATTGTTCTGAAATATCTAGTTAGTGCAATTTACCATTGGGAGCAGCTACAGATATGGACTTCAGAACTGGCGCGACTGTCCAACACCACGCATCTGCCTACACTGGAGCCACGGTCCCCGCTTAGTGCAACGACGGAGACCGACGCCGCAGGCCAGATGCCACGCAGCACCCTTAAAGTCCTGCCACAGCGTGAGTCTGAGTGCCATGTCACTGGCATCCATGACACCTGACTCCTCCGCAGCACCTGTGGCCCCATGGTTGTGATCACTAAACCGCAAAGTCGTCACATTGCGTCTTGACCTGTGGGATTCATTAACTCCAGTGGATCATAAGGAACTGACGCCTCACCACCGACACCGCGTCACCTCCCCTGCAACCACAAGGAACTGATGCCTTACCTCCCCTGCCTAGCAGTAAGGAGCCAACACTTCACCTCCCTGGTTGCAGTAAGGAACTGCCCCGTGACGGCTCCAACTCCCTACAACATCATTGTTTCCTCATTTTCCAAAGGTACTGTGCGAGGGGATCTGTGCGACTCCGTGACCAGCCAGCACTCCCTCTGGAGTGGCGTCGGACTTTTGGGAATGGCTCCGTCAAGACATCGTAATAGCCTCAATTGGAGCTACTGTGTTTATGAGTGCTTTACTAAGATTTAATTCATATCTTCACTTGTGTATGCTGGATTTTTGTCGTTTTGGTCTTGTTTTACTCAGATACATTTTGTCTATTTTTCTAAACTGGTGTGGAGTACTTTTGTGGTGTTTTCACTGTATTACTGTTTGTTTATAAATATGTACAATTAATTTACACATTTCCTCGAGAGAATCCTAACTGCTCATACCAAACTACCAAGAGGGTGAGCATGGGTTATCTTAGTTGTGTGACTCCCTTCTCTTAACTACAGTGAGGGTCCCTACTTGAACAGGGTGCAACTAGAGACCACATTTCTAACAGTATCATTCCTTATTATAATTATCATTGACATCAAAATGATGCCCTAACTATTGCCCAATATACCAGTAAACAACTACATGACACCGTGAAAATATGTTTTAATACAATAAACTACTTCATTGATCACTCACTCTAGAGCTCTGCTAGGCCTGATTACGAGTGGCCTGATAAATTGCAATATGTGCAATAACATCTGTTACCAACAATATTGCAAATATATGTTGATCAGAAAACACCAACCCTCACAATATTCCCCAGGAAAATATTGGCAGGTCAAACCTGATGATATTTACCAAGAGATAATTCCAGGAAAATAGGAAAATACCAAAAAATGCAGATTTTGCATTTTCTATCCCATATTCATGGATGTAACTTGTAATTCTTTTTTTATTGCATCACATAAGTGAGGATTCTCAGGGTATCATTATTTATCCGATGCAATAAATAGAGACCCAATACCAAATCAATTGTTATCAGGCCCATTGACTTTCTAAAATTACATGTAAATTATTTTATGTTAATTAATGTAAATTATGTAATTAATTATAAAAACACTAAAGAGCACCCTTAGGACCAGGTTCACAAAAGAATTCTGAGATTGCAAATCCCACGTTTATGACCACAAAATGCATTTTTTTAATGTGCACAACCCATTTTACAAGCTGAAAAAAGTTTTTCCAACTCATAAAATGGGTTTTATGATCCACACTCAATTGCAATTTGAAAGGGGCCATTCCTCCAAATTGCAATTAGCTATGCAATGAATCACTGATTTGCAAGTGCAATTCAGGCGCAAACCCTTGATCATTTACCAACATCTCAACAGAGATTAGAAAAGATTTGCTGAGGGAAAGGGTGCCCTCACCCCATTAGGAATTGTATTGGCAGCTTTGAGGGAGTAGGCATTGGTCCCAGGGGCCACTGGCTGCCCCCTTTTGTTTTCTCAAATGGAAAATGTTTACTTTTGTTTTAAAGCAGCTCCAATATCTTTAAGGAGCGTGGACTGCTTTTAAAAAAAAGCTTTCCATTTGAGAATGCAAACACCAGACACATTGCCAGTCACAGGGTGTCAACAACTGAGGCTTTCCTAATTAATATTCATTAGGCAAATAATTATGCAACGTCCTAAGAATGGTAATTTTGTGACATGACCCATTAGTACATAGATTGCTTCGCAAAATCAGACTCCATTCACAAAAAGTCAGCACAATTTGAAACCACCTTTTTCAAAGGACTTTTAGTACATATGGCCTGAATAATTTATTGCAGTTACAGTATTTAATTCAGCCAAATCAAATGAGAGAATTATATCGATTTTTCCCCAATACTAGTCATACCTCATTCTCCAATTTAATTTAATTTTAATTAAATTTAATGTGAAGTAACTTAAGCATAATATCAAATTCAACTTTAATCTTTTATTATTTTATAATTAAGTTAACAATTAACCTCAAGTCTTCATTCTCTATCATTAGATTGATTTAACATAAATTAAATATGTATTTTAGTTTCGTCTTTCTAGTGGCTGTTTGGATGTATCCTTCCACCTCCATTGGGATGTCTGTGTGTTTGTTGTCACACAGTCTTACTTTTTTGCTGTTCACAAAACAACCGTTTTTGTAACGGAATTAGGATTTTTTTCAATTTAGTTCAAGCGTAACACTAGCAGCTTTGCTGCAGATCCTGTCCACTGTTGCCATGCAGCCATCTTAGTTTTAGGCTAGCACTCAAATGCTGAGAAAAAGAATAAAAAAAACCCTGATGTAGTAACAGAAATAAATATATGACTGCTCTCTATCAAAGTGTGAAGTGAAATACTGAATGTATCAGCTTTTTTGTTATTTTTTATCATTGCTAAAATCACTGTCCAGAAGCTCCTCTTTCTTGCCACTAGTACGCTGCTCACACAGCCAGGGTGTCCAATAGCAGCTCTTCCCTACTGCAGTGAGCACACTTGGCAGTTTCTCTCCCCCCAATGAGACAGCTCTTTTCCTATGGTGCCAAGCCCTACTTCCTATCAGGGAGCTCAGTAGCTCTGCTCTGATCCTTTCACTGGGCAGCAACTGTCGTTCAGCGTTGCCATACCTGTTGCCTTTGCAAATTCGTATTTGAGCAGTCACAAGTTCGCCCTTTCTTACTGATTATTTACCAAATTGTCAAATAGTTGGTCTCACTTTTCACCCACACATATTCCAGCCCCGTCCCAGGTTACAGAAATACTAGCTGATGAACACATTACATGAACATCTCTGAACCCTCTTTTCCTGTCCACTAAATGGACAAAGATTACTTCCAATACATCTTGCTAGTTCACTCCATATGTAAAATCTCACACTTCCACCCACAGGTATTTAAATTTGTAATAGTTTTGCAAAAACATCCAGAAAATAAAGAATCTGAATGTGAACAGTTTGGAGGTGAAAATTCAGGCATGGTCATGGTTTCATGGTACCGCGGACATTACTCATTTCATGGCACCAAACCCCTCAGGAAAACACACTCCTAGTACAAACAAGTGTGATAAGCCAGAATTAGACAATGCAATGTGCTATGAGATTGTGAATGTAATGTGGTGAGACGAGGCACCATATTATGTTTTGTGAGTGGATTATATGTTCTAACTGCATTTTGATTTTTTTACTAACTGTTTGACATGTGTTTGCTAGGAGCCATCAATCTTGTTTTTAATTAGTATTGTATGTGCTTTAAAATACTAAATAAGAAAGAAGTAGGTAGTGTGGTGGAAGCATAATGTGATGAGGGTGGCGTGCTGTTGAATGTGGTGTGGATTACTGTGGTTACATGCGGCCAAATGTGGTACTGGACATGGGTGGTATGGTAGATATTTTGTGGTAGCACTTGTATTATGATAAGGTATCATGGATAGAGTTGTGATATGATGCTTAATGTTTTAATGTAAAGAAGACTCTATTGTCTGAAAGGGAAGTTGTTTTGCTTTGCTATATAAAACGTATGTTGTGCTTTGTAGTGGAGTGATACGGTGTAAAATGTAGGGTTGCTACACATGATTTAGAGTCTTTTGGATGAGACTGTGGAAACTCGTATGGATTGGTATGTGGAATGTGCATGTTGTAGCATTGTACATCATGCTTTTTCAAGGACACTAGTGGTTATTTAGGTGGTGTGCTAAGATGTGTTGTTGTATATCTTATATTAGCTTCTAGTGGATGAGAGTATTGATGCTCTAACATATGATGTATGAGTGTGTGCCTAGAGGGCAGTTTTTGATCTCCTTATATCCTAATTGAAACTTTACTTTGTCCTGAGTTGGAAAAGAGACTGTGGGGATCCTTCCGACCCTGGCGGTCCATGACCGCCAGGGCCGGGGACCGCGGAAGCACCGCCAACAGGCTGGCGGTGCTTCCTGGGCCATTCTGGCCGCGGCGGTAAAGCCGCGGTCAGAAAAGGGCAACCGGCGGTTTCCCGCCGGTTTACCCCTGGCCCAAAGAATCTGCCATGGCGGCGCTGCTTGCAGCACCGCCATGGGGATTCCGACCCCCTTCCCGCCATCCTGGTCCTGGCGGTATGATGGCGGGAATGGGAGTTGTGGGGCCCCTGGGGGCCCCTATGGGCAGTGCTGGGGCCCCCTCACAGGGCCCCATAATGATTTTCAGTGTCTGCAAAGCAGACACTGAAAATCGCGACGGGTGCCACTGCACCCGTCGCACCCCTTCAACTCCGCCGGCTCCATTCGGAGCCGGCTTCATTGTTGAAGGGGCTTTCCCGCTGGGCCGGCGGGCGGCCTTCTGGCGGTCGCCCGCCGGCCCAGTGGGAAAGTCAGAATGACCGCCTGGGTCATTTGACCGCGGTACGGTCTTTTGGCGGTTCCCGCCAGGCGGGCGGCTTCCGCCGCCTGCCGAGGTCGGAATGACCCCCTGTATCTTTGAATTTCTCCCTATCTGGAGTTCTTAGTCCTAGTCTTCTTGCTGGTGTTTCTACAGACTCTGTGTGTTGCTTTTTTTTGGCCCCGTGAGCTGTGGGCATGGGAGGAAAATAAACAGCCTGAACACTGGCCCTTCCATGCTGGCCCATCTGGCAGTGTCAGACTACCAAACTGGCCAAAATTTTTGTCCACCATAGGACGCATTCGGTGCCAAGCAACAAAGCAGCTAGTTTGCCTTAAAGGGAGGCAGGAATGGATCGAACCAAGAAAGAAAGCTGTCCACAAATGTTTTCTCCACTTCTACCCACTCTCCACCCCCTGAGATGGTGCACATGTGTGGTTCCTCCAGTTGAGAGGCATATGGGATTACTCAGGTTCATGTCAATCCTGCAACAACTGAAACAATACAAAAATCAAGGTAGTGGCCTTGACACATATTATGGGCCACAAAGATTGCATTATGGAAATAAAATGGTCACTACAAAAGGTAGGGCTGGTTAGTGGTGTGCCTCATGAATCAGTGATTGTGCTGATACATTTTAATGCTTTGTCAGCCAAATTACACAATATATCAAAATTATGCCTCTTTGATGAGATTACTAAGGAGGTTATTTAACTTTGGCAAATGCATGACATATGCCAAAATTTGGCACATAGCCTTCTAGTCCCTTTTAAAGTATATTGTGAGACATACACTATAAATATGGTGGATGGGACATTCACAAATTACTTGCTGATGTGTCACACCCCCCACAATCTGTATAACTCGCTAAGCCTCTATAAGAGTCAAATATGTAGTTTCTCCAGATGGATTGGGAAAAAGCTGGATTTGTATAATCCCACAGAGAGTTTAGAAAGATGACATCTTATTTAGGAGGATGGAACTGAATGTTTTTGGCATATACATTCTTACAAATACCATACATGGGTGTGGAGAGAGGGAGCAGAATACTGGGACACAAAAAAAGAAGAGAATTCAAATCAGGGTACTCTTTCTTTTATGACGAGTCTGGGCAAGAAGTTATTGAAATGATTAGGTGTAGAGACAGAGATCTAGGGCGAGATTTATCAATCTTTGATGCAATACGATGCAGCAAGACATCTTGCAACTCGGCCTGAAAGTGCCGGAATGCTCCATATTTACCAATAAATTGTGCACCCCTGCTCTCTGCCTGCGCTGGGGCACAATAGGCTCGTTAGTACTATAGTGCAAGGATGCCTATGTTGTAGGCAGGGTTTCTTTTGTGCGGGAACACCTTCCTGCAAAAAACTATCCTCTAAAGCTTTTTCCTCTTTCCAAGTGGGCTGCAAAATGCAGCACACTTAGAATGAGTAAACAAGGAGAAATAAAGATATTTCTCCTTGTTGCACATCCCATGGGAGGGCGTCACATTTTTAAGCATTGCCAGGTTTACCAGTATTTGTAAATATGGGAATGTACCAAAATCCATTGGTGGATGAGTGAGGACCTCCACGCTGCAACCATGAAATGCCTTTCCAGGGAAGAGTAACACAAGGCATTGATACACACTCTATTGAGTTACTGTTGCAACCCCATACGTGACAGAAAGGCAATGGAATACAATGATCAATCGGACCCATAATGTTCAGAAAAAATAGATGACACTGTTAACCATGAATATTTTGGGGGCAGGATCTACCTACAGAATCCCAGTTCTAGGCCAGAAAGTGACATCTTTACAACAATGAAAACTGGATACAGTATGAAAAAGCTACCAAGGTGGTGCAAAGTTTGCATTGCTCATCTTAGCCAGACATATGTCAAATCTAAAAGCAAAGAGAGGTGTGACCGCTAATTGGAGTATATGATGCTGCATGGCGCAGGGAATTTGGTAGAGCAGATGTGTCTAGCAGCCTTCACTTGACATCAATATCTAAGTATCTATATTTCTTAAAGGTCTGCGTAAAATGCAGGGGTCAAGGTCTGCAAGACAATTGCTGTATAGTAGAGTTGAAATAACAGTCATTACTGTAGTCTATATTTCGCAGGATAGAACAAAAAGATGTATATTTATGATGAGACCATTTCATAGCGCTAAACGCAATATGAAGCATGTCACTTTACTTCTAAAGATCATTGCCTGAAATCTTCACTACAACTTTGCAATCCACTACTGTGCATCCGCAACTGTTTCTGAAGGCAAAAATCGAAACCATGAATTAATACATTGTAACTAGTAATTTAAAGACAGTTACTTAATTTATCCTGCAAACTTTGGGTAGAAAAATGCATTCTGAGGTTTTTGGAGTGTATGTGCGAGAACACAAACAAAAAGGGCTTCTTAGGAAAGCATTTCTATTGAGTATCACACTCACGCATTAGCTGTGTAACTAATCACCACCAAGGGCATGTAGGCAATACCTACAAACTCACTCAATTCTTTGAAGGGAACAACTACAAATTTGGAAGTTTTCTTCATAAATGACTAGCGTAGGAAATAAATACAATGAAAGGATGAGCGTGTCCATAAAAGAAGAGAAGAAATAGCTTTCAGAAACATCTGAATAGAGATGAGATTGCAGCAGTTCTGAAACCAATGACACTGATGCACAATATTTGCACTGATGCCAGCCTCCTCCTGCAGCCTGTTCCTAGATAACCTTCTGTGTCAGGATGATGCGGCCCCATAAACAATGCCCTGGATTTACAAAAAAGTGGTGCAGCACTGCAACAAAAGATTTGCAGCGACTCTCCACTTTTTAAACTCAGGGATGCACCATATTTACGAAAATACGGCGCACCCTGGTGTTTCCCCCTGCGCCGGTGCTAAATTTAGCTGTCATCGCCAACGCAGGCATCTTTGCACCATAGTGCAAAGGTGTCTGCGTTGAGGGGTGTGATGGTTTATGTGCAGGAAGGTGTCTCTTCCTGCACAAAAAAAATCATTCATGGCCTTTTGTTCTTTCTATGCAAAGCGAAAACGAGGAGGAATAAAAGTATTCCTCCTCTTTGAGCCATGCTAATGCCACCCCTGGTGTGGGGTTACTTTTTGGTGCTGCCACAGACAGTGGATTAAAGCCTCCTTGTAATTATGGTGCAGTGAATAGCGCCACCAGGGCGTCACTAAAAGTGACATTTCGGTGGCGCTAGGGCATTGTAAATCTGGCCCAATCTGTGCAGGAGGCATTTATGATTGGCTGATATTCCGGAGGCACAATTAGGAAGAAGAAATCACTATTCTGCTCATGAATTCATGAACTACAGGAGTTTTATGTAGCGCTCTCCATTTCCATTTTAAGCTGCCCCTCCATTTTAGGGAGAGATGGAGAACAAACATTTAATGACATTGTTCTTTTAAAGCCTGTTTATTGAGAAGAGCTCTTAAAACCGACACAGATGGAGTACAGTGGCAGACTCCAGAACATCCCACAAAGTGAGAACATGAGGTTTATCATTAATTAACTCTGGGTGTGCATGTAAGATGTGGGTGTCTAAGCGCAACTCTTGCGCATCTCTTGTGCTTACCGCTCACAACAGTACCAAGCAAATCCTGTATGTGAATATCGGCACTTGTCTGTTGTCGTTAAATTATTGTGAGCCTTGGATTTAACGAGTTAAACCCAAATTTGATGTGTCCACACTTGTACTTTATCCTGCCAGTCTTAAATTATTATAATGACAATCTGTGTTCTCAAGGGAAACATACAAATAGGTGTAACTATTATCAGCGTACACACTCCATGGTTTTTATGTGTACATTTTTTTTATTAGCCATCAGAACCATAAGAGACTACATCAAATCCCACAATCAATATAGCACCTATACAACCAAATTAAATTGCAAAACTTAGCAAGTGAACTTTGCCGTCCGTGGATTTTAATCAGATATATCAAGTAGGCCACGTAAAAGGTAAATATTATTGGGACAATAGAGCTCCATAAGGTACACCACTGTCAGAAGTCAAGGGGTCTCCCTTTCAATGCCTTGTTTGTTGCATATTTTGCTAAAACAGTTAAAAAAAAAATTAAAGGCCAATTTCTCTACTAAATATATACGTCGGTGAGCTAACAGCAAAGGAAGCTGTTTCTTACCCTGCAGTTTTGTATTGCGCGAACTCGACCAGAAGAGTTAGAAGCACTTTACATGAACATCAGTTGCAGTACACATGGACACCTTGACTTCTTTGATGGTTTTGAGGTACTGGGAAATTTAGTGATTTTCCCAGAGCCACAGGATGTTGACCCGAAACTGGTTCCCCAGTTTCAAATTCGGCATCTCTGGTTGGCCACATCCTTTCCCTGGTGGGGCAGACAATATCAAAAGCTACAGCTAGGTCCCAGACTCTTTCTTTTTCTTACAGTGTAAGCCCGATTGTGGCTACTTGAGCACACAATGACGATCCAAATACATTTGCCATTGCTGGCAATCAGTTTCTCCATGGCTTTGATAATGGTTGAGAGGTGTTTTGCGCTCCTAGTACTATTTGGAGCCATATGGCTGAGGACTGCTTTTTTAGGGTGACATTATCTAATTTTATCCACTATGGGCCCCCCCTTAATCCAAGACATTAGTGATGTATGTTGTACAAAAATATGTGAACACACAAAAAGTGCACCATCTCTCTTACAGGTTTGAGATGTGATTGCAGTTTAAAAAGTGCATTGGCCTACGGTATTCTTTGGATTTAGGGATTTTTGCTAAAAAGGACCAAAACACTTTCCAACTGACCTGGCATACTTCACCATTGGGTCCTTCTTGTTGCAGAACTTATACTCGGTGACTGCTATTGGCTTCGAATGGAGCTTTTTTGAGAGATATATTTTTTTGGATTTTATTTTATTTATTTATTATTGTATTTATGTTTTCTGAATTTTATTTTTTATCTGCTAGGAGGTTAGATAAACTGGAACCCTAACAGACTAAAAATGCGCCCAGACCATTGTAAAGAACCTACAGGAAAAATCACATGATTGAACAATGTTTAACAATGACATAGCTATAGGAAGTCTCAGCAATAATTAAAACATAATTTTAGTTGGTATGCAGTACAAAGGCTGATTAGTAGCCCAAAACATATAATAACTGCAGAGCTCACGTGTCACCATAACACAGCAACACACCTCATAATGTGATATTAGGTTCAAAGTTTGTAGTTAAGTTATACGTTTTGTATATACACTGATGTCAACTCAGCTATTCTGAACAGTCAGTGAGTCACCTGGCTCGACTGGATCAAGAGCCTGGGAATGTGCACAAATTGTGGTAAAGCATAATAGACAGCCTTTATTTGTATGATATACACAGAAAGTTGCTAATTTCAACAAATGATCAAGTCTTTAGGAAGCTTACATCTGGGATGAGCTTCACTGGGCTTGTGGTGAGCTCATCTCAATCAACATTCAACTCTTTGTAGATGTGTCAACTGAGGGAAGTGGAGCACCCACATCCATGCTTTTCGTAATGTCTATGCCTGATTGCTTCATAGCAACGCTGTGCAAAGAGGGTGCTGTTTAGTTTGTTATGCAGATATAATGGTCATTTTAAACAGGTATGGTAAACCAATAGAGAATCTTGGATGGTTGAAATGTGTGTAATTTTCAGCCCTGCAGATTCACTTCGGTGTATCCTGGAAGAACCCTAACTTGTGGAATCACACCTATTCTTATTGAGACAGTAAAATGTTTGTTATAATGAATGTCCTAGTGGTGCCTGATCACATCCTTATTATCTGTGTCATTCACAGGAAGGTACCTAATATGATACCGTAGAACGCTGTTACAGATTAAGAAATAATCTATAAACTTGTTTCACCTGATTGTAACCATCTGCTGGTGTGGTAGTCCCATACACAGTGTAAGTATGAATGGATCTCAGCCCCATTTAATCATAGTCCATATTTCAGGTCGGGCAGACCATTAGGATTCTGCTCACTGTTGCTGGTGGCCTTGGCTTCTGATGGCATATCTGATAGGTTAACTATTAAAGTTGCAAGGTGTCAATTCTTTCCAGGGGCTAGACATATTTTCAAATTAGCCCCATTCAATATCATCTTTAAGACCAAACCTATAAGTGTGTAACCAGAATACCAGGTGTTGCTTAAACCTATAGAGGGTATATTTGGCAGGCCTAGGTACCCTTTCAATAATACAGCAGTATCTTCAGTGTGGCTAGTCTGTTTAAATTGGGACTCAAGCTTGGTAGTCAGATTCGCAGCTATAATACTACTTTGGTGTTCCATGGTCCATCGCTTCACCTTTCTGCGTGCCATCCCTATGTATCATAGGTTACAAGTACATGTTAGCATATATATATATAACTGATTCAATATTACCACTTTTTTGTGCTTCTGTTTCCAGGGATACTGTAGTCCCAGATGAAGTTTAGTACAATACAGTTTCTACAAGAAGGATCTTCCATCACGTGAATGACCACAACATTCCTTAGATTGTGCACTCTGTGTTCAATAAGGGTCTAGTATGAATGAGGACATTGCAACAATTTCTTCCTTTCATGTATGCAAACATGGGGTTCTCTAAATCAGTTCCACCTTCAGTTGGAATGTTCCAATGTTTTTTTATCATCTTTTATAATTTATTAGATATGGGGGTAAGGGGATAACACATGTCAGTATGTCTAGTGGTTCTTGTACATTTCTTTGTAACAAAGAGCATGTTTGTAGGATTCTCTTATTAACTTATATTGGTAGTTCTTGTGTCTCAGTTTTTGGGACAGTGCCTCACATTGTTCTTCATATTTTGATGCATTTGAACAGTTTCTTCAAATTCTGTGAAACTGGCCAAAGAATAGATTGTTTTTAAAGCTTTCAGGTGGTGTTACTGTCATACAATAATAGTTAGTTTTTGTCAGTTGGTAACTTCACTGATTAGGCTACCCTTGACTGCTTTTATCAGGAGAACAAGAAAGGATGCCTCTGTCCATTTGGTTTGTTGTGTGAAAGAGAGCAGTGGATCAAACTGGTTGAGCTCTTGTATAAATGATTCAGATAACATAATTTCCCCTCTACAGATTATAAGGATATCATATATATATCATATATATGTATGTATGCCTTCCAGATTATTAAATATATATATAAATATATTAAATATATATACATATATATATATACATATACATATATATATGCCTTCCAGATTACTAAATTGTTCTTAAAGGGATTGGAATTGTCATAAATAAACTGTGTTTCAAAGTCATGCGTGTAAAGAAATGCTATTCTAGTTGTAAATGGGCTGCCCGTTGCAGTGCTTTCAATCTGATAATAAAGGATGGTTTTAAAATGGAAGATTTTTTTTGTTAGGGTATTTTCCACCAAGGCTGTGACCAATGAGATAGATGTTTTGTATGTCCAGTTTGTGTTTTCCAGCATGTTGTCAACTACTTGTATGTCTAGTCTGTACTGTGGAGTATGTTGTCAAAAACTCAAAATATTGTTTCCTGAGGGATATTTGTGTAAATGTGATTCTACAACTAGGGTGAAAAACAAAAAGAACAGATCATGGACAGAATGCGGAACAAAGCAAATATTCACCCCAGTCACAGATCTGGGTTGAATCCATTGTTGTTTTGCCCACCATGCCACCCCAGTTTGGACCCAGCCATATGCAAATCAGTCTTGACCTTGCTTCCCATGGGAACAGTCCAGCCTGAATTCCCAAGCCAGGTCCTTACTGGACCAGAAACAAGCATCCTGAGACTGGTTTCGTGGTATCACCCCACGTCAGCAAGGCTAGCTTGAATCCAGTGGCACAGTGAGCATGGGACCCACGTCTGGGCATACCCATCCCAATTTGGGTAACTTTAGCAACACAAAAGGATGATGGACAGAGTGTTGAAACTTTTCAAACACTCACCCCAGTCACAGAAATGGGTTTAATACATCGTTATTTTGCTCACCATGCCACCCCAGTTTGGACCCAGCCATGTGCAAATCAGAATCAGTCTTGGCCCTGTTCCTCATGGGAACAGTCCAGCCTGAACTCCCAGGCCCGGTCCTCCCTGGACCGGACACAAGCATCCTGAGACTGGTTTCGGGGTATTACCCCACGTCAGCAAGGCTAGCTTGAATCCAGTGGTTGAGTGAGCATTGGACCCACGTCCAGGCATACCCTTCCCACTTAGGGTGACAAAAAAATCAAACATTCACTCTCAGTCACAGATCTGGGTTTAATCCATCGCTTTTTGCTCACCATGCCACACCACTTTGGACCCAGTCATATGCAAATCAGTCTTGATCCTGCTCCCAATGGGAACAGTCCATCCCAAACTGCTAGGCCAGGGTCTCCCTGGACCAGAAACAAGCATCCTGGGACCAGTTTTGGGGTATCACCCCTCATCAGTCAGGCTAGCTTGAATCCAGTGGCCCAGTGAGCATGGGACCCATGTTTGGGCATACCTCTCCTACTTAGGGTGGCAAAAGTAAAAAGAACAGATAATGGACGGAATGCAGAAGAAATCAGTCACCCCCAGTCACAGATCAGGGTTTAATCCACCATTTTTTCGCTTATCATGCTACCCAGTTTTGACCCAGCCATATGCAAATCAGTCTTTACTCTGCTCCCCATGGGAGCAGTCCAGTACCAACTGCCAGGCTATGTCCGCCCT
The DNA here is from genome assembly GCF_031143425.1 of Pleurodeles waltl. Classification (NCBI taxonomy): domain Eukaryota; kingdom Metazoa; phylum Chordata; class Amphibia; order Caudata; family Salamandridae; genus Pleurodeles; species Pleurodeles waltl. The sequence continues at coordinate 886,862,986 of NC_090436.1, read as the reverse complement.
GGACGGCGAACAAGCATTCTGGGACCCGTTTTGAGGTATGATCCCTCATCAGCTAGACTAGCTAGAATTCAGTGGTGCATCCAGGGTGATCAGCAGCTTCTTGGCAGGGTCAAAGCTGATGTCCCTAATAAAAAAAGAAGCATGTTTGTGTCTTTTACATAGGATGTCATCTTTATAACTTCTGGCCTAAGAAAACATTGGTAGAATTTAGAAAGGCAGTTCTAAAATTTAGCTTACACTTGGTACAATGGGTCTTCCTGGGAATGCACAACATTTTTATGCATTTTAGGCAAAATATGGAAGTAGGACAACCTGGATTCTTTCACTTAAAGTAGTAGTAAAGGGGTTTTTACGAGCCAAGCATATTTGTAGCACATAAAAGAACTTCAAAGAGACTAAGAGTGACATGCTGCAATAGTTGGGTAAGAGAGGGTATAAGGAGACTGTACTGAAGGAAGCATATAGGAAAGTGGATTTGAGAACCAGAGAGAATATATTGTTCAATGAAAAGAGCAGAAGATCTACTACAAAGTCTCAGCATAGATTTGTAATGACGTATAACAGTGTACATTCAAGAGTGAGGGCAGCCCTACAAAGACACTGGCATTTGCTAAGTGACCCAGTGGTAGAAGAAGACATAGGAAAACACCCACAAATAACATTCCGTAGAAGCAAATCAATGAGGGATATGATAGTAAGGAGTGATGTGTGATAAAGGAAATATAATAGCACATGATTACAGCAAAGTAATGGATTTGTCAAGTGCGCAAAATGTAAAAGGTGTAGCAACAGAGAGAATATCAAGTGGGTAGAGACGTGAGGAAAAGTGCCACATAGAATCAAAGGTCAATACAATTGCAAGAGTGACTTTGTGGTTTACATTTTGCAGTTGTACCAAAATGTACATAGGGAGCACCATGTTACAACTACACAAAAGGATTTTGCAACATCTGAGAGCAGGACAAAATAATGCTGTTACCTATACTATAAAAAGACATACCAAAGAGATACATGCAGGGAAGGTGGATATCCTGAAACACAGTGTGATTGATAGAGATGCCAAGGATGTGAGAGGGGGCAACAGAGAAAAAAAGTTGTGGATTCTATAATATAGATTTATAATAGTCTTTGACACAAAGGAACCCAACGGGTTGAATAGTACTGAAGTACCGCATGTTCTTGTATAAAAAGACATTATTGAAGAAGTGATAGACAAAACTCTGCTTTCTTGAAGAATTATGTAAATAAGGGAGGTTGTACATGATTGTAATGTGTTTTAACTATCTTTGCAAAGCTGGAATGTTTGGAGAAAAATTGGAGATGTAAAGGAGCTTCTATATCTATTAAGCTTGTTAATTGGTTGTTTGGGGTGTCAGAGTAATACCGTATGGTCTGCCCACTTAGGCATAATTGCAACATCAGTGAAGTCTGACAAACTCAATATTTGTGTTAATGTTTATTATTTGATTAATGGGAATTTTTGTTTAAAAATTGGTTTCATGGATGAAAAATGAAAAAATACTTTAGAACCTTACCAGTTTGCTGCATCCTCACTTATACTCTGATTTACTTCATTATGTGAAAACTCAGATGTTTACTGATATTGTATTGTAGAGAGATTATTTCAGGATTGTAGTTTCCAGCAGTTAATGTACGTTAAAAGTCAAGATGCGTTCCAGCCAGTGAAGTGAAAAACAGTTTTTATTTTAAAGTCAAGCTTTTGCTGAGGGAATCATGTGTGGAGTTAAAAATCATGTCAATGTGGTGCTGAACTGGTTGAGAAAGGCAGTGAGTGCTGAAACACATTCTTGTTACCTTTTGATCTGCCTGGCAAAATAAAGGAGTGACTGTCTTCTTTTAATCGGGAAGGAGAAGTGAAGATTTTATGACGTAGTAGCGCACATCTGCATAGGCACCGCTGGCGTTAACGTTTATTTGCTGTTTTGTTTGCTCTGCCACATTAAATGTACTTTTCTTAGTGACACGAGTGGCTGTAACTTTCTCTTCTTTTCAAGAAGTGATTTGTTGTTGAGTATTTAGGGTTCGCGACCCTGTTACAGCCTGCCGCGTTTGGAGCTGACTCATTCGCGTTTTTTCTATTTCTTTATATATATATATATATATATATATATATATATATATATATATACACGTACATATATATAGGCCCTGCAGCCAACCTCTGCTGTCAGTGCTTGGATTAACGTACAGTAATTAGAATTACTTTTTGTTAAAAAAAAATAGAAATCCACTGAAAAAAACTAAATAAAAAGGTTAAAAGGACATTACACTTAGGAAATAGATTTTGAAAAAACATAGAAGTTCACAAAAAAAACAAAGGTTACAGGGACGTTATAGTTAGAATCCCATTTTAAATGTACAAAACCACAGAAATTCACCTGTTATAGTTAGAGGTTTTTCAAATAACTATAACTTGTGCCCTAAGGTAACTATAACCCGTGCCCTCGCCATGCAATACTACTTATCCAGCTATTACAGCACTCATGACATCTTTTACAACATCATTGATAATATCACTGCAACATTTCATTTGCTGTAAACTTATTCATGAGAAAACTGTGCATGGCGGGGCATGAATTATAGCTAATTGAATCTATCTATCTATCTATCTATCTATCTATCTATCTATCTATCTATCTATCTATCTATCTATCTAAAATGTACATATACATCACATACGCCTCCACAAATTGCTGTAAACCCATAGTGTAATGTGGGGCCCTAGGCCCTCATGCTGGTAAGTAAGGGACGCAGACACGGTGGTAGGGTGGTACTGAACTGGCCTCAGGCACGTGCGCCCGGCCCCTTTTATTGGCAGGGTCACCTGACTGGTGACGCCTGTGTTGGGTGGGTGTGGGTTATACAAGTAAGATCAGCCCTCAGCAGAGTGGCTGACAGAAACACTAGAATGAGTCCAGCTGGACTCTACATCCCTCCCAAACTTTATTGAGGAACCAAACAAAAGTCCAACCTGTAAAAGAAACAATAACAAAGCACCACAATCAGTCTCTCAGCCTCGAAAAGGCAGACTGCAGAATTGCAGTGGACATGGTGCAGCTGGGAGCACCCGGACACCTCCGCACGAGTCCATAATTTAACCAGGTACAGCTGGGCACGAACACAGTGTGGATGAAGTCCAGATACTTCAGTCGCTTGTCCACGACCTCACAGTTCGCTGGATATTGTCGATCCGGTCCTGCCTGGGCTCATGTGGTCAAAGTCTATTTACAGCTTCTGATGCGGGTGCATCTGGAGCAGTGGTGAGTCCACTGTACACAGTTCTGGACGGCATTCTGACTCTGGAGATTGTCTACCTCCTAAGACTGCAGATGACGTGACGGCCTGGGGCACCTGGGAGTCCAGCGGCAGAGAAGCGGCAGTCTTCCCTCTCGTGCCAGATCTCCATCAAGCAGGAGTCTCCTCGAGGCCCTTTCGCGGGCTTCCACAGGACTGTGTGGACTGTGCTTGCCTATCTCAGGCCCAGCAAAGACGTCTCAGAGGAACAGCCTACAGGACCACATCCTAGTCTCGCATGGAGCCACAAGGGTTGTTGATGCAGGGTCCGCTTGCTCGAGCCATCCGGATTCAGGTGCTCTGGCCATAGTGCAAAGTCTTCAGGTGACCAGTCTCTCGATATGAGACCTCCGTGCTTCCGGATGCCTGACGTGGAGCTGTCTCAGATGCATTCTCTCAGCGATATTCCGCTCTCACAGGAATTTGTTGGAGGCCCTTGTCCCTGGATTGCGGCGGGACTGCGTGGGCTGTGCGGGCCAACGTCGGCCACGCCAAAGGAGTCTCTCTGAACTCCCAACAGGGCCACGTCCTAGTCTTGTGCAACCCCAAGGGTGGATGGTCCAAATGATCTGGTCTGCTCTCACCGGCAGGCGTCTGGTTCACAGAACTCATGGTAAGTGTTCAGATGATAAGTTTCTACGTTGCCAGACATGCCTTGTCAGCATCGGTTCTTGTTGCTGACTGTCTCCACTCAGGTGGTGCTGTGCTCCTCCTTCGATGATTGGGCGATGCACCTCATCATGATGATGATGTTTTTTTTTTCATCCTGTTGCAGATCAAACAGGTGGCGGCGGCTTCTTCAGCGGAAGGACCACTTGATGGACATAGGGGCCACGGCGGGTCTTGTGTGGCCTGTGCAGTCGGCGTCAGGGATGCCATCACAGCCAAGCAGCCGGTGACAGGTGACAGGTCGGTCGTACTGGGAAGCGTGGGGGACCACCCACATCGCTGTCTTCAGTGACTTCTGCTCACCCCGGTGACTGTCTTGTACTGATGGGTACCTCCTCATCTGCTCGCACGAGTCCTCAGTTGTGTCACTCTACTTCCTTCCACTTTCACACCTGCGATGGAGTTGATCTGTGGTGTGACCGGTCTGTCACACTCCTCTCCTCCTTTCTTGTTGGCATCGTGCCACTCTCTCTTCTCCTTGCTGTGGCATCGTGCCACAGGTCACATGTTGCGGCACATGGACCTTGCGCTGCACCTCTGCTGGTACATCTTCCTCTTTGTCCTCGACGTGGCGTCGTGCCACAGGTCTCATGTTGCTTCACACGGACCTATCACTGCACCTTCGCTGGTGCATCTTCCTCTTCGTCCTCGATGTGGCGTTGTGCCACAGGTCGCATGCTGCCTCACATGGACCTATCACTGCACCTCCTCTGGTGCATCTTGCTCGGTCGCAGCCTCTCACAGGCTGAGTCCTGCGGGTAGGACATGATCTGCTCTTCATGCAGACCTCTCCCGGTCTGGTCCGTTCCTGGATCCTCACGGTGGACCTCTCTCTGGCAGGAGGGTCCCCGCTCTCTTCCTCCTTCTTTTCACTCGAGGCACCGCTCTTGCGCCTCGAGGCTGCGCTGTTGTGGCGCTCACTCCTGCCATCTGCTCTGGCAGGGTCGGTCAGTTCAGATGACCTGCTCACTGATGGGCCAACAGTGGCCATCTTCCGTCGCTGTGCGGCCAGCTGACATGGCCTCTTGTCCCGTGCGTTACGTCACGCTCTCGGGTACTCTCTCCATCTTCACGGACTTTACCCATGTCATCACCTTCTCGGGCGCAGCTCTCTGTGCACGCTGCGCACGTGTCAATCTCTTTTTTTTTCTGGGCGTCCTGTGGCAACGCCTGGCATGTCCCTTTCTTGTCCTGCGGTGATGTCCATCACTGCTGGGGCGTGTGGCGTTCTTTCGTCGGTCTCGGCGGACGACCGCCAGGGGCTGCGCAGACCATGCGCGCTCTCTTCGTATCTCACGTGGCACTGGCGTCCGTTTCTCACTGTTGCAGCTTGGCTAGGACAGCTGCAATCTTCTCCTTCCCTTTTGCAGCGTCGCTCGTGTCGCTTCCTTCTTCCTCGCCGTTTCCGTCTTCTGTGCCGTTTCTGTCTACGGGCGCACTCTTGGTTTGGAGCAGTCACTTTCTGAAGGTGCTGCTGTAAACTTTCCTTCATCCAAGCTTGCTTTATCTTTAAAACAGAAATAGGGTGCAATACCAACTCTGGCCACTGGATGCCAGTAGTGCACTTTTTTTCCTAGCTTCAAGACGGTCTTTCCTGTTACCGGCCTCGTTTGTTTCAACAGATGCCGGTGAGGAGGGCATGCTGCTGGGAGGACTTCTCGTGCTCGTGGGGGCTGCAGGTAAGTTCAGTTTTATTTATTTTCTCACTTCTCTCCCTTTTCTCTTCCTCTTTTTTTTTTCCTTTCTGTCCAATTTTTTTTTTTTTTTTTTTTTTTTTTAAACTGCACAGCCTCGTTTGAAGAGGCATGCAGATGGCAGGACTTCAGTGAGGTGGGTGGGGGCTCCGGGCACTGCTTTTCATTTCTTGTAGGTGCGTGTGAGCACCTCGCTTCTTCGTTGTTCCCTTGGAGGTGGGGGAGCGGCCCTGGGCAATTTTCTTTCCTTTGGTGGTGCATGCCAGCACCGTCACGGATCCCTCGTTGCAGCCGCAGCAGCCGTGGTTTGTGCTGCGGGCCGTTTTTCTGGCATTTTTGGGGTGGGAGCAGCCCTGGGCACATCTTGTTCGGTGCGCAAACAGCACCATTCGCTCTCCGGCGCGGGAGCTTCACTTGCGCTGCCGGGAGTGTCTTTTCCCTGGTGCCTCTGAGCACCATTACACTCCTGCAGGGAAGAGGGGGGGCGGCCCTGGGCATATTTTCTTCTTTGGTGCGCGAGTGCACCATTCCTTAAAAGTGACAAGGGGGCGACCGCCCGGCACAATTGGGCACTTCTTCTTACGGCGCATGGCGCACGACAGCGCCACTTCAAAATGACAAAGGGGAAACGGCCCCCGGTCATTGTCTTCATTCTTGGTGCTCGATCGCACCATATTTTTTTCTTTTCTGCGCGCGCGGCCGCAGCGGCATGGGACACGCTGCGGACCGCATTTATTTTCTTGGGGGTGGGGGAAACAGCGCTTTATTTTCGGCGCCCGCAGCCGTTTTGGCAGTGCTGCGGGACGCGCTGATCAGCAGCACTCACCCCCCTTCTTTGGCCCCAATGAAGCTGGGGCTGCGACGGCCTCACTTCTCCTCTTCCTTCCACCAAGTTGACTCCATGTCTGCGACCACGTGGGGTTTTCGATCCCATTCTCGTCGCCATTGTAATGTGGGGCCCTAGGCCCTCATGCTGGTAAGTAAGGGACGCAGACACGGTGGTAGGGTGGTACTGAACTGGCCTCAGGCACGTGCGCCCGGCCCCTTTTATTGGCAGGGTCACCTGACTGGTGACGCCTGTGTTGGGTGGGTGTGGGTTATACAAGTAAGATCAGCCCTCAGCAGAGTGGCTGACAGAAACACTAGAATGAGTCCAGCTGGACTCTACACATAGCTCCTCTCACATGCAACCCTCTAGTTTCATGCCTGCATAAACATCTCAATTTCCATTTACTTCAGCCTGCTTTTCAGCTATAATGATATGTTTACTTTATAATTAAATTAGAGTTAGGATTGTAATCATTTTAATCTTTGTTTTTAAGTTGTATTTATTTTTATTTATGTTTTTAGGATTTCATTTATGCAACCTAAAGGCAAGCCTTTCTGCACCCTGGAACCCAACTTAGCCAAAGTTGCCGTCTCTTCTGGATTCGCCTCTCAGGGTGTTACAAATTCTAGTGAAGTGCTCCTACTTTTGGAGGGGTGCGTGGCTAAAATGGTTGCCGGAGCGGATGCTTCCTAAAGAGCTCTGCTCGCGGCCCGGCAATAATCTTCCGAATCTCCTGTCCCGCGCCACCCCGGCGCCTGCTATCCCTATCGAGGTGGCCCCCCGGTGTGGGGGCGTGCAGCGGGCCGGGGACGGGTTCCTGACTGCGGGACAGGGTGCACCTCGTAGTCGCGCCTACAGAGATCGCGGCCTCGGCCGGGGAGCTGAGGTGCGGCCGCACAGGGGAAGAGCTTCCCTCGAGGACACGGCAGCGCCTCCGTGCTTACCCTTTTGGGCTCAGCGTGCCTGCGGCCCCGAGGGTGAAGGAGCAGGAACACACCTGCAGGCTGCTCCGCGACCAGGCGTGCTGGCTGTGGATCACCGGTCACTTGGAGGTCCGGTTGCCCGCGCCCCTGACGAGCGCTGGGGTCGGGCCCCCTGGTGGGCGTGTCATGCCCCCTACAGCGCAGGGGCCCGCCATCCCGCAGCCAGATAGTTGTGTGAGGGACAGGCCAGCGCACGGTCAGATGGTGGCTGGCTTCAGATGGTCCACTGGCTGAGGAGTTTCCCAGAGTGGAGGTCCGGACCTCCGGGCCTCGTGGATGGCTCCTCTGGCGAACGGCGCTACAACAAGGCCTATTTCAGTGAGTGTTGAACCCCCAGGGACCCCATGCATCTACTTCCAGTGTGGGACACTGGACACATGGCGGCCAATGGGCTGTGCTGGAGCGGGACCACGCAGAGCCAAAGTGGTCAGAAGGGGGCACGGAGGTGTTTTGTACACGGTTGGGGTGCTCTCCGTGTGGACTGAGCGCTTGGCCTGGGCCCAGAGGATAGTGACACAACACCACAGACCCCATCGCAGGTGCTGCCCTCTTGGCTTGAAGAAGGACTCTGTGTGGCCACCTCCCCAACACAAAAGGACCCTGAAGTCCAGGGGTCGGCGTGGGGGGGTCTGGGGGCACCCTGGCACAAACCAATGGAGTGAGTTTATGGAGTGAACTGGGCATTAGTGGCAGCACACACCACGCTGTGTGACGGTGCAAAGAGTGGCGTTTGATCATTGCAACGGCTTACTGAAGATCGGAGCCGCGAACGATCATGGTCAAGCCAAAAACGCCCAAAGCACAGCAAACTGCAGACGGGGAGATGTCGCCCCGCGGGGGCTGCCGGAGACCAAGCTGCTGCCCTGCACCAGGTGAATGATACATTGCACGCTCACTCTGCGCAATTTGACAAGCTCTTACAAGCTGTGCTAGACACCAAAATGTCTCTAGAGGGGAAAATTGATTCAGTGACACTGGAAGTGAACCTACTTAGAGCAGATCACTGTAAACTGGCAGACAGAGTCACTGTTAATGAAATTGCGCTCACCACAGTTCAACCCGATATCAGAGGACTACGAGGCCAACTACAGTGAATAGAATCGGAGGTCCTTCACCTGCAACGCGGAAGATGCAGAGGGCCGCTCGTGGAGGAACAACGTCAGATTTAAGCGTTCCTAGAACAGTGGTTAAAAGACACAGTGCTATTACACAATGCGTCACCGGCGCTCATGGTTGAACGGGCTCACCGGATTCCAGGTAGGCCACCACATCAGGGGCTCCGCCTCGGCCACAAATTGCACAGCTCCTCAACTTCCATGACAGAGATCAGATCCTGCAGTACTTCAGGTCACAGGGCCCCATATGAATGGACAATAATGTTATCACGGCTTATCCTGACTACACAGCGGAGGTATAATGCAAACAGGCCTCTTTCACGAAGGTCAAGCAACTTCTACATGATATCAACCTCACTTACTCTATGTTGTTCCCGGCACATCTCCGGGTGATAGATGGGGAGAGGACCCACATCTTCCTGTCCCTGGAAGCCGCCTGGACTTGGTTGCACGCCAAGGGTCTGGTTGACCCAACTAAAGATGATCCCAAACAGGATGAATGGCTCACTTCCCAACCCCGTAGGAGGAAGAGACCTGGGGGTGGGATGCACCTCTCTAGATTGCAAGCAGTGAAGAGCTAGGCACAGGCCTTAAAAGACGCTAATTTGTTCACCTCAGAGCAGTATTCAGCCCACCGGGAGGACAAGACCATGGACTCAAACTCATCGCAGGGCCACTCCAGTCCCCCCACCTCCCCATTAATATTTGGCCCAGAACTCACCCCTCGCACAGCAGTTGGTATTGAATCCCGCCTAATGCCACGGGCTTTGAACAATCCGCCTAGTTGACCTATGGAGCAGACTTACACCAGAGTGGCACACACAGACAAATGAACGCCTGGCCTTGTGATGGAGGGTGCACCATGCCAGTCCCAGTGTTCCTGCACCACGGCCCTAACTTACTGGCCTGCCCGGCCGCCCCGTCAGGGGCAGGCATTGGTATTATTACCTATTTGGGTTGCAGGAAGCCCGGGGCAGTGCAGGAGTGTGAAACATTCAGATCAGGCCACGGCCTATGGAACTTACGCCTTTTACACCTACGCCTCCCCACACCCATATGGGACACCAAAGGGACCTTGTTCGGACAGTTGCTACCTGTGACACCTGTTGTGCCAACGTGTTACCAGTTGGGCGTTGCCCTGTAAGTCTTCTCTTTTCTAGTACTTACCTCTTTCCTATATCTTTCCAGATGCTTGTTGGGTGGTGCAGGTTGGAAGGGGGTATGATGGGGAGGGAATTTGCAGATGTTGATGTTTTCCACAATGTTCCTACCCCAACGACGAGTCTCGCTAGTGCCTGTTCCGCTGCGCTCTCCCACACGGACATGGACACATACAACATCTTGACATGGAATGTGAGAGGCATGGCTTGTGCCTCCAAGCGCTGTAGGGTATACGCGTACCTCAAAAGACACAGATCACACATAGCTATACTACAAGAAACGCACCTAACCCCAGAAGACCTACGCAGCCTCAATAGAAAATGGCCTGGGCTAGTTTATGGCACCATGACATCAGCATTCGCGAAAGGGTTGCTGGTGTGGATTTCCTCAGGGGTCCCCTACACAGTAGAGCGCCATAGGAATGAGGCAGATGGTCGATACATCCAATTAGAGGGGTCCCTGGACGGTAGGCCGCTAGTCATAGTGGGATTATACACCCCAAACTCGAAACAGGGGGACTTCTTAATGTCAGTCACTCCCCAACTCCTTCAGGATCTGTTGCTACACAGCATATGGGGCAGCGAGGGCAAGTAGCTCTTGCCAACAAATACTTACCGCTCACGCAAGGGGGCCTAGGTCCCCCTCTGTTTTATGCAGCAGCGCAAATATGTTGGACTTCGTGCTGGATGCAGGATCCCCCAAACTCGAAGGCAAGGATAGTACATGTCTCCTTGGGTCACACCAACGTGCTGTGATGGCTGTTAGACCATAGCAGCCCCTTGCATCACCACAACATCCTGTTAGACGCACCTGAAGGATGGGCACCAGGTTTCACACTAATCGCCCAGGATTCCCCTGCTGTTCATTTCGAGTGCCTGGAAACTGGCTGGACAGCACAGGCTGTCCTCCTGGCCTACAAAGGGCATACAGACAATAGGGGACATATTTGAAGAGGGTCAATTCTTGACCTACACTGCACTCGTGATTGCCCATGACTTGGGTTTGGATGGTTTATAATGCACTGCGCTCTGGGGCAGCTCGTACGCAGCATGTGGCATTGTGGGGAACGTGAGCCCCCGACGGCCCCTATCTTGCATGATTTACTAGCCAGCCTATGTACTCAGTTCAGCACATATCAGATATATGATATTCTGCTTTGCAGCCCAGATGTGGCTCAGGCAAAAGCAAAAGCCAGGTGGGATCTGGCTCTCCCCACACCGCTGACACAACAGGAATGGAGCACCGCACTCAGTTTGACATGCGAAGTATCACGCAACCCTAGATTCCGTTACACACAATTCAATTATTTACATCAAACCTACCTTTCCCCGCATCGGCTCCAGTGAATGTTCCCCAAAGCTAGTCAGGAATGTCCAAGGTGTGGCGACCCGGAAGCTACCTTCTTCCATATGACGTGGAATTGCCCCCCTGTGTTGCGGTCCTGGCAAGCCATAACCTCACTAACTGCTGAATTGTTAGGTCACCCATTGTTCCCCACGCCCAAATCCTACTTACTAGGTATCTGCCCAAGGGAGGGAAACAGATGCACAGGTGCATAGAACTGGCGTTCGTGCTGTTCAAACGCCTCCTGGTGATGCACTGGAAGGCACCGAACGTGCCGGACATGCACCGCTGGACAGGCAAACTTTTGAAATGGGCGGAGGCACAGGTACTGCATTTACTCCGAGACAGGGGGGTGACGATCAACGGATTGGATACATGGAACTCCCTTGTTGTCTCAATTGAGAATAAAGATGACACACGCCCCCCTTGAAACCACTAGCAATTTTATTTGACACATATAGAGCACATATCCATCACACTGCTGATGTATGAGGCCACTGGAGAACACACATTGGAAGCCGCCCAACATAACGCCTTACTCTCCACACAGCGGGTTTCACATAGCTGATTAAAACATCTGGAGAGATACTCCCCGGGCCCAACGCAATTGTTGCCTGTAACCCTACCGCCCAACATACACGGTGCAGAATGAAGGACACCGCACGCGCGCCCTGGTGTTCTTTACCCGGATCCGCGGCACCCACACAAAGGAACTGGGTGCCCTATCACCCACAATATTCACAATGATAGACCGGTGTAACTACCAGCCTTCATCCTCTAATCAACGGTTAGCTTCCGCGAATGACTTATGTACCCGAACAAAACACTGCAGTCGGGGGTGTGTCCCCTCTGCCCCCAGCCCCTCCCACCCTCCCCTCTCACCCCTCCCATCCGAGGCCACCCACAAGCAGTCTCTACCCTATTCCTCTGTATGTTTCAACCTTTCTTTTAACACCTTTCGATCTCTCAATACAGTTATCTTTTCTTGGTGGGCATGTTGTACCTTGAAGGATTAGTAGGAAAATGAAATGTATTTAAGGTTAGAATAATTTAATGAATTATGTAAATAGAGTTGGTTGATAAGAATTAGAATGAATTATGAACTCTGTATGTGATTGCATAATGTAATGTTTATGGGACAGGAATTTTGTTTTTTGTTTTTCTATTTATAATGCATTTTGTACTATTCATTCCTTTTATACTTTTAAGGCTATGCCAAATAAAGGAATTTATGACTGACTGACTGACTTATCTTTTCATTACTGTGGTTATCCAAGCTGTTGCGCTCGAATGCATATGACTAATGTTATGTATCGAATGTCAATAAAGAGATTTAAAAAAAAAAAGTGATCCTACTTTTGGCACCAATGCCTGCCTTTATACTTGTGAATATATACATTGAAGGCAAAGAAGCCAAACGTGTCAGACATTAATTTTTGTGTGTTTTATTGTAAACAATTAATGAATAAATCCAGTACAACACACTGTGAATGCTGCCTGCTTTCAGTGTATATATATATATATATATATATATATATATATATATATATATATATATATTTATGTGTGTGTGTATATATATATATATATATATATATTTTTGTGTGTGTGTGTGTATGTATATATATATATATATATATATATATAAAGAGAGAGCGAGAGAAGGAGAGATATCGTAACTTATATATTTTCAATATTTTTGTCCACAATATTTATGTTGCCAATATCTTTCTAATTTACATAGCCAGCATTTAAAGACAACAATTTTACCCTTGATATTTTCTGTAATAGTTTTGTGTTTTTAAACTCAATATTATGTCATAAATGCTTAGAGGAGCCACCATGTTTAGCACAACAGACCTGATGGATTTTTAAGGTCTGGATCCACTATGTAACAAAGGACCATTCTCAAAGGACCTCCATGCTTTCCGAGAACGGTTGCTGTGTATGCAGGACTTTAGTTCGGTTATATGTAATGACAGATCCAGTTTTATAGACTGTCTTGAAAAAACATATTTGGTGAGAGGTCTGTCATGTGTGTGTTTTGGTGGGTCTCCCTTCATTGTTTGTTGATCATGAAGCAGCTCCCACCTTGAAGCCAGGAACAGCTTAGTGCAGGGTTCTGCAAAGTCGGTCCTGGAGAGCCGGGTCCATGCCAGATTTTTAGCATATCCACATTTAGAAAAAAGATGTTTCAGAAACCTACGTTTTTCTAAATGTGGATATGCTAAAAATCTGGTATGGACCCGGCTCTCCAGGACCGACTTTGCAGAACCCTGTGGAAATATATCTGCCCTTTCTGCAAAGAACTGTAGATGTGGTAGGTAGGGGTAGTGGAGGCTGTACCCTAGGGCGGATAGATACCATTAAAATATTATAATAAGATAAAAATATGTTAATTCTGTCTGCCTCTCCTTCCATTGCCTCTTTCAAATTTAGCGCTAGTTGGTTTCCTCAGCCATCAACACAACTCTCCAAAATCGCGTGCGGGGTTGTGTAGTACCCCCGCGCCCACAAACCCTTACCCATATGGTTGTCTTTTTACTTTTTGCATTTAAAATCATGCTTTCAGCACACCTTCTCTGAAAATAGTTCCGCCATCACTTTGTCTGTGAGATGTCAAAATATGTGAACGCGGGGCTCCTTCTTGCTTCATGAGCAAAGATAGTGTTACATATGTATAAGCTGTCACTGTTTTATTATAGACGGACTGCGAGGGGTTACAATGCAACATGCCTTTGTGTAACAAATTGCTCTCTAATTACATCAATTTCCATTTAAAGACGTTTTTCTTAGGTTTAAATGTAGATAATCTACCGACTAAAACTCCACGTGTTTTTATGCTGCGCTTGGAAGTGTTCCTGACAGCTTATTCGTCTTCGGATGCTTAAATCTGTGAGAATTATTCATCATAAATGAGCTCTCGCTATCTATTGTTAGCTGTTTGGGGGAAAGGAAAGTGCTTGTTTGCGATATCAGTCAGGAAGCAAACAAGCTCGGAGTCAGCACTGCGTTACTTTAGTGTTCATTTGATAGCAAGAGGAGATATATAGGCTTGCCGAGACGGTGACACATTTTGTTGAAGTCAACCTGTACTTGACAGCTCCTATCAGAAAAGTAAACAAAGGGAGGGGGATGTGTGCTTGCTACCAGCTGTCACAGTATTGAACAATGTTTGATGAACCCGACCTGCAAATACACACGTCTGCCTGAAAAATCAACTTCACGTGACAAACGGTGCCAAGTTCCATTGTCTAAATTCTTATTGCTCTGAGGCCTGATCATAAAGTGACTTATTTCTCTCATGTTATCCTTCCGGGACTGCTTGTAAAATGGACTTTGTTCATCTGCTTTTGCTCTATTTGACCAAAAGAAATGTGGAAATGCTGTAATGTACATCTTTGTTTGAATCAGTTTTGTGACTGCAAATATGAATGGGGTTCACAATCAAAATCTATTTTGGTTTGATGCTGTAAATTAATTCAAATTGTATGTTAAATGAGTATGCATTCTTTCAAATAATTTCCCCCAGCATTAACAAATTACAATTCGCATTTCGCTTAAATGAGTTTGCATTTTTTAATAATGATTTTCACCAGTATTGATAAATTACAATTCACATTTTGTGTTCAATAAGTTAGATTTTTTTTAAATAACGATTTTTCACCAGTATTAATAAATTAATGTGTTACACTTTGCACCCTTAGCAAAGGCGGACCATCTGCTCACATCAAGAGATAGGAACTTGCAGCTCAGGGTTATTCAGTCAGTGCGGTCTGCCCTCCTTAATTCCAATAAATTATCTGGTGAGAGACCCGGAAGAGCATAGCCTGTAATTTTTTTCTGCGTTTTTATAACAGGTTGTAAATTTATTGTAGCAAAAAGGCAAGTATGATTGCCACAATCAAAAGCACCTTGTTCAAAGTTCCATTTATTTTTAACATCCTGCTGCATTTGGTATGCACTGGGGGTTTCCTCACTTCTTTCATTTGGGCTAGATAAAAGAGCTTAACCACTGTACTGGATGAAAGGCACAGTAGGCAAGCACAGAAAGAAAGAATAGAACATTACCCTGGGGCTGCTTCCAGTCTCCCACCGCTGATTCTGTTCCCAGGCACGAAGGAGCTGGGACGGCTTCTCACAGTCATCATGCCTCACATACTGATGTAACGATGTCTTAATTAGCAGAGAAGTTGCTCATATCAGCGCCTGCCCAATGACATGTCTGAAGCACTACCCTTTTGTTGTGTTAAGAAAAGACAGAGGCAGTTCTGCCTTCTAGCACCTAAAAATACTGCTAGTTTCCTCATCACAGCAAGCACTGTTTCTAGTTGCCTTTATTTAACAAGGACAACCGACGTCTCTTAGTATCAATGGTGAGATTATTTTGGTTTGCACCTCAATTTCCCGTCTGTGTTGCATCAATATGTGCAGCAATCCTGCAATTCATTTATACATAGAATTATGGATAGAAAACACTAACTAATGGGCATGATTTCACTGAGGGTTTCTGAGTGACAGTGTGACATCAAATGGACAACAAGACCGAAGAGTGAAGGTGAAAAACATCCCTCTTATTTACTTTTCACCCCGGTATAATTCTATGTTATGTACAGCTCCCAAAATGATGTGCTTCTGCAGGGATTTGAACCAAGGGTCATATTTACAAGCTCCTGGCGCCCCCTTGCATCACCCTAGCGTCATTATTTTTACGCTAATGCAGCATTAAGAAGGCCTTTCTCCTGCGCCATATTTATAAAGTGGTGCAATGCCTGCATTGCACCACTTTGCAAACACTTGCACAACATTATGCCTGCGCCAGGCTTATGTATGCAAGGGGGGTGTTCTGATGAAGGGATGCCCGAAAAAATGGTGCAGTGAAATTTACAACATTTCACTGCACCATTTGTTCCATCATTTTTAACACCTGCTCAGAGCAGGCTTTAAAATTATGCACCCAATTTAATCAATGTTCCTCCCAGTGCTTTGCTGCACTAGCGTCAACATTTTTGAGGCAATTGTCCTAACGATCGCCATGGTGCGCCATCTTGTAAATATGGCACAACCATGGTGTTGTTAGGTGGGGCAAGGGTGATGCAAGAAAAGTGGCACATCAGGAACGTTGCACCACTTTCTTGTAAATATACCCCTGAATGTGAACCATACGTAACATGGCCTCTCCTACCTATGTCAAATGTAAAAAATAGAAAAACACTGGCCTCCAACCACCAACCCACCAACCTTCCTAAAGCTGTGCCTTGAGCCCTCCATTAGAGGCAGAGAGCCAGTGCTGCAGTTACAGGGTCTCAGAGAGCCTGGAATTCCTTCATGATGTAGCAGCAAGGAGTAAAAACACTTGTTACTCACTGTTGCTACGTCCTAGTAGTGAGTAACCAGATGGAGAATTTGTGGTCATGCTAATGGCACACAGTCGAAGCCATACATACCAAATTAGTTTTGTCAGCAGAGATAATCACATTTCACTGTAGCTCTGCCCTTATAATGACCACTTAATTTGTGCAAAAGCCACGCAGGGGATAATTGCCAAATAACATTGCTTGCTTACCTACACACCTTCAGAATGAGTGCCTCAATCTCTTGATTGTTTCGATTTAGGCCACCACCTTACATCCAGCCACACTGAGTGCACCATTCAATGTCAAAAATTAATTAAGTGCAATGTACCCAACATGTTGATGAAACTGCTCTGGAACTGAGTGTACAAGATGCAGGTGTGATTTATGAAGTCAGACAGTAAAAGTCCTAGCCTTGCCATGTCCGAGGTCACTAACTTGACAATTGATCGTGTGTAATAGTACGAAGGCTTATCTACACTGTTATGAAGCTGCAATACTATGAGAGTAAGCACAAATGAACAACTGTTATTAAAGATTTAAAGAATAAAGAATGCAAACAAGTGCTTTGAATATGTTATGAAGTTCTAGAAACTGCAAATGCAATGGGATCTCCCGATAGCATTTCAGCAGTCATATTTTCACATAAAAAGCTTAAGAGATCAAGACACTCATGAGTTTACGTTGTGAATTTACCTGTGAATGGCACTGAACTGGAGACAGTGGTACCTGCAGGCTTCACAAACAGTGCCTGCCACTGTGCATTACTTATTGTGCTACAGGTTGGTCAACCCAAAAGTCCCTGGCCTCTCAGCTGCAAGGAAGGCAAAATGTGATAGTTTTTATGTGGAATGAATAGCATTCAAAGGAACTGAAGTTAGTCATTTAAAGAAAGTTTGCAAGGAGGGGCAGTGTTTTTATTCAGGGGATAGATTGTCACCTGATTTTGGTTTTTATCAAAAGTACCTAAAATAGCACTATTTTACACACAAATGATTCTCTTTCCAGCTTCAGTTTTGAAATATAGTATTGTCTGCAAACTCAGAAAACCTGCTCTATATTCCTATGCAAATTAATCTTGACATAAAACCTCAAATTACTGCCATTCCTTTTCTTTCGAATCTTCCTCTCCTTACTTTTCATCCTCTGTTTGCTTCCTCTCTCTGAGCACAGCCTGCTCCAAGTCGCATGTCTGCCTGCCACGGTCACTATTACTGTATTTCTCAAGAATGCACACATCTCATTTCAAAGATCACAGCCTCTCCTTAAAAGGTCATAACCCAGTAAACTAAAAATATCTAATTTCCGGTGGCTCATCCATTAGCTTCAAACATTTGCGCGAATTCTCCCTCCAATCACCTAAACAACACACCTAACTCATATTAATGTAATTTACCACATACAAACTGGAGTAAATGCAAGGAACGGTTTCCTTAAGAGAACAAGACTCGTTTTAACAACCAACAACAACCGCTGGAGAAACTCTAACCCTGTGTTCTAGAGTAGCATGCTTCCTGATGTGAAGTGCTTCAAAGCTCCAAGAGGGTATTAAGTGCTATATAAATGTAATTGCAATATAACAGTGTGTATACACTGCTAAGACTTTTGGTTTTGCCTGTAATGTTCCAGTTCCACCCTGTTCCATCAAACTCTTAACTGTATTCTATCTGAGAGGGAAACATCTGCCATCATTCTAGCTCTCAGGCTCTGTTTGAAAGGATGACATTTTATGTGTGTGACATTTGTCTATCAGTCAATTGCAAAGCTGCTTTGCAGGTTTCCGCTTCAGTTTCCTTTGCAAGGAACATAGATCACCAATGCCATGTTATAGAAACGTTACTCTGTACAAGGCATGGTTCTATTACGGGATTCTAGAGAGCATTATGTACTAAGTTGTAATAGGATATCCTTAGTCTGGTGGTACTTTAAGTAAAATAATATAGAAATATTTTAAAAAGAGGATGCGTTAACAGCATCCTGTTTCTACGAATGTAATGAAGTAAAACATTTGAAAAATATTACAGGTTAAATCAGGAAACTTGCAAGGTATCATAGTAACTGGTATTCTGCTGAGGCTCAAGGAACTCAAGGGTCCTCACTCGGTGCTAACATCCTCCTGATCATATTCTTAAATCATGCGCTGATGCCATTGTTGTGTCCATTCTTGAACGAATACATTAAGAATTCATTTTAGCATGGGAACAATGAAACTATTTGCGTCCATAATGTCTCTGACCTGTGATACAAAGCCAGTGTTCTTTGGCTAGGGCAGTTATTATATACGATTCGTTGTAGCCACTACTTCAGTCTGTGAATTATGTGTCTGTTAATTTATTGATTTGTTCAATGTAGTGTAGGGTTTGCTCCTGTTAGAACTGGGGTCTCTGGTTGGCAGTCAGTATGCACTCTCACTCTAGTCAGGGTGGGAGATACACACCTAGGATAACCCCTGCTCAGCCTCTTGGTCAGGCTTCTCTCAGGAGCAATGTGTAAAGTATTTGTACCAAAACACACAGTAATACAGTGAAAACACTACAGAATGGACACAACACCAGTTTGGAAAAATAACCAATATTTATCTAAATCAAACAAGACCAAAACAACAAAAATCCAACATACACAAGCGAAGTTATGAATTTTTAAAGATTAAACTTCAATTTAGCGCTTTGAACCACAAATGCTTCAATTTGGTGTTAGCACGGCATTGTGACAAAGTCATTCCCAACAATTGGGTGCCAATGGTGTCAGTCACTGAGTCGCACGGACCCCCAGATACAGTACCTTGTGAAAATCAATAAACAAGACAGTGTGCGGAGTCGGGGATCAAGGTGTCACAGGATCCATTGGCGGCATCGGGTCTGGTGCTGCGGAGCAGAGGAGCAAAGGCGTGGGTGTGAGGTGTCCGGTACTTGCTGTGGAGCAGTTGAGATGTGACAGCATTGGTGCGAAGCATTGGTTTCTCATGCTCTGGTGGGGTTGATGTCCGGCAGTCAAGACGCAGTGGGTGCCCTCAGGTGGTTGCGGTCATGCCATGAGGCTGCAGTGGCGACAGCGGAGTCTGGTGTCACAGACAATGGTGGCACAGCACTTCGAGACTCACGGAGTTGTGGACTTCAGCAAGGCTGCAGCAGCATTGGTCCTGCGTGGTTGGTAGGGGTCGTCGCACTCCAGCAGGAACCACGGCTTCAGTTGCAGCCTGTGTCGCGGGAACCCAGCAGCCGTGTCAGTCCGGGGGTCGTCTGAAGTCGGTGCACTTTGTTTTTCTTGGTTTTTCACTAGCTTCTCCTTTCAAGGGCCCAGGGACTTGATTAGTAACCAGTGGGCAGGGTTGGAGTCTCAGCAAGAGAGTCCAGGTGCTGGCAGAGGAAGTCTTTGATGGCCCTGAGACTTCAGAAAAGGCGGCAAGCTTAGTCCAAGCACTTGGAGAAACCTCACAAGCAGTATACACAGCAAAGTCCAGTCTTTGCCCTCTCTAAGGCAGAAGCAGCAACTGCAGGCCAACCCAGCACAGCACACACAGCAAAGTTGCAGTACTCCTCCTCCAGCACTTCTGCTCTTCTCCTGGGCAGAGGTTCCTCTTAATTCAGAAGTGTTCTAAAAATGTGGGGCCAGGCCTGGTCCCAGACACACACCAGGGGGTTGGAGACTGAATTGTGTGAGAACAGGCACAGCCCTTTCAGGTGTAAAAAGTGTCAGCTCCTCCCTCCCCACTCTAGCCCAGGAGACTCATCAGGATATTCAGGCTACACCCCAGCTCCCTTTGTGTCACTGTCTAGACGGAATTCACAGCAGCTCAACTGTCAATCTGACCCAGACGTGGAATACACAAGCAGGCAGAGGCACAGAATGGTTAAGCAAGAAAATGCCCACTTTCTAAAAAAGGCATTTGCAAACTGACAATCTAAAAACCAACTTTACCAAAAGATGTATTTTTAAATTGTGAGTTTAGGGACCCCAAACTCCACAGCTCTATCTGCTCCCAGTGGGAAACAGCACTTACATGGTATTAAAAGGCAGTCCCTATTTTAATCTATGAGAGAGATGGGCCTTGCAACAGTGAAAACCGAATTCGGCAGTATTTCACTGTCAGGAAATATAAAACACATCAGTACATGTCCTACCTTTAACATACACTGCACCCTGCCCATGGGGATACCTAGGGCCTAACTTCAAGGTGCCTTACATGTACAAAAAGGTAAGGTTTGGGCCAGGCAAGTGGGTACACTTGCCAGGTCAAATTGGCAGTTTACAACCGCACATACAGGCATTGCAGTGGCAGGTCTGAGCCATGTTTAAAGGACGACCCATGTGGGTGGCACAATCAGTGCTGCAGGCCTACTAGTAGCATTTGATTTACAGGCTCTGGGCACATCTAGTGGACTTTACTAGGGACCTACTAGTAAATCAAATATGCCAATCATGAAAAGCCAATTACACATACTGTTTACACAGAGCGCACTTGCACTTTAGCACTGCTCATCATTGGTAAAGTGCCCAGCACAACAAAAACAAAGTCCAGCACACAGTGAAGACACAGGAAGCAGAGGCAAAAAGATAGGATAGACTACCCAAGGATGACAGGTCTGACAGCTCCATGGGCCTTAAAGTGCATTGCCAGCAGTTTTGAAAACACTTTTTCATTATTGCTTTATAAATTATTTCATGCAGCTGTGAGCCATCTCATTGCCCTTCAGGTGTAAAAGTGAGGCAGGTCATTGCTGGTGCAGGCATAGAGATTGCGAAGTAACAGGACTCCAGGATGTGTGGAGTGCTCCAAGTGATTGTGGTTAATACAGAAAACTTTAGGCCCAAGCTGGTCCGGCAGTAGCCACAATGTAGCTGAGTGATGGGATGATCTTAATAATCTCTCAGGAAAATGTATTGTTCAAAGGAAAGCAACTACGGCATAGGATTGTTTGTAGAAGGAAAACTCTGAAATGGCAAGAATATTGTTGTGAGCTTCCATTCCAAATACGAGAAAGGCAGAAAAAATGAAGTATTATCCAATTACTAAAACCATGCTGAGATTATATTTATGAAAAACCATAGTTTTCACGTTAGTACACATAAAATAAAGCATTTTAAATTATTGCTATATTTCAGAAACCATCGAAAGGTCCTGTTAGTCAATCTTTCCCACCTGCTAGACCAGCTTCCTGAATATGCACTTGCTTGACTCTTCTTGTCAGTGAATTAATCATTTCTAGATGCAGTATTTCAAAAGTGACTACTATTACATTTTTAGCATGAATCCCATATTCTCCATAGGGCCTGAGTAGAGTGAAACTGTCAGGATCTGAGACACTAATGACACCAAATTTTGTGAAAAGTTACATTTCTACTCAGAAAATGTGCTTGTTGTGGTTTTGTGTGAATCTGTTTGTCCATTTTTGAGAAATTACTGTTTAAAGAAGGGCTTGGCATTGACATGAAGGGTTAATATCTCAGAAAAAAGTTATGTATATCTGCACTGTAGGTCACATAGGAACCAAACATTTAAAAAAATAGTCCATTCTCATTGGCCAAAGGATAGGGTGACCAGGCCATCATGGTTTTTCATCAGCTGTCCTGGCAGATTTCAGGAAATTTAGCTCATGTTCCGTTTTTTAGAGGAAGTCGACTGAAAACAGTGGGAGGTGCACTTTTATTTTTTCGAAGGCAGGGATAGTTGGAAGCTCTTTTCAGAAGCAATTTAACTAACAGGTATGATCATGACTTTAAAAATTGCATTTTAGTTATGTTCCTAGTGCCTCTTCTCTAACTGTATGCTTATGTGCGCTGTCATTCTGTGCACTTGGTTGAAGTAAAATTGTAGTCCTTCTTCTATTTTTTGCAAAACGTTCAGTTTTTAACTTAAAAAATCTGGTCACCCTACCAAGGGTCAGCCATTTCAGCCATTTCAGCCATTTCAGTACCATGATTTTGGTGCCAGTACCATAGTACAGAATTATCGGATTGGTTGGCAACAACACTCAAGACATGTTGCCTGCTGAAAGGCCACATGAGGGGCAGGTTGGGAACACCTTGAATCAGGGCCATTGGGGTGGGGGGGTCAAAGGGACTCTTCATTAAGTCAATTAAAAATATATGTTTATTTCTGATCTCTGGTACCACAGCATCAGTATTTGGTACTGTGATACCCCTCTTGGTACTGCTTCTTTAGTACTGTGGTAGCAGTACCGCAGTACCAAAAAACATTGACAAACTATTACAAGGGTTTGGTCAAAGACCAGACCCAGTGCCCAACAGACATTGTGCAGAGTGCGGGTTGGCCATCTGCAGTCGCTTGGTCCGAGGGCCAATTCACTGCTGCACAATGCTGAAGAATGTGAGCAGAGGCATCGATGCCTGTGCTGGGCTGGGCACAGGGACTGGCCGCACATACAATTCAAGGACATGTGCAGCAGGGGTTGGCTATTCCTAGGAGTCTAGTTTCCTAGAAAAAGGCAGCTCAGCATTGGTTCGTGTTCAGGGCCTGGTAACAGGCAAAGCCCTGTGACCTACCCAGCTGCATGGCCAAAAACAATGGATGTTGGCTGATTCCCTAAAGGTTGGGCGCAGAGCCTAGCCTTCAGCCTTGCACTGGTGGGGTTGGCTGCTCCCTAGGGGTAGGGCACAGGTTGCCTAAGGGGGTTGGATCTACCCTCAGCTTGGACTATGATGAAGAAAACAGAAATTCACTGAAAAAAATAAAGGTTAAAGTGAAGTTATAGTTAGGAGTTGAAATGAGATAAGGGATGATGTTAAAAGACTGAATATCACCTGAAATTTAGCATTTATAGTTCAGTAAACTAACTATTGCTTGTGCCCCCACCATGCTCTGCTTATACCCCTGCACATATTTAATCATTTATGACATGGTAAATTATATAATTGATGAAATCACAATGATATCATGTTGTCATTGTGACAGTATCCCATAGGGTTTGTGGACTTGAAAGTATTCGACAACCTACAACTATGCCCAATTTGATACCATAAATCAAGACATAATGGACATACATCTTGACCACATGCTGGACACATAGGATATGTGTTAATTCTTCCACACTTAGTGGATGTAGCCCTCCTTTTACTGGCATTCACTCAACTAACAAACAAAAAGCCTATGCAGATTTGAATGGGACCTTTGCCACTGAGAGGGCACCTTCTGGCAGGCTCAATGAACACCCCTCTCTAAATAATCACAATGGCATAAAACCTTAGAGACAAGTTTATGAGCCCAGAGTGAGTTACACAACCTCTATGTGTGTCACTTCTCTATTATACATTATTCAACAGTCTGCAATGCCTCCTAATCTTCATGGGAGTTCTGGAAATAAATATCCACCTCGTATAAAGGTCTTTTTGCACAGAATTTTTCTATAGCACTGTATTGCAATGACTGAACATGGGCACCCACACAGACATCCACTGGTAGATAATCTGTTGTCAACAGAAGATTCAGCTTTCTCCGCATATTTTTTTTGCAACTTACTTTGGCTTAAAGCCACAACATACTTTAAAACGTGTCTCAGAAACCAAATTAGGTGCTCACAGCCTTTACCTTACTTATCATGGAGTGCTACATCCACCCCAAATTTTACTTGTTTGTAATCAGTGCATCATCTAAATTTCAAGGTGCGTAGACACGCTTGCTTCCAGGGATTATGTTTTTCCTTTTTATGCACATACATAAGTACACAAAAACTCTATGGTGTATATGACTATGATGTTACTAGGGATTACAAAACTGATGTTTGGGTGGCCAGACTAATGTCTGCTTACTCCTTATGTAGATGTCTTTCAATACACTTCCTAATAAGTCCACACAGAGTACTCAACAAAATGAGAAAGCAGCCACATTAATGTTCTGTAAGAGTGAATAGGTCCCAAATTGTAGAAAATTATTCTTGTAAGCACACTAAAGAATGAGAGTAAGTCCTTCTTTTAATTCATCAAAGAAATCTTATTATTTCATTTTTAACAAATATTCTCAGTCTTTGATCAAAATGATTTAGCCAAAATGTGTTTGGTAAATCAATATAGAACCTCAAGTTTCTCATGGTTTTTATTTACATAAAGCAGACTATGGCCCTCATTACAACCCTGGCAGTCAGTTTAGAAGTGGCGGTAATACGGCAAACAGCCCGCCGGAAAAAAATGAAATTACAAGCATGGCGGTTACCGCCATGCCAAACCGCCACTTCTACACTCCAACCGCCAGGGTGGTAACGACCGTTGGGCTGGAGACTTGAGTCTCCAGCCCGGCGGCCATCACAAGATTGCCGGCAATATCACGACCCCGCATACTGCCATGGATTTCATGGGGTTCTGTACCGCCACGAAATCCATGGTGGTAGGCACTATCAGTGCCAGGGAATTCGTTCCCTGGCACTGATAGGGTTCTCCTTAACCACCCTGCCCCTTCCCAGAGTCCTCCCCCCAAACCCACAACCCCCCTACCGCCCCCCAAAGATGTCAGAACCCCCCTCCCCACCCCCTGAAGCATGCACACACACCCCAACCCCCCCACACGCACGCTCACACAACTACTACACATACACACAGACATACAGGCACACATACACGCACACATACACAGAGGAAGCATATACGCACACATGTCCCATACACACAACACACCCCTGCATGCATACACACACTCACACCCCCCTCTACACACTCACACACACATCCCCATGCCTCCACACAACACACAACACCTCCCTACCCCCCTCCCCTAACGGACGATCACCTTACCTGGTCCGGTGATCCTCTGGGAGGGAACGGGATCCAGGGGGGCTGCTCTGCCACCAGCACCCCGTCACCAGAACACCGCCATGCCGAATCCTGGGGCGTGATTCAGTGGGCGGGGTTCTGATGACGTGGCGGTGGAAGTGGAGCAGCCTCCACTTCACCGCCGACCGCCAGTATGGCTCCAGGCGGCTCTCCGTCCAATAAAGGGCGGAGGGCTGCAAGCAGTCTTGATATGCTGGGCAGAAAACCGCTGAGGTCCAAATGAGGGCCTACGTTTCAAGTCAGTAAGTATTATATTGTCAAGAATTTCTATCTTGAATTGAATGCAACAGCAACAAAGTGGTGGATGGATTGTTTGAATTAACCTCAGTTACTGATAATTGCTTCAGGCCACACTTTAATGTTTTCACCCACCACTCCACTCTACACAGAGGCTTGTCTTATGTAAATTAGTATCAACCCTGCTCCTTACGGAAAGAGTCTGCCCTGAACTGTAGAGCAAAGCATCTTCCAGAAGGGCCCACAAGCAACCAAAGTCCTGTTTCAATCTGCTTAGATCTCATTAGTGAGGCACAGCTTGAGTCCTGTGGCACAATGAGCAGGGCAACCACGTCTGGGTATACCCACCTCACAAAGGGTATCAACTGCAATAACAACAAAGGGATGAATGGAATGCTTGTATTAATCCCAACCAATGGCATTCACTCAGTGTCACATTGCAGTCCATCATTTTTTATCCACCATACTGCTCTGGACAAAGGTCAACCTTAAGCAAATCAGTGATGACCTTGTCCTTGATGAAAACCTTCCTACCATCACCTTGTTGTTTTTGCATTAGATCCTCTCAGTGGGATGGGTGTACCCTGAGATGGGTCCCATGCTTACTGTTCTATAGGACCCAAGCTATCTATCTATCTATCTATCTATCTATCTATCTATCTATCTATCTATCTATCTATCTATCTATCTATCTATCTATCCATCTATTTATTTATCTATATTTTTAGAAATTCACTATAAACAAAGGTCACAGGAACATTATAGCTAGGTTCAGATTTTAAACACATAAACCCATAGAAATTCAGCACTTGCAGTTATACTTATCTCAAGAACCTATAACTCGTGCCAAAGGTAACTATAACTCGCGCCTCCACCATGCACATTTTTTCTCATCAATAATTTTATTGCAAATGTTGCAGTGATATTAACAGTGATGTCATAGAATGTGTCATGACTGATGTAATTTGTGGGGTAATTAGTAGTGCATGGCAGGGGCACAAATGAATTTCCACGTTTTTTTAAAATTCTATTTCCTAACTATAATGTCCTGTAACATTTGAATTTACAGTACATTTCTAGTGTTTTATTAATGGAAAGTAATCCATATGTTAATCCAACCGCCACCACGCACAGCCTTCAGCCATGTAAGGCATGCAGCAAACCCTACACTGTGGGTCAATGACTAAATGTGTGAATACCTGTGTGGGTGTGTGACTTGGTGTGTGTGGTTGTGTGGATGTGTAAATGGGTGTGTGAGTGCATGAGTGGATGTGTCTAGGTGTGTAAGTGGCTGTATGGGTATGTGAGCGGTTGTGTGGGTGCATGAGTGGGTGTGTCAGTGCGTATATGAATGGCTGTGGAGTGGCTGCATGGATGTGTGTATGGTTGTGCAAGTGTGTAGGTTGATGTGTGAGTGGATGTGTGAGTCGCTGTGTGGGTCTGCGACTCAGTGTGGTAGTAGTTTTGTGCATCACTGAGCGGGTGTGTGGGTGTGTGTGTGGGTCTGTAAGTGGGTGTCTTTTTTCATTGGGATCTGGAGCCATGGATCCATTGCACATTCACACGGGGGCCATGCTGAGCACCGGAGAGGGTCTGTAAAGTCTGGCATGTCCAAAAAAAGGGTTTTGAGCAATGTCTTGCCCATGAGGGGGCACTCAGATACCCCTCTATCCATCCCATGGGCTCAGGGTACCTTAACCGTGACCCCTTCTATCAGTTTTAACTTTTATTTCCCCCAAGAGCCAGTACCGATACACAAAATGGTGGCTGAAACTTTCCTTTTAGATTGTGGCCAGCTAATCATGGCATTGCTGATGACTCATGCACTGCTTGTACTGCCATGATGGATCTGGGTTGGATCCATGTCTCTAGATATGCATAAATCTGTTTTCTTTAATAACTCTAAAACTACTAAACAGATTAACACAAAGGCCCTCATTACAACCCTGGCGGTCGGTGTTAAAGCGGTGGTAATACCGCCAGCAGGCCAGCGATAAAAAAAATGGGATCATGACCACGCCAGAAACCGCCAACAAAGACAGCCACTTTCACACTCCGACACCTACGGCGATAGCAACAAACACTGCGGCGGTAACTGACAACAGACAGGCGGAAGACAATGTACCACCCACCCTATCACAACACGCCAATTCGCCAGGTTTTCTGGGCCGGTTTCAACGCCATCAAAAGCACGGCGGAAACAGGACTTGTAAGGGAATCCACTCATCTCTTGACACTCAACGAAGAACCAGGACGCCATGGAGCCTGAGCTGCAGGTCTTCCCCATGCTGGTGCATCTTCTCATACACAACGGATATTAAAGGCGGCGGCGACCACCACGATGAGTACCGCACCTAGCACACAGGGAAGGAGGGAGGAAAAAGAGAGTGACACACACACACGCAACACCCCCACCCCCACCCGCACCAACAACATCATACACACAAAAACATGCAGCAATATTACATTTACACCCCGTAAGCCCCTGGAAGACAAAAGGAATAGAGTGCAAATAGTGATATTTTGAAATACGCAGATATAGAAAAAAACAGTATATACAAATATTTACAATATGCACAGAAGGCCGTACACTGTCCTTTGCAAACGTCCATGGCCCACAGAGCCAAAAAATCATAGGCGAAGCCCACACTTGACTCCTGCCTCAAAACGGAGAGAACACTGCAGGGACATCAGGTCGAAAACACACAGGCACCTCAGGGGGAAGGGGACGGGGTGCACCTGAGCCAGAAGATGGTACTACGCCACTGCTCCTGGAGGGGGCAACATGCCCACAGCGATGTCCTGGGGAGTACAAGGCCACAGTCTCTCAAGTGGGTGTTTTGCCCACTGCTTAGTCCTGGGGAGTGCAAAGCCACAGTCTCTCAAGTGAGTGGTTTACCCACTGCTTGGTCCTTGGGAGTGCAAGGCCACAGTCTCTCAAGTGGGTGGTTTGCCCACTGCTTGGTCCTGGGGAGTGCAAGGCCACAGTCTCTCAAGTGGGTGATTTGCCCACTGCTTGCTCCTGGGGAGTGCAAAGCCACAGTCTCTCAAGTGGGTAACATGTTCCACTGGTTCTGGAAGGGGTATTGTGCCCAGTCTGCTTCATCCTGCAAAGGATAGTGATAGTGGATGCACTTCTCCACTGGTTCTGGAGGGGGCATTGTGCCCAGTCTGCCTCACCCTGCAAAGGATAGTGATAGTGGATGCATTTCTCCACTGGTTGCCACTGGTTGTGATGCTGCACTTGAGGTGTGGCAGTTCACATTCTCTCACCTGTGTGTCAGAGACATCGGATTTGCAGGGAACATATAGCATGATACTCCATGGAGGCAGCGCCAGACTCCATCCTGTGGCGACTAAGGCTACAAACTGGTGGTAGTGCTGGTGGGGGTGCTTCAAGTGGTGGTGAGAGACTCCAGGCCTTCTCCTGCAGCCCCGGACAGCTGCCCACTGGGGATGCTGCTGCTGACAGTTGTAGTGGCACCGGCTGGGCATGTGGCGGTACAGATGGTGGTGCAGGTGGTGGTGTCTGTGGCGTGGATGCTGTGGTACTGGCCGTGGTGCAGGTGCTGGTAGTGGTGGAGGGAGCCACCAGGCCGTCTCCTGCAGCTTCGGATGGCTACCTACTGAGGATGATGCTGCTGACAGTTGTTGTTGCAGCGGCTGTGCAGGTGGCGGTGCAGGGTGGCAGTGCACGTGGCAGGGCAGATGGCGATGGTGCTTTCTGTGGTACAGGCAGGTTGCGGGCTGTCAGTACTGATGGTGGACACCAGTCCCTCTCCTGGAGCCTCCGAGGCCTGAAGTGCCTTGCCCTGGGTTTTCTTCCCCTTCCCCACCTTGGCAGACGCTGCTGGAACCTTGGCACTGACAGATACAGTTTTGGAGGAGGCCTTGCTTGGTGGGTCGTGCTTCTTGGCCTTGCTGCATGCTGGTCCCTTCTTCACCTTGGCAGGTGGCGGAATGGGTTGGTCCTTTACAGGGGTCGGTGGCACACTGGCTGCCTTTATGGGTGACCCCTTTGATCCTCTGGGACTTGCAGGTACCACAGCGGACGCCGACTTGGTGGCTGAGGTGCTTGCCTGGGATCTTGACACCCTGGCCCGAGGGTAAGGACAGGGGGGAGGCATAGGGAAGAGGTCAATGTTTGCCAGGAAAATGTTTTTAGACACACTGGGATGGAAAGATGGAGAGGGTTTGGGAGTGGAGGAAAAGGGAGTGGTTGTAGGGGGAGTACGTCTGCTGAGTTTGGGTGAATGTGCATGGGCTTGATGCTGTTGTGAGGGGGATGGCTGTTGGATGGGTGGGTGCTTGTGTTTGTGTACTTTGGGAGAAGGGGTCACAGACACACTGGGAGAGGACACAGGGGACTTGTGCATGGTTGTGGAGATGGTGACTGCCAGTGAGGGGCGTGTAGTGATGGGCGTGCTGGTGATGGAGGTAGTGGATGAAGATGTAGTGCATGCAGGTGTGAGTGGAGACGCTACTGGGATGGAGGTGGAGGAGGAGGAGGGGGACACGGTGGAGGCAGTGGATGTTGGTGTGTTTGCATGGGCATGGTGCTTGTGTGAGTGCCTGTGAGATGAAGTGTGGTGCTTATGTTTGCCTGAGCCACTTTTGTGTGGTGATTTGGGTTCATGCAGGTCTGAAGGTGTGCTTGGTATAGGCCTAGGTAGAGGGGATTGGGTCTGGGCAGTGGAAGTTGGAGTGGGGAGGCTAGACACAGGGACAATGGCTGCCATCAGTGCTGAGGCCAGAGCCTGAAATGCTCTCTGTTGGGCTGTCACACCAGAGTGAATGCCCTCCAGGTATGCATTTGTCTGTTGTAAATGCGTCTCGACACCCTGGATGGCATTCAGTATGGTTGACTGCCCAACAGAGAGGGATCTCAGGACGACAATAGCCTCCTCACTGAGGGCAGCAGGGCTGACTGGGGCAGGGCCTGTGGCACCTGGGGTGAATGAGATGACCACCTTCCTGGGTGAGCAGGCACAGGAAACACGCTGAGGGGCTGCTGGGAGGGCAGTGTTGGTGGAGGGGTGGCGGCTGTACCTGTTGTTGGGGTGGGCACAGAGGTGTCCGCCATGACCAGGGAGCTTCCATCAGAGGAGGAGTCGCTGTCAGTGGTCTTCCCTCCTGTCCCCGTTGTGGTGTACCCCTCACCCTCCGTCCCACTGGTGCCTTTACCCTTGTTGGATTTGGCCTCCAGGCCCATGTGGGATGCAGCTCCCTCAGTCGCAGGTGCCTCTGCTCCTCCGCCAGATGAGGCTAATGCACACAAGGACAGGGTGACAAAGCAAAAAGGGGGGGGGAGACAGAGGATACACTTGGTCAATGCCAGCAACAACACTACAGTTGGCAGACACAACACACAGTGCCATGCCCAACCAGTCACTAAGATAGTCACCAGCCCATGCTGTACAATGCCTAACGGCAGCATCTGCACCTGACACCCACAGGACCCTGCCCAGTAGTAGATAGCCACTTGCACTATTGGGGTAGGAGTGCGCCAGAGCCTACACACAAGGGACCTAGCCTGCCATGATTGCCCTGGCCTAGGGGCACCCACAGCCCACATCCAGCACCCAGATACCTCCTAAAGCGTGCAAAATCAGCTTTCTGAATCTGTACTTTTCCCCTTGTGGCTGCTGTTATGCCCTCAAGTGCCCATCTAAATCCAGATAGTCCACTGCCTGGATGCGGAACATCAGGGGGGTCATGGTGTGACGGGCACCCATTCTATGTTGGGAGGCCTGCCCCAGCTGGGCCTCTGCCGTTTTCTTAGTCCAGCGGCGCAGGTACTCCCATCTCTTGCGGCAGTGGGTGCTCTGCCTGTGATAGACCCCCAGGGTCCGCACCTCCTCGGCGATGGCATGCTCATGTGTGGCTCATGCTCATGTTCTTTATTCCATTCAGTTCCATCTCACCCTCTTCTGCCCACCTTTCCAATTTTTCAAACTTCACATTTAGTATAGTTTCGATACCAGTCTGCTTTCATTTTTCATTTTTTCCCCTGCCTTTTTGTTTTTGTGTCACTCCACAGCCACCATCTCCTAAACCCCCTTATGGCAGAGGCATACACTAGACTGGAATGAGCGGTGAGTCAAGGCTCTTTCTCGAGACAACTCCTGCATGTTTTTTTGTTTTGTGTTCTTATAGTATTCTTTCCCTTCCTTGCTGCTTCCTAAGTCCGGTCCCCAATCCTTTTTAAGTTATCCAGGTTCCTATGTTTTTTTCTTTGCCCCTCAGCCATTTAAATTAGGGAAAGAAAGAGAGGTATGTTCATGTTGCCCTGGCCCAGTGTCCACTGCTAATCCATACCTCCCAGTTTCCATCTCATCCTATTCTGTACATGTATCACAAATTTTCATTGAACTTCCTCTATCTTTCTTATATGCTATCTCTTATACTGGTCTGTTGTTAGCCTTCAAATAACCACCCAACCTGTCCATAGAGCAACAAAATCCTAGGCCAAGACCTAGTCTAAAACAAAAGCCTTACCTAACACTTGTTCCATAACTCAGCAATAATGTTTAACATAATGGTAATGAAGTAGGGGTGAGGAGATGGTGTCAACAGTAGTATTTGAAGTGGAACTCATAACTGTTGAAAAGACAGTAGAGCTACAGCCTGAATTGTAACTGGAACATTTTTAGGTATTTCAGTAATCATTACGTTTCTGCAAATACAGTGGGTGAGTTATATCTCCTCTGAGTTGCATGATGGCCACCTTTTTAATATCATCCATAAATTGATTGAACAATATGTCTTCATACAGCTACTTGCTTACTGCCAAATAATTGCAAAGTTCACATTCAGCATTTATGTAAGCAGAGATCTTTATTCGTTTTTGTACACACAATAAGTTCTCATGTGTTTTCTCAGTATGACATTTATAGCAGATCATCTACATGCTTAACGTTCATCTCTGCAGTCTTGATCATTTTGAAGTGG
The DNA here is from genome assembly GCF_031143425.1 of Pleurodeles waltl. Classification (NCBI taxonomy): domain Eukaryota; kingdom Metazoa; phylum Chordata; class Amphibia; order Caudata; family Salamandridae; genus Pleurodeles; species Pleurodeles waltl. The sequence goes on along the minus strand of NC_090436.1, from coordinate 886,830,553 downwards.
GACGCACAGATTCTACACAATGTACTATGATATCACATGTGTACCACACTGGTGTATTGTGGATGGGTAGTTTTAAACTGTCTGAGGCATACAATTTTAAGCTTGATACATTGTTTTATTTCCTTTTATTTAGAAAAGGATCTGGGTATAAAGAATGTACTCTAAACGTTGTCCTTAGGATGGTCTGACATAAGTATAACAGAGACCAAAATGTTGATCTATCACACAACTACATTGCAAGAGTGGATTTCCGAAATGACTGGGGGTCACATTGGTGTTGTATGTTAGAACATTTACAATCCCTTACTTTATTCATGTGATTATTGCATTGGCATTGGCATTTGTTTTGTTTTTCTTCTTTTGTTGAGCTAGTAAAGTGTCCTCCTTTTGTACGCCTGTTATAAAAACAATGGGGGTCATTATGACCCCGGCAGTCGGTGTTATAGTGGCGGTAGTACCGCCAACAGGCTCGCTGTACATACATCCATATAATGACATTGGCGGTTTAGCAAAAGCCAAACCACCAATGTACCACACCGACCGCCATGGCGGTAGCAACCGCCAGGCTAGAGACTACAGTCTCCAGCCTGGTGGCCATCACTAGGCAGCCCACAGTAATATGCCCCTGCGTGGCGCCTTGGTTTCCGTGTCTTTTTTACTGCAATAAAAACCATGGCAAAAGGCACTATCAGTGCCAGGGAACTCCTTCCCTGGCACTGATAGGGGTCTTCCCCGCCCCACTCCACCTCCCCAGAGTCCTCTCCCACCTTCCCCCTCCCCCTTCCATCCTCCCAACATACACACACCTACACACACAGACATACACATGCATACACACATGCATACCCACATTCACCCACCCATGCATACATCCATGCGCACACCACCCACACATACTGACATACATACAAGCACACACGCATTCACACATCACAACATACACGCACACTCACATTCATTCATGCGCACATGCATCACACACGCCCCACACCTGCATGCACGCACACAGACACAAACACACACACCCCCACACACACACAACACCTCCACCCCCTCCCCTGATGGAGCACCCAACTTACCTGCTTGCAGGGGGTCCTACGGCAGGAGACAGGATGCAGCGCTGCGGCCAGCAGCAGTGCCTGCCAGCAGAACACCACTAGAACGTGTAGTGGGACAGGATACGGTCTGTAGCGGTCCACTTGCATGGCACTGCTGCTGGCAGCAGCACCACCTTATCGCCGTCTGCTGCCATGACTATAGCCGGAATTCCACCAGCCTTCTGGCAGAAATCTGGCCACGGTCATAATATGGCGGATGGTAGGTAGCCACGGCGATGATCTTTTGCCGGCGGTGCTGTGGCGGTAGGCGCCATTTACCACCTCTGTCATAATGAAGGCCAATGTCTTTTCCTTTTTACTGTATTTGTTTATTTGTATTCAGTACATGCCCTTATGAATAGATAATACATTTGGTGCACAACACACAACACTCTTGCCACCATTTCAGAACTCACAATGTTGAATTCCTGGGAGCCAACCGCCTGAGGCATCTTTCACAGGAGAAAGAATCATAAAGTATGGGCATGCTTCACCAATCTCACTTTATTGCTGGCTAAGTGCAACCTCACCATGCACTAGAGTGCCCAACAACCCCCAGTGGTTTCCTAATGATACAGGGCAGGTCTCCAGTGGGGGAGGAAGAAAGCACTACTCTACATTGGGAGGACACCCGACGACTCCGGAAATGCCTAATCGCAGCAGCTTTGGATACCATGCATACCCAATTTTGTGAGCTGATTCGAGACAACCCTGTCCTTCCCCATGATTTCCTGTGATACTATCCTGTTGCTGACACCACCCTCCAACTTCACTAGTTTTGCATCCCCTTCTGCACTAGCCCTGCATCTTTCTCCCCTCTAACAAAGCCAGGGAGGGTTAACGAGCTACCCAATCATCTACCGCCTCAGCCGTCCCTGCTTCCTACAACCCGCTGCTCACCCCATCACTTTTCTACTGTGTACCTCCTCGACAACATCGCTCGCACTGTTCCCCTTCATTGTTCCCCTCTCCTTGCGATTTCCTTAGTGTTCCCATCCCCCTAGTTGACAACAGAGATTGTTCCCACCACTTCCACTACCATGGGGGCACAAGATATTAACACACTTTGGCCTTCATGTGGTATATTTTATGCAAATGCAAATCCTGCATCCAATTGCTCAAACCATAGCACTGTACAAGCCGAAATGTTTGTCTCTGCGACTATGTTCATTTTTCAACTGCTTTCATACTTGCCACAATAAACCAAAACCTCAAAAAAAATAAGTTTAAACATAAAGAATTGTTACATTCATTAGATTTTGAATAGATCACACTCAAATAGTATCTTGAATGACTCCCTTGTATGCACCTTATTGTTGTTCACATTGACCCAAGCTTACAATGAGTTATTTGGTTGACCTTATTTGTTCTTACTATGGGAGGCAGGCAAAATTGATTACATTAATAAAACAATAGCTGGTGTCCCCACACTATTGGAGGCTGGCAAATATTGAATAAATTATTATAAAAACACCTTTTAACCCTCCAAAGCCAATGGGGCCTGTAGAGGAGGCAGGGGCTGGGGGCAGGCAAACATCAAATGCATTAATTAATAAAAACCTGGTGACCCTCCATGGTCCCTGGAGCCCTTATAGAAGGCTCGGCATGCAATAATTAAATAAATTAATAATAGCAATACTTACTGATCTTCCTGAGCCAATCAGACTTATATGAGCAACAGGTAAACATGGAATGAGTTAATATAAAAACACCAAATTACCCATGGGACTCCTGTAGGAGGAAGGTAAAAATGTAATATATTATTTTTTAAAACTGTATTCTACAGACTACTATAATTTTCCACAAGCACAAATAAATAGATCAGGAAAAATATATTAGGAAAAACATACAAAATGAGCAAAAAAGATCTGTGTTAGAAATTGGGTCTCCGTTTGACAGGGGTATGCACCCTGTCCAAGTAGGGACGACAATCCTAGTCAGGGTAAATCAGATACACAACCTAAATTAACCTGTGCTCACCCCCCTGGTACCTTGGCACAGAGCAGGCAGGTTCAGCTTGGAGGCAATGTGTAAAGTATTTGTGCAATACTTAAATACAATAGCACAGTGAATGACACCACAGAAAGGCTGAACACCAGGTTAGAAAAATAATTATGATTTATCTGGGAAAAGCAAGACCAAAAATGACAAAAATTCCGTTATCTAATCAGGAGTTGTGCACTTCAGAATAATTGAAATTAATTTAAATAGGGCGAGTTCATGTGCCAGAAATTCATCCACTTTCTTAGCAGTCCCCAAGAGGTCAGGACAATGTCTAAAGTCAGTGCTTGGCAAGGGGGAGCGGTTCTCTTAAGTCTGCCGTAGCCCCCATACTAATGATGTGCAGTGATTGAGGTCTGCAATCTAAATCAGGGCAAACTTGCAGTTGCTCCTTTCAGGAATATTCTAATATTTAGGAGTGCAGCAAGATTTGTGATCAGGTCATTGTGACCACTGTAGTGAAATATGTGTTGAAATATGTGTTTGTGACCACTGACTTTGTGTTGCACCACTTTGCACCCGGATTAGATGTCCGGTGTTCACCAATTGCAGACTACATTTTGTATTCAGTTTAGCTGCCTATTGACTTTATCGTAGCGTTAGACACTGCCATGTTAAATTTGTTCATAATTCACAACATTGTAAACTGTGCTTGTTTTCGTGCTATTTCTCCCCGAAGAGCTAGGGCATATTATGGGGGAGTTAGTCAGTCAGTATGATAAGGACAGCAGAGAACAGCTTAGACTTGGGAGAGACAATTTGGGAAGCTGGCCAGTTCCAATCTGTTTCTTCCAACTCTGACCTAAATTAGCCAGCATGTTTGAATTGCTAAGTGAGGTTTTTTTTCCAGAAAGCTCCTTCTGGTTTTTTAAGATATAAAATACCCAGTGCGGCAATGAGAGGGAGAGGGGCCTCAATCAGGATTTTTGATGTCGGATGTCTGATATTTGTCCTGTGAGTGTGGTTATCTCTTTCTCTTTTGCAGTCGAAAGGGCTCATCGTCTTGCTGGCATGAGAAAGATGAAGAGCTTAGTAGGCCCAATGGTGATGAATCTTTACTTCATTATTTGCTTTGCATAATATAATGTAACTACATTTATTTGCTGTGTACATTGCAGTTGAGAATCATTTTTATTAAGTTTTCCTTTCTTTGCTGTGACTGTTCTTAAACGCGTGCTTTCAACATGCTATCCTCCTTTTTAGGAACCTCGTGGTGAAATAATAATAAATGTCTTCTTTGAACTGAGAGGTGCATTCCAGAGATTTTTGTCAGCTCGGTCATTAGTGAAAGCAAAACAACCACCCAGGTCCAAAGTAGCGAAGGCGTAGAAAGTGAGGTATGCTCCTGTTAGGAGAATTATGGTGCAGTTCCCTACACAGCAGTCATGGTGGTTGAGTGCTGGAAGATGCTGCTGCAGACTCACAGTCTACTTCCTCTGACATTCTTCGGGCTACGGCTGAAGCAGGAATCGGTGTCTGCCAATTATGGTGCAACACCGCCCCAGGGCTCTGTTACTGCAACACTGGTGCTCATCAAGGCACACGTCCTTGGCAGGGAAAGGAATTCTGGCACGACCTTGGGGAGGTGGGGGTGCACCAAATGTGCTGTTTCTGATTTTGACAGACTATTTCACAGAGCCGCACTCTCCAGGGTGTGCGGGTGGCAGCCCTACTAATTATTGGCCTGATCAGTGGCCATTGGAGAAATAAGGGCGGACTCCGTTTATCATGCTCCTGCTCCTGAAAGCAGGGGGGATGTGCTTTGGCAGCAGCAGCGTGCCAAAAGTGGCTGATGGGCAAGTGGGGTCTTTGATGTACCGGAGACTTCGCAACAGAACTGGGGCAAGCCAGCAAGACCTTGAAGACTCTTGGGGGCAAAGACAGTTTGAAGAGTCCAGTCCTTCTCCTGCAGGGCAGGTAAAGCAAGCAGCAGGCCAACACACAGAGCATAGCAGGGTGGCAGCCCCTCCTACTAGTCAGCACAAAGCAGCAGTAGGACAATACAGCATTGCAGTTCATAGAGATAGTCCCTCCTGGCAGCACAGTAGCTCCTCTTCCTGGCAGAGTATTCTTGTCCCCATAGAGATCTGATTTGGTAGGGTTTGTAGCCCAGTATTTATACTTTTGTGCCCTGGTTCAGGAAGGTGGGAGAAGATTCCAGAGAGCAGGCCTTTGAAATGTATAGATGCCCTGCTTCCCCTGTCCTGGCTCCAGGCTGTGTGGAATGACAATACAGGGTCATCAAGTCCTATTGTGGGTGGACATGACAAGTCTATTCAGGTGTAAGTGAGGAAGTTGCAGCATTTTCAGGGGACCAGGAAGTAAGGAGCACACTGCCTGCCCTGCCTACAGTGGAGCGCGCTGTCTTCAACTTGTCAACAACAATCCTCTTCGGAAACACATTGGCTGCCCAAGGCACAACTGAGGTTAACTCTCAAGAAGTTGAGATCTGACAGGGCTCACGGTCCGAATGGTCCTCCTAACCATTTATTCAAGTAAGCCCAACCTTTCTGGGCATCGATCCTTACTCCACTGTTTAATCAGGCTTTAATTGCCAATGTATACCACCGTCATGGAGAGGCAGCATTTTGCATTCCCAAACATAAAGCTGGTTCAGGATCAAACTCAGCAAACTATCCTTTAATTGCCCTGATAGATGTAGAAGCGAAGATCTTTGCCTCTGATCTACTAATGGACTTGGAAACACAGACGGGTTTTAGGGCTGGAATCTTCTGCATCCTCTATCATCCCAAAAGCACAGACGGATTTTAGGGCAGGAATGAATACCTCAATCAATCTTTTAGTGGTCCCACTTCTTGCTGAAAAAGCCAAGAGAAAACACGTACCTTATGCCTGCCTCGTTGACTTAAAAGCTGCCTTTGATGAGGTGCTGCACCAGAAACTATGGTCAAATATGGTCAGCTTGGGTATACCACCAAATTTGCTTGATGTAATTAGAAACCTATACACAGGCACCTGGGTCCAGGTTAAAATTGGATATGGCAATAGAATCACCTGGAAGATCCTCACAGATAATGGATTAAAACATGGGTGTGTGCTTGCTCTAGACTGCAGATTAGCAAAAGTTGCAAACGAACCCCTAAAACTAGCGAACAAACAGGTGCATGTCCTAAAATACACAGATGTCATTGTGCTTTTTAGCCAGACACAGTTGGGTCTCCAGCGCTTAACTACTAAACTGGTGGAATACCTGATTATGTGGGTTCTCGAGCTAAATCACACCAATACCAAAGTGATCTGCTTTTACGGCACACAAAACACCAGTCGCACTATGTACAAATGGGTGGCTGCTGGCAAACACATAGCACTGGTCAAACATTATAAATATCTTGGTGTAACGCTGGATGCAACTTTAAATTATAAAGAGTACTTATTGCAAATAGGAGGGGTAGCTTACAAATTATGTTTTGCTTTTTCACAGGTACAGAAGAAGCTGGGTAGTACATGGCAGAATTATCTTTTGCAGGTTATCAGAGTGAACTTTTTTCCATCATTAACCAATGGATTGGAGCTACTTAAAGGGTGTGACACCCCTCTGCTTAACCGCCTACAGTCAGTCTTGTTTAAACATATTTTCCATCTACCAAAGCATTCATCTTAAGCCCAGGAGAGGTTGGAATTTGGATTGTTCCATGAAGTTCCGATGTGTTGGGGGCAATAATAAAAATGTGCTGGAAATTGAGAGCTGCTCTAGTTGACACGTTGGCTGCCCTATGCTGGAAGGATATGGGGCTGCGACCTGGTGATAGCTCAAGCTGGTCATCTGTACCCAGTCAAGCCTTGACTAACTTAAACTTACAGGCTGCATGGGACACCAAGACTGCTTTCCCTCTGCTAAAATAAATTATTAACAAGGCTTCCAAACTTCATTCTTGGACAATTGACAAAGCAGACATGATGAGCCAACACCACGGCTGGTCAGTCTTGCACACTTATACTGCCCGTCTAAGAACCTGGTTGCATCATGGAAGCAAACTTGGCCAGACTTTTCTTGCCGTCTTTGCGGCTTGTTGACTAAAAGTATTTTGGCCCATATATATACTTTTTGACGCAAAACTGCGCTAACGCAGTTTAGCGCCAAAAAAATTAGCGCCGGCTAAAGCCATTCTGAAGCGCCATGCGGGCGCCGTATTTATTGAATGGCGTTAGCCGACCGGCGCTGCCTGGTGTGCGTGAAAAAAAAACACGTACACCAGGCAGCGCCGGCGTAGGGAAAAATGGCGTTTGGGCGCAAAGACAGGAGTCATGCCCCCTTGCCCAATGGCCATGCCCAGGGGACTTCTGTCCCCTGGGCATGGTCATTGGGCATAGTGGCATGTAGGGGGGCACAAATCAGGCCCCCCTATGCCAAAAAAAAAAAAAAAAAATACTTACCACAACTTACCTTCTCTCCCCTGGGGTGGGTCCCTCCATCCTTGGGTGTCCTCCTGGGGTGGGCAAGGGTGGCAGGGGGTGTCCCTGGGGGCTTGGGAGGGGACCTCTGGGCTCATTCTGAGCCCACAGGTCCCTTAACGCCTGCCCTGACCCAGGCGCAAAAATCCGGCGCAAATGCGGGTTTTTTAGTCCCGCCCACTCCCGGGCGTCATTTTTGCCCGGGAGTATAAATCCGACGCAATAGCATCGCAGTCATTTTTTTAGACGGGAACGCCTACCTTGCATATCATTAACGCAAGGAAGGTGTTCACGCAAAAAAATGACGCTAACTCCATGAACTTTGGCGCTAGACGCGTCTAACGCCAAAGTATAAATATGGAGTTAGTTTAGCGTCGAATTTGCGTCGAAAAAAACGACGCAAATTCGGCGCAAACGGAGTATAAATATGCCCCTTTATGTTTCTTGTGTGTTTTTCCGGTGTTCTAGTCAATGAGAACGAAACTGTTACGTCTCCCACTGAAAGCCCTAGAACTTGTCGCCCAGCCGTGATGGCACTTTTAGATGGGCACAACATTCGGCTAGAGCTACCAAATTCCTCTTGCATGTGAAAAATTGCTCTCCCAATTGGTTGAGACTTAGGAGGGTTTTCTGAACTTGATTTGAACAAGCATGATTGATTTCCACCTATTTTGGCACTTTAGTGATCAGCTAGCTCTGGTCCCTTCACTTTTTAGGCTTAGGCCAGTAATCCACTGGATCTTTGTGTTTTAATCTAGACCTGATTTTTTTTATTGAGGTATATTTTAAAAATCCAATTACCTCAATCAGTTACATTTTTATCCATTATGTTACAGTTGTTATATTGTGCAGCATGGGGAAATTTTTATTTGTTTTTTGTAATGTATCTGTAATGTGCAACCGTTTTAACTAACTATGCATTAATAATAAATCTGAATCACTCACAAAAATCTCAATCAGTGAGATGTACTAAATTCTGCCCCCATAAAACAAGTTAGTGGCCCATTAAGGCCCATCATGTCACACCTATTCTCCCATTGTGTGAAGCAGCTTAGAGGAAATGCACAAAGCCCAACTGCACTGAGCCCAGGTGTGTGTTCACATGTAGACAAAGGTACAGAATGATTACAGTAAGAAAATGCCAAATTTCTAACAGTGGTATTTTTAGCATTGATTCAAAATGTAACTTCACCCTAAATTGTGATTTTAAATTGTGAATCCAGAGACACCAAATTCTGCATTTTTATCTTTTCCCAATTGGGGGTTACACTTAAAAGTTGTTTTGAGGTAATCTCAATTTTATCCTATGGGAGAGATAAGCCTTGTAAAAGTGAAAAAGGAATTTAGCAGTTTGTCACTACCTGGACATGTTAATCTTAAAAGTACATGTCCAACTTTATAAATAGACTGCACCCTGTCCTTGGGGCTAACTAGGGCCTACATTAGGGGCAACTTACACATAATAAAAAGGAAGGTTTGGGCCTGGCAAGCACTTGCCAGGTAGCAATGGCAGTTTTAAATTGCACACATAGGCCCTGCAGTAGCAGGCCTGAGGCATGTTTAAAGTGCTACTATGGTGGGTGGCACAATCAGCACAGCAGGCTCACTAGTAGCATTTAACTTACAGGCCCTGGGCACCTATAATGCACTTTACTAGGGGCTTACAAGTACATTAAGAGTGCCATTTGTAAATTAACCAAAGTTACCATGTTTTGAAGCAGAGAGTACATGCACTTTAGCACTGGTTAGCGGTGGCAAGGTACCCAGAACGAATTTAGCAAAAAGTGAAGGGAAAAGGCAAAAAAATCTGGGGAATACCCTGCAGAAAGGCCCATTTCCAACAACTTGGGTTTCTTCTAATTTCAAACCTCCTTTAAAATGGATTTTAAAAGAAGGAAAATATTGATTAATAATCACACTGGTTCCACAAAATGGTGGTCGTTCACCGTGTGGTAATCAAGAAAGAGACATGTAGAACAAGGACAAAATGTCTAGCAGACACACTGACACCCTGGATCTGCAAAATGGTGGTCGCTCATCACATGATACAGCATACTTGCACTTATTTGCCACTTTTGACCTAGTGTCTATGATAACAATTGAGCTTAGTAAAGATGTTTCCCACAGTGAATTTAAATAAGAAGCCTTTATGATGCACAGTAAATATGTATGGTGATACTACCAATCAGATCATAATTTTGTGAGATGAAAAGCTTTGCAAGCAATTTTCAGCATCTCAGAGGGTATGCAGAACATCAGAATTATAGCCTTTCCTGTGCCTAATAAATGAGTGTAGAGGGCTACTATACCAAACCAAAAGTTAATTGTCTATGTAAAAAAAGCAGCAAAATTAAAAGCTGGGATTATAGACATGTATCATAGGTAAAGCAAGGTTAGATCATACTACCTATGGAGATGACTTATGTAAATGATTATAATTTTTTTTCTATGCTTGGGATCCTGATATTAGAAAAACTTTCATGTTCGTTCAATGCAAACATAGTTGATGATATTGCTGAGAGACATTTTATTTTTATTATAACCCATAAGTTACCCTCTGGTACGCCACTCTTGAAAGGAAGGGAGACATATGAATGAGAAGAGTGAAAGAGAGAGAGTGTATGTGAGAGACAAAGTGAGAGAGATAAACAAAGGAAATTGAGATGACAAGAAGCAGAAAAGAAAGATAGGCATCGAGGGAATTTACATTATTATTACTTTTCCAGCAGAGAGAATGAAGATTAGCTAGTTTGTTAAAACAGTGGAAATCATGTTTCCAGGTACCGAAGCCTGAACGCATCTATACCGTGGCAGGTAAAGGCAACAGAATGGCAGAGAAACCAATGTCATTCAGTACTAGTAGCAATTAACAAAAGAAGCAAACACAGTGAAAGAAAGAAGACATGTGACAGCAGAGAAAGTTCCACCTAAATTTATCTGAGTGGGATCAGCCAGCAAGAAGTAATGCTCCTTACAGGATTAATGAAGAAAAGAAAGCGTAGGCAAAATCTGTGTTTTCTGAAATCCTGCTTGTGAAGTTTCTTGGAATGAGCCTGCCCCCTGTTCTGAAGTTTCATGGCCATCAAGGACTTTATCTACCAACACCTGGGCTCTCTTGCTGAGACTCCTACCCTGCCAATAGGTGCCACATCCAGTCCCTGGCCCCTTTAAAGGAGAAGCCTGTAAACCCAAGGTGAAAATCTACGCACCAGAGCAGAGCAGCAGAATAATTAAAGCAACTCCTGCACCTCTGATGAAAAATTGACTCAGCCCTAGTGAAATAGACGCATCGCCAGCTCAGCCTGAATTTATCACTGCTGTGCTTCTGGATTTTACACGCATCATCGCTGGGCATCAAAATCTTCATCATCACTGCACGGACCTGAGGCTGCTGCCCAGAAACCAATGCATTGCTTACCCGGTGGAGAAAAGATCGAACGCATGGCCTCACTTGAGAGTAAGGAATAGACACATAGCTTGCTTTTCCGACACACGCTCACCCCTTATTTTTGATGCTTACCAGGTACTTTGTGCTAAAACGATGCATCCATTGATTTTTATGGATTAAGGGCCAGATGTAGCAATGTCAGGATTTGCGATTCTGAAATTGCGAGTCGGTGCGACTCGCAATTTTAGATTCGCAAATCCTGATTGCAAATCCTGATGCAGAACGGTGTCTCAGACACCGTCTGCGACTCGCCATGGGGTCACAAAGACCCACCTCATAAATATTAATGAGGTGGGTCGCATTTTGCGACCCCACAGCGAGTCCCTGCACTCAAAGGGATGGTGGCCTGCTGAAGTCAGCAGACCTCCATGTCTGTGACTGCTTTTTAAATAAAGCAGTTTTTTTATTTTATTTTGCAGCCCGTTTTCCTTAAAGGAAAACGAGTTGCAAAATAAAAAAATAACTAAACCATTTGGTTTCGTTTTTTCAGTGTAGGCAGTGGTCCATTGCACCACTGCCTGCTCTGAAAAAACATTAACGGCAACATTCACAAAGGGAAAGGGGTCCCAAGTGGACCCCTTCCCTTTTGCGAATGAGTTACCACCAGTGTGACACTGGTGGTAACTGTGAATTGCTTTGCGACCGCATTCGCGGTCACAAAGCAATTCTGCATTGCGATGCGAGTCGCAAATAGGAAGGGAACCCCCCCTTTCCTATTTGCGAGTCGCATTCACAATTTGTGAGTCGCTACCGACTCGCAAATTGTCAATGTGCATCGCAGAAGGCTGTTTGCATGGCGCAAACTGCGATTTTCACAGTTTTCACCATGCAAACGGCTTCCTACATCTGGCCCTAAGACTCTTTTACTTAAAAAATTCATATCTTTGCTTCTGTATGTTCGTTTTTTGTTGTTTTGCTCTTGTTTGATTTAGATAAATATTAGCTATTTTTCTAAATTGGTGTAGAGTTCTTTGTGATGTTTTCACTATGTTACTGTGTGTGCTTGTACAAATACTTTACATTTTGCCTCTGAGATAAGCCTGACTGCTTGTGCAAGGCTACCAAGGGGATAAGCAGGGGTTATCTTAGGGGTGTGCATCCCTTACTCTGACTATAGGGACAGTCCCTACTTAAACAGAGTGTAAACTGACTTCCAACTAGAGACCCCATTTCTAATACCCTAGTTGATATTGTATAAACATACTAGAAGTTTACTTTTTATGACAAACATCCCCAAACTAACAAGAAGCTTGAAGGAGGATGGTAAATCCCTGGTAAATAAAATCATACCCTGGATTAGGCACAAACAACATTTGCCAATTGTTCGTTCAGATACTGTAAAGGCCCAACAGATCTTGAAGAGTATGATATTAATAGGTTCTCCCAAGAGACCAAGAACTAGTAGATAGTTTAATTTCCATGGAGATAAGGTCATCTCCACCTAACAAGTCATCAATACAGTTTAAGTTAACTACACATTCATGTCCCTTATACCAAAATCAGAGGCTTATATTTAAATCACCACTAACATTAACTCTATTACTATCAGATTCCCCAAGGAACAAAATCCAATTGACATCTTAGAGAGTTCCAAAATATGCCAGTAGCCAAGTGTCATCATTAAACACAGACCCTGTATCAGCCAAATTGGTGAGTGGTGATTGACTCTCTTCTTCTGGGAGCTTTTTTTCAACCCATAGAGCTCAAATGCATGGAATATCATTAATCTGCAGCAACTGCTTCCTTCTCAACTTCTGTTGCATCTAGTGTGGAAACTGAAAACTTTAAAGAGGGTTCCTCAAATTAATTTGCTGACCCCATTAATGTCATATCTTTCTCTAATGAAGTATATGAACTTGCCACTGGTCCCTACATGTACTTCCATGACATGTTGTGGGTCTAAGGCACAAACTTATTGATCCGAATTGGCAGGAATAAATTGACAAGATTCAAGTTTGTATGTTTCAGGAAACATGGTTTACTCATCCTTGCCATAGATCAGGCTATAAAACATATTTTGTAAGCTCTACTCCATCGGGGGGTTGTCATTTGGGTTAGTATTTTCTTGAATGTTTGTATTGACATCCTAATCAGATCTGGTAATTGGGCAGGAGGGAATAGCAAGAGGAGGAGATGTGGAGCATACCATCTCCTGATACTGTCCCCCACATATCTTGTACCGCGGCTGCCCTACAGATGACTCTTTTAGCAGAGGCAAATTGCCTTCAGGGCTGTAATGGCAGGTTAAAATCCGACAAATTGGGTTTATGTACTTAAAAAAAAGGAAACAGCAGGTCCAAAATTTATTAATCTTGATATACGTCTCTTTATGTTACAAAATGTTATACTTTAAGATAAATGATGGATTGATAATGATCATCTTCCATTACCTCTCATGATTACAAGCTCTTTGATTGAGGACTGCTGTCATCCTACTGGCCTTCTTATTATAGTGTGTTGGAAATGATCATAGGTCTAACAAATGGCCTAAGATATTGGGTAACACAGCAGTTTTAGCGAAGATCTCTAATGCATACTCTAAGGGCCTGGTTCCGTATGTTGAACTCCTCCTACATGACATTACCACTGTAAATATTCATAATAATTTGGTTACAAACTTAAAACAACAATATCTAACAAGACATCCATAAAGAATCTTGATCATGAAACAAATAATAAATTGAGAAATCCCTGGTATTTCGAGGACTGTCGTCTGTTCAAAATCGCATTAGTGAGGGCTTTAAAATCTAAATTTCCCCCTGGTGTTAGCAAGGCCAGGATTCAATACAGAAGAGCACTGGCATCCGTGAAGAACAAGTGAGATTAAACTAACTGAAAAGACTTGATTGAGGCAAGCACAATAGGAGACTCCATTAAATTTGGGAAAATCATAGCTGATGGAAGCAAAGATTGTTACACACAGACTGGCCATTTTTTACATCCCAGAGAGTGGGTTGAACATTTTTCAAATCTTTTTCATATGTCAGGGAGACTGACAAGCCAATATTCACAAATTATCATGAATTCATTAATAGACCAAGTTGGTTATTGAGACCATTAAACCAGGCAAGGCACCTGGTCAAGATAAAACTGCAGGGGGTTTCTTGTGACATAATCCCTCAGTATGGGCTCCCTTGCTAACTTGCTGTGCAGTTCAGTAGATTCAGGACCATTGATTCCTGACATTTGGAAAGGAACTAAAATCATCCCCATCTTTAAAAGGGGCAACAAAAACAAACCTGTCAATTTTAGACCTACTAGTGTACTAGATAGCTTGCAAAAGGTTTATGCAAGGCAGATTTTGAAGGCACTGAATGAGTGGATGGAGGACATTAAGGTTCTCTCTCACCATACAAGGCTGGTTTTAGATGATCAAAGGTAAGCACAATAGACCGGGTATTCAGACCATTATTATTTGGCTGTATATATAAATGAGGCATGGGCATCTATATATAGCATTTGTCCATATGAGTGCAGCATTTGACCTAGTCCCAAGGCATTTCCTGTGGGACTCTCTCAAGTCATCAGGAGTCCCTGAAGTAATTATTTCCCAAATAATAAGACTACATCATGAGAATAATGCTCAAGTGCACTGGGAACACTGATTGTATTCCAATACGAAGGAGAGTTAGACAAGACTGTGTGTTTCACCAAAACTTTTTTCACTTTATGTAAATGATGTCATCAAGGTTTTGCTAGAGTTTAATAATGATTCCCCAAAGTTAGAAGTTGTCCCTGTGCCAGCCCTGCTATGCGGGGACGATACCCTTCTGCTGTCACAAACACCGAAGGGACTGCAGCTTTTAATGGACAACTTTAGGGCATGCTACGAAAACAGGGCCCTGAAATTAATGTTTCTAAGATAGATCAAATATATGGTGATTAGACCTCACAAGTCCTTCAGGGTGCTCATAAGTCTAAGACAGAAGAGGCCAGAACGTGTACATAAATTTCAATATTTGGTTGTAATGCTAGACAGTAAGATGACATGGAATATATGAGTTTATGAGATTGATTTAAATGTGATGTATTGTACTTTTTAAGGTTATTTCTAACCAAAATAAATGATCTTGATGACTTGGACCCCATATATACAAAAACGTAGAGCCACCCTCCAAAAAATGCCACACCAATATACAAGAGGCATCAGTCTCTGATATCCAGAGCTAGTTCTCCCGTCATTGAAGTTTTCATGGCAAAGGCACAGACAGCTGCTTTATATGGAGCTCAAACTTTGGGCACATATATTGTAAATCTGTTGTCATTGGGAGGGAGCTCTTTTATTAGGTGATTACTTCATCTCCTCAAAAATACTCCACATATTCCCTTGTTTTTTAATGTAGCTCACAAAAGGGTAGAAAACTTAGCAGTTCTGAGACCTCTACTATATTCGGTGAGGATCTGCACTGTACAGGATCTAGTGCCATAGAAGGAGTTGCTGAAGGTCGACAATTCCATCACCTTCCTTTGGTTCCGGCATGTCAAGTCTTGTTTTGAAGTGTTAAGTTTAAGATCTTTTTGGACCAACCCTTTCTCCTCAACAACAGCCTCCAAGCAGCAATTGAAGACAATTTATTGGAAACATGTTATATTTTCATCTAACCTGCATCAAAGCACTAGGTTGGGGAGATTGTCTGTGCAATTTCTGACTATTCAACAAATACCTTCCTTTGGAAGGTACTTGGATGTTTAACAGCCACCATTAGCCAAGGCACTTTATCTAAAATTCAGCCTTGACTTCCTAGAAATTAGATCTTTTACATCGAAATGGATAAGTGATGATGACAAGTCTAAAAAGTACAATTGAATCTTGTGCCACACTCACACTGAAGAAACATAGTGTTTTTTTGTCCAGCGCATGAAAAGCCCAGAAAGAAATCGCTAAACCCATTATATCATAATTTTAGTTTTAGGCAATATTTGCAAGCCTCAAGGACACTGAAATGTGACACATCTACGAATATAGTTTTTAGTTAGAGCTGCTATTTATTTTCAGTGGGGCTGCTGCGAAAGCAGAGGGGATTTAATTTTTTAATACTTTTATAATCTTGAAGGTGATGTTAATAGAGAGGGTTATTTTTATGCTGTATTACCTGTCATGTGTAATGCGCTTTTTAAACAGTAAGATGAAGTGAGGCAATAGGTTTACAGTATAATTTGTCATAGTTTGACTCTTGCTTTAGGCAAGACTGCTGGTTTAAGGATGACAGTACTTATGTTTGTAGGTGACTATGCCTGTCCTACAACAAGTCACAACTGTCACCCCAACCCTCCCGGCTCACAAGCAGCACCGCACCAAAAACCCAAGCCAAAAACTCAGGGCCTCCACCCTCAGAAAACACCACCACAGCACCCACCCAGAGTGCCCATACCTCTGCCCCAGGACACGTCAATCAACAGTGTGGCCACCACTACGGCGACCCCAGGGCACACCACAAACCCAAGACAATCAGGGACCTGGGGTTAGTGGCAGTGGGCAAAAGGTTCAGGGGACAGAGGCACAGTACAACAGGGAAACTGGGAGGACTGCTGTGCAACAGGGGGAGTACAGGGCCAGGCAACCGACTCTCCAGGAGGCCCTCACCAACATCCTGGGAGCATACCACCATTTCCAGAAGACCATGGGCCAGATGCTGAACAAGTCGAGGGAGACCTAGCGGCTGCAGGAGGGACAGTACCTGGGGATCAGGGAGGACCTCAAAAACATCTACACCATTCTGGTCACCATTGCAGGGGTGCTGGCTGACATGGGCAAGACCATGAAGGAGGCAGTGGCACACCAATAGGCCCAGGGAACCGACTCTCCAAGAGGCCCTCACCGCGATCCTGGGAGCATACCAACATTCCCAGGATATGCTGGGCCAGATCGTGGTCAAGTTGCACGAGAACATGCAGCTGCAGGAGGGACAGTAACAGGGGATTAGGGAGGACTTGAAGTCCATTAACACCACCCTGGTTTCCATTGCAGGGGTGCTGGCAGACATGGCCAACATTATGAGGGAGGTAGTGGCACACCAGCGGGACCCTGCCGCTAGCCAGACTACTGAAAAGCCCTCTTCCTCTGCTGCCGTAAGTGGACAGGAGGCCCTGCCACAGGACCAACAGGCCACCAGCACTCCTCCCCCTGCAGAAGTGCAAATGTTCCCTGCGATCCAGGCAGAAGCCAGAGAGTATTGCCAAGACCCATGCCAGGAAATAAGACTCTCCTGATTGTCACCCTTGTGTCCCACTTTGTCACCCTGTCCACCTTCAACTGCCATTGCTCCCCTTCCTATGCCCCCTTGGACAATGCACCTGTGCTACCAATAGACTGGACTCTACCTGGGGCTTTTCTCCATCATCACCCCAGCCCATTGCACTTCCCACTTTTCTTCAGAGCACTGCAATTAACACACTTTGAAAAAAATACAAGTATGGAGTATGTCAAATGATTTAAGTATGTATTCGTTTAACAAGGTTTAAACATTGCAATTCAACTGTACAGTAATGTATTCAAAGGAAAGACCTGTAGTTGACTGCAGTGAACATACCAGGAGTGATAGTGGGGCACCAACATCAGCAAAAAGAGTTGTGAAAGGGTACAGTGAGTGGGCATAGAAGTGGGAATTCACAGCCTGCCAGTGACAATGTCAAACACAAAACTGTCAATGAAATGTGAAGTTACACTGTCTTACCTGTGTGTCATTGGAAGTATTGACGTATCACTGCAGCTCTGTTGTCCTCATCCTCATCCTGTGCCTCCTCATCTTCACTGTCCACAGGGTCCACAGCTGCCACACGGCCATCTCCAGCCTCCTCCTCCTCCTGCAGAAAAGGCTCATGGCGTCTCAAGGCAAGGTTGTGCAACATGCAGCATGCCATGATTATCTGGCAGACCTTCTTGGGTGAGTAGCACAGTGATCCACCTGTTAGAAGGAAACACTGAAACCTGGCCTTCAGGAGGCCGAAGTTACGTTCTATTACCCTTCTTGTTCAACCATGTGCCTCATTGTAACGTTCCTCTTCCCTTGTTCTGTCATTCCTCACAGGGGTCAGTAGCCGTGAGAGGTTGGGATAACCAGAGTCATCTGCAAATATAGTTGGACAACTGTTGGCCACACACAATGCCAAATGGCCCACACCATACCCATACACCAACATCCACTGGGTGGGAAGAAGGGATCACCTATTAGCCATACCCTGTGTCTCTGCAGTTGGGCCATCACATTTGGGATGCTACTATTCCTCAGGATAAAAGCATCATGCACCGACCCAGGATACTTAGCATTGACATGAGAGATGTACTGGTCCGCCAAACACACCATCTGCACATTCATAGAGTGAAAACTTTTTCGATTTCTGAAGACCTGTTTATTTTGCCAGGGGGTGGGGGGACAAAGGCAATATGTGTTCCATCAATCGCCCTAATGGTGTTGGGGATATGTCCCATTGCATAAAAGTCAGCCTTCACTGTGGCCAAATCCTCCACTTGGAGGAAAACAATGTAGCTGCACATGTGTTAGGTGGTCAGCACTACTGATAATGTTGGCTGTGACATTCCTGCTGCCAAGCCCACTGTCACTTGGAAAGAACCATTTGCCACGAAATGGAGCACTGATATCACTTCCACAAGATGGGGGATCCCAGTGGGGTGACGGATAGTAGATGTCATGTCAGGCTCCAGTTGGGCACACACCTCCGTGATTATGGCCCTGTGAAGTCTGCAGGTGAGGATAATGGGCTTGTCCTCTATTGTTGCCAAGTCCACCAGGGGTCTGTACATGGGGAGATGTCTCCTATTCATCCACAGCGGTTGCAATCTATCAAATCAAATCAAAAACATTTATAAAGCGCGCTACTCACCCGTGAGGGTCTCAAGGCGCTAGGGGGAGGGGGTTACTGCTGCTCGAAGAGCCAGGTCTTGAGTTGCCTCCGGAATGCGAGGTGGTCCTGGGTGGTCCTGAGGTTGGTGGGGAGGGAATTCCATGTCTTGGCCGCCAGGTAGGAGAAGGATTTCCCACCTGCCGTGGTGCGGCAGATGCAAGGGATGGCGGCGAGTGCGAGGTTGGCGGAGCGAAGTTGACGGGTGGGCGTGTAGAAACTGAGGCGACAATTGAGGTATTCGGGTCCCTTGTTGTGGAGGGCTTTGTGTGCGTGGGTGAGGAGCCGAAAGGTGATCCTTTTTTTGACGGGAAGCCAGTGCAGGTGTCTCAGGTGGGCGGAGATGTGGCTGTTGCGGGGTATGTCGAGGACGAGGCGGGCGGAGGCGTTTTGAATTCGCTGCAGACGTTTCTGGAGTTTAGCGGTGGTTCCTGCGTATAGGGTGTTGCCGTAGTCCAGGCGGCTTGTGACGAGGGTGTGGGTCACGGTCTTTCTGGTGTCGACGGGGATCCAACGGAAGATCTTTCGGAGCATGCGGAAGGTGAGGAAGCAGGAGGATGATATGGCGTTGACTTGTTTGGTCATGGTGAGAAGTGGGTCCAGGATGAATCCGAGGTTGCGTGCGTGGTCTGAGGGGGTTGGTGAGGTGCAAGGGCCGTGGGCCACCAGGAGTCGTCCCAGGCGGACGGGGTGTTTCCGAGGATGAGGACTTCCGTTTTGTCTGAGTTCAGTTTCAGACGGCTGAGTTTCATCCATTCTGCAACGTCTTTCATTCCATCTTGCAGGTTGGTCTTGGCGCTGGTGGGGTCCTTGGTGAGGGAAAGTATCAGCTGAGTGTCGTCGGCGTAGGAGGTGATGTTGATGTTGTGTTTGCGTACGATGTCGGCGAGGGGGCTCATGTAGACATTGAAGAGAGTTGGGCTGAGCAAGGAGCCTTGTGGGACGCCGCAGATGATCTCGGTGGGGTCTGAGCGGAAAGGTGGGAGGTAGACTCTTTGGGAGCGGTTGAATCCCAGTGGAGCGGCGGCGGGATATTAGGGTTCGGTGGCAGACGGTGTCGAAGGCAGCCGAGAGGTCGAGGAGGATGAGGGCGACTGTTTCTCCGTTGTCCATCAGAGTTCTGATGTCATCTGTGACTGAGATGAGGGCGGTTTCTGTGCTGTGATTGGCTCAGAATCCGGACTGAGAGGGGTCGAGTAGGTTGTTGTCTTCAAGGAAGTTGTTAAGTTGCTTGTTGACGGTCTTCTCTATGACTTTGGCAGGGAAGGGGAGGAGCGAGATGGGGCGGAAGTTCTTCAGGTCGCTGGGGTCCGCCGTAGGTTTCTTCAGTAGGGCGTTGACTTCTGCGTGTTTCCAGCTCTAGGAGAAGGTGGCAGAAGCAAGCAAGCTGTTGATGATGGTCTGGAGATGCGGGGCGATGATGTCGTCGGCTTTGTTGAAGATGAAGTGTGGGCAGGGGTCCGAGGGGGCACCGGAGTGGATGGAGTTCATGGTGGTTTTGGTCTCTTCCGTGTTGATGTGAGTCCAGGCGTTGAGGGTGATGGCTGGGGTTGTAGGTTCTGTGGTGGTTGGCTGGGTCTGGTGTCCGAAGCTGTCGTGTAGGTCGGTGATCTTACGATGGAAGAAGGTGGCGAGGGAGTTGCAGAGGTCTTGTGAGGGCGTGATGGCATTGGCGTTGGCGTTAGGGTTGGAGAGCTCTTTGACAATGTTTAAGAGTTCTTTGCTGTTGTGAGTGTTCTTGTTCAGTCTGTCTGTGAAGGAATTTCTTTTGGTGGCGCGGATCAGTTGGTGGTGTTCGCGGGTAGCGTTTTTGAGGGCAGACATGTTATCTGCGGTGTGGTCCTTGCACCAGGCTTTCTCAAGGGTGCAGCAGGTTTTTTTAGATTCCTTGAGGGTGTCTGTGAACCAGAGAGGTTTCTTGGTGTTGGTCTGTCTTGGGAGGCGTCTGAGGGGAGCGAGGTTGTCTGCGCAGTTGGTGATCCAATGCGTAAGGCTGAGGGCTGCGTCATTGGGGTCGGTGGAGAAGGTGGGTTGGTTGTCGCTGAGAGTGGAGAGAAGCTGTTCCGCAGGGATTTTGTTCCAATGTCTGCGTGGGATGGATTGTGTGCGGAGGTGGCGAGTCTCGCGTCGGAAGGTGAAGTGGACACATCTGTGGTCGGTCCAGTGTATTACGGAGGAGTGGCTGAAGGAAACGTGGTTGCTGGCGGAGAAGATGGGGTGGAGCGTGTGTCCGGCGATGTGGGTGGGGGTGTTCACCAGTTGCTTGAGACCGAGGTTGGCGAGGTTGGCGAGGTTGGCGAGCAGGGTGGTGGTGTTGGGGTCGTTGTTCTGTTCCAGGTGGAAGTTGAGGTCACCGAGGAGGATGTAGTCCGGCGAGGCAAGGGCGTGCGGGGAGATGAAGTCAGTGATAGAGTCGCTGAAGAGGGCGCGTGGTCCAGGGGGTCTGTAGATGAGAGTTCCTCTGAGGGTGGTCCTGGGGTCTGTGTGGATCTGGAAGTGCAGGTGTTCGGCGGTGAGGGGGGTGTCTTTGGTGGAGGTGGTGACATTGATGGAGTCCTTGAAGACGATGGCGATTCCTCCACCGACTTGGTTGGTGCGGTCTCTCCTGGAGATCTTGTAGCCGTCGGGGATGGCTCTGGCGATGTCGGGGGCCGAAGAGGCGTTCATCCAGGTCTTGCTGGGAGGTGTCAGGAGCCTGGGCTGGAGGAGCTGCAGCGGCAGGGGGAGCGACCTACCCTCGGGTCAAGGGTCGCTAACTCTGCCACGCAGCGGCAGTCATAAGAGGGAGGAGGGGTCAACTGGGGGCGGGAGGTGGGTGACGAATGGGAGCAGGGGGGGTGGGGCCGAGCAGGAGGTGGCGGCGGGAAAGCGGAGGGTGGGGGGGTCAGGTAGAGGGGAGGGGAGAAAAGATAGGGGAGGGGGGTTACAGAGGTGGAGGGGAGTAAGGAAGAACAGAAGAGAAGAGAGAAGAGTCAGGAACAGAAGCGAGAAGAGTCAAGAACAGAAGAGAGAAGAGTCAAGAACAGAAGAGAGAAGATTCAAGAACAGAAGAGAGAAGAGTCAAGAGAAAAGGGAGAAGAGTCAAGAAGAAGAGGAGAAGAGTCCAGAGAGAAGAGAGAAGAGTCAAGAAGAAGAGTCAGGCAGAAGAGGAGAGACCTGAGAAGCAGAGGGGAAGCGTCCAGAAGATGGGGGGAGACCACAGAGGAAGAGAAGGAACACGCAGAGAAAAGTACAGAGGAGGAGAAGAACACGCAGGACGGGGTGCAGGGAAGAAAGAAGAACACAGATGAAGAACACAGATGAAGAAAGAAGAAAGAACACGCAGGTCGGGGTGCAGAGGAGCAAGAAGAACACAGATGAAGAACACAGATAAAGAAAGAAGAAAGAACACGCAGGACGGGGTGCAGAGAAGAAAGAAGAACACAGATGAAGAACACAGATGAAGAAAGAAGAAAGAACACGCAGGTCGGGGTGAAGAGGAAAAAGAAGAACACAGATGAAGAACACAGATGAAGAAAGAAGAAAGAACACGCAGGTCGGGGTGCAGAGGAGAAAGAAGAACACAGATGAAGAACACAGATGAAGAACACAGAAGAAGGACACAGAAGAAGAGAGAACACGCAGGATGGGTGCAGAGGAGAAAGAAGAACACAGATGAAGAACACAGATGAAGAAAGAAGCAGGAAGAGGAGTGGGGCCGAGGAAGAGCAGAACACGCAGCAAGAGGGCTGCAGAAGAGGAGCAGAGAGCGAAGGGAAGAAGGACAGCAGAGGTGCAGAGAGAGGTTGGAGGAGAGAGCGGAAGGCAGAAGACAGAGGTACAGGAAAAGAGAGGTGAGTAGCGCCGGGCTGGGTGAGGGGCTGGGCAGGGGGAGTACTTACTGTTTTTAGCAGGTCTTGCTGGGAGGTGTCAGGAGCCTGGGCTGGTGGAGCTGCAGCGGCAGGGGGAGCGACCTACCCTCGGGTCAAGGGTCCGATGGGGCAAAAGAGTGAGGAGCCGGTCATAATCTGTACATTGTAGCCACTTAAGTTCAATTCATGATGTGATGTTTTAATGTATTAGTGGCATATGTCTTGAATGTACAATTGTGATCTGTGATGCAGTTATGATCCATGGTCTACCCCCCTGAAATGGTGTCAGCCTGTCCTGTATGGAGGGACAGGTGGATGTGAGGTAATTCCACTGACGTTGTGTGCCGTTGCGGGAGGCGGTCGGGAACCGCAGTGCAACTCCTCATTGGTTATAATTGGGCCCTATGAGGTACAGTGGCCAATGGTGATGTATGCCGGCAGTGATGGTATGCACCACCGCGGACGTCACCGCCATTTTCTATCAGTTCATTCACTTGCTACCTGACCTTCATCAGGAGAGGACCTACGCTGCATGTGCTGCTGTGACCTGTGTCTGGAACCTACCATAGCCCGTGTGACTGGGGAAAGGGCCCCTGCCTTCACCTCGAAGGAGTTGGAGAGACTAGTGGTTGGGGTCCTACCCCAGTATGGACTGCTGTATGGGCCTGCAGACCAACAGGTTAGTACACTGTGGGAACGATGCATGTGGCATGAATGCATGGAGTAGTGTGTGTGAAGGCCTTGTGTAGGGGGAGTTGGTGGATGGGCCCTGGGCAGCGTGCAGCATGTATGCTGGGACATGTCTGTGCGTAAGGGGATGGGAGGGCTATGATGGGCCATGAGTGTAACAGGCAAGCCGGTCTAAATAATACCTTTCCTTGTGCATATTTCCTCTGTAGGTCAGCACCCATCAAAAGAAGGGTATATGGCGTGCCATCGCCAAGGACGTGCGGACCCTGGGGGTCTACGGCAGGCGGAGCACCCACTGTCGGAAACGGTGGGAGGACCTTAGATGCTGGGCACGGAATACGGCTGAGGCCCAGCTGGGGATGGCCTTCCAATGAAGAAGGGGTGCCTGTCGAACCCTGACCCCCCCTGATGGCCTGCATACTGGCAGTTGGGCTCTTGGGGGCATCACAGCAGCAACAAGGGGGTGAGTACAGTGCCCACCATTACTACTTACGCCTGGTGGGATGGTATCCGGGTGGGGTAAGTGTGCCTGTGGGTACCCCTAGGCTAGGCCTGACCTTGCAGTGTAGGTCCCATGTTGGGAACGGTTCGGATGTGATATTCCTCCAACCTAGCTTGTAGGCATCCACTACTGGTCAGGGGTGTGTGGGTCCCAGGTATGCTGCAGTGAGTGGTATGTGTCCCGGGTGACTAGCATTGTTACTGGTAGTGCATTGCATAAAGCGGAGGGCTGTTCCCTGTGTGTGAGGGTGCTGTGGACACCAACAGTGGTGTTGTGCAGCCACTGACCAAGTGCATCATTTGTCTCTTCCCCCCGTTTTGTTGTGTCATTCTGTCCTTATGTGCATTAGCATCATCTGGCGGAGGAGCAGAGGCACCGGCGACGAAGGGAGCTGCATCCCACAGGACCCAGGAGGCCGAGTCCACTGATGGTGAGGGCACCAGTGGGACGGAGGGTGAGGGGATCACCACGGCGGAGACTGGAGGGGACAGTTCGGACACGGATACCTCCTCCGATGGAAGCTCCCTGGTGGTGGTGGACACCTCGGTGCCCACCCAAGCTACAGGTACAGCCACCACCCCCTTACCAGCACCGCCCTCCCAGCAGCCCCTCAGCAAGTTGCCCGTGCCCGCTCACCCAGGAGGGTGGGCATCTTCTTCGCCCCAGGCACCTCAGGCCCTGCCCCAGTGAGCCCTGCTGCCCTGAGTGAGGAGGCTATTGACCTCCTGCGATCCATCTCTGTTCGGCAGTCAACCATTGTGAATGCCATCCAGGGGCTGGCAGCCCAAATTCAACAGTCCAATTCATTTCTGGTGGGCATTCACACTGGCTTGGCAGCCCAACAGAGATCAATCCAGGCTCTGGCCTCCCTGTTTCCACTCTCCCCCCTCCAATTTCCTCTACCCAATCATATTCCCCTCAACCTATCCCAAGCACACAGGCAGACGAGCATGCACAAAAGACAACACACAAGAGTGGCACAGGCAAACACAGGCACCACACATCATCCCACAGGCACTCACACAAACACCACCCAGATGCAGACATATCAACATCCACTGCCTCAACTGTGGCCCCCTCCTCCTCGTCCCCCACCTCCCTCCCGATTGCGTCTACACTCACACCTGCATGCACTACATCCTCATCCACTGCCTCCCTCACCAGCACACCTATCATAACACACACCTCTCTGGCAGTCACCACCCCAACAGCTATGCACATGTCCCCTGTGTCCTCTCCCATTGTGTCTGAGCCCCCTCCTCCCAAAGTACACAAACGCAAGCACTCAGACACCCAAAAGCCATCCACCTCACAACAGCATCCAGCACATGCACTGCACCCAAACACAGCAGACAGACACCTTCTACAACCACTCCCTCTTCCTCCCTCTTCCTCCACTCACAGACCTTCTCCCTCTTCCTGTCCCAATGTCCCTAACCAGCTTTTCCTCTCCTCCATTGAACTCTTCCCTACCCCTCCCCGTCATTCACATCTGGCCAGGGTGTGTAAAACCCAGGCAGGCACCTCAGCCACCCAGTCCACGGGCCTAGTAGTGTCCCCAGCAACTCATGGTGCGAAGGGATCCCAGGCACCAGGCAGCCACACGGAAAGTGTGCCTGACTCAAGTGCTGCCAAGAAGGTCAAGGTGCCACCCCAGCTGCTACCATGAAGGTAAAGGTGCCACTCCCAGTTGCTGCCAAGAGGAGCAAGGAGCCATCCCAAGCTGCTGCCAAGAGGAGCAAGGAGCTATCCCCAGCTGCTGCTTAGAGGAGCAAGGAGCCATCACCAGCTGCTGCCAGGAAGGGCAAGGGGCCTGCACCGCAGGCAGAAAGGACAAGGAGCCTGGTGCTGGGACTCAGTCAGAGCCCCCACCACCAACCATGGTGATGCAGCTGTCTGAGGCTGCTGGGGGTGAGCAGGAGCTTTCTCCCACAACCACCACAGAAGCAGCAGCACCAGCACCACCACCAGCAGTGGGCAGCCATCCGAGGCGGCAGGGGATGGGCTGGAGCTTCCCCTCACCACACGCGGCAAAATCACCATCACCACCACTGAGCAGCCATCACCGCCGGCAGACAGTGTGTAGTGCTGCGTCCATGGGCTGTTATGAGGGCTTCCCGTGCCAATCCTGTGGGATTCACACTCAGCTGAGAGACTGTCACCTTGCACTCCCCAAGCCTTGCATCACAGGGCACGATGCCCCCTCCAGAACCAGTGGAAAAACCCTCCACTCACCCCATCTTCCCCAGGATGAAGATCACAGGGCACAATGCCCCCTCCAGAACCAGTGGAGAAGCCATCCACTCACCCCATCTTTCCTGGATGAAGAACACCGGGCACAATGCCCCCTCCAGAACCAGTGGAGAAGCCATCCACTCACCCCATCCTCCCCCGGATGAAGAACACCGGGCACAAGGCCCCCTCCAGAACCAGTGGAGAAGCCATCAACTCACCCATCCTCCCCAGGAGGAAGAACAAAGGGCATGATGCCCCCTCCAGAACCAATGGAAAAGCCATCCACTCACCCCATCATCCCCAGGATGAAGATCACATGGCACGATGCCCCGTCCAGAACCAGTGGAGAAGCAATCCACTCACCCCATCCTCCCCATGATGCCCCCTCCAGAGCATGTGGGCAAGTCGAGAGTCTGTGGCCTTGCACTCCCCAGGATCAAGCACAGGGCATGTTGCACCCTCCAGGACCAGTGGTTCCATCTTCCGGCTAAGGTGCCTCCATTCCCCGTCCCCCTCAGGTGCCTGCCAATTTTCAAACTGATGCCCCTGCAGTGTTCTCTCTGTGTTGTTGCAGGACTCAAGTGGGGCCTTCAACTTTGTGATGTGGCCCTGTAGCCCACAAACCTTGAGGACTGGGCTTTGTTTATCTTATTACACTCACTTTTATCTATTCTTGTTGTCCTTTCATTTTTCCAGAGGGGCACGGGGTGTATATGTTTTATTACTGTATCTAATTGTGTGTATGGTGTTGGGGGGGGGGGGTGTTGTGTGTGTGTTTCACTCTCTTTTTCCTCCCTCCCTCCCCTGTGTGCTAGGTGGCTGTACTCACTGTGGTCATCTTCGCTGTCGTTGGTGTTCATGGTGGAACAGGACATAGAACAGAATTGGGAATATATGCAGTTCGGGTTCAATGGCGGCGTGGTTCTTCCCTGAGTCTCCACAGGTGAGTTGTTTCCCTTCTGTTCAGTGTTTACGCCAAGCTTTTGATGTCATTGGTACCGCCCCAGAAAAGGTGGTGGTTTGCAGGGTCTTAATATGGTGGGCAGAACATTGACTTCCGCCTGGCTGTGGGTGGCTACCACCGTGGTGCCTGTTGTTTCCGCCCTGGTGGTCGGTGTGGTAAGCGGCTGTCTGTCTCAGCTCTTTCCGCCATGGTCATAATTAGGTGGTATTTACCGCCAGCCTGTTGGCGGTATTGCTGCCACTTTATCACCGACAGCCAGGATTGTAATGAGGGCCATAATGTTGATCATGACAAGCACAGCAGGCCAAAGTAAGGGCAATAAATGCAAACTTAGAATTTTGGTAAAATAAGCCAATCATCACATTTTTCTAACAGTAGGCATGATCATGAAGAAAATTTTCAAAGCCATTGAATGGAAAGGACCTCAGGAAAGAGGCCACATCGTCAGGTGTTAGATCGATGAAAGGATAGGCAGACGGATCCACGGAGCAGTAGTGCGTAGTAGTCTCCTGTGCAGTTTCACCTGCAGGAGTGGCACTTTCCAGTGTCAAAGAGAGCAGGATCGTTCACTAAGGGTGACATATAAGTGGCCTCACGAATCAGCCTTAGCCTTAAGGGGCATAACCGTGAATGAACCCTCATCGAGACATCAGCAGCTCTTGGTCCACAGGAGGCACTGCCGGAGCAGCAAGACACACTGTAGGCAAATGTTTGAAGAAGCACCCTACACAGCGAAAGACTGGCTGCACGCACCAAAACGCTGGTCGGAATGTCATTGACCAATCACGCTCCAGCTCTTCCAGCAACTGAGCATTAAAGAACTGAGCTATGCGTTCACGGCACAGTTGTGCTGGTGGCAGGGGCTCCATCCCTTCGCGTGGCTGGAAGGGCACAACCACTGCAAATTAGAACCAATAGCAGTAGTATTCTACTAATTAATGCCAAAATTACAAGAAAGCTGCCAAACACACTTGAAAAGAATGAATGGATAGTTGATGGCATGACTCCGAAGACAGTCTGGCAGATGGACACAAATCCAGACCCAACAGCCTTAAAAAAGAAGTGGACAATCCCTATAGTCCTCGAGGTGTTGACAATTCTGGATACCAGCTCTCCAAAGTGCTTGGGGAAGTTGGTATTTAATAGGGATTGTATCTCGGCCGATAATCTTGCTGTCTGGAGAGCTTACTTCCCTCTAGCCAATGTTAACACAACTTGTTTTTGGAACAGTAGTGCCTTTAGTCTTCTCAGCTTGTCATAATTTACATTAGCAGTATCAATGTGAGGCCACATTTCTGATACTCCTATCTATCATTTGGGGGGGAATGAAACATGTCCGCAACACGTAACGATGTTAGAGACCGAAATTGCGTAGCGAATTCCAGGTCGCATTCCGCAAAAGCTTTGGTCGTTCAGCACCATATAACTCCCATTCGAAAGTACATGAAATGCTGGTCGAATCAAAGGGATGGGAGTACCCTTCAGAAACCAGGCCACGTTCGGGACCCCACATTGCAAAGGCAGTGAAGGGACACCTGCTCGCAGATCATTGAATGACTAACAGTAGTATCACACTTGCTTCCGCTGAGAAAGACCTCTGTTTCGCTGTTCAAACATCTGTATTCAAAGGGCAACTCCCACTCTTGTTTAATATAGCTATCGCCTACCCGCTCGTATCTGCCCAATGCGAGATGTTTAAGGCATTTTGAAAAATAAAAAGTGGAAATGGGCAGATTAAGGATTCCATGTAAAAGGCATACTGTTGATGGACTTTCAGCAACTGTGAAAGGCAATTTTTCTAACTGAAGCATGGTGAAACTTGCTTCTCTTATAGCCATGGTCTGTTGTACCTTGGACAAATTAAAAGCAGCAAACAAATCACTACAGTTAATGTACTTCCAAGGAACGCAGCCATTTTTAAAAGTTTGTAATGTCCAACCTAACTGCATGATGGAATGCAGCTGACTTTGTCCATGATATAAAAGGGGCATTTCTGTCTGAATGATATCTGTCGCAGATGACTCTATATTAGTTAGGGAATAAATCATGTTGGATAGAGTGTTCATTCCATTGTTGACATCAGCTAAAGCCTTTTTGAGTTTTCCTTGTCTATCTGCCTCAATTGTGCAGCAGCCTTGTAGGAAAGTACCATCTTGCCTGGCATGTTACCCCCATATTTCATTGTATATATGTTGTTTTAGTGTATGTGTCACTGGGACCCTGCCAGCCAGGGCCCCAGTGCTCATAAGTGTGCCCTGTATGTGTTCCCTGTGTGATGACTAACTGTCTCACTGAGGCTCTGCTAACCAGAACCTCAGTGGTTATGCTCTCTCTTTACTTTCCAAATTGTTACTAACAGGCTAGTGACCAATTTCACCAATTCACATTGGCATACTGGAACACCCTTATAATTCCCTAGTATATGGTACTGAGGTACCCAGGGTATTGGGGTTCCAGGAGATCCCTATGGGCTGCAGCATTTCTTTTGCCACCCATAGGGAGCTCTGACAATTCTTACACAGGCCTGCCACTGCAGCCTGAGTGAAATAACGTCCACGTTATTTCACAGCCATTTACCACTGCACTTAAGTAACTTATAAGTCACCTATATGTCTAACCTTTACCTGGTAAAGGTTGGGTGCTAAGTTACTTAGTGTGTGGGCACCCTGGCACTATCCAAGGTGCCCCCACATCGTTCAGGGCAAATTCCCCGGACTTTGTGAGTGCGGGGACACCATTACACGCGTGCACTGGACATAGGTCACTACCTATGTACAGCGTCACAATGGTAACTCCGAACATGGCCATGTAACATGTCTAAGATCATGGAATTGTCACCCCAATGCCATCCAGGCATTGGGGAGACAATTCCATGATCCCCCGAGTCTCTAGCACAGACCCGGGTACTGCCAAACTACCTTTCTCGGGGTTTCACGGCAGCTGCTGCTGCTGCCAACCCCTCAGACAGGTTTCTGCCCTCCTGGGGTCCAGCCAGGCTTGGCCCAGGAAGGCAGAACAAAGGACTTCCTCAGAGAGAGGGTGTTACACCCTCTCCCATTGGAAAAAGGTGTCAGGGCTGGGGAGGAGTAGCCTCCCACAGCCTCTGGAAATGCTTTGTTGGGCACAGATGATGCCCATCTCTGCATAAGCCAGTCTACACCGGTTCAGGGATCCCCCAGCCCTGCTCTGGCGCGAAACTGGACAAAGGAAAGGGGAGTGACCACTCCCCTGACCTGCACCTCCCAGGGGAGGTGCCCAGAGCTCCTCCAGTGTGCTCCAGACCTCTGCCATCTTGGAAACAGAGGTGCTGCTGGCACACTGGACTGCTCTGAGTGGCCAGTGCCAGCAGGTGACGTCAGAGACTCCTCCTGATAGGCTCTTACCTGTGTTGCTAGCCTATCCTTTTCCCTAGGTAGCCAAACCTCCTTTTCTGGCTATTTAGGGTCTCTGCTTTGGGGAATTCTTTAGATAACAAATGCAAGAGCTCATCAGAGTTCCTCTGCATCTCTCTCTTCACCTTCTGCCAAAGTATCGACTGCTGACTGCTCAGGACGCCTGCAAAACCGCAACAAAGTAGCAAAGACGACTACTGCAACCTTGTATCGCTGATCCTGCCGCCTTCTCGACTGTTTTCCTGGTGGTGCATGCTGTGGGGGTAGCCTGCCTCCTCTCTGCACTAGAAGCTCTGAAGAAATCTCCCGTGGGTCGACGGAATCTTCCCCCTGCAACCCCAGGCAACAAAAGACTGCATCACTGGTTCTCTGGGTCCCCTCTCAGCACGACGAGCATGGTCCCTGGAACTCAGCAACTCTGTCCAAGTGACTCCCACAGTCCAGTGACTCTTCAGTCCAAGTTTGGTGGAGGTAAGTCCTTGCCTCCCCACACTAGACTGCATTGCTGGGTACTGCGTGATTTGCAGCTGCTCCGGCTCCTGTGCACTCTTCCATGATTTCCTTTGTGTACAGCCAAGCCTGGGTCCCCGACACTCTAACCTGCAGTGCACAACCTCCTGAGTTGTCCTCTGGCGTTGTGGGATCTCCTTTTGAGACTTCGGGTGAGCTCCGGTTCACTCCTCTTTGTAGTGCCTGTTCTGGGACTTCTGCGGGTGCTGCCTGCTTCTGTGAGGGCTCTCTGTCTTGCTGGGCGCCCCCTCTGTCTCCTCACACAAGTGGCGACATCCTGGTCCCTCCTGGGCCACAGCAGCATCCAAAAACCCTAACGGCGACCCTTGCAGCTAGCAAAGCTTGTTTGCGGTCTTTCTGCGTGGGAACACCTCTGCAAGCTTCTTCACGACGTGGGACATCCATCCTCCAAAGGGGAAGTTTCTAACCCTCTTCGTTCTTGCAGAATCCACAGCTTCTACCATCCGGTGGCAGCTTCTTTGCACCCTCAGCTGGCATTTCCTGGGCATCTCCCCAATCTCGACCTTGTCGCGACTCTTGGACTTTGTCCCCTTGTTCCACAGGTACTCTCGTCCGGAAATAAACAAAATGGTTGTATTGCTGGTGTTGTTCTTCCTTGCAGAATTCCCCTATCACGACTTCTGTGCTCTCTGGGGAATATAGGTGCACTTTACACCTACTTTTCAGGGTCTTGGGGTGGGCTATTTTTCTAACCCTCACTATTTTCTTACAGCCCCAGCGACCCTCTACAAACTCACATAGGTTTGGGGTCCATACGTTATTCGCATTCTACTTTTGGAGTATATGGTTTGTGTTGCCCCTATACCTATATGCTCCTATTGCAATCTACTGTAACTTTACATTGCTTGCATTACTTCCTTTTGCTATTACTGCATATTTTTGGTATTGTGTACATATATCTTGTGTATATTTGGCATCCTCATACTGAGGTTACTCACTGAGATACTTTTGGCATATTGTCATAAAAATAAAGTACCTTTATTTTTAGTATATCTGTGTATTGTGTTTTCTTATGATATTGTGCATATGACACCAGTGGTATAGTAGGAGCTTTGCATGTCTCCTAGTTCAGCCTAAGCTGCTCTGCTATAGCTACCTTCTACCAGCCTAAGCTGCTAGAAACACCTCTTCTACACTAATAAGGGATAACTGGACCTGGTACAGAGTGTAAGTACCCCTTGGTACCCACTACAAGCCAGGCCAGCCTCCTACAAGCCTCTATCTGAGAAAGCTTCCATATCTTATTATATATGGCATAGATGAATCTTTTAAGGTGTGGCTTTCTAGGACCTAACAAGAAGTCCTGCAAGTCTACATCTTCAGAAAGAGTGTTAAGATGTTCCTTAACTGCTTCTAACGTGTTAGTCTGTACCCATTGTTGGCACAGTTTACCAACACTGTATGTTGTGACTATACCTGTGTGTTGACCCGAGACAAAGCGAGGGCCCGACCGGCTAATCTTGAAACCCCCTGAAGAATTTACAAAACGTGCCTGACACCCATTTGTGTGTATTGGCCAAAATAACCACCCACCGGAAATGGAAAGTGAAGAGTTATAGTTACCAGCCTGAATCTTTGCATCTAGTTCTTCCTCAGTGACATTCAGGAAGCATTGACAATTATTAAACTTTGCTGGTGTGGGGGTTCTGGGCATATTTATTTCTTTGATTTTCGCTAACCCCAGACACGGTGTCTGCTGAATAGTGTCATTTAGAAAGATAATTTGCACAGGAATAAGGCAAACTCTAAATAAAGCTTCCCTCCCCTATATTTGCCAGTCTTGTATTCCCCATACACTCTTTACATCAATAGTGTTCTTCCAGTATTCGTAACCTTCAACTGCAAGACGGGAAACAAAGGGATCTGAGTAAATCAGTTTTGTATCAGTTAGCAAAGTTTTCCTAATCTTGGAAGGAGGTAACTTGAAATAATAAGACTCTGGATTTTTTGTGTCATGCCTAGAAAAATAAGTGAACTTATCCGAATAATATTTTGGGCTCCCACAGGTGGAGATAAACAGTGTTTCCACTGTGTATAGTTAAATATTGATCTATGTCTAGATGCATGGTGCAGGTAGTAATGTCCCCAGTTATTATAGTAGAACGTTTCCCCATAATTCTTTGTATTGGTATTTACATCATTAATTTCAAATACTGAATAGTCCTTCATTTCAGTTAATATTGAATCAACTGTCTGGACACCCCAATCATCAGGTACAACACATAATAATAACAGTCATAGAAAGTTTGAAGAAATATGGAATTTGAATGACCTCAGTAGGCCCGCATATATCAAATGAAACTTTGTCCCACACAGTCCCATCAGGAATTGGTACAGCTGAAATGTTCACAAGGGACAAGTCTCTTCGGACCTTCTGTGAGGAATGATATGGAGGTAAGACTTCATCCACAGGCTCAACAGAGGAGCGTTCAAGAAGGTAATGACCATTTAAAAGCAGAAAGAAAACAGTCACAAAACCAACCCATAGAAACAATGCAAATACTGTCAATGATAACCATAGAGAGTTCCATGGTTGAATTAGATAAATATTTTTAGGCCATAAGTATAGCTTACGTGTTTTAGAAACAGTTTCGATCAAGGAGTGGATGAAGTGGAAGAAAGGTCATCAATGTCGATGAAGTAACCAGAAACAGTCTCTGCAAACGCGTGAGCAGGTGCATTATCGCTGGATGGGTCCACCTCAGGTGGAAGCTCATACTCAACGATGTTGTCAGTTTGTGCTGTGTTGGTTTGGTGTAAAAAACACCCAAATCTTGAACAGGTATTGTCATTGAAGTGGTAACTGGAATCAGCAAGAGTTCATTTTCTGCCCTCCCCACGGTTGAGGAGGTATTTGTAGCATCATTGGACATGCTTGTGTAGTCAGAAGTAATGTTGTTATTTCTGCTGTGAAGAGGTATGTCCTGTTGGGTAGTGAGAGGGGACCAGCAACTACCCAAGGGACCTCTGGGTCTACTGTGCAGGATCAGCCACATGGTGAAGTTTGATGTCATCAATGGAAATTAATCTGTTAGCTTTGGAGCCTGGCAGCGGTGGTAAGATACCAGTTCTGGTACCTTGTCTTCCCAGGACTGGGACCAGTGCTCTGTAGGATGGGCCGAATTCCTTCTTCACAGCGATCATCTCACAAACCAGATCCCCAACTTTAGGAATCCAACCAGTAGAAGTTGTTGGTAAATCCCTTATTCCTAGGGTGGCAGCACTGGCTGATGATTTATCGTCACAAAATTGCTGAAGCTTCTGTAAGACAGTGAGACGTTCATTTATGTCAAAAGGTGTATCTGCTGCCACCAAACCAGGGCCATCAAGATCTGGGACATACGTAGGTACCTCAAAGAGAACCTCATAGGGAGTGCGTCCTCCCAAGGACCATCTTGGCATAGTGTTCAGTGCTCTGTGGACCCTATATAGGAGATGAAGCCAGCTGAAGCCAGAACCTAATACTCTAGCTGTTAAGGACTGCTTTAGATCATGATTCCTCCTCTCCATGACTGAATTTCCCTCGGGATGGTATGGTGAGGAGTAATGAAGTTCAACACCCATCGTCCCCATGGTGTCCCTGAATGCCTTAGAGGCAAAGGCAGGGCCCTGGTCCGAATAGAATGCTGCAACCGCATACGTACTGATAAAGATCAGCAAGTCTTTTATAACAGTTCAAGGGGCAGCCGACCGCTCAGGCCATACCAACAGGAATCTAAAACAAGAATCTACAACGACTAAGATATCTTTGTACACACCATCAGGTTGAAGCGGACCGCAATGGTCCAGTTACACACATGGTAGGGGCCTGTGGGACACTAAGAGGGATGTCTGTGGTTGGCATTGGATGTTGGAGGCCGTAATCTGCTGGCAAATGACATAACAAAGGACATAGGGCCTCATTACAACCTCAGGGTACTTCTGTGAAGATCGTCGAGGCTGCAGGCGCCAGAATACTTCCAGTGCTGGCAGTATTACTGGGTCCCTATTTCGACTTTTCTGCTGGGCCAGCGGATGGTAACAGTGTTAACCCGCCAGGGTTACAATGAGGGCCATATTGTTTTGTCTGGTTGTATAGACCTGGCCACCAGAAGCGTTTCTGTAAGAGAGTTACTGTGGCTGTGATCTAGTACCTGGGTCTTGGTTAGGGATCGCTCGATCTCCAACCCCATGAATTTTTGCATAAGCAACATTATATACACTGATGTGGTAAGAGTATTTTTTAGGGTATGCTTTTGGAAGAGGCTTGCCTTCAGCCGAAGCTTTCACAGTAGCCAATATTGCATTATCCAGTCTCGTCTGAGAACGAGTCACTGCAGCCACAGAAGCCATAGCTACTGCAGATTTGGCTGCTTCATCAGCCAAATTATTGCCAATGATGTGTACTCTCCACATGTTGGTGGCCCAATGTATGTACTACGTGGACACAAGGGGCCATAATTATAAATTTTGACGCAAAACTGCGTGAATGCAGTTATGCGTCAAAAACTTTAGCGCGCGGCTAGCTCCATTTCTTTGCACCACCGGTGCTTCAATTTTATACTTTGACTCACGGTGGCGCAAAGCACGGGTTAGAGTCTTTTTTTTTTACTCTAACCATTGCACTGCATCATAAGCAAAATGATGTTAATGCAGGGAAAATTACTCTAATCCGGTTTGCGACGTTGCAAAACGGATATGCACCACTTTCCACCACATTAGCATCAAAAAGCAGTGCAAACGCAGCAAACAGTGTGAAGGAGCCCCAAAATGGACCCCAGAAGAAGAAAAGGAAGTGTAGTTTCAGTGCAGAGGAGCACAAAATACTGGTCAGAGAGGTGTCGGAGCACCAGCATCAACTTTTCGTCACCTCAAAATTGCCAATTGGGAGGAGAGAGGCAATTTGGCAATAAATTGTCGACAAGATCAACAGTGTGGCAGAGGTCCGGAGAACAGTCACGGAGTGCAAGAAATGCTGGCATGACTGCAAGCGCAGGACAGAGGAAAAAATGGCAAGGAACAGGAAGGCAGCACTGCAGACTGGAGGTGGTAGTCTAGCACGAGATGGAAGAGATGATGGCAGCCATCATCCCTGAGGAGATTGTCCCAGGAATCGCAGAACAGGACAGTGCAGACTACCAGGAAACAACACATATGCAGGGTACGTTGCATGGGGGACAAAAATGCCTAAATGTTAACTGCAAGCAGGGGGAGGTACATACCTACTACACAATGCATGTCAGCCATGGAAATCAGGCAGTGGAAAGGACAAAGGGGCACGGCATGGGTGCAATGGCTGTGCAGGGGAAACCAGGGGCACAACACAACACCAACAACCTTTGCATGGGGGTACTCTGCCATGCTAAGGCTGTTGGAAAGGGAAAGCCAGTCCAGAGGATAGGGTAGAATGTAAAACCGGGCTGCTGTCACAGGACAGCTGGTATTGTCACAACTTGAGCTAGGGGACAATGTCCAGTCTCAAACCATTTTCGCAAGTGGCATTTACCATTGACAACAGTTGCCACTACCACCTGTAATGTGTGTGCTGGTCAAGTAGCAAATGGCAGTTAGGTGCCCGTGGAACAAACACACCCAAAATAGAGGGTTCAGGATGATGACGTGACCAATCCCCTTCAATTCCTAACAGAGTGTAAATCCTGTCAAATGCTCATGTCTACAGGTGCAAGAAACATCATGTACTGTTACTTACATTATGAAGTACACAGCAGTAATGTTGTACCCATGCTGCCTATTCCAGGGCATACCCCGTGCCTGTGTTACAATAGCTGCAATGCTACCTTGCAAAATCTCAACTGTCATACTGCTAAGACAACAGCATTGAGGGGGAGGACATATGTGTCTAGCTAGTGAAACACACCTGCACAGTCATAAGAGGTAATGGAACACTGCCAGGCCCATCAGTGCAATCCAATGTAGCACACATTGGCAAACATCAACATGACACACTGTCAATGCTGACACCTGTATTGTGTCATGCCTATGCAATACATGGTATGTGCTAGGTCTCAGCAACGTATGGGTGTATGTGAAATATCAGAGACTGGGTCAGTCCTATATTGTTATGTGTGGTGTAAGTGGTATCAGAACACCCACAGGCATTGCAAGGCCTCACCATGCTAATGGAAGTAGAGGGAGGGTTGAGTAGGACAAGAAGGTGGCAACACACAATTTGGACTGAACCTACACCTAGAGGATGTGACGCTGACAATTCCCCAAACTGCCCACACTACATGTGACATGCAGGTGGGGCATAGGCCTGTGAGAATGCTAATATTAATGACAGGAACATTTGACACTAAATAAGGGCCACTTGTATGTGGCCTTCATCGACTTAAAAGCTGCGTTTAATATGGTCCCAAGGGATTTACTGTGGAACGTTCTTGAGACCTATAAACTCGACAATGAGATGCTGAAATTGATCAGGTGTCTCCACAACGGCACTCACGCCCAGGTACGCTGGTCCCAAGGCGGAGACCTGACAGAAGCCATACCCATTGACAGGGGCGTCAGACAGGGGTGTGTTCTGGCCCCCACGCTGTTCAATCTCTATATTAACGGCGCGTTTGACCAGCTGATGCACTGCAATCATGATGCCCCAAAGTTAGCAGGAACTCCCGTTCCTATTTTAACGTTTGCAGATGATACCTTACTGATCTCAAGAACCCCAATAGGCCTTTAAAACAAACTCGATGCTTTTTCTAAATTTTGCACTAAGAGGGTCTTAGAGATAAATTCTTCCAAGACCAAATTTATGGCTCTTAATCCGCACAAGTCTTTTAGGGGGAAAATGACTCTAGCAGGACAACCAGTAGAGAGAGTTAGGCCCTCATTCTGACCCTGGCGGACAGTGTTAAAGCGGCGGCCAACCCGCCAACAGGCTGGCGACCAAAAAATATGAATTCTGACCCTGGCGGGAACCGCCAACACAGGCCGCCGCTTTAACACTCCGACCGCCACGGCGGTACAAACAAACAGCGCGGCGGTCACCACCAACAGGCAGGCGGCAGACAATGTACCGCCCACCCTATCACGACCCACCAATCCGCCACCTTTTCCGGGGCGGGAGCCCCGCAGATAAAAACACGGCGGAAACAGACATCTCCAATGGAAAACGCTTACCTCGACACACTCCACGCGGAATCGGAACAGCATGGAACCCGAACTCCACATCCTCCCAGCCATTGCCTTCCTGCTGTTCTTCCAGGATCACGAACCACAACGCAGACGACAACGGTGAGTACTGCACCTACGACACAGGGGAGGGGGGAGGAGGAAAGGTTACGGGCACACACATACGCAACACACCCACCCCCACCCTCACCCCCACCGAAATACCTACACACCTATGCAGATAAAAAAGTCAGAGTGACACCTCCAACCCCCCCCCCAAACAAAGACAAAAGCCAATGCATGTAAAACTAGAACCATATTATTGGAACAATAAAGTATAGCGACCTTAGCAATATATGAAGAATGAATACACTTCTAGAACTCCATCCATACAAGCAGCAAAAGTCCGGCCCAGTCAATCAAAGTCCCAAGGTCCGTGGGCCAATGTGCAGCAACACATGGGCAAAGCCCACACACGAGATCCAGTCCATTGGAGAGAACACTGCTGGGGCATCACTAAAATAAAAAGACAGGCACCTCAGGGGGAAGGGAAGGGGGGGCACCTCAGCCACATGAGTCCACAACGCCAGATCCACGAAGGGCCTCCATGCCCACTGTGCCATCCTGGGGAGTGCAAAGCCACAGTCTCACAAGTCTCTACAGTGGGTGGCTTTCCCACTGTGCCATCCTGGGGAGTGCAAAGCCAGTCTCACAAGTCTCTACAGTGGGTGGCTTGCCCACTGTGCCATCCTGGGGAGTGCAAAGCCACAGTCCATCAGGTGGATTACAGAGACCACTGGTCATGGAGGAGGCATGGTGGGCAGAGTGCGTCGTGAAGGCCTGCCCGACACAGAACCGGGACTGCCAATGGGCCAGCGGTGCTTGACAGGAAGGGCCCAGCGGAGCGGTGCTTGAGATGAAGGGCCCAGCGGAGCGGTGCTTGACAGGAAGGGCCCAGCGGAGCGGTGCTTGAGATGAAGGGCCCAGCGGAGCGGTGCTTGACAGGAAGGGCCCAGCGGAGCGGTGCTTGACAGGAAGGGCCCAGCGGAGCGGTGCTTGAGATGAAGGGCCCAGCGGAGCGGTGCTTGAGACGAAGGGCCCAGCGGAGCGGTGCTTGAGACGAAGGGCCCAGCGGAGCGGTGCTTGACAGGAAGGGCCCAGCGGAGCGGTGCTTGAGATGAAGGGCCCAGCGGAGTGGTGCTTGAGATGAAGGGCCCAGCGGAGCGGTGCTTGAGATGAAGGGCCCAGCGGAGCGGTGCTTGACAGGAAGGGCCCAGCGGAGCGGTGCTTGAGATGAAGGGCCCAGCGGAGCGGTGCTTGAGATGAAGGGCCCAGCGGAGCGGTGCTTGACAGGAAGGGCCCAGCGGAGCGGTGCTTGAGATGAAGGGCCCAGCGGAGCGGTGCTTGACA
This sequence comes from Pleurodeles waltl, assembly GCF_031143425.1. NCBI lineage: Eukaryota > Metazoa > Chordata > Amphibia > Caudata > Salamandridae > Pleurodeles > Pleurodeles waltl. The sequence goes on along the minus strand of NC_090436.1, from coordinate 886,791,049 downwards.
GGAAGGGCCCTGTTCAGCGGTGCTTCTCACGGCGGGGCCCTGTTCAGCGGTGCTTCTCACAGCGGGGCCCTGTTCAGCGGTTCCGCTCACGGCGGGGCCCTGTTCAGCGGTTCTGCTCACGGCGGGGCCCTGTTTAGCGGTGCTCCTCACGGCGGGCCCTGTTCAGCGGTGCTTCTCACGGCGGGGACCTGTTCAGCGGTGCTTCTCACGGCGGGCCCTGTTCAGCGGTTCTGCTCACGGCGGGGCTTTGTTCAGCGGTGCTCCTCCCGGCGGGGCCCTGTTCAGCGGTGCTTCTCACGGCGGGGCCCTGTTCAGCGGTGCTTCTCGCGGCGGGGCCCTGTTCAGCGGTGCTCCTCCCGGCGGGGCCCTGTTCAGCGGTTCTTGTGCCGGCGGGGCCCTGTTCAGCGGTGCTCCTCCCGGCGGGGCCCTGTTCAGCGGTTCTGCTCACGGCGGGGCCCTGTTCAGCGGTGCTCCTCCCGGCGGGGCCCTGTTCAGCGGTTCTTGTGCCGGCGGGGCCCTGTTCAGCGGTGCTTCTCACGGCGGGGCCCTGTTCAGCGGTGCTCCTCCTGGCGGGGCCCTGTTCAGCGGTTCTTGTGCCGGCGGGGCCCTGTTCAGCAGTGCTCCTCCCGGCGGGGCCCTGTTCAGCGGTTCTGCTCACGGCGGGGCCCTGTTCAGCGGTGCTCCTCCCGGCGGGGCCCTGTTCAGCGGTTCTTGTGCCGGCGGGGCCCTGTTCAGCGGTGCTCCTCCCGGCGGGGCCCTGTTCAGCGGTTCTGCTCACGGCGGGGCCCTGTTCAGCGGTGCTCCTCCCGGCGGGGCCCTGTTCAGCGGTTCTTGTGCCGGCGGGGCCCTGTTCAGCGGTGCTTCTCACGGCGGGGCCTTGTTCAGCGGTGCTCCTCCCGGCGGGGCCCTGTTCAGCGGTTCTTGTGCCGGCGGGGCCCTGTTCAGCGGTGCTCCTCCCGGCGGGGCCCTGTTCAGCGGTTCTGCTCACGGCGGGGCCCTGTTCAGCGGTGCTCCTCACGGCGGGGCCCTGTTCAGCGGTGCCTGTCTTCTGTTTCCAGTGAACCACACCTGGCCAATATTTGCCGCTCACTCTGCATCTGACCTTTCCGTTGCGGGCCCTCCTGTGTTGGAGTCCTGGGGCCCTGGCTCTCCTTCGATACCCCCGGAATGGGGCTGGTGGGGCCCTCATGGCCAGGTCGGCTGCTCCCTGCCCTTTGCTCCTTGCTGCCCTTGCCCTCCTTGGCAGACTGTCCGTGGCCCTTGGCTCCCTTCCCTGATGTGGCAGGTGACGGTGCAAGGCTACCCTCCTTGGGGGCAGGCGTATCAGGTCTGTCGCGCCTGCCCTTCAGTTTCTTGGTCCTCTTCCCAGGAGGGGGCTGGCTGTGCCTTTGCTGCTGGACGATGTCCCAGCCCAAGGAAAGGGCAGACTCCAAAAACCAGGCACGACGTTCTTTGGAGTTGCTGGGCTGGTGGTGGCTGAGGTGTTTGTGGAACTCTTACGGGATGGAGGGGGTGGGTCAGGTGAGGAAAAGAGGTCCACTTTGGAAAGGAAAATTTTCTTGGGAGCCATGGGAAGGGTGGCTGGAGTGGGTATGGGAGTGGAGGAAGAGAATGTGGTTGTAGGAGAGTCAAGTGTGCTGTCTTTGGGTGCAGGTGCTTGGGCAGGAGGCTGACGTGAGGTGGATGGCTGTTGTTTGGGTGCCTGCCTGCGTTTGTGTGGTTGGGAAGCTGGGGTGACAGACACACTGGGAGAGGACACAGGGGACGTGTACATGGCAGTGGGGGTGGTGACTGCACGTGTGCGGACTGGTCTGGAGGGTGTGCTGGTGATGGGTGCAATGGCTGATGGTGGTGTGCTTGCAGGTGTGTGTGGAGACGTCACAGGGAGGGAGGAGGGAGACGAGGAGGTGGGGGACACAGAGGAGGTAGTGGCTGTTGGCATGTCTGCATCTGGATGTTGCTTGGGTGAATGCTTGTGTCTCCTGTGGTGCTTATGTCTGGATGAGCTGCCCTTGGGTGTTGAGGTGTGTGCAGGTTGGTCTGTAGGTGTGGATGGGATAGGCAGAGGAACAGGGGAGTGGGACTGGGTGGAGGGAGTCAGAAGAGGGAGGCTGGAGACAGGGACAATGGCTGCCGTCAGTGCTGAGGCCAGAGCGTTGAACGATCGTTGATGGGCAGCCTGACCCGAATGAAGGCCCTCCAGGTATGCATTGCTTTGATGCACCTCCCTCTCCACACCCTGGATGGCATTCAAAAGGGTAGACTGCCCAACAGTGATGGTCCTCAGGAGGTCAATGACCTCCTCACTGAGGGCAGCAGGGGTGACTGGGGCAGGGCCTGAGGTGCATGGGGCGAAGGAGATGGCCGGCTTCCTGGCCTTGCGGTCACGGGCCGTGGGCCGAGGGGCTGCTGGGAGGGCGGAGCTGGTGCGCTGGGTGGCGGCTGTACCTGTTTCTGCGGTGGGCATGGATGTTGCCGCCACTGCAAGGGAGCTCCCTTCCGAGGACGTGTCGGTGTCGCTGCCGTCTCCACGGGTCCCCGTGGTGGAGCCCCCCTCGCCCTCCATCTCACAGGTCATGTCGGAGTCTGTTGCATGGGCCTCCGGGGCCATGTGAGATGCAGCTCCCTCTTGCGCCGATGCCACTTCTCCTCCGCCTGATGATGCTAATGCACACATTCACAGATAAACAAAGAAAATGGGGGTGGTGGAAAACATAAAGACAAGTTGAGTGCATGCATTGGGGACACCGTTGGCGGAGAGGACAGACACAGAAGCCCCCTGCACTACGCTGCGCACTTGGGGTACACTACTCATTCACTGGGACATGCCCTACAAGCCTATGGGCGACAACTGCCCACACAGTATACACTGGTCCATGAATCGCGTCACTAGGCACCCTACAGAGGTGGGTGGCGGGGGCACAAGACCATACTTCACGGACGGGCCTATCCTACAGAAATCGCCTTGGCCTAGGGATACCCACAGCCCTCCTCCCCCACCCAGGCACCTCCACTGCGCGCCAAATAGCTGAATGTGCTGGTACTCACCCCCTTGTGTCTGCTGTGATGTCCTCAAGCGCCCATCTAAATCGGGGTAGGCCACCGCCAGGATCCGGGACATCAGGGGGGTCAAGGTACGACTGGCACCCCTCCTAGGTTGGGAGGCCATCCCCAGCAGAGCCTCCGCGGTCTTCCTGCTCCCGCGGCGGATGTCCTCCCACCTCTTGCGGCAGTGGGTGCCCCTTCTGGTGTGGACCCCCTGGGCCCGGACGTCCTTGGCGATGGCACGCCAAATGTCAATCTTCTGATGGGCGCTGACCTATGTGACATGTACAGGGGGGGAAGAGAAACATCATCACTTTTCTGCATGCTCGATGTGAGTGGCCCCCCCTCCCCAACCTTGCCATGTGGCACATGCTCTCATCTGTCGTGCCATGCATTCGTCATTCGCTGCCCTCCCCTCCATCGTACATCCTCCCCACTCAGGCCAGGCATTGGGCACTATGCATTGCCCCCGTGTACTCACCTGTTGGTCTGGAGGCCCGTAGAGTAGCGCATACTGGGGGAGGACCCCGTCCACGAGCTTCTCCAACTCCTCGGAACTGAAGGCGGGGGCCCTTTCCCCAGTCGCAGCAGCCATTGTCACTTCCAGACCGAGGTCACAGCAGCACTTGCAGTATAGGTCCTCTCCTGTGGATGCTCAGGTCTCGTGTGGTCAAGCAGAGAGAAAATGGCGGTTACGGCCGCCGCGGTGCGTGCCGCGGCGGTGCGTACCGCGGCGGTGCGTACCGCGGCGGCCGGCGCTCACCGCCATTGGCTCCTGAAACCCATAGGGTTCAATGTTGTCCAATGCGGCTTAGCGCCGCGGACTGCGACCGCCTACCGCCACGGTGTGCCACGCTTGCGCAATTACCTCACTTCACATTGTCACACTTCACAGGTCAGGCAGCCGCCATTTCAAGGGCCCACATGGCTTCATTCCTACTGCGTCACACATGGCTAGGCCTTGCACCGACAATCATACTAGCCATTCAATCCCGAGAGATACGTGTACTGGGCATGCTGTGGGCACTTACCTGTGGGTTGCTTGACTCTGTGCTCCATGTTGTCCTTCCTAGGCATCGTCCGCTGGGACTTGCGAGGAGACGGAGGAATCTTCCCGTGTACAGACCACTGGTGGACCTGTCGACAATGGAAGAAAGACACGTCATACTCACCTACAGACTCAACCGTGCCACTATACAGGAACTGTGTGCCCAGCTGGAGCCAGACCTGATGTCACCCATCCGCCAACCCACAGGGATTCCGCCTCTAGTGCAGGTGCTGTCAGTACTGCATTTTTTGGCAAGTGGATCATTTCAAACTACCGTGGCCATTTCATCTGGGATGTCTCAGCCTATGTTTTCGAAGGTGTTGTCCAGAGTGTTGTCTGCCCTGATGAAATACATGCGGAGCTACATCATTTTTCCTGAGGTGGGTGACTTGCCTACAGTGAAGGGTGATTTCTATGCCCTTGGACACATTCCCAATATCATTGGAGCCATTGATGGTACCCATGTGGCTTTGGTTCCCCCAAAAGACGATGAGCAGGTGTACAGGAACCATAAAAACTATCATTCGATGAATGTCCAGGTGGTCTGTTTGGCTGACCAGTACATCTCCCATTTAAATGCCAAATTCCCAGGGTCAGTGCATGACGCGTACATCATGCGAAATAGCAGCATCCCTTATGTGATGGAACAGCTACAGAGACACCGTGTGTGGCTAATTGGTGACTCTGGTTACCCCAACCTGCCTTGGCTATTGACCCCAGTGAGGAATCCCAGGACCAGGGCAGAGGAACGGTACAATGAGGCCCATGGGCGGACTAGGAGGGTGATTGAGCGGACCTTCGGCCTCCTGAAGGCCAGGTTTAGGTGCCTGCATATGACTGGTGGATCCCTAATGTACTCACCAAGGAAGGTGTGTCATATCATCGTGGCCTGCTGCATGCTTCACAACCTGGCTTTGCAACGCCAGGTGCCTTTCCTGCAGGAGGATGGTCCAGATGGTGGTGTTGTGGCCGCTGTGGAGCCTGCGGAGAGTGAAGAGGAGGAAGACGAAGAGGACGACACAGACAACAGGGACAGAGTGATACTGCAGTATTTCCAGTGACACACAGGTAATAATCTACTCCTGCATTGTATTATATCTGTAACTGTAGTGGCTCTCTACTGTCTGACCTTTCACCCCAATGTATGGTAACTTAGTTGTGCATATCACTTCCTATTTCAGTGATCTGATCCCCACGGAGTGCCCTCTGGTTTTTTTCCCCATGGACTACCGCTGTGTGACACTGGTATGTTGTCATCACAATGTAACTTTTGTTGGTTATATCGAATACATTTGGTTTAAATAAATAGATAGCAGAATCCAGTTGGTTAATGTGCAATAATTGTGTTTATTGAATTTTAAAAATAGGTGTATGGTTCAAACAGGGTGATGGTGGAGGCATGTCCATGGCAGTGTCCAGACTGTCGTTCCTACAGGTCCATTGTCCATATGCCTGTGGAAGGTGGAGCAGGGGCAGTTCAAGGTTGGACAGGGTCAACAAGTGGGACAGTGGGATGATATCCTGGGGTTTCCGAGCATGGCGGGGGTCTTGACATCCTACTCTGTCTTCTTCCTCGCTCTCAGGCCTTTCTTGCGGGGTGGTTCTTGTTCTGCAGGGGGTGGGGTCCGGGAGGGCCGTTGCTGTTGTGTCGGGGCCTCCTGACCACTAGCGCCAGCGGAGGTGGTGGGCTGTTCTTCCTCCATGCTAGTGGCAGGGGCCCTTTGGGGGGCCACATGGTCCCGCAATGTGGTGACAATCTGGTTGAGTGCCACCACGATTGTACCCATTGCAGAACTGATGGTGCGCAGTTCTTCCCGGAACCCCATGTACTGGCCCTCCTGCATGGCCTGGATCTCCTGGAACCTGGCCAGGACCGTCGCCATCGTCTCTTGGGAGTGGTGGTACGCTCCCATGATGGTGGTGAGGGCCTCTTGGACAGTGGGTTCCCTAGGCCTGTCCTCCCTCTGTCGCACAGCAGCCCTCCCAGTTCCTCTTTGTTCCTGGGCCTCTGTCCCCTGGACGGTGTGCCCACTACCAGTGCCCCCAGGTCCCTGTTGTTGTTGGGGTTGTGGGTTACCCTGGGTGCCCTGTACTGGTAGACACACCGCTGCTTGACCTGTCCTGGAGACAGAAGCATGGGCCCGCTGGGTGGGTGCTGTGCTGGTGTTTCCTGAGGGGGGTAGGTCTGCTGTGGCCTGGGGCTGACTGAGGGTAACCGACTGTCCAGAGGTCCCCGATGGTCCGGGCTGGTCATCAGGTTCTAGGTCGACAAAGATGCTGTCATCACTGGGGGCCTGTTCTGGGGGTGGGAAGGACAAATCTGGACCCTCCTGGCCGGTGTGTTGGCGTTCGGGCCCTACAGGGATAAAAGAATATGGTTATTGATTTTGTGTGTGCCGTGGCGTGCGATATGTGGGTGCCCTTGTCCCCCAGTGCTGGCAGTCCCATGTGAGAGGAGTTGTGAGGGTGGTTTGTGGGTGGGGATGGGTATGTGCAGTGGTCATGCTTAGGTGATGGGTGTCCATGGTTTGTGTTGGCATTCAGGGGTTTGGGTTGGGTTGGGTGGGTTGTGCTGGTGGGACATTATCAGGGAGGATATGTGCTGGGGGGTTGGGGGTGAGGGTGGGGGTGTGGGTTGGCATGCTGGTGGTTGGGGGGGTGAAGTAGTTGAGATTCCACTTACCAGAGTCCATTCCTCCGCCTACTCCAGCGAGGCCCTCAGGATGCAGGATGTTCAAGACCTCTTGCTCCCATGCTGTGAATTCGGGTGGGGTGGGTGGGGGTCCGCCGCCAGTCTTCTGAACAGCGATGTTGTATCTTGACACCATCGACCGCACCTTCCCCCATAGGTCGTTCCAGCACTTTCAGATGTCTTCCCGATTTCTGGGATGCTGTCCCACAGCGTTGACCCTATTGACGATCCTTTGCCATAGCTCCGCCTTCCTGGCTATTGTGGTGTGCTGCACCTGTGTGCCGAAGAGCTGGGGCTCTACCCTGATTATTTCCTCCACCATGACCCTGAGTTCTTGGTCCGAGAACCTGGGGTGTCTTTGGGGTGCCATGGGGTGGTGTGGATGAGGTGTGGGGTGGTGTTTGTGGTGATGAGTGTAGTGGTGTGTGGTGTTTTGTGCGTAGATGTGGTGTGGGTGATGATGTTGGGTTCCTGTGTGTGTTGTGGTTTGCGTTCCCTGTGCTCTCTCTCTGTGTATTGCGCTGTGTCTCTGAATTTCGCTTTGTGGGGGTTTGTGGGTGATGTGGGTGTGTGTTTTATATGGTGATGGGTGTGTGGGAGTGGTGTTTGTATGTGTACCAGGTGTGTGTATTTGGAATTGTCCAATGTGGCTGTGTTTTGTAAAGGTGTGGGTATATTGAGCGCGGCGGTGTGTACCGCCAATGGAATACCGCGGTTGAAAGACCGCCGCGTGGATTCGTGGGTCGTAATGGCATGGGCGTGTTTGTGTTGGCGTGACGGTGGAGGTTTGGTCATCTCCAGGTTATCGCTGACCGCTGATGAGAAGGCCTTCAGTGGATGTCGGGTTTTTGGCGGTTTGGCAGTTGTGGGTCAGAATGACCGTGGCGGTTTACCGCGGCCGCGGCGGGATGATGGCGGTCTTCTGACCGGCGGTAAGTGCCTTTTACCGCCAGGGTCAGAATGACCCCCTTAGTCAGTTTGACTATCTGGGGATTAGGATATCGGCTGACCAACGGTGGTCGGCACAGATTGAGAAGAGTGTGTCCATCCTTCGACAGAGGTCAGCTGTGATAGCGAGGAAAATAGCTAATATTTCGGAAGGAGAAATATCACCTGCTATCACAGTATACAATGCAGCAGCTGTGGCTGCTTCAATTTATGGTGCTGAATTATGGGGGCACTGCAAATCTAGTTGCTTCACGATGGTGGAAAATCGCTTTATGCGTAATTTTTTGCGATTACCGATGAGTACTCCACTCACACCCCTTAGATTTGATTTAGCCCTAAATGAGATCCACAATGAGATTGCCCTAAGACCTCTTATGTACTGGGTCCGTCTTTGGACACCAGAATACTTGTCCTCCTACCAAGCAGCAGTTGCTGAGTTTTTAGCAGATGGTGGTGTGTTAAAAATCCCTTGGTTGAAATACATTAGAGATACGTGGCAACTCATTAAAATGGACGAGGTGTGGAGAGACCCTCGCAATCTAACAAAGGAAGCAAAGGCACGAATAAGGCGGTGTTACTGGGAGTTTATTTTGGCCCAACTTTGGACCAAAAAGGACCATGGCAGCAGGACGCTACAGTTCCTGGACCATAAATGCAGCCCCAAGTTTGAGGCCTATATGGGCAACATCAATCCCCCCTACGTCAAAACTCACTTTATTAAATTCAGGCTAGGGATATTGCCACTTAATACATTTACTGCAAGATGGAGCAAGGAGGTTCATAAATCGAGTTTCTGCCACTTCTGCTCTGAGCAACCAGAGACACGTGCCCATTTTTTGTTTTTTTGTCCTAGATATTCGGTGTCCAGGAAGAAGTGGATGATCCCTTTATGTAGATTAATGGGGATAAGGAAACACAATATATCCTTGCGAATTCTTGCAAGTGACACAAGTGATAAGGTGGTTTTTGCTGGTGCTAGGTACCTACAAAACGCTTGGGCCATAAGAACTAGAGAAAACATTGCTGATTGACTGGTCTAGCCATAATCATTCTAGCCTAAAGACGATTATTATGGGCACGAAACCATGAAGGCTCACCTCTTAAAGAAAAAGAAACTTTGATGTTAGTCTTCTATTCTTGTTACAACTACATGTACCAACAACTCATTTTAGCTTAAATTACCTTAGGAAGAAACAGACCACTATATGGAACTAAGTTAAGACAGCCCCACAGGATTTTAAAATTTGATATTCGCCCTGCATCGTTTTAACAACTAAGTTGTAACAATTTAATCTAGTAGAAACATTAGTTTTTTCCTTTTAATGTTTTATGTGGAATCCTTATCTTTTACCTATTCATAATTTTATTGTACGGTTATTGTTTGTTGTTTATTGGATACTTTTATGGCTCTCAGCAGAAATAAAGATATTTATTGATGATGACAGGAACAATGAACAGGTACCGAGATTACAATGTTCCACTGATAGGGAGTCTGTAACGTCACATTACAACTGCCACAACACAGACACACTAATTGTACAATATAACATTGCAGAGAACGATGGTTCTCCTGTGGATATGCCTGTTCTGGACTACCCTGTTGACATGGATGATGAGCTGACAACCATTAGCCAGCAAACCCTCCAAGATGTCCTTGGTACCCTCCAGACCCACCTTCACTTGCAAGGAGGAGCACAGTCGAGCAGCCATCACAGAGGACCCACCCACCACCCCAATAGCATGACCTGCCAGCTCAAATACAGCTGAGGACTCTGATGGCACTGGTACCATCTTTGAGAGGACAGTAGTGGGAGTACCGCGGGAGCTGGCCAGAGAGGTGCGTGTGGGGATGTAAAATATGGCAGCCAGCCTTGAGGGGATGCGCATGTGCATGATGTCATCCGTAAAACAGTCAGCAGCCATGCAAGTCCAACAATCCCTACTGCAAGGACTTCAACAGTGTGTGAGGGATTTCACCACAGCAGTTAGGGAGTTGCCTGGCATCCCAAACATTTCACTGTGTGCACAACTGCAATCATGACCCCCTCAGGGCTGACCTGGCTGCCTACCACAGCAATGTAGCTGCTATACTCAATAACCAGAGGCTCATCCTTGCTGCAGTAATGCCCTTAATAGCCTCACAGTTGGCAGCTACCCGAATTCAGAGTCCACACTTTCAAACACTGAAGTGTGTGTTGCCCCCTCAAACCCACCACCACCAAGGGCAGAGAAGACGATACACACTTCAGAAGATGAAGACATGGAACAGATCACCTTCAGCCGTAGGAGTACCCGGTAGCACCAGTCCATGCCACATGGGCACTGATTTTCCTATGTCCTGTGCTTGTGAACATGCCAGTCTTGCTACAGTTGGTAACATACACTGTTCTACTGCACAATGTTTACCTTACCACTATCGACTGCAATTGTCTCTCACTACCTATTTGGCAATTCATGTTCCTCTGCACTGAATGAAACTCCATCACAGCATGTCCAATGACATGTCCCTCACCATTGCACTTGTGTTGCGTCACAATAGAAGGCATCACACTAATGGATTTACAATCCTGGACTATGTAAATATTGCACTACAGCACTTTAAAATAAACAGCACCTATACAACCACTTTGTCTCTGTGTAGTGTAACACATCAACTGTGTAGGAGATTTGTGATGCAGGTAACATGTCATTGGCCACAGAATGTCAATACAATAGGTTAGAAAGTATGTGGGCTGATATCTATGCACAAGGGTCTGGATTTTATCATCACCTGGGCTGCCTTTGGCTTATTTCTGAAGTTAAAGCATCACAAACAGTATAATGCTGTGTAGAATCGTATATGTCAGGTCCAGTAGATGAAAACCGACAATTCTCGGAGCAAGAGCCCTCACTCACCTTCCGGTGACGTGCTTCATCATGGGGCCAAGCTCCTCGTCAGGCCGGCGCTGCAATGCCTGACGGGCCCCACAGAGGGGCTCTTTGCCGGAGATCTTTTAAGAATCGTGTGTAGCCAGTCAAAAACAATAAAGTGAAGGATTGGTATATGGGAAAATGTTAAAAATGACTAGAGGTAATCACTGATGGTTTTATTCTCATCCTGGTACCTCTGACATGATTAAAACCAGTGTGGGGGGAATTAGTGGAATAATGTCCACAAACCCCACAAAAAAAAACAGGTAGGTATAATTACTGCGTCTCTTACTAGGGAATAATAAGAAAGAGACGGTGCCCTGTGTCACTCTATGTAGTTGGTCAACATGTTTCTCGCTTTTAATGCGATTCGTCAGGACCTAATTACATACCTAATCCTTTAAACCATGGATATTCCCAAAAATAAGGAAATCAAAACCCTCCAAAAACTAATGGTAGGGCCTCATCGGGGTGGTATCAGGCTCTAAAGATCCACTCTGATTTAAACAGATGACGGACACTGCCAGGCCACCTACGCCTGTTCCAATCCCCCAGTACTGCTGTTGGGCCTTGGGCTGACGAGGTTGAGGGACCAGCTGGAGTGGCTGTCATCCCAGTGTCCACTGTGCTTTGAGTTGTTGTGGTGGTGGCAGTTGTGGCCAATGCTGGCCCCCCTTGGCTAAATGCTCTCCATGCCCCTGTGGCTCTCTCAGGACAATACCGCCTAGCCATCATACGGAACCCAGCCTCCACATCAAGGATGTGGCGGTACTGCACTGCCCGCCTTTGAAATTCACGGATTTCCTGTGCATTCATGTTGGCAGCTGTAAAAATAGAGTCAGGCAAACATTAGTGACATAATTGTGTGATACATGTACAGATGATAATCTAACACGTCCTCACAAATAGTACATGCAGTCCAAATCACAGTACAGATGATAGAATGTCCCTGAGGAATGACATGCAACGCAGCCTACCCATCAACTATCTAACAGCACAGCAATGCACAACAAGGTGTGTACTTAATTAAATGATCTGTGCATATTTCTAGTGCTATTCATCACATAACAAATGCTGCAAGTACTCAACATGTGCCAGGCCAACTAATCCCTATTTTATGGATCAAATTCAAGGCACACAAGACCTGTGATTCGTGTATGGAACTGGCAGGATGGTATGCAGTTGGTAATTATAAGGGGGCATTGTAGTCTGGTACACATGAATGCTTGAATTACATGTCTGTCATCTACACTGTGACCATCACACCTAGCTACACATATTTTCTCCCCCTAAACCTGTGCCTCAGGGGGTGAAGGGCATGCAATACATATTTTCAACCATCAAGGACAACCACGAAGCTTTGTGCTGCTGTACATGGATTTAGTCAGTCCACCACAGGTGAGGAGGCCTGCCAACTAGGATTGAGTCAACCATTGGACAATCGCATCTACATTCATGTTTCTATTTGTGGAAAACCATCAACATCAGATCTCACACATTTCCTAAATCAACCACATTGACGCATTCACCCATCTGGCCTTTACCTGCATGTACGCCTATGACATTTCACTCAAGTGCTACGTAAATGGAGTACAACATGTGGAGCTAGATGCTGCGGGACAGTCACCCATACAGTCCTACATGTTCATTAATTAACAGGGATGGGCAAGTTGGTGTGTAAAACTGATGCATCACTGTTCTGTGTGAATTAGGGTATGACTTGCTGACTAATTTATGACACTGGCCACCTCCAAATCAATTTTTGGCATACATGTGGCAACAAATCACCTTGTTCACCTGCCCATGCCTATTGTGCAGCACTCTACTCACAATTTATGACTCTCTGCCAGTAAATGTCTAACTCTTCCACTTAACACTATGTCAACCTCCAGCCAAGTCACATATCAGATCATGTGCCAGCTCATCATATCTTGCAATGAGTTCAACACACAGGAGTCATTCACACAACAGCTGCAAACACAACACAGGACAAACATATTAACACTTACTGGATACATCTGGGTCCTCGAATCGAGCCACTTCACCTATTGTGTAGGGGGCTGGTCCACCTGTAAAACATGGAAGGGTGATATGTGCTCAATGTCTGCTCACTGTACAAAAGTTGGAACAACAAATCACTGTGTGTGACATTTTATATGATAGAGCTGCACATCAGGCATGTAGACACCCCAAAAGACATACCACTGCAAACATGTATTGACACTGTCACTCCAGTGAGTGATAGACACACATATGCACACATGCACTGGCTCTAACAATCGTGTGGTGCTAAACATGATCACTCAATTTTGTGCTTAATACTTTCCAGAGGGTACTCCATCTTTTGTAATTGGGAGACACATGCAATGCCACATTCCTGGTGCACTGCAATACCAGTGACTCAGGTATTGTGGCTTGTGCATCAAGGGACAATGAGTAACTGTGTGATGGTCATGTGGGTTGATTTGCTTTCAGGAATTATTGTGCTTTCAGTGGTCTATAATAGGTGTGCCAGTGTTGTATGTAGGTTATATATGCCACATTGGCAGTGACCCCTAAGCTGTATATACCCCCTATGACGACATGATGGCAGGGATCCTGTGTGTTACTTGATGACAATGTTACGCTAAACATGGATTGGACACTTTTCTGATTCAAAAAAGATGTATGCTGACAGTGTCTTAGTTGATCATCATTGACAGAATGCATGGGCACAGATGTAGTCATTACACCTGAAATGTGTTACTCTGGGCCCTATGTACCTATATCAGGTATTGTAAATCACGCATTGCCAGAATCAGCAACTTAGAATTGCCAAGTTGGGTGATCAGTGGTAGTACACCAGAACTGACACTGTCTGCAAATAAAAAATGGGGTAGCAAATGTGCTACTTCTGCAATCATGATGAGGTAGGTTTCTATTTGAAAACACCTTGGGAAGTTAACATTTGTAGAAATGCTGCAATATTTCAGCAGGGGTGTACCAAAAGTAAAATAACAACCTATTTCTTCACTAAAATAGTATCATGGAAGCAGTCAGTGGTCCCTTGCACAACATCATGCTCAAAAATAGTTTGTGACCATGCATTCACAAAGAGCAAGGATCCCATGCTGATTCTTTCACTTTAGAAAATGGCTTGGCACCAAAGTGACACAGATGGTAACTGCACTAGCCCAGTCCCAGCAATTGCACCCAAGCAAAAAATGTTGTTGGGCCTTGCTACTCAATGATATGATTTCAACGCCTACACTGAAATGCCACAAGATGACCCTGTTTTGTGCTAATGCAATCTGGTAGCATAATGGCCCATTTGGGTTTGGCCATGTGAATGATTATTTGTCCAGATGTAAACACACAGAAACAGTGAACTTAGGCCCAGATGTGTAATTTATTTTGTGTCGCATTTGCTTCATTTGTTGACGCAACAGCTGTGCAAATTAGAAAAATTATATTTGAATGTAGCAAGTGTGCGCTACTTTTGTGTCCAGAAATTACGCAAATGCAGCGCAAACAAAGTAGAAATATGGGCCTAAGATAATAGTGAAGGTTATGTAGAGCTTGGTACGTATGGCCCTGAATACTCTTCAGACATGGTTCCCCCAAAACTGTGGACTATATTGTTTCCATGTATTACAATGTGAAATACATCCCATTCCTGGTACACTCACAGTTTGTTCAACTTGCATTCCACATATCCACAAACATTGCATGCAGCATGTCACAACATCTGCTACTGTCACTCCATAGCATTGTACTGTACACATTAGTCAATTTGGTACTCACCAACAGGGCCACCAATCACCACACCCATGTGGTCCAGCAGGTCCTGCTCTCGGGCCACCAGGTCAGCCCAGAAATGCTTCAGCTGGTGATAGCTGCGTTGGGTGTTGAAAATGTGCCTCTGGTGGAACAGCACCTTTGCCCACCTCAGCCTTCTTGCCTCCGTGTGATACCCCTGTATCACACGGCCCCCAGCCTGCAACATCAGGGGGAAGAAGTGGCACACCAGCCCCACAAATGCCCCCAGCACCTCCTCTTTCATTCGCCCCAGCCGTGGCCTTCCCAACATCACACCAAAACAATAAATCAAATGTAAAGAGGGAAAAACAGGGAAAGGGGGTAAAAAAAGGAAACTTATCTAACCCACAGACAGCCCAACACTACCCCAACTAATACTACCCACAAACAGACTCCCAACAGTACAAAGACAAATCTAAATACAATAAAGGACACAAATACACTTACACAGGATACAAAAGACGCCTACCAAACGCCAAAAGACAATATAAAGAGCACACAGGAGAAAAATTCACAATATTCACAGAGAGACAAGTCAAAACACATCCACACAGTCTAGAATACTCACAGACTGCAAAGTGAAAGTGAAAGTACACCGACTGTACCATTTCAGCAAACAGGATATCCTATTACATAATTTCCTGTCTCTTTGGCAGACCGTTTTTTGTCTTTCGTGAACATTTTTTATGCTTACGGGGTTTGTGTCAATATTTTTTGAAGCATATGCATTAAAATCCCACGCATTCATAGATAAATACATTTTCAATTCGCATGCCTGGGGAGCGCTGGTGGAATTAACGCTAGGGACCAATTAATGTATAATGTGTATGAGTGTAATTTTTTAACACATATGCATCATTTTTAAGGCATATGTGTCATTTTTTTATGCATATGCATCATTTCTGACGGGTATAATTCAAAAATTCAGTCTTAAACTGTGTTTGAGTCAATTTTCTAATTTTAACATGCATGCAGCCTATTACTAGACAAAGATAGGATGGTATGACCTGCAGTGTGTGTTCTAGTGTTTGGGCACATGTGGCACCATACTACTGTGGCCCATAATACTCATGTTGTTGTGCAGGATTAGCTCTCTTAACTGACGCAACAGCAGCAAAAACTTTGGAAATTAAATACGATTTTTCAAGTTTGCGCAGGTATTGCATCAAAAGAGGATAGCAAGGCTATGCTACTAAAATGAATTATGGCCTGTGTGTTTTGTGTGTGAATTGTCTGTTAAAATTATTTGTGTGCCTCTGTGGGAATGGCATGCAAAACATTTGGCGTAATGTTCATGTATGAATGTGTTACAAATGGGTATAACCATCAGATGCCATTCAATGAGGTACATCAGTCATGATATGTGTTTGTAATATCTGTTGCCTCTTATGCTGTGTGCACTTGCTAGACATTGGGGACAACATATTTCCCATGACTAACTATACATAGGAAAGATCGAGGATGGCTGATGAGGGCTATGTCAGATGTGTTACCCCTCACATGTCATGGAATGTTGGCTACCACTTCATGGTCACTTGTGTGTTTACTACCCATGAGTCAGACATTTTAACATGCTAGGTAGGTACAGTGTTTGTGACACAGAGTAGCAAATCCAATCATAAAATTGTTATGTACACCACAGTTTCACTCATGTAAATGACCTATGTTTCTCCTGTGGCTGTGGTGGACCAGCAGACCATGTTGCATGTGTTCACATATTTCGAGTGGTTCATTGCACAAAAGTGTCCAGTTCAAGTGTGTGGCCATGTGTACCCTGTGTCAGGATTGGCCTCCATGGTGTAGCAGTTACGTGCAGGTCTAGTCAGGAGTCTGTGGAGCCAACCCTTGAAGTATCCCTCGAAGCCGATTTGACCTAAAGCCAGGTAACAGCATTCAAGGGGATAGGGCAGCTATGGTACAGCAGAAATTTCAGAAGGCTGACGACAGAGCAACCTTGGTGTACTCAAATACGTCATGGATCAGTAATAGAAAAACAGGCAGGTTTCATCATTACATTTGCTCACAGGGTAGGGCCCAAAAATTTCCACTGCAACAGGGAACATCAGTGCCTCTGTGCTGATTAATCTCACAACTGGTAACCACACAAGCCCCATCAAAAGGTGGTGGCAGAAGTGAATCTGTGTCCAGACCATCAGGGCACAAAAATGTATTGTCCTTGGCAGCCCTTGTTTGTTGGGCTGAAGGCACAGTACCAAATCCGGGCACACAGCCATAGCCACTGTCACTGTTTGGCACTAATGAATTCATGCAAAACCAGACAAGGGATGGGGGATGGATTTGCCCCTTTGAAAACATGTCTCAGAACAAAATACGATAAGAAAACAAATTAAACTATACTATACATTTGAGGACTGATCGTATACCTACCAGACACAATACCCCAAGAGGACACGGGGGGCATGGAAACCAACTATGAGGCAAATGTAGCCACAGGGAACGTCTCTGGTTAACACAAAGACTGCAACCAGTCAGGCTAACAGGATGCAAGCTCTGTCAGAAACAAACATGAACAAGGAAAATACGCAGTGAGCAGAGTCTGACTGGGACAAGCAGGAACAACACTGTGGGCACAAAGAGCAGTTTCTGGTGTACACTGCACTGTTACACAATCCCCCAAGGGCCCTGGTACACAAATGAATTGTATTCCAATGCACAACAAGGAGATTCAGGAAATGGCAGCTTCTAAGCAGCTCCAGGCAGCAGCAAGGGCAGGGCAGAGTCAAATGGCTGGTCTGCATGAGAGTGCTCACAGGTGTGTGCAGCTTCAGTCTCTCACAAGTCCTGGAGTTGAGAATCCAGTTCAAGGGGCCAACCGGACCTTTCACATGGGAAGCAATGGACTGAAGATTACTGGTCTTACCGACTACCAGGCAGTGCATTATGGGACCTGAAGTCTATGCAGACTGATGAACTAGAACTTTGGCATGCCATACTGTAGAGGGAAGCACACAGGAGTCAGAATGGGAGTCTGGGTGAGTGTAGATGATGATTCTCAGGGTACAGATAGTCCATCTACAGCGCCCCCTAGAGAAGGCTGGGCAGAGACTTAAAACATGGCAGTGGCAGGACTTATTACCTGGGATGGACTGCGCAGGGCATGTCTTGTGAGCAATGCTTGTCATACCTGACGCACCTGTGCTATCCATTTTAAGGTTTGATGCACTTCTTGTCACACATGCTCCTTGCAGAGCTAGCTGATGTCACACTTACTGCTGTAAAGGGTCTGGTCATACATTCCTGTTACCAATGCAATTGCACATCCACTGCCTCATATATGATGCACTTTTTTACCTTATGATTGATGGTGTCTTAGTTGTATGTCATATGCTGCAATGGACCAAGTTGGCAACATAGATGTGTCTCATAGCTGTGGTCTTATGAAATTGCCCTTCAAATGTGAAATGGACAGGATGTAATTCATAAAAACTGTGTGTGATGTTTGCTGTATATTCATACCCATCAAATTTGATGTGGCATCTGAAGTATGAACATTTGTCTTTCTGCAATGCTCCATGAGACAATACTCTAATTGGTATTCCTAGAGATTGTGTGATGCATAAATAATTACCCAGAGCATGATTGAGTGATGAAGTGAGGTGTTTTAATTCCATAACAAAGTGGTGATAGTGACTATAGTTGGAAAAGATTTTGGGGGTTATTCTAACTTTGGAGGAGTGTTAATCCGTCCCAAAAGTGACGGTAAAGTGACGGATATACCACCAGCCGTATTACGAGTTCCATAGGATATAATGGACTCGTAATACGGCTGGTGGTAAATCCGTCACTTTTCCGTCACTTTTGGGACGGATTAACACCTCCTCCAAAGTTAGAATAACCCCCTTTGTACGATCTGTTGTCTGCGACGCATTCCTGCAGCTGTGTTAGGATGTTCCTGTTCATTTTCCCCGACAGCAGCCTCCTCCTCCTCTTCAGGCATTTGTTGTTCAGGTTCATATAGGGGAATGTTTCTCCTCACACAAATGTTGTGCAGGATGGCACAGGT
Organism: Pleurodeles waltl; assembly: GCF_031143425.1. Classification (NCBI taxonomy): domain Eukaryota; kingdom Metazoa; phylum Chordata; class Amphibia; order Caudata; family Salamandridae; genus Pleurodeles; species Pleurodeles waltl. The sequence goes on along the minus strand of NC_090436.1, from coordinate 886,772,584 downwards.
CAAAATGATCTTGAAGACCATTTCTGGGGAATATAGGAGGCTGTCTCCGGTGATGTCCAAGCACCTGAATCTGGACTTCAGGATGCCAAAAGTCCGTTCAACTATGGTGCGTGTCCTACGATGTGCCTCATTATAGGCACACTCTGCTGCTGTGCTTGGGATGGCAAATGGGGTCATGATCCATGGCTGGATCCCGTAACCCTAATCAGCTGAAAGAGAAAATCGGGGTAAGTATTTTGTTGTTGGTTGCACCGGGATTGTCACTTTGTATGGCAGTTGTTATCTTGTATCATCTGTGACTCATATGTGTTTGTCGTATTGTGTGGGATCCTAGGCTTCTGTGATGTTCTTTCTGCATTGGGTTGTTTGACTAGCAAAACTGGCGTTTGGCTAATTGACCTGATATCTCTGGTATATTGAGAAACTAGCAGTTCAGTGTGTATCTCCCATGCGTTATGTAGTGAGAAAGATGTGTCTGTGTGCATTCACTGGAGGTGACATGATACTTCCACACACACAATAGATTCCACTGTGGTGGTAACATGGTTGCACTACATGGCCTGGACATCCCATCCAATTAGGCATATATAATTGCAGGTGAAATGCAACAGTGAGGACCTTTGATTTGCCTAGGTGGCAATGCACAACACATCTCCATAAGATGTCAGCACTGAAGTGTTCAGTATTGACAATGCATAACTATCCCACGTGAGACAAGTTCTATGCAAACCTATTTTTGTTCCCTCACCCAGTTGGCTCATGTGCAAACCTGTACCTACACTACTGAACTTGCTCCAGGTGAGCTTGGTAACTTGGTTAAGGGGGTGAAGGTTTTAGTGTAGGAAGGTCCATCTCCCTGTACATCTGTTACGTATATGGGGAATTGTCTCATTCAGTATGTGCAGCAGTGTGCACTTTGCATTAGTGTCACATCAACATGTTTTCATAGCACAGTCCACTTCCTTATTGCTAGCTAGCAATGTTACCCCAGGAGTGATGTGGGATGTTGGTACTGCCTCAGTAATTCCATGTCACCTTCATTTGAGTCAGCGTCATCATGCTATGTGTCTCATGGTGTTTGACCTGCAGCAACACATTACACACCCCTTACACAGGAAGTATTGCTTGGAAGGGTGTGGGATTGACTGTGGCCTTATGTGATATTGAATGGTTCATCTTCCAAGTTGTACTGCCAGTTAAGGCCATGTCATTGTCACTGTGTGGTTTTAAATTGGTCCCATGTGGCTCTAGAGTGGCATCTATTGTTATTTGCAGCCGTCATTTGTCCATATGTGTGTATCCCATTAGGTCAAGATATCAAACATGACTACCAGTGTCACACCTAGGTGTCTTCCTGCCCATGTGTCAATGTAGTGGTGTATGCTTTATGTGTCCTACAGGGTTGCTGTGCTATGTGTAAATTAGTAGGTTTCTGTACTTACCGACAAGAAGGCCATTGCCATATCGCCCATCCTGGAAGTGCCGATTGAAGGTGCTGTGGGGGAAGATGAAGGAATCATGTACACTCCCAGGATACTTTGTCATTATGTCAGTGAACAATCCCTGGTGATCAACAATGGCCTGCACATTGATGGAGTGGGTGTGCTTTCTGTTGTGGTATAGGTGCTCGGTTGCAGCAGGTGGCACAATCCGGACATGTGTGCAGTCAATGGCACCAAGCATGTGCAGGAAGCCATTAATTTGATATAACTCCTGTTTGGTCTCCTGCTGCTTCTGCTGTGTGTTGGGGAAGCTGATGTGGTAGGGTGTGAGGGAGATGATGGCATCAAGTACCTTGGGAAGGAAGGCAGAGAATGAGGGCTGTGAGACCCCGGCAACAAGGGCACCAGTAGTTTGTAATGAGCCACTTGCCAACATGTGCAAGACAGCTAGCAGCTTGGTCTCTGGTGGAATAATGGATGGATTAAACCCAGATCTGTGACTGGGGGTGAATGTTTGATTGGTTCTGCATTCCGTCCATCCAGTTACGCTATCCCACAGCGTTTGTGTTTTGCTTTGATTTTGCCGCCCTAAGTGCGCCAGGTATGCCCAGACGTGGGTCCTGGGCTCACTGTGCCACTGGATTCAAGCTAGCCTGGCTGATGAGGGGTGAAACCCCGAAACCGGTCCCAGGATGCTTGTTTCCGGTCCAGGGAGAACCTGGCCTGGCAGTTCGGGCTGGACTGTTCCCATGAGGAACTGGGTCAAGACTGATTTGCATATGGCTGGGTTCAAACTGGGGTGGCATGGTGAGCAAAATAATGGATGGATTAAACCCAGATCTGTGACTGGGGGTGAATGTTTGATTGGTTCTGCATTCCGTCCATCCAGTTACGCTATCCCACAGCGTTTGTGTTTTGCTTTGAATAATGTGGGGTGTCTGCAAACTGCCTGCTAACTGTGGCTCAATGTGGCGCAGCAGCTGCTGTATGGCTTGCCAGTTGAGTCTGTACCTCTGGATGATATCATGTTCCATGCGGCTCAGAAAGGTTGCCCTGGTCCTGAATAGCCTCTCCTACCTTCTCTGTTGCCTTTGGGGTCCATGTTGGTGTGGTGGTAGCTGCTGCTGTTGGTCCTGTGCTCTGCGTCTTCTGGCATGCTGCATGAGTAGCACCTCCATGTCGTCCTTCTTGAGCAATGATGTTGATTTTGTGAGTTTTCCTTAAGCAGTGGTGTGTTTGCTCCATTTTAACATCTGCCCTGACCCAGATTTGCATCATTTTCTGGCTCCGCCTCCCAGTCGTGCGGCATTTTTGCCCGGTTGCATAAATATGCCGCACAGGTGTTTGAGTAATTTTTTGGACTGATGCAAAGTGGTTTCACGCATCCATAAAATGACGCACACTCTGATATTTTGACGTTAGATGAGTCTAGCGTCAAAATATAAATATGGTGTTAAGTTTGTCCTGGATTAGCGTGAAAAAATATGATGCTAATCCGGCGCAAAGGGAGTATAAATGTGGGCCAAAGTAGCTTATCCTTAAGATCAGCCACCGTCCCCCACAGAGTTCTGTGTTCGGAGGCTCTAAACCCTTTCAACTTCCAATGATTAAGATAGTCATTATAGGACTGGACAGAGTAGTATGAGTCACAGACAATTAAAGTCAGCAATCCTGGCTCCGTGTGTTCTAGCTTTAAGATAAGGGCTTAAAGTTCAGTGAGTTGGGCTCTACAGTTCCCTAAGGTCTGCGTGTAGGTATTGTAAGGGTGGAAGACTTTATCCTTCATCACTCCGCTCACAGCTGCGCAAGTGGCTGAGTATTGATGTTTGGTACCTACAGCTGGTTGTGCTGAACCATCAATGTAAATGACAGCATGGTATCTGTCAAGTGGCAAAGTATCTAGAGGTGCGGGGTACTCCTGTTCGTACTGGAGAAATTCTTGTGTCTGAAGTTTCAGATCAAAGATGTAATCAACATTGGTGGCAGTCAGAGACGTTGCCGATTGAATCCAACGTGGATGTAATGCTTTAGCGCTAGGAACGCTTGCTTTTGTGATGGCCTCTAAGGCTGGCACCAGGGTAACGACAATGATTAGTTTCCCTTGGGCAAGTGGTCTCTCTTTAATGACATCCATCTGAACTGCAGTCTGTGGGTGGAAAACGTTGTTCTGCATTAGAGTATAAATGCGATTTATATGCTATGGGCACCGTGTCGCCTCATTAAAGGTGACATAAGTGAACCCAATGCCACCACCAATTATTCTGATGATCAACTTTGTTTTGTTGTCATGGGTGTGCAAGTGTTTTGCTTCTAGCATGTCCTGTTGTAGTCCTCCAAGGATGCGTGTGTGTTCAACTGTCCAGTGTCTGCTGGAAAAATCAGGACGTATTAAGTCATAAAGTGGCTTGATACGTTGTGCATAGTCAGGAATGTAAGTTCTGCCAAATTTAAAGAAACCAAGCAAAGACTGAAGCTTCTTGATTGTATTCAGTGGTTGGAGTAGAGCATATTTCTCTAGAAAGTGCGGGCCCAGGCTCTTGTCCTCTTTTTATAGCTCATATCCCAAGAATAATATGCTGAGAAAGGCTGTTTAATGTTTTCCTAAATTAAATTTGTAAATAAGGGCTGCAAATCCTAAAACGATCCTATCAACCCTGGTAAGATGAGTGTTAAGGTCATCATCCATGAGATAGATATCATCCACGTAGGACAGTGCCTCGGGATCAATATCATGTAATATTGATGTTCCACAGGCTGAGAACAACCCTGGGTTGTTCTTGTAGTCTTAGGGCAAACGGCAGAATTTTTTTTGTGAGCCAATGAGAATGCACTCAGGTCCCGACTTTCATGTGCTAAGTTGTGGCAGAAGAAACCATTGGAAATGTATTTTTGTGCACTATGTTATTAATTAGTGCTGTGCTATGTGAATTTTGTAAAGTGTATGTATGTGTATGACTGTCTAAGAGTCCGTAATCTAAGACTATTCTATAGGAATGGTGTGGTTTTGCAACTGGAAATAACAGGTTATTCATTGCAGAGACACAGGGCTCAATTACATCCTGGAACTCAAACTGAGTGAGAATCTCCCTCACTGGAGCTTTAGCTTCGTGTTTAACAGGATATTGTTGCTGAGGCTGAGGTGTAGACCTGATAGGTATTACATGACAAGGAGAATCCTTTGTCCCAACGTACATGATTGCGGTATAACATAGGCGTCTGTGCTAAAGCCTAATTGACAGCGTAGGCTTGTTTTACCGCTTCTGGAACAAGATCAGAGAAAGAAGGCAAAATGACATCTTCCCCATGTGGGAGCTTATGGACGTGCTTACAGACGTGCTCGGGTGGCCAGTCCCTCTCAGCCCGCAGGATATCACAACTAAGTTTATCCCAGAATATCACACCAATGGTGCGCTCTGTGTCTCCCTGAATTTGGATATTTAGATCATAAACCCTGTTGGGTGGGAGGATATGCCCATCCGCAGTCTCAACTGCATTGTAATCGCTACTTGCTGTCGCATCCAGATGATCTTTCAGACTCTGGTGACATATTGTGACCTCTGCTGCGCTATGTAACAGTGTCACTGCCCACGTCTTGTTCTTCAGCAATGTTTTCAAGTGTACTGGCATTTTTAATTGACAGTGCTGCCACATTTTTCTTTTTAAACTGTGGCTTTTGTCATGGGGACTTATCTTCCTTTTTGTCTGAAGACTGTGGTGAGTCTTTCTTCTGTTTCACGAGGTCAGGACACCACTCTGACCGGCCTACTCTCTCGCTACATCTATCCAGTGTGTCTTGAAAGCAACGAGAGGGATGTGAATTAGTATATATGTCTGGAGCTTTTATATTTTCTCTATTTCTGATAGTATATCTCCTGGCCGAGTTCTACGGGTGTGGAGAATCTGCTCTCTGATTATGTCTGTCTTTAAATTTCTTTTGTTTATCCCAGTGCTTTTTAGAACCCTCTTTTGCTTGTTTAGCACCTTCCCTAGGGGTGGTACTCTGTATTTCCAACTTTTTCTGCTTGGCTCCCAAACTATCCCGTCCTATACTGGTATAGGTGTCAGAGATAATTTTTGGTAGCTGGTTCTCCTGGTCTAAAAGTGGAATCTTCCGGTGGCGCTGGAGTATAGCCAGTGCTTCTGATTCCCCTTTAATGTTAATTAGTATATTTGAGGAGACTGCATCAAAGTTACGCATTCATTTCATCGCTAGATCTAGGACTGGTGCAGCCCTGTCTTCATTCTGTATTTGTTTTAAAACTCCTGGTAAATTGGCAAGTGTCGGGGTACCATGTGTGGTAGTATAAATTGCAGCGAAGACTGTACCCCATGTGGCGCAGTCATCCATTTTCTCTCGTTCTGTGGGTACTTTACCATGATAGAATGTACTGTTTGTGGATTGATCCCAGTAGTAGCCAATTGGTATCCAGCAGGTGCTGGAGGAGCTGGACACGCTGGTGTAATGTTCAGAGTTTGCATTATGTACTGAACAAGTCGTCTATATAGTGTTACTATCTCAATGTATAGATAGATGCTGCCGGCATGTTTTGTATACCTGGGTGAGGTGTGTATGTGGCAAACATAAGCCATGTTGGTCGATCATTACCTAAGGGACCTAGGGCCTGATTTATACTTTTTTTAATGCCACATTTGCGTCATTTTTTAACACAGAAGCAGTGCAAACTTACAAAGTAGGATTGAATTTTGTAAGTTTGTGCTGCTTTTGCGTCAAAAAATGACGCAAATGCAGTACTAAAAAAGTGTAAATCAGGCCCCTAATCTCACAGGTTCTATTATGTGTGGAAGGGTGCAATTAAACCAGTTCTGATGTTCTTGATAAGTAATCGGGATTTCAGGATACTGGTATGCTTGGTACTGTTGAGGTACATTTGCGATTCTGTGTGTGTGGAATGTGAATGATCTTCGGTCATCCTCAGGAAAGGTGACCCAAGAGTAGCCTAGCTTCTACTATGAATGTAACATCCCACCCTTGTCTGTTAAGCCATGCGCTACTAAAAGTAATGTTATGTTAATGCTTGACTAGCATTCTCAGGAATGTCTATGATGTTAGCCATAATGTGAAGTGGGTAAAGAGATGGAACACCAAGTGGGGAGTAAAGTACTTTTAATGGTTTGAGCTCGAACAACCTCCAGCCTAATTAGGTGCTCCCTTTTCAGCTGAAGAGGATCTTCCCCAAGACCATGGACATCTCTGTATAATGGTAGTTAGGGTAGCTGTTGTATGTCAGACAGTGATAGTCAGAATATGTGTAAATTAGTGCCTAAACACCATCATTGGTGGCATCATGTCATAGTTTGACTTTTGCTCTAGGAAAGACTGCTGGTTCAAGGATGACAGTACTTATGTTTGTAGGCGACTATGCCTGTCCTACAACAAGTCGCAACTGTTGTCCCAACCCTCCAAGCAGCACCTCACCAAAAACTCAAACAGTAAAAGTTGATTTGTGGCAGCCTTTAGGCATGGACTCAAGAGTGTGACATCTCAGGGAGTGTCATGGTTAAACAGAGATTACCCCTTTCTCACATGAACAACATGTCTCAATCAAACACAGGCAATGAAGGAGATGCAGTAAAGTTTAAATAGGTTTTTATTGCTGCAGTGATTAGGATAATGAATAATGCGAGAAACAGAATTGTGAACACGAGAGTCATTACAAAGACCCCCACCATCTTGTAATAACATAAAATTACACAAGATATGAAATATGTCCTAACACCCTAGTGTGACAAACCTAATTTCTAACCTAAAGAGAGCTAGGTGTGTTAAACCTAATCTGCCAATGCCATGTCCATGAGAAGAGCCCCCCAACCCTAGTTACCTTGGAATGAGGTCTCTAGCTCAGACTCCCTAGGGACACGAAGACTGGGTCAGCGTCAAGGCGACGTGCAGCATCGATAGCAGAGATAGCATCTGGTCGGAATCCCTCTGACTATCTGCCTATCTAAGGTGCATTTATACAGACCTGCTCGGACCCCTGATGTAGGTATGTTCCCAAACACTAGATAACAAGACATGCTTAGGATGGCAATTTATGTAAACATTTCCCTCGAAGGTGTGAAGAGGGAAAGAGTGAAAGTACCTAATGTGAATACCTACAGTTTGTTTATCTTTGTTGCTTGATAGTGATGCCTTAGTGCGGTGGCACTGATAATGTGAAACTAAAATATTGGCCTAACTAGAAACAATGCAGCCATCTTGGAAACATATAATTAAATAATTGCGCTAAAACAGAGCAAGCTAAGTAGGGTAAAAATCACAATGTGACGGGGGCACATGTCGGCAAGCCAGAAGGCTAAGCTAACTCCTGTTTCCCATTAAAACAAGATAGGATTCACTACAAATTATACATAGGTGCTCTTGGATTGATTTTCCATATTTATATTTTATCAAAACAAACTGCAGTTTCTCAATCACTGCACTACCAATATAACTCTTGCATTTCCAACCGTTGTTTAAGAGAATGGTGGCTATTGGCGTGTCACTACTAGAGGACTAGTTACTTTTTGTACATATATTATGTACTGTATTTTATTCATATGTGCAAATGAAGTTTCATATGTTACATGCTTTTATCATGAACTTTTGTGGTTCTGTTGTGAGCTTAATAAAGTTTCTACTTGGAAGCACGGTATAATTACAAGTATTTTTTATTTATTTTTTAATTGGAAGAGTTTACATAGATCCATCAATCCTTCTTATAACATAAGAGCACCCATTTTCACCACATTATTAAACGGAGATTAAGAACTTCACAACATGCCATTACTTTTTACCCAAGGTGGTGGAAAAATATTGTACATTAGCAAAGATGTTCACCAATACAAACATATCTCCTCTACTTGAAACCTTCCCCTAACCTCAGGAATTTGTTATGTGAGCCTGACCTCAGCGTGTAGCGTCATTCTAATCCCTTTTTCAACATTTTGGACTGCCATTGTTAAAAAGAGAGCACTGTTTCAGTCTTCTAATTTTGCAGGATAATGGACCCTGCAATAAGACTAAAAAGTGTTTTATTATACTCTGAGTTAATATTAATATCAGATGAATAGCCCAATATATTAGCTGTGGATCATTTTGAAAATTGATGATGACTGTATCCTGGCAACAGTCCTGTTCGAAGGCCCAATACCCCACACTCTTTGGACCTTTCCAGGTAATATGAGTCCAATTACCCTCATCCTCCATTGAACACCTGAAACATTTTGACGGTATATGGGAATTTATTTTATTTAAAAAAAGCCAGTGTTGTAAATAGCAGTCAGTTGGCATAGAATTGCATGCATGGAGATTTGCCCTTTTAGCTAGGAGAATTTGTACAGATTAATCCTATTCCAAGCCTCCCCTTCCTTTGACTGCCATTTCCTTCGAATTTTGCTAAAAACATTGACTTCCACATGTTTTTGAAATGTGACTATCCAATACCTAGCAAGTATATGTATGCTTAACTCTATCAAAACTTTCACTAAATCCAGTCCTACACTCATTATTTTGGGAACCAGTTCTTTTAAAAATGTGTTATGTCAATAAAAGAACATTGGATGGGTATTTTGGAATATCTAATGCTGGGTTCCATATCAGCCCACCCTTTCCATTGTTCAGAATTTAAAAAGTAACCAATACTATGATAGCCATTCATTTTCCATCCATGGCAGTTTCTTAATCCAATAAGGGATGAGATCCTATCGACATATCTTTTAATCAAGTTGAACTATTAATGAATGCTATATCATAATGTTTTAACAATTGCTCTTTTCATTTTAACACCTACTGCAACAGGTTATATCAGACCTTTTTAAGTGATTTGATCAGGCGTAAAAAAATCATTTAGCTTGTGTTCCTGCAACATTAAGTTAAAACAGAAATTATCAATTGGTCATTCAACAACTAGGCAGTTAATGAAAACACAGGAAAACTGTGCGACGCTCACAAAATAGCACTGTCTCAGATCTGGTAGAGCCATCTTTTACTGGCCTTTATAGTATTTGTGATGCTACTCTAGGCATTTTAGTGGCCCAAATGAAAGTGGAGAACATTCCTTCTATTTCTTTAAAAACATCATCTCCAAAACACAGTGTAGAGCAGTGAAAAGAAAGTTGAACAGATGTAGTAGTGACATATGAACACTACATTACTCCCCATTACGGATATATGTAGGTGTGTCCACTTCAAAAGTAGAGATTTTGAGCCAGATTTAGATCCTGGCAGTGGGCTTACTCCATCACAACGGTGACGAATATCCCATCTGCCGAAATATAAATATGAATGTATCCCATGAGGTTTATATTTCGAAGGACGAGATATCTGTCATAATTTTGCAGGAGTAACCCTTCTGCCAGGATCTGAATCAGACCATTTTTTCTTCTTGGTCAGAGGTGTATAATTACGTGCGAAAACATTACCAATGTCCTCAGTTGTGTTTATGCCCAGATATCTCTTGGGTTGTGGGTTCACAAGGGGATGAAGTTCTGGGGATAAAGGGCCTACAGCGCAATTACATAAATGAATTTCTGTTTTTAGGCTATTGATCTTCTGTCCACACAATAATTGAAAATCTTGAAAAATGTCAAAGACCCTTTTCTGAATCTCCAAGCCAGGTCTTGGAGGTGCACGTCATCTGCATCTAGCTTGATTTTAGACATCTTATTTACAGGGGGTTTTATTGTACTGTCTTCTCTTGTGGCTGTAGCGAGTGGCTCTATAAAAATGGCAAATAGTATAGGTGAGAAAGAGCATCCTTGTCTTGTTTCCCCGATTTACCTTACAGGTACCTTTATCTTCCGAATTTACTATTAAGTGCACCATTGGTCCCTTATATATTCTAGATATAACTTGTACTAAATTTATGGCACAACCAAATTTCTCTAGAATATAAAAAAGGCTCTCCCATTGGACTAGATCGAAAGCCTTCTCGGTATCTAATAGTAGCACTTGGGCAAGATCCAGTTTCTGTTTGAAGAAATCTAATGCCTCAATTAAACAGGTTTGTTTATAGACAGTTGATTGCCTGAGATAAAGCCGCATTGATCCATATTAATCAATTTTCCCACTATCTTGTTCATTGGACTTGTGAATAATTTCATTACTATTTTATAGTCAGTGTTTAAAAGGCTGATTGGTCTGTATGAGTTGACGTTCTCTGAATTCCTGTCTTTTTTCAGGAAGCTTACTACAATGACTGTATTAAGCGATGGTAGTATATTGCCTCCCACATGTGATTAGCGAGTTTTAATATTTGCAGATTCAGGACGGGTAAGAACTTCTTAAAGAATTCAGCAGGACTAGTGCCCTCCCCACAGGCCTTGTCGTTACTTAAGGATTATTTCATCTATTACATCTAAAGTAAATGAAGTCACCAGAGCCCAGGCTTGTCTTTGTCTCAGCTTGGGGATTTACCCAAAAAGTGTTGAAGCTGTTCGATGTCTACCACCTGCTCCGTACCATACACATACTCATATTGTTTCTGAAATGTATCTCTAATCATTTTGGGATCAATGATACCCATCTTGGTTTTTTCATCATAAAGTGACGAATGGTATTCTGCACCCTCCTCTCCCGCACCTGCCAAGCTAAGAACATCCAGGCCTATCACAGTCCCCATAGGTCTTTCATTAATAGGCACTGTTACCTTTTCATAATAGTAATCTTGCATTTACTGTTCAGCTTTCCCGAGACCCTATTTGCTAGCATGTGTTTCATAGTGAAAAAAACTTTTCATTAGCCATCTTCAGTTCATGTTCTAAACTTTTCTCCTTTCTGTATGCCATTTTATATGCAAAGCTTCCAGAATTCTACAAACATGCATGGTTGCCTTGAAAGTGTCCCACACAGTTTCTATACTGGCAGTGTTGGTGTTAAATTCAAAATAGCTAACAATCCCATTCTTGAATTTATGGGTCCAAACTTCATACTCTAATTTTACCTTCTTAAATGACCATCTGCCAGTCGGCTTATCAAGTCCTATCACTCTGAAAGACATTTTGACTAGTGAATGGTCAGGGAATCCTTACAATAGTTGCATACCCATAAATCTGAAGAGGATAAGAAGTAATCTAATCTTGCCACTGATTTATATCTTTTGGAAATACAGGTGTACCTTTGCTGAGTCAGGTATTTATTTCTCCACATATCAAAAAGGTTCAAGGCCCTCATATGTTAAAATATTGATTTGGCAATTTGGGACTTGTTTTGTTTTCAGGTTTTGGACAATGAGTCTAGCTCTTGGTTCAGAAGGAAATTAAAGTTCCCACTATGAATTGGTTTGCCAAAGATGGTCATCAATGACTAGAATAGTTCCATCAGTGGGACGGGCTCGTCAGCAATGAGGGCACAGATTGTTGCTACTGTTATTCTAACAACATTTATTAGTCCACTAACCCACGTCCACCTACCCTCTTTACTTGTTTGAAAATTGCTGATATGGTATTTGAGATGTGAGAGGAAGGTGAGGGGGATGATGTGCAGATGCTTTGTATAGTGCGTTGCATGCTGCCTTCTCTAACTCTGCCCAGATGCTTCTGTCCTCACAGAATGAGATGCGTCACAACGGTTTGTCGAGAACCCACTAATGGATTCAATATCGACGGTGCACAAGAATGATTCAGCGCACACCTAACAATCAGCACTACAAATCAACTTGAAATGCTGAGACTTCAATGCGACCAACTTGTAGGAAGGTCAATAAGTTTCCAGGCCCCTTGAGTAGCTGCCACCACATAGCTTCAACATGAAGCTGTTTCTTCAATTGCAACTATTACATCTCCACATTTGAAGTAAGCAGAGCATTTGATCCGGGGGAGATTGTTAGTGAAAGTGAGAGTAAAATGTTACTATAGAAGGATGACATATGCCCACAAAACCACTTAAAAGGGGGAACCAATATGAGTAAGGCTACCCTGATAGGGTAATGACCCCTCTTGTTGGGGGCAATCTAAGAGATAGTGGCATGAATCACCAAAGTAATTTATTTAAAAGAGAAGAGCATGGAAAGGCTGCAAACGTGCTTCCTGAAAGGTGGCCAAATATGGAGGCAGGGGAGACTCCCAATCATCAATACTGAGTGGTTGGCTGGCAGTGGCTGTGCAACAACATTTGGAAGTTCAAGATGACAGAAGCAGAAACAACTCACAAAGTGGAAAAGAGCAGCCAAAACAGTCCTGGCAAGAGAGGAAGAGCCCCTGGGAAAAGTGATGGACAAAGCGGTGGGGAAAGATTTGGAAAACTGAGATAGACAAGGGGGCTCTTTCCCAACTCTCTGTATTAACAGACCTGTTTTGGAACAAGCAGGTCTAAAAAGAAAGGGTATGCTTGCAAACAGCCAAATCACATAATTTTCCCTCTTTTCTTAAGCCAGTCAAACACCAGAAACAATGTAGAAGATCTCTGATCTGAGTTGTTAGAAGCTGGCCTGGTTTGTAGTGGGTACCATAGGTACTTCCACCTTATACCGGGTCCAGTGAGCCACCTTAGTGAAATGTAGGCAGTGTCTAGCAGCTTAGGCTGTCTAGAGGTAGCTGTTGCAGAGAAACCAAGGCAGAACTAGGAGACATGCAAAGCTCTTGCACTACCACTATAGTCCAACAGTACTTATACACAAGAAAGACAATACTCAGTGTTACCAGAAATAAAGGTACTTTATTTTAGTGACGAAGGCCAAAAATACCTTAGAGGCTATACACCCTCTGGAGGTAAGTATTATACACAATATATGGACTAGTAACCACAATCAGGTAAGTAAACAGTCAGAAAATAGTGCAAACAGTGAACAACACAATAGGTTGCAATGGGCCTAGGTGCAACACAAACCATATTCTAAAATAGTGGAATGTGAGTGTTGGCTTCCCCCTAAGCAAGTGTAGTGTGTAGAGGGGCGCTGGGAGTGTAAGAAAACACCAAATATAAGTAAAATACCCCACCCCAGGGTCCAGGAAAACAGGACTAAAGTACAGCAAGTTTTCTCAGAACACACTGGAAGTCATGGTAAAGGATTATGCAAAAACCAAGCAAGACTGCAAGACACCAATGATGGATTCCTAGACCTGAAGACCTGTGGAGAGAGGAGCCCAAGTCCAGAAGTCGATGAAGAGTCCAGGAAGAAGAGGACCCCCTGCTAACCTGAATGAAGGTGCAAAAGTGGATTCTCTGGTTGGGAAAAAAAAGTCAGAAATGTACCAAGAAGACAGCTGTGAGTTCCTGCTTGGTGCAACAGATGTCCCATGTCGGGTCGTTGGATGCAGGCTGGGTTTCGTCGTTGGATTCCGTCAACAAGCCTTGGCTCACACAAATGTCACAATGGTGGGAAAAGGTGCTACCTGGGCCCAGGAGGGACCTGGGTGCCTCAACTCAGACTGAGGAGACAGAGGGGGCGCTCAGCACTTTAGAGAGCCCTCAGAAGACCAGGCAGCAACTACAGGAGTCCCAGAACACGGGGACAAAAGAGTTGCAGAATATTGTCATTGCAGCACAACATAAAGGGATCCCACGCCGCCGGAGAAAAACTCAAGGAGTTGAGCATCGCAGGATGGAGTGCTGAGAACCTGGTCTACGGTGTACATGAAGGATTTCTGGAAGAAGCGCACAGAAGCCCTAGGAGCTGCAAAAAACATGGTTGTAGGATGCTGGCCTGGCTTATAGTGGGTACCTGATGGTACTTACACCTTGTGCCAGGTCCAGTTGCACCCTTTTAGTAGATTAGTAGTGTTCTAGCAGCTTAGGCTGATAGAGGTAGCTATAGCAGAGCAGTGTTGGCTGAACTAGGAGACATGCAAAGCTCCTACTATACCACTTATATCATATAGGTACTATATCATACACTGCACAATACTCAGGGTTACTAAAGATAAAGGTACTTTATTTTAGTGACAATGTGCCAAAAATATCTCAGACGATATACTCCCGTAGAAGGTAAGTAAAATACACAAAATATACACACAAACCAAAATCAGGTAAGTATAACAGTCAGAAAGTAGTGCAAACACTGTAGAATACAATAGGATGCAATAGGCCTACGAGCAACACAAACCATATAATAAGAAAGTGGAATGCTAACCACAAATGGACCCCTAGGCTAGTGTGGTGTGTAGAAGGTCGCTGGCAGTGTAAGAAAACACTAAGGGTGTCCAAGATACCCCACCCCAAGACCCTGAAAAGTAGGAGTAAAGTGCTACTACTTCCCCAGAAACACACTAAACTCGTGATAGAGGATTTTGCAAATACCACAACAGACTGCAAAGCAATGAAGACGGATTCCTGGACCTGAGGACCTGCAAAGGAAGAGGACCAAGTCTAAGAGTAGTGAAAGTGTCCAGGGGGGCAGGAGCCCACTAAACCCCGGATGAAGATGCAAAATGGCTTCCTCTGGATAGAAGAAGCTGAAGATTCTGCAACAATGAAAGATGTTAGGAACTTCTCCTTCATGCAGGAGATGTCCCACAGAGTGCTGGAGGAAGCAGAGTTGTTTCTTTAGCAAAAGACCACAAACAAGCCTTGCTAGCTGCCAAGGTCACGGTTGAAGGAAAAGGGTGCTGCCCGGGCCCAGGAAGTATCAGAATGTCGCCACTTGGGAGAGGAGACAGAGGGGGGCCCTCCACACAGAGAGCCCACTCACAAGAAGGCAGCACCTGCAGAAGTCCTTGAACACGGGTTCAAGAAGAGTTAACACTGCAGTTGTCTCAACACTACAAAGGAGGGTCCCACGAAGCTGGAGGTCAACTCAGGGAGTTGAGCAATGCAGGAAGGAGTTCTGGGGACCTGGGCTTGGCTGTGCACAAAGGATTCCTTGCAAAAGTGCAGAGAATCCCTGACAGCTGCAGTTCATGCTGTGCACAGGATTACTGACTGGAGAAGGGAGGCAAGGACTTACCTCCTCCAAATTTGGACAGTTGGACCACTGGACAGTCTGGGTCACTTGGGTCCACCACCTGTGTTCCAAGGGCCACGCTCGTCAGGATGAGAGGGGTCCCAGGGTATAGGTGATGCTGAAGTTTGGTGCCTGCTGGAGCAGGGGGAAGATTCCGTTGACCTACAGAGATTTCTTTGTGGCTTCCAGTGCAGGATGAAGGCAGGCAGCCCCCAAAGCATGCACCACCAGGAAACAGTCAAGAAAGCCGGCAGCAATAGACGCTACAATGTCACTGGTAGTCTTCTTGCTACTTTGTTGCAGTTTTGCAGGCGTCCTGGAGCAGTCAGTGGTCGATCCTTGGCAGAAGTCAAAGAGCGAGGTGCAGAGAAACTCTGGTGAATTCTTGCAAGTCGTTATCTGAGAAAAAGCCCACAGGAGAGACCCTAAATAGCTCCCAGAGGAAGATTGGCCGCCTAGTCAGGTAAGCACCTATCAGGAGGGGTCTCTGATATCACCTGCTGGCAATGGCCACTCAGAGGCCTCCTGAGTGCCCTCCCACCTCTGGATCCAAGATGGCAGAGGTCTGGGTCACACTGGAGGAGCTCTGGGCAAAACCCCTGGGGTGGTGATGGACAGGGGAGTGGTCACTCCCCTTTCCTTTGTCCAGTATCACACCAGAGCAGGGACTGGGGGTTCCCTGAACCGTTGTAGACTGGCTTATGCAAGGAGGGCACCATCTGTGCCCTTCAAAGCATTTCCAGAGGCTGGGGGAGGCTCCTCCTCCTCAGCCCTTAACACCTATTTCCAAAGAGAGAGGGTGTAACACCCTCTTTCAGAGGAAATTCTTTGTTCTGCTTTCCAGGGCTGCCCAGACCCCAGAAGGGCAGAACCCTGTCTGTGGGTTGGCAGCAGCGATAGCTGCAGAGAAAACCCCAGAGAGCTGGTTTGGCAGTACCCGGGGTCCATAGTGGAGCCACGGGGATGTATGGGATTGGCACCCCAATACCAGGTTTGGCATAGGGGGACAATTCCATGATCTTAGACATGTTACATAGCCATATTCGGAGCTACCATTGAGAAGCTACATATAGGTATTGTCCTATATGTAGTGCACGCTTGTAATGGTGTCCCCGCACTCACAAAGTCCGAGGATATTGCCTGAACTATGTGGGAGCAGCTTTTCTAGTGCAAGGGTGCCCTCACACTAAGAAACTTTACACCTAACCTTCACTAAGTGAAGGCTAGACATATAGATGACTTATAAGTTACTTAAGTGCAGTGTAAAATGGCTGTGAAAAAACATGTGCGTTATTTCACTCAGGCTGCAGTGGCAGTGCTGTGTAAGATTTGTCTGAGCACCCTATGGGTGGCAAAAGAAATGCTGCAGCCCGTAGGGATCTCCTGGAACCCCAAAACCTTGGGTACCTAGGTACCATATACTAGGGAACTATAAGAGTGTTCCAGTGTGCCAATTAGAATTGGTGAAAATGGTCACTAGCCTATAGTGACAATTTTAAAGGCAGAGAGAGTATAAGCACTGAGGTTCTGGTTAGCAGAGCCTCAGTGACACAGTTAGGCACTACACAGGTAAACACATTCAGGCCACAAACTATGAGTACTGGGGTCCTGGCTAGCAGGGTCCCAGTGAGACATATAAAACACACTGAAAAATAGGGTTTTCACTATGAGCACTGGGGTCCTGGCTAGCAGGATCCCAGTGAGACAGTAAAAACACACTGACATATACTCACAAACAGGCCACAAGTGGGGGTAACAATGCTAGAAAGAAGCTACCTTCCTATATTGGTACACAGGGGTACTGTCTTGCTCGGGGAGGCAAGCCCTTGCCTCCACCAAATGTGGACAGCTGGACCTTTGGACAGTTAGAATGACTTCAGTCTACCATCTGTGTTCCAGGGATCACGCTTGTCGACAGGAGAGGTTTCCCAGAGTACCGGTTGTCGTTGCAGAGAGGTGCCTGCTGAAGCAGGGAAGTGACTCTGTCACTCCACTGAAGATTCCTTCGGTCCTTCTGGCACAGAATGAAGACCGGCAGTCCTCAGAGTGTGCACAACCTGGAAACTGTTGGAGTTGCTGGCAGGAGCCGAAGTTACAGAGTTGCAGTAGCCTTCCTGGATACTTTGTTGCAGTTAGAGCATTCCTGGAGCAGTCTGCGGTTGATCCGATGGTCAGAAGCTGAAGCAGAGGATGCAGAGGAGTCCCGGTGGAGTCTTGCAAACCAAATCTGAGGAAACACCCAGAGCAGAGACCCTAAGTAGCCCTGAGAGGGGGATTGGTCACATAACCAGGTATGGACCTATCAGGAGGGGTATCTGATGTCACCTGCTGGCACAGGCCATTCAGATGCTCCCAGAGTTCCCTGACCATCCTGAAAACAAGATGGCAGAACCCAGGGACACTCTGGAGGAGCTCTGGGCACCACCCCTGGGGTGGTGATGGACAGGGGAGTGGTCACTCCCCTTTCCTTTGTCCATTTTCATGCCAGAGCAGGGACTTGGAGGGCACCGTTTGTGCCCATCAAAGCATTTCCAGAGGCTCTGGGAGGATACCCCTCCCATGCCTGTAACACCTATTTCCAATGGGAGAGGGTGTAACACCCCTCTCCTAAAGGAAATGCATTGTTCTGCCTTCCTGGGATTGAGCTGCTCAATCTCCAGGAGGGCAGAAACCTGTCTGTGAGGTGGCAACAGCTGGGGCTGCAGTGGAAACGTCAGAGCTGGTTTGACAGTACTGGGGGGTCCATGATGGAGCCCCTAGGGTGCATGGAATTGCCTCCCCCCAATACTAGCATCAGATTGGGGGTACAATTTCTCAATCTTAGACATCTCACGTGGCCATATTTGGAGTTACCATTGTGAAGCTACATATAACTATTGACATATATGTAGTGCACGCTTGTAATGGTGTCCCGGCACTAACGAAGTTCGGGAAATTGGTCCTGGACAATGTGAGGGCACCTCTGCTAGTGCAGGGGTGCCCTCACACACAGTAACTTTGCACCCAGCCTTCAGTAACTGAAGGTTCGACATATAGGTGACTTATAAGTTACCTGGTGCAGTGCAAATGGCTGTGGAATAGTGTTTACACTATTTCACTCAGGCTGCAGTGGCAGTCCTGAAGGAGTGTTTGTATAAGCTCCTTATGGGTTCTGGTTAGCAAGACTCCAGTGACACAGTCAAGCATATTGACAAAACAGTAAAACATACTGAAATGTTGGCTACAACTATGTGCACTGGGGTCCTGGCTAGCAGGATCCCAGTGAGACAGTAAAAACACACTGACAAATACTGACAAACAGGCCAAAAATTGGGGTAACCATGCTAGAAGGAGGCTACTTTCTCACATGAGTTAACCCTCCAACCATGAAATATAGATCGGATGCCCTGCAGTGAGGAAAGGAATTGGCTAATCGAAGCTTAAGCAACAGTAAAAACTTGGAAGCAGCATAACTGCCAGCAGAATTTCAACTCCTCTGCCAGGGATTCTCTATAAGATTCTTGAGGAAAGTAAACAGATTAAAAACTCTCAGCAAGTAATTGCAAAGCAGATGGCAAACTGGCTATCCAGCCTTTTTTTGCAGTTTTTATATAGCGCAAACCACAACCCGAAGGTATTGGAGTGCTTTACATGAGCACCAGTTCCATTACACAAGGACATTTATTTTTTGGTAGGCACAGGGAGATTAAGGCCCTCATTACAACCCTGGTGATTGGTGTTTAAGTGGTGGTAATACCGCCAGCAGGCTGGCAGTAACTAGCGCCAAATTATGACCATGGCGGAAAGATCTTCGAAAGACAGACCATGTACCACACCGACCGCCAGTGCGGAAACAACAGCCTCCATAGCGGTAGCCGCCTACAGCCAGGCAGAAGTCATTGACTTCCGCCCACCATGTTATGACCCTGCAAACTTCCACCTTTTTCGGTGCGGTACCAACGACATCAAAAGCCTGGCGGAAACAGAGCTCAGAAGGGAATGGACTCACCATTGGAGACACAGGGAACAACCACGCTGCCATGGAGCCTGAACTGCATGTCTTCCCTATGATTGTCTATATTCTGCTCCACCACGAACACTAACACAGGCGAAGACGATGACAGTGAGTACAGCTGCCTAGCACACAAGGGAGGGAGGGAGGAAAAACATGCACCACACACACACCCCCAACACCATACACACAATCATCTGCATTACAAAAACAATTTTACCCCATAACTCGGATGAACAATGCAAGTACAAATCAAATTTGCAAAAGTAAATGTAATGAGACCAACACTGCATGAAAAATAATTAGGTAAGATAATAGATATATACATATGTGCAGAAAAAGAGACACAGCCCAGTCCACTATTTGCGTAGTCCACATGGCCACAGGCAAAAGTCCAGGGCCACACATGTCACCTGCTTCAACACGGAGAGAACACTACAGGGGCATGAGTTGGTAAATAGGCAGGCCCCTCAGGGGGATTGGGGGCAGGGGGGCACCTCAGCCGAGAGATGTTGCAAGACCACTGGTTCTGGAGGGGACATCATGCCCTGTGCTCTTGATCCTGGGGAGTGTTGGACATGTGGGTGTCTTACCCACTGGTTCTGGAGGGGGCATCGGGCCCTGTGCTCTTGATCTTGGGGGGTGCAAAGTCACAGTCTCTCAGGTGGGTGTCATACCCACTGGATTTGCAGGGGGCAGGCCGCACAGCAGCGCATGGAGGCAGGATTACATACCGTCTGCCAGCGGTGACGGCTGCTCAGTGGTGGTACTGCTGCTGGTGGGGGGATGCTTGACTGCTCAGTGGAGGGGGTGGTTCTGCTGGGGGGAGGCTCCTGCCCATCCCTTGCAACCTCGGACGGCTGCTCAGTGGTGGTGGTGGTGCTGCTGGGGGGGGCTCCTGCCCATCCCCTGCAACCTCGGATGGCTTACCAGTGGTGGTGGTGCTGCTGCTGGGGGGAGGCTCCTGCCCATCCCCTACAACCTTGGATGGCTGCACAATCATGGTTTGTGGTGGGGGCTCCGTCACAGTTTCTGCACCAGGCCCCTTGGTCTTCCTGCCTGCTGGTGCAGGCTCCATGCTCTTCCTGGCAGCTGAGGCAGGCTCCTTTCCCTTTTTGCCTGCTGGGGCAGGCTACTTTGCCTTCCTGGCAGCTGGGGCTGGCTCCTTGCCCTTCTTGCCTGCTGGGGTAGGCTACTTTGTCTTTCTGGCAGCTGGGGCAGGCTCCTTTCCCTTCTTGCCTGCTGGGGGACAGTCCTTGGTCTTTCTGGCAGCTGGGGCAGGCTCTTTTCCCTTGAGGCTGCCTGGTGCAGGCTCCTTCACCTTCAGGACATGTGGTCTGGATCCTTTTCCACCACAAGTGGATGTGGTGACGACTGGGCCCATGGACTGTGTGGCTGAGGTGCTTGGCTGGGTTCTTCCTACCCTGCCCACACGTGCAGGATGCGAGGGAGAGGTAGGGAAGAGGTCAAAGGTGGATAGGAACAGTTTTTAATGGACTTTGGAGCGGAAAGAGGAGAAGGAATGGGAGTAGAGGAAGAGGGAGTGGTTGTTGAAGGTGCTTGTTTGCTGCTTTTAGGTGCAGGTGCATTGCCTGTATGCTGTTGTGAGGTGGATGGCTGTTGGGTGTCTCAGTGCTTGCGTTTGTGTACCTTAGGAGGGGGGCAGTCACAGTGGGAGAGGACACAGGGAACGTGTGCATGGCTGTTGTGGAGGTGTCTGCCAGCGAGGTGTGTATTCTGCTTGGTGTGGTTATGATGCTGGTAGTAGATGATGATGTAGTGCATGCAGGTGTGAGTGTAGATGGAATTGGGAGGGAGGTGGAGGAGGTGGAGGAGGGGGGACAGTGGAAATAGTGGATGTTGGTGTGTCTGCATCTGGATGGTGTTTGTGTGAGTGCCTGTGGGATGAGGTGGGATAATTGTGTTTCCCTGTACCACTCTTGTGTGTTGTCTTGTGTGCATGCTCCTCTGGCTGTGTGCTTGAGATGGGTTGAGGAGAATGGGACTGGGAAGAGGAAGTTGGAAGGGGGAGAGTAGAAACAGGAACAATGGCTGCCATCAGAGAGGAGACCAGAGCCTGTATCGATCTCTGTTGGTCCGCCAATCCAATGTGAATGCTCTCCAGAAATGCATTAGTCTGTTGTATCTGGGCTGCCATCCACTGGATGGCATTCACAATGGTTGAATGCCCTACAGAGATGGATCTCAGGAGGCCAATAGCGTCCTCACTCAAGACAGCAGGGCTAACTGGGGCAGGGCCTGAGGTGCCTGGGGGTGAAGGAGATGCCCACCCTCTTGGGTGAGCAGGCATGAGGCTGCTGGGAGGGCTGTGCTGGTATGGGGGTGATGCTGTACCTGTAGCTGGGGTGGTCACAGAAGTGTCTGCCACCACTGGGGAGCTTACATCAGAGGAGGTATCTGTGTCAGAACTGTCCCTTCCAGTCCCCACCATGGTGCTACCATCTCCCTCCGTCCCACTGGTGCCCTCAGCGTCGGTGGATTCTGCCTCCTGGGTCCTGTGGGATGCAGCTCCCTCCATCGCCAGTGCTTCTGCTCCTCCGCCAGTTGATGCTAATGCACATAAGGACAGGATGACAAAACAAAAAGGGGGGAAGAGACAAAGGATACACTGAGTCAATGGCTGCAGCAACAGCACAGTTGGCGTGCCCAGCACGCTCACACACAGGGAACAGGCCTACTCAATATGGCATAGCACTAGCAGAGAAATAGCTTGCCACCAAGGCATGGGGAGGGGCACACACCGCCAAATGCAGTACACCTGGGACCCATGCAGCCCTGACCAGTAGTGGATGCTAACGAGCTAGGTAGCAGGATTATCCCTTCAGAACCCTAGCCATCAGGGGACCTACTGCAATGTCAGGCCTGGCGAGGGGTACCCACTGACATACATCCCCCACTCGGATACCACCCTACCATGCGTAGGTTGTAATGATGGGCACTGTACTCACCCCCTTGTGGCTGCTGTGATGCCCTCAAGCGCCCATCCAGCTTTGGATAGGCCACCGCCAGAATGCAGGCCATCAGGGGGGTCAGGGTTTGACAGTCACCCCTTCCTCGTTGGGAGGCCATCCCCAGCTGGGCCTCCGTCGTCTTCCGTGCCCAGCATCTCAGGTCCTCCCAACATTTGCAACAGTGGGTGCTCTGCCTGCCATAAACCCCGCCACATTACCCACAACCCTTCACCATTACAAGCCATTGGGACGAGAGAGACACCACGACTACAGACAAAACCAGAGCCACACACCACCATCACCTATACACCACCCACGCACCCCACATCACACACCCCAACACATCACCCTACACACCCACACAACTCACAAAACACCCATGGCACAATAAAGACACCCCTGTTTCACAGAGGAGGAGCTAAGAGTCATGGTGGGCGAAATCATCAGGGTAGAGGCACAGCTATTTGGAGCACAGGTGCAGAAGATATGGATAGGTAGGAAAATTGAGTTATGGCGGAGAATCGTGGACAGGGTCAACACCGTGGGACAGCATCCAAGAACCAGGGATGGTATCAGGAAGAGGTGGAACGACCTACAGGGGAAGGTACGTTCCATTGCAGCAAGGCACCAACTCGCTGTACAAAGGACTGGCAGTGGACCCCCTACCCCACAACTAACAGCATGGGAGGAGCAAGTCTTGGCAATCATGCATCCTGAGGGCCTGGCTGGAGTAGCAGGAGGAGTGGATTCTGGTAAGTCAACTCTGTATTACTATCACTCCCCTACCTGCATGCCATCACATACTCCCATCCTCACCCTCCTTCCCATCACTCCACCACCTCCCACACACCCCACCATCACATCCCACTCATCCCAATGCCAAGCACTGCATGCCACACCAATGCATGGACACCACTCACAGACCTGTATGGAAACCTATCACGGAAGTATGCACACTAGAGAGAACTATACATGCCACCATACACTAACATACACAAGTGAAAGCTGCCAGGGCAAATACAAACAAAGAGGGCAACCCACTGATGCACAATATGTCACACACAGAAGAAATAACACTCCATTTACATCCCTACAGGTACCCAAGATAATGTCAGCGGCGAAGAGGTGACAGCACTGTCCACTCCCCCAACTGAAGAGATCCACAGTGATGACAGCAACCCTGGTCGCCTGGATCTGGATGACCAACCTGGCCCATCAGGGACCTCTGGACAGTTGGTTACCCAGGCACATTCACATCCCACCACAGAGCCTCCCCAATCTGGAAACACCACCACAGCAACCCACTCAGCGTACCCATACCTCTGGCTCCAGGACACGTCAATCAGCAGTGTGTCCACCACTACAGGGAACACAGGGCACACCTTAAAACCCACGACAATTAGAGACCTGGGGTCAGTGGCAGTGGGCACACTGTTCAGGGGACAGAGGCACAGGACAACAGGGAAACTAGGAGGACTGCTCTGCACCAGGGGAGGACAGACCCAGGGAAACAACTTTCCAGGAGGCACTCACCGATATCCTGGGAGCATACCAACATTCCCAGGATACGCTGGGCCAGATCCTGGACAACATGCAGGAGAACAGGCCCTGGTCTCCATAGCAGGGGTGCTGGCAGACATGGCCAACATTATGAAGGAGGCAGTCTTACAACAGCGGGCCCCTGCCACTAGCCAGACATCTGAACTGCCTTCCACCTCTGCTGCTGCTAGTGGACAGGAGGCCCCGCTACAGGACCAACAGACCACCAGCACCCCTGCCTTACCTGTGAGTCATTAGAAGTATTGTCGAATCACTAGTTCTGTTGTCCTCATTCTCTGCCTCCTCACCCTCACTGTCCACAGGTCCACTGCTGCCAAACGGCCATCTCCAGCCTCCTCCTCCTGCAGAAAAGGCACATGGCATCTTAAGATAAGGCTGTGCAACATGCAGCATGCCATGATAATCTGGCAAATCAAGAAGGGTGAGTAGCACAAGGATCCCCCAGTTAGATGGAGTCACCAGAACTTGGCCTTCAGGAGGCCAAAGGTACGTTCGATAATCCTTCTTGTTCACCCATGTGCCTTATTGTAACTTTCTTCTGCCCTTGTCCTGGCATTCCTCACAGGGGTCAGTAGCCATGATAGGTTTGGGTAACCAGAGCCACCTGTAAATATCGAGGGACAACATTTAGACACCCACTATGCTATACAGCCCACACTATACACAAACACCAACATCTACTCTGTGGAAACCAGGACTCACCTATAAGCCACACCCTTTGCTTCTGTATTTGGCCCATCACATTTGGGATGCTGCTATTCCTCAGGATAAAGGCATCATGCACCGACCAAGGACACTTTGCATTGACTTGTGAGATGTACTGGTCCGCCAAGCACACCATCTGGACATTCATGGAGTGAAAACTCTTTCGATTTCTGAACACCTGTTCATTTTGCCGGGGGTAGGGGAAATGCAATATGTGTTCCATCAATTGCCCCAATGATGTTGGGGATATGTCCCATTGCATAGAAGTCAGCCTTCACTGTGGCCAAATCTTCCACCTGGGGGAAAACAATGTAGCTGCACATATGTTTAATCAGGGCAGAAAACACGCTTGTCAGCACTATTGAGAACATTGGCTGTGATATTCCTGCTGCCAAGCCCACTGTCACTTGGAATGAACCAGTTGCCAAGAAATGGAGCACAGATAGGACTTGCACAATAGAGGGGATCCCAGTGGGGTGCGATAGCAGATATTAGGTCAGCCTCCAATTGAGTACACAGCTCTGTGATTGTGGCCCTGTCAAGCCTATAGGTGAGGATAAAGTGCCTGTCCTCCATAGTTGCTAATTCCACCAGGGTTCTGTACACAGGGGGTATGTCTCCATTTCCTATTCATCTGCAGTGGTTGCACTCTAAGGGACTAAAGAGTGAGGACCCGGTCACAAACTGAACATTGTAGCCACAACAGTATAATGCATGATGTTAATGTTTAATGTGTAAGTGGTATTTGTCCTGTATGTCCAATTTTGAACCGTGACACAGTTATTATCCAGGGCCTGCCCCCCACCCCTGAAATGGCGTCCGCCTGTCCTGTATGGAGGGACAGGTGGAAGTGACGTAATTCCACTGACGTTGTGCGCTGTTGCGGGCGGCGTTCGGGTACAACCGTGCAACTCCTCATTGGTTTTTATTGGGTCCTATGGGGTACAGTGGCAAAAGGTGATCTACGCCGTCGGTGACGGTATGCACTGCCACGGTCGTGACCGCCATTTTCTATCTGATCACTCACTTGCCAGCTGACCTTCAAAAGGAGAGGACCTACACTACATTTGCTGTTGTGACCTGTGTCTGGAACCTACCATGGCTCGTGTGACTGGGGAAGTGGGGAAAGGTCCCCTGTCTTCACCTCCTTGGAGTTTGAGCGACTGGTGGATGGGGTCCTACCCCAGTACGACCTGCTGCATGGGGCTCCAGACCAACAGGTGAGTACACTGTGAGCACGATGCATGGGGCATGAATGCATGGAGTGGTGTGTGTGAATGCCTCATGTGGGGGGGGTAGGTGGATGTCCCCTGGGCGGCGTGCAGCTTGTGTGCTGGGCCTTGTTTGTGCAAATGGCGATGTGAAGGGGTATGGTGGGCCATAATTGTAACAGGCAGGACGGTCCGACTGATACCATGTCCTGTGTGTATTTCTCTGAAGGTCAGCACCCACCAAAAGAAGGGTATATGGCGTGCCATCGCCAAGGACGCGGGGCCCCTGAGGTTCTAAGGCAGACGGAGCATCCACTTTTGGAAACAGTGGGAGGGCCTGACACGCTGGGCACGGAAGACGGCGGAGGCCCAGCTGGGGATGGCCTCCCAACAAGGAAGGGGTGCTCGTCGAACCCTGACTCCCATGATGGTCCGCATAATAGTGGTGGCCTATCTGGAGCTGGATGGGCGCTTGAGGGCATCACAGCAGCCACAAGGGGGTGAGAGCAGTTCCCATCATTACAACTTACACATGGTAGGGGGGTACTCGGGTGGGGTATGTGTGTCAGTGGGTGCTCCTAGGCCAGGCCTGAAATTGGAGAGTAGGTCCCATGTTGGCCAGGGTTCTGAAGTAATAATCCTGCTACCTAGCTTGTAGGCATTCACAACTGGTCAGGGCTGTGTGGGTCCCAGATGTGCTGTAGTTGGCGGTATGTGCCCCACCCATGCCCTAGTGGCTAGCATTCTTACTGTTAGTGCATTGCATAGTGCGTAGGACTGTTCCCTGTGTGTGAGTGTGGTGTGTACGCCAACAGTGGTGTTGGTGCAGCTATTGACCAAGTGTATCCTTCGTCTCTTCTCCCCCTTTTTGTTTTGTCACCCTGTCCTTCTGTGCATCAGCATCAACTGGCAGGGAGCAGAGGCACTGGCGACGGAGGGAGCTGCATCCCACAGGACCCAGGAGCCAGAATCCACCGACGGTGAGGGTACCAGTGTGACAGGGGGCGAGGGGAGCACCACGGCAGAGGCTTGAGGGGAGAGTTCGGACACAGATACCTCCTCTGATGGAATCTCCCTGGTTGTGGTGCACACTTCTGTGACCATTCCAGCTACAGGTACAGTCGCCACCCCCATACCAGCACTGCCCTCCCATCAGCCCCTCAGCGAGTTGCTCGTGCCCGCTCACCCAGGAGGCTGGGCATCTCCTTCTCCCCAGGCACCTCAGACCCTGCCCCAGTGAGCCCTGCTGCCTTGAGTGAGAAGGCTATTGACCTCCTGAGATCCATCTCTGTAGGGCAGCCAACTATTGTGAATTCCATCCAGGGGCTGGCACCCCAAATGCAACAGACAAATGCATTCCTGGAGGGCATTCACAGTGGTTTGGCAGCCCAACAGAGATCAATCCAGGCTCTGGCCTCCTCTCTGATGGCAGCCATTGTCCCTGTTTCCACCCTCCCTCCTCCAACTTCCTCTTCCCAACCCCATTCCCCTCAGCCTCAACCTATCCCAAGCACACAGGCAGATGAGCATGCACACAGGACAACACACAAGAGTGGCACAGGCAAACACAAGCACCACACATCATCCCACAGGCACTCACACAAACACCATCCAGATGCAGACATACCAACATCCACTGCCTCCACTATGTCCCCCTCCTCCTCCACCTCCCTCCCAGTTGCGTCTACACTCACACCTGCATGCACTACATCCTCATCCACTACCGGCATCACCACCACACCTAGCAGAACACACACTTCACTGGCAGACACCCCCACAACAGCCAGGCACATGTCCCCTGTGTCCTCTCCCACTGTGTCTGTCCACCCCCTCCTAAGGTACACAAACGCAAGCACTCATCCACCCAACAGCCATCCACCTCACAACAGCATCCAGCCCATGCACCAGCACCCAAACACAGCAGACAGACACCTCCTACAACCACTCCCTCTTCCTCCACTCCCAAACCTTCTCCCTTTTCCCATCTCAATGTCCCTAAGATGTTTTTCCTCTCCACCATTGACCTCTTCCCTACCCCTCCCCCATCCCATCCTTCACGTCTGCCCAGGGTGGCAAAAATCAGGGCAAGCACCTCAGCCACCCAGTCCATGGGACCAGTAGTCTCCACACCCACTCGTGGTGGGAAAGGATCCAGGCCACCAGGCAGCCTCAAGGAAAGGGTGCATTCCCCTAGTGCTGCCAGGAAGGGCAAGGAGTCTGCCCCAAGTGCTGCCAGGAAGGGCAAGGAGCCATCACCAGCTGCTGCCAGGAAGGGCAACTAGCCTGCCCCTAGTGCTGCCAGGAAGGGCAAGGAGTCTGTCCCAAGTGCTGCCAGGAAGGGCAAGGGGCCTGGTACAGTGACTCAGACCAAGCCCCTACCATCAAACATGGCTGTGCAGCCATCCGAGGCTGCAGGGGATGGGTTGGAGCATCCCCTCACCAGCAGCAGCAGCACCACCAGCAGTGGGCAGCTGTCCGAGGCAACAGGGGATGGGCTGGAGCCTCCCCCACCACCACCAGCAGCAGCACCACCACTGAGCAGCCGTCACCGCCGGCGGATGGTATGTAGTCCGGCCTCCATGGGCTGCTGTGCGGCCTGCCCCCTGCAAATCCTGTAGGTATGACACCCAGCTGAGAGACTGTGACCTTGCACTCCCCAGGAACAGAAGCACAGGGCACGATGCCCCCTCCAGAACCAGTGGGTGTAGGAAAGTAAACAAAACAAAAGACTGCATCAGCGGTCCTCTGGGTCCCCTCTCAGCAGTTGCAATCTACTGTAACTTTACATTGCTTGCATTACTTCCTTTTGGTATTACCTGCATAATTTTGGTTTGTGTACATATATCTTGTGTATATAACTTATCCTCATACTGAGGGTACTCACAGATACTTTTGGCATATTGTCATAAAAATAAAGTACCTTTATTTTTAGTACTTCTGTGCATTGTGTTTTCTTATGATGTTGTGCATATGACACCAGTGGTATAGTAGGAGCTTTACATGTCTCCTAGTTCAGCCTAAGCTGTTTTGCCATAGCTACCTTCTATCAGCCTAAGCTGCTAGAACACTACTAATCTACTAAAAGGGTGCAACTGGACCTGGCACAAGGTGTAAGTACCATCAGGTACCCACTATAAGCCAGGCCAGCATCCTACAACCATGTTTTTTGCTGCTCCTAGGGCTTCTGTGCGCTTCTTCCAGAAATCCTTCATGTACAGCGTAGCCCAGGTTCTCCGCACTCCATCCTGCGACGTAAGTACCTCTGGTACCCACTACAAGCCAGGCCAGCCTCCTACAGTGGGTAAGACACCCACCAACCCAAGCCTCCCCAGGATCAAGAGCACAGGGCACGATGCCCCCTCCAGAACCAGTGGGTAAGTCCACCTGAGAGACTGTGGCCTTGTACTCCCCAGGGCCAAGCACAGGGCATGGTGCCCCCTCCAGAGCATGTGGGTAAGTCACCCACTTGAGAGACTGTGGCCTTGCAGTCCCCAGGACCAAGCACAGGGCATGTTGCCCCCTCCAGAGCATGTGGACAAGTCACCCACTTGAGAGACTCTGGCCTTGCACTCACCAGGACCAAGCACAGGGCATGTTGCCCCCTCCAGAGCATGTGGGCAAGTCACCCACTTGAGAGACTGTGGCCTTACACTCCACAGGACCAAGCACAGGGCATGTTGCCCCCTCCAGTACCAGAGGTATTGTTCCATCTGCAGGCTGAGGTGCCCCCCGTTCCCCGTCCCCCTGAGGTGCCTTCCTATTTTCCAACTGATGCCCCTGCAGTGTTCTCTCCGTGTTGCTGCAGGTGAAAAGAGGGGCCTTGGACTTTGGCCTGTGGCCCTGTCGGCCATACACATTGAGGACTGGGCAGTGTTCCTTGAACAGTACATGTGTATATTCCATTAGATTGAATTTTCGCATTTCTACTATATTTATATTATTACACTCACTTTATCACATTCCTGTTGTCCTTGCATTATTCCTCAGCGGTACTGGGTAAATATGTTTTATTACTGCAGCTGATTGTGTGTATTGTGTTGGAGGGGGGGTGTGTGGTGCGTGTGTCACTCTCTTTTTCATCCCTCCCTCCCCTGTGTGCTAGGCGGCTGTACTCACCGTGGTCGTCTTCGCCATCGTTAGTGTTTGCGGTGGAGCAGGACGTAGACAATCATAGGGAATATCTGAAGTTCGGGCTCCATGGCAGGGTGGTTCTTCCCTGTGTCTCCAATGGTGAGTCCTTTAACTTTTATGGTCTGTTTCCACCAGGCTTTTGATGTTGTTTCCAGTGCCCTGGAAAAGGTGGCAGATTTTTGTGTCAATACGGTGGGCGGAACATTGACTTCCACCTGACTGTAGGCGGCTACCACTGTGGTGCCTGTTGTTTCCGCCCTGGCGGTCAGTGTGGTAAAGTGGCTGTCTATCTGAGTTCTCACCGCCATGGTTATAATTTGGCGGTAGTTACCGCCAGTCTGTTTGCGGTACTACCGCCACTTTATCACCGATCGCCAGGGTTGTAATGAGGGCCATAATATGCCAAACATCAGAAGTTAGGAAAGCGTAGAAATACACAGGAGAGGAGACAATTGAGGGTGCCAAAGAGAAGTAGACAATTAGGAAGAGAAAGGGGTGGGTAGAATGGGGTAGTGTGAGAGGAGTGTAGTGTGAAAGAGCATAGGAGATGAACAGGCAAGAGATTTGAGTCAAGTGAGAGTTGACTGTCACATCATCAACTACTGAAATATTATGCTATGCATATACTGAAACAAAATTATCAACAACTAAAACAGCTGGTAAATATATATTGGTAAGTAAAGATTTACTACTCTTTACTCCATATACACCCATATTGAAGATCTGAGTCAAAATGGTTTATATATTTGAATTGAAATAAGCTACACCTAGATTTCTATAGCTACCATGTTTATTTTTTGGTCTTCAATATTTTATGCTACAATATTCGTTAAGCACAATGGACCTCATTACCAGTTTGGCAGTCGGACCACCAGACCACCATGTTTGCTGTCCGAAAAAGACTGCCATGTTGGCGGTCTCTCAGACCGCCATATTATGAGTTATATAGGCAGGACCACTGACCACCAACCAAAAAGGCTGACCAGCAGTGGCGCAGAGGCCCGTAATAGGCAGTCTGACCTCCAGCCCTGACATCACAGCGACCAACCACTGACTGCGGCATTGGTGGGCACCCATGGCGGTCAACCTATAACGTCTGAAACAAAGCAGTTTGCTGTCACCAAAGCAATACACACCAGCACATTGGCTGGATTTGAAAACAACACAGCTGACACACATTGCCACAATGGACACACCTGCAAAGGACACTATAGAACACACACTACAATCCTCTGCATCACCAACACCAAACACAGAAGCCAGAGCAAATTATTCAACACAGCATTCACATATAGAAGGTACCACTTTTTTCTCACCATCTCTTTTCACAACCAATGCACATGTTTGTCCAGTGTCACACTTTTTTACTTCCCCTTGTTAGGAAGTCACTGTCACATTTTGTTTTTTTCCAAATTTCACCATGTCACATTCTGAAAATCCATGTTTTTCTGAGGATAAGTTGAGACTTATGGTGGATGAAATCATAAGAGTAGAGCCACAATTGTTTGGAGCACAAGTCTAGCACACTCCTCTCTGAAGGAAAATAAAAATGTGTGACAGGATAGTCGAGAGAGTGAATGCTGTAGGCGCCACCATGCGCAAAAAAGGAGAATATCAGGAAGAGGTGGAATGACCTCAGTGGCAAGGTCCCATCCCTGGTCTCCAGGAACTAGCTGCAGGCCAAGAAGACTGGCAGTGACTCTTCCACTGCCCCAGTACATGTCTTTTCCTGGGAGGAGAAGGTCTTGGCCATCCAGCATCCTGAGGGCTTGAAAGGAATACCTTGGGGAGTCTGGTAAGTCACTACAATAAAAATGTCATAAAAATGCCATGCCATGCTTGCTCACTGCTCAGCTTTTGCCACTTTTACTGTCAATCCACTCACCAGCCCAGTGTCCACCAGTCGAAAGACCCCTGTTTGGCATCTCACAATTGAATTGTACTCACCTGGGGCGACAACATTTGTGTATAGTGTGTGTACTATGGGGAGTTATATGACTACAACTCCCAACAGGTACTGTTCTACAACTCCAAACATCGGACCAATGTTTTCTTCTCCAAATACCTCTGTTTGGTAACTCCCAATTGAAGTGTACTCACCTGGGAGGATAACATTAACATAGGGGGTCATTACAACATTGGCGGTAAAAGCCGCTTACCGCCGTGCAGAAGACCGCCAACACACCACTGCGGCCGTGGAATTCCGCCACAGCCATTATGACCCAAAGCTCGGAATCCGCCAAAATCTAGACACCCACACTCGTCCGCCACACCAAAGGTCAGTGATAAACTGGCGATAACAAAACCGACACCGTCACGCCAACAGGAATATGCCCACACTATCACGACTCATGAATCCACGCATCCGTCTTTCAAACGCGGTATTCCATTGGCAGTAAACACAGCCGCGCTCAAAATACACACACATTTACAAAAAACATCCACATTGGACAAATCGAAATACACACACCGGATACACATACACACACCACTCCCACACACCGAATACAATATAAAACACACACCCACATCACCCACAAACCCCTACGACAACAATTGCGACAGAAGGCCAGAGAGAGACACCACCAGAAAGAACAATAGCATCCACAGGCACTCAACACCATCACTCACACAGCATCCACGCACCTCACACAACACACCTCTAAATTTCACCCCACACATCACAACACACACCACCCCACACATCACCCACACCACCCCATGGCACCGCAAAGACACCCCAGGTTTTCTGAGGAGGAGCTCAGGGTCATGGTAGAGGAATTCATCTGGGTAGAGCCACAGCTATTCGGATCACAGGTGCAGCACACCACCATAGCTAGGAAGATGGAGCTATGGCGAAGAATCGTGGACAGGGTCAACGCAGTGGGACAGCACCCAAGAACTAGGGATGACATCAGGAAGAGCTAGAACGACCTACGGGGAAGGTGCGTTCCGTGGTCTCAAGACACCAGATTGCGGTTCAGAGGACTGGCAGTGGACCCCCACCTCCTCCCCCAGAACTCACAACATGGGAGCAGCAGGTCTTGGCTATACTGCATCCTGAGGGCCTCGCAGGAGTAGCTGGAGGAATGGACTCTGGTAAGTCAAATCTTTCACTACTTCAGCCCCCACCCTACCAGCATGTTATCACAAACCCTCACCCTCGCCCTCACCCCCATCACTCCAACTCCTCACACATGCCCCACTATCACAAACCACACATCCCAAACCCAAGCCCTGCATGTAACACCAAAGCATGGACACCCATCACCAAAGCATGACCACTGCACATACCCATACACCCCCCTAAATCATTATCACGGAAGGTCCCACACAAGAATGGAAGCACTGGGGTACAGGGTGACCCACCCATTGCACATACAGATGCAATAATCATGCCTTTATACCCTTGCATGACCCCTACCCAACGTCACCGGACAGGATGGTCCAAACATGTCCACTCAACCCACAGAAGAGGCCCACAGTGATGATAGCAGCTCTGTCCAACTGGATCTAGATGACCAGCCCGGCCTATCTGGGACCTCGGGACAGTCCACTACAGAGCTTCCCCCCTCTGGAAACACCAGCACAGCACCCACCCAGCGGGCCAATACCTCTGTCCCCAGGACACATCAAGCAGCAGTGTGTCCACCACTACAGGGAACCCAGGCTAACCCACCACCCCAACAACACCTGGGGGCAGTGGTAGTGGGCACATGGTTCAGTGGACGGAGGCCCAGGAACACAGGGGAACTGGGAGGGCTGCTGTGCGACAGGGGGAGGACAGGCCCAGGGAACCCACTCTCCACGAGGCCCTCTCCAACATCATGGGAGCCTACCACCATTCCCAGGAGACGATGGCAACGGTACTGGCCAAGTTTCAGGAGACCCAGCGGCTGCAGGAGGAACAGTATTTGGGGTTCAGGGAGGAACTCAAATCCATCAATACCCCCCTGGGCACCATTGTAGGGGTGCTGAAAGAACTCGTCAGCACCAGGAGGGACACTGTGGCAGAGCAAGGGCCCCCTGACACTAGCCTGGACGATGAACTGCCCACCACCTCCGCCGGCGCTAGTGGACAGGAGGCACCGCCACAGGACCACGACACCAGCACCCCACCCCCTGCAGATGGAGAACCATCCCGCAAGTGGTCCCTGAGATCCAGGACAAAGACAGAGAACAATGCCAAGAGCCCCGTCAAGAAATGAGACCACCCTGATTGTCAGCCTTCTGTACCACTTTGTCACCCTGTCCATACTTAAACTGCCATAGCTTCACTTCCTATGCCCCTTTGGACAATGCACCTGTGAGACTAATAGACTGGACTCTGCCATGGACATTCCTCCACCATCACCCCTGACATTTTACAACCCCCTCCACTATTTAGCACTTAAATAAACACCCTTACATCACAAAACAATCTGGAGTCAGTCTGTGCTTTCACAAATGTGTATGAGCAAAAACTCGGGCAAAATGCTATATCCAATGTAATGTCAACATACCTATGTCACACAGATCTGGTCCATGCAGAAACAAAGCAGAGGTCACACAGTGGGACCCACATCTGTGAAATCGAAAGGGAAAGTGAAAACTCAGTGTCCATACACTGGGTGAAAATGACAGATGAGAGGTAGAGGAATTAAATCAGATGTAGTAGGCAGTGTTATCTTCTTACCTGTGTCTCACTGGAAGTATTGCTGGATAACCGTGTTCCTGTTGTCTATGTCCTCTTCTTCTGCTTCCTCGTCTTCACTGTCCACAGGCTCCACAGCTGCCACAACACCTCCATCTGGACCATCCTCCTGCAGAAAAGGCACCTGTCATCGCAAAGCCCAGTTGTGGAGCATGCAGCAGGTCACGATGATCTGGCACACCTTCTTTGGTGAGTAGAATAGGAAACCACCTGTCATATGGAGGCACCGGAACCTGGCCTTCAGGAGGCCGAAGGTCCTCTCTATAATCCTCCTAGTCCACCCATGGGCCTCATTGTAGCGTTCCTCTGCCCTTGTCCTGGGATTCCTCACTGGGGTCAGTAGCCATGACAGGTTGGGGTAACCAGAGTCACCTGAAAATGTCGAGGGACAACTGTTAGACACACAATAACTCTTAGGGACATCCCCAGACCCAGACACCTAGTCACACTGTATTGGGTCCATGTACTCATCTAATAGCCACACACAGTGCCTCTGGAGTTGCCCCATCACATAAGGGATGCTGCTATTCCACAGAATGTGAGCGACATGCACTGAGCCAGGAAACTTGGCTTTTACATGGGAGATGTACTGGTCGGCCAAACACACCATCTGCACATTCATAGAATGGTAACTCTTCCGGTTTCTGTACACCTGTTCACTCCTGCGGGGGAGGACCAAGGCCACATGTGTCCCATCAATGGCACCTATGATGTTGGGGATATGTCCCAGGGCATAGAAGTCACCTTTCACTGTAGGCAAATCCTCCACCTGAGGGAAAACGATGTAGCTGCACATGTGTTTCAGCAGGGCAGACAACACTCTGAACAACACGTTGGAGAACATAGGCAGGGACATCCCTGATGCAATGGCCACTGTTGTTTGAAAGACCCACTTGCTAGGAAAAGGAGTACAGACAGCACCTGCACTAGAGGGGGGATTCCTGTGGGATGGCAGATAGCTGACATCAGGTCTGGCTCCAACTGTGCACTCCAGGTGGTACAATCAGGTCTGTAGGTGCTAATTACATGTCGCTCCTCCAGTGTCGACAGGTCCACCAGCGGTCTGTACACTGGAGGATGCCAGAGGATGCCGCCATCTCCTCACCTGCCCCAGTGGACGTGCTTTATGGAGGAGAACAGCGAGTAGAGAGTCAACC
The DNA here is from genome assembly GCF_031143425.1 of Pleurodeles waltl. Lineage (NCBI taxonomy): Eukaryota > Metazoa > Chordata > Amphibia > Caudata > Salamandridae > Pleurodeles > Pleurodeles waltl. The sequence continues at coordinate 886,736,845 of NC_090436.1, read as the reverse complement.
AACACTGAGGTACATAAACACAACTTTATAGGAAAATGTTTGAAAATCGACATATGGCTGTATTAGTGTTTAAGCAAGGCCTAGATATGTGTGACATATTTTAAATTAATGCCATGTGGCCCCCTGAAATGGCGTCTGCCTGACCTGTAATGGGGGACAAGGGGATATGAGGTAACTGCGCTGGCGTTGTACACCGTCGCGGTAGGTGGTCGAAGACCGCAGCGCAATCCTGCATTGGTTAACATTGGACCCTATGGGTCCCAGGAGCCAATGACGATGTACGCCAGCGGTGACGGTATGCACCGCCATGGACGTCACTGCCATTTTCTCTCTGTTGAATCAATTGATACCTGATCTTCGACAGGAGAGGACCTACACTGCAAGTGCTGCTGTGACCTCAGTCTGGAAGAGACAATGGCTCGGGTGTCTGGGGAAAGGGCCCCTGCCTTCAGCACGGAGGAGTTGGAGAAACTAGTGGATGGGGTCCTCCCCCAGTACACGCTCCTTTACGGTCCTCCAGACAAACAGGTGAGTACACTGTGAGCATGCTGTATGGGCAATGCCTGTTTTGAGTGGTGTTGATGAAAGATGGGGGGGGAGAATGAGGCGTGCATGTTACGACGGTGAGTGCATGTGCGTCATGGCAAGGGCAGTGATGCGGGCCAATGACTGTGACGGTGCGGATGGTTATGTCTTTTCCACTGTACTATTCCTGTAGGTCAGCGCCCACCAGAAGAAGGATATTTGGCGTGCCATCGCCAAGGAAGTCCGGACTGCCGCTGGAGCAAAAAGACAGCGGAGGCCCAGCTGGGGATGGCATCCCAATGTGGGAGGGGTGCCCATCGCACCATGACCCCCCTGATGTTCAGGATCCTAGCGGTGGCGTATCCGGAGTTGGATGGGCGCTTGAGGGCATCACAGCAGCCACAAGGGGGTGAGTACACTCTCATTCTGCTGATTCAGCGCGCATTGGAGGTGTCTGGGTGGGGGAGGTGGGCTGGGGGTTTCCCTAGGCAAGGGCGAGTTTAGTAGGCAAGGTCCCTTCTTAAGGCAGGCCCTGTGGCACCCCACCTGTGCTCAGAGCCACCTACAGCTAGTCAGGCTCCTGTGACTTCTATGTGTGCAGCAACCGGGCATAGGCCTTGTAACCCATGTCCCTGTGATTAATTAGGGAACTCTAAGTGCACAGCGTAGTGCAGGGGGCTTCTGTGTCTGAAGTGTCCGCCAACGTTAGCGGTATTGCATGCACTCAACATGTCTTTCTTCTGTCTTCCCCCCCTTTTTGTGGTCTCTCTGTTCTTGTGTGCATTAGCATCATCAGGCGGAGGAGCAGTGGCACCGGAGCAGGATGGAGCTGCATCCCACATGGCCCTGGAGGGCGACACAACAGAGTCAGAAGCCACCAGTGGGACGGAGGGCGAGGGGACAGGTGCTGAGACCAGCGACACGGACTCCTCCTCTGATGGGAGCTCCCTTGCGGTAGCGGGCCCCTTGTGCCCCCTGCCTCTACAGGTACAGCCACCACCCCCCCTACCAGCACTGCCCTCCCAGCAGCCCCTCAGCAGGTGCCCCGTGGCCGCTCACCCAGGAGGGTGGGCATCTCCTTTGCCCCAGGCACCTCAGCCCCTGCCCCGGTCAGCCCTGCTGCCCTCAGTAAGGAGGCCATTGGCCTCCTCAGGTCCCTCACTGTTGGGCAGTCTACCATTTTGAATGCCATCCAGGGTGTAGAGAGGCAGTTGCAACAGACAAATGCATACCTGGAGGGCATTCATTCTGATCAGGCAGCCCAACAGCAAGCTTTTCAGACAATGGCCTCAGCACTGATGGCAGCCATTGTCCCTGTGTCCAACCTCCCCCCTCCAACTTCCTCCACCCAGACCCAAACCCCTGTACCTCAGCCTATCCCAAGCACACCATCAGACCAGCATGCACACACATCAACACACAAGGGAAGCTCAGGCAAACATAAGCACCACACATCCCGCAGGCACTCATGCAAGCATCATACACATGCAGACATACCAACAGCAACTGCAACCCATGTGTCCCCCTCCTCCTCGTCTCCCTCCTCCCTCCCAGTCTTGTTTCCACTCACACCTGCATGCACTACATCTTCAGCCACTACCTCCGTCACCAGCACACCCACAACCACACCCCGCTCACGTGCAGTCACCACCCCACCACCATTTACACATCCCGTGTCCTCTCCCAGTGTGTCTGTGAGCCCACTGCCCAAAGTACACAAACGCAGCCACACACCCACCCAACAGCCATCCACCTCACAACAGCCTCCAGCCCATGCACCTTCACCCAAAGTCACCAAATGTACACCTCCTACAACTACTACCTCTTCCTCCACTCACTAACCCCCTCCATCTGCCCATCCCAGTGTGTCCCAAAAACTTTTTCTGCCCAACTTTGACCTCTTCCCCTCATCTCCCCCACCCCTTAAGTCTCCTAGGGCCCGCCTTTTCAGGTCCCAAACCAGCGCTTCAGCCACAACATCTGCAAGAACAGTGGTGCCAGTAGTAACTGGCTTCTGGAGTGCGCCAGGCAGCAGGGCAGCCAGTGTGCCAAGGAGCCAGACCACGGACAGTCCCCCACCTCAAAAGCACAAAAAGTTGGTTGGTGCCCGGCGGGAGAGAGGCAAAACATCTTCCACCAAAGCCTCTCCCAGGGGTACAGTTGGGAGTGTGAAGACAGCTGTGCCACCATCCAAGGTGGGGAAGGAGCACAGAAAAACAGGCATGTCTGTGAAAACCTGCACGGCGGACAAGACCGCCACCAGCACCGCTGAACAGAACACCACCGCCACAAGCACCGCTGAACAGGACACTGCCGCCACAAGCACCACTGCCAAGGACACCGCCGCCACAAGCACCGCTGCCAAGGACACCGCCGCCACAAGCACCGCTGAACAGGACACCGCCGCCACAAGCACCGCTGCAAGGACACCGCCGCCACAAACACCACTGAACAGGACACCGCCGCCACAAGCACCGCTAAACAGGACACCGCCGCCACAAACACCGCTGCCAAGGACACCACCGCCACAAGCACTGCTGAACAGGACACTGCCACCACAAGCACTGCTGAACAGGACACCGTCGCCACAAGCACCGCAGGCCAGTGAGCGCCAAAGCTTCCGACACTACTAAGGCCGCCACGAGCAGGATGAAGCACTCTGGGCACAAAGCCCCCTCCAGAACCAGTGGAGTAAGGCATTCACTACCTCTGTCCTTGGCAGGATGAAGCACTCTGGGCACAAAGCCCCCAGTGGAGTAAGGCATCCACTACCTCAGTCCTTGGCAGGATGAAGCACTCTGGGCACAAAGCCCCCTCCAGAATCAGTGGAGATTTACAACCACTACCTCTGTCCTTGGCAGGATGAAGCACTCTGGGCACAAAGCCCCCTTCAGAAACAGTGGAGATTTACATCCACTACCTCTGTCCTTGGCAGGATGAAGCACTCTGGGCACAAAGCCCCCTCCAAAACCATTGGAGACTGTTATCCACTTGAGAGATTGTGGCTTTGCACTCCCCAGGATGCAGCAGTGGGCAAACCATCCACTGTAAAGACTTGTGAGACTGTGGCTTAGCACTCCCCAGGATGCAGCAGTGGGCAAACCACCCACTGCAGAGACTTGTGAGACTGTGGCTTTGCACTCCCCAGGATGCAGCAGTGGGCAATCCACCCACTGTAGAGACTTGTGAGACTGTGGCTTTGCACTCCCCAGGATACATCAGCCTGTAGTATTTCTATCTGATGCCCCAGCAGTGTTCTCTCCGTTTTGATCGGGTATTGAGTGTGGGCCTCGCCCATGCATTTTGGGCCCAGTGGTCCATGGACTATGATGGTGGAATACCTTGGACTTGTATTCTTGGTGTATATATTTGTTTATAGTGTAAATATATATATATATATATATATATATATATATATATATATATATATATATATATATATATATATATATCCACGCCAAAAACAATTCAAAATCTGGCACTCCTTGCAAAACAATGGCCTTCATTTATTTCAAAAATCCATAAAACAGAACATAGGGCAACGCGTTTCAACCTTCACGGTCTTCTTCCTTGGCCCTTCTTACAGAGTTATACAACAGAAAACCTCTTATTGTTTGATTGAAAGGCCTACAAAAATATTTATTTGATGATTCATTGTGTTACAATAGTGGCTCATCCGATTAGTGATATGATTTTTGGATAAATAGGAGCATTATACAAAAATGGGAAGAGTATATAAAATGGACATTTAAAATGATATTAGAATGTATATTCCTATGGACATATATAAATATACATATATTATAAAAATATAAAAAAAATGTGTATATATAGATATATATCTTCTATGTCTATTGATGATGGTATATATAGCAGATGGGAGGGGCCACATTTTTTCTGTTGTATAACTCTGTAAGAAGGGCCAAGGAAGAAGACCGTGAAGGTTGAAACGCGTTGCCCTATGTTCGGTTTTATGGATTTTTGAAATAAATGAAGGCCATTGTTTTGCAAGGAGTGCCAGATTTTGAATTGTTTTAGGCGTGGATTTGAAATGGGTCCTGTGCCCATTGACTGAGCACCAACCTCGATAGGCGAGCCCTGAAAGAAACACAGGATTCCCTCTTTGATGATATATATATATATATATATATATATATATATATATATATATATGTAAATATTTTTGATTAATGTATTTGAATATATTACAACAATTCGACTCATTTCCTTTTGTCCTTGCATTCTTCCAGGGGCGGTTGGGGGTTGTTAATGTAATGTATAAACATGTACTTGTGTGTGTTGTAGTGGGTGAGGGTGGGGGTGGGAGTGTTGCATGTATGTGTCACTGTTTTTTCCCTCCCCCCTCCCCTGTGTCGTAGGTGCAGTACTCACCGTGGTCTTCGCCGCCGTCTTTCTTGTTCCTGGTAGAGGAGCAGGAAGATAAAGGCTGGGAGTATCTGGAGCTCGGGTTCCATGGCGTTCTGGTTCCTCGTGGGGTGTGTAGAGGTGAGCGTTTTCCCTTCCAAGTCCTGTTTCCGCCCTGACTGTTGTAATACCATGGGCGGAACCTTGTGTTCCGCCTGTCTGTTGGCGGTTACCGCGGAGGTGTTTGTTTGTACCGCCTTGGCGGTCGGAGTGTTAAAGTGGCTGTCTATGTTGGCAGTTTCCGCCACAGTCGTGATTCCATTTTTTTTACCACCAGCCTGTTGGCGGTTTTACCGTCGCTTAACACCGACCACCAGGGTTGTAATGACCCCCATAGTGTGTGTAGTAAAGGGACTGACATGACTCCATCTCCCAGCAGGCACTGTTACTCACACTACCAGCACAGTGTTACCTTTTCCAGATACCCTTGTTTGTCAATTCCCAATAGAAGTGTACTCACCTGAGAGGATTACATTTGTATAGTGTGTGTAGTACAGGGAGTGACATGACTGCTAAGGCCAGGAGGCACTGTTAATATAATTTCACCCAGCCAGCCCATTGTCCTTTTCTCCAAAGAACCCTGTGTGATAACACACATGAAGTGTACTCACCTGGGAAGATAACACTTGTGTAGTGAGTGTATGAGAGAGAGTGACATGACTGCATGTCTCAGAAGGCTATGTTTCTGTAATTCCAACCAACAGCCCGGTGTTCACTTGCCCATATGCCCATGTGTGTTAACTTACAAATGAAATTTACTCACCTGGCAGGATAACATTTGTCAAACAATGATTAGAAGAGAGAGTAAGCTGACTGTAACTGCCAGCAGGCTCTGTTTCTGTAATTCCAACCATCAGGCCAGTGTTCACTTGTCCAAATACCATTGTTTGTTAAGTCTGAATTGAAGTGGGCTTAACTGGGAGGATGATATTTGTATAGTGTGTGTAGTACAGGGAGTTACATGACTGCAACTCCCAGGAGGCCCTGTTTCAGTAACTCCACATACCAGCCCAGGGGTCATTTGTCCAAGGACCACTGTTTGTCAATTTCCAAATGAGGTTTACTCACCAGGGGGAAAACATTTGTCAAGTATTAGGGAGAAGTGAGAGTGATATGACTGCAACTCCCAGGAGGCACTGTTTCTCTGACTCCAACTACCAGACCAGTGTACACTTGTCCAAGTACCCTTGTTTGGTAACTCTCAATTGAAGTGTACTCATCTGGGAGGATACCATTTGTATAGTGTGTGTAGTAGAGGGAATGATCTGACTGCAACTCCCAGGAGACACTGTTTTACTAACTCAAAACACAAGTACAGTGTTCAGTTCTACAAATACCCTTCGTCATGAACTCACAAATTAAATGTACTCACCTGTGAGGTTGACAGTTATGAAGTGTACTAAGTAGAGGGAGTGACATGCCTGCTAATGCCAGGAGGATCTGTCTCTCCCACTCCAGACACAATTCCAGTGTTCTCATACCCAAATACCCCTGTGTCTGAACTCTCAAATTAACTTTACTAATCTGGGAGCATAACATATGTATGGTAGAGGGAAGTAGAGTGAGTGACTGGAATGCAAAACCCAATAGGCCCTGTGTCCCTAACTCCAAACACAAAAACAAAGTTCACTTGCCCAATTTTATCTTTTTCTGTAATCTCAATTGAAAATCACTCACCTGGGAGGATAACAACTGTCAAGTGTGTGTAGTATGGAGAGTAACATGCCTACAACTCTCATGGGACACTGTTTCAGTAACTCCAAACACCAGAACAGTGGTCACTTGTCCAAATACCCTTGCCTGCTAACTCTCAATTGATGTTTACTCACCTGGGAGTGATGAAGCTACAGATCATGCTCAACTTTGAGATGTGTCTGGCCACCTAGCTCCATCTTGACCAGCTAACCCAAGATGAAACTGTTGAGGGCAGGAAGGACAGCTTACCCGTTGTGTAAAACAATGATCCCAAAGGCCTGAAGATGCATCACCAGAATGATATTGCAGAAGATAGATTCACACTGCACTAGGCACATGACTCCAGTCACATATATAACATACTCCTGGGTCTGACTGCATACCAACCCACTAGGTCTCAAAATGGGCAAAGACTTATCTTGCATAGACACGGTTTTCTCTGCACTGGCGGCAAGATGGCATTCTCAGGCTATCCTCCCAAAGGTCTAATGATCTGCACATTTCAGCAGCTGCTTGACTTAAATGGAATTGGCATGCTTCACAAATGTCAGTTCAACACAACCAATAGCATGGGTACCTGTCACAACAGACAACCTGCATATCAACTATGTACAAGGTCTTTGCGAAATGTCACTGTGAATGTTTGGAGGTAGATGTCACAATACAACCAGTGACATTGTAAATTTCACATTAACAGGTTGAGCTGTCATTGGCCACACAGAGCCCACAGAAGAGACTGCCACTACCCTGAGGATGAAGCCCTCGGTGACAATGATACTCCTGGACATCTGGATGTGGAGGACGGTTCTGGCCCATTTGGACAACCTGGTCAGACACCAACAGTGAGTCTCACTGTGGCCACTATATCAACTCCCAGTCCGGTTGCCTCCATTTCACATGCAGTCCTTCACCCCCTCCAGCCCAACCCTAGGACAGTGGCAACCATCTTATGCACCCAGTCCAGGATCCTGAGTAACAGCACAACACCTCTGACAATGATGGTCTTGGAACCAGTAAGAGAGGGCACCCTGTGACAAGGGCACAGGGCTGTGGGGGTAGGGTGCGTGGGTGGGATGCTGTCGGCCAGAAGGGTGAGGCCACTGTGGATGCTCCTGTCCAGGGCACCATCAGCCACATCTTAGGGGTCTATCAGGAGTCCCAAGGTAGGATGGGCCTGGTACTTGCAGAACTCCGGAAATCAAGTAGCTTCAGAGGCACATTCATAGGAATATGCAGGAACAGTGGGAGGCTCACAGTACCAACAGGGATGCTGAGCAACATTAACACCACCCTGATCATGGATCGACAACAACACACTACCCCTTCTTTTGGCACATCTACACCAGGCCCTTAATCAGTGCCAGCCACTGGAAGGGAGGCCCTGTCAGGGGTAAAACTCTCACCAGACACCCCAGCCTCTGGAACAACAAATCCTCCACCACCAAGCAAGTGGGGATGTCCAGCAAAGACTCCAGAAGGTGCGGATGTCAAGACACCTACCACTGCCAGCAAGTGACCTCTTCCTAAAGGATCTACTCTGTTGACTGTTCTTCAAACACCTCCCATTTCCAATGGGAGGAGTACACTGGACTTTGGACTTCCAGTGGTGTGGCATCTACTCCAATGATTTAATCCACCATGACTGAACCCTTCACTTTTCTTTTCCTTCATGCACCAATAATATTTTGTGCTCAAATTTTCAATAAATCAAGCAATTACAAAGTAATTGTCTGCTTTTTTCTGTTCCTATCCCCTATACCGCCACTGATGATAGATCGGCAGACTGGAACTGCCCCCCGTGGGGGCCCCAGGCTGGAACTAGCGCCAGACCCGGGAATCGCTTGTGGGCCCCCCCCTCCCATGTTGGGGGTAGACACGGCCCACGAAGCATGGCCTGGGGAGCTGATGAAAATTGGCACAAACAAGTGGGGGAAAAATAAAGCAATCATCACGCCGGTGGCCGCATGGCTGACCGGAGGCACCCTCTACCTCTCTCCTTCTCCTCGGTGGACCATGCCATAGGGGCTGTGGCCGGACCAGCCCCCCGGCAGCAAAGCGGCGAAATGAACTCACGGCCCAACCGGATCCTGTGCTGAAACCAAGGTTAGGCCGATGTAAAGCGGGAACCCCCGGGCAGGCAGACAACACTTGGAACACTTCGGGCCCCGCCAGTGGTGGTGGTGGTTAAAGGGGGGGTGAACCCCCCGGTGCCCTGAGCCCCGCGCCTGGGGGGGGCTGGAAGTTTCAGGAGAGGGGACACTCTGGACACCGGATGGACCGGCGGGGATCAACGAACAACAACCGCGCTGGCGCTGAGGCCCCCCCAACCCACCAGAACTTTCTAGAGGCCTCAGAACACCACTAAGCCAAAAGTAATTGATCCAGGACTTGGGGAGAGGAACTATTTGGCTGGGCTGCTCGTGCTGTCGCGGGGAAGTAGGCTGTCCCCCGACAATCGGGTCCGGCTCCCCCACTGACCGGCGCGGAGGTCTAAACATGGGACCCACTGGCAATCAGGACAAGTGAGGCACCACAGGATGGTTCCTATCCGGTACTATTCCTCACAAGACTGACCGTAAATAAAATTCAGTGCTACGGAACCAGAAGCGACAGCCGTTGGTCAGACCTCTTGCCGAGCTACTCGGCCCCAGCAATAAACAGCGTGTCTACCCCGAGCCACACCAATCCAAATTGAACTAAAGAGCAGCACGCACAAGAAGGCCAACTGAGTGGAGAGCATTGATCTAAATCCAAACAAAAATCCCCAGGAATTGGACCATGGTCGGAGCAGGGCACTTGCGCTCCGGAGCTGGTGCCGGGAAAGCACTGGACTCCTTATCCCAAGACAGTCAAAAACTAGACGCGGTGCTCGAAGCAGTGGAACACATCGGAGACTCACTGGAACTTGCCCGCACCTTGCTAGAAGCTAAAATAGACAAGGTGGCAAGTGACCTTGTTTTGCTGCACGCAGACCACTGCAAACTAGCAGACAAAACCAAGGAGATTGAAGCCACAGTAAAGGACCTAACGCCTGCGACCACCCAGCTAAAAACAGGAATGGAAGACATACAGGCCAGGGCACTGGAACTGGAGCGCCGAGCGGAGGACACGGAGGGCCGCTCCAGAAGAAACAACATCCATGTGGGGAACCTGCCGGAGGGATCAGAAGGCAAAGACCCGACGGCCTACTCTGAGAGCTGGCTGAGGGGACTGGTGCCCAACGGAGTGCTTACCCCCTTCTTCTCTATGGAACGTGCCCACCGAATACCGGTTCAGACAAGACCACCCAGGAGTACTGAACGCCCACTCATCATCCTCCTCCTCCACTATGCAGACAGAGACACCATACTACAAATGGTAAGGGCTGCGCCACCACCCAGGATAGATGACATGCAGATCCTACTATTTCCAGATTACACCTTGGTGGTGCAAAGGGACCGAGCCTCCTATCTCCCTCTGAAGCGCAAGCTGCGATCTCTTGGCATAACTTATTCCTTGCTGTTCCCTGCCAAGCTACGAGCTGTGGTTGATAACAAAACACACTTTTTCCCCACACCTTAAGCCACCTGGGAATGGCTTGAATCGATGGGACTATCTACTGATGGTGCGCCGGGGCAGACCGTGCCGATCCCCCGTGCCAAGCGTAATCTAATTAAAGAGACCGGAGAAGAAACACTACTCATGCAGAAGCAACAAAATGCGCCCCAGACCTGGAACAGCTAATTCAAGAGAGAAGGGAGGTGATCCACACTGTAGCAGCGATGGGTGCATCTCCCCCGGGCTCAGGGTCAGACACGGACCTCGCCCAGCTGACCAACGACCACCCTCCCACACCGGATAGTATATCCGAGCCGGGCTTCGCTGGGGGGCCTCCCGTGACACCGGCCACCGCAGACGAACTCTTCTAAGGAACTTTTGCACAAGGTAAAGGAACTGTAGTCTGCAGGAAATACCCAACTAGAAACGGTCACGCGGATTTGTCTCAAGAGGCAAGCAAATAACAGCCCTGGCTGCGAAATAAGCGCGTCGGACTCACCGGAGTCGTGTGCACACTGACAGTTGCGTCCCCTGCTCTCGTGCACTGCGCTATTTGGTGACTAACCACAAAGAGACCCCCCACACTCCCCTCTATCCCATCCTTTCAATTATCCGACACAGCCAAACAATCTGGTGTGAGACTGAAACTACTACCTTATATGCTTGGCACACTCCCACTCTCCGACCAGTGGAGACACACAGTGTATAGCTGTACGATTGCATGTTGTTGTTTTTGTTGCAGTGTTTGGGTGGTGACCTGTTGTCTAACTGCTCTGATGGTTTTAGTTTTAGACCGTTCTTGCTGGTGGACATTCAATAACCCTTTAAATAATAGATGGGAACGGAAGACTGACGGGGTGGGGCCACATGTTGAGACTAGACGGGTAGACTTGGAAAATATGGCCACATACACAGCAATTACCTGGAATGTAAGAGGCATTCATACCCCCAAGCGGTGATACGCTATCTACTCCTACCTTAAACGCCATTCAATCCAAATAGCATTTTTACAGGAGACACGCTTAGTAAGCTCTGAGATTCCTCGACTGCGCCAGCGCTGGATAGGACAATTATACACGACAGGACACTCAGCATACGCCAGAGGAGCACTAATTGTGATCAGAGCAGGCACCCCTTTCATAGCGGAAGAGCAGGTCGTGGACCCAGAGGGCAGATTTGTGTTTGTCAGGGGAAGGTTAGCAGGCCACGTGGTAGTATTGGGTTCTATCTATGCTCCAAACACAGATCAGACCGCTTTCCTACACAATTTATCACACCATCTGGCGGGCTGGAGCGCCCTTCTGTGGCTACTTGGGGGAGATTACAACAGCGTACTAGATGTTGACCTGGACCGCTCTTTTTGCCCCTTGCCCACATCTCCGGTGGTAGCTGCCTCGTGCAGCCTAACAGACGGGACCCAACAATGGAACCTAGTGGATGTGTGGCGGCAACGACACAGAGGGGACAGAGTCTACTCCTTCTACTCTGCCCCGCACTCCCTGCACGTGTGCCTAGACCGCATACTTTGCACCGCAGACTTTGTCCCGGTGGTGGTGAACTCGGAATACATGGGGCGTGCACACACTCAGATCATAATCCACTGATGGTGCACTTATGTTGGGGACCCCCACGCTCGGCTGTCCCCACGTGGAGACTGAGGCCAGAGCTACTGGAAGATGCTACCTTCAGAGCATCACTCAGTGCCATAATCCCAGAATTCTTTGAGCAAAATGACGGCACGGCCACATCAGGATTGATTGAGTGGGATGCATTCATAGTCTTCATCCGGGGACACTGCCTGGGGGCTCAGTGTAACATGCGCCGTTCTGTTGAACGAGACCTGACCCGAATAGAACGGGCCCTGTTGCGGATAGAAGAAGAAATCGCAAACAACCAAAACGAACAGACAGAACTACCTGCAATACGCGCAGAGCACCTGTCATTACTAGAGCGTCTCAGATGTCTAAATTACACAGGACACTCCGCGAGAACTCACGCGTCAGCAGATAAAGCAGGCAAACTCCTGGCCTGGCTGATATGCCATGATTCCGAGAGGAAGCCGATAACGGAAATCCATATACAGACAGGGGAACTGACACACACTCCCGCAGAGATACAGGCTGAATTTACGAGACACTACGAGGCTCTCTACGCCTCGCGGGCAACCCCTGGATGTGAAACCAGCACCGAATTCCTTGCTGGGGTAATGCTCCCACACTTAGAATACGACGGGGCCGAGGCACTAGAGGCACCCCTTGACTTTGAGGAGATCAACTCTAGCATTAGGGAACTTACATCCGGCAAAACAGCAGGCCCTGACGGGCTACCAGCAGACTTTTATAAAGCCTTTGCGACACAGTTGGCACCCAAGCTACTTCAGGTATACATGACGGCTGAGCAGGAGGGCCACTTGTCGGCTACACAGAGGGAGGCGCTACTGGTCTCCCTTCCCAAACCCGGGAGGGACCCAGTGGATATGGGTTCATGTAGGCCGCTGGCAATGCTAAACACTGACTACAAAATACTAGCAAAAGCACTGGCGACACGCCTTGCACCGAACGTGCCAGAATTAATACACCCCAACCAAAACGGGTTTGTACCAGCCAGAGACACCTCCCACAACATCAGAAGACTCTTCCGAGTAATGCAATATGCGAGGCACGATTGGCTGCAGGCGGGATGTCTTGTCCTTGATCTAGAAAAAGCCTTTGACTCCCTAGAATGGCCCTACCTGTTCAAGGTGTTGCAACACTTTGGCATGGGACCATCCTTCATTCGCCTAGTGAAACTACTGTACACCAAACCACTGATCCGGGTGAGGCTGGGGCCAGAAATATCGGAACCAATCCAGATGTGCAGAGGTACAAGGCAGGGCTGCCCCCTATCGCCACTGTTATTTTCACTTGCCATGGAGCCTCTGGCAGCTGCTTTGTGTAGGGAAGGAGGTAACTGGGGAATTCCTCTAGGAGACGGTTCACACATAGTATCATTATATGCTGATGACCTTCTACTATATTTCAGAGATATTACACAGATCCCGCTGGTGGCCGGTTCACTCCTGCAACGCTTGGCGACGATATCCGGTCTTAAGGTGAATTGGTCTAAGTCATGCCTCTTCCCATTCGACCCGGACCTCTCAGACCCGAGACTTAGCCTAGTTGGGAATCTAGTCCCATGGCAACCAAACACATTCAAATACCTGGGCGTCCGAGTCTACCACAGCGAGGAAGACACCTTTGATGGTAACCTTGTAAAAACAGCGTCCTCAATCAGGTCCCAAATGGGGTTCTGGAGGATGCTGCCGCTGTCTGTGGTGGGCAGGATAGCACTTCTAAAAATGGTGGTTCTCCCGTGGCTACTATACTTCTTCTCCAATATCCCATATTACGTACCTCCAAAATTCTTCAGGGCACTGGAGACGGGATTTAGGGAGTTCATCTGGAGCGGCGGCCGTTGCAGAGTCGCCCTAAAGAAACTATACTTGCCGCCTGATAGGGGTGGGCTAGTGGTCCCCAACATGGAACACTATTATCTAGCAGCCCAACTCCAGTGGATATCCAAGTGGTTGGCCGGCACACAGCTTGCAGACACAGCATCAGGGGAGGAACCATGGCTGCTCCAGCAGATACAGCACTTATTCCACCCGCTCACGCACACACAAATTCCACGGCAATTGTACCTCCGAATAGCCCATAAATGTTTCCTCAGATCGCTTCGCTTCACAAGATCGGTGATCCCATTTGCACCTGTGCTGGCATTGTCGGGTATACCTAGAGGCCCCAAGGTCACATCAGATTCCGAGCTACGCACATGGCACGAGATAGAACTACACACACTGGGAGACCTTTACGAAGACACTCAACTACTACCGTTTGCTCAACTTCAAGAAATGGGACTCCCACCTGGCCAATTTCTTTTACACTGCTCTCTGTTGAAGGCGCTGAGATCCAAATGGGGGGACATCAAAACAGCCCCACCTTCCCACTTGCTGGTACAGTACTTGCAGGTGGTGGGCTGTGGCCAACATCAAATTAGCTGGCTAGCGAACGCCTTGAGGAATCAGGCCACCCCTGAAAATGACACATTGCGCAGGGCATGGGAGATAGACAGCGGCAACCCGATTGAGATGGCACAATGGAAGGCTGCTCTTGCAGGCCACCTTAACATACCACGTAATTCCCGATTCCGCCTAATCAAATAATATATAGTAAACAGACCCTATCTCACACCTGCCCGAGTGAATAGATATTTTAACCAGCAAGATGTAGCCTGTCCTTGATGCCGGGAGACTGGGGTGGACCTGTTGCACATGGTGTAGTCCGGTCCTAGCCTGGTCGCCTACTGGAGAGTAGTGATTGACAACTTATCTAACTGCACAGTGCAAAAGATACCCTTCACATGGGACACATGCATTCTAGGACTGTTCCCCAGAAGCAAGCAAAGTAGAGCAGAGGCGCGATTCATAGACTTAGGACTTATTGTGGCGAAGAGATTGGTGACCCGCAGGTGGAAATTGCCAGACCCCCCACCAGTGCAGGCCTGGAGGCGCTCGCTCGAGTTGTGGGCGGGAGCGGAGGGCTCGGCATTGAGACAGGAGGAAACCATGGGGCTGCAACAGTTCCTGATTTCCGCATGCTAGGAAGAGCTCTTGCTACAGCTGCGTGACACAGGGGTACACCCAGCAGAAGAGGGACAGGACTAACACAGACAAGTATCAATATTCACTATGTGTCTTGCAGAAACTGGATAAATGTATGTGTTTTGTGTGTCACCAAAATGTATGTTATTTAGCTATTTACCAAAAATCATTTTAAAGCAGATTTACCAAAAGGCACTCTTCAAGAGAACTTTATCATGCAACATCTAATTTTCTTCTTTTACAGGGTAAGTGCCTCATACACAACCATACACAGCCTTCTCTTTATGTTCTTCAGAGTTTCCCTGGTGTTTGCTGACTTCTTGGACTTTTGTATTTGGATACCGGAATAATGCATCCCTCACCCTTTGTCTACATCATCCCTTGCAATATATTGTTAAAAATCAAGATCTTTGTAAGGTATTTCTGCTTGATTGGCTGACAGTTGAAGGTGTCACAAGCGACATAGATAACCAATAATTTTCTGTTTTTGTTGTTGGGCTTCTACGGCCTGGAAAATGAGGATGGCGTCCTAGGGATTTCAAATGTGTAGAGTAAGGGAGAACATGGCTTTTGTGTATTGGAAATGAAATGGTCCTTTTTTCTACTGTACTGGAGTGCTGGTAACCTAGTTTTTTGTCAATATAATTTCATATTGAATGCTTTACTGCATTGGCCTTGGTGTCCTAATTTGCTTTGATCCATAGATGGCTATTGTTAGACCTGGCATCCTTGGCCTGGTTTTCTCTAACTTTTTTCCTTGTGACCACCTGTTTTGCTGACCTAGTTTTTGCTGGCTTTAGGACTCTGGGCACTTTACCACTGCTATCCTGCACTAAAGTGCATGTGTTCTCTGCTTAAAACATGGTGACCTTGGCTTATCCAAACCTGGCATATTTAATGTACTTATAAGTACCTAGTAAGGTACACTACATATGCTACTAGTGAGCCTGCAGCATTGCTTGTGCAGCTCACTTCTGTAGCCCTTTAAACATGACTCAGGCCTGCCATTGCAGATCCTGTGTGAGCAGTTTTCAAATGCCATGTTGACATGGCAAATTAACCCTCTTGCGAGGCCCAAACCTTCCTTTCTTTTACATATGTCACCCCTAAGGTGGGCCCTAGGCAGCCCAAGGGCATGGTGTTTTGTATTTAAAAAGTAGGACATGTATTTTTAAGTTTTACATGTCGTAGTAGTGAAAATCTCTACAGGTTATTCTCACTACTGCAAGGCCTATCTCTCCCATAGGATAATATTGGGATTTACTTTTTACATTTAATAAGTGTAAGCACCAAATTGGAAAGATATGGGACCACCAAGTTGGGTGTCTCTGGAATCACAATTTAAAATTACAGCTTATGGTGAAATCTGACTTTAAATTGTATTTCTGAAAATGCCACTTTTAGAAAGTTAAAAATAAAATGCAAAAAAAAAAAAAAGAAACAGTTGAGGGATGGAATGTAGACCAAATCAAACATTCACCCCCAGTCACTGATCTGGGTTTAATCCATCAGTTTCTTTTTCTCACTATGCCATTCCAGTTTGGACCCAGCCATATGCAAATCAGTCTTAACCCTGTTGCCATGGGAACAGTCCAGCCCGAACTGCCACGCCGGGTCCTCCCTGGACCAGAAACAAGCATCCTGGGACCGTTTTCAGGGTATCACCCTCTTCAGCCAAGCTAGCTTGAATCTGGTGGCATAGTGAGCACAGGACCCACGTCTGGGCATACCCTTTCCACTTGGGGGGGCAACTGCAAAAAAAAAAAAGAAAAATCACTGTGCTACTGGATTCAAGCTAGCCCGGCTGATGAAGGGTGATACCCTGAAACCAGTCCCAGGATGCTTGTTTCCGGTCCAGGGAGGACCAGGTATGGCAGTTTGGGCTGGACTGTACCCATGGGGAACAGGGTCAAGACTGATTTGCTTATGGCTGTGTCCAAACTGGGGTGGCATGGTGAGCAAAATAATTGATGGATTAAATCCAGATCTGTGATTGGGGTGAATGTTTGATTGATTCTACATTCCATCCATCACTTGTGTTTATTTGCTTTTAGAAAGTTGGCATTTTCTTACTTTTGCCATCTGGTGCTTATTTGCCTGTCTCTGAATACATATCTGGGCGGGTGACAGCTGGACTCCTGTGCATCGCCTCCAGACAGCCACAAACAAAGAGAGCTTAGGTGTGACTGATGGGCCATCCAGAGCCTGATGGGCCATCCTGGGTAGGGTGGTAGAAAGGAGCGGACACTTAAACCTGAATAGTCTGTGTCATGTTCCAACACATAGAGCTGCATAACCTCCTGTAGTGAGTCTGGAGCCAGGGTCAGAAGAGCAGGGACTCTGTGTACTTCAAAGGCCTCTCTTTGAAGTCCCCCCATTTCAGTGGCACCTCTAGGTAAAAAGACAGGACCTTAGACACCACCAACTCAGTACACGTCTGGGCCTGTGGATGCTCTGCCGGGAAGAAGGACTGCTGTGCTGCTAAAAGGAATGTCACTCTGCTGGACTCCTGCTCTGCTGTGCTGACCTGCTGCTTGCTGCCCTCCTTACCTGGTAGTGAGAAAGAAAGGGCCTGAATCTCTCCAATTCCAGAACCAAAGTGACTACAAGGGCTTGCTGCCTTGCCTCCTAATCCTCTGCACTCTCATGGATTCAAAGGACCTCCAACCAATCATCAAAAGAACTCGATTTTGCTTGCTGCATGTCTTGCACTGGCAAGTGGTGTCAATCCAGTCCTGGGCACTTGGAAGTGGATATAAAGTGCTGCAACTACCAGAACCTGTGCATCAACACAATTGCACAAATTGGAACCGCAGCCCCTACCTTGACACTGATGCATCACCACTGCTACGATGATCGGTGACATTGCTGTCAAAGCCAATGCATCGCCACTGCTGCAAGGATCAGTGACATTGCATCACCACTGAGGACAAGCCTTTAGCAGAGCTCCAAGGATTGGGTGCACAGTGCTGCTGACTGCATATCTCAGAGCCTACGGAACACCTACATGTTTGGATTCGATGCTGACGCATCACCTCCCTTGCTCCTCGCATCCCATTCTCAACATCCACGCATCTCCGAACCAAGGTACTGTTTTTAACTGGCTAAGGCTGGTCCCTGTATCCAACTCGCATTCCATCACGGTCAGCCTGAATTTTCGGATTTTACCCAGTCTAGTGTGGCCAGATACCCCAGGGTGGAGCTTTATGCTTTTCAACACTACAACCAAGTTTATTCTTTAAAAAGTCATATCTAGACTCCTATTTATTGGAGTTTTGTCATTTTGGCCTTGTTTTTTTATAAAAACATAATCTATATGTCAAACTTGGTATGAGGTATTTTTGTCATGTTTCCAATGTGTTAATGTTTGAAGTGTTGCACAAATACTGTACACATTGCCTCTAAGGTTAAGCCTGCTTTACTCAGAATGTGCTTGCTCAAAGGGTGAGCACAGGTTAATTTATGGTGTGTATCTAACTTACCCTGACTAGGACTGTGCTTCCTGCTTGGTAAAGGGTGCATACTTCTGTTAACCAGAAACCCAATTTCTAACAGTAATGGTTTTCTCAATTTTAATCAATGATTTGATGTTCTCGCTGTTGCTGCCCTGGGATAGTAGTAGTCCCATGGACAGCCCTAGATTTCATGTCATATTTTTTTGCAATTGATGCCCTTCTTGGGTTTGGTGGTGGTAGAAGGGCTTTTCGGAAGGCAACAATATTTCTCTTATTGTTCTTTTTTGGCCTGGGCTTGCTCCCATTTTGTCAAACCTATGTGTGCTTCTGTGTGGCTGTGCTTCTGTGTTTGTGTGCGTGTGCGTCTGTAAGTGTGTATCTGTGATGGTTGATCATTGTTTTTGAATGTTCTCCTATTTATAATTATGGTTACAGGTTATAGATTCTTATAGGAAGCTTCGTTTTCATAACGTTTTCACAGTAAAACTGCTGTTTTCCTGGGAGCACTAGGAAATGTGTATTAGACAACTTTATAAGCAGGCCTCCGCTTGTGTTTGTGTGGGTAAAGATGTAGATGCACCAACACTTTTTTCATTCAAAGGGGAGAAAAACAAGGACATGTCCTGGCCCCATTTGCATTCTCACTTTCTATTAATAGAAGCTCTTGTAGGCAAGAACAAAGGATATACCCTATATTGGAGCACATCCCCCTCCCCATATTATTGTACACAGATTCTGCAGTTTTAGTAGCTAGATCAGGGATCAACTTTTAATTGATGGTTTTATTGTTTTTTATGAAAGAAGGTAAATGAGAGTAAAACGTTCATTATGACCTGAGGGGCAAGACTGGCTAAAAAATCCTCCCATTTTATGAACAATCCTGAGGTTTTGGCGGCACATCTTTTTCTTATTTAGGCATCCTATTTGATGCCTAATATAACTGGCAACCAATGGTAGCAAATAGGAAGGCACACTTTGAGAAATCTATTAATGGGTTGCACTGTTTTTGCAAAATGTTGGGCTCAAAACCAATGGAAAAGCTATCTGTGATTTGATCCAGTACATGTGTGGCAATTGTAACACATGGGGCAGGTATTTGGGGCATGATTATTGTAAAGAACTCACAAGAGGAAAATACGTTTTTGAAAAACTTATTGGAGGTCCCATGCAGTTGCGCCAATTCTATTTGCCATGCCAAATTTGGTATTGCTTATATAGAGGATCAAAATAAATTATCTTCCCTCTCATTGTAGCATTCCATCTGGGCAAGGGAGGAAACCATATTCAATAAGTTCGTTATAAAGGATTGCCGTGTAATTAACAAGTGAGAAAATTGGCCATCTGGGTTTATTTGCTACTCCTGAATCTTGCCACTATTTGATAAAGGAACCTTAAAAAACCATTTTATGACAAGGCTTTGTTTCCTAGAGATTACGCTGATAATAATCAAAAAGCTCATACAACTTGGTCCACACAGATGAGGGCCTTCAACAATACCACTAATGTATGTTAAACAGACAGCAGCCATTCGTTCTCTCTTGGTTCTGTTTTAACCTCCTACCTTTGTTGGCCAGGTTCCCCACTAAATGCTGCACTTTGTTTGATCTGAGACATTGTCCCTGTGATGGGCAGTCTGTTCAGTCAACCTTACATTATTGTATTCTTTGATCATTTTTTCAAACGCCTAGAAGAAAGCTTTTATTGCCAATTCTTAAAGATTTTAAATTTCACCAATGTAGACCTGCTTTGTTGTTTTTATTGCAACTGCACAGTCCTTTGATATACTGTATGGCTGCCTCTTTTACCTGGTATCTACTAAAACTAAGGGAATGTCTAATATTGTGATATTTCTGTTCACTGTACAGGTTTATAATTGCATTTTGATATGTCTTACGGTTGCTTTTTTTTATCTGACATACACTAAATTAAGAAAATGTGCAATATGACATTTTCGTGCCCTGTACATGTTTGAAACTGCATTTTGGTGTTTTAATGTATTATGAACGTACTTATTTTGTTTTTTGTTATCTTTTATGCTACAGAAATGCAGCGAATAAAGATATTATTGACTTTAATGTTCTCCGTTTTTAATTATAGTTAAAATGTACAGGTCCTTATGAGGGGCTTTTCATCAATTTTTCAAAGTATGACTGCTGTTTTCCTTGGAGCACAAGGGCAAATGTATGAGTTCATGGCAAACTCTGCACTGTGTCACTGCTGCACTGCAAATGGCAATATTGATGCTGAAGCACGGAAGCTGAATACAATATTAGTTAAGCAAAGATAGTTGCTGTACAGGCGGTCTCTTTCAAGAGGATTAACAAGCGGATGTCCACCACAGGTACTATTATTCATGGCATTGGTCAGTGTGCTTGATTGCACTATTCTCCATGGAGAAAACATGCACAGTTGCCAATGTTCTGCAAGAATTCACTGCTAAGGTCTATAATTTGCTGGAAGCCAGGGGTCTCAGGATTAGAGTTGTAGCTATTGACAAAGACAGTAACATTGTCTATGCCATGTCAGATGGTTAGCGCGTCAAAGTCCTCCATTTTGCCCATCACATCAAACTGATTGCACAGGACCTTGCTGAAAACATAAGTCCATGACACACACATAATGTGTCACAAGACACATTCTAGCATTTGTGTAAAGCATGAAATCAAGATAGGGTCATTCAGCAAGCAAATAAAAGCCCCATAATGTGCTCATAAAATGTTCCCACTCATTGGAACGCCTTCTTCTACATGCTGCAATACCAGTTTGAGCAGTACAAGTCTCTCAATGACTATATGCTGGAAAGGAAAGGCGATGGTCTTCCTAAAGCCTTGATACTCATTATTGAGAAATTAGGGTTAATAAATACATCACCAAAGTGGTTGTACCTTTTTATGTTTTGAAAGAGTCGGCCATAAATGACATGACTTTCACTAACAAAAACATCCTATTTCTGTACTTTTTGCAGACCAAGTTGTACCATGTCATGTGAAGTGGAACAAGAAATTAAATATAAGAAAGGAGTATGCTCTTCTCAGAGCAGTATGTATCTTAGTATGGAAGATGGATTGACCTAATCTTTTTTCATTTTGAAAATTTTGAGGAAGGTGCTCCCTTTTATCCAAACGATTATCAGACGTTGGTGGATTCCGCCCTTGTGCTTTCAAAACTGGATTACTGTAATGCTTCACATATAAACATCCAGCAGAGACTTCTAAGTAAATTGCAAGTTTTGCAAAATGCAGCAGCTAATATGCTGCTTGGGATTCCCATGTATCAATCTGCATCAGAGCCCTTAGTCCATTGGCTTCCTATCAGCAAATGCATTGATTTTAAGGCTTTGTGTGTTGTTTTTAAAGCTCTATATGACTCAGGTCCTGAATATGTTAAGCAAAATCTTGCACAGTATAGCCCATCTAGGACCTGCAATCCTCCGTAGCCTGTAATGTAGTGATTCCCAAATTCCAAAGAGCCCTATGGGGCCGAAGCTTTGTACACTGCACGGCTAAGCTTTGGCACTCACTTCCACCACATCTGAAAAAGAGTACAGACCCTCTATTTTTTTCGGAAAGGCACTAAAACAGGGATTTCCAATCTGAAGGCTAACGCTGGTTTTAGTTATATTCTGTACAATGTTGTCCTCTTTTGTAGTCTTCTGCAGCAGGCAGTGCCAGGGTGCTTTTCGGCAAAAGCTGTGCTTTATAAACTTCCTTTTCTGTTCACCTTTTCGTTCTTTTTTTCAAATGAATATCTGAACAGAAATATGAAAGACTGCAATAGAACAAAGAACTCAAACGCTCTCTTCAGTGACCTTTGCAGACACAGCTCCGCTTGCATAAATGTGATGTCATAACATCAACAGCTACGGGTGCATGCAGATAATAGCTATTTGCCCATGATGGTTTCCCCTCATATATAGTATTGATATCATCAGCATCAGTAGAAAAGTCCTCTTCTTTGGGTCGAGTGTTACATGTTTCTATACTTGCATCAAGAAACTCAACAGAATAAATTGTGAACCATGACCTCAGAGAAGAGAGCCAAGGTAGTGTTTGGCTGACCAAACAATATTTCCGGTAGCTCGTAAGCCATTGGTCTATTAGCAGGGGAAAACGGACCACTGGCTAATATCGATCTGTCAAGTCTTGCAGCCAGAGTGTCCTCTGAACATGTTTGCTCTGCAGCTTAAGCAATTGTCACTGTCAAAATCTGTTTATCCCAAAATCCGTTTTCCAAAAATTTAAGAGAATGACCACTATCTGAACAAACAAATCTTCATTTCTGAAGATTATAAAGCTCCTCCCGAATTCCAGAGGAAGAGAGTTTCTTCAGCTATGGTGCTGGATGATACTTCCCTTGTAGCCTCTGGTGTAGACAAAGCAAAGGACCATTTTAAATAAGCTGAACTACATTATCATAGAGTGTGCTAATATTTTCTCACTGTAAATTGACAGAACACACTGGTGTGTTCAGTGTAAGAAATCTTAAAGCTGGAGAAGTTGCTATCGTTTTAATACAAGGACAAAGATACACTTAATTGTGCCTCAAGGTACACCGCAGACCTCAGATGCATTGATTTAAAAAAGAGGCATACTACACTTACAAGGAAACAGGTGACTGAAATAACGACGTGGCTCAAGTGGTATTTGGAAATGATTAATGTGGTGTGAGGGGCAATTGGATTCATCTAATGTTTCCACTACCAAAGAAGTAAATGTACTTTCTTTGACTACCTGCTTTAGAGGTCAGTCTCTAGTTCTGCTTTTGCCCTTCAAAAGGTGATCTGGCCTAAACTTTGATCCTGCTGATTGCATTTAATATGCCTTCCGCAAGTCATATGTAACCTAGAGACTTCCTGTCTCTCCCCTATAACTAGAAGGTTGTCTCCTCTAAGACACCCAGGATAAAAGCTCAAAGGATAACGGGCTTGTAATATTCTACTCATTTTATGTCAGCACATATGTGGTTCAGTGTGCAATTCATTGTTTGTATATGATTGCAGTGTTTTCTTGCTTTCCTCTGATAGAGCGTTCCGACCTAATAAATTACCTGTATTTGGACGCTCTTGGGTCGATGAATCTTTTGACCAAGTGGGGCTCCCTTCACCCGAGAGTAATCAATTTAATCAAATCAATGATCAATAACGAACATAAGCAATGCCCTGATCAACATAACACTTCACAATTAATCCAGAAAACATTTCGGCGAACCATGACCTTTCGGCCATGAATAACCACACCAGTTTATTCAAAGTTAATGAATTTATTTCCCTATATTAACAAAGCTAGCACGATATAAATGTGTCTCAACACCAAATGATATATGTAAATGAACATTAATAGCTGTCCATAACGGCGGAAAAGATGCAATCTATGCAGCATTTGAATAACAATGCATTCGATGATAGCAACGCAAACCACTAAAACTATAATCTGTAATGGGCTAATTGCATACATTAGTCAGCATAACAAGGTCTCAAATTGCATCGTGCGACAAATGAATCCTCATCTGAACCTCAAATTAGCATCTGCATGTGGGATTTCATGCAAAAACAATTTGACAACATTAATTTGGAAAACTCCTAACTAGGGCTCTTATCAAAAATCAGCAGTTGGTTACCTAAAAAGAAACACAATGCAATTGTACATTTTCCTCTCATATTTACCAAATTCAATCAGCATTCAAGGAAGTCTTCGTCTCACAGGTCCCGGATTCGATCAGCATGGGACGGGGGCAAAGGGGCAAGGTGGACGGGGCAATTGCCTCACAGCGGCAAGATAAAAGGACAAAACTACTACTTCATGCAAAGGGGCAAATCGAAGTTAAAGTCTCTAGGGCGAGAATTACTTAAAGTGTCTTTCTCTCGATTAGAGAAAGCATCAAAGTCTCATCGAACATCAATTAGCATCGTAGAAGATGGCAAAATGACGAGGTCGGCAAGATGGGCCATAATGTCTACAATGTCTGCAATGGGTAATGGCTGGTAATGGGCAATGTCCGGTAATGGCTGCTGGCGGGTAATGGCTGTAATGGCTGGTAATGGCTGGTTTCTTCTCGTGCACCAGGTTTAAATAAACAACAGTTCAAATCCAGTAGGGTCTTCCATTGGAGGGTTCATAGGTTGGCTTCAAATTGTCCAATCAAAAACAACAATTCACAAGCTTCTACCTAGGCATACATTATCCTTGGAGTCGGGAACGTAAGTTGCAACATATTTTACCAATTAACTCACTTTCAGAGCTTCCATTGTCTGCACCTGCAGATTGACCTTGGAGCAAAGAAGAAGATGCCAGGCTGGCACGAAACCTTAAAGATAAGCATGTGAACCGATCTCACTGGAAAAGTACAGCTTCAAGCAAGAATACACGTTTTATTAGCACATTAGAAAAACACGAGCATCTAAACCGTGAGACAAGGCAACTAGGCCAAAGCCTCCACTAAAGTTATGCTAAGTTAAAACATTTCAAACAAGCTAATCATGGCACACGTTTACGGTTATGTCAGATTAGTACAATTCTAATACATCACGTTATATAAAGCACGCTTATAAATGTTGGCGAACTACTCTGAGGGCACATTTGTCCCCGTACAATCTTTATTAGTTCGGTTAAAGGCACTACGTTTATGCGCTAATAAATGTAAAACCTTCGTTTCTGCGTCATCACCTCCAGCATCATGGAATTTAGAATGTTATGATTTGAATGTGGCTAGGAAATTGGAGAATGGCTTGGATCTGAGTGGATGGAATTTCCTTGTTTCCCTATTTACTGTTTGTACTTACTGACTTTGTGTCACTGGGAGCTCTGCTCATGACCCATCAGTCCTATCAGACCTGCAAAAATGTTCAGCCATCCTGCGCACTCTGTTCACTGTTTGTACTTACTGACTTTGTGTCACTGGGAGCTCCACTCCAGAACATATACGTTTTCATAGGCCTGCATAGTTTCTTGTTTCCTAATTGGGTTGTAGAATCATATAAGTTTCAAGGTTCCAGCCCGTAAAACTAATGCTGTCATACTCCAAATAATAGTTTATTGTATTTTTGAGAAGTGCCATTTTATGTATAGTACATTTCCTGTGTTTACTTCCTTTTTATAATTTCTCTTCTTTTTCTTTCTTTCTTCTTTCTCTTTCTTGTCCTCCCTTGCAGTTCTTCCTGTCATTTCTTCCTATTTTATCTTTGTTCGTTTTTCTTTCTTTCTCTTGTCTACTACTTTGAGTGTATTTTTTTATCATGCAAAATATAGCTCCTCCTCCATTTTTTCTTGTTTCACCAGATGAATCTGTTTTACCTTGGACCAAATGGAAAAAGGTGTTTGTCAATTACTTAAAGGTATGAGTCTAATTTGTCTCCCAAGAAAAAAACTGCTATGCTTCTTCACTCTCTGGGAGCTGAAGGGAAAGAGGTATTTGAGAATCACCCAGAATCTGAAAGTCACGCGGAAGTTGATGGAAACAATTCTGGAAATGAGTTTGAGAGGGCGATTAAGTGTGCGGATAATCACTACTTGCTATAATTGTAGAAAGTTTTTATTTTAGTAGAAGGAAACAAGATGCTGATGAATCTCTAGGGGATTTTATTATGGCTTTACATGAATTAGCACCCTCATTTAATTGTGAAGACAATACTAAAGGAAGGATCAGGGATAAATTTATATTACAATGTAATTCTGATAAGATCAGAGAGGAGCTATGGATCAAAAGTGATCCTACTTTAATTGAGGTTATTCTGGCAACCAAACAAGTTGATCATTCTTTAACATGCATAAAGGAATTACAAACACATAGAGACTCATATTCAACTGTACAAGTAGTGAATACTTCCCACAAGAAAGTTTCCAGCAGTAATTCTAATAACTTTTATTATAGATGTTGAAGTTCATTGATCTAATTTTAAAGAGTGTCCTCCTGTCAAAGCTCTTTGCAAAATTTGTTCTAAGGGAGGACACTTTGCTTAATGTTGCAGATCCAAAAGTGAGAAGAAAAAAGTGCCATGTATTGTCTGTGTTAACGGAGTGCGGATCAACATGATGATGGACTCAGGGCCAAATTATCCTTACTATCTGATGTTGATTTGGCCGAGCACTTTCAAGGAAAAGTTGGATTACAGAAATCTGATGTTTTTCTCTATAGTCAGAGATGGAAACCCATTGAACTAAGTGGGTAGTTTCTTGCTGAAATGGCATTTCAGGGGAATTGCATATAAAGGAAAGTACATGTTCCTGTCAAAGGGTACACTATTTTGAGTTGACCTCACTAAAAGATGTGAAATATTTACTTAGATCCCAATACTACACCGGAGGTACAAGTCAGAAAGGTCTGCACTAAGGTATGAGATTTTGTTAGTTTGAAATTAGACTTCATGAAGGAATTTCCTAATGTTTTCTCTGGGAAGATTGGATGTGTCAATGAATATGTACATCATATTCGTCTTACAAACGGTGATGTACCAGTGATATTTACAAGATGCAGTCAAACATGAACCTGACAGTTCATGTAGTGAAGGTATAAATAAGGCCATGGAACACTCTGAGTGGATATCTCCCATATTTGTAGCAACTAAAAGCTCGGTGTGATCAGTTTATGTATCAATTTGAGACATCTTAACAACTTAGTGGAAGATAAATTTCCCCTCCCTAACATTATAGATCTGCTTAACCTTAGGTATGTTTGAGTCAAGGTTTGAAAGATTATATTGCATTTATAATTCCTTTTGCAGTTTTCAGGTTCAACAGGATGCTCTTTGGACTGTGTTCCACTGCATCTGTTTTCCAGAGACTGATGCTTGGGAGAACTCCTGGAGTTAAACTCTTTTAATATTATGTATTTCTTTTCAGTGAGACACTGGAGTCACATGTATAGAACATCAGGGAGGTATTAAATATCTTTAATAACAAAGATATCACACTCTAGTTAAACTAATGCAAAATTTGTCTTCCAGAGATCACATACACATTTACCTGAGCCAGAGCAGAAATAAGTTGTTCAAGCCTTCCTTGCTACAGTGGAGTTCTAAAGTAGATTTGTGGACAATTTTGCAAAGTCAGCGGTGCCATTAGGGAACTTCTGAAAAGTTCAATTTAAGTGGTCAGAAGAAAGTCAAAATTAGAATTGTTTATGCCAAGCCCAGCATTTTGTGCCTGGTTTGCCTTGTTATAAACCTCCTCACACCAGAAGGAAACAATGTGGGATGGTTCTCAAACAAGAACAAAGTTCTGAGATGATTATCACTGTTTTGGCACCAGATGTTGCGCCGCATGCCGCTCCGCGAGCTGAAGGTTCGGCTCGGGACGCGGCGTGCGGCAGCAGGACGCGCCGCGCCCCAAGCCTTGCATATGTTTATCGAGGCCCCAAATTGGGCATGGGCCCTTGTTTTCTCTTCAGTGCGGCGCTTCCCCAATAGATCCTGCTTCCCCCCACTCACCTCTTTTCTTTCTTCTTTTCTTTCCTGTCACCCGTGTTTAAAGCTCCTTATATACTTCCTACCTTTCCCATGTATCTTTCTCTTTTCCCAGCATACTCCCTTTTTTTCCCTGCATGCACTGGTTCCCTATTCACTATGGTATATT
The DNA here is from genome assembly GCF_031143425.1 of Pleurodeles waltl. NCBI lineage: Eukaryota > Metazoa > Chordata > Amphibia > Caudata > Salamandridae > Pleurodeles > Pleurodeles waltl. The sequence continues at coordinate 886,709,003 of NC_090436.1, read as the reverse complement.
TTCTATAGCATTCTAACACTGTATCCCAATTCAAGATAGCACCTTTTTACTTCCTGTCGGTCACTTCCTGATCCTGGGGTATATAAGGTGTGTGATTCCTGTTCTCTTTGCGCTGCAACACTCCTGTTTGGTGGTGATCTTCGCTCCTGTTTCTCTGCATCTGCTATTGAAACTCTGATTTTGTTCCTGCTTTTTCCTGGTCATATTTTCTTTTGTTTTGATTTTCTTTTTACTCTTGTTTGTTCCAGGAGTTCCCTCTTGTTGAGGTTTTTTCCCCTTTTGGTTTTTTTTCCCTCGGGGACTCCTTCTGGAGGGCACGGACTGCCTTTGGCGTTCCCTCCATCAGCAGCACCATGGCTACCAGAAAGGGTCGCCCCTATTTGGGCCAAGGCAGAACTTACAAGAACAAGAAGCTTGCCACACTTCCTGTGGGTCACAGGCACAGATTACGAGTAGGTCCTGACACCAGACACCTCAAAAGGATATAATTCATTTAATCGACAATTGAAGAAGAAGCTCTTGCCATATTTTGGGTGGTAAAGAAATTTAAATAGTTCTTGTGAGAAACAAAATTGTGGTAAGAAACTGGCCATAACCCTTTGCAAGAAGTGTTTGGAAAAAAGGGTCTTGATTGTATATCTTCTCATATCACAAAATGACTTGTAGCATTGCAGGATTTCAAGTTTAGACTACAGTATTTACCTAGAGTTGAGAACAAAAATGCTGATTGTTGGTTTAGATTCATAAGGAATGACACGCAAGATGATAAGGCGGAGGAGAGCTGATGGAAAGATGATGACTGCAAAGTATGCAAAATCACAGGTGGATGCATCATGGAGAAGGAGTGGTCAGATGAGATTCAAAAAGATAAACAATTGAGGAAAGTATTGGCATTATAGCAGAAGAACGATAATTGGCTGAAAGGGGAGTTAGGAGGTTCTGAGAGGATTACAAATGAATTGTCTGTGAATTACAGTTTTGTTCTGAGAGGGTCTAGATTAGTTGCTCCAACAGGATTAAGGTGTTGCTTACTGGAAGACCTCGCTGCTTTGAAATCCGCCACTAGATCCCACCATGGCCTCAAGGAAAACCACCCTGCAGGACTACATCAACACCACCACACACAACACCAAATAACTCTTTAATATCATCAAAGAATTTGCCAAACCTCAAGCCGAGACCACCAACATCCCTCAATCTCAGGATCTCTACGACAGACTTGCCACTTTCTTCCATCAGAAGATCAAAGACTACTCTGTTTACACCCACATGCACATGTCCTATTTTGCACACAGACTACTTGTTTGTTTCCCCCTCTCTCCTCAAATCTCTATCATCTGCTTGTATTTCCAATATCTTTATATCAGACCATGCACATATAGAACTCATTTGGACGCCATGCTCAGGTCATCCATGTACAACACCACACTGGTACTTATCCCGCAACTTCTTTGTGACCCCATAGATAGAGCTGAAATTGCAGATGCTCCCACTGACTACTTTATAATCAATGTTCTCCCCAACACTTCACTTCACCCCGATGGGATGGTTTCAAGGCCACCATATGAGGAACTATTTCCACTATTCCCATTGCTAGAGCCCGGGAAGCCCGTCTTCTGGTGATCAGCCTCACAGGAGAAATCCAGTCTCTCAAGCACAGGTAAGTTAAACCCCACAACGCGAACAAAATGACAATTAGCCCTTCTGCGGGGACAGCTTTGTGCACTAACAAAGCTAAACACTCCCTACTCACACTCAAACAGAAATTCTATGACGGAGGCGATAAAGTGGGCACCTTTCTAGCCTGTGGACTTAGACATCAGCAGGCTAAATCACACCTATCCAAATGCGGGATAGTTGGGCAATTCGGTAACAAGATAAAAAGGATGCCTTCCTCACCTTTTATCAACATTTGTACACCACTAGGGGAGAAGACCCACAGGCTATACAAGCATATGTTAGAGATTGCCCATGGCAGGCCGTGGAGGATCCTTTTAGTGTGGATGAACTATTCCAGGCACTTAAAATACTCCCAAAGGGGAAGACGCCTGCCTTTGATGGCCTTACACCTACATTTTACCAGGTCTTCTTCCCCCATTTTCGTGATTATCTGCTCACACTATTAAACTCTTTCTCCAGCTCCACTGGCCTCACACAAACCACGTCCCACACGAAAAATCACTCTAATTCTGAAATCTGTAACATTCCAGTCTTTTTGCCATCATTGGATGCGGAGAAAGCCTTTGATACAACAAGCTGGTATTTTTACACGTGGTCCTTGTCAAAAATTGGCCTTGGTTCCAACAAGGTTAGCAGAAGAATGGCATCTTATGCCGCACCCACGTTGACAATCTGAGTTAATAGTTGGTCCCCCCTGTCTTTCTCCATTTTCAGGGTCATCAGACAGGGATGTCCTCTCTCCCTTCTGCTATTTTCCTTGGGAGTGGAGCCGCTAGCAATCTGCCTTCACCAGGCCCCATGCATAACTGGCATCCCCTTTGGAGGACAGGACCACAAAGTCTTGTTCTTCACAGACGACCTCCTCCTAGCCTAGACCAACAAACTCACCTGTCTCCCGTCTGTGCTCCACATGCTTCAAGCATTTGAAGCTTTATCTGGCTATAAAATCACTATGTCTAGATCACAGGCACTCAACCTGACTATTTCTCCCCACACTCTGCCACATCTTCAGAAGACAACCTCATTCCATTGGGCACCACACACCATTAAATACTTCGGTATAAACATAACTAATGACCTCTCCACATGGATTCATTTGAACTGGCCCTCTTTTCGTAAATGGGTACCACTCTATTTCTCCTGGCTAGACCACATTAACGCAGTCAATTTGAATATTCTTCCCTGGCTGCTTTGTATATTTCAATCACTTCCCACACCTATCCTGTCTGATGACATATGCAAACTTCAAGGAGACCTTCACACATTCATATGGCAAGGGAAACAGCCCCACATATCTAAAGCGTTGCTAATGCTACCTAGAAATAAAGGTGGCCTGGCATACGCCAATCTCCAAGACTATAGGACTACCCAGCTTAGATTTCTTTTGGAGTATGTGGTCAGGAAGAGTAAAGAGCTCTGGACACATGGATTGGGCGGTGGCTTGTAGGCTACTGTGTGATCTGGTGTAGCTTCCAAAACATTTGCAACCATGTAGCACCTATATAGCAACCCCAACACAAATGGTTCTGGATATATGGTATAAACTTGCATGGAGCAGAAATCTTACCACGTTTCTCTCCCCAAATACTCCTATCATGCGCAACCCAGATTTCAGGGCTGCACTCCAGTGAGACTCCTTCCCAGATTGGATTAAGAGTGAATGCATAATACTGCAGGATCATTTTCAAGGAAACACTATCGATACCTTTGACCAATGCAAAAAGTGTTCAATATTCCTGAAACAATGTATCTGCAGTACCTCCAACTACATTGAATTTTGAAGGTACACACGGCCTGATCTCTAAGACATACGATATTCTCCAACCATCTTGCAAAGTCCCAAGCCACAATTACCAAGACAATGGGAATCCATCCACGCAAAAGGCATCATGGGAAAATAGTGGAAAAACATATGGCGAGATATACCCATAACGTTTCGCAACATTTCCCAACAGGAAACCACTTACAAACGCCTGACACAATTGTATTACACCCAAGCCAGCCTACACACTAACTATCCAATGTCGTCCTCTGCATGTTGGAGATATGAGGCTGTGCTGGGGGACTTTCACCATATATGGTGGTCCTGCCCACATATAACCATACTCTAGAAGGACGTCCTCAGTCACATCAAGGACATGCTAGGATACCCTATCCCCATGGACTACCATACAATCATTCTAGGATTACACCCACTGTTGCTCCAAGCAATGATATACACTGACTGGTACCTGGTGCATCATATGACAGGAGCAGCAAAGCAATTTATTGCGCTTTCCTGGAAATCCCCTAAAGCCACACCCTTTGCAACCCGATTCACAAAATGATGGCACACACACACTCTAGCAATGGAGAACGTGACTCATAAACTGTCTTGCTTGGGTACAAAATTAATGCGACAGTGGCAACCCCTCCTAGATCAAATGTCCCGTTTCGAATATCTTATCTTACAACCACCCTGCCTGCATGCCCTACATTTATATGATTGATCTTTGCACTACTTGGCAAATTCTCAGCCCCGCTCATTTCCCACCCTCCCTCTTCGAAAGGCTCTGTGAATGCCTCCTAAGGTGGTAATACCCCATCCATCACCACACCTCATACCTGTACCACACAGACACTACTTACACATCGTGAGCGGACTTGCCCCCCTAGTTTCACAACTGCCCTAAATCTCCCCCAACCCCCATTCAATGATTGCATCCATTAGCTGGACACACAGCCGCATTTCCTTTGAATACTACATCTCGGGTCAAATTTTTCATGAGCCCTCCACCTTGGTAATCAATGATAGACTTTCCTGCATCTCTAGCACTCATTACTGTCTAATGAGTATTAATCAGAACTTAACAACTACACCTGTTTTGTCTCCTCCTTGTTGTTTCTCTTGATGTGTTGTTTTACACAATGTATATATTGGATCTTCATACTTTTTCTTAACTTGGACTCACAACGCATTGCACAATGTCCAAATGCCACTTGTTCCCTACAATGTATCATTTTGTGAAAGTTTTCATAATCAAAGTTTGAGGAAAAAAAAAAAAGGACAGCCTATGAATCAGCGTCCAGCCCAATGGGCTGCAGGAGGTCCGACTTCGGTCAGAAAATCTTCAGCTGGTAGAAATGGACTTGAAGCAGGAAGCATCAAATATTGTTTTCACCTACATGCATTTGTGCACATCTTCCAGGAACATCTCTCGGGAAGGTGGTACCTCTTTCTGGGCTTTGGGGCTACTGCTAACATTTGAGGAAGGTGATAACATACAAATAAATTAACACAGCCAATTGCCCTACAGAGAAAATGTTACATAGCATGGAGAAATCCTGGACCGCTCCTTCAATCAATCAATCAATCGGTACATTTGTAGAGCGTGCTACTCACCCACGAGGGTCTAAAGGCACTTGGGGGGGAGCTGCTACTGCTCGAACAGCCTGGTCTTGAGGTGTCTCCTGAAGGTCAGCAGGTCCTTGGTCTGCCGTAAGTGGATGGGGAGGGTGTTCCAGGTCTTGGCATTGAGGTAGGAGAATGATCTGCCGCCTGTTGTTGTCCTCTGGATGCGTGGGATGGTGGTGAGGGCGAGGTCGGCGGAACGGAGCTGTTGGTTTGGGGTGTAGAAGGTGAGTCGTACATTGAGATATGCTGGTCTGGTGTTGTGGAATGCTTTGTGGGTGTGGGTGAGGAGCTTGAAGGCAAAGCTCTTGTTGACGGGGAGCCAGTGTAGGTCTCTCAGGTGGGCTGTGATGTGGCTGTGGTGGGGGATGTCGAGGATGAGGCGTGCAGAGGCGTTCTGTATGCGTTGTAGGCCTTTCTGGAGATTGGCCGTGGTTCCCGCATAGAGAGCGTTGCCGTAGTCCAGTCTGCTGCTGACGAGGGCCTGGGTGACCATCCTTCTGGTTTCGGTGGGGATCCACCAGTAGATCTTGTGGAGAATGCAGAGGGTGTTGAAGCAGGAGGATGAGACGGCATTGACTTGTTGGGTCATGGAGAGCGATGAGTCTAGGATGAAACCCAGGTTGTGTACGTGGTTGGTGGGTGTTGGTGCCGCTTCCAGTGTGGTCGGCCACCAGGAGTCATCCCAGGCGGAGGGGGTGGGGCTGAGTATGAGGACCTCTGTCTTGTCCGAGTTCAGTTTTGGGCGACTGTTCTCCATCCAGTTGGTGACGGCCTTCATTCCTTCATGGAGGTTGGTTTTAGCGGTGGCAGGGTCCTTGGTGAGGGAGAGAATCAGCTGGGTGTCGTCAGCGTATGAGGTCACAATGCTGGAATGGAAGACAGGGTGCTCCCCATTTTGACTGTTGTAATTAAGGCTCCCGTGAGCCTCTGAGCTGACGAGCTCAGGTGAAGCACCTGTGTGCCTTATTGAGTGGTACTTAAACCTGTGAATACTTTCAAGGCGGCATTTCAAGCAACCCCACCAGCTACACGTTGCTCATCGCTGATGACGGCCAAATAGCCAGAAACATGTGTCCGAAGATACGGCACTCGCCGCACTAACTTATGGTGAAAAACATTCAAAACTCTATTAAAATTCGTGCTAATGACTGCATTTACCATGATGCCCTGGGGTCACAAATGCTGGAATGGAAGACAGGGTGCTCCCCATTTTGACTGGCGTATGAGATGATGTTGAGGTTGTGAGATCGGCCAATGTTGGCGAGCGGTGCTATGTAGACATTGAAGAGGGAAGATCCTTGGGGTACGCCGCAGATGGTCTTGGTGGCTTCAGATCAGAAGGGAGGGAGGTGGACTCGCTGGGTTCTGCCAGTGAGGAAGGAGGTGATCCAGTCAGATCCCTGCATCTTGTAGGCGTGTGTGTAGGGTGTGGTGGCAGACAGTGTCAAAGGCGGTCGAGAGGTCCAGGAGGATGAACGCTGCGGTTTTGCCTTTGTCCAACAGGGTTCTGATGTCGTCAGTGGCGGTGATGAGGGTGGTCTCGGTGCTGTGGTTCCTGCAAAAACCAGATTGGAACGGGTCCAGAGTGTTGTTTTCCTCAAGGAGGTGGTTCAGTTGCATGTTGACAATCTTCTCGATTACTTTCACCGTGAACGGGAGCAGGGAGATGGGACAGTAGTTTTTTAGGTCCTTTGGGTCTGCCTTGGGTTTCTTGAGTAAGGCGTTGATCTCGGCGTGCCTCCAGATTTCTGAGAAGATGGCGGGCTCGAAGGAGCTGTTGATGATCATCTGGAGCTGGGGGGCGATGATGGAGCTCGCTTTGTTGAAGATGTGGTGCTGGAAGGGGTCGGATGGTGAGCTGGACGGAATGGTGTTCATGACTTTGGTGGTGTTGTCGTTGCTGACATGGGTCCACAAGAGTAGGAGGTTGGTGTGGCGGGGGCGGTGAGTCTGAGGTGTTGGCGACTGCTGGTGGGGTCTTGGAGTGAAGCTGTCGTGGATGTCTGTGATCTTGCGGTGAAAGAAGGTTTGCGAAGGTGGGAATTTGTTGGTGCTGGAGCTGGGGTTGGAAAGTTCCTTCACAATGTTGAAGAGCTCTTTGCTGTTGTGTGCATTGTTGTCGATGTGTTCCTTGAAGGAGGCTCTCTTGGCAGTCCGGATGAGCTGGTGGTGCCTGCAGATGACATTCTTGAGGGCTGCATGGGTGGCCAGAGTCTGTTCTTGGCGCCCCTTCTTCTCGAGTTTTCGGCAAGTCTGATTGGAGGTCCGAAGGTCGGTGGTGAACCAGGTGGCCTTTCTGATGGTGCGATTGCAGGGGGGTTTCTTGATTGGGGCAAGAGTGTTGGCACAGTCGTCGATCCGTTGCCTGAGGTGGCGGGCAGCTGTGTCTGTGGTGTCGGGTGGTGGGGCTCGGGCGAGGGTGGAGATCAGCTGGTCATTGCTGACCTTGCTTCAGCTGCGGTGGGGAATCGGTTGCGGGTGGTGGTGTGTGGTGGGTTTCTTGAAGGTGAAGTGGATGCAGCGGTGATCAGTTCAGTGGAGTTCGGTGGTGTGGCTGAAGATGACATGGCTGCTGGCGGAGAAGATGGGGTCCAACGTGTGTCCGGAGGAGTGGGTGGGTGACATAACAAGCTGTTTGATTCCGAGGTTGGCAAGGATGTCGAGCAGGGCGGAGGAGTTGCTGTCATTGGTATTCTCTAGGTGGAAGTTCAGGTCCTTGTCCTTATTACTCTGCTATGCATCTGGCAAAAATAAATAAAAAAATTAACATTACAAAAAAACTTCCACAAAATATAATGCAAAAGAGAACAAGAAAGAAGAGAAAATTTAAAAGAAAATCAAGCATTTGCAATGCGATGGGTATCTCATTTGCTTGAGTTAGAACTATTGGGGCTGTAAAGTCATAATTGGACTTTCCTTGCCATATAAATTGGTCAACCATGCCTTATAATTTGTTCTTTGCCTGCCACATAATATCACAGGCCCTGCATATACCTAACGCACTTCCATTCACCGTCTGCCTCTATCTGTAGCCAAAAAAGAAAATGTTGCCATTTAGCATCCTAATTTAAATCTGCCATGCTGATTCCAATGGAATACCACTTTCACTATCCTGGTTGGGTAACACATTTCCAAAAAAGACACAAGACAGCCATAGAGAAGTAACAAGAGAAATAAACTAGTAGGGTCACCCAAACTTTTCAAGAGTGTTCAAACAGTCATAGAGTAGTAAGGATGTTAAGTTGGCCTTAATCATGGTCATAATTGCAATAAGGAGAGATTAATAAAACATATACAATTATCATGTAAACCCAATAAAAACCTTTAGCAGAAATAAACTTTTGGCGTTAGACAGTAATGCTTAGAACAGACCCCAGAGAACACCGCAATGAAAATAGAGTTTTGTAAGAAACATGGTCATGTAACCATATATTTAGCCCCTAGAGGGATTAACCACATGAAACGAAAATGACCAAAAGGAATGCAGTATAACCATATATCTAGCCTCTTGATGAAGTAGTGCATTTTACATATTCAGGGCTAGCAAGCCTAGTGCAATGATATTATAAACAAAACAATTAAAACACAAACTACTCTCAGCTAGAAAACAAAAGTACCCGCCACGAGAGAGGATAAAACAAACACTGAATGGTGGGATGGATTATTATTTTGAAGACCCCACTAACATAATTTAGAGAACAAAAGATTATCTTAACAGAAAGAACATGTTGTAGTGAACGTTTTGAAGGTAGTCCCATTGTCCTATGACTACCACAGGTTGAGTTATGGGCAAAAATGTTGTGAAAAAGAATGCTTACAAAGCATTATGGGTCGAGTTTTCCTGAGTGCAGTGACTATTGTAGTGTCGGCTTTCCTACTGTGCCAGGAGAGAAGCTTGCAGATTTCTGTGTTTTTCAGTAAAGCATTTTATCAATTATGAGTTTTTTTTAGCAAAGCTATGGAGCGCGAAGGGGAGAGCAAAAAGAAATGCCTCTGATTAGGTAACACTGCGAACAATGTGACCAGCACTCCAATACCGCTGTTGGCACTGTTCGTGACATGGCTGCCATGAAGCACGAAGGGGAGAGACAAAAGAAAAAAGTAGTTTGCTCACACTGCAGTATTTTGGTAATCATACAATTATCCAAGTAACAGGGTCAGTCTGCAAGGCGGTAACAAAACCGCCCCAAGGAGTAACAGACTTAAAGCATTTGCCAATGACATCAAGGAATTTTTTTAAGGCAAGCCCACGAACGAGTGAAAATGATGGGCATGAAAAGAGTGTGGTTAAAAGCCCACAGACACATAACAACAGGCCGGAAAGCGCTTGCTCGCTCAACCTAAAAAAAATGGAAAAATTGCAGCAAGCAGACTGGAGGAATTTTTTTTTAAAAGAGTGATTATGCCACGAAAAGAGAAGTATGGCAGGCTCCAAGTGACAAAAAAAAAGAAAAATTCAGGTATAAGAGCAGCTACTCCCAAAAGGTGAATAAAATAAAATTAGCTGACACACACTACACAATCAATTCACATACTGGTATCACTTGCAGATGTTTTTATGCTGTTGCGTGCGCTGTGCACAACACTTGTAACTCCTGCAGTAATATTACATAGAAAACAATGGTGGGGGTTCATTGTATGTAGGACAACCTGCTATAATTTTGTCTTTTTAGAAACAGCAACATGAATTTAGTAAGTAGTACTAAGAACTAACAGGCACTTGACTAACTCCGCTGGAAAGCAGATGGGTGCACCCGGTGTGTTTTGTGTTAAATACTAGAGTAGGCTGTCACTAATGCCTGATATCGCGCTTATAAACACCACTTTTCCATTTGTACTTTCCGTTTCCTCTGGCAAGAGAACTTGGGTAATACATTTCACTTTTGACAGTTTTAAATATGTCAATTTGTTTGCCCACTCTTAGTGATGCCAGGCACTTTTCACTGCTATGAGCTGCACATCTTTCACAGAAATGGTCAGGGCTCCCTCTTTTATTTGTACGTTTAGCATCCTTTTTTGCCACTTTTTAAAACAGGCTTACTGTGCACTTTGCTTTCCGGTGCATCAGCATCATATTTGATATATGTAATTTTTAAAAATTGCATATTCTTGAAATTCTTTTAGTTCCTTGACGCTGAAACCGCATTGTCACAAGCAGAATCCGTTCCTGATATACAGAATATTATTTCAGTTAAATCTGTGCCCAAATTAGCCCTTGTGTTTAGTCAAATAATGGAGACACACTTATGTAGAGCTCGTTTCAAGCAGGAATTCCTCAGCTTCGTCCTGCAGCATTCTGGAAGCGCATTTCATTTTACACCATCACTCTGAATACTAAGGGCCTCATTTCCAAGGCCCATGGCGGGGGCGGGGCCTAACCGCCAACCATGATGGCTGCGCAGCCGTGGAGTTCATGGGGCCTTGCGGTCATAAAGATGCATCCAGCTTCCATTCCATGTCTGACCGCTGCAATCTGACGCGGCCCTCAGAGGCCCCACGGCGAAAGGGGCCATGGGTGAGCTTGAGGGTAGGGCCACTGTGGTTCATGACTGCCTCGCTGCGTTCCACCAGATGCTTCACCACCTCTCATGGCTGATGTTGGCCGCACTCTGGGCCCTCTGAGTGGGGCTGACTTATCTGCAGCTGGAGCATTGCGTGCCGGACTGCCTCACAGGGTCCTTCCGCATGTGCGGCAGTGGCTTGCTGGGCCCCTCTAGGTAGAGTTGACCTGGCCTCAGGATCAGCATCTTGCTGGTCGTGACGGTGGTGACCCTACCACCTTTCAGACTGGGCCCCCTAGGGCATATAGTGAGTGCTTTCTGTCCTGTGCTGCAGGGCCCCTCCAGGCACTTTTTGCCAGATGGAACCTCTCAGGACCCATAGCCATTGCACCCCAAGGACTGCCTGCCACCCTGCTTGACTTGCCTCTCTGCCATCCGCAGCTAGTATCCCCTGTTACCTGCATCACTTTGCAGAAACACCTGTTAACACAAAAGTCTTAATTAGAAAATATTAATGAATGTTTATGTATTTTGAATAATGAAATTGGTAGAAAATGATTAACGTAGAAAATAATGTGCACGTTTGAAACTGTGACCTCGGAGAATGGCCATCAGAATTCACAAATTTTATTAAATGAGTGATTAACATATATGAAATATTGAAAATGTATTAGATTAATGTAGTAATATGTCATATTGAGAGATAAAACCTATGTTTTGCAATAATTGTAGGCCTTAACTTAGCGAGTGTCTTGGCCTCGTCTTGCCAGGCCTAATGCAGAAGCTGTATTCCTTAGTGTTTAATGAAAAGTGCTGACAAGATTAACTAACCGTGAACTGCTCATTGCTAATAGAATTTGCTTAGCTGAAGCTTCCATTTGAACCGACGGACAGGAGATGTTAGAACTAGAATTGTATTGACTGGTGTGTAAAGTGCACTGGGTGTACTTTCCCAGGACTCAAACAATGAAGACACTGACTGCAGAAGAAGATGGAGCATTTTCAATACCTGACAAGCCGGATAATGAGGACATCGTAAGGTGGACCAATCAACGACATGTGAACTGTGAAATATTAGAATTCATAGATTTGATTTGCAGACCTTATTGGTTAGGGAAAAAACGTATGAGTAGTTGACCAATTAGAAATTGTGGGATAGTCTGGGTGACTTTGATATAACAACGTGACAGGGGGAAGAGAGTTCAGACGATGGTGTTAGGGAAGCGAAACTGCAAGATCAAAGAAGTGATTCGAGATTCTGTCATTGTGCTCATACTCTCTGACTGAGAGTCTGATGTGATGCTGATCGCCTGATCGCCTGATGACCTGAGGGCGAAGACTGACTTTGTTGCTGACCCATACCGAGGATAGGTAGATATGACAATGAGACTGAATTATATTTTTGTGATTTTCCTTTCTAGGAACCAACTGTGCTGTCTAAATAGTATTCTTAGCTAGATGTTTTCTAAATTCTTGTTTTCAAAAATTGTTTTGCATGAAGCCCCACATGCTGATTCTAATCTGGGTTAGATGAGGGTCTCCTTACCCAACCTCTGACATACTACAGAGACAAATGGTTGACGGACTAATTTGCTGAACTCCATGACACAAAATGACTTATTGGCTTTGATTCATTTGTTGACCTATGCTTATGCTCTAGAATATACTCTGATGAAAGTTTTGATTAGTTTATGTTTTTGGCGCATTCTAATGAATAATGCCAGATTTTGCTTGAATTGAATTGAGTTGAACTAATCCCATGACTTAGTATTGTAACTAATGGGGAAATAAATTACTAAAACCTATACTGAGTTGTGGTTATGCATGACTGAAAGGTCATGGTGTGATGATTATTGATTATTGATTAATGCTTGGTTTAATGATTTATTGTATTTTGTGCATTGACCATAGGGAAATGTCGGTCATACCATAGCTAGGATACTTCATGCGAATCAAAAGGTTCATCTACCCATACGTTTTCCCTTGTAAGTTTACTTATTAAAGACGGGGCGTCAGCAGTTTTTGGTAGCTGCTTAATGGTTAGTTTCCTTGGAAAACGAGTTTAGTGGTGACTGATGGTTATGGTGGTAGTTTAAGATAGGTCGGTTTGTTGAAGTAAGCCTCAGCAAGGCCTACTAGTGCAAGGGGTTCACCTTTCTCTGCACAAAGTCCTCAGACCATGTTAGAAGAAGTTGGCACAGAAACTGAAATAAAAGACAAAGTTTATTAAACCTTATGAGGTGGTACTACAGTTTAAACAGCACCCTTCGGTAATGTTTGAAGTAGCACACTGAATTGAGAGAGCATGGTCCTTTTATACCCACGCAGGGGCTAAAAGGAGGTAGTACAATTATAGAAGCAAGACTTGCAAACATGTAAGGTCATGTGGAAATGCACAGTCGACAGGTAGGAGGAGCTGACAGTTTTCAAGGACTAACAGCTGCAGACCTTACTGAGCATGTGCGAAAGTGGGAGATGCTAAATATAACTTGTCACTAGGCAGATTTTCAAGAGTAGTTAACAGAAAGGTAGGACAGAGCACATGGTGAGCACATGGCAGCATGTGGCAGAGAAAATGGCTGCCATGAATACAAAATGGATTCCGCGAAATGTTCACAACAGTTACTAAATACAAGATGTCTTCTGCTAATGCATAATCTAATCGCTGCTAAACTACAACAGACGACCCTTTCAGCATTAGCTGAAGACATTCGTCTTTCTAGGATAATCTAAATATTCATCTTGTATATTTATGCTCATCATTTCAGCTATTTCCTTATCTAACATATATTTTGCTTTCATTTCTGTAATGTTTCTTTTGGTAGGCATACAAGCAGTAATACACATGGAGCAGAACATTGGACCACACTGAATACAGATACAGCATGTGAAAAATATTGCAATCATTACACAAAGGATAGTCAGTAGTTTCCAGCCCCAGGCGGAAACAAGAGCCCAAAACCATCCAGAAAAAGTCCAAGTACCAGACTCTGTGTGGATTTCTGCAGCAATTTTATGCAATTTAGATATTGCATCATATACTGAAGGTGAGTGATCGGGAATAAAAACACAGCAACTACTACCGATGATGCGACATGCACCACCTCGGTCAGCTAATATCACATCTAGTACCATATGATTTTGGAGCGCTACAATCCTCGCAATTTGGAGCTCCTCAGTAATATTCCCAAGTGCCAGAGCTGCCTGATTGGTAACAGCTTCCACAACCCTAGTCAATCGTCTCACTTTCCTACTGTTTAACGCAGCACCCACAAAGGGGAATAACCCTAAATTGAAATCAACATATTGTTGCAGGCTAGTATCCGTTTGGTCTCCCTCATTTGTACTTATTGCCCTTTTATATCTATTTTTAATGATGTCATTGAACAGTTAAAAATCTCTGTGATACGGTGCAGGGGCCAAAAACACAGGGGGTAATAGAAAAGATACATAACACACACCTGACCACCCAACAGGTAGTTGGTAATATCCATAGTTACCACAAACAAAATATGTATTATGTGAAGCTGTAAAACTACTTTTATTTACAACCTCAATAGTTAAAATCAAGGTACAATCGCTTATCCCTACTAGAATTTGCCCAATGCTACGTATACATAAATCTGCTTTAGTTTTTGTAACAGAAATCACAAACTGGTCTTTCTTGTCAGAGTCTCTTGTATTTGTGAAGACGTATGGTATTGAAACATTGTCCGGTTGATACTCTTCCTATTCCCATTTAGTTCCTTTGGCTTGGGGATACCCATCTTTGTCTTGGTAGCATACTTTATTAAGGCGAAAAAGAAGTCCGCCCTCTGTACGTTTTCCAGATGCAAACAAAAGCGTGTACCAAGTTTGACAAGGACCATTGTGTGAAAAACGAAGAGGAATGAAAGGTGTTCCTCCTTTCTTTTGATGCGCAGGTATCATTCCACATACCCAACATTTAGTAGTATTTGTAGCATTATGAGTATGATGCAACATCTGAATGAAAGTATTATTGAAGTACGATTGACGGTGCTTCTGCTCCTGATAGGGAAGCGTAAAGTAATAGTGATCCTCTGGTACTGGAGTAGTGGCAACAAAAAACTCACAAGCAGGAGCCTTCTTTTCAACAAACCAGGTGATTATTGCTATAACCACCAAAACAACAACAAACCCCATAGTACGAATGATCAGTTTGTTATTCATTTTAGCAACAGTGATAATCGACCCTTTTAGAAATGAATTAAAAACAATCGTTGGAGCTCTTATCCCTGGGCAGCCGCTGATTTCTTCACCACGGGCCAAGATGGGTGTCACTACTCTAATGCATGGCTGATCCCCCCCCTTGCCACATTGGCTCTCCGTTTCACCGTTTTTTCAAAACATTTTCAGATTCTTTCCTCGGTCTCAAATTATATCGCGACACTCCAGAAGTCATATGGTCCGGGAAGACTTCTGCAGATTCGTCAGGTGATATAGCACGGCCTTTCTCCGTAGTCAAAATCTCTCGATGATCGGTCAGCACAGCAGGTTCCACCAGGGTAGGTAACACTCTCTTGCAGTGAGTACTATGGACCCAATTCTTTCAGTTCGTCACTCGAACTGCTGTCCTTGTCGCAAGGAGCACCTGTTCTGGGCCTCGCCACCTTGGTTCCAAGCTGCTTGATCTTTCAAAGGACTTAATCATCACCTGGTCACCAGGTCGGAGTTCATGGCCTTCACCTGTAGATCTGTCAGGAAGTGCTTCTCGAACCTGTTGATGAATAGAAACCAAATTGTCGGTTAACTGTGCCAAATAATCATTCATCAGGACACAAGGTACATCATATACAGAATTTGGCTTAGGAACTCCCCAAATATTCATTGGCCTTCCGAGTACTATTTCATAGGGGGTCAGGCCTGTTCGAGAGTGTGGCACTGACCTAATAGACAATAATGCCAATGGTAATGCATCCGGCAGAGTTAAGGATGTGGAAGCCTGTATCTTCGCTAACTTCAGCTTCAAAGTAGCATTATACCTTTCCACCAACCCTGCTGATTGTGGGTGGAAAACCGCATGGAACTTCTGTTTGATCCCTAAGCCTTTCAGGACATACTTAATAACTTCCCCAACAAAATGAGATCCGTTATCATTCCATAAAAGTCTGCAAACACCAAACCTAGGGAAAAATTATTTCAAAAGCACCTTCGCTGTGGTAATGGCAGTATTATCCTTTGTGGGGTACGCCTCTATCCATTTACTGAAGGCACATACCACCACCAAGACATACTTTGAATTGTTGCAGCGTTCAAGCTGAATATAATCCATTTGTAGAACTTCAAAAGGTGCAGTTGGTGTAGCAAACCCTCCCGCAGGAGTATGTGTCCCTTTTCCAGGATTGTATTGTAAACAGATCAAACAAGACTGTACTACTCTCTTAGCTGTACTGGAAATTTCTGGATGCTCCCAAACTTGCGTAAGCAACTTCGTTATTGTTGAAGCTCCAACATGTGCCAGCCCATGTGCCATCTGAACCATAGGTTGTACAAAAGCTATAGGCAATTTCCATTTATCCATCTGCTTATTCCACCAACAGCCCTCATCATCCAATTCTCCATCTTCAGACCATTGCTCACGTTCTTTCACAGAAGCAGATTTCTGTATATCTAATACGTCTTGTCTAGCATTATGCCAACGTTCAGCTTGTGACTTCATAACATACATAGAAGTAGTACTTCGCTGCATCGCAGTCTCACGTGCAACACGGTCCGCAAGAGCATTACCTTGCCCTATCTTATCGGTCACTTTCTTGTGTGCACTACATTTCACAATAGTTAGTTTCTTTGGATATGTCAATGCAGTCAAGAGGTTATGCACTAATTCTCCGTGCATTAACTGCATCCTGTGGGATGTGAGAAAGCCTCTCTCCTTCCAAAGCAAACCAAAATCATGAGCCACTCCAAAAGCATAGCGGCTGTCTGTATAAATGTTCACACATAAGTCAGTACTAAGCTCACATGCTCGTGCCAAAGCTATTAGTTCAGCTGCTTGAGCTGACTTCTGTGGTATACGAGCTGTCTCCACTACCGTGTGTATTGTGGTGATTGCATATGCAGCTGAGGTCGTACCATCTGGCAACTTCAAACAAGACCCATCAACCCACAATTCCCCGTCTACATCTGGAAGGGGCGTATCTTGTAAATCAATACGACCCTTTGTCTGTTCTTCGGTAAGAAATATACAATCATGTGTTTCTTGTGACTGAGGCTGAGTCACCGGATATGGCAACAAAGTGGCTGGATTTAGTGTTGCACATCTCTTCAGTGTAATGTGAGGAGCCAGCAATGTCAACTCATATCCTGTTACACGAGCGCTAGTTAAATGTTGTGTCTTTGTTTGATTTAAAAGAGCATCAACCGCATGGGGTACTAACACCAACAGCTTATGTGACAAAACTATCCCTTCACTCTGACATATTGACACAGCTGTTGCGGCAACTGAACGAAAACACCCAGGCAACGCTCGAGCGACAAGTACTGCTGAAAAATATGCACAGGGACGCTGCTTATCGCCATGTGTCTGTACTAAAACTGACAATGCACATCCATCTTTCTCATGTACGTAAAGTGCAAAAGGCTTCATGTAATCTGGAGTACCTAACACTGGTGCTGAACAAAAGGCTTGTCGTAGCTGCCGGAAAGCACTCTCACATTCATCTGTCCAGGGGAGGGGCATTGGAGTATCTTTAGTCAAAAGTGCTAGCAAAGGTTTGACAATGTGTGAAAACCCTAATATCCATTGCTTACAAAAAGAAGTAAGACCAAGGAATGCACGAACATCTTTCTGAGTAGAGGGTACTGATGTGTCTAAAATTGCTTGAATATGATCTGATGTAAGTGCACGGCCCTCCTTAGACAAAAGGTGACCTAAATAGGTTACCTTTGGTCTACAATATTGCAATTTCTTTCGTGACACTTTATGATGGTGTGAAGCAAGAAAAGAAAGTAAGGACAAAGTGCACTTTTCAGATTGCTCAGGGGTATCAGCCGCCAACAAAATATCATCAACATATTGTATGAGAGCCACACCTTCAGGCAAAACAAAAGAATCAAGTTGTCGTTTTAACGCTTGACTATAAATACTTGGACTCTCCGTATAGCCTTGAGGAACTCTGCAAAATCTAAATGATCGTTTATTCAAAGTAAAACCAAACAAATATCGGCTGTCAGGATGAATAGGGATCGAAAAGAAAGCATTCTTCAAGTCTATCACAAAGAACGTAGTTGCTGTCGGGGGAACCAAAGTAAGAAGTGTCGTGATGTCAGACACCACAGGATATTGTGGTATCGCAATCTTATTGACTTCTCGTAAATCAATAATGAATCGGTAAATCCTGGTATCAGTATCCTTTTTCAGAATAGGAAGAATCGGACTGTTACAAACATTATACAGAACTTCCTCGACAACTCCAACTGCAATAAGATCATGCACAATTTGTGTGAGTGCTTCTTCGCCCTCCTGTGAAATTTTGTATTGCGGCAAACATGGCAATACAGCTCCCTCCTTGACACTATTATGTACCGGTGGAATAATCATTTGTCCCACATCAGTATCTGAAGTAGCCCACAAAGTACTAGGGAGTGAAGCTAATGCAATATCCTCTTTAACAAGACAAACTCTTTCCATCACAGGATGATTATCATTTAAAATAACACGCACCCCTTCAGGAGAGCATCGTATTGTAGCCCTGAAATATTGGAGCATATCAAGACCCACAATATTGTCTGGTGTATTTGGAGAAAGCAAAAATGGACATGGAGCAGTAAATTTATCAACATGGAATGCAAGTGGTTGTGACAATGGGCTAGGGGAAGGTGTTCCATCGAAACCTATCGATGTAATGGTTAAGCCAGACAGGGGAGCCCTTGGAATCAATTGTTTAGACAAGGCGCTACGAGTAGCTCCTGTATCAACCAGAAACTGATCAGTAGAACCCAAAACATGTGCTGTAACATAGGGACCCCTCTGATCTACTGGAACTTCAACTGATTCCTTACCCCATCCTAGGCAATCCTATGAATAAGCAGAATCTTGGAAATCAGGCTGCACATGGTTAGACATCTGGTATTGGTTCCGTCTATCAAAAGTGTTAAACCCATCCTGCCCTCATACATTAACATCAACCCTAGCATGATGATTCATGCTTCTTCTAGGTCCTGAATATCCTGAGCGACTTCTCGTTTGTCCCCGACCACGTGAACACTGCTGAACACGTAGTGCTGGACAATCAGCAGCCCAATGCCCAAATTTCTTACTATACGCACACTGATCAACAGACAAATTCGAACGAGTGTGAGAAGAACCATAAGATCCACGTCCACCTCTATCACTACCTCTAAAAGGTGGACCATAAGCTTGAGCCAACATAACCTTCGTCTTTAATTCTTTAATCTTTTTATCCTTGCTACCTTTTGCTTCTAATTCCTGATGTTCATAATACTGAGCCATAGTCAAAAGAGAAACCGGAGTAGAGGTAGTCCATGAACTTTCACTAGCTTTTAGACGACTAGCTATTCCTGGTAACAGATTTGCGACATATTTATCGACAAACAAATGTCTGCCCGTATCATCTGACAATAACTGACCGCTAAAATCATGAAATGCGTCTTCAAAGTGTGTAAAGAAATCAGAGACCGATTCATCTGCCTTTTGCTTACAAGACGCTAAAACAGTCCAATCTATATTTTTAGGGTGAATAATCGTTTTTAACTTAACTAATATGGCTTCAGGAAGATCTAGAATAACTGATATGGCTTTTTTGCAGGTTCCCTATCCCCGTCCATCTCTTCTAATTCTTTCCATGACGCCCCAAAATTTGCACGATCATCAATTTTACGAACAGTTCTCCACATATCTGGCGGTAATATCAATCCGAAAAATAAATCAATGTCAGCCAAAGTCATAGTACAAGAACTAATTGCTCCCTCAACTTCCTCATAAAAGGCGGCTGGATTTTTTCGCGGGTCAGGTAATGCTGTTTTAAGTGCCATTACATCTGCCCTATTCCAAGGAGTATACACCCAATTATAAATAAAATAACCCTTAGCATCAACAGAAGTTTTATCATCACTTGTACCCAATCCTTTAGGAGGAACATACAAAGGCGCGGCCTCCCGCATTGGTTTCGCGTGAACTATCATAGTCTTATCTCTTCCAAAGATGGAAGCTTGCACCCCACCGGTCTGAGATGTTCGTGCAACTACGTCCACAGCCCTTTTCTCCTCTTGCAAACGGACTGCCACAACACATAATTTCACCAAACGCCTGATTGCATCAGCCACCTGGGAGAAAACAAAAAGACCATCACGCATATGCCTCAGTAAAATATAGCTGCTCCTTTTCCGTCCACCCTTTCATGTTGTCTAAAAGTTCAGAAGCAGAGACAACACTACGAATTGTTTTACGAGCAATAGATCTAAGCTCAGACGCACAGTCAGCAGGTATATAGAGCGACTGTCTCGCATCTTCTGTTGCTCCGAACTGGAGACCTCAGCTAACTCATGAGGGGCAGAAGGAACGACATACGGAGGTGGAGGGCGATCTAGTAACAAAAAATCATCATGTGGTTTATTAAGGATAGGATAGAGAGGTTGCCTAATGGTGTATTGGCCAGTTACCTTCTTTCTCTTCCAGCTCCTTTAAGTCATTTATTTCTTTCTTTCTCATTTCCAATGCTTTCACATATACATTCTTCTGCTGCTCTTTCTCAAGCAAGGCTTGCTCACGCTTCACTCGTCCACGCACTTCTTTCTCCCACATTCGTACACAGTCAAACATATCTTGCCTAGACTTTCGCTTACACATACATTGTTCCACATACTCAATCTTTCGCAAATCAAATGACCCATGCATAGGCCAACGTAACTCAGGATCCACACGAGTGTATTTATTCCATAATGTGCTGTACATTATAGAAGAAAGACCATGTTTAGCATACATATCTCTATTGGGTGTCCCCGCTGGGGGTGCCGGTTGCGATTCTTCCAGTCTTAAATTTGTACCATTACAAAAGCAACACATCCTACGAAGTGCGCTAAAAACAGGCATGCCAAAAAATAGTGCAGAATATGCAATATTATAATCAAAGTAGCACTTAAGGTGCTGTTCAAATCAAAATTAAATTGGAGAGAATTCTCCTCATTACCTGCCTATATAAATTGCAATTTATATATCAATTCAAAGGACACAAATTGACTAGTCACCCAAAACACGAGAGCCACAGTAAGTAGTTTTAAACTACATTGCCAAACAAAGGCATCAAAACTCACAGCAAGTGCCGTAAAACGGCTCTTACCAATCACAGGGTGTCCAGGTTCCAACTGCCAAGTTCTAAAATCGACCAAATGGTCACTGCATGACAAATGAACAAAAAGGATCTCAGTCGAGGACCGGCGCCACCTGGATGGTCAAATCAGAAAGAAGGGAAAAACGCCATGGTTGCCAAGACTTGGGTCTCCTCAGGCGTTGATCATCCGCAGCGAGGTCCCAATCCTTCGTCACAACCAATCCGTTGGGCATCCGAGTCACCGATGAGTCCCTGTTGGGGCGCCAATTTGTTGAAGTAAGCCTCAGCAAGGCCTACTAGTGCAAGGGGTTCACCTTTCTCTACACAAAGTCCTCAGACCATGGTGGAAGAAGTTGGCACAGAAACTGAAATAAAAGACAAAGGGGGTGATTCTCACCCTGGCGGGCGGCGGAGGCCGCCCGCCAGAGTTCCCCCTCCAAAATACCGCTCCGCGGTCGAAAGACCGCTGAGGGTATTTTGGGTTTTGCACTGGGCTGGCGGGCGACCGCCAAAAGGCCGCCCGCCAGCCCAGTGCAAAACACCCTTCCCACGAGGACGCCGGGTCAGAATTGAGCCGGCGGAGTGGGAAGGTGCGACGGGTGCAGTTGCACCCGTCGCGAATTTCAGTGTCTGCAAAGCAGACACTGAAATTCTTTTTGGGGCCCTCTTACGGGGGCCCCGCGACACCCCATACCGCCATCCTGTTCCTGGCGGGAGAACCGCCAGGAACAGGATGGCGGTATGGGGTGTCAGAATCCTCCATGGCGGCGCAGCTTGCTGCACCGCCATGGAGGATTCATTTGGGCAGCGGAAAACCGGCGGGAGACCGCCGGTTTTCCACTTCTGACCGCGGCCGAACCGCCGCGGTCAGAATGCCCAGCGGGGCACCGCCAGCCTGTTGGCGGTGCCCCTGTCATTTTAGCCCTGGCGGTCTTGGACCGCCAGGGTTAGAATGACCCCCAAAGTTTATTAAACCTCATGAGGTGGTACTACAGTTCAAACAGCACCCTTCGGTAAAGTTTGAAGTAGCACACTGAGCTGAGAGAGCATGGTCCTTTTATACCCACGCAGGGGCTAAAAGGAGGTGGAACAATTATAGAAGCAAGACTTGCATACATGTAAGGTCATGTGGAAATGCACAGTCGACAGGTAGGAGGGGCTGACAGTTTTCAAGGACTAACAGCTGCAGACCTTACTGAGCATTTGCGAAAGTGGGAGATGCTAAATATAACTTGTCACCAGGCAGATTTTTAAGAGTAGTTAACAGAAAGGTAGGACAGAGCACATGGTGAGCACATGGCATCATGTGGCAGAGAAAATGGCTGCCATGAATACAAAATGGATTCCGCGAAATGTTCACAATAGTTACTAAATACAAGATGTCTTCTGCTAATGCTTAATCTAATCACTGCTAAACTACAACAGGTTATTCATCATTATTGAGATTTGGATTTTGTTTTTCGAAATGGCAATTGTAGCAAGAATGATGTCCCCTTAAGCCCAGAAATGACTTTCCCAGATCCTGGATCCTGCTAGTAGAGTTGGGTATGTTCTTGACGTTCTAGTGGCAGTGTGAGAAAGATAGGTTACGCTCGCACAGCTTATGCAAATTGCATGTGAATTGTGATCTATGTGAGGGGTAATAGCGAGTCTTAGTACTCCGGATTAAATTTTAGTAGGAGTGTGCATACTCCGTAGTATGAGAGTAGGGAAGTCGTCAAACTTCATATGTGTGTGGTGCTTTGTGCTAAAAAATTGTCCACGTGGTTGTTGATTTACGGACCCTGTGTGGTCAAAGACTCCGGAGTATATTGACAAGTGTAGGAGACACTTGGTTACATGTTGTAATCTGTCCGGTTTAGTAGGTTGATTGGGCATGGTCAACAATTCGGTGTGTGAGTTAAGGTGGGTGAGAGAAAAATTTCGACTGAGATTTGGCGAGTCCTATGTGCACCAGGACAAACCCATTGATCAGTTGAGAGTAAGATTTGCGAGTCGAATTTTGCTTGTGAATCTGGGAGACCGAGAAAGAGGAATAGCTGTATGAGCGAAAGGACCATCATTGAAAATCCGTAAGGTCTCCGAAGCGATTGTGTTACCTTTCTGTAGTAAACCAGCAGATTTATTTTGGAGTTTTTGGATTTTGGTTAGTGCTTGCAATATTTTGCATCACTTTGGGAGGTTTAGAGATCTAAGAGGACGAGCCGCAAGACTTTGTCAGCCGCAGTATGTGTGAGTGTGACGTCAGTGGAGCTGCGCTGGGATAGGTTGGTTAGTGAGAATGGTCACGCATGGATTGGCTGCCGTCTGTAAGAGGCAATTAGTTGAGTATGTGGGTGAAGGGAATCTTGGGAGTAAAAGTAATTTCCTGATTTGACTCAAACACAAAAAAGATAGAAAATATGAGGTTTTCCAAAGCATTTAAGAGTGACCTAAAGGGAGATACTTATATTAAAGTGACTGAGGGGGAGCCTACCCCACATGAAAATTCTCCGGATTTTATTGTGATGGAGGTGTGAGGTGTCGCGCCATGTCTTTAGTTAAAGCAATGGTGCAAACTGACAGAGAAACATGGAGTTTTAGCATTTCCTGAGCATGGGACGTTTCATTTGGGGATTTTGGATCAGTTGCGAATGGCACTGTATGACACAAAGCCCTTTCCGATGCTGGCACAGTTAGAAGCATTAGCAGTTTGGGAACTGATAGCGAGACAGCAGCAGGAAATAAAGTTTCAAAGGAGGATAAGAAAGGTAGAGAAGTCTCCAGCAGAAGCAAGATGAGATTGGGAACAGAAGAAGTGGAGAACAGTGACATTGAAGGATGTTAAGTTGTTTCCTGCTATCACAGAGGAAGATGAAACTGAAGGGAAAAAAGAGACTAGCAAAAGTGATAAGAGTTTGTCCAGGAGTAAAGATGTGAAGAAGGCTTCCATAGTAGAAGAAAACTCAGATGACGAGGATCTTATTTCTCAGATACTGAGGGACCGACCTCCACCATATCTGGTGCATGAAGGGGGTCCGAGTACTAGTCCTGCTCCAACTGCCCCAGCACAGGCAATGGGGAGAGTGAGTCCAAGACAGGTTGATAATGGACAGGTGCAAAGTGCGGTACAGAGTACTCCTAACACGTTGGCTGCTTCGGTGGTCCAGGCACAGATGCATCTGCCACTGAGACAGAGAAGTTATCCTGGAGTGCTGATTCTTGAGACAACTTCGAACTTAGTGGTACCTTCGTAGCAAGTGGTTCCGAGACCATTGTTGGTCCAGACTGAGCCGACTCTAATATTGATGCCCCCGGCACAACCACAGGGTATGCCAAGGTTTACACCATTGACAGGGACACAGTCAGATTTGTTTCCGGTAATGAATCAGAGTATGGGAATAACCCTTCCACAAAATGCAGGAGCTAGAGCAGCCCCAGATGCAATATAGCTGCTGATTACTGTTGGTCCAGCTGTACCATTGTTGCGCAGAAGAAATCAATCACAGGAGAACAGGGTGAGATGTCACAGATCCTTGTGAGGAGGAGGGGGTGAGAGAGCATGTGCAGGTAGTTTCTTCCATGGATCAGACCTTTGATGGATTGAGGTCACTAATGGATCTCAGTCCACTTGTCGCACTTCCCAATGCTGTAAATGGCCTGAGTGTAAGTCAGAGCTTGAAGCTCTTGACACCGCAACCTCCAGGGGCAGTAGTGCAGCAGGTGCCATCACCAAATGCAAGTAACATTACTTTACAAGGATTGACAGCACAGCAGCTGAATGAGTGGTTACATAGTTTGAACACTCCACAGAATATGTCTAAAAGTGAGGAGCCGATTGATCGTGTTAGGTTGAGTATGGAAATAACTGAACTGATCGAAGGATCAATGAGGGTGAACAGGCCGGAATCCTATACGGAGAGGAGCTGAGATACTTATGTCTGAGAATCACGAGAGAGATGTGAAAGATACATCAGAGATTGGCAGACTTAGCAGAAAAACATTATATAAAAATTGGGAAAACAAAGCATTTGAAAAGGAGCTACAGGTTAGATTTTGAGGCAAAAGACTTTGAGGTCAGCCGGAATGAAAGTGCATCTTAAAGAACTATTGCAGGATGCTCAGATTTGGGGAGCATTAGAAAAGTGGAACGGGAGAAGAAGAAGGAAAAACTGAAACGAGATTCACAAGAAGGGTCCGAAAGTGTTAAAAAAGACAAGGATCCGGCAACATTTTTACAAATGAGAGAGATTCCCAGGGGGGCAGTTTGTTCACGTTCCTTGGCACAGGAGTGATATTCTGTCATTCACAAATGATTATCCAAAATTGAGGGAGAAACTGGTCGAATGGTATCAGCAGACAGACAGGTTGGTCAAGTTTTCAAAATGTCTGTGGGAAGACCTGAATACTTTATTGAAGATAGTGGTTCCAGCTGATTTGTGGGTTGCGTGTAAGAGAGCAGTAGATTGGCCAACAAGTGATCCAGAAAGGGATAGGACTACAGGTGCACCATCACCTGAAGTAATGAACACTATTATAAGGTGACTGAACTCCTGAAGACGAGAATCTCGCCTAAAAATATTGATTGGCAGGACAGTGTAGGAGGTAAAGCAGTCGATACATGGGTACTAGGAGAGATAGTTGAAGGCGTTCAAGGAGTACAGTGGCAAGGAAGTGATTGAGCTGAAAGACATGTTGCATTCTGTGTTCAGGTTTGTGGAAGGACTGAGAACTGAAATAGGTCAGATGATTAAGATTAATTAGATTTGTTGGCAAGCGAAGCCGATTGATGAGGTGTTGCAATTTGCGAAATACTGTAGTGATGAAATTGAGTTGAAGCAGAAAAAGCTGAAGGAGAAAGCGATGGTGATGCAGATTAAATCAGCTCAAACAGAAGTGCAGGGAATGTTTGTGCAGCAGATACCGCAGCAACAGGGAACTGCCATGTTCCAGCCTCAGATGGGAGGTACGGGTTGTGGAGTCAATATGAATCGCGGACCGGATTTGAGTACTGTAGTGGTTCAGAATGATGTGCAAGGGATGAAGAAGATGTTACTGTGTCACATTTGCGGAGCCAGGGGACATTGGAAGCAGAAGTGTCCGATGATGGTGCCGTTCAGCAAAGTGGTGATGTCAATACATTTCAAAATGTAAGAGTACCAAGAATGAGAGGTCCTAATCCAAATGTTCAGAATAACATGAATCAGATGCAAACTTTTCAACCCATGCAGCAGGTGCAAATGCCTTGTGCATAATTGACACAATTGCAACTAGTGCAGCAGCAGGTTCCTATGGTAACTAGACACCAAATGTAGATACCTCAAGCCCCGATGGAGCAGCAACAGATGATGCTTACTCAATAGGTCATGGGTCAGAGGCAAGACAGAAGTAGTGACACAGTCCACCAATTTCCATTAAACAGTGAGAATAAAATAAATGGTGAATGGATGAGTGACAGTTCAGATGAGGAGCCATGTATGCTTACAGCCTCCTTAAAGGTAGATCAAAGAGGACCTTTTGTGAGAAGGAAGGTAATGGGTCATAAGGTCACATTTTTGGTGGACACAGGAGCTACGCATTCTACAGTGAGGAGTGCAGAGGTTCCAAATTTACCTCTTTCAGGAAGAATGGTTCAGGTTGTGGGTGTAGTGAATAAGTATTTGACAAATCCAATCACAGATCCAGTGCAAGTTGAGATTGGCAACTCCCAGGGACTGCATACGTTTGTAGTCTGTGATTCAAGTCTAGTATCCCTACTGGGAAGAGACTTATTGTGCAAATCCAAATGTTCGCTCACTTGTTCAACTGCTGGAATAGAGATTCAGACAAATAGTGATAATGAGGAAGAACTAGTTCCAGAAACTGGGTGTGAAACTGCCAATGAGGAGTACCAATTGATTGAGTTTTTCCCGATGTTTACAGTAAAAGAGCTTCAGTCTGAAATGCAGGGAACAGTACAAGAAAACGTATGGGATGTGACAGGTAAAGAAATGGGTTTGATCAAGGGAGTGGAGACGATTAAGGTTACTTTGAAGCCGAATGTAGTGTTTCCACAGCTTCCACAGTACAATATGGCACAAGATGTCTTGATGAAAGTGGCACAGATAATTGGAGATTTTGTTAAGCAGGGAGTCTTGAAAGAACGTCTGAGCAGCCCATGTAATTTACCGATAATGGGTTAGAAGAAGCCGTGTGGGAAGGTGCGGATTGTACAGGATTTGAGAAAGGTAAATGACATGGTGGTCAAGTGCTGTCACGTGGTGCCAAGTCCAGCAGTAATAATGTTCCAGATTCCATGTGATGCAGAATGGTTCACAGTGGCTGATTTGACACAAGTTTTCTTTTCTGTGCCTCTTCATGAGGATATTCAATTTCTCTTTAGTTTCAAATTCCTAGACAAAGTCTACAGCTGGTGCAGACTATCTCAAGGGTACACAGAGTCACTAGCCTTGTTTAACCAGATCTTGAAAAAGAACTTGGAGTCATTGGAATTGCCATGTCAGTCAACTCTGGTACAATACATTGATGACTTGCTGATTGCATCCAAAACAAGGGACGAGTGTAAGTACGACTCGATTGCCCTATTGAATCATTTAGGAAAGTTTGGTCATAAGGACTCACTATTGAAGTTGCAGTACTGTCAGAAGGTAGTGAAATATTTGGGTCACCAAATTGAGAAAGGGTCAAGAAGGATTTCCAGAGAAAGAATTACGATGATATTGCAGAGAAATCCCCCAACTTCAAAGAGAGATGTCATGATGTTTCTGGGAATGGTGGGATATTGTCGTCAGTGGATTCTGAATTTTGCTGAGATTTCAAAGCCATTGCAGCAGCTGACACATAAAGATGTAACAATCCCATAACATTAGATCAGGAACAGATGAAAGCATTCACTGAGTTGAGAGAGACTTTGTGCAGAGCTCCAGTGTTGGGTATGCCTGATTACACGAAACCTTTCATAATGTTTTGTCATGAATGTGATGTATGTTCTTTGTCTGTCTTGACACAGGTCCATGGAGGTGCTTATAGCCCAGTAGCATATTTTTCAGCTACCTTGGACCCGTTGCAGCAGCTTTACCGGGTTGTTTGCGTTCAGTTGCCGCAGTTGGTCAAAGTCTTTCACAATGTGAGGGAGTGGTGATGGGATATCCCCTGATGGTAATGGTACCTTACTCAGTTGAGATTTTACTGATAAGGGCGAAAAACTCAATATTTGACTGGTGCCAGACTGACAAGGTATGAGCTGAGCATTCTAGGTGCTCCAAATGTAACACTGAAAGGATGTACAGTGCTGAACCAGGCAACTTTACTTCCAAGTGATCCTGTTGAAATTGAAAGAGAGGAAGACTTTGAGCATGATTGTCTTGAGGTAACTGAGTTGTGCACAAAACCGAGACCTGATATCAGAGATACTCGATTGGAAGAGAATTACCAAATTGTCTTTGTTGATGGCTCATGTCTAAGAGATGGTACAGGAACATTGAGAGCAGGCTACGTCGTGTGCACAATTACAGGTATCTTAGAAGCTTCTTGGCTTCGAGGAGTATATTCTCAACAAGTAGCAGAATTGGTTACTCTTACTAGAGCATGCCATGTGTCTGCTAGACTGAGAGGTACTATCTATACAGATAGCCAATATGGATTTGGAATTGTTCATGATTTTGGTCAATTGTGGTCACAGAGAGGTTTCCTGACCTCTACTAGTTCACCAGTGACAAATGACGAAAGAATAAAAGAGTTGATGAACGCAATACAATTGCCGTGGTGAAACGCAGTGCACATCTAAAGTCACAGGACTATGGCCCTCATTACACCCCTGGTGGTAAATCCTGCTTTCTGCTGTGCTGAAGACCGCCAACATACCGTTGCGGCAGCGGAATTCCGCTACAGGTATCACGACCAACAGCTCAGAATCCACCACAATACAGACACCCACACAAGTCTGCCACACCAAAGGCCAGTGATAAACTGGCGATACCAAAACCTACACCGCCACGCCAACAAGAATACGCCCACACTATCACGACCCATGAATCAACGCAGCAGTCTTCCAACCGCAGTAATCCATTGGCGCTACACACCGCCGCGCTCAAAATATACACACATTTACAAAACACAACTACATTAGACAATTCGAAATACACACACCTGATACACATACACACACCACACCCACACACCCAATTCTATATAAAGCACACACCCACATTACCCACAAACCTTTACAACCAAAAATCTGAAAGAAGGCCAAAGAGAGAGATTAGCTAACACAACACCAGCATCCACAGACACAGAACACCGTCACCTTTACAACATCCACGCACCTCAAACAACACACACCAACACATCCCCTCATACATCACAACAGACAGCACCTCACACATCACCCACACCACAACATGGCACCTCAAAGACACCCCAGGTTTTCAGAGGAGGACCTCAGGGTCATGGTGGAGGAAATCATCTGGGTAGAGCCACAGCTATTCGGATCACAGGTGCAGTATACGTCCATTGCAATGAAGATGGAGTTATGGCGGAGAATTGTCGACAGGGTCAACTCAGTGGGACAGCATCCAAGAACACGGGATGACATCAGGAAGAGGTGGAACGACCTACGGGGGAAGATACGTTCCGTGGTATGCAGATACCAGATTGCTATACAGAGGACTGGCTGTGGACCCCCACCTTCTCCCCCACAACTAACAACATGGGAGGAGCAAGTCTTGGCGATCATGCATCCTGAGGGTCTCGCAGGAGTAGCAGGAGGACTGGACTCTGGTAAGTCAAATCTTTACTACCATATCCTCCACCCCACCTGCATGCCATCACATACTCCCACTCTTACCCTCACCCCATCACTCCATCAAATCCATATGTTCCACAATCACAACACACACATCTCAATACCAAGGCCCTGCATGCAACACCATGCATGGACCACCGTCACCAAAGCATGTCCAGTACAGAAACCCACACAGACCTCAGGAGTAGAGGGTACCGCACCCAATGCACAAGATGGCACACACAGATACTAAAATTATTCATTTACACCCCAACAGGACCCATACCCAATGTCACCGGACAGGAGGTGCCAAACTTATCCAGTCCCCCCGCAGAAGAGGCCCACAGTGATGACAGCAGCTCTGCACGCCTGGATCAAGATGACCAGCCCGACCCATCAGAGACCTCGGGGCAGTCGGTTCCCCTGACACAGTCACAAACTACCACAGAGCCTCCCCCCTCAGGAAACACCACCACAGCACCCACCCAGCGGGCCCATCCCTCTGTCCCCAGGACACGTCAATCAGCAGTGTGTCCACCACTACAGGCAACCCAGGCAAACCCACCAACCCAAGACAATCAGGGACCTGGCGTCAGTGGCAGTGGACACATGGTTCAGGGGACAGAGGCACAGGATAACAGGGAAGCTGGGAGAACTGCTGTGCAACAGGGGGAGGACAGGCCCAGGGAACCCACTCTCCACGATGCACTCTCCAACATCATGGGAGCATACCACCATTCCCAGGAGACCATGGGCACGGTACTGGCCAAGTTTCAGGAGACCCAGCGGCTGCAGGAGAAACACTACCTTGAGATCAGGGAGGACTTGAAGTCCATTAACACCACCCTGGTCACCATTGCAGGGGTGCTGAGAGACCTTGTCAACACCATGACGGACACAGTGGCACACAAATGGGCCCCTGACACTAGCTTGGACGATGAACAGCCCTCCACCTCCACCGGCGCTAGTGGACAGCAGGCACCTCCACAGGAACAACAGGCCACCAGCACCCCACCCCCTGTAGAAGGGTAAACAGCCCGCAAAAGGCCCCTGAGATCCAGGCACAAGACAGAGAACATTGCAAGACCCCCGCCAGGAAATAAGACCCTCCGGAAATGTCACCCCTCTGTCCCACTTTGTCATCCTGTCCACCTTAAACTGCCATTGCTATCCTTCCTATGCCCCACTGGACAATGCACCTGTGATACAAATAGACCGGACTCTGCCATGGACATTCCTCCACCATCACCCCAGCCCATTTCACACCCCCCTCCACTTATTTGCACAGAAATAAACACCCTTGAATCACAAAACAATCAGACTGTGCTTTCACAAATGTGTAATTGCAAAATCTCTGGAATATAGCAATGTCAATGTACTCGTTAACACACCAAGTGTAGGAGGCTGGACTGGCTTGTAGTGAGTACCAAGGGGTACTTACACCTTGCACCAGGCCCAGGTATCCCTTATTAGTGTATAGGGTGTCTAGCAGCTTAGGCTGATAGACAATGGTAGCTTAGCAGAGCAGCTGAGGCTGAACTAGGAGACGAGTGAAGCTCCTACAGTACCACTAGTGTCATATGCACAATATCATAAGAAAACACAATACACAGATATACTAAAAATAAAGGTACTTTATTTTTATGACAATATGCCAAAAGTATCTCAGTGAGTACCCTCAGTATGAGGATAGAAAATATACACAAGATATATGTACACAATACCAAAAATATGCAGTATAGTATTAGAAAACAGTGCAAACAATGTATAGTTACAATAGGATGCAATGGGGACACATAGGGATAGGGGCAACAAAAACCATATACTCCAAAAGTGGAATGCGAACCACGAATGGACCCCAAACCTATGTGACCTTGTAGAGGGTCGCTGGGACTGTAAGAAAACAGTGAGGGTTAGAAAAATAGCCCACCCCAAGACCCTGAAAAGTGAGTGCAAAGCGCACTAAAGTTCCCCAAAGAGCACAGAAGTCGTGATAGGGGAATTCTGCAGGAAAGACACAAATCAGCAATGCAACAACGATGGATTTCCAAACGAGGGTACCTGTGGAACAAGGGGACCAAGTCCAAAAGTCACAAGCAAGTTGGAGATGGGCAGATGCCCAGGAAATGCCAGCTGTGGGTGCAAAGAAGCTGCTACTGGGCAGTAGAAGCTAAAGATTCTGCAGGAACGACAAGGGCTAGAGACTTCCCCTTTGGAGGATGAATGCCCGACTCCGTGGAGAGTTGTGCAGAAGTATTTTCCTGAAGAAGGACCGCAAACAAGCCTGGCTAGCTGCAAGTCGTGCAGTTAGGGTTTTTGGATGCTGCTGTGGCCCAGGAGGGACCAGGATGTCGCCAATTGCGTCAGGGGACAGAGGGGGCGCCCAGCAGGACGTGGAGCCCTCTCAGAAGCAGGCAGCACCTGCAGAAGTGCCAGAACAGGCACTACAAAGAGGAGTGAAATGGTGCTCACCCGAAGTTACACAAAGGAGTCCCACGTCGCCGGAGGACAACTCAGGAGGTCGTGCAATGCAGGTTAGAGTGCCGTGGACTCAGTCTTGGCTGTGCACAAAGGATTTCCGTCGGAAGTGCACAGAGGCCGGAGTAGCTGCAAAAGTTGCGGTTCCCAGCAATGCAGTCTGGCGTGGGGACGCAAGGACTTACCTCCACCAAACTTGGACTGAAGAGTCACTGGACTGTGGGAGTCACTTGGACAGAGTTGCTGGATTCAAGAGACCTCGCTCGTTGTGCTGAGAGGAGACCCAGGGTACCGGCGATGCAGTTCTTTGGTGCCTGCGGTTGCAGGGGGAAGATTTCGTCGACCCACAGGAGATTTCTTTGGAGCTTCTAGTGCAGAGAGGAGGCAGACTACCCCCACAGCATGCACCACCAGGAAAACAGTCGAGAAGGCGGCAGGATCAGCGTTACAGAGTTGCAGTAGTCGTCTTCGCTACTTTGTTGCAGTTTTGCAGGCTTCCAGCGCGGTCAGCAGTCGATTCCTTGGCAGAAGGTGAAGAGAAAGATGCAGAGGAACTCTGATGAGCTCTTGCATTCGTTATCTAAGGAATTCCCCAAAGCAGAGACCCTAAATAGCCAGAAAAGAGGGTTTGGCTACCTAGGAGAGAGGATAGGCTAGCAACACCTGAAGGAGCCTATCAGAAGGAGTCTCTGACGTCAACAGCTGACACTGGCCACTCAGAGCAGTCCAGTGTGCCAGCAGCACCTCTGTTTCCAAGATGGCAGAGGTCTGGAGCACACTGGAGGAGCTCTGGGCACCTCCCAGGGGAGGTGCAGGTCAGGGGAGTGGTCACTCCCCTTTCCTTTGTCCAGTTTCACGCCAGAGCAGGGCTGAGGGGTCCCTGAACCGGTGTAGACTGGCTTATGCAGAAATGGGCACCATGTGTGCCCATGAAAGCATTTCCAGAGGCTGGGGGAGGCTACTCCTCCCCTGCCTTCACACCATTTTCCAAAGGGAGAGGGTGTAACACCCTCTCTCTGAGGAAGTTCTTTGCTCTGCCTTCCTGGGCCAAGCCTGGCTGGACCCCAGGAGGGCAGAAACCTGTCTGAGGGGTTGTCAGCAGCAGCAGCTGCAGTGAAACCCCTGAAAAGGCAGTTTGGCAGTACCCGGGTCTGTGCTACAGACCCGTGGGATCATGGGATTGTGCCAACAATGCCAGGATGGCACAGAGGGGGCAATTCCATGATCTTAGACATGTTACATGGCCATATTCGGAGTTACCATTGTGAAGCTACACATAGGTATTGACCTATGTGTAGTGCACGCGTGTAATGGTGTCCCCGCACTCACAAAGTCTGGGGAATTTGCCCTGAACAATGTGGGGGCACCTTGGCTAGTGCCAGGGTGCCCACACACTAAGTAACTTAGCACCCAACCTTTACGAGGTAAAGGTTAGACATATAGGTGACTTATAAGTTACTTAAGTGCAGTGTAAAATGGCTGTGAAATAACGTGGACGTTATTTCACTCAGGCTGCAGTGGCAGGCCTGTGTAAGAATTGTCAGAGCTCCCTATGGGTGGCAAAAGAAATGCTGCAGCCCATAGGGATCTCCTGGAACCCCAATACCCTGGGTACCTCAGTACCATATACTAGGGAATTATAAGGGTGTTCCAGTATGCCAATGTAAATTGGTAAAATTGGTCACTAGCTTGTTAATGACAATTTGTAAAGAGAGAGCATAACCACTGAGGTTCTGGTTAGCAGAGCCTCAGTGAGACAGTTAGGCATCACACAGGGAACACATACCTGTAGGTCACAAACTTATGAGCACTGGGGTCCTGACTAGCAGGGTCCCAGTGACACATAACAAACATACTGAAAACATAGGGTTTTCACTATGAGCACTGGGCCCTGGCTAGCAGGATCCCAGTGAGACAGTAAAAACACCCTGACATACACTCACAAACAGGCCAAAAGTGGGGGTAACAAGGCTAGAAAGAGGCTACTTTCTCACACCAAGGTTACACAGCTGTAGGCCAGGAGTAAACATAATAGAGGGCACAAAATGGGACCCAGATCTGTGAAATGGAAAGCCAAAGTGACAAGTCAGGGTCCATACACAGAGTGAAAAAGGCACATTTATGCTAGCTCCTACAATAGTATGAGATGTAGGAAGCAGTTCCATCTTCTTACCTGTGTCTCATTGGAAGTACTGCATGATGATGTTTCGGTTGTCTACATCTTCTTCTTCTGCCTCCTCTTCTTCACTATCCAAAGGCTCCACAGCTGCCCCAAGACCAACATCAGGCCCATCCTCCTGCAGAAAAGGCACCTGGCCAGGTTGTGCAACATACAGCAGGCAACGATGATCTGGCACACCTTCTTTGGTGAGTAGTATAGGGATCCACCTGTAAGATAGAGGCACCGGAATCTGGCCTTCAGGAGGCCGAAGGTGCGCTCTATAATCCTCCTACTTCGCCCATGTGCCTCATTGTAGCGTTCTTCTGACCTTTTCCTGGGATTCCTCACTGGGTCAGTAGCCATGACAGGTTGGGGTAACCAGACTCTCCTGCAAATATCGAGGGACAACAGTTAGAAATCCTGCAAACATTAGGGAATCTCCCATACCCAGACACAAATGGAACTGTGTGGGGACTTTAGGCTCACCTATTAGCCACACACAGTGCTTCTGGAGTTGCCCCATCACATAAGGGATGCTGCTATTTCTCAAAATGTAAGCGTCATGCACTGAGCCCAGATACTTGGCATTCACATGGGGGATGTACTGGTCTGCCAAACACACCATTTGCACATTCATAGAATGGTAGCTTTTGCAGTTTTTGTGCATCTGTTCATTCCAGCGGGGGGGACAAATGCCACATGTGTACCATCAATGGCACCAATGATGTTGGGGATATGTCCTAGGGCATAAAAGTCACCTTTCACTGTGGGCAAATCCTCCACTTGAGGGAAAACGATGTAGCTGCACATGTGTTTCAGCAGGGCAGACAACACTCTGGACAACACGCTAGAGAACATTGGCTGAGACATCCCTGATGCTATGGCCACTGTTGTTTGAAAAGACCCACTGGCCAGGAAATGGAGTACAGACAGAACCTGTACTAGAGGGGGGATTCCCGTGGGATAGCGGATAGCTGAAATCAGTTCTGGCTCCAACTGGGCACACAGTTCCTGGATTGTAGCACAATCAAGTATGTAAGTGATAATGATGTGTCTCTCTTCCATTGTCGACAGGTCCACCAGGGGTCTGTACACCGGAGGATGCCGCCATCTCATCACCTGCCCCAGTGGACATGCCCTATGGAGGAGAACGGTGAGCAGAGGGTCACACAACACTTAGATATCACAATGTTTCTCGCAAAAATGTTACAAAATCGCCATGTGCCTCTGTCTGTCCGTATTCCTGGCCTAAATAGGTGTGACACCGTTTTTTGGCCTGCCTTGTGGCCCCCTGAAATGGTGGCTGCCTGACCTGTAAGGTGGGACAAGGGGAAATGAGGTAACTGCTCTGACGTTGTACACCGTCACGGTAGGCGGTCGAAGCCCGTGGCGCAATTCAGCATTGGTTAATATTGGCCCTTTGGGTTCCAGGAGCCAATGACGATGTACGCCGGCGGTGACGGTACGCACCGCCGTGGACGTGGCCGCCATTTTCTATCTGTTCCCTCACTTGATACCTGACCTTCAACAGGAGAGGACTTACGCTGCAAGTGCTGCTGTGACCTGTGTCTAGGAGCAACAATGGCTACAGTGTCTGGAGAAAGGGCCCCTGCCTTCACTTTGGAGGAGTTGGAGAAACTGGTGGATGTAGTCCTCCCCCTAGTACACGCAACTGTACGGTCCTCCAGACAAACAGGTGAGTACACTGTGAGCATGGTGGATGGCACATGATTGTATGGAGTGTCGTGGATGGGAGAGGGTGGGGAGGGTTACAGGCCAGCATGTGAGGATTGTGTGTGTGTATGTATGTCAGGGCCAGGGTGGGAGGTTTTTAGGCAATGTGTGAGAAGAACTGTACGGGATAGTAACATCCATTCTAACTTCACATTTTCCTCTAGGCCAGCACCCACCAGAAGAAGGATATTTGGCGTGCCATCACAAAGGACGTCCGGACCCTGGGGTTCTACCATAGATGGAGCACCCACTGCCGGAAAAGATGGGAGGACCAGCGCCGCTGGAGCAAGAAGACGGCAGAGACCCAGCTGGGGATGGCCTCCCAACGTGGAAGTACATGAGAGTACAGTCTCATTTAGCTGACTCTGCGCGCTTTACGAGGTGTCTGGCTGGGGGAAGTGTGCTGTGGGTTCCCCTAGGCCAGGGCGAACTTGGCAGGGTAGGTTCCTTGTTAGGCAGGCTCTGTGGCACTCCAACCCCAATAGTGGTAATAGCCATCTACACCTAGTCAGGCTCCTGTGGGTTCCAGGTGTGCAGCAAATGGGCTTAGGCATCGTCCCCCATGGGCAGGTGATTTTCCTAAGAACTGTTAGTGCATGGCTTAGTGCATAGGGCTGCTCCCTGTGTGTTGTGTCGACCAATGGTAGTGCTGTTGCATGCACTGACCATGTGTATCTTCTGCCTCCCCCCCTTTTTGTTTTGTCACCCTGTTCTTGCATGCATTAGCATCATCTGTCAGAGGAGCAGTGGCACCGGAGCAGGAGGGAGCTGCACCCCACATGGCCCTGGAGGGTGAAGTAATGGAGTCTGAAGGCACCAGTGGGACGGAGGGCGAGGGGAGCTCCACGATGGGGACAGAATTATACACCAGCAACAGCGACTCCTCCTCTGATGGGAGCTCCCTTGCGGTGGAGGGCACCTCAGTGCCCACCGCATCAACAGGCACGGCCGTCACCCCTCCTACCAGCATTGCCCTCCCAGCAGCCCCTCAGCGTGTGTCCCGTGCCCGCTCACCCAGGAGGGTGGGCATCACCTTCGCCCCAGGCACCTCAGCCCCTGCCCCAGTGAGCCCTGCTGCCCTCAGTGAGGAGGCTATTGACCTCCTGAGATCCCTCACTGTTGGGCAATCTGCCATTTTGAATGCCATCCAGGGTGTTGAGAGGCATTTGCAACAAACAAATGCATACCTGGAGGGCATTCATTCTGGGCAGGAGGCCCAACAGAGAGCATTTCAGGCTCTGGCCTCAGCACTGATGGCAGCCATTGTCCCTGTGTCCAGCCTCTTCCCTCCAAGTTCCTCCATCCAGACCCAATCCCCTGTACCTCAGCCTATCCCAAACACACCATCAGACCAGCATGCACACTCATCAACACACAAGAGTGGACATGGCAAACATAAGCACCACACATCCCACAGGCACTCACACAAGCACCATCCCCATGCAGACACAGCAACATCCACTGCCTCCACTGTGTCCCCCTCCTCCACGTCCTCCTCCTCCCTCCCTATCTCATCTCCACTCACACCTGCATGCACTACATCCTCAGCCACTACCTCCATCACCAGCACGCCCATCACCACACACCGCTCACGTGCAAACACCACCCCCACTACCATTCACACATCCCCAGTGTCCTCTCCCAGTTTGTCTGTGAGCCATCCTCCCAAACTACACAAATGCAGGCACACACCCACCCAACAGCCATCCACCTCACAACACCTTCCGGCCCATGCACCTTCACCCAAATTCAGCAAATGTACACCCCCTACAACCACTACCTCTTCCTCCACTGCCAAACCCCCTCCATCTTCCCGTCCCAGTGTGTCTAAGAAACTTTTCCTGGCTAACTTTGACCTCTTCCCTACACCTCCCCCCCATCCTTCCCCTAGGGCCAGGCTTTCCAGGTCCCAGCCGAGCACCTCAGCCACCAAATCCCCAAGCACAGTGGTGCCAGCAACTCCGGTCTCATCGAGTGCGCCACCCATCAGGGCTGCCAGTGTGCCACCTAGCAAGGCCAAGGAGCAGGCCATTCTGCCTGCCAAGGTGAAGATGGTGCCCACATCCCGGAGGGAGAAGCCTCACCTACCAGCAAACAAGGGCTCCTCAAACCAAAAGCGGATAGTGGCAAGACACCAGCGGCAACATCAAAGGTGGGGAAAGGACACAAGCCAAAGAGCAGGTCAGGACAGGGCAGAGTGGCTCCGACTGAGGGACTTGAGTCACCCATTCTGTCAACCACTACACCAACCTGTACGGCGGTGGACACCGCCACCTGCACAGCCACCAGCACTGCCACCTGCACCGCCACCAGCACTGCCACCTGCACGTCTGCTGCCTCAGCAACAGTTCCCAGCATCATCCCCAGTGGGCAGCCATCCGAGGCTGCAGGAGATGTCCTGCTGTGTCCCTCAACAGGTGCAGGCACATGCACCGCCGCCAGCACCTCAGCCACAGACACCGCCGCAACCACCGCCACCAGCCCCGCGATGTGCTCAGACAGTGCCACCACAGCTGACATGGCTATCATCCCCAGTGGGCAGCCATCCGAGGCTGCTGGAGACGTCCTTGACCCTGCCCAGCTTCCATGAGGCATGACTCTCAGCACTGTTTGCACCTGCAGGTGGCAGGCGAAGCCGCAGCAGGCTGGGGTATGTCTCTGCCTCCATGGCATATCATGCTACTTGTTCCCAGCCAACTTTGTGGCACGCACACCCATGTGAGGGAATGGGACCTGCCACACTGCATGTGAAGCACTCTGGGCACCACGCCCCCTCCAGAACTAGTGGAGAATCACATCCACTTCCTCAGTCCTTGGCAGGATGAAGCACTCTGGGCACCAAGCCCCTACAGAACCAGTGGAGAATCACATCCACTCACACAGTCCTTGGCTGGATGAAGCACTCTGGGCACCAAGCCCCCTCCAGAACCAGTGGAGAATCACATCCACTCACACAGTCCTTGGCAGGATGAAGCACTCTGGGCATCAAGCCCCCTCCAGAACCAGTGGAGAATCACATCCACTCACACAGTCCTTGGCAGGATGAAGCACTCTGGGCACTAAGCCCCCTCCTGAACCAGTGGAGACTGTGGCTTTGCACTCCCCAGGATAGGCCAGTGGGCAAACCACCCAGTGGAAAGACTTGTGAGACTGTGGCTTTGCACTCCCCAGGAAAGAACAGTGGGCAAACCACCCACTGGAAAGACTTGTGAGACTGTGGCTTTGCACTTCCCATGATACAGCAGTGGGTATGGAGCCCCCTCGTGGATCCGTGGCGTAGTGCGTTCATCAGGCTGAGGTGCCCGCCTCCCCTACCCGTGAGGTGCCTGTTTCATTTTGATCTGATGCCCCTGCAGTGTTCTATCCGTTTCGAGTCAGGTATCTTGTGTGGGCTTTGCCCATGCATTTTGGGACACTGATCCATCCAACAATGTTTGATTAATATCCGGACTTGTGTACATGTTTTTATATACTGATTTTTGAACTCACACTATCTGATTTTTATTGATTACAATTGTTACAATCATTTAATTTTGTCCTTGCATTCTTCCAGGGGGCGAGGGGGTGTAGATGTAATGTTGTTGCATGTGTTTGTGTGTATGGTGATGTGGGTGAGGGTGGGGGTGGGGGTATTGCGTGTTGCGTGTGTGTGTCACTCTCTTTTCCCTCCTCCCCCCTGTGTTGTAGGTACAGTACTCACTGTGGTCGTTAACGGCGTCTTTCATGCTCCTGACACAGAAGGAGGAAGACCAGCATGGGCAGGACTTTTAGTTTGGGCTCCATGTCATCCTGGTTCCTCGTTGGGTGTCGAGAGGTGAGTGGTTTCCCTTCTGTGTACTTTTTCCGCCATGCTTTTGATCTCATTGGTACCGCCCCGGAAAAGGTGGTGGATAGGCCTCTCATAATAGTGTGGGCAGTACATTGTGTTCCGCCTGTCTGTTGGCGGTTACCGCCGCGGTGTTTGTTTCTACTGCCGTCACGGTCGGAGTGTTAAAGTGGCTGTCTGTGTTGGCGGTTTCCGCCATGGTCGTGATTCAATTTTTTTTCCGCCGGCCTGTTGGCAGAATTACCCCTGCTTTAACACCGACCCCCAGGGTTGTAATGTTGCCTATGTGTCATTGGGAAATGGATTTGCGGATCAAGTTGGAAGGTTTTGCGCATTGAACTGTATATCGTTCAAGGACAAGTGGGAATTGATGTCTTAAGAAGACACTACGGGAGTGATTCTAACCCTGGCGGTCGGTGTTAAAGCGGCGGCCAACCCGCCAACAGGCTGGCGGTAAAAAATATGGAATTCTGACCCTGGCGGGAACCGCCAACACAGACAGCCACTTTAACACTCCGCCTGCCACGGCGGTACAAACAAACAGCGCGGCGGTCACCGCCAACAGCCAGGCGGCAGACAATGTACCGCCCACCCTATCACAACTCACCAATCCGCCACCTTTTCCGGGGCGGGAGCACCGCCGATAAAAACACGGCGGAAACAGACTACGAACGGGAAAACGCTCACCACTACGCACTCCAGGAGGAAGGAGGACAGCATGGAACCCGAATTAAACATCCTACCTGCTCTCGTCTACCTTCTCATCTACCACGAGTACGAAGTCCGGCGCAGACGACAACGGTGAGTACTGCACCTACGACACACGGGAGGGGGGAGGACGAAAGGTTACGGGCACACACATATGCGACCCCCCCCCCCAACTATGTACACACCAATGCAGAGCAACAAGTCACAGTGACACCACCCAAACACCCCAGAAAAATGCTAGGACATAATCAAATTTGGAATAAATATTTATGTACCAAAAAGGTCCTGAAAAATATCGTACAACCATGAAAGATATTCACAAGAAAACAAATGACATACACATCAGTGTATAACTGAAGTAACAAGTCCTGCACATCCTACGAAAT
Organism: Pleurodeles waltl; assembly: GCF_031143425.1. NCBI lineage: Eukaryota > Metazoa > Chordata > Amphibia > Caudata > Salamandridae > Pleurodeles > Pleurodeles waltl. Next base: position 886,668,064 of record NC_090436.1, on the reverse strand, counting down.
CATCATGTCCGTGGGCCAAAGTTTTGAGAAACAAGGGCAAAGCCCACACAGGAGACCTGAGTCCTTTGGAGAGAACACTGCAGGGGCATCAGATGTAAAAACTACAGGCACCTCAGGGGGAAGGGAAGGGGGGGGCACCACAGCCACATGAGTCCACGACGCCAGATCCACGAGGAGCCACCATGCCCACTGTACCATCCTGGGGAGTGCAAAGCCACAGTCTCTCAATGTCTCTACAGTGGGTGGGCTGCCCACTGGACCATCCTGGGGAGTGCAAAGCCACAGTCTCTCAATGTCTCTACAGTGGGTGGGCTGCCCACTGGACCATCCTGGGGAGTGCAAAGCCACAGTCCATCAGGTGGATGACAGTCTCCACTGGTCAAGGAGGAGGCATGGTGGGCACAGTGAACCATAAACAGTGATTGAGACGGCGGTGCCCAGCGGAGCGGTGCTTGAGAAGAAGGGCCCAGCGGAGCGGTGCTTGAGAGGAAGGGCCCAGCGGAGCGGTCCTTGAGACGGCGGTGCCCAGCGGAGCGGTGCTTGAGAAGAAGGGCCCAGCGGAGAGGTGCTTGAGAGGAAGGGCCCAGCGGAGCGGTCCTTGAGACGGCGGTGCCCAGCGGAGCGGTGCTTGAGAAGAAGGGCCCAGCGGAGCGGTGCTTGAGACGGCGGTGCCCAGCGGAGCAGTGCTTGAGAGGAAGGGCCCAGCGGAGCGGTGCTTGAGAAGAAGGGCCCAGTGGAGCGGTGCTTGAGAAGAAGGGCCCAGCGGAGCGGTGCTTGAGACGGCGGTGCCCAGCGGAGCGGTGCTTGAGAAGAAGAGCCCAGCGGAGCGGTGCTTGAGAGGAAGGGCCCAGCGGAGCGGTCCTTGAGACGGCGGTGCCCAGCGGAGCGGTGCTTGAGAAGAAGGGCCCAGCGGAGCGGTGCTTGAGAGGAAGGGCCCAGCGGAGCGGTCCTTGAGACGGCGGTGCCCAGCGGAGCGGTGCTTGAGAAGAAGGGCCCAGCGGAGCGGTGCTTGAGACGGCGGTGCCCAGCGGAGCGGTGCTTGAGAGGAAGGGCCCAGCGGAGCGGTGCTTGAGAAGAAGGGCCCAGCGGAGCGGTGCTTGAGAAGAAGGGCCCAGCGGAGCGGTGCTTGAGAAGAAGGGCCCAGCAGAGCAGTGCTTGAGACGGCGGTGCCCAGCGGAGCGGTGCTTGAGAGGAAGGGCCCAGCGGAGCGGTGCTTGAGAGGAAGGGCCCAGCGGAGCGGTGCTTGAGAAGAAGGGCCCAGCGGAGCGGTGCTTGAGAAGAAGGGCCCAGCGGAGCGGTGCTTGAGAGGAAGGGCCCAGCGGAGCGGTCCTTGAGACGGCGGTGCCCAGCGGAGTGGTGCTTGAGAAGAAGGGCCCAGCGGAGCAGTGCTTCTCCACGGCGGGCCCTGTTCAGCGGTGCTCTTCTCCACGGCGGGCCCTGTTCAGCGGTGCTCTTCTCCACGGCGGGCCCTGTTCAGCGGTGCTCTTCTCCACGGCGGGCCCTGTTCAGCGGTGCTCTTCTCCACGGCGGGCCCTGTTCAGCGGTGCTCTTCTTCACCGCGGGCCCTGTTCAGCGGTGCTCTTCTCCACGGCGGGCCCTGTTCAGCGGTGCTCTTCTTCACCGCGGGCCCTGTTCAGCGGTGCTCTTCTCCACGGCGGGCCCTGTTCAGCGGTGCTCTTCTCCACGGCGGGCCCTGTTCAGCGGTGCTCTTCTTCACGGCGGGCCCTGTTCAGCGGTGCTCTTCTCCACGGCGGGCCCTGTTCACCGTTGCTCTTCTTCACGGCGGGCCCTGTTCAGCGGTGCTCTTCTCCACGGCGGGCCCTGTTCAGCGGTGCTCTTCTCCACGGCGGGCCCTGTTCAGCGGTGCTCTTCTCCACGGCGGGCCCTGTTCAGCGGTGCTCTTCTTCACCGCGGGCCCTGTTCAGCGGTGCTCTTCTCCACGGCGGGCCCTGTTCAGCGGTGCTCTTCTTCACCGCGGGCCCTGTTCAGCGGTGCTCTTCTCCACGGCGGGCCCTGTTCAGCGGTGCTCATCCAGCAGGTCAAGGGAGCCAGACCTGGCCTGGACTCCCTGCTCAGTCGCCCTCGGACCGTGACGTTTCTGGACCCTTCGGGGACGGACTCCTGGCCTCCTTAGTGTCCTTCTTCCCAGCTGGGATGTGGCATGTGGGGTCCACCTTCTCCGCGCTCCTGCTGCCCTTCCGCTCCTTTGATGGGGCTCTCGGGCCCTTGCCTCCCCTAGATTGTGTGGGTGGTGAAGTGGCCGCACATTGCTCCTTGGGGGCAGCCCTGTCGGTCCTCGCACGGCGGCCCTTGTTTTTGCGGGTCCTCTTGCCGGGGGGGGGGGCTGGACGTGTCCTTGCTGCTGATCGATGTGTCACTGCTGGCAAAGGGTGGGCTCCAGAACCCATGCACAACAGTGACACCCGAAGCTGGGCTGGTGGTGGCTGCGGTGCTCTTGGGACTCTTTGAAGATGGATGGGGGAGCTCATCGGGGGGAAAGAGGTCAAGGTTAGCCATGAAAAGTTTCTTAGGGCCAAGGTAAAGGGTAGGAGAAGTGGAGATGGAAGTGGAGGTAGAGGAGGTGGTTGTAGGAGAGTCAGGTGTTCTGTCATTGGGTGAAGGTGCTGGTGCTGTAGGCTGTCGTGAGGTGGATGGCTGTTGGGTGGGTGGCTGCCTGCGTTTGTGTGTCTTGGAAGAGGGGGTGACAGACACAGTGGGAGAGGACACAGGGGACGTGTAAATGGCAGTGGGGGTGGTGACTGCACAAGTGTGGACTGTACTGGAGGGTGAGGTGGTGATGGAAGCACTGGCTGATGTTGGGGTGCATGCAGGTGTGAGTGTAGACGTCACAGGGAGGGAGGAGGGAGACGAGGAGGAGGGGGACACAGGGGTGGCAGTGGCTGTTGGCATGTCTGCATCTGGGTGTTGCTTGGGTGAGTGTTTGTGGGATCTGTGGTGCTTGTGTTTGGATGAGCTGCTCTTGGGTGTTGAGGTGTGTGCAGGCTGGTCTGATGGTGTGTATGGGATAGGCTGAGGGACAGGAGACAGAGAAAGGCTGGAGGCAGTAAGAAGAGGGAGGCTGGAAACAGGGACAATGGCTGCCGTCAGTGCTGATGCCCGAGCAGTGAACGCTCGTTGATGGGCAGCCTGACCCGAATGAATGCCCTCCAGGTACGCATTGCTCTGTTGCACCTCCCTTTGCACACCCTGGATGGCATTCAAAAGGGTCGTCTGCCCAACAATGAGCGTCCTTACCAGGTCAATGAGCTCCACACTGAGGGCAGCAGGGGCAACAGGGGCAGGGGCTGAGGTGCCTGGGGCGAAGGAGACGCGCGCCTTCCTGGAAGAACGGGCATGGAGCGAAGACTGAGGGGCTGCTGGGAGGGCGGGGCTGGTGCGCTGGGTGGCGGCTGTACCTGTAGAGGCGGGGGGCACGGATGTTGCCGCCACCCCTAGGGAGCTCCCATCCGAGGACGTGTCGCTTTCGCTGCTCTCACCAGCGGTCCCCGTCGTGGTGCTCCCCTCGCCCTCCGGATCACTGGTGCCCTCGGTGTCTGTTCCTGGGCCCACCGGGGCCTTGTGTCCTGCAGCTCCCTCGTGCTCCGATGCCAAATCTCCTCCGCCTGATGATGCTAATGCACACATGCACAAGAAGATGAAGAGAAAGGGTGGGGGGAGAAAAAAGAAGACCAGGTTGAGTGCATGCAATGTCAACACCGTTGGCGGAGAGGACAGACACAGGTGCCTAATGCACTAAGCCGCGCATTCGGGGTACACTACTCAGTACTACTGACTAAGACAACAGGCCAAGAGACGTCAAACGCGCACAGGGGAGATGCTGGACCTTCAATGGCTGTACTTGTCACCCTACCGAGGTGGGGGCCGGGGGCACAGGGCCATGCCTAAGGGAGAGGACTACACTACAGAAAGCGCCCTGGCCTAATGTCACCCACAGCCCTCCTCCCCCACCCATACGCCTCCACTGCGCAGAAAGATAGGAGAATGTGCTGATACTCACCCCCTTGTGTCTGCTGTGATGTCTTAAAGCGCCCATCCAATTCAGGGTAGGCCACTGCCAGGATCCTGGACATCAGGGGGGTCATGGTGCGACTGGCACCCCTCCTAGGTTGGGAGGCCATCCCCAGCAGTGTTTCTGCGGTCTTCCTTGTTCCGCGGCGGATGTCCTCCCACCTCTTGCGGCAGTGGGTGCCCCGTCTGTTGTGGACCCCCAAGTTCCGGACTTCCTTGGCGATGGCACGCCAAATCTCGATCTTCTGATGGGCGCTGACCTATTTGACATGTACAGGGTGGAAAGGAGGAAATCATCAATGACCTGCATGTTAGATGTGATTGGCCCCCCCCTCCAACTTTGCCATATGGCACATGCTCTCATCTGTCGGGCGTTGCACTCCTCATTCGGCCCCCACCCCACCAACTTACATCCACCCCAATCCACACAGGCATAGCCCATTCCATGTGCACCCGGTGTACTCACTTGTTGGTCTGGAGGACCGTAGAGTAGCGCATACTGGGGGAGGACCCCATCCACGAGCTTCTCCAACTCTTCAGACGTGAAGGCAGGGGCCCTTTCCCCAGTCGCAGCAGCCATTGTATCTTCCAGACCGAGGTCACAGCAGCACTTGCAGTATAGGTCCTCTCCTGTGGTGATCAGGTCTCGAGTGATTAAGCAGATAGAAAATGGCGGTCACGCCCGCGGCGGTGCGTACCGCGGCGGTGCGTACCGCGACCGCCGGCGCACTTCGTCATTGGCTCCTGAAACCCATAGGCTTCAATGTTAACCAATGCGGCTTTGCGCCGCGGTCTTCGACCGCATACCGCCACGGTGTGCCCCGCCAGCGCATTGACCTCACATCCCATTGTCCCACTTCACAGGTCAGGCAGCCGCCATTTCAAGGGCCTACATGGCTTAATTTTGACTGCGACACACAGGCCTAGGCCTTGCATTGCCACACATACACGCCTTTCAACCCATTGCCATTCTTTAACTGTGCAAGCTGTCTGTACGTACCTGTGGTTTGGCTGACTCTGTGCTCCATGTTGTCCTTCCTAGGCACCGTCCGCTGGGACTTGGGATGAGAAGGAGGAATCCTCGCGTGTACCGACCGCTGGTGGACCTGTCGACAATGGAAGAACGCCATATAATACTTCGATACAGACTTGACCGTGCCACTATCCATGAACTGTGTGCCCAGCTGGAGCCAGACCTGATGTCCCCCATCCGCCAACCCACAGGGATTCCCCCTCTGGTGCAGGTTTTGTCAGTCCTCCATTTTTTGGCAAGTGGGTCATTCCAGACCACAGTGGCCATGTCATCTGGAATGTCTCAGCCAATGTTTTCTAAGATTTTGAGCAGAGTGTTGTCTGCCCTGATGAAACTCATGCGGAGCTACATCATTTTCCCAGAGGAGGGTGACTTGCCTACAGTGAAGGGTGATTTCTATGCCCTTGAACATATCCCCAACATCATTGGTGCCATTGATGGGACCCATGTGGCTTTGGTACCCCTAAAAGACGATGAGCAGGTGTACCGAAACAGAAAAACTTATCATTCGATTAATGTCCAGGTGGTCTGTTTGGCTGACCAGTACATCTCCCATGTAAATGCCAAGTTCCCAGGGTCAGTGCATGACGCGTATGTGATGCGAAATAGCAGCATCCCCTATGTGATGGAGCAGCTACAGAGACAACGTGTGTGGCTAATAGGTGACTCTGGTTACCCCAACCTGCCGTGGCTACTGACCCCAGAGAGGAATCCCCGGACAAGGGCAGAGGAACGCTACAATGAGGCCCATGGGCGTACTAGGAGGGTGATTGAGCGAACCTTTGGCCTCCTGAAGGCCAGGTTTAGGTGCCTGCATATGACCGGTGGATCCCTAATGTACTCACCAAAGAAGGTGTGCCATATCATCGTGGCGTGCTGTATGCTTCACAACCTGGCTTTGCGACACCAGGTGCCTTTCCTGCAGGAGGATGGTCCAGATGGTGGTGTTGTAGAAGCCGTGGAGCCTGTGGAGAGTGAAGAGGAGGAAGACTCAGAGGACGACACAGACAATAGGGACAGAGTGATACAACAGTATTTCCAGTAACACCCAGGTAAGAATCACCCACGCCATTTCACAATTGCTTATAGCCTCCTGCATCTGTACTTTCTGTAGTTCCCACCAGATCTTTTTGAGTAATTTTTGTTTTTCCCTTCCCTTCTCAGTGCTGTATGACTCAGTGCCTGACTTCTGCTTGGTTTGCCCATGAACTACAGCGTATTGACATTGGTATGTTGTCATCACTAATTGACAGAACAGATATTGAACAGTAATATGTAATACATTTGCTAATAATACAGCATGACTCCAAACTGATTTGTGTGCAATATGTGATTTATTTACAGTGCTAGATATTGGTACATGTGATTATAAGGGTGATGGGTGGGGGTGGAGTAATGTCCATGGCAGAGTCCAGTTCTCAGTCTCACAGGTGCATTGTCCTTTTGCCTGTGGAAGGATGGGGCAGAGGCAGTTCATGGTTGGACAGGGTGGCAATGTGGGACAGTGGGAAGAGTTCAGGGGGTATGTCCTGCTGGCGGGGGTCTTGACATCCTACTCTGTCTTTTTTTTGGATCTCAGGCTCCTCTTACGGGGTGGTTGTTCTTCAGCAGGAGGTGGGGTTCTGGTGGCCTGTCGTGGTGTTGGGGCCTCCTGTCCACTTGCGCCGGCGGAGGTGGTAGGCTGTTCCTGGTCCGGGCTAGTGACAGGGGCCCTGTGTGGTGCCACATGGTCCCGCAACGCGTCTTCTATCCTGTTGAGGGCCAGGACGATGGTCCCCATTGCGGTCCCGATGATTCTCAGCTCCTCCCTGAACCCCATGTAGCGTTCCTCCTGCTGTGCCTGGATCTCCGTGAACCTGGCCAGTACCGTCGCCATCGTCTCTTGGGAGTGGTGGTAGGCCCCCATGATGGTGGTGAGGGCCTCTTGGAGAGTGGGTTCCCTGGGCCTCTCGTCCCCCCCCTGTCGCACAGCAGCCCTCCGAGCTGCCCGGTTTCCCCCGGCCTCTGTCTCCTGGACGGTGTGCCCGCTCCCACTGCCCCCAGGTCCCTGTTGTTGTTGGGGTGTTGGGTTAGCCTGGGTGTCCTGTAGTGGCAGACACACCGCTGATTGACGTGTCCTAGAGACAGAGGCATGGGCCCGCTGGGTGGGAGCTGTGCTGGTGTTGGCAGAGGGGGTCGGGTCTGGTGTGGCCTGTGGCTGCCTGAGGGGAACCGACTGCCCAGAGGTCCCCGATGGTCCGGGCTGGTCATCAGGTTCAGTGTCGACAGAGCTGCTGTCCTCACTGTGGGCCTGTTCCGGGGGTGGGATGGACATTTCTGGACCCTCCTGGCTGGTGTGTTGGCGTTCGGGTCCTGCATGGGGTAAGAGAGTTTGGTTATTGTTTCTGTGTGTGCAATGGCGTGCGTGTTATGGGTGCCCTCGTCCCCCAGTGCAGGCATTCCCTTGAGGGAGGTGTTGGGAGGGTAGTTAGTGGGGGGGGGGGTAAGTGCAGTGGTCATGCTTGGGTGATGGGTGTCCATGGATTGTGTTGGCATGCAGGAGTTGGTGTTGGGATGGGTGGGTTGTGCTGGTGAGACATTGTCAGGGAGGATGTGTGCTGGGGGTTTGGGGGTGAGGGTGGGGGTGTGGGTTGGCATGCTGGTGGGGTGGGGGGGATATAGTAGTTGAGATTGGACTTACCAGAGTCCATTCCTCCGGCTACTCCTGCGAGGCCCTGAGGATGCAGGATGTTGAAGACCTCTTGCTCCCATGATGTAAATTCGGGAGGGGTGGGTGGGGGTCCGCCGCCAGTCTTCTGGACCGCGATGTTGTGCCTGGAGACCATCGATCGGACCTTCCCCCGTAGGTCGTTCCATCGTTTGCGGATGTCCTCCCTATTCCTGGGATGCTGTCCCACCGCGTTGACCCTGTCCACGATCCGCTGCCATAGCTCCGCCTTCCTAGCTATACTGGTGTGCTGCACCTGTGAGCCGAAGAGCTGGGGTTCCACTCTTAGGATTTCCTCCACCATCACCCGGAGTTCTTGGTCCGAAAAGCGTGGGTGCCTTTGGGGTGCCATGGGGTGGTGTGGGTGAGGTGTGGGGTGGTGTATGTGATGATGAGTATGTTGGTGTGTGGTGCTTTGTGCTACTATGTGGTGTGTGTGATGGTGTAGTGTGCCTCAGTGTGTATTGCTATGGCTGTGTCTCTCTCTCCTCTCAGTAATTGTGGTCGTAGGGGTTTGTGGGTGATGTGGGGGTGTGTTTTATAGTTGATTGATTGTGTGGGAGTGGGTTGTGTATGTGTATCAGGTGTGTGTATTTGTAATTGTCCAATGTGCCTGTGTTTTGGTGCTGTGTGTGTATTTTGACCGCGCGGTGTGTACCGCCAATGGAATACCGCGTTGGAAAGCCCGCCGCGTTGATTCGTGGGTCGAAATGGCATGGGCGTATTTCTGTTGGCGTGACGGTGGAGGTTTGGTCATCTCCAGTTTATCGCTGCCCGCTGATGTGGCGGCCTGCAGTGGAGGTCGGATTTTTGGAGGTTTGGCCGTTGTGGGTCAGAATGACCGTGGCGGCTTTCCGCGGCCGCGGCGGTGTTATGGCGGTCTTCTGACCGGCGGTAAGTGCCTTTTACCGCCGAGGTCAGAATGACCCCCTACATGTACGAATTTTGCATTAAAAGTGATTGACACAATGGAAGAGCTGAAAACTTTCCAAAGGAATGTGGAAAAGTAGGAAAAACGATTATGGCTTAAAATGAAGTGTGTTCAGAGACAGGATGAGCTATGGGTATCAGCAGAGGGTCAAATTGTTTTGCCAAATAGTTTGCTTTCACAAAAGGCAAGGTACTGTCATGGTCAGGCACACATTGAGAGGGATGCCATGGTTTGTTTGTTCAAAATTGATTGGTTTAACGCCAAGTTTAGACAAACAGCAGAAGCAGTATGCCATTGATGTGTTATTTGTCAGCAATTAAATGTGGGGAAGGGGACCGTGGTGAACTTGAGCCACATTGGAAGAGCAGGAGGTCCGTTCAGAAGAATGCAATTGGATTTCATTGAAATGCCTGGATGTGGAGGTTTGAAATACGTGTTGGTGATTGTGTGCATTTTTAGTCATTGGATTGAAGCGTAGACCACAAGAAGGAATGATAGCTTCCCAGTATCAAAGCTGTTGCTTAGAGAGTTGATACCACATTTTGGATTTCCGATCTCCTGAGAATCAGATAGGGGAACGCACTTCAATAGCAAAGTGATTAAACTTTTGTGTGCAGCACTAAACATTGAGCAGAAGTTGCATTGTAGTTACCGCCCTGAAGCATCAGGACTAGTGGAGCAAATGAATGGTACTTTGAAATCGGGAATTGCCAAGATGTGTGCAGCTATGAATCTGAAATGGCCAGATGCATTGCCTTTGGTGTTGATGTCAATGAGAAATACATCTGACAGGAAGACAGGACTGTCGCCCCACAAGATTCTTATGGGCAGAGCAATGAGATTGCCAGCAGTTCCAGCCAATGCACTTGTCAATATTACAGATGATTTGGTGTGTGACAAATACATTATCAAGTCTTTGTTTCCTTGAAGTAGTTCTAGTAACTCTTTGTCTGCAGACATTGTTATTACCCGCCTGTCAAATACCTTTACAAATTCTTCTACAAAATTACGCCAAATATACAAAAGGGGACTGTCTAATCGGACTAATGGCACTGCCCAAGTAGCTGCATCACCATTCAGATATGATGTAAGGAATGCAATTCTAGATTGTGCATTCGGAAAGGCACTGGGATGACACGTAAAATGTAATTCCACCTGTGTGAGAAAAACCTGAACCTTATTGGGGTCCCCAGAAAATCTTTCTGGTGCAGCTAAAGGAATCTGTGTCGGCACGTTCACAGCTACGTTAGTAGGTGTGGAAAGCGTAGGACGAGACTCAGATTCAGAACCATCCACCTTACTCTGTAACTGGGTTACTGTCTTAACTAAATCGGGTGTAAAATTTTTTGAGTCTGTCAAATCCCTTTGCATTTGAGTGACTACTTGCAAAAGGTTGTCTAAGGTGGCCAGCTCACGTACAGACCAAGAGGAAATTATAAACTCGTGGGCTCACTATTCTGTCACAGTGCCCTTTCCTCTGGATCTGCATGCTGCTGAACAAAAGGCCCACCTCCCGGCGTCACCAACTCAGAAGGCTATTATAGCACAGAGTTATGATGAAGCCAGGCGGGGGGAAGGGAATTAGGGTAGGGAACTGCAGGGAGAGAGATCTGAAAAGAAACGGTTAGAACAAATATGTATACATTCATTCATAACAGTATAACTCACCAATAGACTCTTGAATAAAGGCGTCTCCGTGATATCAGATTGAGACCCTTTGTGAATTGGGCGTAGCCCCTTCTTTGAATCATGGAACAAGAACAAACTGCAAACTCTATACCTAGAGATGGCAAGAGCTTTGGACTATGGTCATACTCTAAATATTAACCATGTAGCAATGATGCATTCATAAGATAAACGTATGATCTCAGCCTAGAAATTCTCAAAGACTTAAATATGTATCTCACATATTATGCTTCCCAAAAAACAATGAAACTATAATTTGCTTATCTCTGAAACTTTTCAGATTTACTACCCAGGCCTGAAAGTTTACTCATTCAACTTGAAGCGTTTCGTTCATTGGGCAGAAGCACCTTGCTTGTTGTTCATGAAGCGCTTTAATCATCATACATGAAGCGCTTTGTTCATTATGCCAGAGAACGCTTTTACTTGCTTTGTCTGAAGCGCTACGCACGTTATGCCAAGGGGCGCTTTACTCATGTGGCCTGACGCGTTTTGATACTTGTGCCCAGATTGCTTTACTCATGTAGCCTGAAATGCTTTGATTGTCGTACCAAGGGCGCTTTACTCTTGTGCCTTGAAGCGCTTTGCTCGTTGTGCTAAGGGGGCGCTTTTACTCATGTGGACTAAAGCGTTTTGATCCTTGTGCCAAGACCGCTTTACTCATGTGGCCTGAAAAGCTTTGATTGTTGTGCCAAGGGCGCTTTATTCATGTGGACTGAAACACTTTGATTGTCATGCCAAGGGCGCTTTACTCATGTGGACTGAAACGCTTTGATTGTGGTGCCAAGGGCACTTTATTCATGTGGACTGAAACAATTTGATTGTCGTGCCAAGGGCGCTTTACTCATGTGGACTGAAACGCTTTGATTGTCGTACCAAGAGCGCCTTACTCATGTGGACTGAAATGCTTTGATTATTGTGCCAATGGCGCTTTACACGTATGGCCTGAAGCGCTTTCCTTGTTGTGCTAAGGGGCACTTTACTCCTGTGATTCGAAACACTTTGATCGTCGCGCCAAGGCTGTTTTACTCATAGAACTTGAAACGCTTTGCTTGTTTTGCTAAGAGGCGCTGTATTTTTGGAAGTAACAACTTCCTTCAAGATTAGGCTCATCAAGACCTTACCGCTACGAGTACGACCTACTTGTATCTGAATTCACCATGGAAACAAGGATACTCCGACTTGCTGTCAATCTGCCATGCAGGAAATCTTCTCTTCTTCAGAAGAACCCCCACGAGGTCTGACTGCATCGAAGTCTTCCAAATAGTGAGCAATGTGCTTGGGTGTGGCTGGGCTTTATAGGTCTGCCACACCCCAAGATGGCCGCTGCCTCTAAAAACCTGGGAATTGCAGTCCCTTCATAGAATAGTACTGATAAGTGCATTTTGTCCACCAATGTCCTGACCCTGCAGCTACATGAGCTTTACCACAGGGCAGGCAATGCTGATGACCACTTTTAGAACAGGAAGGGAGGACAAGTAGTGCACATGAAGCGCCGCAAATACGCACAGCAGAATTTTGTGCAGGACCTGCACCGCGCACAGCCTTATTCCTGACAACTACAGAGACAAATGGTTGAGGGACTAATTTGCTGAACTCCATGACACAAAGGTGGTCATTCCGACCCTGTCGGTAAATACCGCCAGGGCCGGGGACCGCGGGAGCACCGCCAACAGGCTGGCGGTGCTCCCTTGGGCATTCTGACCGCGGCGGTTCGGCCACGGTCAGAAGAGGAAAACCGGCGGTCTCCCGCCGGTTTTCCGCTGCCGCCATGGGGGATTCCGACCCCCTCACCGCCATCCTGTTCCTGGCGGTTCCGCCCGCCAGGAACAGGATGGCGGTGAGGGGTGTCGTGGGGCCCCTGGGGGCCCCACTTTGTATTTCAGTGTCTGCATTGCAGACACTGAAATACGCGACGGGTGCCACTGCACCCGTCGCACACCCTCCACTCCGCCGGCTCCATTCGGAGCCGGCATCCTCATGGAGGGCTGTTTCCCACTGGGCTGGCGGGCGGCCTTTTGGCGGTCGCCCGCCAGCCCAGTGGGAAACCCAGAATGACCGCCGCGGTCTTTTGACCGCGGTACGGTCTTCTGGCGGTTCCCTCCAGGCGGGCGGCTCCCGCCGCCCGCCGGGGTCAGAATGACCACCAAAATGAATTATTGCCTTTGATTCATTTGCTGACCTATACTTATGCTTTAGAATGTACTCTGCTGCAAGTTTTGATTAGGTTATGTTTTTGGCGCCTTCTAATTAATTAATTCTGGATTTTGCATGAATTGAATTGCGTTGAACTAATCTCATGACTTAGGCCCTCATTCCAACCCTGGCGGTCGGTGTCAAAGCGGTGGTAACACCGCCAACAGGCCGTGGTAAAAAAGATGGGATCACGACTACGGCGGAAACCACCAACATAGACAGCCACTTTAAAACTCCGACCGTGAAGGTGGTAGCAACAAACACCGCGGTGGTCACCGCCAACAGACAGTGGGAAGACAATGTGCCGCCCACCGTATTACAAGGCACCAATCCGCCAGCTTTTCCGGGGCGGTACCAATGCCATCAAAAGCATGGCGGAAACTGAACAGCGAAGGGGAACCACTCACCTCTCGACACCCCACAAAGAACCAGAACGCCATGGAGCCCGAATTGCAGATCCTCCCCATGTTGGTGTATCAACTAATACACCATGAAGTAGAAAGAAGGTGGCGGCGGCGACAACGGTGAGTACTGCACCTAGCACACAGGGGAGGGGAGGAGCTATAAGACAGTGACACACACACAAGGCACACAACACCCCGCCCCCCACCCTCACCCACAATAACATACACACAAACACATCCAACAACAATACAGATACACCCTGTCACCCCCTGGAAGAACGCAAGGACAATAGGAAATGAGCCTAACCAGTGTTATATTGAAACATTCAGATATATCAAGAGAAAAGCAAATAATCAGTATTTACAAATATTTACATTATGTACACAAGGCCGTACACTGTTCCTTGTAAATGTCAGTGGACCAGTGGTCCCAAAAAGCATGGGGGAAGCCCACACATGACACCTGCCTCAAAACGGAGAGAACACTGCACGGGCATCAGGTAAAAAAAACACAGGCACCTCAGGGGGAAGGGAATGGAGGGCACCTCAGACGGAAGATGGTGCAATGCTACTTCTCCTGTAGGGGGCTCCATGCCCACTGCTTCGTCCTGGGGAGCGGAAACCCACAGTCTCTCAAGTCTCACAAGTGGGTGGTTTGCCCACTGCTTGCTCCTGGGGAGTGCAAAGTCACAGTCTCTCAAGTCCCACAAGTGGGTGGGTTGCCCACTGCTTGGTCCTGGGGAGTGCAAAGCCACAGACTCTCAATTCTCATAAGTGGGTGGGTTGCCCACTGCTTTATCCTGGGGAGCGCAAGGCCACAGTCTCTCAAGTGGGTGACATGTTCCACTGGTTCTGGAGGGGGCTTTGTGCCCAGAGTGCTTCATCCTGCCAAGGATTGGGTGAGTGGATGCATCTCTCCACTGGTTCTGGAAGGGGCTTTGTGACCAGAGTACTTCATCCTGCCAAGGATTGGGTGAGTGGATGTATCTCTCCACTGGTTCTGGAGGGGGCTTTGTGCCCAGAGTGCTTCATCCTGCCAAGGATTGGGTGAGAAGATGCCCTTCTCCTCTGATTCTGGAGGGGGCTTTGTGCCTAGAGTGCTTCATCCTGCCAAGGATTGGGTGAGTGGATGTATCTCTCCACTGGTTCTGGTGGGGGCTTTGTGCCCAGTGATGCTGCACCTGGGGTGTGGCAGTTAACATCCTCTCAACTGGGTGTCTGAGCCACGCTATGGACCTGGAACAGGTAGCATGATACTCCATGGAGGCAGAGCCATACTCCATCCTGCGGCGACTTAGGTGCCAACTGCTGGTCGTGCCAGTGCTGGAGGTGGTGCCTCAAGTGGCATGTCCAGGGTCCACGACGTCACCTGCAGACTCAGACGGATGCCACTGGTGATGCTGCTGACGTTCGACAGAGTGGTATCGGTGGGGCACGTGGCGGTGCAGATGGTGGTGCAGGTGGCGGTGGCTGCGACGGAGATGCTGCTGGTGCTGGCCATGGTGCAAGTGTCTGTTGTGGTGGAGGGAGTCACCATACCGTCTCCAGCAGCCTCGGATGGCTGATCCTTGGAGAGGATGCTGCAGCCTGACGTTGTGGCAGCGACGGTGCAGGTGGCGGTGCAGATGACGGTGCAGTTGCCGGGGCAGGTGGCGGTGCAGGTGGCGGTCATTGCGGCGGTGGTGACTGTGGTACAGGTCGCTGGCATCCCTGATGAAATGGTGGTCACCAGCCCCTTACCAGGAAGCATTGTGCCCTGAGGTGACTTGCCCTTTGTCTTGTGGCCCTTCCCCACCTTGGCAGTAGCTGCTGGGACCTTGGCACTGTCCTCTCTGTGTTTGGGGGAGGCCTTGCTGTGTGGTTGGTGCAACTTTCCCCTACTGGAAGCCGGCCCCTTTTTTACCTTTGCAGGTAGCCGAATAGGGTGGTCCTTCACATCTGTAATGGCATACTGGCAGCTCTGATGGGTACCCCTTCGATCCTCCCCGACTTGCACAGATCACAGCAGACGCAGATGTGGTGGCTAAGATGCTGGGCTGGGATCTGGACCTCCTGGCCCTAGGGGACGGATGGGGGGGGTATAGGGAAGAGGTTCAGGTTAGCTAGGAAAAGTTTTTTAGACAGACTGGGACGGGAAGATGGAGGGGGTGTGGGAGTGGAGCAAGAGGTAGTGGTTGTAGGAGGTGCACGTCTGCTGAGTTTGGGTGAAGGTGCATTGTCTGGAGGCTGTTGTGAGGCTGATGGCTGTTGAGTGGGTGAGTGCCTGTGTTTGTGTACTTTGGGAGGAGGGCTCACAGACACACTGGGAGAGGACACAGGGGACGTGTGAATGGGCGTGGGGTGGTGATTGCACGTGAGCGGTGTGTTGTGATGGGCGTGCTGGTGATGGAGGCAGTGGCTGATGATATAGTGCATGCAGGTGTGAGTGGAGACGAGACTGGGAGGGAGGTGGAGGATGTGGAGGAGGGGGACAGTGGAGGAAGTGGATGTTGGTATGTGTGCATGGGTATGGTGCTTGTGTGAGTGCCTGTGTGATGTGTGGTGCTTATTTTCTTTCAGATTCACTTTTGTGTGTTGATGTGTGTGCATGCTGGTCTGATGGTGTGCTTGGGATAGGCGGAGGTAGAGGAGATTGGGTCTGGGAAGTTGAAGTTGGAAGGGGGAAGCTGGACACAGGGAAAATGGCTGCTATCAGTGCTGAGGTCAGAGCCTGAAATGCTCTCTTTTGGACCACAACGCCAGAATGAATGCCCCCCAGTTATGCATTTGTTTGCTGCAAATGCCTCTCGACACCCTGGATGGCATTCAGAATGGTAGACTGCCTTATCCCGTGAGGGATCTTCGAAGGTCAATAGTCTTCTCACTGAGAGCAGCAGGGCTGACTGGGGCAGGGCCTGGGGTGCCTGGGGCGAAGAAGATGCCCACCCTCCTGGGTGAGTGGGCACGGGAAACACGCTGAGGGGCTGCTGGGAGGGCGGTGCTGGTAGGGGGGGTGGCGGCTGTACCTGTTGTTGGGGTGGTCACAGAGGTGTCTGCCACCGCCAGTGAGCTTCCATCAGAGGAGGAGTCGCTATCACTGGTATTCCCTCCTGTCCCCGACGTGGAGCTCCCCTCGCCCTCCGTTCCACTGGTGTCTTCACCCTCCGTGGATTCACCCTCCTGGGCCATGTGGGATGCATCTCCCTCCGTCGCCGATGACTCTGCTCTTCCGCCAGATGATGCTAATGCACACAAGGACAGGTTGACAAAACAAGAAGGGGGGGAAAGACAGAGGACACACATGGTCAAAGCCAGCAACACCACTACCGTTGGCGGACACAACACACACAGAGTTGCCCTGTGCAATAGGCCTTGCCCAACCAGTCACTATGGTAGTCACCACCCCATGGGGTACAATGCCTAACGCCAACATATGCACACCTGACACCCACAGGACCCTGCACACTAGTAGCTGTCCAATTGTATGTACCATTGGGGTAGGGGTGCTTCTGAGCCTGGAAACAAGGGAGCTACCATGGCATGACCGCACTGACCTAGGGGCACCCACAGAACACCCCCCCCACCCAGGACCCTCCTAAACCGCACAGAATCAGCTTTATGACACTGTACTCACCCACTTGTGGCTGCTGTGATGCCCTCAAGCGCCCATCCAACCCCAGATAGGCCACCACCAGGATGCAGAACATCAATGGGGTCATGGTGCGACGGGCACCCCTTCCACGTTGGGAGGCCAGCCCCAGCTGGGCCTCTGCCGTCTTCTTGCTCCAGCGGCGCAGGTCCTCCCATCTCTTTCGGCAGTGGGTGCTCTGTCTGCGATAGACCCCCATGGTCCGCACTTCCTTGGCGATGGCACGCCAAATACCCTTCTTCTGGTGGTCGCTGACCTAGAGGAAAAGTACAGGAGGAAAGGAAATTACTCACCCGTCCGGACCGTCATACTCATTGACCACCAGTTCCCACTGACGCACATACACTGACCATCTTCACATGCAGCCCTCAGCCCCCCTAACATGTGGCTTCCATCCACACCACTCCAAACAGGCATTGCCCACGCATCATGCTCACAGTGTACTCACCTGTTTGTCTGGAGGACCGTAGAGTAGCATGTACTGGGGGAGGACCCCATCCACCAGTTTGTCCAACTCATCTGCAGTGAAGGCAGGGGCCCTTTCCCTAGACACATGAGCCATTGTCGCTTCCAGACTCAGGTTACAGCAGCACTTGCAGTGTAGGTCCTCTCCTGTTGACGGTCAGGTATCAAGTGAGTGAACAGATAGAAAATGGCGGTCACGTCCGCAGCGGTGTGTACCGTCACCGCTGGCATACATGGCCATTGGCTCCTGGAACCCATAGGGCCCAATGTTAACCAATGCTGAATTGCGCGACGGTCTTCGACAGCCTACCGCAACACTGCACAACGCCAGCGCAGTTACCTCATTTCCCCTTGTCTCTCCTCACAAGTCAGGCAGCCGCCATTTCAGGGGTGCACATGGCATGGCACCTAACTGCATCACAGCACATATTGGCACATATAGAGCCTAACTATTTCACACACCTATTTACTAACATTACTGCAGACACAGTTGTGCTACCTAGGTGGTAAATGACCCTCTGCTCACCGTTCTCCTCCATAGGCTACAACCGCTGGGGCACATGATGAGATGGCGGCATCCTACGGTGTACAGACCCCTGGTGAACCTTTCAACAATGGAAGACAGACACATCATAATCACATACATACTTGATCGTGCCACAATCCAAGACCTGTGTGCCCAAATGGAGCCAGACCTGATGTCATCTATCCACCAGCCCACAGGTATCCCCCTCTAGTGCAGGTCCTGTCAGTGCTCCATTTCCTGGCAAGTGGCTCTTTTCAAACTACAGTGGCCATGGCATCTGGGATGTCTCAGCCAATGTTTTCTAACATGTTGACCAGAGTTTTGTCTGCCCTGCTGAAACACATGTGCAGCTACATCGTGTTCCCCCAGGTGGAGGATTTGCCCACAGTGAAAGCTGACTTCTATGCCCTGGGACATATCCCCAACATCATTGGTGCCATTGATGGTACACATGCGGCATTTATCCCCCTTGCAGAAATGAACAAGTGTGCAGAAATAGAAAAAGCTACCATTCGATGAGTGTGCAAATGGTGTGTTTGGCAGACCAGTACATCTACCATGTGAATGCCTAGTATCCTGGCTCTGTGCATGACGCCTATATCTTGCGGAATAGCAGTATCCCTTATCTGATGGGCCAACTCCAGAGGCACTGGGTGTGGCTAATAGGTGAGCCCAAGGTCCCCACACAGTATGAGTAGGTGTCTGGGTACGGGGTGGTCCCTAAGGGTTAATGTGTGTCTAACAGGTATCCCTCGAAATTTGCAGGTGACTCTGGTTACCCCAACCTCTCATGGCTACTGACCCCAGTGAAGAATGCCAGGACAAGGGCAGAGGACCGCTACAATGAGGCATAGGGCCAAACTAGACGTATTATTGAGAGGACGTTCGGCCTCCTGAAGGCCAGATTCCGGTGCAGCCATCTAACAAGTGACTCCCTATACTACTCACCGAAGAAGGTGTGCCTGATAATCGTGGCATGCTGCATGTTGCACAACCTGGCATTGAGACGCCAGGTGCCTTTTCTGCAGGAGGATGAGCCTGGTGATGGTATTGTGGCAGTGGTGGAGCCTGTGGACAGTGAGGAAGAGGAAGCAGAGGAAGAAGATATTGACAACAGAATGAACATCATCATGCAGTACTTCCAGTGACACATAGGTAAGAGACTGTAACGCCTCCTCACATTTCAGAATACTGTAGGACATTGTACATGTCAACATCTTCACCTCTGTCAATGGACACTGACTGTTCCCTTTGTATTTACTTTTTGCAGATCTGGGTACCACATTCTGCCTTCTGCTATATGTACTGCTGCCCAACAACTGTCATACATTGGTATGAGTAAATGAGCATTTACATTGCTGTTTGTTGCTAATGTTGTAATAATACATTTGTGAAAGATCAGACTTACTCCAGATTGGTTTGTGATTGAAGGGTGTTTATTTAGGGGCTAATGAGTATAGGGGTATGTGCAAGTGGCTGGGGTGATGGTGGAGGAAGGTCCATAGTAGAGTCCAGTCTCTTGGTAACACAGGTGCAGTGTCCAATGGGGCATAGGAAGGGGAGTAATGGCAGTTCAAGTTGGACAGGATCACATAGTGGAACAGAAGGGTGACAATTAGGAGAATCTTATATCCTGACGGGGGTCTTGGCAATGTTCTCTGTCTTCTGCCTAGATCGCAGGGTGGTGTACATTTTGGTGAGGCAATACCTGAGCCCCATGTAGTGTCCCTCCTGCAGCCGCTGGGTCTCCTGCAACTTGGCCAGTACCGTGCCCATGGTCTCCTGGGGGAAACGCCCTTAAGGCCGACTCGGGAACAGCAAAGTTGTGGGCAACGAAAGCGGAACTACGCTTTCCTTAACCACGACTTCGTTTTGTGCCTTAACCACACATGTGCTGAACAACGCACATGTGGGTTAAGGCACAAACAAGGGAGTCGGCTGAGGAGGACGACGAGACGACGACTCAGGTAAGTGGGGCGGGGTGGGGGGTTGTGGTTTTAGTTTTAGGGGTGGGGGTATTTTCAGTTTTAGGGGCGAGGGGTGGGGGTGGGGGGTCGGGGTTTTAGTTTTTGGGGCGGGAGTGGGGGGTCGGGTATTTTCAGTTTGAGGGGGTGGGGTGGGGGGTCAGGATTTTAGTTTTAGGGGCTGGGGTGGGGGGTGGGGGTATTTTCAGTTTTGGGGCGAGGGCAGGGGTGGGGGGTCGGGGTTTTAGTTTTAGGGGTGGGGTGGGGGGTCGGGGTATTTTCAGTTTTAGGGGTGGGGTGGGGAGTCAGGGTTTTAGTTTTAGGGGCGGGGTAGGGGTCAGGGTATTTTCAATTTTAGGGGCGGGGCTGGGTAGGGGGTCGGGGTTTTAGTTTTAGGGGCGGGGTCGGGGTATTTCCGTTTTAGGGTCGGGGTGGGGGGTCGGGGTTTTAGTTTTAGGGGCGGGGTTGGGGTATTTTCAGTTTTAGGGACGGGGTGGGGGGTCGGGGTTTTAGTTTTAGGGGCGGGGTGGGGGTCGGGGTATTTTCAGTTTTAGGGGCGGGGCGGGGTGGGGGTTTGGGGTTTTAGTTTTAGGGGCAGGGTGGGGGGTCGGGGTAGTTTCAGTTTTTTGGGGCAGGGCGGGGTGGGGGGTTGGGGTTTTAGGTTTTAGGGGTGGGTTGGGGGTCCGGTAATTTTAGGGGCAGGGTGGGGGTTGGGGGTTAGGTTTAGGGGCGGGGTGGGGGGCTCAGAGTAGTTTTAGGGGTAGGGGTGGGGGTCGGGGTATTTTCAGTTTTAGGGGCGGGTGGGGGTTAGGGTTTTAGGTTTTAGGGGTGGGTTGGAGGGTCGGATAGTTTTAGGGGCGGGGTGGGGGGTTGGGGGGTTTAGGTTTAGGGGGAGGGTGGGGGGCTCAGAGTAGTTTTAGGGGTGGAGGTTGGGGTACTTTAGGTTTCAGGGATGGGGTGGGGGTGGGGGTAGTTTTAGATTTTAGGGGTAGTGTGGAGGGCCACGGTAATTTTAGGGAGGAGGTGGGTTGTTGGGGTAGTTTTAGGGGCAAGGGTGGGGGGTTGGTGTGGTTTTGGGGGGGTGGGGGTCACAATAATTTTTAGGGGTGGGGGTGGGGGGCCAAGGGGGACGCAGGCAGGAACAATGCATGCCTATCACTAATGCCTTTACCAGGAATGCCTTTACAACGAAAAATCATTGTTAAGGCATTTGTGGTAAAGGCATTAATGGTAACAACGAGGTCGTTGTTCCGACCTAGTTGTTCAGGCATTCGTTGTTCCGGCAGGCGTCGTTCCGACATACATTCGTCTCCTGGGAATGGTGGTATGCTCCCATGATGTTGGAGAGTGCCTCCTGGAGATTGGGTTCCCTGGACCTGTACTCCCCCTGGCACATCAGCAGTCCTCCCAGCTTCCCTGTTGTCCTGTGCCTCTGTCCCCTGAACTGTGTGCCCACTGCCACTGACCCCAGGTCCCTGATCGTCCTGGGTTTGTGTTGTTGCCTGGGGTCCCTGTAGTGGTAGACACACTGCTAATTGACGTGTCCTGGGGACACTGGCCTGGGCCCGCTGGATGGGTGCTGTGCTGGTGTTTCCTGAGGGGGGAGGTTCTGTGGTGGTTTGCGACTGTGGCAGGGGAACCAACTTTCCAGAGGTCCCAGATGGGCCAGGCTGGTCATCGTGATCCAGGCGTGCAGAGCTGCTGTCATCAC
Organism: Pleurodeles waltl; assembly: GCF_031143425.1. Lineage (NCBI taxonomy): Eukaryota > Metazoa > Chordata > Amphibia > Caudata > Salamandridae > Pleurodeles > Pleurodeles waltl. Next base: position 886,646,787 of record NC_090436.1, on the reverse strand, counting down.
TGTGGGCCTCTTCTGTGGGGGGACTGGATATGGCTGGCACCTTCTGTCCGGTGACGTTGGGTAGGGGTCTTGTTGGGATGTAAATGCATTGTTAGTGTATCTGTGTGTGCCATCTTGTGCAATGGGTGTGTTCCCCTGAATTAATGTGCTTGCACTGCCGCCTTGGCCTTGTGTGATTGGTGATTATGTGGGTTTGGTGAGTCTCTCTACTGGGCATGCTGTGGTGATGGGTGTCCATGCATTGTTGTTGCATGCAAGGCTTGATATTGGGATGTGTGGGTTGTAATAGTGGGGTATATGTGAGGTGTTGGAGCGCTGCATCCTCAGGCTTCGGCCCCCGTATTAAGGACTCCAGGATAGAGAGCAGTGACCCAAAGGAATGCCAATTATTCTTTGGCAGAATTAAAGGCCGGTTTTAAGGCCATAGACTGTCGCTTAGATGCCCTTACAATGCGCTTGGACGGCATGCACGAATGCCTGGATGACCATTCGACCAGGCTTAGTACTGCCGAGCAATGGATTTCGGATATGGAAGATGGCTTGGTGGCCTTGGTCAGACATGTGTTGTGAACAGAGTGCTTGTTGAAAACAGTTGTGGCAAAGAACTAAGACATCGAGGCCCAGTCCCGACGCAATAACATTGTGGGGGGTTGCTAAGTCTACCAACACCGGCCCCACAAGCAAATATGTAGAGCAGCTCCTCAACTGTCTGTTTGGCATAGATTCATTTGGCCCCACCTTTGCTGTGGAACGAACGCACCTCTCTCTGGCAGAAACGGCCTGCCACCGGTTCTCCCCTCCACCAAATCATTGCATACGTGGTGAATTATCAGGATTGGGACACTGTCCTTAGGCTGGCCTGTGACAAGACCCCTCTACAGATACAAGGCATGACATTATCACTGTACCTGGACTTCACTTCCTTGGTTCAGGATGCCCAGCGCACATTTGCGATATGAAAACTACTTTACAGCGTGCTAGCCTGTGATGCTGCATGCTCTACCCACCCCAGCTGTGCGTTGAGCTGAATGGCAAACACCACATCTTTGACGCTCCAGCTGCAGTGGCCCTTTTTGACATCAGTAGAAGTTGTGCCTTGTGGGATCAAAGGGTCCCTCGACAGATGTCTTCCTCCGTCATTTACCTGGGCCATCATGTGACATTCCACCATAGAGAGATTTGCCACTTTGCGAGCAGGGGCGACTGCCTTTCGCCTCTGACTGACGCTGTTGGGAGATGGGCCCAACCATACATAATCTCACTCTCCCTGCAGTGCAATATACATGTGATACATGTGATACTCGAGGCTGCTGTGTAGGCTGGATTGCATTACAATGCTAATTCTCTGATTGATCTACTCTCAAGAGGCAAGCTCCCCTCTTCCATGGAGCGTGCCGCCTTCCCAAGGAGTACTCTGTGTTCTTGTGTTATTTTTCTTTTTCTTTTACCTTTTTGTCTTTTACAGGATTAGATTCTCTGGACTCTTGGATTCTGGTGTGGGTCGGGTGATCGGGGTGTTTTAGTTACTGTTCAGTATCATGTTGTAATGTTTCTTTGTTTTTGTATCACATGTGTTGCCTCACACAACTTTACCATTTGCTTATTGCTGATTCAGTGCTGCATTCCTGTTTGAGCTCCCCAACCTATTGGTAAATGTTTACTCACCTAACATCGACTCCCCTGACTTTTTCCAAAATCTGCTGACGCAAATAGGGCACTTCCAAACTCAACACATCCTATGAGGTGGTGATTTTAACCTTACATGTCAACCACACCTAGATACCACAGGCTCCTGTGGCATGACCAAACCTCACTTGGTGAAAGGATCATGTGTGCTGTTGGACACCTTTCATCTTGCAGATGAATATAATATTATATAATATTATTAGGCCGATCTGCCCCCATTGGGGGCAGAAATCACTAGACACCAAGGATTATTTATTTTATTCATACTTGCGCATAAGAGGAGCGGCCCCTTGGGCAAGGGCCACTCCCCAGGTGGCCAAATTATTTTTAGGCCATTTCTACCCCCCCGGGGGCAGAAAACCACTAGACACCAGAGATAATTTTATTTTTGTTTAGTTTTATTTTTTTATGTGTGGGGAGGGACCCCTTAGGCAAGGGTCACTCCGCTGTGGCCAAATTATTTTTAGGCCATTTCTGTCCCCCCAGGGGGCAGAAACCACAAGACACCAAGGAGTTTTTTTTTTACTAACACATAAGGGGAGCAGCAGCTTTGGCAAGGGCCACTCCCCGGGGTGCAAAATATTTTTAGGCCTTTTCTGCCCCCCAGAGGCAGATCGGCCTAATATAATTAGGCAGATTGGCCCTGGGGAGGGGGGGGGGGCAAACATCTAGACACCAGGGATATATATATATATATTTATTTACTTTATGTTTTTATGTATGAGGAGCGATCCCTTAGACACCTGTCACTCCCCTGGAGGGAAAATTGTATTTCGTCCATTTCTGCCCCCTTTGGGGGCAGATTGGCCTATTTATGTTAGGACAACCTGCCCCCAAAGTGGACAGAAACATCTAGACACCATGGATTGGTGTGTGTATATGTGTGCGTTTTGTTTGGGGGGGCAGCCCATTGGGCAAGGGTTGCACTCCATGGGGGCACATTACTGTTGGCCATAACTGCCCCACTTGGGGACAGATTGGCCTATTTTTGGAAGGCCCATCTGCCCCCAAGGGGGGCAGAAATCCCAGCAGAGATCAGGGAAGATTTTATTTTCAAAATAAGAAGTTGGGGGTATGGCCATACCCCCACCCCAAATAAATGGGGCCAATGTTGTTCTGCCCACCAGTGGGCAGATTGGGCAATTACCCCCGATCCACACCTCGGGGACAGAAAGTCTACTAAATGCCAGGGAATAAAAAAAATAAAAGAAAATAGTGGGGTGGCGGCTACCACCAGTATGGGCCTAGTTATGCCCCCACCCGAACTGAAGGGGCTAACAGTCTTTCAGCTCTCCCCCGCACACTAAAACATCCTATCCCATGGCAAGCAAGAAGACATTTGATTATTTTTGGTTTTTGTTTTACATTTGGGCCATGGAGCTTGGTAACTCTCAAAATTGTCCCACTTGGAATGGTGAGGGCTGCACGTTTTTATTTCTGTGCGACGCTGCCATGTAGAAAAATCCACAAGACCTAGACACATCTGAAAACTAAACATCTAGTTGATTGCAGAGTTGTGTGCTTCACATGCACCCTGCACCATTTCCTTACTCACAATGCCTTGCAAACCTGTAACTTTGCTAGAAAGCACACATTTTTCCCACATTACTGTGATGAAACCTTCCAGAATCTGCAGGAATCTGCAAAATTCCTACCACCCAGCATTGTCTCATCTATACCGATAAAAATTCTGCTGCACTTGTCAGCCTAAAAATGCTTTTTTTTCCAACTGCCTTTTTGGACCCACTTTGGTTCCCCATCAATTTCAACATGTTTTTGGCTCTTTCCTGTCACAAGCACTTGGTCCACCTACACAAGTGAGGTATAATTTTTACCCGGTGACTTAGGGGAACATTGGGTGGTAGGAAATGTGTCCTGGTGCGGTGATCCCACACAGAAATGTGGGAAAAATTTGATTGTTTTAGCTAAATTTGAGGTTTGCTGAGGAGTCTGGGTAAGAAAACATTGGGGGATCACCGAAAAGTCACACCTCCCTGGGCTCCCTCAGGTGTCTAGTTTTCAGAAATGTCTGGGTTTGGAAGGTTTCCCTAGATGACTGCTGAGCTCAGGACCAAAAACGCAGGTGCCCCCCCACAAAAACAGGTAGTTTTGTATTTGATAATTTTGATGTGTCCAGATAGTGTTTTGGGGCATTTCCTGTTGCGAGCACAAGGCCTACTCACACAAGTGAGGTACCATTTTTTATTGGGAGACATGGGGGAGTGCTGAGTGGAAGGAAATTTGTGGATCCTCTCAGATTCCAGAACTTTCTGTCACCGCAATTTGAGGAAACAGTGTTTTTTTAGCCACATTTTGAGGTTTGCAAAGAATTCTTGGTAACAGAACCTGGTGAGAGCCCCACAAGTCACCCCATCTTGGATTCCCCTAGGTGTCTAGTTTAAAAAAATGCATAGGTTTGGTAGGTTTCCTTAGTTCTTGGCTGAGCTAGAGGCCAAAATCCACAGGTAGGCACTTTGCAAAAAACACCTCTGTTTTCCCTGGAAAAATATGAAGTGTCCACGTTGTGTTTTGGAGCATTTCCTGTCGCGAGCACTAGGCCTACCCACACAAGTGAGGTATCATTTTTATCGAGAGACTTGGGGGAACGCTGGTTAGAAGGAAATTTGTGGCTCCTCTCAGATTCCAGAACGTTCTGTCACCAAAATGTGGGAAAAAATGTTTTTTTGCCAAATATTGAAGTTTGCAAAGGATTCTGGGTAACAGAACCTGGTGAGATCCCCACAAGTCACCCCATCTTGGATTCCCCTATGTCTCTAGTTTCCAAAAATGCACAGGTTTGGTAGGTTTCCCTAGGTGCCGGCTGAGCTAGAGGCCAAAATCCACAGGTAGAGACTTTGCAAAAAACACCTGTTTTCTGTGGAAAAATGTGATGGGTCCACGTTGTGTTTTGGGGCATTTAGTGTCGCAGGGACTAGGCCTACCCACACAAGTGAGGTATCATTTCTATCAGGAGACTTGGGGGAATGCTGGGTGGAAGGACATTTGTGGCTCCTCTCAGATTCCAAAACTTTCTGTCACCAAAATGTGAGGAAAAAGTGTTTTTTTAGCCTAATTGTGAGGTTTGCAAACAATTCTCGGTAACCGGACCTGGTGAGAGCCCCACAAGTCACCCCATCTTGGATTCCCCTAGGTCTCTAGTTTTACAAAATACACTGGTGTAGTAGGTTTCCCTAGGTGCAGGCTGAGCTAGAGGCCAAAATCCACAGGTAGGCACTTTGCAAAAGACACCTCTGATTTCTTTGGAAAAATGTGATGTGTCCACGCTGTGTTTTGGGGCATTTCATATCGCGGGCACTAGGCCTACCCACGCAAGTGAGGTATCATTTTTATTGGGAGACTTGGGGGAACGCTGCGTGGAAGGAAATATGTGGCTCCTCTCAGATTCCAGAACTTTCTGTCACCGAAATGTGAGGAAAAAGTGTTGTTTGCCAAATTATGAGGTTTGCAAAGGATTCTGGGTAACAGAACCTGGTGAGAGCCCCACAAGTCACCCCATCTTGGATTCCCCTAGGTCTCTAGTTTTAAAAAATGCACAGGTTTGGTAGGTTTCCGTAGGTGCCGGCTGAGCTAGAGGCCGAAATCCACAGGTAGGCACTTTGCAAAAAACACCTCTGTTTTCTGTCGAAAAAGGTGATGTGTCCATGTTGTGTTTTGGGGCATTTCCTATTGCGGACACTAGTCCTACCCACACAAGTGAGGTACAGGTTTTATCCAGAGCCTTGGGGGAATGCTGGCTGGAAGGAAATTTGTGGCTCCTCTCAGATTCCATAACTTCCTGTCACTGAAATGTGAGGAAAAAGTGTTTTTTAGCCAAATTTTGAGATTTGCAAAGGATTCTGGGTAACAGAACCTGGTGAGAGCCCCACAAGTCACACCATCTTGGATTCCCCTAGGTCTCTAGTTTTAAAAAATGTACAGGTTTGGTAGGTTTCTCTAGTTGCCGGCTGAGCTAGAGGCCAAAATCCATAGGTAGGCACTTTGCAAAAAACAGCTATGTTTTCTTTGGGAAAATGTGATGTGTCCATGTTGTGTTTTGGAGCATTTCCTGTCGCAGGCACTAGGCCTACCCACACAAGTGAAGTACCATTTTTATCGGGAGTCTTGGGGGAACATAGAATAGCAAAACAAGTGTTATTACCCTTTGTCTTTCTCTACATTTTTTCCTTCCAAATATAAGACAGCGTGTAAAAAAGACGTCTATTTGAGAAATGCCCTGTATTTCACATGCTCGTATGAGCACCGCAGAATTCAGAGATGTGCAAATAACCACTGCTCCTCAACACCTTATCTTGTGCCCATTTTGGAAATACAAAGGATTTCTTAATACCTATTTTTCACTCTTGATATTTCAGCAAGTGAATTGCTGTATGTCTGGCATAGAATGAAAACCCACTGCAAGATGCAGCTCATTTATTGGCTCTGGGTACCTAGGGTTCTTGATGAACCTACAAGCCCTATATACTCCTGCAACCAGAAGAGTCCAGCAGATGTAACAGTATATTGCTTTCAAAAATCTGACATTGCAGAAAAAAGCTACAGAGTAAATCGTGGAGAAAAAGAGCAGTTTTTTTCACCTCAATTTCAATATTATTTTATTTCAGTTGTTATTTTCTGTAGGAAACCCTTGTAGGATATACACAAATTACCCATTGCTGAATTCAGAATTTTGTCTACCTTTCAAAAATGTTTAGATTTCTGGGATCCAGCATTGGTTTCATACCCATTTCTATCACTGACTGGAAGGAGGCTAAAAGCACAAAAAATCGTAAAAATGGTGAATGCCCCATTAAAATGCCAAAATGGTGTTGAAAAATTGGTTTTTCTGATTCAAGTCTGCCTGTTCCCGAAAGCAGGGAAGCTGGTGATTTTAGAACCGCAAACCTTTTGTTGATGCCATTTTCAGGGGAAAAATCAGAAGCCTTCTTCTGAAGCCCTTTTTTTCAATTTGTTTGAAAAAAAAAATGTTCACTGTATTTTGGCTAATTTCTTGGTCTCCTTCAGGGGAACCCACACAGTCTGGGTACCTCTGGAATCCCTAGGATGTTGGGAAAAAAAGGATGCAAATTTGGCATGGGTAGCTTATGTGGACAAAATGTTATGAGGGTCTAAGCGTGCCCTGCCCCAAATAGCCAAAAAAAGGCCTGGCACCTGAGGGGGAAAAGGCCTGGCAGCGAAGCGGTTAAAGACCCCAAGTAACGTCACCCCCAATAACAAAGAACACACCTAAAGGATGTAGTTTGTCTCTTTAAAAAACTATTGTATAATAATTAGAGGTATCTTGGAATATAGGGAGTCATTATGACACAGGTGGTCCTACCCCACCACTCCAGTAGTGGTGGCCAGACCGCCAACAGCGTGGCGGTGCAGGACCGCCTAATTATGACATCACAAGTGAACTGGCTTCATAGCAGCGAGTTCACCAGCTTTACCGCCAGGGGTGGACCGCCTGGGCGAAGGTTGACCATCTTTGACCTGGCGGGCCACCTAAAATCACCCACAGCATTTTGAGTATTCTTATCGCCAGGTATCCCGTGTTGGCAGCCCCGCCATGAAATCCCTAGTGGTAAGGGTACTGGTGACAGGAATAATCATTCCTGTCACCACAACAGGACTCCCCAACACCCCTCCATGTAGGACCCCCCACCCCCAGCCTCCACCAGAAAACCACCACCCCCCCAGCTGCGACGCCCACGATAACCATTCTGATACCCCCACCCCCTTGATCACGCATGCACACACCATACGTGCATACATGCACGCACACATCCATGCTCACTCATTCACACACACATGCACACATGGCCACGACACCCCCACCACCCCTGCATACACGCACACATACTCCCCTCACCCCCGCATACGTGCATTCACACAAGCACACACACACTTGAACACACAGGCACACAAACACACACAACACTCCCCAACCCCTCCATTCACACACACACCCCCATTCAAGCATACAACAGTCAACACCCCCTCCCCTGTCGGTCGACCACCTTACTTGGTGGTTGAGGTGGTTGTCCGGGTGGGAACGGGGTCCATGGCGCTTGCTCCGGCGCCAGTGCCCCACCAACACAACACCGCTATGCCGTCTACAATGTAGTAATACGGCAGGCGGTGTTGTGGTGACGTAGCAGTGGTGACGGCGCAAGCTCCACTAGATCGCCGACCGCCAGTATGGCTGCTGGTGGCTTGCCTGCCAAATAGTGGTGGAGAACAGCCAGCAGCCATAATATGGCGGTCTGAAGACCGCCAATACTGGCAGTCATGTGGCGAGCGTGACTTTGGCGGTCTACGAAATAGACCGCTGAAGTCATAACAAGGGCCATAGGCCCTCATTACAACATTGGCAGAAAAAATGCCACCTACCGCTGTGCTGACGGCTGCCAACATGCTGTGACCACTGTGGTATACCGCTACGGGTATTATGACCCTCACAGAGAAATCCGCCACTATACAGACACCCACACAAGTCCGCCAGACCAAAGGTCAGTGATAAACTGGTGGTACCAAAACCCACACCGTTACGCCAACAGGAATACGCCCACAGTATCAGTACCCACAAATCACTGTGGCAGTCTTCCAACCGCGGTATAAACCATTGGCGGTACACACCGCTGCGCTCATAATATACATACACTTACAAAACTCCACCACATTTGGCAATTCAAACTACACACACCTGACACACAAACACCCACCACACCCACACACCCACACCACTATAAAATACACACCCACATTACCCACAACCCTTTCAATGAAAAAAAAAGATAGCCAACAGAGAGAGAGACAAGTCAGGAGCACCCACTCAATTTGAGCCACAGAACACCATCACCCACACACCATCCACGCCCCTCACAGCACACACCACAACACATCACCCCACACATCCTCACACATACCACTCACACCACATCTATGGCACCCCAAAGACACCCCAGGTTTTCAGAGGAGGAGCTAAGGGGTCATGGTTGAGGAAATCATCCGGGTAGAGCCACAGCTATTCGGATCACAGATGCAGCAGACGTCCATTGCAAGAAAGATGGAGCTATGGCGGAGAGTCATGGACAGGGTCAACGCTGTGGGACAGCACCCCAGAACAAGGGATGACATCAGGAAGAGGTGGAATGGCCTACGGGGGAAGGTACGTTCCATGGTTGCAAGACACCAGGTAGCTGCAGGGAGGACTGGCAGTGGACCCACACCTCCTCCCCCACAACTAACAACATGGGAGGATCAAGTCTTGGCAATAATGCATCCTGAGGACCTGGCAGGAGTAGCAGGAGGACTGGACTCGGGTAAGTCAAATCGTTACTACTATATCCCCCACCCTACCTGCATGCCATCACAAACTCCTACCCCCTACCCTCACCCCCATCAATCCACCACCTCCCAAATACCCCACTAACACAACCCACCCACCCCAATACCAAGCCCTGCAGGCAACGCCTATGCATGGACACCCATCACAGACCTGCATGGACACCCATCACTAAGGCATGCCCATTAGAGAGAATCACCTAGCCCACAAAATCACCACGGACACAAGGCAAAGCTGACAGGTCAATCACAGCCATACAGGGAAACACACCCATGCACAAGATGGCACACACATATACAATAACACTGCATTTACATCACCACAGGACCCCCACAACATCGCTGGAGAGGAGGTGCCAGCAACATCCAGTCCCCACACAGAAGAGGCCCACAGTGATGACAGCAGGTCTACACGCCTGGATCACGATGACCAGCCTGGCCCATCAGGGAGCTCTGGACAGTCGGGTACCCAGGCACAGTCCCATAGCACCACAGACCCTCCCCCCTCAGGAAACACCAGCACAACAACCACCCAGTGGGCCCATACGACTGTCCCCAGGACACGTCAATCAGCAGTGTGTCCACCACTACAGGGACCCAAGGCAATCCCACAAACCCAAGACAATCAGGGACCTGGGGTCAGTGGCAGTGGGCACACAGTTCAGGGGACAGCGGCACAGGGCATCAGGGAAGCAGGGAGGACACCATGAGGGAGGCAGTGGCACACCAACGGGCCCCTGATACTAGCCACACCAAAGAACAGCCTTCACCTCTGCCGGCGCTAGTGGACAGGAGGACCCGCCACTAGAACAGGCCACCAGCACCCCACTCCCTGCAGAAGGAGAACCACCCCACAAATGGTCCCTGCGATCCAGGCAGAAGGCAGAGAACATTGCCAAGAACCCCTCCAGGAAATAAGACTCTCCTGATTGTCACCCTTGTGTCCCACTCTGTTACCCTGTTCTTCTTGAACTGCCATTGCTCCCCTTCCAATGCCCCATTGGACAGTACACCTGTGATACAAAAAGACTGGACTCTAACTGGAGATTTCTCCACCATCACCCAAGCACATTGCACATCCCCCTCAACCTCTTAGCACTTAAATAAACACCCTTGGAACAAATACAAGTCTGGAGTATGTCAATTGATTGAAAAATGTATTAGTTCAACAATCTGTAAACATCGCAATTCATATGTACAGTTATATATACATTAGTATGACCTGTAGAGGGCAGCAGTAAACACACCAGGAGCCAGAGTGGGGCACAGAGATCTGAAAATAAAGATTCCAAAGGGTACAGTAAGTGGCCATGGACATACGGAAATCATACAGCCATGCACAATGTCTAACACAAAACTGCAATGTAAAGTGAAGTTGCAGTGTCTTGCCTGCGTGTCACTGGAAGTACTGCTGTATGGGAGAACGTCTGTTGTCCACATCTTCATCCTCTGCCTCCTCTTCCTCACTGTCCACAGGCTCCACCGCTGCCACAGGACCATCTCCAGGCTTATCCTCCTGCAGAAAAGGCACCTGGCGTCTCAAGGCCAGGTTGTGCAACATGCAACAATGATCTGGCACACCTTCTTGGGTGAGTAGTACAGGGATCCACCAGTCAGATGGAGGCACCGGAACCTGGCCTTCAGGAGGCCGTAGGTTCTTTCAATTATCCACCTTGTTCGCCCATGTGCCTCATTGTAACGTTACTCTGCCCTTGTCCTGGCATTCCTCACTAGGGTCAGTAGCCATGAGAGGTTGTGGTAACCAGTCACCTGCAAATATCGAGGGATACCTGTTAGCCACACACTCACTCTTAGGGACAACCCCATACCCATACACCAATATATACTGGGTGGGGACCTTGGGCTCACCTATAAGCCACACCCAGTGCCTCTGGAGTTGAGGCATCACTTGTGGGATGCTGCTATTCCTCAAGATAAAGGTGCCATGCACAGAGACAGGATACTTGCAAATTGAGATGGGAGATTTACTGGTCCACCAAACACACCATCTGCACATTCAGAGAGTGAAAGCTTTTTCTATTCCTGATCACTTGTTTATTTCTCCGGGGGTTACAAATGCTACATCGATGGCACCCATGATGTTGGGGATATGTTCCAGGGAATAAAAGTCAGCCTTCTCTGTGGCCAAATCCTCCACCTGGGGGACTCTGGTCAACACGTTGGAGAACATTAGCTGCGTCATCGCTGATGCCATTGCCACTGTTGTTTGGAAGGAACCAATTGCCAAGAAATGGAGCACTGACAGGACATGTACTAGAGGGGGGATACCTGTGGGCTGGCGGATAGCTGAAATCAGGTCTGGCTCCAATTGGGCACACAGTTCTTGGACTGTGGCCCTATCAAGTCTGTAGGTTAGGATAATGTGTCTGTCCTCCATTGTCGCCAGGTCCACAAGGGGTCTGTACACTGGAGGATGTCTCCATCTAATATTCATCCTCAGCGGTTGAAGTCTAGGGAGGAATACGGTGAGCAGAGGGTCATATTCACACATCTGTTGCAATACTGATGCATACCTCCATTTAGAGAACCAGTATGTGAATCCAAGAGTCAGTTGATGTGCCAATGTCTACTGTGACGCAGTTAGGTGCCATGGCCTGTGCCCCCCTGAAATGGCAGCTGCCTGACCTGTGAGGAGAAACACGTGGAAATGGGGTAATTCTGCTGGCATTGTGCGCCATTGCAGTCGGTGGTCTATGACCACTGCGCAACTTCACATTGATTAACATTAGGCCCTATGGGTTTCAGGAGGCAATGGTGATGTGGCTCCAGCGGTGACGGTAAACATCTATCTGTTCACTCACTTGCTACCTGACCTTCAACAGGAGAGGACCTACATTGCAAGTGCTGCTGTGACCTGTGTCTGGAAGCGACAATGGCTCACGTGTCTGGGGAAAGGGCCCCTGCCTTCACTTCGGAGGAGTTGGAGAGACTGGTGAATGGGGTCCTACTCCAGTACACTTTACTCTATGGTCCTCCAGACAAACAGGTGAGTGCACTGTGAGCATGATGAGTGGGCCATGAATGTATGGAGTGCTGTGTATGTAAGCCACATATATGAGGGGGCTGAGGTGTCCTGGGCAGAGTGCTGCATGTATGGTGATCAATGTATGTGCGTAAGGGGATGTGAGGGATGTGGTGGGCCATGAGTATGACAGTCCGGACAGTATGACTAATCCCTTTTCTGCTATATTTTCACTGCAGGTCAGCACCCATCAGAAAAAGGGTGTTTGGCATGCCATCGCCAAGGAGGTGCGGACCCTGGCGGTCTTTGACAGGCGGACCACCCACTGTTGCAAACGGTGGGAGCACCTGCGCCACTGGGCAAGGAAGATGGCAGCCCCCTGATGTTCCGCATCCTGGCGGTGGCCTATCCGGAGTTGGATGGGCGCTTGAGGGCATCACAGCAGCCACAAGGGGGTGAGTACAAATTCAGAATCATGACTTTGCGCGCCTTAAGGTTTTACCTGGGTGGGGATGTGCCTGGGCGAGGGCGAACAGGGCAGGGTAGGTCCCTTTTTGGTCAGGCTCTGAAGCAGTCCAACCCAATGGTGTTAGTGGGCATCCCCTACTGGTCAGGGCCCTGTTTGTTTCAGGTATGCAGCTGATGGCGTTATGCTAGGTACCCCATGGGCTGGTGACTATCTTTGTAACTGGTAGTACATGGCCTAGTGCATAGGGCTGCTCCCTGTGTTATGTGTATGCCAACGGTAATGTTGTTGCTGGCATTGACCAAGTGTATCCTCTGTCTCACCCCTCCTTTTTTGTTTTGTCACCCTGTCCTTGTGTGCATTAGCATCATCTGGTGGATTAGCACAGGCACCGGCGACGGAGGGAGCTGCATTCCACATGGGCCTGGAGGACGAATCCACCAAGGGTGAGGGCACCAGTGGGACGGAGGGCGAGGGGAGCACCATGACATAGACAGGAGGGGACACTCCAGACAGCGACTCCTCCTCCGATGGAAGCTCCCTGGCGGTGGCGGACATCTCTGTGCCCACCCCAAAAACAGGTAGAGCCGCCACCCCCCCTACCAGCACAGCCCTCCCAGCAGCCCCTCAGCTTGTTTCCCGTGCCCGCTCACCTAGGAGGGTGGGCATCTCCTTCACCCCAGGCACCTCAGGCCCTGCCCCAGTCGGCCCTGCTGCCTCAGTGAGGAGGCTATTGACCTCCTGCGATCCCCCACCCGGGACATAGCTGTTTGGTGGCTTAGCAACAGCTTTGACAGCTGCTGCCAAGTCACAGCGAACACTGTGCTTGCAGCGAGTGAGAGCTATCAAACAGCTCTCCCTTGCTGTCAGAAGAGTTTTCATCTGTCTCCCAGCACTCATAACATCTTTGATAACATTACTGATATTTTCAATGTAATATTTGCAGTAAACGTTTTGAGGAAAAAACTGTGCTTGGCGGTGAGCGGGAGTTATAGTTTCCTTAGGGATCGTGTTTGTAGAATTTGGGGAAGTGAGAGCACAGGTAGCATTTGCCCACTAGGGCAGAATTAAACACAGGTATAAAGGATGGTGATATACTATCTAAAGATATTGTTCAAAGGGAATACCTTGAAAAACTATATGAATTCAGAACAATAACCGTAGCGTGACTTGTGTAATTATATGTCACACATATTACATGTAGGTGCTCTTTTGTATATATATTTTTTCATAGACAGAGACCGAAAATCAGAAATGTAAACTGTTATGCGCTCCCCGTATGATTTGAAATGGGAAAAAATCATCCTGGGACCGGATTCGAGGTATTCCCCTGCCATCAGCCAGGCCAGCTTGAATCCAGTGGTGCAGTGAGCATGGGATCCATGTCTGTCATTCCGTCCATCACTTGTTCTTTTTTCAACTGTTGCCTTGAGTGGAACGGGTATGCCCAGACATGGGTCCCGTGCTCTCCATGCCACTGGAAGTCAACCTACCCTAGCTGATATGAGGTGATACCCCAAAACTGGTCCTTGGATGCTTGTTTCCGGTCCAGGGAGGACCTGGCATGGCAGTTCAGACTGGACTGTTTGCATGGGGCACAGGGTCAAGACTGATTTGCATATGTCTGGGTCCAAATTGGAATGGCGTGGGTAACCAAAAAAAGGTGGATTTAGGCCCAGATCTCTGAATTGGGGTTGAATGTTTGACATGGTTCAGCATTCCGTTCATCACTTGCTCTTTTTGCAATTGTTGCCCTAAGTGGGACGAGTATGCCCAGATCTAGGTCCCGTGATCCCCATGCAACTGGAGTCAAGCTAGCCTGAATGATGAGGGTGATACCCCAAAACCGGTCCCAGGATGCTTGTTTCTGGTCCAGGAAGGACCTGGCCTTGCAGTTCAGGCTGGACTGTTACCATGGGGAACAGGGTCAAGGCTGATTTGCATATGTCTGGGTCCAATCTGGAATGACATGGGTAGCAAAAAAACAATGGATTTAGGTCCAGATCTCTACTGGGGGTGAATGTTTGACATTGCTCATCATTCCGTTCATCACTTGTTCTTTTTGCAATTGTTGCCCTACGTGGAACGGGTATGCCCAGATGTGGGTCCCGTGCTCCACTCGCAACTGTAGTAAAGCTAGCCTGGCTGATGAGGAGCGATACCCTGAAACCCGTCCCAGGATGCTTGTTTCCGGTCCAGGTAGGACCTGGCCTGGCAATTCAGTCTGGACTGTCCCCACATGGAACAGGGTCATTAATTTGGATGTCTGGGCCCAAACTGGAATGGTATGGGTAGCAAAGAAATGATGGATTTAAGCCCATATCTCTGTACAGGGGGTAAATGATTGACATTGTTCAGCATTCCATCCATCACTTGCTCATTTTGCAATTGTTGCTCTACTTCAAAAGTTTATGCCCAGACGTGAGTCTTGTGCTCCCCATGCCAATGGAGTCAATCTAGCCAGGCTGATGAGTGGTGATACCCGAAAAAGGTCCCGGGATGCTTGTTTCCGGTCCAGGAATGACCTGACCTGACAGTTCAGCCTGGACTGTTCCCATAGGGAATAGGGTC
Source organism: Pleurodeles waltl (assembly GCF_031143425.1). Lineage (NCBI taxonomy): Eukaryota > Metazoa > Chordata > Amphibia > Caudata > Salamandridae > Pleurodeles > Pleurodeles waltl. The sequence goes on along the minus strand of NC_090436.1, from coordinate 886,631,734 downwards.
GAGACTGGTTTGCATATTGTCCAAGCTGGAATGACATGGGTAGCCAAAAAAATATGTATTTAGGCCCAGATCTCTGTACTGGGGGGTGAATGTTTGACATTGTTCAACATTCCGTCTATCACATGTTTTTTTTTGTTTTGTGATCAGAAGGCCCGCAGCACTGACTGTCTAACCCACATGAGTAGCCCTGCAAACGTCTCAGACCTGCCACTGCATTGTCTATACTGCCAATTTGACTTAGCAAGTACACCCATGTTCCAGGCCCAAACCTTCACTTTTACTACATGTACGTCACACCTAAAGTAAGTCCAGGAGAGCCCCATTGGCAGGGTGCAGTGTATTTTAAAGGTAGAGCATATATTGGTGTGCTTTATATGTCCTGATAGTGAAATACTGCCAAATTAGTTTTTCACTATTGCAAGGCTTATCTCCCATAGAGTAACTTAGGGATTACCTTGAAATAGCTTTTAAGTATGATTTCTCATTCGGAGCAGATAGAGATAAGGAGTTTGGGGGGTCATTCCGACCCCGGCGGTCGGATGCGGGAGCACCGCCAACAGGCTGGCGGTGCCCCGCAGGGCATTCTGACCGCAGCGGTTTGGCCACGGTCAGAAAAGGAAAACCGGCGGTCTCCCGCCGGTTTTCCGCTGCCCTGGGAATCCCCCATGGCGGCGCAGCTTGCTGCGCCGCCATGGGGGATTCTGACCCCCTCACCGCCATCCTGTTCCTGGCGGCTCCGACCGCCAGGAACAGGATGGCAGTGAGGGGTGTCGTGGGGCCCCTAGGGGCCCCACTTTGTATTTCAGTGTCTGCTTTGCAGACACTGAAATACGCGACGGGTGCCACTGCACCCGTCGCACATACCCACTCCGCCGGCTCCATTCGGAGCCGGCTTCCTCGTGGGGAGGGGTTTCCCGCTGGGCTGGCGGGCGGCCTTCTGGCGGTCGCCCGCCAGCCCAGCGGGAAAGCCAGAATGGCGGCAATATGGCGGCTCCCTCCAGGCGGGCGGCTCCCGCCGCCCGCGGGGGTCAGAATGACCCCCTTGGTGTCTCTGAACTCACAATTTAAACATACATCTTTTGGCAAAGTTGGTTTTGGAACTGTGAGGTTGAAAATGCCACTTTTAGAAATCTGAGATATGCCAGACTGCTTATGCCAAGCTTTCAAGGCAGTGAGCAGGGGTTATCTTAGCTGTGTGACTCCCTTACCCTGACTAGAGTGACAGGATGCAACCCACTACCAACTAGAGACACCATTTCTAACAGTTTGCCAATAACTTTGGCTGCGTTTGATGAATCTTGACAGAACTTTTTACAAAAAAAAGTTCATCCACCTCAGCTCCTTCCTGGAAAGTTTTGGGGTTATCAGTCAAGTGAGGACAGAGAGTATGAAGGGGTACCAAAACATAAAATCACCATGCAATTCCATGGACTTTTTAAAGACAGGCTTTAGTGAAAACTGTTGAACGGGATTACACCAATTTCAGCAGGAAGCTAGATGTTGGTCAGCAGATTGTGCTTTTTCTGATTTGGTGTAAATCCATTCAGTAGTTTTTGAGAACTTAAGGATGAACAATAGTTGTATATTTTGGCATTTGGGCTCATGAGAGTGCAAAGAGCCTCCTGCAAGAGAGCGAAGTCAAAAATGGAGCCCTGTGATTGGTTGAGAGGCCAGTTTTTCCCATGAGCCATCATGCTCTCACAAGTCCCTCAAGAGCAAGCACTCTGGTTGTTGGCTGGTTGTTGTAATGTTTAAAATTAAATGGTGCCATTACTGTTTACTGTGAAAAATTGGAAATGCTGTGGAAATGGAGTAAAAAAAGCTATATAAGGGGGCAGTAGAAGGGCATGTTGTTCCCCTAGATTTAGGGATGTTGTGTTTAAGGGATATCCAATGTGAAGATTATAACTGTAGAATGTTTTACACTTATTTTTACAATCTTGCGGGACTCTCATGGGATTGTGAATAGTAAAAAGGAGTGGATGAATTCTCAATACACTCTACTAGTAGAAATGCATATTGTGGTCATTGATACTGAGAGGAAGTGTGTGAGAAATAAATAATAGGAGGAGTTAAAGGTTAAGGGTGTTTTTAGAAAATGTTGTGATCTTGTGAAAACTCTTGTGGGATGTACTGTTTATCAGAGTTTACTATTCATACCCATTGGCTTGTTAAGATTTGTGAGTAGAGTATAGCCTCCTCCCCCACCCTACTATGCACCCTCATGATCACAGAGAGGGGTGTTAGCAAAACCAGCCCCTTTCCACTGATTACTACACTTACCTGTCATCTGAGCAAGAGGCATCAACAGAGAGGTTAGTCTTTCTCAACGCACCCTAATGTGCACACCTGACATCTGGGAGAGAGGCCTGACAGGAGAGATCATTACCTCCCCACACATTACTACACACACCAGTCATCTGAGAGAGAGAGGTCTGAAAGGTCAAGCCTGTCCTTCTCCACACACTACTATGCACATCTGAGACAGAGGTCTGAAAGGAAAGACCAGTCCCTCCCCACACCCACACACGCATAGCCATCATCTTGAGAGAGGTCTCAGCAGAGGGGCCATTGTTTCTCCACACACCATACTAAGCGTACCCACCATCTGAGCGAGAGGTCTGAAAGGAGAGGTCAGTTCTTCCTCACACCCTACGATGAAAGGCTGTCATATGAGAGATAGAGGTCTGACTGGAAAGGCCAGTCCCTCTCCACACACTACTCCGTACACTTGTCATTTGAAAGAGAGGTGTGAAAAGACAGGTGTGTCAATCTACCCACACTACTAGGCAAAGCCGTGATCTGAGACAGAGGTCTGAAAGGAAAGGCCAGTCTATCTACACACCTGACTATGCACACCTGTCATCTGAGAGAGGTCTGACAGGAGAAGTCAGTCCCTCCCCACGCACTACTATGCACACCTGCCATCTGAGAGAGAGATCTGAAAAGACAGGCCTGTCATTGTTCAAACACTACTATGCACACCCAACATCTGAGACAGAGGTCTGAAAGGAGAGACCAGTCCATCGCCACACCCTACTATGCAAAGCTGCCATCTGAGAGAGAGGTTTCAGTGTAGACCCCAGTCTCTCTCTCCACTCACCTTACATCACACAACCATCATCTGAGAGGGAGGTCTGAAAGGACAAGCTAATCACTCCTGCACCCTAATACACACAACTGTGCTCCCAATGCACTACTACACACTCATCTTCTGAGAAAGTGGTGTGAAAGGGCAGGCCTGTTCTTCTCCAAACCATACTGTGCACACCTGTTATCTGAGACAGAGGTCTGAAAGGAAAGGCCAGTCTACACACATTATACTTTGCACATACATCTTCTGAGAAAGAAGTGCCACTAGAGAGGTGTTATGATGTGGCTCGCGGCTAGATGTATGATCGTTGCCGCAAGCCTAGAATGTTAGCGATGATTCTTCCTCCTGGAAGTTGCTTGCTGACAGGGGAAGAAGACACCGCATTAGAGGAGAGCTCAGTAAATAAAGCTTACCTGCTATACCACAACGCTGTCTCCTGCCTTCCTTACGTTTTGGCGACGAGATGTCAGCAAGCAGGTCGCTTTCCTCTTGACGCGGATGCCGCGAACGTCACGAACATCGTTTTGCCGTGGGATCGCAGACGCGGCATAAAGAGCGGCGAAATTACCAGCTACTGGCGTTTTATGTCTTTTCAGCGGTAGTTCAGCTCCTGGAATCCATCGGCAGCCAATATATTTACAGTTTGTAGTCCGGCTTAGATTTGGAGACACGACTACATCGGCCTCAGTCACGTGAGTGTTGCTGATTTGCTGCCATGACAACGTCGTGATGACATCAAAGACGTCCTAGTAAACTGGTGGCATCTTTAAGAGTTGGGAATACTGTTGTTCAATTAGATTTTGCCCATGATGAACTGCTTCTTGCGGTGGCGGCCATCTTACAGAGTTGGGAAAACTTCCCTTAAAATAGATTCTGGCCACGACGAACTGCTCACCATTGCATGTACAAGTGTCTTCTACGGTGATAGGCACACCTGTAACCTGCTGTTTCTGTTTGCTACATTGTTTTTATCCTGACAAATACCTGGAGGAACATAAAAAAAAATCATTTTTTGGGGGGCTTCTCCTTAGCATACCTTCATACCAAATTGGTGTTTTATTAGAAACTGAGCACAGATTCACACAATGGTTATGTCAACCGCTGCTGTGCACTCTCCACCTCTATTCTTGGTGCAACCTGGGAATCCGCCAATATTTTGGGAAGAGTGGATAGACATATTTGATAATTATGTTGAAGCCTTAGATGGGTTAGGATTCTCGTCCAGTAGAAAAAAAGCTATCTTACTTAGTTCCTTAGGCAATGAAGGTCAGCAGGTCTTCAAGTACTTGCCTAAAGCTGTTGATCAGTCTGGTCAACCCATAGATGATGTGTTTTTGGAAACAAGGCGGAGACTAGAATTAAGATTTGCCAAGACCGAGAATGTAGTCATGCAAAGATTTAAGTTTTACACACAACCTCAAAGGGATGGTGAATCTGTGGACGAATTTGTCACTCGATTAAGAGAGCTTTCTGTCAAATGCAGATTTGGGCCGATGACAGAGGAATTGATTCGGGACCAGCTCATAGTGCAGTGTAGGAGCAAGAAAATGCAGGAAAGATTATGGGCGGCGAAGGACCCCAAGCTAAAGGATGCTATAGAAATTGCAAAGGTGGTTGAGGAGTCAGAGTTTTGTATGAACCAAATGGAGAGGAGAGAAGTTAAGGCTTATGAAGAGATATCTTCTGTTCAGGGTGATGTAGCTGTGATGAGTAAATCGTCTTGGGAAAGGCTTAGTGGATCTAAAAATGGGAAGTGCAATAAGTGTGGGAGCAAGTATCATACTTCTGAGTCCAAGAATTGCTTTGCCCTAGGGAAAGAGTGTCGTAGGTGCGGGCGCAAAGGGCATTTTGCGAGGATGTGTAGGGAAAAAGAGCATTCAAAGGGGAAGGTGGCCATGGTTGGTGATGCCTCAGGCAATGTGTCCATAGGTGACAAGTTCGGAAGGGTGTTGTGTGTTTTTGGGTTGGACGAGGCAGGGGTGAGAGCAGAAAGGATGCAGAGACCTAAGGCAGAATTTACTGTCAAGAATGTGTCCGTAGAACTGATGGTGGATTCCGGCTCCTTATATACAATAGTTCCTAAGGATTTATTTCTCCAAAAGTGGCCTTCAACAAGACTATTGCCAAAGGACATCAATCCTGGCGGGTATCAGGGTGAACAGATAGACATCATAGGTTATATGCTCACTGAAATAGGGTTCAAGGGGAGAAAGGTCTTAGGCAAAGTGTATGTGGCAGAGTCTGGCCCGCCTATTTTGGTTTGGCAACACCAGTACGATCTTTTCATAGTCATCAATCCGTGTGCACCTAGTCAGGTAGCTGCAATCGAAGATGTTTCTCTTGCTGGTATATTGAATCGGGCTAAAGGGGTATTCAGAGAGGAGATGGGAGAGTTAAGAGGCTATGTTCACGAGATTAGGTTGAAGCCCAGTGCTGTTCCTGTGCAGCACAAGGTTAGAAAGGTTCCAGTCTCGGTAAGAGAGGGTGTAAAAGAGCTCTTGAATGAAATGCTAGACAGTGGGGTAATTGAACCAGTGGAGGCCTCAGCATGGTTGTCGCCTGTAGTGATTTCTAAGAAGAGAGATGGCAAGTTGAAGTTCTGTGTAGATTTGAGAGGGTTAAACCAGAATATTGTTACAGACAATTTTCCTTTGCCAAACATTAATGAATTGGTTCTACTAATGAAGGATGCTAAATACTTTTCAAAATTGAACTTGAAGCACGCATACCATCAGATTAGACTTCATCCTGGTTCTAAGGGCCTCACTGCTTTCATCACCATGGAGGGCACATTTCAGTTCACTCGGATGCCGTTCGGTCTGGCGTCTGCCGCCAGTGTTTTCCAAAGGATGATGAACCAAATTTTCAGAGGATTGGACAATATCATGTTTTTAATGTTTGGTGAAACTATTGAGAGCCATAATATAACTCTGAAGATGCTACTGGACAGATTGTTGCAATCTGGTTTGACTTTGCACCGGGAAAAATGTCAATTCTTGATGACAGAGGTGGAGTATCTTGGTCACTCACTGTCGCAAGATGGTGTAAAGCCGAAGAAAGACCTGTTGGAAGCAATAAGGTCGGCTCCAGCTCCTAAAGACAAGGACCAATTGCAATCCTTTTTGGGATTGGTTGAGTACTATTCCAAATTTGTCAAGAACTTCGCTAGCAAGACAGAATGCCTATAAGTACTTTTGCGCAAAGGGGCTAGTTTTGTCTTGGGAGGAGAGCAATGCCAATGTTTTCAGTTGATTAAGGATGATGTATGCAACGCTGGCATTCTAGTGCCTTTTGACACTGAGAGAAGAACAATAATCACGGTGGATGCAAGCGCTCTGGGCATTGGGGCCGTCTTATCTCAAATGCATGGGTCTGTGGAGAAGACGGTTGCCTTTGCTTCTCGGACTTTATCTTCTGCTGAGAGGCATTATGCTGTTATTGAGCGTGAAACTCTGGCTGCGGCATGGGGTGTGGAATATTTTAGCACATATATATGGGGTAGTACCATCACTTAGCGTTCTGATCATAAACCATTGCTAAAGATTTTGTCACCAGGTGGGACTGATAAAGGGTGAGCGAGACTGGCTAGGTTGGCTTCCCGTTTGCAAGAATTTAATTACAAGATTGAGTACATTCCTGGTTGGAAGAATGTGCAAGCTGACTGTCTTTCTCGTCTGGCTCTTGAGTGGCAAACAGTAGATGGAGATAATGTTTTAGAGCATGAACAAGAGAGAGCTGTTGCGTCTATGGTTGTGCATTGGTGTAAGGGAGCAGTGAAAGAAACTGATTGGGATTTGGCTATGAAAGCAGATGAAGTTTTGTTGCGGGTCATTGATTTAATAAGGAAAGGTGGGAGGAGAGACAGTACTCTCCCGGCATCTGTACGGCCTTTCAATAAGGTGGTGGATGAGCTTTCTGAAGTTGATGGAAGAATGATTCTGCGGGGTGAAAGGGTTGTTCCGCCTGTGGGGGTGCGCAAACGCTTGTTTGATATTGCTCATGAGGGTCATCTTGGTCAAACGATTACCAAGAGAAGGTTGAGAATGGAATTTTGGTGGCCCGGTATGGATGATGATGTGGTGAGATGGGTAGAGAGATGTTCTGAGTGCATTCAGAGTGAGAAACGGTTGAGAGTGGGAGAGCAGTCGGTTAGTGGTAACATAACGGACCCTGGCAAACCTTGGCATAGTGTTTGCCTGGACTTTATTGGACCTTTGTCTGGCATTGGCAGGGGAAGGAATTTTGCCTTGGTTATGGTGGATGTGTACTCCAAATGGCTTATCGTCAAGTTTATGGGAGAGGTTACAACATCTGCTACCATAAGTGTACTGAGAGAAATTTTCGCTGAGGAGGGATTTCCATCGGTGTTGCTTACCGATAATGGGACACAATTAACGTCTGTGGAGATGAAAGGGTTTTTAGACTTGTGTGGCATAAGGCACGCCCGTACAGCATTGTACAATCCTCGTGCTAATGGTATTGTCGAACGAGCTAATCGCATGATTAAGGGTTGTCTGCAATTGGCTGTGGTCAATGATTTGGATGCTGGTTCGTGATCTCAAAGTTGGTGTGGGGATATCGAACCACACAAAACACAACGTCGGGCAGAGTACCGTTTGTTGGTATGAGAGGAAGGAAACCTGTCAGCAAACTCAGACCTGCATGGATGGAGAGATTGTTGGGAGGTGGTGGTGCATTCAATGGAGACCCAGCCAATGAGACAGGGGATGACAATGAGAGAATTAAACCGGGTGATTGGGTAAAAATCTAATCTGTTAGAGTGAGACAGGGGTTTAGCAAATTCTTAGGTCCGTTTAGAGTTCATCAAGTTCACAAGTGGCATGTCTTGCTTGATAATGGCCAACGTTGGAATTTCAGGCGTGTCGCAAAGTTTTCTTCTGCATTGGATGTTGGATGTGCAAGGAGGGGTGATGATTGTAGTGGTTATATGTTGATGAAAGATGAAGATGTGAACGGTCCTAGTGGTGGCGAGAGGAAACAGTTTGGTTGTGCAAGTGGTGATGCTGTGGTTGGCAGGAGTGAGGTGATTTTTGATGCTCCTAATATCTGTTCAGATTCCATGGGAGCCTCTACTTGTGTTCCAAGGGTTGTGTCACCTAGGACTGTTGGGTTTCCTAGAACTACTAGATGTAGGAGACCTCCAGTTTTCTTGAATGACTATGTAACATAAAGCATATTGCTAGGGTATTGACTCCGTGTATAGATTTTCTTTTGTTTTACCTTGTTATCTCTCATTTTGTTATAGTTCTTTCCTGTTATTTATTTGTGGTTCTTTTTGTGGGTGTCAACGGTGGGGGATGTGTTATGATGTGGCTCGCGGCTAGATGTGTGATCGTTGCCGCGAGCCTAGAATGTTAGTGATGATTCTTCCTCCTGGCAGTAGCTTGCTGACAGGGGAAGAAGACACTGCGTTAGAGGAGAGCTCAGTAAATAAAGCTTACCTGCTATACCACAACGCTGTCTCCCGCCTTCCTTACAAGAGGCCAGTCTTCCTCCACACTTAATGGAGAGGACAGTTCCTCCTCACACCCTACTTTGCATACCCATTACCGGAGAGAGGGGTGTAGGCGGAGAGGTTAGCCCCTCCTCACACACCAGTAGCCATCAATATGACACTGTGGTGGCATGTTAGTGGAGAGGTCACTCCCTCCCCGTAACCTATTATGTATACCCGACGACCTGGGGAAAACTGTCAACAGAGAGGCTAGACGTTCCACACACCTTACTACGTACACCTGTGAGCTCAGAGAGAGGTCTCAGCAGAGAGGCCTGTCCCACCACACATTCTACTATGCATATCTCTCATCTGACAAAGAGGTGTCATTGGAGAGCCAAGTCCCTCCGCACACCCTACTATATACACCCAATATGTAGAGAGGAGTCTCAGCAGAGAGGCCATTCCCTGTACTTGCCTTACTATGAATAGTTATCATTTGATAGAAAGGTTTGGAAGCAGAGGGTGGTCCCTCCTGATCCTCCAAAATGCACACCCATTATCCAACAGTGGAGAAGGTGGTGCTTCCCATGTCCTACTATTTTCCTACAATTGTGTTGCGACCTTGCAAGAGTCTAACAAGAAGAGAGTACAAGCTTCAGGGAGTAAGGGTTGCTGCATGAGGCTTGTGCTAATCCTGCTGGAAACTCACGAGACCCTCTTGAAAAATTACTCAGCATACCATGAGGTGCTTTACGATCCCGCAAGCCTCTTCCAAGACCCACATGGAAAATCACTGGGTCTGCCACAAGGTGTTTTATAATCCTGCAAGAGTTTCAAAAGATCATATGGAGGAAGTAAAAAAAAGAAAAGGGCCAAACCTCAACCAATAGTTACCATTCTTATTATATTATTATATTCTTATATTAAATGTTGTGATGTGATTGGCTGCAGAACCAAAGATAGCTCAGTTAGTTCTTGATGCTTTGAAAGAGAAGGAAGTCTGTTTGAGTTGGGCATAGTTGAAGAGAGTTTGTGTGGAGCTGAAAGACACTGGTGTCTTCATCCTTATTTACGAAAAAACTTCAAGTTCAGGTATTTATTAATATATTTTATAAACTTTGTTGTGAAGTGTCAGATCGTGTAGTAATGTTTGTAAACCTATTCTACACCATGCTTACAGAGTGAAACCTGTTGTTTGGGGAGACATAGATATGTTAATATAGCTTTTGAGCGTTACAAATTATAATGTAGAGAGAGGTGAGCAAGGTGTGCAGATTCTGTTAAAAATTTAAGTGTTTCAACTATATATACTTGTTCATAATGGAAGTTCTGTTCCTTAAATTATATAAGAAAGAATGTAATAAAACAGACTCTACTGTTCTCATGAACCTCTGTATATTTATTTTAGCCCTGTGAGAAGTTTGAGTGGTGATATTACTATTTCAAGAGTGAAACACTGTGGTGAGTCTGAAGCAAAGGGGTGTTAAGATGATTCCGTTACTTTAGAAACTGCTATGGAAACAGAGTTCATGGCATGTTATAATTTCATTGCAAAAATATGAAAATAGACTGATTGAGTGTGTGGTATTTTTCAGGAGAAAGTTACTGCTGCACTAGATATCAATAAGTCATTGTGGGTAAAATTGTAGTTATGCTTACTCACTAGAGTGATGTATACCTATTATGAATAATTGCTAAGTATGTCATTTTTATCTTTTTTGTTATTTTGTTCTTTTTTGGATGAAAATGGAAACTTGTGTCTGAGGAAAAAACTATCTGCTTACATAAGCATCAAAAAAGAGCCTTGTTAACACAAGCATGATTATTGTGCTATTGAGCAATAACTATGTCTTGAAGCACAGTCTTTTTAGGTTGGAAGGATATGGTAGTGAATGCTGTGCAGTTCAGCAGCACAAGCTAACTCTGCCTGAGCTAGACTTTGTGAACTGCAATTTATGGACATGGTACTTCGCTGAAACGTTCTTACCACCTAGTCTGCTGTTATATACTTGACACTGAACATTCTTTGGCAGGCTATGATTGCGAAAGGACTGGAAAAAAAGGGCTACTTGAATCAATATCTGGTAGGCAAATAAAGCAAAAAGGGAAAAGGTAGGAGACATTGGCACCTGCTGATGAGTGGAAACAAATGGTAAAAGTTAAATAGTTTTCTGTATTGTTTATTTAGTATCTGTTGATATAGTTTGTTAATATAGTTTTTGTAATTCTGTATTGTTAAATTGTAAGTAGATTTTATTGTTTATAGTTATTTCAAACCGTAACAATTTTACAGAGACAATAAAAATAGATTAACAAGATAAAATCGATGGTGCCACAGTCGATAGCCACATACAATAGTCACTAATTTCACAGTCAATCAATACAGACATCAATTCCATTCACCAAGAAAGAAGGCTTGAGCATTGCATCCTTTTCAATCTGTGGTAAATGATGAGTCAAGAAATAGACTTTCAATAAAATAAAGCACTCTTCTGCCCAGTCGTTCCCTTGACAGAGCGTGCCGAGAACTAGACCAAGAGCCACGGCAAAAGGCATGAGGATATATAGTTGTTACTCACTAACCTAGAGGGGAAAGGATGAGCCAACAACTAACATGTATGGATCAGTGCCAGAGGCCATGTTGGCTCCGTCCGATTTCCGTGAAGTTCACTTTACATTTCCAAAAGGCCTACCAGGCCTAGCGAGCATTAGTCACAAGCACCCTGGGGACACATTCTATTGACCAGTGAATGAAGTACACTAGTGATTTTGTCAGGCTGCAAAGGCATAAGGGATTCCCACCATAACCTTTGAGTACATTTTACAATTGCAGGGGGAAAAACTGAAAGTGCTTTCGCAGTCACAGAGGGCCTATAATGCCTAGGCCCGACTAGCTATAACCGGGATGTAGCAATCGGGCTATGGAAGGCAAGCAAAGTGCAAGTGTAGTACATCGATATTAAAGGATCAAATAAAGATGACCAAGAGAATAATGTGCTCAAAGCGATTTCATTGTACTAGAAAAGCAAGATGAGTTCAGACAAAGCACTTTGGTATATCTAAAGGTCTGATGAATCTTGCACGTGCTAATCCTAGCCATCCTAAAAGAAGATTCGTAGAACAATAGGCGATGAGTGCAAAGACATTTTGCTCTGCTTCAGTAGCCAGGAAGATACCCATTAGAATCAAAATGTGCTTACATACTAGCGTTAAGCCTACCATACCTGGTCACCACTTGTCATGGCCAAAGGTAACATCAAGGCTGTGACAGGTGATTAGAGTGTCTAATGCTATCTCATCAGGTTTGAATAGCCTGATGGTAAGGTGTTCTGTGTCATTACAGTTAGGACATAACCGAGGCTGCTCTACGACTGAGGTGGGTGGAGATAGACAGGGTTACACCTTGGGTGAGCAAGGGGGTCAAGTTCAATAACTTAAGAGCTTCTCTGAGGAATTTCACACACCGAACTAAAAGCTGCACATCTATTCCACTCAGACATGCAGAGATTGCTTTGTTGCATTGGTTTATGTTGTGGCATTGGAATATTGGCTTTATCCAGTAATATCATAGAATTTTTAAACCGGGGCAGAGCCAATTCAGTGCCCAAATGTGTGTGCTCTTAAAGGTACTAGCCCACATCTCAGCCTCATAAGTTCCTTTTTGAATTCCAATTTCATAGGGCTGTAAAGATGTGAGGCTTTTCCCAGGACTTGGTAGAAAGACACAAAGTAATGTGTGGGCCTTCCACGCCAGTTCTTGCTTATCTTCTCCTCCCAATTTTATTTTGGCATTTTTGGATAAACTTTTTGCAATTAACTTTGTTGGGAAGGTTTTTTTCAATAATGCTCTGAGCGCCCAGAAGTTCAATTGAATTCCTCACACAGGAACCCCTTTGGAGCTTGTGATCCTGCATGCCAAGCCACACCAATTCTTTGAGGGATCCTTTAGGTGTCATCTTGAGCTTAACAAAAGATGTCAAAAGCCACGTTTTTGATATAATTGATTGTTTACACAGTCCAAATTTCAGACGTATTTGAGACAACAAAGTGGCATCTGGCAGATAGAACATGCGTCTTCAGGATTTAGTTTTATCTTTGTTCAGTCATGTGGTCGAGATAGTCTTTAAATATCAGTAAGCCATAGGATAGAGTTGGCATAAACTTGGCATCAATTACCTTACAAATGCCTGTGAGGCCAGGGCCGCCCATTTTGTTGGCCAGTTTTTTAAAACTCATGATCATAGATAGGGAGATTTCTCTTAGACAAGAAATATTAGTGAACTGTGTTCCACTTTAGTTGAATGAATGCCCAAGTTTTATATACTTGCTCCATCTGTATATTGTTCATAGCAAATTTAAATACAATGGAAGTCTTGGTGTTTCTGGCTCCACAGACCATGATTTTTATTTTGGAGTGATTCTCTGATAATTAATTTTCCTTGCAATACAATGCCAAAACACCCAATGATCGTTGGAACCCCACAGCATTGTGGTCAAATATCAAGGTATCATCCTTATAACAAAGGCAATGAACAAATGTGCCCGTAAATTTGTTGGGAAAGGCACAGGCTGAAACTCATCCATCACTTATATCAGCCAAGTGGAGATTGAACAGAAGTGGGGATAAGATGCATTCCTGTTTTACACCAGTGTTGGCCCAGATGTTGCACACTGTGACTCCATTTGCTGATATTTTCATTCTCACCTAGGTGTTGGTGTAAAGGCTCCTAATGGCTCTCATAAGATTTTCCGGGTTACCCAGTTGTGCAACTTCTGCCAAAGTCTCATTCTGTCTACTTTGTCAGATGCAGTGGTAAAGTCAATGGATGCTACATACAGAGGAGAGGAGTCTTTGATGGAGGCAGCCTTCATTAGAGAGGCAACAATGGTCAGATTGTCCTCAGTGCTGTGGCCATGCCTAAAATGACTGTCAGACCCATTCCTCTAGTTCATTATTCAGTATTTTTCTGTCAACATCAGAGTTGGGCACACTGTAGCATAGGAAACAGAGATTGGTATTGACACAGAGAGCAGTGCCTCCTCATACTGTAATATGTACTTCTATCACCTACTATGCACACAGTATTATGTATGACTGTTGCCATTGGGAGAGAGGTAAGTATGTCACACAATCAAATATAGACACCAGTTGTACAAGACACAGTTTTCAACAGAGAGGATACTCCATTTTATAGTCTTGGGCATTCATCACAATAAAGAGAGGTATGCACAGGAAGAACAGTCTCTACCTACAGACTACTTTGCACATACTTTACTCTGGGGAGACGCCTCAGCTTACATGGTAAGTGTGTTTCCAAACCATAGACTCTATAGTTGTTATGCCAGACAGATTTCTCAGCATAGAGGTAATTTTGTCTCTAAATCTTACTTGTACATCTGCCATCCTTGAGAGAGCTGTGACCAGAGAGGTAAGCTGCTTTTCACAGTCTAATTTGGACACCCATCATTTAAGAGACAGGTCATGGGAAAGGGACCAGTCGCTCCCCACACTCTACTATGGAGACTTATCATGCAAGACAGATCTGTCAGCTAACAGGGCAGTTTCTCTCCCCAGTCTACAGTTTATACCTGTCAGCATATATGTGGTTATTTCCTTGGGAGAGGTCTCAGCAAAGAGGCCAGAACTTGTTATACTTGCTGTGAAGTAATTGTCGAGATGGGCCACTCATCTGAAAAGCAGGATGTCTGCAGGGGCGATGGACTGTCCCCCCGACCTACTGGAACACCTCTCGGCACTTCCTGGTGGACAAAGAAACCCCAGAAGGTGTCCCAAAAGGAAAAGGGGAGTAGAAGCGAAAGAGACAAAACACTACGACGTCTTCCCGGTCCAGCCAGGTACCCTGTATCTTCGGGGGGCAGGTCATTGTTGACAGAGTGATAGTAGAGTTAGTGTACTCAACTTCCTTGAAACTGAATCTCTCTTTCTGATATGGGGAGCGGTAGAAGAATACCGGGATGCTCCAGCAATTTTCTTTGATAATAATAACTGTTGGCACAATTGCTATCATTGCATTACCAAAAACCCAAACTGAGTACCATAACAAGAAGTACTGCAACACTAGGACTGGCTTCACAGAGATTCACTGTTGCACACTACAATTAGAACTGTGGTTGCACTTATGATGCACAAGAAAGACAAACAAGGGCATTCATTATATCACATATAACTTTTCAGCATGCATAGGGTTAAACTAAAAGGAACAAAAACAATTGAAGAAATACAAATGTCCACTCTGGGTTTAAACAGTTAGGGTGACACAGTTTGGTTTGGTTTCAATGTGTGTGTGAAAAACCCTTCAAAAGCAAATTTCTCAAACCTGAAACACAGGCATGAATGACACAATTTAAATCCAAGAGTTATGCTATTAGAGAAAGAAAAGTCATGTAAATGCTCTTTTAAAATTGCACTGTCACTTTTTGTAGTACTTGAGCTCAAGCAGATTTCCTGAAGCACATTTAGGCAAGTAACTACAATAATAGGGTAGAATGTTCAGAAATACAAGGTCTGAAATACACCAGCTGCTCTAGGAAAGCACGGCGCTCAAAGAACAAACTCCCTGGAGAATACTAGTCACTTAGCTGCAGTCTTTTCGGGAGTGCTGGAGGAATGCCTGGTGTCAGCTGGTACAAGAACAAAGAAAAGAATTGCCTCAAAAGTCCTGAATACAAGGATGACAGCAGGAGCTGGACTGCCAAATCAGATGCTGAGATCAGGAAGCAAGACAAAGCCAAGCAGGGAGGCATGCTTCACTCTGCTATTTATAGCCAATCAGGAAAGCAGTTGAGTTTCCACATGCGGATGAGTCACCATACCCAATTAGAAGCACATGTCTACACCACACCCAAGTAGAAGCACATGTCCACACCTGCTCACATTACCATAGAAGCATTGGTAAAACAAGCATTGATAAAACTAATTGTGTAACACAGCACATTGGGGCTGATTCTGACTGTGGCGGGCGGCGGAGGCCGCCCGCCACAGTCCCGCCGACAAATGACCGCACCGCGGTCAAAAGACCTCGGCGGCCATTCTCACATTTCCGCTGGGCCGGCGGGCGCTCTCCAAAAGAGCGCCCGCCGGCCCAGCGGAAATGCCCCTGCAACGAGGATGCCGGCTCCGAATGGAGCCGGCGGAGTTGCAGGGGTGCGATGGGTGCAGCTGCACCCGTCGCGTATTTCAGTGTCTGCTTTGCAGACACTGAAATACTATGCGGGCCCTCTTACGGGGGCCCCGCGGCACCCCCTACCGCCATCCTGTTCCTGGCGGGAGACCCGCCAGGAACAGGATGGCGGTAGGGGGTGTCAGAATCCCCATGGCGCCCGAGCAGCGGAAAGTCGGCGGGAGACCGCCGACTTTCCGCTTCTGACCGCGGCTGAACCGCCGCGGTCAGAATGCTCGAGGGAGCACCGCCAGCCTGTTGGCGGTGCTCCCGTGGTCGGTGACCCTGGCGGTCACCGGCCGCCAGGGTCAGAATGACCCCCATTATGTTTACTTAGAAACAAGAAGGTTTAACCAAGAACAGAGATATGATTTTACCCTAATCCCTGGGGATGCTGACAGATAACGTAGGAGGCACCTTGGGGATTCCTGACAGTAATGAGGTTTAATGTGAGGTGAATACCATCCCAACCCTACTATACATACAAATGAACCTGGAAAGAGATGTAAGTGGAGAGGCAGTGTATCTTTACACCTTACTCTACACACTGGTTACCTTCATGGAAAGTCTCAGTGGAGAGGCCAGCCAGACTCACCCCTGTATTCTACTATACACAGTTATTAGGTTGTGGAGAAGTGTCAGTGGGACCCTAGTGTGCACTGTTATACTGTGAAAAGGTTTCATATGGGAGTCTATGTTCTCCCCACATCCTCCAATAGGGTCTATAAGGCACAAGTACTGCAATAAAGGATGGTGTAAATTGTTCCTCTAAAAAAAGTTAAAAATCTTGCAAGGCTCTTGTGGGATCATAAAGAAAGTGGAGGGGTACTCAGGATCTTAATGCAAGTTGTTACTAGAGAGACTGTCTCTCCACACACCATACTATACACACTTGTAGGCCTGGACGTTAGTAAAGGATTCACTCTTTCCTCACACCCCAAAATGCACTTCTGTTATACTGTGAGAAGTCTCAGTGGAGAGGCCACTTTCTCCCTACCCCCTACTAGTGGGGACTTTAAGGGATAAGAATTGTAATGAAGGAAAGTGTAAATTTTTCCTCAAATAAATTTTATGATGTTTCAAGACTCTCGCAGGATTGTAAAAACAAAAAATCAAAGAATAGAGGAAAAATTAAGAGAAATAAATATATTTTTACTGATTTCGCTTCACCTGGGGATGTGTAGGTTTTGGGAGCATTTTAAGGTCTACCACTTCTGATAAATCTGGCAATGTGTCAACCTCCAGGGATGCTGCATGGGAACAACCACCCACCACCTGTTGAATGCCTCCCTGGTGCGGAGAGTTGCTTTATTCGAGTTTTATTAAGCCACTCACGGCCATGCAAGGTCACCTTGCATGGGTTCATAAATCTAATTTTTGAGTTGTGTTGCGCATGAACCAATTTGTGTGGTGCAAGTGTGATGCAATTAGGGTCATAAACATGGCCCTTTGTTCTTATAGTGTGTGATGTTCAGTTACAGATAGACCTGGATGCATTCTTGATGTTATTAAGGAAGATTCCTGCTCCCTTCTGCGGTGAAGTGTACCCCATCTCGCCTATAGACACGTGGCATATCAAACCGAATTTAGCTGTGATATATAGAGCCAGTGCCATGGTCACGAAGAAATGCAGAAACTGTTTTATTGACATGCTTCTAGGATTTCTCAGTCTTAGGACAAAATGTTTTTGACAATTGGCATTTCGGGCCTTTGACATATATTAGAATATACAAAGTCAGTTAAGAGAGACATCAATTGTGAAAAGGTCTCTTTCATTTGGATCTCAAAGGCAAAACCTGTGATTGTGCCTAGGTCATTTCCACCACAGTGCACTATCATCTGGTCTAGGTGCTTACAATCCAAAATGCTCTCACCCACTGGTAACAATTCATATCACTTCATACCCCCATGGCCAGTCCAAGTTATGTCCAATTTTGGAAATCCAAGATTCTTGTCATTACCAAAGTTATTGGCATGTTTTCTAGCCCAGTGAATGAAGCTGTGTCACAAACTCCAGAGTTGAACCATGGTGCTGTATGGAGATCTCAGTCACAAGAGGAGTGCTCAGCAGAATGAGTGAGCTTCAGGAGCAATGTGGAGTTATAAAAGGGGATTTAAAATTGGAGGGTGGCCAAATTATGAAATGTCATTGTAGGTTTTTGGCAGTTACCAAAGTAAGTAAGGTTGTGACCAACTGCTGTCTGCACAGTGCACAGTTACTCGATAAAAAGTATGAGCTTTTCTAATGGCTGACTTTTGGTGCAATCTCGAGGGAGAGGCCCGCAAGTTGAAACCAGAAAGAACTTCCCCCTCAGAATGAACATGAGAGATTGCCTCCCTGACTCTTGAGAGAGCAGCCAATTATGGTGGCTTTCTCTGACTCTCAGGAGAGTCCCGAGAGAGTTTTAGGAAAGAAAAAAAGGGAAACATAGTACAAATAACATAGATCATAAAAAGTAGAGAGTAGCTCTAAAAAGTGCCTTTTTTGTTAACTGTTTTCAACAACTATCAAATATTTTTGTATTTGCAAATATTATTAATTTAAAAAAAAATGTTTTTTAAAAGGTTTCGGTAAAACATAACCTGAGGTGCTAAACAAACACCAACAGCATCTCTTTAAAAACAAAATGGAGAAAAACTTACAAAACAATCTACAGCCTGGGGGGGGCACTTGTGCTCTTGTGCAAGCTTGTTCTGGGCAGACCTGCTTGTCTCTAATGAAAAAATGATTAGCTTGCACAAGCAGCAAAATAGCACTTTATTTTACCAAAAACATTGTTATTGTCTACCTGTGCACTTAGAACCTACACAAGCACAGTATCTTCTGGAGAAAATGATATTGAAGACCCTGTTGAGCTGTCTAGCTCCACAGCATGAGCCAAATCTGTCCATGCAAGCCTTTGCAGATGCATAGACCTCAGATGTTTCCAGATCCCTGTGGTACTCATGCTATAGTGTTTATTTTTCTCAACCAGGTAAACTCTTTGCTGCACAGTTTACAGGTGACATACTTCTCTAAAACCCTCTTGGCCTCTGGCCTCATTTAAAAAAATTGCCACACCAAGGATTCCTTTGGTGTCTGTGGTGGCTGAGCTAGTGCAGAATCCCCTGGCCATTCATCTGAATCAGATGAACACATCTTTCTATTCAAAACCAAACAGGAAAGGAAAGCAAGCCAATATGTCAACTCTCACCAAAGTCCAATGGTTAAGTAATGCAAGAAGGATGGAATATTCTTCTTCTAAATGAAGACTTCCATATTAACCAATCAGCATCCTTCCTTAGGGTGTGCATCTTCGCCCGGGCCTCTCCTGAGTGTCTCACGGGTGTCACATGAGACCTTGAAAAAGCTTTCTTTTATATCTGCTGTAGAAACATACACAATTCATTGTTCAACCTTAAAATGTTTTATTTTGTTGAAAATGATGGTAAAATACTGTAATTAACTTAATTTTAAATATACGATCTCGTGAGTGGGTTATGAGGGCCAAACAGTAAGTACATCCCACTCAGAGTCCACGCAGGGGATTTTGTATCTGGCTCCCATGTGCTTCTAAATATGCAACCATTTTTTATTTACAAATATGTTATAGAATATAATTATATAGTAACTGAAGAAATGATAAAGAACCATGTAGAATATATGAAAATAAATTTTAGAACTTTACGATCTCACAAGTCTACTACAAGCTTCCCGCTGGAGTATTAATACCTGGAAAAACGATTGATGGTGACAAATCCCAACATCAGTGTTACAATAACTGAGCAAATAAACAAATTCTATCAAATATTTATCTTTTTAATACTCACACACATTCTTCAAATATTTTGCAAACTGTCAACCATATCTGTTTTGTTACAATAAAAAACATTCTATTACTAATATAATGTCTGAACACAACATATATTATACTGTCATTCTATCATATGTACCCTCACAAAAATAGTTCATTCACTTAAAAAAAAAACACTAGAAATTCACTAAAAAAAACAAATGTTAAACTAATGTTATAGGTAGTTGAATTTCTCAGTGACAAAGTTAACTGTTTGAACTAAAAACCGCAGAAATTCAGCTGTTAGAGTTAGTAGCA
This sequence comes from Pleurodeles waltl, assembly GCF_031143425.1. NCBI lineage: Eukaryota > Metazoa > Chordata > Amphibia > Caudata > Salamandridae > Pleurodeles > Pleurodeles waltl. The sequence goes on along the minus strand of NC_090436.1, from coordinate 886,611,910 downwards.
CTAACTGTAACTTGTGCCCCCACCATGCACTGCTTATGTCCTCACGTATGACATCACCCATGAATTGTTCTATTACACCATTTATGACATCACTGATGACATCTCAAATAACATAATTGAGCATTGATTTTTGTTTTATTTTGCTGCGGATCCGCAGATCCTCATTAATTCACAGTAAATTTTAAAAACAAATGTTTTTGGACCCAGGTGGGGTACCTGTGGGATCTAACCACCATACCTAGAGGGTCAGCGTATTCCTACCCTGCCTTCTTACATTTTTATTTTGCTTTTTTTTCCTGAGACTTGGCTGAGTCCGAGTCTCGAGTGGCTGCCTAGTTGAAGTGGTGGCAGCCCATCAGATCTGAGCAAGAGATCTGTTGGATCCATGGATCCTCTGAGTCTTTTGATATACATAAATCTTTTTTCTTTAACAACTCCAAAACTACAGAACATATTTATACCACATTGTAAACAAGAAGTTTTTCTGGACTAAGATCTAACTTTCTGCCATATTTGGTGTAATTCTGTTCAGCAGTTTGGGCTGTCTAAAATCCCTATGAGAAAATGCCTGGGGAAAAAGTGCTTTGGGACCCCCCCTTTTACTGAGGTAGTTCTAGTTATGCTTGTGTTTCCATAGGAAATACATTTTTTGTGTAGCTAATAACTTTGCTGCCATTTGACAAATCTCCATGAAACTTCCAGAAAGTGCTCGATTTTGCCTAGTTTGTGCATGGAATTTTTCAGGGTGATCCTTCAAGCGGGGGCTGAGAAAAAAAGGAGTTGCCAAAACATGTTTTTCCCATTCATTTTCCCAGAGGAGTTTTAGACACAGCTATAGCCAACTGCTGAAAGGATTTATACCAAAGTTTGCAGAAAGCTAGATCTAGGTCCAGAAAGAGCGCTTTTTGTGTTTGGTGTAAATCCATTCTGCAGTTTTGGAGCAATTAATGGTCAAAAACATTATATATCTATGAACAAGGAGGCTCCATGGATCGTGACAAATTTTGAACTGAAATCTGATTGGCTGCCACCATCTTAACCAGGAAGTTGTGGTAACCATCCTACAAGTTGGGACTTGGCCCAGAGTCCTAAGATTTTTATTTTTTTTAAAGATACAAGGGGGCCGGGTAGGAATGACCCTGACCACCTCGGCTCGGTGTTGGGGTCCCAGAGGGTTCCTGCCTGTGGCTTAAAATATTTTTTCTAAAAATGTTGCCACAAACTCATGGAGGATCCACAATTCCATGGCAAAACTTTAAAAAAACAAAAAAGTGCAGACTACTGTGCTTGATTTTTATTTTGTCCCCTGGGTGGACTACATCCTGGATAGAACAAATGTTGATATTTTGGGGAGGCCAATTTTAGCCCTAAAGAACCCAACCCTGAGGGCTAGGTGCTATTTTCTGGAGGAGGGGAGCATGCAGTCCCTTTCCTGACCTGCCTTTGTCTGTGGGGACCCAAGTCCAAGCTGTATTTGTAAAGGTGAAGGGTAACATATGGCCTCACTCCCCAGGCCGATTATGGCCCCGGGGACCGCATATCCTGGTAGGGCCCAGTTACATTTGGAAAGGGGAAGGAGGGCATGCGCCACCTTCCCCAATCTGATTTCACCCCCTGGGGACCCGTCCCCCGGTGCATCATGGCTGCATGTGGAAAGGAGGGCACACAGTCCCCTTCCCCAGGCCAATTTTAGCTCTTGGGACCCCATGTCATGCCCATGCAATGCACTGCTAATTACCTCCATATTACATCTCTAATGACATCTTTTATCATATGATTGTTAATATCACTGCAACATTTGCAGGGAAATTATTGGTGAGAAAACTGTGCATGGCAAGGGCACGAGTTATAGTTACCTTAGGGTACTAAGATAATTCTAACTATAACTGGTGAATTTTCTGTGGTTTTTAGTGTTTAAAAAGTGATAAAGCTGTAGGCCTTTTCCAAGCTGTCATTCGATGCATCATACAACCTGTTGTGAATTCATTCAATTATAGTATTGACATATTTGTATTAGTAACTACACAGTAGCATGATAGAGCTCTCACACAAATATATCAATTACTCAGTGATGCCGTTTTGACTTTGAATGATAAGTGTGAGTTCAATAAGACAAAGTTTAAATCCTTTGGCCATATCTTTTCCAATGGGGGCATGGGATCTGATACTGCAAAAGTGCAAGTGTAGGAAGTTGGCTCTGTATGCACTATTTCAAAGTAAGGAATAGTATGCACAGAGTCCAAGGGTTCCCCTTAGAGGTAAGATAGTGGCAAAAAGAGATAATACTAATGCTCTATTTTGTGGTAGTGTGGTCGAGCAGTAGGCTTATCAAAGGAGTAGTGTTAAGCATTTGTTGTACATACACACAGGCAATAAATGAGGAACACACACTCAGAGACAAATCCAGGCCAATAGGTTTTGTTATAGAAAAATATATTTTCTTAGTTTATTTTAAGAACCACAGGTTCAAATTCTACATGTAATATCTCATTTGAAAGGTATTGCAGGTAAGTACTTTAGGAACTTTGAATAATCATATATAATTTTTTCATAAAACACAAAAAGCTGTTTTAAAAGTGGACACAGTGCAATTTTCACAGTTCCTGGGGGAGGTAAAGTATTGTTAGTTCTTGCAGGTAAGTAAACCACTTACGAGGTTAAGATTGGGGTCCAAGGTAGCCCACCGTTGGGGGTTCAGAGCAACCCCAAAGTCACCACACCAGCAGCTCAGGGCCGGTCAGGTGCAGAGTTCAAAGTGGTGCCCAAAACGCATACGCTTCAATGGAGAGAAGGGGGTGCCTCGGTTCCAGTCTGCCAGCAGGTAAGTACCTGCGTCTTGGGAGGGAAGACCAGGGGGGTTTTGTAGGGCACCGGGGGGGACACAAGCTCACACAAAAAGTACACCCTCAGCAGCACTGGGGTGGCCGGGTGCAGTGTGCAAACAAGCATCGGGTTCGCAATGTAAATCAATGGGAGACCAAGGGGTCTCTTCAGCGGTGCAGGCAGGCAAGGGGGGGGCTCCTCGGGGTAGCCACCACCCGGGCAAGGGAGAGGGCCTCCTGGGGGTCACTCCTGCACTGAAGTTCCGATCCTTCAGGTGCTGGGGGCTGCGGGTGCAGGGTCTTTTCCAGCCGTCGGGATTTTAGAGTCAGGCAGTCGCGGTCAGGGGGAGCCTCGGGATTCCCTCTGCAGGCGTCGCTGTGGGGGCTCAGGGAGGAACAACTTTGGTTACTCACAGTCTCGGAGTCGCCGGAGGGTCCTCCCTGAGGTGTTGTTTCTCCACCAGTCGAGTCGGGGTCGCCGGGTGCAGTGTTGCAAGTCTCACGCTTCTTGCGGGGATTGCAGGGGTCTTTAAATCTGCTCCTCTGAAACAAAGTTGCAGTCTTTTTGGAACAGGGCCGCTGTCCTCTGGAGTTTCTTGTTCCTCTTGAAGCAGGGCTGTCCTCTGAGGATTCAGAGGTCGCGGGTCCTGGAGAAAGCGTCGCTGGAGGAGGTTTCTTTAGAAGGCAGGAGACAGGCCGGTAGGACTGGGGCCAAAGCAGTTGGTGTCTTCTTTCTTCTTCTGCAGGGGTCTTTCAGCTCAGCAGTCCTCTTCTTCTTGTAGTTGCAGGAATCTAAATTCTTAGGTTCAGGGAAGCCCTTAAATACTAAATTTAAGGGCGTGTTTAGGTCTGGGGGGTTAGTAGCCAATGGCTACTAGCCCTGAGGGTGGGTACACCCTCTTTGTGCCTCCTCCCAAGGGGAGGGGGTCACATTCCTATCCCTATTGGGGAAATCCTCCATCTGCAAGATGGAGGATTTCTAAAAGTTAGAGTCACTTCAGCTCAGGACACCTTAGGAGCTGTCCTGACTGGCCAGTGACTCCTCCTTGTTATTCTCATTATCTCCTCCGGCCTTGCCGCCAAAAGTGGGGCCGTGGCCGGAGGGGGCGGGCAACTCCACTAGCTGGAGTGCCCTGTGGTGCTGGAACAAAGGGGGTAAGCCTTTGAGGCTCACTGCCAGGTGTTACAGCTCCTGCCTGGGGGAGGTGATAGCATCTCCACCCAGTGCAGGCTTTGTTACAGGCCACAGAGTGACAAAGGCACTCTCCCCATGTAGCCAGCAACATGTCTCGAGTGTGGCAGGCTGCTAGAACCAGTCAGCCTACACGGGTAGTTGGATTAGGTTTGAGGGGGCACCTCTAAGGTGCCCTCTGGGGTGTATTTTACAATAAAATGTACACTGGCATCAGTGTGCATTTATTGTGCTGAGAAGTTTGATACCAAACTTCCCAGTTTTCAGTGTAGCCATTATGGTGCTTTGGAGTTCGTGTTTGACAGACTCCCAGACCATATACTCTTATGGCTACCCTGCACTTACAATGTCTAAGGTTTGGTTTAGACACTGTAGGGGCACAGTGCTCATGCACTGGTGCCCTCACCTATGGTATAGTGCACCCTGCCTTAGGGCTGTAAGGCCTACTAGAGGGGTGACTTATCTATACTGCATAGGCAGTGTGAGGTTGGCATGGCACCCTGAGGGGAGTGCCATGTCGACTTACTCGTTTTGTTCTCACCAGCACACACAAGCTGGCAAGCAGTGTGTCTGTGCTGAGTGAGGGGTCCCCAGGGTGGCATAAGATATGCCTCAGCCCTTAGAGACCTTCCCTGGCATCAGGGCCCTTGGTACCAGGGGTACCAGTTACAAGGGACTTACCTGGATGCCAGGGTGTGCCAATTGTGGAATCAATGGTACATTTTAGGTGAAAGAACACTGGTGCTGGGGCCTGGTTAGCAGGGTCCCAGCACACTTCTCAGTCAAGTCAGCATCAGTATCAGGCAAAAAGTGGGGGGTAACTGCAACAGGGAGCCATTTCTTTACAGCAAGTGTTGACAAATTCTGAACCTCCACAAGATGGCATGTTTTGTTTTTGGAATGGCCAGTTACCGTGCAAGATACGTACAAGACTTTACCACTGCTAGCGCTCCATTACAAAAGTTGATGAAGAAAAACAGTTTGTTTCAATGCGAGAAAGAACGCGAGAAAAGTTTTAAGAGAATCAAACATATTGCAAATGCTAAAGAAATGGCATACTTTGATCTAAAGCTTCATACAGAGATTGTGGTTGATGTTAGCCTGGTTGGGTTTGGCACCATACTTGCGCACCATAGTGGGGACCCAAATGCTTAACAGCATATTGTGGCCTATGCTAGCAGAAGTTTGTCTCAAACAGAAAGTGCTTACTCACAACCTGAGAAAGAAAGTTTGTCTGTGGTATTGGTTTGGGAACATTTCCATGTGTTCCTGTATGGACAGCCGTTTATGTTGGCGACTGATCATCAAGCTTTGCTGACCATCTTTGGAAATCGAAAAGCCAAGATACCTCTTTGAATTGAACAATGAGGATTGAGATTGCTGGAGTACAATTAAATAATTGTCCATCACCCAGGAAAGGATCAGAATCCTGCTTACTACTTCTTGAAATTGTCCATACAAGGTCATAGTACTCCATCCAAGACAGCTGAAGCCTACATCAATTTCATTGTCAAGTCAAATACACCAGCTGCTGTATCATTAGCCCAGATTGTCACTGCCATGAGTCATTATAGTGATCTGCTGAAGTTAAAAGACATAATTACACATCAGTTGTGGAACAAACACATTTGACCTCTTAGTAATGATGGTGATTAAAGAAATAGAAAAATATCAAAGATGAATTGTCCACATGCATCAGCATGGAGTTATATTGCAGGGATCGAGGATCCTGATTCCGGAGAGTCTGCCACGATAGGTAATTGATGTGACTCACAAAGGACATCAGGGTATTATGGCAAAAAAGATAGCTCTCCTAGACTGAGTTTGGGTTTGTTACTTAAATGAAAGAGTTGAAAAGGTACTCACGGCCTGTCACATATGCACTTGTCTGTCACCCAAAGTTACTCAACATACTCCGAACATGTCATAACTCCCTAAACATCCTTGGGAGAGAATAGCCATTGATTTCTTTGGTCCACTTGGTGATGGACATCGTTTAATAGTGATTGTAGATAGATTTAAGATTTTGTTTGGTTGAAGATCTCTCACCCACAACACATGAACAAGTAACTGAAAAACTCGATGGCATCTTTGCAACATGGGACATACTAGCCATTGTAAATTCTGACAGGAGGACCTTCAGCAGTAAACAAATGTAAAGAATTTCTGGAGCATCTGAACATAAAGGATCAAAAGATCACACATTTATGGCCACAGTCCAATGGACTTGTTGAGAATTTTATCAGTACCCTCAAGAAAGCAGTGTAGCGTGCAACTCTTGAGAGGCTCAATTTGAAAACAGTATTGAATTCCACTCTGCAAGCTTATCGTTCGATGCCTCACGACCACAGGTGAAAGTCATGCAAGAGAGAACAAGCATTTGCAATGCAATAGTCTCGCATTTTCTTGGGTTAGAGCTACTGGTATTGTAAATTCATAACTGGAATTTCCTTGCCACATAAATCGGTCAATCCTGTCGCATAATTTTGTCTTTTCCTGCCATATAATTCCAGTGGGCCAACATCGAACTAAAGTACTTCTATTCACCTTCTTTCTCTATCTTAAAACATATACAATTATCATATAAACCTTTATCAGAAATAAACCTTTGATATTATAGTGTAATGCTCAAAACACCATAACAAAAATATCATTTGGGACAGATTGGATGGTGAAAGGAAAGAGGGAGTTAGGAGTAAAGATGGAGAGGACAAGTGGCATGGTAACGGTGTAATAGGCCTTGGAGTAAGAAATGAAAAAGAGTTGACTGAAATTTTGGTAGGAAAATACAGCAGTAATTAGAGATGAGTGAGGTTCCTAGGTCTCTGGGCCCTGGTGCCACGCACCTGTTGCTCTATTGATAATTAGGCCTCTGGAGAGAAAGTGGATGGGGCAGAAAAAGAGAAGTGAAAGGAATACAACAAAGAAATTATAGAAAGAAGGGAAAGAAAGAATGAGAAAATGAAAACACAACTAAGGGCCAGATGTATCAAGCTTTTTTGCATTCGCAAACGGTGCGAATGCCCGTTTGCGAATGCAAAAAGTCAGTTCAGAATGTATGAAAGACATTCTGAACGCAAGTTTAAGGAATCGCAAAAATAGCGATTCCTTAAAATTGCAACCCTTTTCAGAGAGTCGGAAATTGCGACTCTCTAAGTAAGAAATCGCAAATAAGGATTCCTTATTTGCGATTTCTTAGCACATGTATGAAGCCATTCCTAACTGCAATTTGGGCATTTGGGAATCGCTATTTACCACCAGGTTGAACCTGGTGGTAACCATGTGCAAAATTAAAAAATGCCTTTTAAATGCATTTTTAAAATGTACATGTAAAGCACACATGCCATTTTGGCATGTGTGCACCTTACATGTCTCAAAAAGAATTTTTGGGTGCAGCAGAGGGGGCCTTAGGCCCCCAGCACCCTGGGGTTTTGCATTTCCAAAATTTTGATTTCTGGTTAAGAAATCGCAATTTTGGAAATGCAAAAAAATCGCAGATATGGGCCAACAGACCCATAGGTGCGAATGGGGACTGATTCTCTATTTGCGATTCGGTAATAGCATTTGCAATTTTTAAGAAATCGCTATTACCGAATCGCAAAAATCATACATACCTTTTTGCATTTCTGAAATAGCGATTTCTTAAAAATCGCTATTTGAGAATCGCAAATTGGTTGTATGATACATCTGGCCCTTGGAGAAGAAATAGAGCAAACATGTGAGATAAAAGAAAAAAGGGAAGGAAGCTAGTGAACAAAAGATAAAGAGGTAAAAATAATAAAAGAAGTGTGAAAAGAAAGAGAAAAACAAACATTAGAGTTAAAAAAGAGAGATGGTGAGAGAAACTAGCAGCAAAAGAACCAGGGCATGTATGTACACACACATTTCCCACAGACACAGAAAGGGAAAACCACTTTGACACTTCTGGTCCCGACAAGTAACTTGTGGCTTCAACACACAGACAGGAAAAAGAGGGATTAATAGTAAAACATGAATTGACAGCTGAAGATAAGGATTATACTAGAGAAAGGAAGAAAGAAAGATCTAAAAAAAAGTGAAAGGATGCATCAAAGGAAGGAGTAAATAAAAGAAAGAATGAACACCTGATGAAGAAAAAAGAGAGGAATGAAACAAGGAAAAAAAATAACCAAGTTTTTGCGAGTTTGAAAGAGAGGTAGCAAGAGGAAGAGGGAAAAAAAAAAAAGGGAGAGGATTCAAAATAATCAGTTGAAAAAAAGAGTGAAGCTGTTAACGTGTGGATTTTAAGAGCTGGAAAGAGAAAAGTGGGGGAGTAAGAAAACATTGAGAGTAAACAGAGTAAAGGAAAGAACTGAGATAGGTGAAACAGACACTCCCAAATAAAGATGGCAGCTAAGAATATATTTAATTGGCTCCCCCATGTCCTAAAACAGAAGTCAGAGGTGTGAAACAGCAGGGGGCACTGCAGGACAGCAGAAGGTGCATTAGCAGAGTTGTAAGTAAACCCCAATACAGCAATATTGGGGCTCTTCAATCAGGATTGAAGGTATAGAGAGCTGTGTCACAGCCCAGTGCTAAAATAACAGAAAAACAGTGGGTGAGGAATGAGAAACAGAGTGCCATTTAATACCTGGTATTGGAAACATGGGCCACTGCAGGTTAGGGCTGAGGTGCAGTGACAGAGTTGTATGTGGGCTGCAGTACTAGAATAATAATGGGCACACAAGGTCAGAAGTGAGGTATGTTAATGGAGCTATGTGTGGAACCTAGTATTTGCGTCCCAGTGTTGCTGAGTTATAGCCTGGAGGTGCCCTGGTGAAGCTGCACTGATGGAGCTACGCACAAGGTCCTGGTACTGGAACAGCAGAGTGTACTAACTGTAAGAACTGAGGTTTTATGCCAGAAGCGTGTGTGGGGCTTCTGGTACTGGCCCGGCTGAGGTCTTGGAGTGTGTGAACTGAGGGGCACTGATGAAGCTGCGCTCGAGGTCCCAGTACTGGAGCAGCAGAGTGTACTGACTGCAAGAACTGAGGTGCTCTGGTAAACAGCATGTGTAGGGTTCTTGGCACTGGCACAGCTGAGGGCTTGGAGTGTGTGAACTGCGGTGCACTGATGGAGTTACACCAGAGGTCCCGCACTGGAGCAGCAGGGTGTACTGACTTCAAGAACTGAGGAGCTCTGTCAGACAGTGTGTGTGGGGTTCCTGGCACTGGCACGGCTGAGGGCTTGGAGTGTGTGAACTGAAGTGCACTGAAGGAGCTGCAAGTGGAATCCTAGTATGGAGCAGAGCTGGATGCCTAGGATATAAGCAATTACAAATGATCCTCCGCCCCTGCTCTCAGCACACAGGCAGGCACACTTGGTAAAGAACAGCCAAGCCAAGGAAAGACGGGAGCCAGGCAGCTGAGAGAGGGTGCAGAGACCCCACAAAGACAAAATGTGACCAAGATAGCAGCCTGATTAATAGCCTTGTTTACAGCTAAGCTCAGAGGAAGAATTCTCTGCACATGAAAAGGGAAGCTTCCCTGGACAGGAGCGGGAAACAAAGTGAAAAAAAAGTCCCCTACAGACCAGATAAACAGGACATAGCATAATTATATAGTAGTTGGTCCCTGCTCCCAAAGAGAAGAAGGAGTGACAAAGAGAAATGGCTGACCACTAGCAAGCAAGGATTTTTAAATTACTCTGAAACTAACAAATGAAATAGCTGGAAGCCTATAGAAGAAGAAGTCTTATGCTTACGCTTGACCTAAAAATGAAAACATGATTCATATAAGGGACTTGGAGCCACATCTACAAAGTATTTTTCTAGTCACAAACAGGCCGATTCATAGAATCGGATGGTTTGTGACTAGAAAAATACTTTTTGGAATGTACAAGGCCCATATTGCGACTCGGTAACTTGGATCCCTTTGTGAATGGTAGTGAAAATACTTTTTCAGAGCAAGCAGTGGTCCCTTGGACCACTGCTGACTCTGAAAAAATAAAAGGAAAACTGCTGTCCCCAGCAGCACCATCCCTGTAAGTGTTGCCATTCCCAATGGGATCACAAATTGCAACTTACCTCATGAATATTGATGAGGTAAGTTTTTGAAACCCCATTGGGAATTGCTAACAGGGTGCTTAACACTGTTGTAGATTTTGTTTTGCGACTTGCAATTTGTGATTCCCAAATGGATCGCAAATTGTGAGTCACAAAACAAAAAATTTCACATTGGGCCCTTGGTTAACAGACATAAGATGAAAGTTATGCAGACAAGAGGCAACATGCAAAAGATCTATCATTCAGAAAAGGAAATGTGGTGATCACCCAACAGATACACAAAAGAAAATCTGATGCTCCTTATGATGCTGAAGATGTAGTGTCTTGCATGTTTTAGAACGGAACTAATGAAGACTCTGTATCAGTGTGATATAATCACTAGAATGGAATAGAATGAAACTTGGTTTAGGGTGTTAGAGTTTACAGTCACACATAGAGGAATAAAGGTGTGTGATTTACAGCCCCATGTGTGGTGTAATCATTGGCGTGGTTATTGGCGGGTACCCAGGCGGGGGAAGACACTGCATTCAGAATGCTGGGAATTGTATTTCAGAAAAAAAAAAATTACTTGAGTATTATTAAACAGCATCTAGTGAATTGATATGCGCTACTGGAAGAAGGCTTAGGATATCTTATTTCATCAGACCTTTCCATTATAATTTTAGGATTAATAGCAATGATTGGCCTGTGCTCTATGAACACATTAGCAGTTAGGGCACATTGATATCACGATCAGTTGACATTAAAGTCAAGTTTTTCAAAAGTATGATAAAGCACACAGGAGACCTAGATGTTCATTGCTAATAACTGTATTCAAATGTCAAGGGTTAGAATATTTCAATTTTAAAAAACTGACACCAGATGCCAACAAAAAAATTACTGGAAAAGCCTACAGACATCATGTATACTAAACAAGGGGAGAGAGGTATCATACCAGGGTATTCCATGGGATCTCATTGTTAATGCCTTTTATATAGCTTTCAATTCAAGCATGAAAACTCATTGTTGTTCCAAACTGTGAAAGAGCCGTCTTCTTGCTGTCCCTGTGGGAATCCAGACTGGTCTATCAATCCCTGGCAAGATAATATCTTGATGACTGTGGCCCATCTCTAAAAAATGACAAGTGAGCTTTACCTGACCTGATCTTCCATGTAGCAAGGCCAACATGGCAATGGCACACCAAAACTAAGGCCTTGATTTAGATATTGGTGGACGGGTTACTCTGACACAACAGTGACAGATATCCCGTCGCGCAAAATCTAAATCCCACTATTTCAAATAGGACTTATATCTTGGCAGATAGGATATCCATCACTGTTCCTACAGATCAACCAATCCGCCAATATGTTAATCAGGCCCTAAGTCTTTTATATCTAAACAAACCAACGTGTATAGAAAAGATTGTAACATACCTGCTACTTTCTTTAAGTTCCAACTGATGATAACCTTTATTCAAATGAAGTCGAGAGAAGACCCTGGCACAATTCAATTGCGCTATCATGTCAGCAATATTTGTCCTGGATGTTGTTCTCGTTCAAAGAATAAAGTCAAAGTACCGCTGGCACCTCCACAGCGGTTTAACCACCTGCAAGCCAGCAGAGACCATGTTTCAGCCAGACAGATTAGGAGGTTGCACACTGCCAAGGTTTCTGCCTCAGGCACATCACCACGGAAACTCAGGTGGAAACGAATTTCATAAAAGGAGGCACTCACTGTCAGGAAGCCATACACATCCGAAGCCGCCATGAAATCAGAATCACACGTCATCCTGCTGCTCCTAATCGCCCAGGGACTCCAGAATCAACATTGATGATGACAACATCAACTGTAAGTACACACACTCACCTGTAACTTTTGTATTTTGCCAAAGTCTGTACCCTCACACACCATACTATCGGGAATAGGGACTGAGAGCGTCACACGCACGTAACCTGACACTGACATGCACACTCACAGACAGCCACATACACACCCGCACATACTCAGTACGCACACTATGGCCCTTACACACACACGCACACACACACACATGTCAAAAACACACACCAACTCCAGGAAACACAGCACCGGTCCAGTCACACACAATTACACACAACACCACAGCATGTCACAATAACACCATAAAGGCAACATCATCAATGCATTGACGTGCACCAACAATATACACTACCCAGTGACAAATCACACATACAACACAAGGTACCACCAACAGTGAATGAACACACACATAGACACAACTCTACAATGCTGCAATTGACGTACACAGCAAACACACAGCACATCATATCTGACATACAATGCACCAACCACAAGCACATTCAAAGCACACAAAGCCACACAACACTGCAACAATCACATGTCAACACAAAGACCAACCAATACCATGACAACAACATTTCCCCAACATACACATCCCCATCACACAACACACATCCATCAGTGTGAGACAAAAGCATTGTACACAACCTCACATGCTTCCCAGACAAAACAGGTAGCACAAGCACTGCTTGCACACAAATGCTCACACACCAAAAATGTCAGCCATGAACAAATCTGCATTGGGAAAAGAAATCAAAATCAACAACCGGTTGGACCAAATATGTATTAAAAATATTAATTAAATAGAAATGGAGTAGCCATTGGCTAGTCCAAAGGGAAAATGTGCAACATACACACAGTGCTCATCTGTGTGCCCCTATCGTGACTTGTTACTGGCATGTAACCTCCACAGGTAAGGGCATCAAGGGGGCAGGAAGGCACCTTAGGGATTATTGGGGGTGTGAAGTGGGGGTTTGGTCCTAGGCTTTGGAGGGGGTCTTTTGGGATTAGGATTGGGAGATGGGTGTAGGGCAAAGCTAAGGGTAGGTTTGGGTTCCCTTGGGAGGGGTAGACATCTTGGTGGGGAGGGGCATGGGTACTTGCAGGGTGTTAGGGGAGGCTTTGAAGGTGGAAGGGAAGGGCCTGGGGAGGGAAACAGAGCATTGAGGTATCTCACAGGGGGAAGACGAGTAGGGAAAAGATCAAAACATGAAAGGAACACTTTTTTTGACACACAGGGGCTGTCATCAGAATGGGGTTTGGGTGTGGATGGTGAGGGAGTGGTTATCTAAAGTGTATGTGTGGGTGTTGTGGTGTGTGTTTGGGTGAGGTATACTTGTGGGTGGTGGGTGTCTGTTGGGTGGGTGAGTGAGGGCAATTATGTGTACAGGACAGAGGTGGGGTGGAGGTGCTGGAGGATGCTGTGGTGGGTGGGTGACTGTGCTGGGGTAGGGACTGCAGGTATGGTGGATGTGCTGGATGTAGGAGTCCCAGTGGTTGTGGTGTCTATGGGTCTGGTGACTGGGGTGGATGTCTGAGGGTCTGCCATTGTGCTGACTGTGGGTAGGATAGGTGTAGTGGCTGTGTCTGTGAATGTTGGTGTGGTGTCTGCAGGTGTGTCAGGTGTAGTGATGCTGGAGGTGGTTGTGACTGTTGCTGTGTCTGCATCTGTATGTTACCTGTGTGCATACGGATGGTGTGTCTTGTGGTGCCTATGTTTATCTGAGCTACCCTTGGATGTTGAGATAGATGGATGCCTGTCATTCTGTGTGCTTTGGCTGGGTCGGGGAAGGGGGTTTGAGAAGAGGAAGGGGGGATGGTAGACAATGGGTGGCTGGCTGCTATCAGTGTGGAGGCCAGAGCCTGAAAGGATCACTGTATGCCAGTCACAGAGAGGGCGGTAGAAGGAAGGGGGTGGCGTACTTTGTGCTGTGATGGTTCCAGATAGGTCCGTCACTGCCAGGGAGTGTCCACTGGAGGAGGAATCCAAAGATGAAGAAATGGATCCTGTCTCCCCCATGGTACTCCCTTCGCCCTCTGGGCCACTGGTTCCCTCGGTGTCGGTCTTATCATGAATTAGGGCCCCGTGGCCAGCAGCTTCCCCACTCGGCTGTGCCCCGTCTCCTTCACCTGCTGATGCTGATGCTGAGAAACAGAGAGAGAGATAGGGTCATCACAGTCTTTACATACACATGCATTGCACCATACACAACAGTAACATCAGATCTATGTGTAAAACACCCCCAGGAAGGAACCATTTTGAGTCAACATCATGTCACAAGAACATCATTTCCACAACCCTACATGACATCAATGTCACACACAACATAAGCCAACTATCCGACCACTAAATCACCATCCCATCAGTACAGATATAAAACATTCTATGTCTGCACAAGATGATTTGTCAACATGAAAAGTGTGTCCCAGTACAGAGCATCACTGTGAAACAACAATCCATTCATGGGAATCAGTCTTCCAGATGTCATGTCCAATAATGGTTAGCTCATCATTCCAATTGCAACACAACATGTTGCATAGCAATCACATTCATTATGTGTGACTGTGTCCATAACATTCACAATGTGAAAAGACCACACATGCACCTACTCCATTTGGCATATGCAAAGTTGGAGTTTAATTGATTTCAAAAACATTTCAACAACACATTTATCAATAGTATTTTGTATACATACTTTGTGCACCTCCTCTGCATACTCATTCTCACACAGTAAACAAAGCCCTGTGCCGCAACAGCGGCCTATTCAGCACACAGGAATTACCCACAGACAGCGCCAGGGACAATACCAACAATGTCTATACATTTGACAACTGTCATGTGCATCAAGGGCACATACAATTCTAGTAATCATGATGATTGTCAACCTTAAATCAACATTTTCAAAATGCCAACATCACTATTAGCACTTCAGACACAAGTAACCTTACATCTTTGGACTAAAGTTACACTGACATACACAACTTCTTAAGTGACCATGATTGAGACATACACCTAGAGTCCAGCAAATTGACTGATAACATATACCATTCCACCAACATGTGAATGTAAACTACCAAGCAAGCAACACAATGAAGTCAGTGTAAATTGAGCTGAGCCATACCAACGTCCTCCTAAACAGATACAGAATAGCTAAAGTAAGTATCCCATACTTGGAACCCACATCTTGAAATTGACAGGAATTACCAATGTACACATGATGTTGGCAAAACAGTGTATATTGTACCATATCCGAGATGTCCTGCCCTAAGTAGTACACCCATAATACATTGGTTAAAGGAATAACAGGTTAGCCACTTATCTTCACAATACCATGTACATGATATAAATATGTCATGCACTACGAATGTAGAAATAGCATGTTTTGCATCATGCAGGATGTCCACACTTATTATACATCACAATATCCAGTGAACAGTCACCCTTAACAATGGGGATACCTCCACACCTCTGAGTAAGTGTAGCATGTATGCCATGTGAAGTTTCAGATTGAGCTCACACCCTCACATGACCTTTACATCTAGTTCACAACTCTTGAATACGTGGCTTGTTTCTCACCTTTCAGACCCTATGTTGCACATAGAGCTAGATCCAGTGCAATAGGACTGTACAGAGACCAAAGACCTGGCAACCTACCAACACCATATCTGGAGTATGATCAGAAGGTGGCAATTTTGAGTCAGCAGGTTACAACTAGAGCAGTATAGTGGTACACATATGACACAGTCACATATGCAATAACACATGCTTTAATACAAAATGGTTAATATTGGGGAGTTTTTGGTCCCTATACACAATAAAGTCTCTATACCTGTTTTTCAATGTTAAAACCTGTACACCTAGGTGTACCTAGGGGACCTTCTGGCGTTAGCACTTACCATATTGTCACACCTTAAATACTTACACATTATACACTCAATTGGCAGGGGGATGTACATGTGTGTATTCGGTACTTACCCCCTTGTGGGTGCAGCGCTGTCCTCAAATGCCTATCCATCTCAGGGTAGGCCACAGCCAAAATGCAGGCCATTAGCGTTTCCTACAGTGTGTGCTCCGCTGCCTTTGGACCCCAGGGTCCGCACTTGCTTTGTGATGGTACATCAGATCACCTTCTATTGATAGGCATTGCCATGCATGGATGACACAGACAAAAGGAGAAAGTTAGGTCTACATGCACCATCCCAACACAAGTGGTGCGAACACTTCAGTCACAGCAAGTAGGCAAACATTCCCTTCCTCTCAGTCCAAACACATTCACAATTTACCATCTGCATCCATCCCATGTGTGAAGTGAAGTCTTCCATACAACATGCATGATCAGTACCTGGTATTGACTAGACACATACAGTATGACCAGCCCACATCATTACCCATACCATGGTATGTCTCTGGAAACATTTCTCACACCATTATTGTTGTACATGCTGCAATGTATATGTGTATGAAGAAGTTAGATTACACACTTTCTACCATGTATCGCTATTCTATGTTGCCAATGCACATGCACACATTTCCATACACCCAGACATGATTGCCCAATCCCTCACTACCTCACATTTCATTTACACCATCATACACTCCACCTTTCACACATTAGTATACCACTGGACTTACCTGCTCCTCTGGTGCACGATATAGCTAATCATACAGGATTAGGACCTCATCCACGGGCCCTATTACCTGCATGACATTGCATGATAACTCCCAGAGGCAGTGCACAGCAGCTCAGGCAGTAGAGGTCTTGATGGCAGCAGTGTCAGCAGTCAAGTGAGCAATACTGCAGACGATGGTGGTCACGTCTGCCATGTACATGATCGTCACTGCCAAAGACAGCAATGTGTTCCAATGGCAATGTGCACCACGGTTGTGACTGCCTACCGCCATGAACATCCACAGGCGGAGTTAGGTCACTTCCTCGTGTCCAGTACAGTAGGTCAGGTAGCTGCCATTTTGAGGCAATTGTATGAATGAGACAGTAATTGAAGGTGCGTTATTTACATATATCTATATAGTATGCAAATTATATTAAGTGCTGCCTTCATTTTTAGTAGTCTCATTGTGCATGTGAGTAGTAAAAGCTGTGTAACAGAGGTCTGGGTGGTAATAAAAATGACAATGTATTCTCAACATCCTATATGCGACATCAATGGAGTATATGTGCAACAAATATGTGTGTCATGTAAATCAGGTAGGACTATCAAACACTGGCAGTCACATCTATACTTTGGCATGTAAAGTACATCAGAGGGTTCAGGGAATCTGAATCAAGGGGACAGTCATTGGATGCATAGCAATATGGTGCACATCAAATGTCATATGTTGCTTCTTACATCATATGGAGATGTGTGTGACTTGTACATGAACAAATTCCTATTGTTTACTTTGCATATTCAACTACATTCTATTTTGGTCCCACATAGTTTCCTTGGCATGAGTAGAGGAAGACAATCACCAGTGTACCATCCACTGGTAGACCTGCACACCATGGAGGAGAGGCACATAATACAGATATATCACCTGAATAGGCAGATTGCAATGGATCTTTATAATCAGTTGGAATCAGAACTGATGCCTGCCATTCGCAATCCCAATAGCATATCATTTAAGTCATGTCAGTGCTACACTTCCTGGCCACTGGCCCCTTTCAGAATACAGTAGCCCTAACTACAGCGATATCTCAGCCCAGGTTCAGCATGGTTTTGAAGTATGTACTGTCTGCATTGTTGAAACACCTGGACAGCTACATCAGGTTTTCCCAACATGTGTATTTGGCCTATGTGAAGGCAGAGTACTATGCTTTGGTACACATTCCACATGTGATTGGAGCCATGGATGGCATTCATGTAGCCTTGATTCCCCCACTGCCAATTAACAGGTATATAGGAACAGGAAAAATTACCACTGCATCAATGTCCAAGTGGTGTGTTTGACAGACCAGTACATTTCACAAGTAAGTTTCCTGGATCAGTCCATGATTCCTTCATCATGCGGAAAAGCAATATCCTACTGCTGATGACATGACTCCACAAATAGAGGGCCTGGTTGGTTGGTAAGTCACATAAGACATGTGTCTCTGCAAAGTCCTTTCTCCTGCTAACACAAATGTGCATGTACGAGAAAAAGGTTTGTGTTGTTCTACCTATTACTTATAAGTGACTCTGGATATCTAAACCATTCTTGGATATTGATACCAGCGAGGTACCCAACCACACCAGGGGAAGTCTGCTTCAATAAGGCCCATGGAAAAACAAGGTGTGTCGTGGAGCAGACTTTTGGGCTCCAGGAGGCAATATTTCACAGTCTGGACAAATCTGGATGAGCCCTCCTGTACTCACCAAACAAGGTATGTCAAATTATTGTTGCCTGCTGCATGCTCCACAACCTTGCCCTGAGACGTCAGATACCATCCATTCCAGATGAGGGGGAGCCAGCAGTACCTGTGGGTGGAAATGCAAATTTGCCAATTGAGGATGAGCCAGAGGAAGCTGAAGCTGGAGACATCAGGGCAGATCTCATCAATCAGTACTTCAACTGATGGTATTTGATGTGTTGTCAAAAGCGAGATTCCATTTTGGAAACTAAAAATGATGGCTGGCATTAAACCTCCTATTTACCATCATTTGTGAGGTCTTAGGTAGCTCCAATGCCAATGAGGCAGATAGGCATGCAGATTGTTAGCTGGTATTGTGTATTGTACAATGTGGTATACAGTCTCATGAACTGTTACTGCACTGGCTAAGTCACAATTGTAAAAATGACTTGTCAGATATGATGTATGTTGACAATTTTATTCCATCCCTTATCTTTGACAATCACCAATTTGCTGGGTTTAATTTTGGATCTTCCTCATTGCCAAGTCACAGACAGTGTCAGAGGCAGATGGGATTTGCAGGCAGGCTTGAGAAGTTGACATGGAGGAAACCAGGTAATGATGAGCATGAGTATGTGGAGTTTCACTTATATGGCTAGATTGTCAGGACACTGGGATAGAAGTGTGTTTTCCTACCAATGAGACCTGTTTGGTAATAGAGGTGGTCAAATGGTGCCACTTGTGTGTCCATATCTGTCTGACACATGTGAAAATGTTGAACCAGAGCTTCTACTATCATAATAGTTTCTGTTGTATGTAACCTACCCTCCACATAGCTGTCAGCGTGTTACTACTTTGCAGACCAATGTGCATGTCTCTGAGGACTAACATAGGTGAGTGGCAATCCTACATGTACCTGACCATGGTAAATGAAAGATTCCAGGACTGGGCACATCAGTACTGATCTCTGTCTGCATCATGGGGCATGATTATTAGGAAACTAAGCTAAGGTATGTGATAAGGCTTTACCTGGTGATACGAAGGACCAATTGGTATGCCTCCTGGCTTAAGGAAAGACTGACATGCGGCTAACTACAGTATCCTGTGGGTTAGTAGTGCATGACACCTAAGCTGACATTTTGAAGTCATCAGCAGCACTACTCAATCTGTTGGTTGCACATCCACAAATAAACATGTGGAGCTGTACAATACAGCTGTTTTGGCTTATGTGTATGTTACAATCTCAATGTAATGGGTCACTGGTGATGCTGTAGATCTGTGATATCCATAACAAAGGTTGTACAATACAGAGGGACGCATTGGTGCAAGAGTTCTCATACACTGCAGTTGTACATGATTGGTACATGACACTTTCACAGGACCTTTGTTCCAGCGGGATTTATTGAGGAGTGCAATACAATGTGGGTGAATTGAAACTGAACTGGAATAACAGAAACTAAACAATGATTGGTATAGTCATGGTGGATGAAATCATCAGGGTAGCACAATAATGTCAGAGTAGGTACACAGTATGGGAGTAGGCAATTGACATTGACCTCTATCTGGATGTGCTGCATGTGTATCCACTTGGACATCTAGACCCCCCCCCCCCAGGTGAGTAGATTTCCATTTTAGGAATCTTTTTTTTCTGAGGGCAGTTACAGCTGAGTTGTGCTTGTAAGGGTTGTGGGAGTTGGCCACTGCATTGCTGTCATTGTCATAAAATGTTTCACAGTGGAACATTAATGATGGGTTACATTGGTTGGTATTTTCACATGCATGACATCTCACATTTGGTAAGCTGGTCTGGTTTTATTTATGGTGGAATATTGCATTCTGGGAATTGTAGTGCTCTCAGTTCCCAAGACCTAACATGCCATTCCCAAGGGTTGTGGACGCAGGTCCCTTTAGTGGACATGTGGCATGCCAGAGAGGGGTATTTGTGCACTTGGCACAGAGGGGTGGTGGGTGGTTTGGTATTTGTGATGAGGAAAGATGGTGAGGGAGCATGCAAGCCAAAACATTTTGGTTACATGTATGTTGTGGGAATTTACCCGACTCCACTCCCCCAGGTATTCCAGTCAGGCCCTCTGGATGCAGTATGTCCAAGGCCTTCTCCTCCCAAGAAGTGAAAGTAGGGGGAGGAGGAGGGGATGGGGACCCACCGCTAGTCTTGAATACCACCAGCTGGTACCTGAATGCCAAGGAACGTACCTTCTCCCTGAGGTCGTTCCACCTCTTCCTGATATCCTCCCTTGTGCGTGGATAGCTGCTTACAGAATTCACCAGGTCGACTACTCTTTGCCACAACTCCATTTTCCTGGCTATTGATGTTTGCTGGACCTGTGCTCAGAGCAGGTGTGGCTCCACCCTGAAAATTTCATCCACCATGACCCTGAACTCCTCATCTGTGAAACATGGGTGTTTTTGTGGGGACATGGTAGTGGTGATATAGATGGTGAGGTAGTGTTAAAGAAAGGTTGAAATAGGAGCTGTGAAATGAGTGGGAGATGGTTCTTGTGTGTTGTATGTAATAGTAATTGTGTGTTGTGTACGTTGTGCAGGTGTGTGATGTATGCATGGTGAAATGTGTATGGGTGCCAAAATATTCATTATTAATTCTGTGATACTTGTTCCTCCTCCGTGGCTGTGAGTGGCGTTCTGTTTCGAAAGGATTGTGGGCTGTGTACGGGTGTGGTAGTGGAGCGTGCAGGTGTGTGTTGAGTGTGTGGATGTGTGTCAGGTGTGGGATATTCAAACTATCCAATGTAGTGTAGTGTTCAGTGTGATGTGAGCTGAGACCGCGGTGGTTCGCACCGCCAATGGTTTCCGGCCATGGAGGAACCGCTGTTCTGATTTGTGAATTGTAATCTGATGGGAGTTTTTTTGTCAGGGTGGCAGTGCTTGTGGTCGAACCACCTTTTGTCCGTCTGCCAGTGTCCTGTCGGTTTCGGAAATATGGCTGTTTTTTGGCGGTCTGAGCTGTGTACGTCTTAATGCAGTGGTCAGATGACCGCCAACATGGTGGTGTTTTGCCGGCTGCCCCTGCGACAGTATTACCATCAGACCACCAAAGTCGTAATGAAGCCCTATCTGTCCTTCAGTGTTTTGTTTCAAAATACTTTTCACATTCATGACTGACTCGTTCTGGGCAACTCCGGCTTCCATGTCATCAGTTTATTGCTTACCACGTTACTCAATTCTGGTAGCCATCAACACTTACTCTAGACTAAGACTTTCTCTCAGCATTAATCATCTGAATGAAATGGACAAGCATCCATCAATAATTCCAAGCTGCATGGCTTCTTTGTCATTAAATTCATTGAATGTATAATGTCTGATAAGTGTGTTGAGTCTTTCTACAAAAAAATTGGTTGTTTCACCAACACTTTAACTTTTTTGACTGAAAACGTATCATTCATAATCAACATTTGGTAATGCATTGAACCTGAGATTCAATGCATTCTTCCTCGTCAGTTCTTGCTATTTTCTTTATGACCTCTTTCACACCAACACTAGTAAGATTTTTAGGGTATTTGATAATCTTTCAGTCTCTAAATGTGCATCAATGAAATCTTCAAATGTCTCTATCCAGGCAGTCTATCTATCACCAATATTTTCTTTTTGGCAGTACTGAAAGGTGGTGATGGTTTTAGGAAGGTGGCAGTACTGTCACTGTTCATGGAAGTGGCTGACATTGAGGGTGTAGCTCTATCAGATGCTACTGGCTGTCCTTGGGAATCTGCATAATCACGTATGCCCTATGATGGTTCAGACTCCAGGTCATCCAAGAAAGTCTTTGATGTTTTGAGGTTCTTCTTGGTCTCCATTAGAGCCTTGTCACTCATGCAGACTCCTGGAGTTGATCCAAGCTGCCACTTGGCAGCTTCAATGGTGTGCTGCTCTAGGTATTAAACAGCTCAGTAAGCACAACCTCAGTGCTTCCTCTTGGGTCTTCCCACCCAGTGCTGAGGTCTTACTTCTCCACTTTTCAAGGCTCTGGTAAAAGTAATTGCAGTATGCTTCCGTTTTATATGATTTGTCAGCCATGCTATATTTGCAATATATAGCAAATTCTGATTGTCTTTAACTGCGCTATGTCGACCTGATGGAATCTGCCTTCAACGTTAATGCTCAGTACAAGGTATAACTTTACTTTGCGTGGCAGTGTGGTACCTTTTTGTATGGTCTTGGTCATAGCTTCTTGACCAACAATGTGTAAATGCCTTAATAAAGCTTTCTTTCCATTCACATGCTTCACACTGGCTGGAGTTGTGCTTTGACTCCACATATGCCAACCGTTGACTCAGCACTTTGACAAAGGCAGTCGTGGCACACACAAGCAGTTTGCTTGGATCATTTTAAACTCTCCAGGAGAGCACTTTCTTTTTTGCGCTACTTATCTCATATTTCATTGCCAATTGTAGAATCTTCTCCAGCCTGAGTACTCTCCAATGACTATGCCGCACATGGAGCTGTAAATTGCATGTCTTTATTCCGCGTTGTGTACCTGTGAACTCCCACATTCTAAACCAAGCTTTCATTACATTACATTCTGGTGTTTATATCACACTGCTACTGAGTCTTCTGGGTGCCAGAAAGGATCCATTCTAAATCATGCAAGACACTACACTGGATACAACTACGTACTGGTGACATCATTGGGTGCCTGTTGAGTATTGTTTTAAAGTGAGTTCGGGTGAAATGCTTTTGCTCATCGCTTTGGGCAAGACACATTGAGTGACAGCTAACCTTTTTAAGGTATGTGGAAGTTACTCTCTCCATTTTTATGATGAAGGTAGTAATTTTTAGTCTCCACTATGTCAGTTAGTTTATGAAATTCTCACTCAGTGGTTATCAATATATTATATTATGCTGGCTACTGCTCTGACTCATGGTTTTTGCTTAATGCGTCCCACACTGAAAGCATGATATCTGCATATGTACAGCTTGACTAGTCACTACTTAGAGATTTTTTTTTGTATAGTTTTAGATTAGATGTTGTTGGCGTAGACTAAAAAAACCTTTGTGGTCTCTATCCTAAGGGTGTGCGGACACGTTTTACCATTTTCTAAATGATTTACAGTCTAGTCAACTTCGATCCTAAGCTAGCAGTTGACCTGACAAATGCAGGCAAGCAGTATTGATATATCCAGCATCACTTTATTGGTGTTGTCATAATATTGAGGACATGAATAAGTTACCTTGTGGATATTAGTGGTGGCACTGATAAATTTAATGTGCACTCATAATAGGTATGACTGAGAGGCAAAGTTACATGTGAATTTGATTTTACTCAGTCATTATGGTTGTTATGAGCTTTTTTAAATTGTCTCTTGGTTGTTTTTGCAGATGCTGACAATGAAGCAAAAAGCCATGTTGATGAAGGGCTAGCATTTGCACAATTGTTTCTGCATCTTTTCCACTGTTTTATTCACAGAGTAATATGTATTAATAGTGCGGTCTTGAAGAATGCCATACACCTCATAGATGGGTAATTACTAACGGCAGAAGCATGTTGACCATTCTGATCATGCTTGGGATAGAATTATATTCCCCTTGATTTTGTTTTTAATATACCAAAGGATGACTATTATACATTTGTTTTATCCACTGAGAGGCATTTTAAATCACTTTTTTTTCCGTTTTCTTATCTTCACACAACCTTCTGTTTTTTCTCACCTACACCATTGAGCTCATATTGGTGTAACCTCTGCATCAGTGGGCTAAGCGGCTCCTTCGCAGTCTGTTTAGGAGAGTTGTAGCCCTCTCTACCACCACACTTGTCAGAGTTGACAGGTGGAACCTGATGATGAAGAATGTTATCTGAGGGTGGGTTAAGGGTTTCATCCTTAAAGGACTAGGGACCATCCGTACAAAAATTAAATTGTGCATTTCTTAGATAGCAACTTCATAGAAATCGCTATTTAAAAAATGCAAAATGCTATGTACAGAGATACCGATTTCATAATAGCAATTACTCCAAAGTAGGATCACTATTACGAAATCGGTATTAAGAAATCCCATTGAATTTTAGTAAACTGGCCGGTTTTGCACTGTTTAGGAAATGCAAAACCAGGGATGGCAAAGGGCATAAGGCCACACTTGGTGCACCCCAAAAATAGGGGTGCTCCTGTGGAGCACACATATGCCTAAGGGGCATGTATGTGCTCTAGGCATGTGTGTGCTCTATTGCAATTAAAAAAGAGCACCTTGTGGTGCTATTTTTAAATTGCACCTGGTTACCACTGCCTTCAAGTAAGTGGTAATTGCATCTCCTAAATGCCAAAGTCGCATTTAGGAAAAGCTTTGTACATCACAATAAGAATCGCAAATAGGAAACCTCTATTTGCGATTTCCTATTCTGGGAATTGCAATTTGCAATTTCTACAGGTTAGACATTGCAATTTGTAATTTCTGAAAGCCTTTGTACATAAGAAAAGGCCCTTTTGCATTTTTTAATGGCCCAAAATACTGATTTGTCAAGAAATGCAAAAGGACTTTGTACATCTGGCCCTATATTCCAGGAAACCTCTACTTGTTATACACCTTTCTTGTGTTTATTTAAAGAGACCCTCCACATTCTTTATGTGTTTTCTTTGCTGGTAGGGACTGCCATAGGTTTATATTAACCAGAAGAAACTTATACACAGCAAGTTTTAAGCAGGCAATAGGGGTCTTTGGCATCATGAGTCTGTAAAAAGGCATACAGGAGGAGGCCCCAGTTGTACAATTTCCATGACAGAGCAACTGGACATTGATCGAACAATTAGGCAGCTAAACTTCCTCTCAGATGCAACAGCCCTAACATTAAATCAATATATTTAACCCAAATCTCTCCACATATGCAGTTTCAGGAGAACCATGACTTACGCTTTGCCAACAAGAATATTGATCTCATGAGCACTGTGTAAAGAAGACACAAAATAGTGCTCTACCATTGTGATTACTCATTTGCGTTGACTGCCCCACATCTGTTGCAAAGCAATGTACTATATAGCGTAAACATCAAATAGACATTTAGGGGCAGATTTATGGAGAATGGCTCTGCACCGAGTGCAGCACCACTTTCCCTGCACCCCTTAGCACCCCCTTACCGCCATCATGTGTGCACTGTATTTAAAATGCGGCGCACCATGGCACAGGGTAGGGGGCAATAGAATAATTTTTCATGACACTATTGATGTACTCCGCAGAAGTAGCACCAAAATATTGGTGCTACTGCTGCAGAGTACATAGGACCCCATTCTAAAGAATGGAAGGTCCCTTTTAACGCCTGCTTTTAAGCAGGTGTTAAAAGTGCCATAAAAAATGGTTTAAGGAAATCTCATAGATTTCCTTACGCCATATTTTTGGCTCCCCTAACGGGGGAACACCCCCTTTGCATACATTATGCCTGCCGCAGACATAAAGTAGCGCAAAGGGTTACAGAGTGGTGCAATGCATGCATTGAACCGCCCTGTAAATGGCGTGGGGATTTCGGCCTCGTTAGGCCACATTAACGTCAAAAACAATGACGTAATGTGGCACAAGGTGGTGCTAGGACACTATAAATCTGCCCCATAATGTACAAATCCTAATAATAATGTATTTTTAGAGTGTTCCACTGTTACTATTTCCAAAACTTCTCATTGAAAGGTTTTACTGATGCCTAATTTAACAGCGGTCAATTTACTGACCTTGGAAGCATGGACAGCTCCACTCAGACCTCAGTGAACACCAATTATCACCAAATATCCATTGCATCAGCATATGGCCAATCAATGAAGGGCCATGCACACCTCCATCTGAAAAATGCAGATTCAATAAACAAAATGGTGGTATGCAAAGTCAAGTTGGCATGACCTCACGCATGATTTATCACCATCTACACTCCTTCAGTACAGGAGAGAATGGAGACTGCACTGTGTTTGAGGTTTCACAGTTCCTGGTCATAGGCACTTACACATTAATAACAAACATAACCCCCTCCTCTTCACTTTATTAATGATCTTGGAATATAACCTTAACTGCATATACAACACTGTGTTACATGTGGCTAGGATTGTCCTATATAAATACCAATATACACAATATCATACCTCAGCACACCAAATTACTCTGCAGCTCCAATGCAGCTACTATACGAGAGAAAACATTGATGCAGAGACCTTCAGTAGGGGTGAGCAAAACTTGTGGAGTTTCCCTCCATGGAATTCCACAAGCTTACATCAAAACTCTGTAGGATTTCGCAGAGTTCCAC
Source organism: Pleurodeles waltl (assembly GCF_031143425.1). NCBI lineage: Eukaryota > Metazoa > Chordata > Amphibia > Caudata > Salamandridae > Pleurodeles > Pleurodeles waltl. Next base: position 886,585,485 of record NC_090436.1, on the reverse strand, counting down.
CAAAGGGTGGATAATGTGCACGTCATGCTGCTCGCACTGCAATTTAGTGCCGGTATCACGAGCAGCACTGAAAAGTCAGCGCTAAAGGTACCATGTGTTGTGCAAGAGTGCATGGGCGTTTGAGTTGATTTTGCTGCCACTCGAGTAGAAAATATATTTGAGCTGCAGCAGCCTTCTGACCATGGCCACTCACGCCCACTTGAATTAGAAAATCATGATAGGGGACGCCAAATCTCATTCACACGCTCCAGCTCGCATTTCTGGAGCCTCATGGGAAACCTTTTTTGCCAAGAGGTGAATGGCGGCATTTGGCCTGTACTCTGTGTTACAAGAGTAATGCGGAGTCACCAAATTCCGTCAATTCCACACCCTCATCTTCAGGACATGATTGTGTCTAACTGGCTACACGCAAATTGGAGGGCAGGCAGAGGTCAGAAAGACTGAAGCCATTGTGTTTTTGTATATATCAATAGAAAACTGGAACAGCATATTTAAAAAAATGGATGGTGATGGGCACAGACTTGGAGCTACAGAAACAAAAAAAGCTAAGTAGGTACATGTAAATGATCAGTATTGAGATTCGATTGAAAGCTGCTACATAAGGAGAGCAATGGCAAATAATTTTCTTTTATGATAACAGTATTTTGCTCTCCTATGTGACAGTTTGTGAATACCACTGCCCGAATAACTACTTCATTTTCTGAAAGTTACAATAGCTCCGACCTCTCCCTTAATGCATGATACATTCTTGGTACATTTCCTGCACACATTTCCCACAAATCAAATGCTATATTTGCATAACATTTTAGCATGAACGGTGAAGGTTAGCGCTCTGCCAGTCCACTTAAACTTGCAATCATGCTTCTATTCCCAAAAAGCAGCCCTTTGATTGCCCACTAATAGCAATCACAGAATGCGGCCACGTATTACAAATCAGCCATAAATGGGTACATGATGACTATCGGCCTCAGGGAATGAAACAGCCTTGATATTTACACCAGGGCAATACATTTTGTTCTCTGCTAGTTTAATATCAGTCGTGTTGCTCAAAACATTTGATGCAACAAGTATTCATCTGATTTGGTGCATTCCACTAAGACAACAACAATTTCAAGAAGAATTTGATGAACAGTATTTGTATCTGCACTTCTCATTTATCCATCCCGGCTATTGCTTTCTCTGCTCAAGTTTTGTAATCAAGACTAAAAACAACAATTCATGGCCAAGGAAAGGAGCATAATGTTTTTTTTCTTAAGTCCTTACTGCCATTATCTAGTTGCAATGTTTCCCATCTGATTTCCAAAGATAGCCATGTGTACAGGCAGTGAATTTCGAATGTTAATCTCTTTGGCAATAAAATCGATCCTCGGACTTTTGAAAGACCATATATTGTTGGTGAGCAAAAATTCACAAATGTGTATTAATAACACGCCCTATATTCCAAGAACCATTAGGAGGCAATGAAAACAGCAAGATTGATCTGGGTGGGCGATGAAGCGCATTAAAAAGGAGAGATTTAAATAACTATACAATAGCAGAAACTGTAGGTTTTGAAAACCTCAAGAAGCCTATACCAACATATATGTCGTTTTATGCTAGAGGTCTGAAATGTTTAAGCATTCAAAACTGGTCCGAAACACTATTTGTAAATGCAAAACCCCTTTTGGAATGTACGCAAGATTCTTTCTTTTTGGAAATCGATATTTTTGTGATTCCAAATAAGAAACAGCAAATAGGAATTTCCAAATTGTGAATCACAATTTGGATGTATGAAGCATTTCCTAATTGCAATTAGTCACAAAATGCAATTTTAGGAAACGCAATTACCACCAATTTCAAACAGCTGCTAATCAAGTGCAGCCTATATAAACTGCCCCAAAATGCATGAGAAGCTTTCACAATGGCAGCATGGCATGTTCTGGCGAGGAGGGTGAGGATTTTGCCTGCTATGCAGAGTAGGAGACAAGAGAGGATTTTTAGGGTTTGGGTAACCCTGTCCAATCAGAGTGAGGAGGAGATGTTCGATAAATACAAGCTCAGTAGTCATGTCATTTTAGAATTGATTGCTGATTTACATCCACATCTATAGACCCCCACGAATAGAAACTGTGTTGCCTATACCTTTTAACGTATGGAAGTTACCAGGGAGTAATATCAGTAGCATGGGGAGTGTCCCAAGGTTCAGTCTCATGTGATTCCATAGGTTTCTCGATCATATGTGGTCCAAAATTGATAAGTACATTTATTTTCCTGCGTCTAAACAGGACTTACAGCATGCAACAATATAATTTTCCCAAAGTATTAGGGTGGGTTGATGGTGCACATATTGCTATCTGTCCACCATCTGCTATTGAATTCATTTTTTGAAGCCACAAAAATAGTCACTCCCCCAATATACAGGTTGAGTGTTGTCTGTAAAATGACATACATTGTAGCCTAATTTCCAGCCAGCAGTCATGATTCATTTATTTATGGCCACAGTGGGATATACAATAGGTGCTCTCTAGATGTTTTTGGGGAAAGTTTTCTACTTGGTAAGCCCATATCATTTTTTTACACATAGTTCAGCATGCAAACTGAAAGGCCATAATATTTTTGTTCATAACTTTTTAGGAGACAGTGCATTTGCATTACGTCCTTGGATCTTGACACCTTATTTAAATCCAGGGACAAGGAGTGAGCGGAGATAAAACCACGCTTACAAAACTACACTCTCTGTCATAGAGAGGGCATTTGGATTCAAGAGTGGTGGAGCCATCCAGTACCCAAACATGTCGGAAAATCATAGCTACCTGTGCAATGTTGGACAATCTTGCTATTAGGAGGGGTTTACACAATGTCAAGGTAGAATCAGATTCTGATCCTGAGGATGGAATACCACAAATACAAAACCAACAAGATGCCTCCTGTGTTGTGGATGGTAGAGCATGTTGTGCTAACATCACTAATAATGATTTTTAAGGTAAGTAAAAAGGAATTATTAGACAGGAAAACCGTACCATGTTTGATGATGTTTGAAATCAAAATGTTCCTTTTACTCAGAATTCTTTCTCATTTGGTGTTGAAAGATCAGAAAATGTACATAATGAACAACTTTTTTTTACAATTGTTCAGTGTTTTCTTGTTAAGCAAACACGATAAGAGAAATGCATATGAACAGGCAAAAAACTGTTGTGTGCTTTCTCTTATCTCTGCTTGCACTACTTTTCACAGCAGTGCCTGTCTGTGAAGTATCATCAACATCTGTACTAGATGAATGTTCATGTGTGTGCCTAAGGTTTCAGGCATTAGGCACAAAGAGGCTACTTAAACTTGATGCCTCTTCTCTGTCCTCTAACCCTACTTCTGCAGGCCCTGATATTACACTGGTTTTAATGTTTTCTAGGGCAGATGTAACCTGCACTAAGCCATGGCCTACATCACTACAGCAGTGGCCGATCTAAGTCTGAATGTTGACAGTACGCCTACATAAATTGCTAGTAGCCTGTGTCAGATGGTTGATGGATCAGATTAATGTTTCAAACCTCACCACATGCTGGTGATGCCTGTGCCTTTGTGTTGAGTGGTCCTGTTGCATTGTTGTAACAAGTTTATGTATTGAATCAGTGAGTCTTGTAAAATTGTGATTCATCATGATCCAACCATCCTCAACTGTTTTCTTAAGACTCTGTTGCCCATTGAGCAATTGTGACATTGTGCGATTGATTCATGTAAGTTGCCAATTTCCATTTTTAATATTTTTGGTCTGCATCTGCTGCCAGAAGAATAGTGACCACTAACCCTCCAAACAACTGAGATGTCTCAGAAGTATTTTCAGCAGCAAGGAAACCCACATTTTGTGAAGCTGTGGCATGATGACACCTCTGCAAAGACCTCAGACACATCTGTATGTCTCTCAAAGGTGTAGCAGTGCTTTCCATGACTGCGTTTGGCTCATCTCCTATATCTGGGAGATGAAAGTGTGGTGAAACTGTAGCTCTTCTTCTGGATGTTCCTTGCAATTACTGTGTGGCAGGTATGTCTCTGAATTGCTCAATTTCACAAGGACTTTCATCAGTGCCATCTTGCTCTGTGTCTCTTTTGTGATACATCTGACAAAAACAAATAGTTGTACTTTAGAATACTGTTTTTTAACCTACATTTTAAAGAATTTATGTAGCTCTAAGTTCACTTTTCTCATTATTGGCTGTGTTCACTGGCAGTGTTTTTAGGCGTAAACTATTTTACATGTGTTTCTCTGCAGATGACAAACTGATGATTGTTTTTACTACATCTCCCATAATGCATTTGAAAGTTGAAACGTTGCATTGCAAATGGAATGTCTTTTCTGACAAACACTATTGACATGTCTGTGTTTCTAATACTATCATGATATGATGAACATCTCTAATGTAATCTTAACTTCCAGTGTAGATGGTGGATTGGCATTATCTACGTTGGACACCCCAACAACACTCTCCAACTGAATTGCTACCTCAATCATGTTTTCCATGGATATTGGTGGAGGATGCCGAGATGGTCTTTTGCCTGTACAATGTGCCTCTGCAAAGCAACTTTCTACTTTCTCTTTTGTAAGCAATCATAAGTTGTACCACCTTTTCCTGATTTTGGAGACGGTATGCTTCATCACTCCAAGGGAACCTATTTTCTCCATTATGTCATTCCAGATTTTATATTTTTTGCGTGTCTGGCACAGTGACTGCGCTTTTCCCAAACAGCTCCTCATTGTGGCCAACACATTCTTTGGTGAGGGTCTCCAGCACCTTCTCAGAGAACTTGAGCTTCTGCTTTATAGCTGCAAGGTCCTTGTTTGCCTCTTCCCTGAACATTTTAGGAATTGTTTGCAGACAAAAATTCCCAAAATGATCCACAAATGTACTCCTGCAACAACACCCACTTCCTCTATGTAACAGAACAGTAGGAGGGGCATGCAACTGAACACTTCCTCATAGTGATGTTATCATTCTGTTTTCAAAAAGCAACTTTTGTGATTTCCTAATGCCGATTCACAGACTTTGTGATTCTTTATTACCGAATCGCTATTTGTAGAAGGTGTACTTCCATATATTTCCATTAGCGATTTTCTAATAGAGATTTGGATGCAATCACTATTTGGAATTCGTTAACTGAAACAAATGTACATCTGGCCTTTTGTTCTTTTCAGAAGGTGATATAAACCTTTCAAAATACAATACTCTTGAAGGCAAAGAGATCACATGCAGCAGTTCCCACTCCAAATTAGATTGGCCTTTAAGTAAGGAGCAGTTTTATCCCTTGGGACACGTGAGGTGAAGTGCCCACAGAACTACCATGTGAGTCACACAGCTCCAGCCTTCAGGAGTGCTGCCAACAAGCCTGTGAAATTGTGACTGTGGCTGTGTGAGTGTATAATTACATAAGCAGACTTTATGTACTTTAGGAGCATAAGGCCACTCAGGGCTCTGAGAGCAGAGGGCATCATTTTCTTCCCATCAAGCTTCCGTCCTCACCTCCTAGGACTTCAGGCCAATCTTAAAGTTGTCTCTTTGTAAGTGATAGCAGCTCACTCAAGTTGACAATGTAGCAGATTGTGTGGGGCTGCAATACAGAGTCAATCAACATTTTGCCTACTCTTAGTAGCTCCTGCCCCTCCGCATCATGGTGTTTGACCATGCTGTCAGCTACACACTTTGTGAATATATGAGGCTATAGCTTAGTTACAGAGAAAGAGGACATCATGGTGTTACCCTCTGTTGCTATTGCAACCTGTTGTCGAGGCTGAACACTTTAGGAGGGGGGGGAGCCATTGTATGTTTTCTGACTGTACTGAATTGAAAGTTTGCTCTTCTGGTGTCCAAGCTGAACCATTTCTGAAACTGAGAAATCGTTGAGCTTCTACTGTCATGGTAAAAGTGATCCAGACATACCAAACATTTGCAAAGCTGCTTTGTAAGCTGTATGTGTATTAATGTTGAAGGACCCATGCACCGTGGTGCCTGTGTCGAACCTGTTGGAGGGCTGTGGCATTCTTGTGCTTAATGCTACAATGGTGAGGGACACTTTTACTCTTATATGTATTTAACCTTTCTCTCTAGGGTGAAGGGCCATTGCTCTATGCCTTCCTATACTCTGCCTGTTTTAAGGATGAGGCATGCTGGCATCGCTGCAACCTTTGCAGTACATGTTTCGATGACATGAGAACCACTGCTTCCTATGTTATACCTCCGAAAGCCATGAGCTCTTGCACTGCTGTTAATTATGCTGAATGTGTCTTCAGTGTGAGAGGGGCTTAGGCTGCTGGATTTTATGTAAACATGTTCTGATGGTTAGGGATGTTTGTACTGCTTCTGAAAGCATTATTCTTGTTTTGAAGTTGAAGGAACCATACACTGCTGCTGTCCATGCTCAACCACCTTCAAGAGTGACAGATGCTAGCATTCAAGCTGTAATTTACCAAAAATTACATATTGATATTTGAAGAAAATGTTGGCAACTTTTCAGAAAATAAAATATGTTTTCGGGGACAACATTTGTGCATTTTCTGAAAATGGAAAGCAAACGACACAAATAATGAATTGTAGAAAAAGATGGAACAGTACATCCCTTGACTTGGAAACAGGACTTACCACCAATCCAAACGCATTGTTGCAACAAGCCTATGCATTGCCACCAATGAGCTTAGTTGGACTTACTTAACAAACAGATCATAAATTCTTGAAACATTTCTTGAGTACTCTTCTTGAACTCCCTATAAATCTGACATGTCTTAGGACAAATACTTGGAAAGAATTTGCTTTACGTATTTGCTGGGTGAAAACTGGTGAATATTAAGACCGTAAGAAAATGTAAATGATTCAGCCTTCAAATTAGGAACATTCCTAAGCAAAAAGAGAGTTTTGTAGGCTGAATCTCATTATCACATAGAGGCATCCCCTAGCCACCAGATAATCAGTAAAACAAATGTAGACCACAGATTTTTAAGTGAAGGATAAAGATGTGTTACCATATATCAATTTCTCTGTACACAATCTAGCAGCATCTGAGGACACATTTGATTCAAGAATCATTATCTTGGACATAAGGGCTTGTATTTTGACAAGGTGTTTACTTTTTGTCTCTATGAGTTAAATTGTGGAGGCACTTGAATTTTCTAAGAGGTTCCTTAGCTAGGGAATTTCCTACGCAAGAGTAGTCATGGGAGATCCGTATACTAAATATAACAATATTTTATGTATTGCCATTTTAACTAGGCAAGGATTACAGGTCATTGGTGACAGCCTGTTCATCAAATATTGTGGTAATCCCTGTGCCTTATATGTCCTCCATCTTTAACAACCTGTGTCCTACGGGGCTTTTTTGCCCTGATAAACATGTTGTCTGTGCACATGGTATTTGATATCAATGCACTACACTGACTCACCTTCTATTTCACCAAAGGCATCAATGTATCCAGTGTAACACCTCTAGATCCAAGCAGACCTAACTCATGTGCTTTGACATCAACCACCTGAAAAAATATCTGACCCTCATCCACGCTCAGATGCACTGTATCTACATGAATTCTGGCTCCTCCAACACAGAGTTCTTCATTTCCATCAACGCCAAGCAAACCATGATGAAAACATGTCTCTCCAATATTATCCTAGAAAAAGGTGTGTTATATCATGCTAGAAATGCACAAATGACTCATTGATGATGGAATTGTATCCCTCAGTACACATTTTGTCAAGATAACTAAAACAACTGAGTAATAGTGATCCCTCCTTTACAAAATATTAAATCCACGTTTACTCACCCAGATACCCATGCCCACCCTTTTCCACTGAAGAACATCCTTCCCTGATAAAAAAGCTATTTTTAACAATACAGTGTGAAGACTGATTGCAAGGGAGCAATAAACTTCTTAATTATCAATAGGACTTGGAGGCTCTATTTTCCTCTGTACTGGATTTGTGAGACTTGTTTGGTTCCTGAAAGCAAGTGCCTGAGTATCATGGGGGAAGTGATTTGGAGGAGGTGCACAAGCCTCTTGAGCTGTGTGGTAAGGAAAAACATGAAAAACATACCTGAGACCCTGGGATTGCAGAAGTGTCCCAAAACGCCAAGAGAAAGAACACTGGTGACATTTGAAAATGCCCTGACCAATCACTTTGCCTGTAGAGCAGTGGACATTGTATGTTAATTTTAGAGATTTCTATGCAGTCGTTTGTTACCATTGTGCAAAATGTGATTTTACATTGAATTCTTTATATACATAAGGATGTAATGCAGATTTATCTGAAACATATTCATTGACCGCTGTTAATTACGCCTCAATTAGGATTTTACCCCAAAATGGATTCCTCTGTGTCTCTTACCCACTCCCCTTCATGCATCTCTTTCCTCGTTATTTCTGCAGTGCACAATCGAGGGAAATATTATTTTGTTTTTTTCCACTGTGATTTTATATGCTGCTCTTGAAGAACTTTCCCCAGCTTAGTCATAAAACTGTAACCTTTACAAAGTCCTTCTGCCGATTCACTGTGCCCCATCCATTCATAAAACATGCTTTTGTTTAAGCATCTTCTTTGTTCCATCATCTCTGGATGTCATTAGCATAGAGGTGGCAGAATAATTATTCATGTAGTGGGATAGTGTTTAGGTGGTAAGGCAGTATGAATTTGATTTAGGTTATGCTCTGATTTACTGAAGCAATTATATATTTGCTCACACCACAGAGACTCTGCAGTTCTCTTAATTCAATATGAACAAATAATGTGTAAACCCCATCATTTTTGGTTGTAAGCCAGAGATCTCTCATATGAAACTAGGTTTGTTTCTTCTTTATTTCCTGGTGTTACAGAACACTTGAGACTTAGGATAAGTTTGATATTACATTTCTCTGTAATGAATATTTGCTGAGCGGCTTTATGGTATTGGCTCTGTAATGGCTTAATTTGAATTTTTGGAACAAAACAATTTAACTATTTTACTGCTATAAAACTCAGTGACAGTGTGAGTCCTTTACTTAACTGATTGTTTTTTTTTAATGTTGATGTGTTGGGAGGTTGGCAGGGACACTTTGCCACATGAAATGGAGATTTAACACTGTCTCCAATTCATTGAATTGCAGCCATTTCGTTGAGGTAAATCTTTGAGGTCCCAGAACAGCCACATTAGCACCAAATGCAATGACACAAGGCAAGCACTCTGCAGGAGTTTGTCATGTGGTCTCTGAATGCTATCCATAAGAAACTCAAAATTTTGTAAAAGATATGATTGTGGCCAACTTCCATTCACAAACTCCTGCTGAGGGCAATATGACATAATCAGGTCCCTTCTAAAGTCATCCTGCTCTAAAGATCTCAGCACCCACAGACTTTCTAACCAATAGAAACCTTGACATTTCCTCCTTAGACTTTGGATTTCATTTTGGCCTCTAGCCTCTAGCTGTGCCCGCTAAGCCTCAGACCATTTTCTTTGTCATCATCATCATTGTTCCCCAGGAGCTTTCCCAAATGTATTCAACGGCTATGTACCTTTCCTCCTCTGCAGTTTTTCCTTATCTCAAGCCTATTTTACCATGAGTTCATATTAAGCCTATGAAAGCCATGTTCTTTTAGGTTTCACTTGCACACTGTGCTTGCAAAGTCTTATGTATTTAAAAAATCAAAAAATAAAAGGGTTTAGAACCCGCCCATTGCTTACCAAAATTTACCATTCATGGATTCCAATGCTGCTCTAATTTAGTAGCTTCTCATTTGCCAGCTCATCGTCTGCTTTCACCTCACTTTGCTCTTTCTGCTATGCTTTTGCCATCCATGCAGTCGTGAGGAAATTGGATCAAGTAGAGCTTCCGGACACTGGCCACTGGCTACTGGCCATTGTCCTTCCACTAACCACATGCTTCCAAAGGTATTTTGTTTTACTCTTTTCCCATGCTTTGCCATGGACAATGCGGGCGCTGCAGGCAAATGTGATATGGAGCATGACAAATGACCATTGAACACTCCTTGCAGAGCCCAGGTGCACTGTATTTGTGAGAGCCTTCAGGTGTTATTTTGCTGCACCTGCCCTCCTCCCTCATATCTTTTATTATGGGTTTTATTTTCCCCAATCCACCTTTGCATTACACCTGTGAATGCTTTCCAGTGCTGCTGATACCAGAGGGTTTGGCTGAGAAGCCAGCAGTGGCATCAGTGTCTCTCATTCGCCATCTTCCTGTGTTACCTGGAAGCAGCAGGCATGCAGGGTCCAATGGTCTGCAATGGACAATGCAGGAGCTGCAGGCAAATGCAATATAGAACATTAGCAATGAGTATCAGGCGCTCGTTACAGAGCCCTGGTGAACTGTATATGTCACAGCCTTGAGATGTTGTTGTGCTGCATTCACACTGTCTTCAGTGCTAGCTGCACCTTTGGCGTCGTAGAAGATGGCAAAATGACGAGGTCGGCAAGATGGTCCATAATGGCTGCAATGGGCAATAATGTCCTCCATGGGTGCAGTGGGTAATGGGCGCTTTCTTCTTGTGCACCAGGTTTAAATAATCAACAGTTCAAATCCAGTAGGGTCTTCCATTGGAGGGTTCATAGGTTGGCTTCAAATTGTCCAATCAAAAACAACAATTTACAAGCTTCTACCTAGGCCTACATTATCCTTGGAGTCGGGAACGTAAGTTGCAACATATTTTACCAATTAACTCACTTTCAGAGCTTCCATTGTCTGCACCTGCAGATTGACCTTGGAGCAAAGAAGAAGATGCCAGGCTGGCACGAAACCTTAAAGATAAGCATGTGAACCGATCTCACTGGAAAAGTACAGCTTCAAGCAGGAATACACGTTTTATTAGCACATTAGAAAAACACGAGCATCTAAACCGTGAGACAAGGCAACTAGGCCGAAGCCTCCACTAAAGTTATGCTAAGTTAAAACATTTTAAACAAGTAAATCATGGCACACGTTTACGGTTATGTCAGATTAGTACAATTCTAATACATCACGTTATATAAAGCACGCTTATAAATGTTGGCAAACTACTCTGAGGGCACATTTGTCCCCGTACAATCTTTATTAGTTCGGTTAAAGTCACACTTGATTATTGCGGCACTACGTTTATGCGCTAATAAATGTAAAACCTTCGTTTCTGCGTCATCAATCCCTCCTCTGATGACTATTTGTCATCACACAAAACTATTCCCACAAATTTTATTCCATTAAAATTCTGTCAGTTTTCTTTGCCTTTTAGTTCCCCTTGTTCTTGCCTTGTATTCTTCTGCCATTCTTTTCATCATTTTCTCTTCCTTCCTTCTCTTAATTCTTGCCATGATCATTAGTATTCCCCTCTTTATTCCCCAAATCCCAAAGATGCAAATTAGTACTATTAGTATTCCCTGTATTATTTTTAGTAATATTCCATTCCAAATGCCACCAAGCCAATTTCCCACTGAAGCAACTCCCTTTCCAACCTTCTCCCAAACTCCTGGTTCTTTCAATTCCTTCAAGTCTGCACTCTCTTTTGTTAGATTTGCAAGCATTGTTTTAATCTTCACACTGTTGTCTGGTATATACGTGCAACAGTGACGCGTACCAAGCATTTTGCAAACGCCGCCATCCTTTGCTAAAAGAATGTCTAGGGCAAGCCTGTTTTGAAGAGTCATAGCTCTTTCTGCTGCAAGTTCAGCATCCATCAGGATTATAGCACCTGAAAACTTTGTCAACATGTTATCCACTATAGTAGACAACTTTCTTATCTTGATGGAATTCAACACAACTCCCAATGAAGGAATCATGGCTCCAAATATATCTCCTACCACAGCAGCTGCAGTCTCTCTTTTCTGGATACGATGAGATCCAGACGTCTTTGGAATCACCGATAGGTCATCCAGTTGATAAACCTTTGGGAACACTATACCCAAATAACATCTCCCCCACCATCCCTTTGGAAGACGATAATAGGCATTATGCCCACAAATGTAATATACACCAGGTATGACAGAGTCAAGTCCGTTCAGCATGAATGTCCATTTGGCCTTAAAGATAAACGTATGTTTACATTCACTCGCTCCCACGAAAATGTTATCATAATAAGATTCACCACGATATATACAAAATTTCCCTACATGCCAAGCGTCTAAAGCTATTTTCCCTTGTGTTTTTATTGCGGCAAAAGCATAATTATCTACTGAAGTCCTCTTACTTAGCTCTTTTTCTAATTTCACATTCATTTGTGCCCTCCTATCATCTGTGCGATCTAAAAAGCTTATTTCTACTGCAGAGAGCGAGCAGGTAAGGTTTTCCCTATGAGCGTGAGCTGTTTCAAAAGGTTGCATTGGCTCGAAAAATTCCCTCATTATTTTAGCATCCCAATCTTTAGCAATCTGGCTTAGTTGCGTTATTATAGGAACATATGCAAAGGTAACATCATAATTTGAATAAAAATACTGTATGTTAGTTTGACCATAAAATCTAGAAGTTACTAAACTACATGTAATCCCATATGTAAGAGGCATGTGGTGATAAGTCACCCCTTCCGTTACCGATGTCGGTATCTGTGTACACACATAACAATCTTTCGCATCCATAGTCTCAACATATTCTGTTAGTAGGCGATAGAAAACATTATACGAAAGTTCCTTCTTATCATGCAAGTGTCTCTCATCTAATTCTAGTCTTTTCAATGCGGTTAGTTCAGTGACAGTAACAGGAGCAGAAGTAGAAGCATCAATTTTCTCATTCTCACCCTTACCACGCGTTGCAAGCACTATTGCCATTATTATTAGTACACATGCAGTTATCAAGCCTATACACGCATATTTACAATATTTCACTCTACTGTTTTGTGTAGCGTACTTAGTCATGATCTGTATAGAATCAGAGAGCTAGAAGCACTTATAAAGAAACGATTTAGCAATTAGTTACAAAGCTGAACGAGCGCAATGTTCACACAGTTTTCTTCAGGAGCCCAGTCACTTATCGGTTAGCAGCATTTGTCTCAATTCGGCAATAACTCAGTCTTTTATCAGTTAGCAACGTTGTCTCAAATCGGGTTTAAGAGTCAATCAGGTTATCAAAGTCTTATCAAGTTAGCAAATGTCTCATCCGGTTTAGCAATGTCTCAGCTGGTTGTATCACGTTAGATTATAGCAAGCAATGTCATTTATCACCCTTTCAATCAATAGTGTCCATAAAACTTTTCTTTTCTATTGGTATCTCTTCTTCTTCGTTCTCGAGGCTAAGAGATACAAATTCGTCGGTCCAATCGTCATTGACTACATATGCCCATTCTGGACCGGAATATCTCCTGTTTGGTATCCTTTTCCTTTTCAATTTTGCATCTCTCTTCGATTCTGCCTCACTGGTACTTTCCTCTTTGGCCAAGTCTTTTTCTTCACTTGATGTTGGTACCACGACAGACACTTCCTTTCTTTTCTCTTTCACTCTTGACCCTTCACTGTCGTTCAACGTTTCTCTAGTTCTTAGTTTTACTGGTGATATACTTGGTCTTCTCTTTGCACTGTGTCCACTTGATGGACCTGCGGTCTCTTCTGAGGAAGTTTGAACAGTTTCGTTCTGTTCTGCCTTGTCCCCTCCTTCTGGGGAATCAATCAGGTTTTCCTTTTCTTTTTCTGTACCGTCTGCTTCTGGGAAAGCCCTCCTCTGATCAGGCTCTCCTGCTTCTTCACCTCTTTCGAGCCCTTTGTCACCGTTACTTTCTTCAGGCTCTTTGTCACTTTCAGCTGCTTCGTCGCTGTCTGAGGTTTCTCCTTGGTCTTCCCCAAGTGAATCGGTTGTTTCGTCCTCAGAGAATATTTCTCTCTCTTCTATTCCTGCCTGTTCGCTTCTAGTTCTGTTTTGCTCTGTCTCAGCGCTCGGCACTTTGTTATCAGGTACTGGCAGTTTCAGCGCTTCAACTTCCTCATCTGTGGGACACAACACTTTCTTTGTATGACTGGCGTGGATCCAGTTGGGAACTCCCGCACACTTCACAGCGGTAGTGGTCGTCAGGATCACTTGGAAAGGGCCTTTCCAACGGGGTTCCAGACACGACTTCCTCACGTGCTTCTTTATCACGACCCAGTCACCTGCTTTCAGTGTGTGTCCTGGACCTTGGATCGGTGACAAGGTGGTTGCTTCCACCTGGTGAGAGAAAGAGCGAACCACGTCAGCCAGACCTTTGCAGTAGTCTAACACCATATCATCTGTAATATTCAAAAGCGCGTTTGCGGGAACTGCAGGAAGTCTCATGGCCCTGCCCATGAGAATTTTGTGCGGGGACAATCCAGTCTTTCTGTCAGGGGTGTTTCTCATTGACATTAACACCAAAGGCAATGCGTCAGGCCATTTCAAATTTGTCGATGCACATATTTTCGCCATTCTTGATTTCAGTGTACCATTCATCTGTTCCACCAGTCCTGAGGCTTCAGGGCGATAGCTACAATGCAGTTTTTGCTCAATGTTCAGCGCTGCGCAAAGTAACTTTATCACCTCGTTATTGAAGTGACTTCCTCTATCTGATTCTAAAGAGATTGGGAATCCGAAACGTGGTATCAACTCCCTCAACAATAGTTTTGCAACTGTAAGGCTGTCATTTCTACGTGTGGGGTATGCTTCAATCCAGTGACTAAAAATGCACACAATCACCAACACATACTTCAGACCTCCATGCACAGGCATCTCAATAAAGTCCATCTGCATTCTGCTGAACGGGCCACCCGCCCTGCCAATGTGGCTCACGTTCACAACCGTTCCCTTTCCTGGGTTCATCTGCTGACAAATGACACAACGATGGCAAACTGCTTCTGCAACTTGACGGAATCTGGGGTTAAACCAATCAGTTTTGAACAATCTTATCATGGCATCTCTCCCTAGGTGAGCCTGCCCATGATAGAACCGCGCTAGCTGCGATAAGAGACTATTTGGTAAAACAAATTTTCCTTCATTTGAAACCCATAACTCATCTGGTCTCCTTGTACATTGTGACTTAATCCAGGAAACTCTTTCATCCTCCCTGACGCTATTCTGTAATGCTTTTAGTTCATCCATTGTATCCACGACCTTCAAGGCAAATGCTTCAGCTGGTTCGAGTTCTGGTTCACTTATCAAATTCCATTCATCCCTGAGCAATATACAGTTCAAGGCACAAAATCTTGCGACTTGATCCGCATATGCATTTCCCAGGGAAACATAGTCCTGTCCTTTTGTATGAGCACTACACTTTACCGCTGCAATTTCGGCTGGCATCTGAATGGCGTGTAACAATTCCCTTATTCTCTCCCCGTTTTTCACTGAGGTCAGGAAACCTCTCTGTGACCATAGTTGCCCAAAGTCGTGCACAATTCCAAACCCGTACTGACTGTCAGTGTAAATGGTAACCTTCATCAATGTAGACAGTTGGCATGCTCTTGTAAGGGCTACAAGCTCTGCTACTTGTGCGGAATAGACTCCTTGAAGCCAGGATGCTTCCAAGACACCTGTTACAGTACATACAGCATATCCTGCTTTCAAAATTCCCAACCCATCTCTTAGACATGAACCATCAACAAAAATAATATGGTCATTTTCATCAAGCTTAGTATCCCTAATATCAGGTCGGGGTTTTGTGCAAAATTCAGTCACCTGAAGGCAGTCGTGCTCGACGTCTTCAGCGTTCTCAATTTCAGCATTTTCACCGGGAAGCAAAGTTGCTGGATTCAACGTAGTGCACCTTTTCAGCTGCACATTCGGTGAGCCCAGAATTATTGTTTCATACCTTGTGAGTCTTGCTCCAGTCATGTGTTGCGTTCGGGAGCGGGTCAAAAGTATCTCAACTGAGTGAGGGACCATGACTGTTAATGGGTGTCCCATCACTATTCCTTCACTCTGAGTGAGGCTGATACTAACTGCTGCTACGGCGCGCAAACACCCTGGCAGTGCTGCTGCGACCGGATCCAAAGTAGCTGAAAAATACGCTACTGGTCTGTTTATGCCACCATGGGCTTGGGTCAAGACAGACAAAGAACATGCATCACGTTCATGACAAAACAATGTGAAAGGCTTTGTGTAATCAGGCATACCTAAAGCTGGAGCCCTGCACATGCATTCTTTCAATTCAATAAAAGCATCCATCTCATCTCCTTTCAGCTCAATTTCATCCAAGGCATCCTTCTGGGTCAGTTTCAGTAAAGGCTTTGCAAGAGTTGAAAAGTTGGGAATCCACTGGCGACAGTAGCTCACCATCCCCAAAAACTTCCTCACCTCCCTCCTCGTCTTTGGTGGACTCATTTGAAGTACACTTGTTATTCTTTCCTTCATTATTCTCCGTGACCCTTTCTCTATTTGATGACCCAAGTATTTTACTTTCTTCTGACAGAACTGCAACTTTGAAGGAGACACCTTGTGTCCATTCCTTCCCAAATGGTTCAGTAGAGCAATGGTGTCGGCTGTGCAGCCACTTTCTGTCTTAGATGCAATCAGTAAGTCATCGATGTACTGTACTAGGGCTGACTCGAATGGCAATTCTAACGCTTCCAAGTCTTTCTTTAGAATCTGATTGAAAATTGACAGTGACTCCGAAAACCCTTGAGGAATTCGACACCAACTGTAAACTCTGTCTAAGAATTTGAAACAAAAGAGAAATTGGCTGTCCTCATGAAGAGGCACCGAAAAGAATGCTTGTGACAAGTCAATGACTGAGAACCACTCGGCCTCGCAAGGGACTTGAAACATTATCACAGCTGGATTCGGTACTGCAGGGCAGCATTTAATTATGTTGTCATTTATTTTCCTCAAGTCCTGCACAATTCGAACCTTTCCACTCGGCTTTATTAGTCCCATGATTGGTGAATTACATGGACTGCTTAACACTTCTTTCAGTACTCCCTGTTTCACAAACTCGTCAATGAGTTGGGCGACTTTCATGAGGGTGTCTTGTGCCATGTGGTATTGTGGGGTCTGGGGAAAGGTTACATTGGGTTTTACGGTCACTTTCACTGGTTCCACTCCTTTCACCAATCCCACCTCTTTTCCTGTCATATCCCACACTTCCTTTCCGACTGTTTCCCGTAATTCAGCTGGAATATCTGCTTCAGTTATCATCGGAAAAAAGGTTAATCAGAGGATATTCTTCATCGACAGTTTCCATCTCATCCCCTTCTACACTGTCCTCTTCTTCCCCATCACTGCTCGTCTGAATTCTAATTCCATCGTTCAAACACATAATCGAACATCCCAATTTGCACAATAGGTCTCTCCCTAACAGTGCTATCGGGCTTGAGTCACATACCACAAAATTATGTGACCCTTGATAGTTACCAATTCTGACTTGTACTGGATCTGTGATTGGGTTTGTCAGGTGCCTGTTTGCTACTCCCACTACTTGAACTGTTCTCCCTGAGAGTGGCAAATTTGGTACTTCAATGCTCCTAACAGTTGAACGTGTGGCTCCTGTGTCAACCAAGAATGAAACACGATGACCCATAACTCTTCCCTCCACATATGGACCCTTTTGATCAACTTCCAAGGATGCTGCAAGCACACAATTTCCCTCCTCATCTGAACTTTCACTCTCCCATACATTGTTTATTCCATTCTCACTGTGTAATGGGAACTGTTGTACGGTGCCATTTGTATTCATCACCTGACCCGAGACCTGTGGAGGAACCATCACTTGCTGCTGACTCACTGGTGCCAAAGGTATTTGCATTTGCTGATTAGGTACCATGGGAAACTGCTGTTGCATTGGCTGCATTTGCGTCATCTGCATACGGGGCATCTGCATCTGCTGCGGCTGCATGGGCTGTAATCCCTGCAGCTGATTTATGGTCTGAAAATTTGGGTTTGGACCTCTCATTTTCGGTCCCCTCATTGTCTGGAATGCATTGACATCATTGTTTTGCTGACCAACACCTGCACCTTCTTGCATCACCATCGGGCACTCGCGTTTCCAATGCCCGACGATTCCGCACACGTGACACGGCATCACCCTTTTCATTGCCTGCACACCATTCGGAATTGCAACAGTGTTCAAATCCGGACCATTACTCCCAAAGCCTCCTCTGCCTCTGCCTCTGCCTCTCGCCTGTGGCTGAAACACCATATTTCCCTGCGGCTGCGGCTGCGGTATCTGCTGTTGGAACCCTTGCAACCCTTGCAGACCTGTCTGAGCTGCTTTAAGTTGCATCACCATCACTTTCTCTTTCAACCTTTTCTGTTTCACTTCAATTTCGTCGCTACAGTATTTCGCATAATTCAACACCTCATCAATAGGTTTCGACTGCCAACAAATCAAATGCGTCTTTATCATCTGACTTATCTCTGGTCTCAGCCCTTCCACAAATCTAAACACAAAATGAAGCATGTCCTTCGCCTCTATTGTTTCTGTGCCACTGTAGTTCTTGTACGCCTTCAACAACCTCTCATAGTAACCATGAATTGACTCTTTAGCCTCTTGGGCAGTTCGATCAATCTTCTGCCAATCCACATTTTTCGCTGCAACCTTCGTCTTCAAATGCTCAATCACCTTATAGTACAAGCTCATTACCATAGGTGATGGTGCACCCGTATCCCTGTCTCTCACTGGTTCACTTGTCGGCCAACCTACAGCCCTTTTGCAGTCTTCCCACAAATCTGCCGGAACCACAATCTCAAAGAGGGTGTTCAGGTCTTCCCAAAGACATTTTGCAAGCTTCACAAACCTATCAGTCTGTTGATACCATTCAATCGGTTTCTCTCTCAGTTTGGGAAAATCATCCGTAAAAGACTGAATGTCGCTTCTGTGCCACGGTACATGTATTAATTTTCCCCCTGCTGTCTCCCTCATTGGTAACATGGTTATTGCATCACTACTCTGTGATCTTTTCTCGTTGTGCTCTGGGACACTGTCTTTCCTCTTTTCCTTTTTCTTTGCCCATCTGCTTTCCCATTTGTCTAAGCACCTCCACACTTGTGCACTCTGCAGCAATTCTCTAAGGTGCGTTTTCATGCCTGCTGACCTCATGTGTTCAAAGTCTGTGGTCCCGAAATCCAATCTATAGCTCCTGCTCAAGTGTTTTGTCTTGTCTATCTCAACCCCGTTTTTGTCAGCTATTTCTTGCAACCTTCTATGTACCTTGTTCACTTCTCTTGTAATCCTAGGACATAGATACCTCAGCTCTTCTTCCGAGTAGGACTCTAACCTATTCAAACCCATAGTCCCTTCCACCAATTCTTCTGCTTCCATGTTCAACCTGACCTTATTCAGATAGTCTTCTCCCTTCCCACTGGCTGAGCTTTGTGTGGAATTCAGACTGTTGAACCACTATGTCAGCTGTTGCGCATTCAACCCCATCAGTGTAGCATTCACATCGACTGCCATTGATGGTTGCGGCAACTTTTCAGTGTTCGATGATAGCGGTATCATCAGTGGGGGACTCGACCTCACCACTGTTGACTGAGCACATATGGGACTAAACTCCATCAAGGACCCAGATCCAGTTGGCAGAGCCGCTATCGGAGTTGTCTCTGGAGTGTTTTCTATGCACCTCCTTTCCGTCCCACTCTGCACCATTGATCCTTGACCGCTCATACCTGAGTTAGGCTGAATGTACAAAGGTACCGGTGGACCTACAGTAATGGGTAGGGATATCGCATCTGGGTTCTGTCCATTCCCCAGGTTCTGAGGCATGTTCATTCCCACACTATGGGTCATCATTGCCGGCATGCCCGTCTGACTCCCCGTCATCTGAGCATGTGCGGTTCCCCCCTGCATCTGCTTTTGAGGCATCAAAAACTGGGTTGATTCAGCGTGTGCCAATGTTGGGTTGCGACCATTCTGTACTCCCATTACGTTTGGATCTAGAATCATTCCCGTACTGTTGTCACTGCTGTAGTACCTTGGGACCTGCGGCTGATAATTTTCTGCTGTTTTCAATATAGGCACATCTGGATATATTCTCCTAACCTGCGGTATCTGCGGGGTGAACAGTAAACTCGGGTCCTTAGATCCCGATGGCGTTTCTGAACTCGGAGTTTCATTATTCTGTACCGGTGCCGGAGGGGCAGAACTGGTACTTGGACCTTGTTCACTCTCTACATAAGGTGGTGGACGGTCGTTCAGCAATTGCATGATGAACTCCTCATCCTCTGACTCGTCTTCTCTCCTTAACTTTTCCTCGTCCTCTCTATCTTTGGAACACCTCCTGTTTGTCTTACAGGTAGCTTTCTTGCCTGTCGCCTCTTCTTCCTTAGCAATTGCGGGAAACAATTTTATCCCCTGCAATATATCTGACCTCCACACCTTCTGTGCATTATCCCACCTAGCGTCCGCTAGTGTCTTTTCTACCTTTCTTATCCTGGTCTCGAACTTCTTTTGCTGTTGCTGTCTAGCCATTAGTTCCCAAATCGCTAGAGCCTCAAACTGTGCTGGCCTTGGAGGTACCTTCATGTCGTACATCGCGAATCTCAAATTCTCTAGGATCCTTATATTGAATGTCCCATGGATCGGGAACGCTACGCTCCCATGTCTCTCTGTCAGCTTGTGCCATTGCTTTAGCCAAAGGCACGGAGCTACCCCCCTTTCCTCCATTACAAAGTAAGCTGGTGTACCTTCGGGTGGCGTGTCCTCTCCTACGCTCGCTTTAATGTAAGACTCCCCCTTCATCGCACTCTTTAATGCTTTAAAAAATTTCATTTTCTCGTATTTTATTTCACAAAGTTTGTAATCAATAAGTGACTTTAATTCCCGGAATACTCTTCGCTTGCCTTTCCCCTTCCAATCGAGCCCCACGGACTGCGTCCAATCCGTGCGCGGCCCTTCTTTGCAACCAACCTATCCCAGCGCGGCTCCTAGTGACGTCACACTCACACACACTGCGGCTGACAAAGCCTCGCGGCTTGTCCTCCTTCACTCCGCTCCTCTCGTAACAACTTCTGGCATGTATCGCGAGCAACCAAATAATAATAGAACAGATCCGTCGGTTTACTACAGGAAGGGTAACACAATCGCTTCAGGACCTTAGGGATTTTTCACTAGCCTCGGCAGTTATTCCATCTTTCTCGGTCCCCACTTTCGCAAGCAAATCCTGACCCGCAGACTCTGCTCTCAACTTGTCAATGATCTATTCTAGTGCACTTAGAATTTGTCAAAGCCCGAAGTCGAAGTTTTCTTTCACTCCCTTAACACACGTACCGACTCGTTGACCACGCCCGGTCAACCTATTAAACCGACCAGACCACAACATAAAACAAGTGTCTCATACACTTTTCAACATACTCCGGAGTCTCTTGACCTCGCAGGGCCCGTCTCAACAACAACAACCACGTGGACCTTTTTCTGCACAAAGCGCCACATGCACATGAAGTTCGACGACTTCCCTACTCTCACACTCGGAGTCGCACCTCCGCTATTCTCTAAAATCCTCGCAACCTTTTCAAACAATCTGCGGCAATAAGCTGTGCAAGCGCAAAACCCTGACTTCACTCATACCGTCACTAGTACCGCCAACGCCGATTTCACACCTCCATTCTCTCCATTTGCAAGCTCCGAGATCCCGGGAAAGTCGCGGGGGACTTAGGGCATCATCATTCTCTCAATCTGTTTTACCCAAGAAAAATCTAATTCAACACCATATACCTCTCGAGTGGGGTCTCAAAGAGCGCAACCGTTACCTCTCGAGTGGGGTCCCAAAGGGCGAAACCGTTACCTCTCGAGTGGGGTCCCAAAGGGCGAAACCGTTACCTCTCGAGTGGGGTCCCAAAGGGCGAAACCATTACCTCTCGAGTGGGGTCCCAAAGGGCGTAACCGTCCTCTGCTACCATCTACTGATAGAGCGTTCCGTCCTAATAAATTACCTGTATTTGGACGCTCTTGGGTCGATGAATCTTTTGACCAAGTGGGGCTCTCTTCACCCGAGATTAGTCAATTTAATCAAATCAATAATCAATAACGAACATAAGCAATGCCCTGATCAACATAACACTTCACAATTAATCCAGAAAACATTTCGGCGAACCATGACCTTTCGGCCATGAATAACCACACCAGTTCATTCAAAGTTAATGAATTTATTTCCCTATATTAACAAAGCTAGCACGATATAAATGTGTCTCAACAACAAATGATATATGTAAATGAACATTAATAGCTGTCCATAACGGCGAAAAGATGCAATCTATGCAGCATTTGAATAACAATGCATTCGATAATAGCAACGCAAACCAATAAAACTATAATCTGTAATGGGCTAATTGCATACATTAGTCAGCATAACAAGGTCTCAAATTGCATCGTGCAACAAATGAATCCTCATCTAACCTCAAATTAGCATCTGCATGTGGGACTTCATGCAAAAAACAATTTAGCAACATTGATTTGGAAAACTCCTAACTAGGGCTCTTATCAAAAATCAGCAGTTGGTTACCTAAAAAGAAACACAATGCAATTGTACATTTTCCTTTCATATTTACCAAATTCAATCAGCATTCAAGGAAGTCTTCGTCTCACAGGTACCGGTTTCGATCAGCATGGGACGGGGGCAAAGGGGGCAGGGTGGACGGGGCAATTGCCTCACAGCGGCAAGATAAAAGGACAAAACTACTACTTTATGCAAAGGGGCAAATCAAAGTTAAAGTCTCTAGAGCGAGAATTACTTAAAGTCTCTTTCTCTCGATTAGAGAAAGCATCAAAGTCTCATTCAAAATGGCGTTGAACATCAATTGGCATCGCAGAAGATGGCAAAATGACGAGGTCGGCAAGATGGGCCATAATGGCTGCAATGGGCAATAATGTCCTCCATGGGTGCAGTGGGTAATGGCCGCTTTCTTCTTGTGCACCAGGTTTAAATAATCAACAGTTCAAATCCAGTAGGGTCTTCCATTGGAGGGTTCATAGGTTGGCTTCAAATTGTCCAATCAAAAACAACAATTTACAAGCTTCTACCTAGGCCTACATTATCCTTGGAGTCGGGAACGTAAGTTGCAACATATTTTACCAATTAACTCACTTTCAGAGCTTCCATTGTCTGCACCTGCAGATTGACCTTGGAGCAAAGAAGAAGATGCCAGGCTGGCACGAAACCTTAAAGATAAGCATGTGAACCGATCTCACTGGAAAAGTACAGCTTCAAGCAGGAATACACGTTTTATTAGCACATTAGAAAAACACGAGCATCTAAACCGTGAGACAAGGCAACTAGGCCGAAGCCTCCACTAAAGTTATGCTAAGTTAAAACATTTTAAACAAGCAAATCATGGCACACGTTTACGGTTATGTCAGATTAGTACAATTCTAATACATCACGTTATATAAAGCACGCTTATAAATGTTGGCGAACTACTCTGAGGGCACATTTGTCCCCGTACAATCTTTATTAGTTCGGTTAAAGTCACACTTGATTATTGCGGCACTACGTTTATGCGCTAATAAATGTAAAACCTTCGTTTCTGCGTCATCAGCGGTCAGCAGGAAAGTTGCCCTGATGATACTAGTGACCGCAGCTGCAGTAGGGGAGGGGTCAGTTGGGGCTGCAGTGTGTGTGCTATCTCTGGCTGGTATACTAAGAGTGTGTGCATAATCTGGGAGCAATACTGTGTGCTGTGGTCTTCTGTGGTACTGTTTGTGCACACTAACCAATGTATTAGCATTGTTTAGTGTATATGCACACTCTGGCTACAGTACTAGTAGTGTTGAATATGTGCACCTAGACTGGTCATAGTAGCAACATGTGTGTGTTCTCTGGCTGAGGTGCTATGAGCAGTTTCTTCCTGAAATGCAGGAAGCTTCTCATCCGCATTGTCTTTTATCCAGGACTTCTCATGCAAACAATATCTCATCCCTCATGCTTCCACCGATTTGACAGTTCTCATGGAGAAGGCCAGTAGGAAATGTGCATGTCTACTTCTCGCCACACTCTCACTATGTATGCTCTTTTGTGCGTATGAAAACACCATTAATGCTACAATCCTACCTTTACATGTGCTGTGTGTCTCAAGCATCAATTTTCTCTTTGTGTAAACGCCTATCCTTAATTAATACGCAAACACAGGAATGCGTATACAACTTATAAACCGCTTTTCTCATGTTTGTGCAAAACCAGGCCCACCTCGCAGCCAGTCACTAGAGACTTGTGCCTGAGATGCTGGAATGCTTTTTACGTACAAACTTTTCTCTTGTGTCCTTGCACTAATCTTCTTCTCATGTGCAAACAATGCATGCAAGTCATGCAACTGTAATGTTCTATGAGGTGGTATGGGGTTTATTAACATTGATGGAATGTGGTGCTTTTCTGCTTTGATGCTGTGTGGCAACAACAGCAGGGAAAATGCCTTAAAACCAATCACATAAGCATTACTTATTCACACAAGGAAAGTCTCAGCTTTTGAATCTATCTACCAATTACCACCCGCACGTTTTTAGGTTCCGTCTGCACACTGTTTGAGCTGTGCTTGTGATTAGATTTCGCCTACACAGTGCTTTCCATTATGTCACCCCGCCCCCTGCCCTGGTCCTGCTCTCTTTTATCTCACCCAGCTACCCTCGCACTCCTCCTGCTCTCTGTTATGTTTCACACCCTCCTCCCTCGTGATGCTTGACCCCAAAATCCAGTGCTGTTTTCAATATCTTTTGCACAGCAGCGTAGGCTGCTTTACAAAATGGCTTTAAGAAAACAGAAAAAAACTCTATGATGTTGTGAATGCTGACCACATCATAGAGATTGCACAAATGTTTGCACTGCTGTGCAACATGTAAACATCGACAAAGGGAAGAAATTGCCCATTGGTGAAACATATTTGGTTTGCCAATGCTTGTTTTACTTTTATCGCTACTTGTGACCTGCTTCCACTTGAATTAAACAAAGTCTAAAATGTTTTACATATTGTCAGCCTTCTTTCTTGGCAGACTAAACTCTGCTACATGCTTCTTCAATCCAGTCGTGGCCCTCCAGGAACCTTGATTCCAGTTTAGCTAAAATGGCAGCTAGAGACACTTGGGGATTTTTAACACTTTTATTAGTATATGAAAGCAGCCTGAAACTCCATTACATAGTTAACTATATGTATACCCTGTGATGTCGTTTTTCACTCTGTGAAATATTTGTGGTAAGTAAAGACCAGATATAAGAACAATGTCCGAGTTCCAAATCAGTCATAAACCCGTTAGGAAATGTAACAAGTATTTTCAATGCAACGGGGCTCGCATTTGCTCGAGTTGGAGCTATTTGCATTGTAAACTCCTAACCTAAATTTTCTTGCCACACAAATTAAAAGAAAAAAAACGCAGCGTGATCGCGCTATGTAAAATGCAGCACAATCTGAGGCTGAAATTGAAAACGAAAAAACGGAGCGCGATTGCGCTATGTGAACCCCAGCGCGATTGCGCTGCGGGGAAAATTAACAGATAAAGTAGTCCAGAAACCAGGCTCAAAACATCAAGCTTCGTTTGTTTCTAGTAGTTTACCGGTGCTGTGTAGGAGGGGCTAAACACCAGAAAAGGCACGACGTATGCATGCCTTTCACAAATGAAAGCATGCAGATTTTAAAGAGCAAGCCAGGAACCAATGAAAGAGACTGACGTGACCTGGGCGTGGTTTGAAGCCCAAAGAGAGATTACTTTATGGACGGAGCACTTTGTGCTTGCCCATAAAAAGGGCTGTACACTACATACTAAAATAATTTGCTAACCTAAAATTGCAATGTGACCGAATTGGGACGGGCAACATTTTTCATTTGAAAATAGTGAGTCGGTATTAGGGAATCGCTAATACGACTCACAATGTATGTATATGTCAGACGCAAATAGCAAATAGTCGCTATTTGGCCCATTTGCACATGCAAGTTATCACCATTTTAAACCAGGTGGTAAACGATTTCAAACTATAAAAGCAGGCCCAAAATGCACCACAGCTGTCCACAATGGCTGTCCTGTTCCTGATAGCACAGAGGATATGTATACTGGCTGTTCAGCACAGGAGGAGGTGGAGACAAGAAAGGACTTTTCCCACCAGGTGACCCCTTTTTCAACGAACACATGAGGAAACAAGTAACACAGTCATCCTGGATATCATAAACCTTTTAAAGCCACATTTAGAAAGCAATACTCTGCACAGCAATTCCATCCCCACCCATTTGCAGGTGTTGTGTTTGTTACACCTATTAGCCAGGGAAAGTTACCAGGATGTCATAGCTGTTGTAGAAGAGGACTCTCAAATTGTGTTTTTGCATTTCTTCAGGAGGTTCCTAGATGCCATGCTTATCTATATCCAGCGCTACACATATCTGCATAGAAATTGGTAAATGGTAGTAATGGTAAGATACCAGCACTTCCTTGATGTGTTGACTGTCTAATAAAATTAAATCTAATAGAAGTGGTCCTAAATGGTCAATTGCCTTGCTATCTAAAGGCAAAAACAGTTATATTATGAGAATACACAATGTACAAATATGTAACTAAGACCACAGCACTCATAATGCACAAATTTAAAGTCAAAGCTTTAGGGAATAGAGGAATTAGAGTCAGTCTTTAGATAATGCAGTAATCTTCTCCATTTTCAAGTGTAGTTTTTATTTCCATCAGTAGACCAGGAATGTGAGGGAATACAAAATTCTAAACGGCAGTTTTACAGGATTGCCAATTTCCTTCATGTCATAGGGTGTATAGATGGGACATGTGGCAATATGTCCACAATCCCACATTGCATATCTGTTTAGGAACCACAAACAACCATTCCCTGAATATTCAAGTTGTATGCAAGGCCCAGAACATAATCATTGAGATAGTGTCACAATTTCCCCGAAGCACCCATGACTCCTACATGTTTAGGTTAAGACTAGAAAAAGGGAGTTTCATGATTGATATTTATTAGGTACTGAAAGTACATGTCCAAACAATATGTAACTGCCCAATACACACAAAATGCATGTTGCCTCACACTAATGCATGTTTTTCAGGTGACAGTGTGGATGCCCTATGCCAATGGATGCTTACACCCTACCTCTCTCCCACTAACCAGATTGAGAGGAGATACATCATAGCACATCATTGCACCAGAGCTGCAATTGAGCTGACATTTGGGATCCTGAAATCATTGCTTCGCTGCCTGCACAAAAGTGGGGGTGCCATACAATATGCACTAGAAATTGCCTGTAAGATGGTAGCAACCTGTGCCATACTACACAACATCGACTGCAGCAGAGGCCTACACATAGTGGTGTCAGAATATGAATCTGAGGGCGAACAATCCAGGAGAGCAGAACAGTGGAGGCGAGCGGATGATGTGAAGGGACCACAGTGCCACACATTACTTTGCAAGGTAAGTCGTTGATAGTTCAACATTATGGAATTATATGTTTGCACAGTAGTTTGAGTGATCAAAGTGAGCAAACCTTTATTGTTAGGTGATTCAAAATTGTTTCATAAAATTGAGTTTTGCTCATAAATGTATGCAACATTACCTCATCATGGAGGTTGGTTACATCACCAACCTAACATAAAACAAAATATACAGGCACTGCAGGATCCGTAACCCTCAATTTTCCCTGTGACTACATCCAGTATGGGACATGTCATCATGTGGAGGTGCAAGAGTACAGCACTACTGCGTTACAGCACTCATGCATTTGTGGCAGAGATGCTGCTGACACTCACGAACCCTCACTATCAGGTTGCTGTTCAATGGCCCTACTTGCAATTTGTGCTTTCTGTGTGGCCTCCACTGTAATGGTAATCTGGCTGAGACCTCTTGCCACATCCTCACTGAATTGCCCCATTGTACCTGTAGTGTTACAGTGCCCTTTCATAAGGCTGAGGTGGCATGTGCAAGACTTACAAAGGACCTTGTTAAGGCATATATATGCAGAGCACTGTTCCTCTCTCTGCAGCTCTGGTTGCTACTGTCCTCTGCCATCTGTGTGCATAATTTAGCAATGACAATGACATCAGTTAGGTTGTCCATTTTAGTGACCACTGTATTGAAACCGACTGATGTGGCATGCTGAATGTTATGCAATTTACGGTTGGCTAATGTAATCTGTTTGTGCTGCAGGTGCCTAATATGCAGCATAGATGCCTCTAGACCACCAAATGGCGCTTGCTGTTCTGCATTTGGCTGGGAGCCAGAAGGTGCCTGTACATGAGGTATATCACGGCACCTATGAATATGCACTGCAGTATGCTGGTGTTGGGACCTGACAACTTGCGGCTGGATTGGAGTGGGCGGCATCCTCTTCATCACATGATGGTGGCTGTGGGAAGAAAGACATACTGTTGAAGTGGGCATGAGGTGGTGTAAGCAGACTTTCGCCCAATACTGCTCCTTCCTCCTCCATTTGGACCTATTATTCTCCCTTACTAGTTGGGCATTCCATTTCTTCCTCAGGTGCATCTATTTAAAGAATGGACATGCTATTAATTTCATTATATGGGAACCCATTTTAGTTGTACAAATCTGATGCAATAAATGTCTGACACTGACTACAAACTGTAATTGTTTGACTACAAGTTACATGATGCACCATAAGGGGTAGTTTCTCTATATAATGGTCCCAATACCGATCTGCCTGTGTCAGTCCTAGTTTTTACATTCATGTACTATACAGTGAAATAGAGGTGTACTTACTTTGTGATGGTGCAGATGCAGAAGTGTCAAGGCTGCCTAACCTAACTACTACCTCTGGCTCCAGGGTAGTTTCTGTCCTTGCCTCCAGTGTCATGGGCAGGGGTGCAGTTGAGGGACCACCTTCTGTTGCCTGGGACTTACTTAGGCATGTGGCCACCCTTTCTTTGGGGTGAGATCAGAGGTCATACTACCTCTTCCATATTTCTTCCACTGAGTGCTCTGCCACACCTACAGCATTTAGGGACATATTTAAGTGTCCCCTTGTGCCACTGGAGCGTCATTTTTAGTGATGCTCTATCATCGCCATGCACTGCACGGTATTTACAAGGCGGCATTAGGCCAATTTTTGTGGCTTAACACCACCTTGAAAATACGGCCCCTTCACATGCAGCACTTTGCGTGGAAGGAGTGAGCAATGGGTGTTGCTGTGAGCGTGCCACAGCAACATCTATTGCATTTTGACGCTGCCCCAGATTTAAGATTTTTCCTAAACCTAACGCAGCACCAAAACCTAACACCACCCCAGGGGTGGCGTTAGAGTGGCACATCGAGTAGAAACACTTTCATTTCTCCTCATTTTTTGCTATTTCTATGTGTGCTGCACTTTGCAACACACATAAAAGGAGCAAATCACTAGTGTAGATTGTTTATGTGGAGGAAGGTATTCCTTTCTGCACAAAAACAATCGCCCCCTCAACACAGCCATCTTTGCACTATGGTGCAAGAGTGGCTGCGTTGGCGCGCAGCAGCAAATTTAGAAGCGGCACAGGGGGAAACACAAGATTGTGCCATATTATTGTAAATACGGCACATCCCTGCATTTTAAAAATGACGGTGCACAATGCTGCCGAATTGGGCTCAGTGACGCGCACCATCATTTTTACTTAGATCTGGTCCTTATTTTCTTCTGCATGTCCTTGTACTTTTTGCATTTCTGGGTCTTTGGCACAATCACGGATTTACAACCAAACAGCTGCTCATGGTTGTTTTCTGTTAGTATCTCCAGTTCTTTTTCGAAGAACTTCAGTTTACACTTTCTTGCCCCTGCCTCCTTCCCTGGCTGTTGGCTGACCACTCTGGGAGTAATTCTTGCGATTTTAGTGCTCCTCAGGTCACTAGTATTGTTCTCTGCCCGCTCTCTTCGTGTCTCCTCTACAACGATTTCCTTGGCTGGGTTCTTCTCCATGACGCAGGAAGTAGAAAAGGCAGTTTTTTTTAATAGGGTTGCAATTTGCTACTGTATTTGCAATTTACAACCAAATAGATAATCGCAAATTGCGATTCCCTATTTAGTGATGGGACTCGCTACTGAGTTGCTAAATCATGCCGCCCTACCACCATACATGCCACTTTGCAATTCCTAATTGTGAATCGCAATTATTCACAATTTGGAAATCGCAAAATAGTTATTTTGTACATCTGACCCTAATTCTTATGTTTTCATTATGCTTCTGTCACATTTTAATTATTTTTGATTATCTCTTTCTGGGCTCTATGGGCCAGATGTTCAAAACTTTTTGCACATCGCAAACAGTGAATTTTGCTGTTTGCGACAGGCAAAAAGCACATCGTGATTCCCAATCCCCGTTTTGCAATTCGGTAACCTGGTTACCAATTCACAAAAGAGGACTGTGAGTCGCAATTAGGAAGGGGTGTTCCCCTTCCTAATTGCGAGTCGCAGTGTGATGCTGTATTGTTTTGTGACCGCAGTCGCAAAACAATCGCAGTTAGCACCCATTTGAAATGGGTGCTAGCCATTCGCAAAACTTCCCCTTTGTGAATGGCATTGAAAACATTTTTTCAGAGCAGGCAGTGGTCCTATGGACCACTGCCTGCTCTGAAAAAATGAAACAAAAACGTTTCTTTTTTTAGTTTTGTAATGCATCTCGTTTTCCTTTAAGGAAAACGGGCTGCATTACAAAAAAAAAAACTGCTTTATTTAAAAGCAGTCACAGACATCGTGGTCTGCTGTCTCCAGCAGGCCACCATCCCTGTGAGTGCTGCGAGTCTCAAGGGGGTCGCAAATTGCGACCCACCTCATTAATATTAATGAGGTGGGCCTTTGCGACGCCTTGCAAGTCGCAGATGGTGTCAGTGACACCATCCTACATTCTGAATTACAGCTCGCAAATTGCGAGTCTCTCTGACTCGCAATTTGCGAGTCGCAATTCAGAAACTACTTACATTTGGCCCTATGTTCTTTATTGTTTAGATTAGTCTTTTTTTCTTGCATTCTCCACCGGAGGGTTCATCTTTGAGATTAGCCAGCTGCAAAAAATGGAGTCAAGGGATATCATAAAGAGTGTGTCATTAACTTTTGTTTGTGAGTAGCTGAACTGCGTGTTGTTGTAGAAGCGCAGCCCTTGAAGCCCTAATCTTCCCTTCTCTCATTACCCTGGTATTGACTAGCTCGCAGATCCATCAGATCAAAGTCATTTACATTGGACGAACTCTGCTAGCATCACCGAGCCACTGGACACGGTGATTGGCTGCAGCATAAAAATAATCCATTCATCCACTCAATAATCACATTGAAAAGCAATATGCCCCAGTATGAAAATCTTATTTTTCCTTAAATTTTTTTTCTTATTTTTCAAATGACTGGTTTTCCTAGGCTTACACTGAGTAAGACATTCTACAAAGTATCGTAGACATTTAAGGAATAATAGTTCTTATTGAATGGACCTGAGCTGTTCGCTGCTATTTCTAGAGAACACCAACAGGTGCCTGGCAGCATCCGCGCTTCACACAGAGTTCGTGATTGTGTGATTCATTGCAGCCTTCCTCCACTTTACAGAATGTCTTCACGGGAAATTGTTCAAACCCCTATAAGTATAAAAAAAAATCAATTTCTAGATTTTGAAAGGATTTTACCAGCATTTTTACAAGAAAGAATAATAAAAAGAGAAATCACTGCTTTCCTCTAAGCGCGAGAAGTTTAAAATGAATGTGGCCTTTGTAAAATTGTATTTCGTTTTGAAGAGTTACAGCATCATACTCATTATCCCGGCTAAGCACAGAGAGCTCCTGCTTTACGTTTTAGCAAAAACCCTGAGCACCAAGTGACTCGACTGAGCACAATTCATCTGAATTATAGAACTTTAAGCCCCGTCTCCTGCTGAGGTGCATCAATTTCCCATCAACAAGCAAAGCGATTTTGGGATGCGAGACGCAGTTACGATTCAGTGCAGACGCCAGTATAAATTAACATGCTCAGTTTCAGCTCAGACAGCATTGAAAGGTAATGGGGACATTCATGTGATGCCACACAACATTTTGAGGCGAATGATATTGACTTGCACTTCATTGACTGTGAAAAAAAATGGATGTGACTGATAGCGCATTGTTGCATGACAACAAAAAACAGCATAATCTGTGAAAGGCAAAGGCTAAACCATAATCTGGGGTTATAAAATATTGCCACGTTTCTGTTCATAATCAGAAAAAAATCACTAAAGGAGCACTGTAGCAATGTGGTAGCTTAAAATGCCCCAAGGCGTAAACAGACATCCTAAAAAGATCCTACAAGACAAACAATAGTGATGAGTCAAGAGCTGGACAAAAGCCGTTCACGAACCCCTGTTGAGGTCCCCCTTAAACTCATCCTGCATTAAAGCGCATGCAAGGAACATCTGACCAACTAGAAATCAGCATTGCCTCCATTGACCCTGGATCACGTTTCACCCTCTGGCGGTGCGTGCTAATCCTCAGACCTGCTTCCTTCCATTTTGTGATACCCAAACGTTTCTCCTTTTAGAAGCCCCTGGAGAAGTCATGCTGCCACCTGCTTCAAAATGTCCACAAATACTGGTTGTTTCCAGCTAGAAGGATGTCCCAGAGTGGAGTTGAAAGCCAGTTTATCAAATAAACTATTGAGAATGCTGCAAAAATATAATTCTTTGCAACATAATCACGTCAATTATCCAAAAGTTCAGCAATATTATGAGGAATTACATAAGAAGAGTAAATCTGCATTTAGAATTTAGTGCTCTTAGGCCCATATTGTATTTTTTAAGTTTGCACCGATTTTGCATCAAAAAATGACGCAAATGCATTGCTGAAAAAGTATAAATATGGGCCTTAGTACATAAAAAAACCCTCACATCCCTATTGGACACAAGGATGCATTTGGCATTAACAAATAACACCATATGCAACAGAACATAAATAGAGAGCACAAGCAGCCTCTTATGCTTGCTAAATGTGCCTTTGGAGCTCGGACCCCCCCACAACTTACTGCCTGCATTTTGTGCTAGTTTCCTTGTGCAAAAAGCACCCCTGCATCCAAAATGTGTGCAAGAATGCAGTTTGTACTAAGAAATTATGCTACATGCAACAGAGCCCTAATAGAGCACTCACTACCTGTGTCTCTCATGGTAGGATTTTTTCCCCAAAATGACCCTTAATTGCACACACAGGTGTAATCACGTTATCAGTAATTTCACATCAAAGAGTAACAGAATTATTGAAATTATTCTGATTACTTAATCGGAATTAAAATCTGCCCAGGCCTAGGTAGGATGTGATGTTTTAACATCACTCATAGTTTTGATTCTGCTAGTATTTTTGGTTACTAGACAAACTAGATTTACTGGACCTTTCACAATGAGAACAGTGGACAATACTCATTAGTTAAGTTTGAGAAGGAGGAGTACTCCTGAAATTGTACAATATTTGCCATCTTTTGCAACTATTTGTGGATTGCAAAAATATCAAAGTCAATTGCAAACTTAGCAGGAAATCTACATAAATTAATTTCCAACTTTTGAAACACTGTTCATTGGGCCCTCCATCATTAGCCATTAAGAGGGCACAAAATATTATGCTTTGATTTCCTGCCTGATGAGTGAACACCAACTGTGCCCTACACCCCTTAGTTGCACAATTTCCAATCTACTACAATTGTAAAAAAACAAACTACTGTGGTATGTTATGTTTGACACATTTGTAGGGCACACTATCACTAGGGAGGGTATCCTGGTGTGCTCAGCAGGTTTAACTTTAGGCATACATAGGGCCTGGTGGCACTACCCAAAAAGCAGAAGTGAGGAGGAGGCTCTTATATGTAGTGGTGATGAAGCAGAAAATGAAGGTTTTACATTTATTAGCGCATAAACGTAGTGTGAAATAATCATGTGTGACTTTAACCGAACTAATAAAGATTGTACGGGGACAAAATGTGCCCTCAGAGTAGTTTGCCAACATTTATAAGCGTGCTTTATATAACGTGATGTACTAGAATTGCACTAATCCGACATAATCGTAAACGTGTGCTATGATTTGCTTGTTTGAAATGCTTTAGCTTAGCATAACTTTAGTGCAGGCTTTGGCCTAGTTGCCTGGTCTCACGGTTTAGATGCTCGTATTTTTCCAATGTGCTATTAAACGTGTATTTTTGCTTGAAGCTGTACTTTTCCACTGAGATCGTTCACATGCTTATCTTAAAGTTTCGTGCCAGCTTGGCATTTTTCTCTTTACTCCAAGGTCGATCTGCAGGTGCGGACAATGGAGGCTCTGAAAGTGAGCTAATTGGTATAAAATGTTGCAACTTGCGTACCCATCTCCAAGGATAATGTATGCTTAAGTAAAAGCTTGAGAACTGTCGTTTTTGATTGGACAATTTGAAGCTAACCTATGAACCCTCCAATGGAAGACCCTACTGGATTTGAACTGTTGTCTATAAAACCCAGGTGCACAAGAAGAAAATAGTTATTACAGCTATTACGGCCATTATTGCCATTTGCAGCCATTCCATGCCATTATTGGACATCCCGCCATTTTGTAGACTTCGTAGCTATTATGGCCCACCTTGCTGTGATGCCATTTTGAGAGACTTTGATGCTTTCTCTAATCGAGAGAAAGAGACTTTAAATGATTCTTGCCCTAGAGACTTTAACTTTGATCCCTTTGCATGAAGTAGTAGTTTCACCTTGCCGCCGTGAGGCACTTGCCCCGTCCACCCCTGCCCCTTTGCCCCGTCCCATGCTGATCGAGACGGTACCCATGCCGACCGAGAAACGGTACCTGTGAGACGAAGACTTCCTTGATTGCTGATCGTAATTGGTAAATATGAAGGAAATTGTACAATTGCATTGTGTTTCTTTTAGGTAACCAACTGCTGATTTTTGACAAGATCCCTAGTTAGGAGTTTTTTCTAAATTAATGATGCTAAATTGTTTTTGCATGAAGTCCCACATGCTGATGCTAATTTGAGGTTAGATGAGGATTCCTTTTATCGCACGATGCAATTTGAGACCTTGTTATGCTGACTAAATGTATGCAATTAGTTCATTACAGATTATCGTATTAGTGATTTGCATTGCTATTATCGAATGCCTTGTTATTCAAATGCTGCATAGATTGCACTTGTTTCGCCGTTATGGACAGCTATTAATGTTCATTTACGTTTATCATTTGGTGTTGAGACACATCTATATTGTGCTAGCTTTGTTAATATAGGGAAATAAAATTCACTAACTTTGAATAAACTGGTGTGGTTATTCCTGACTGAAAGGTCAGGGTTCGCCGAAATGTATTCTGGATTAATTGTCAAGTGTTATGTTGACCAGGGTATTGCTTATGTTCGTTATTGATTATTGATTTGATGCAATTGATCGATATATAGAGTACGGAGAGTTCCACTTAGCCAAAAGATTCATCGGCCTAAAGAGCGTCCGAATACAGGTAAATTATTAGTACGTAACGCTCTATCAGTAGATGGTAGCAGAGGACGGTTTCGCCTTTTGGGACCCCGTACTCTTAAAGTACATGGTGTTGAATTAACGGTTACGCCCTTTTGAGACCCCATTCGAGAAGTTGAATTAGATTTTTCTTGGATAAAACAGATTGACAGAATGATGATGGGCTAGGTCCACCGCGACTTTCCCAGGATCTCGGAGCTTGCGAATGGAGAGAATGGAGGTGTGGAATCGGCGTTGGCGGTACTAGTGATGGTATGAGTGAAATTAGGGTTTTGCGCTTGCACAGCTTATTGCCGCAGATTGTGTGAAAAGGTTGCGAGGATTTTTTTTTTCTTTTTTGGAGGATACCGGAGGTGCGACTCCGAGTGTAGAAGTAGGGAAGTCGTCGAACTTCATAGAGATAGCGGAGGTGCGACTCCGAGTGTGAGAGTAGGGAAGTCGTCGAACTTCATGTGCGTGTGGCGCTTCGTGCATAAAAAGGTCCACGTGGTTGTTGTTGTTGAGACGGGCCCTGCGAGGTCAAGAGACTCCGGAGTATGTTGATCTATGTCGTGGTCTGGGCGGTTTAGTAGGTTGATCGGGCGTGGTCAACGAGTCAGTACGTGTGTTAAGGGAATGAAAGAAACTTCGACTTCGGGCTTTGACAAGATTCTAAGTGCACTAGAATAGATCATTGACAATTTGAGAGTAGGTCTGCGGGTCAGATTTGCTTGCGAACGTGGGGACCGAGAAAGATGGAATAACTGCCGAGGCTAGTGAAAAATCCCTAAGGTCCTGAAGCGACTGTGTTACCCCTCCTGTAGTAAACCGACAGATCTGTTTTATTTTTGGTAGCTCGCGATACATGCAAGAAGTTGTTACGAGAGGAGCTGAGTGAAGGAGGACTAGCCGCGAGGCTTTGTCAGCCCCAGTGTGTGTGAGTGTGATGTCACTAGGAGCCGCGCTGGGATAGGTTGGTTGCAGAGAAGGGTCGCGCACGGATTGGACGCAGTCCGTGGGGCTCGATTGAAAGGGGAAAGGCAAGCGAAGAGTATTACGGGAATTAAAGTCACCTATTGATTACAAACTTTGTGAAATAAAAGACGAGAAAATGAAATTCTTTAAAGCATTAAGGAGTGCGATGAAGGGGGAGTCTTACATTAAAGCGAGCGTAGGAGAAGAGACGCCACCCGAAGGTACACCAGCTTACATTGTAATGGAGGAAAAAGGGGTAGCTCCGTGCCTTTGGCTAAAGCAATGGCACAAACTGACAGAGAAACATGGGAGCGTAGCGTTCCCGATTCATGGGACATTCAATATAAGGATCCTAGAGAATTTGAGATTCACGATGTACGACATGAAGGTACCTCCAAGGCCAGCACAGTTTGAGGCTCTAGCAATTTGGGAACTGATGGCTAGACAGCAGCAGCAAAATAAGTTCGAGAACAGGATAAGAAAAGTAGAAAAGACACTAGCGGACGCTAGGTGGGATAATGCACAGAAGGTGTGGAGGTCAGATGTATTGCAGGGGATAAAATTGTTTCCGGCAATTACTAAGGAAGAAGAGGAGACAGGTAAGAAAGCTACCTGTAAGACAAACACAAGGTGTTCCAAGGATAGAGAGGACGAGGAAAAGTTGAGAAGGGAAGAGGAGTTAGAGGATGAGGAGTTAATCATGCAATTGCTGAACGACCGTCCACCACCTTATGCGGAGAGTGGACAAGGTCCAAGTACCAGTTCTGCCCCTCCGGCACCGGTACAGAACAGTGAAACTCAGAGTTCAGGAGCATCATCGGGATCTAAGGACCCGAGTTTACTGTTCACCCCGCAGATACCACAGGTTAGGAGAATATATCCAGATGTGCCCATGTTGAAACCAGCAGAAAATTATCAGCCGCAGATGCCAGGGTACTACAGCAGTGACAACAGTGCGGGAATGATTCTAGATCCAACCACAATGGGAGGACAGAATGGTCACAACCCAACATTGGCACAAGCTGAATCAACCCAGTTTTTGATGCCTCAAAAGCAGATGCAGGGGGGAAACGCACGTGCTCAGATGACGGGGAGTCAGATGGGCATGCCGGCAATGATGACCCATGGTGTGGGAATGAACATGCCTCGGAACATGGGAAATGGACAAAACCCAGATGCGATATCGCTACCCATTACTGTAGGTCCACCGGTACCTTTGTACAGTCAGCCTAATTTAGGTATGAGCGGTCAGGGATCAATGCTGCAGAATGGGACAGAGAGGAGGTGCATAGAAAACACTCCAGGGATAACTCCGATAGCGGCTCAGCCAACTGGATCTGGGACCTTGATGGAGTTTAGTCCCATATGTGCTCAGTCGACACTGGTGAGGTCGAGTCCCCCACTGATAATACCTCTAACATCGAATACTGAAAAGTTGCCACAACCATCAATGGCAGTCGATGTGAATGCTACACTGATGGGGTTGAATGCGCAACAGCTGACACAATGGTTCAACAGTCTAAATTCCACACAAAGTTCAGCCAGTGGGAAGGGAGAAGACTATATGAATAGGGTCAGGTTGAACATGGAAGCACAAGAATTGGTGGAAGGGACTATGGGTGTGAATAGGTTAGAGTCCTAATCGGAAGAAGAACTGAGGTATCTATGTCCCAGGATTACGAAGGAAGTGAACAAGGTACATAAGAGCTTGCAGGAAATAGCCGACAAAAATGGGGTTGACATAGACAAGACAAAACACTTGAGCAGAAGCTACAGATTGGACTTTGGGACCACAGATTTTGAACACATGAGGTCAGCAGGCATGAAGACGCACCTTAGAGAATTGTTGCAGAGTGCACAAGTGTGGAGGTGCTTAGACAAATGGGAAAGCAGATGGGTAAAGAGAAAGGAAAAGAGGAGGGACAGTGCTACCGAGCTCAATGAGAAAAGACCACAGAGTAGCGAGGCAGTAACCATGTTACCAATGCGGGAAACAGCAGGGGGAAAATTAATACATGTACCATGGCACAGAAGCGACATTCAGTCATTTACGGATGATTTTCCCAAACTGAGGGAGAAGCCGATTGAATGGTATCAACAGACTGATAGGTTTGTGAAGCTTGCAAAATGTCTCTGGGAAGACCTGAACACTCTCTTTGAGATTGTGGTTCCGGCAGATTTGTGGGAGGATTGCAAAAGAGCTGTAGGTTGGCCGACAAGTGAACCAGAGAGAGACAGGGAGACGGGTGCACCATCACCTATGGTGATGAGCTTGTACTACAAGGTGATTGAGCATTTGAAGACGAAGGTTGCCGCGAAAAATGTGGATTGGCAGAAGATCGATCGAACGGCCCAAGAGGCTAAAGAGTCGATTCATAGTTACTATGAGAGGTTGTTGAAGGCGTTCAAAAACTATAGCGGCACGGAAACAATAGAGGCGAAGGATATGCTTCATTTTGTGTTCAGATTTGTGGAAGGGCTGAGACCAGAAATAAGTCAGATGATAAAGTCGCATTTGATTTGCTGGCAGTCGAAACCTATTGACGGAGTATTGAATTATGCGAAATACTGTAGCGACGAAATTGAGGTGAAACAGAAAAGGTTGAAAGAGAAGGTGATGATGATGCAGCTTAAGGCAGCTCAGACAGGTCTGCAAGGTTTGCAAGGGATGCAAGGGTTCCAACAGCAGGTACCGCAATCGCCGCCGCAGTTGCAGGGAAATATGATGTTTCAGCCACAGGCCAGAGGCAGAGGCAGAGGAGGTTTTGCGAATAATGGTCCGGATTTGAACACTGTTGTGACTGGCGTGCAGGCAATGAAGAAGGTGATGCCGTGTCACGTGTGCGGAATTGTCGGTCATTGGAAACGCGAGTGCCCGATGGTGGTGCAGGAAGGTGCAGGTGCAGGTGCAGGTGTCGGTCAGCAAAACAATTATGTCAATGCATTTCCGACAATGAGGGGACCGAAAATGAGAGGTCCAAACCCAAATTTTCAGACCGTAAATCAGTTGCAGGGATTACAACATATGCAGCCGCAGCAGATGCAGATGCCTCGTATGCAGATGACGCAAATGCAGCCAATGCAACAGCAGTTACCCATGGTACCTAATCAGCAAATGCAAATACCCTTGGCACCAATGAGTCAGCAGCAAGTGATGGTTCCTCCACAGGTCTCGGGTCAGGTAATGAGTACAAATGGCACCGTACAACAGTTCCCATTACACAGTGAGAGTGGATTAAACAATGTATGGGAGAGTGAAAGTTCAGAAGAAGAAGGAGATTGTGTGCTTGCAGCATCCTTGGAAGTTGATCAAAAGGGTCTGTACGTAGAGGGAAGAGTAATGGGTCATCGTGTTTCATTCTTGGTTGACACAGGAGCCACACGTTCAACTGTTAAGAGCAATGAAGTACCAAATTTGCCACTCTCAGGGAGGACAGTTCAAGTGGTGGGAGTAGCAAACAGGCACCTGACGAACCCAATAACGGATCCCGTACCAGTCAGCATCGGTAACTATCAAGGGGTGCATCAGTTTGTGGTATGTGACTCAAGCCCGATAGCACTGTTAGGGAGAGACCTATTGTGCAAATTGGGTTGTTCGATCATGTGTTCGAACGAGGGAATAACAATCCAGACGAACAGTGATGGGGAAGAAGAGAACAGTGTAGAGGGGGATGAGATGGAAACTGTCGATGAAGAGTATCCTCTGATTTGTCTTTTCCCGATGCTAACTGAAGAAGATATTCCAGCCGAATTACGGGAAAAAGTCGGAAAGGAAGTGTGGGATATGACAGGGAAAGAGGTGGGATTGATGAAAGGAGTGGAACCAGTGAAAGTGACTGTAAAGCCCAATGCAATCTTTCCCCAGACCCCACAATACCACATGGCACAAGACACCCTCATGAAAGTTGCCCAACTCATTGACGAATTTGTAAAGCAGGGAGTACTGAAAGAAGTATTAAGCAGCCCATGTAATTCACCAATAATGGGACTAATAAAGCCAAGTGGAAAGGTCCGACTTGTGCAGGACTTGAGGAAAATAAACAACATCATAGTCAAATGTTGCCCTGTCGTACCAAATCCAGCTGTGATAATGTTTCAAATTCCTTGCGATGCCGAGTGGTTCTCAGTCATCGACTTGTCACAAGCATTCTTTTCTGTGCCTCTTCATGAGGACAGCCAATTTCTCTTTTGTTTCAAATTCCAAGACAGAGTATACAGTTGGTGTCGAATTCCTCAAGGGTTTTCTGAGTCACCGTCAATCTTCAATCAGATTCTAAAGAAAGACTTGGAAGCATTAGAATTGCCATTCGAGTCAACCTTAGTACAGTACATTGACGACTTACTGGTTGCATCAAAGACGGAAAGTGGCTGCACAGCCGATACCATTGCTCTGTTGAACCATTTGGGAAGGAATGGACACAAGGTGTCTCCTTCCAAACTGCAGTTCTGTCAGAAGAAAGTGAAATACTTGGGTCACCAAATAGAGAAAGGGTCACGGAGAATAATGAAGGAAAGAATAACAAGTGTACTTCAAATGAGTCCACCCAAGACAAGGAGGGAGGTGAGGAAGTTTTTGGGAATGGTGGGCTACTGTCGCCAGTGGATTCCCAACTTCTCGACTCTAGCAAAGCCTTTACTGAAGCTGACCCAGAAGGATGCCTTGGATCAAATTGAGCTGAAAGGAGACGAGATGGATGCTTTTATTGAATTGAAGGAATGCATGTGCAGGGCTCCAGCTTTAGGTATGCCTGATTACACAAAGCCTTTCACATTGTTTTGTCATGAACGTGATGCATGTTCTTTGTCTGTCTTGACCCAAGCCCATGGTGGCATAAACAGACCAGTAGCGTATTTTTCAGCTACTTTGGATCCGGTCGCAGCAGCACTTCCAGGGTGTTTGCGCGCCGTAGCAGCAGTTGGTATCAGCCTCACTCAGAGTGAAGGAATAGTGATGGGACACCCAGTAACAGTCATGGTCCCTCACTCAGTTGAGATACTTTTGACCCGCTCCCGAACGCAGCACATGACTGGAGCAAGACTCACAAGGTATGAAACGATAATTCTGGGCTCACCGAATGTGCAGCTGAAAAGGTGCACTACGTTGAATCCC
This sequence comes from Pleurodeles waltl, assembly GCF_031143425.1. Taxonomy (NCBI): domain Eukaryota; kingdom Metazoa; phylum Chordata; class Amphibia; order Caudata; family Salamandridae; genus Pleurodeles; species Pleurodeles waltl. Next base: position 886,544,196 of record NC_090436.1, on the reverse strand, counting down.
GCAACCTTGCTCCCTGGTGAAAATGCTGAAATTGAGGACGCTGAAGACGTCGAGCATGACTGCCTTCAGGTGACTGAATTTTGCACAAAACCTCGACCTGACATTAAGGATACTAAGCTTGATGAAAATGACCAAATTGTTTTTGTTGATGGTTCATGTCTAAGAGATGGGAAGGGAATTTTGAAAGCAGGATATGCTGTATGCACTGTAACAGGTGTCCTGGAAGCGGGATGGCTTCAAGGAGTCTATTCTGCACAAGTAGCAGAACTTGTAGCCCTTACAAGAGCATGTCAACTGTCTGCATTGATGAAAGTCACCATTTACACTGATAGTCAGTACGGGTTTGGGATTGTGCACGACTTTGGACAACTATGGTCACAGAGAGGTTTCCTGACTTCGTCAGGATCCCCAGTGAAAAACGGGGAAAGAATAAGGGAATTGTTACACGCCATTCAAATGCCAGCTGAAGTTGCAGTGGTAAAGTGTAGTGCTCATACAAAAGGACAGGACTATGTTTCTCTGGGAAATGCATATGCGGATCAAGTCGCAAGATTTTGTGCCTTGAACTGTATATTACTCAGGGATGAATGGAGTTCGATAAGTGAGCCAGAACTCGAACCAGCTGAAGCATTTGCCTTGAAAGTTGTAGATACAATAGATGAACTAAAAGCACTGCAGAATAACGTCAGGGAAGATGAGAGAGATTCCTGGATTAAATCACAATGTATAAAGAGACCAGACGAGTTATGGGTTTCAAATGAGGGAAAATTTGTTTTGCCAAACAGTCTCTTATCACAGCTTGCGCGGTTCTATCATGGGCAAGCTCACCTAGGGAGAGATGCCATGATACGATTGTTCAAAACTGATTGGTTTAACCCCAGATTTCGTCAAGCTGCAGAAGCAGTTTGCCATCGATGTGTCACTTGCCAGCAGATGAACCCAGGAAAGGGAACAGTTGTGAACGCCAGCCACATTGGCAGGGCCAGTGGGCCATTTAGTAGGATGCAGATAGACTTCATTGAGATGCCTGTGCATGGAGGTCTGAAGTATGTGTTGGTGATTGTGTGCATTTTTAGTCACTGGATTGAGGCATACCCCACACGTAGAAATGACAGCCTTACAGTTGCAAAGCTATTGTTGAGAGAGTTGATACCACGTTTCGGATTCCCGATCTCTTTAGAATCAGATAGGGGAAGTCACTTCAATAACGAGGTGATAAAGTTACTTTGCGAAGCGCTGAACATTGAGCAAAAACTGCATTGTAGCTATCGCCCTGAAGCATCAGGATTGGTGGAGCAGATGAATGGTACACTGAAATCAAGAATGGCGAAAAAATGTGCATCGACAAATTTGAAATGGCCTGACGCATTGCCCTTGGTGCTAATGTCAATGAGAAACACCCCTGATAGAAAGACTGGATTTTCTCCGCACGAAATTCTCATGGGCAGGGCTATGAGACTTCCTGCAGTTCCCGCAAACGCGCTTTTGAATATTACAGATGATATGGTGTTAGACTACTGCAAAGGACTGGCTGACGTGGTTCGCTCTTTCTCTCACCAGGTGGAAGCAACCACCTTACCACCGATCCAAGGTCCAGGACACGCACTGAAAGCAGGTGACTGGGTCGTGGTAAAGAAGCACGTGAGGAAGTCGTGTTTGGAACCCTGTTGGAAAGGCCCTTTCCAAGTGATCCTGACGACAACTACCGCTGTGAAGTGTGCAGGGGTTCCCAACTGGATTCACGCCAGTCACACAAAGAAGGTGTTGTGTCTCAAAGATGAGGAAGTTGAAGCGCTAAAACTACCAGTGCCTGATAAAACAGTGCTGAGTGCTGAGACAGAACAAAACCGAACTGAAAGCGAACAGGCAGAAGCAGGAGGGAGAGATATTATTGGAGGACGAAGAGACAGACACACTTGGGGAAGACCAAGGAGAAAGTTCAGACAGCGACGAAGAAGCTGAAGATGACAAAGAACCTGAAGCAGCTGAGGGTAGCAAAAAGCCTGAAGCAGCTGAGGGTGACAAGGAACCTGAAGCAGCTGAAAGTGATACAGAGCCTGACGAAAGTAACGGTGACGAAGGGCTCGAAAAAGGTGAAAAAGCAGGAGAGCCTGATCAGAGGAGGGCTTTCCCAGAAACAGACGATACAGAAAAAGAAAAAGAGAACGTGATTGATTCCCCAGAAGGAGGGGACAAGGCAGAACAGAACGGAACAGTTCAAACTTCTACAGAAAAGGTCGCAGGTCCAACAAATGGACATGGTGCAAAGAGGAGACTAAGTATATCACCAGTAAAACAAAGGACTGGAGAAGGTTTGAACGACGGAGAAAGGCCAAAAGTGAAAGAGAAAAGAAAAGAAGTGTCTGTCGTGGTACCAATCTCGAGTGAAGAAAAAGACTTAACAAAAGAGGAAAGTACCAGCGAGGCAGAATCGAAAAGAGAAGCAAAATTTAAAAGGAAAAGGATACCCAACAGGAGATATTCCGGTCCAGAATGGGCATATGCAGTCAATGACGATTGGACTGACGAGTTTGTATCTCTAAGCATTGAGAACGAAGAAGAAGAGATACCAATAGAAAAGAAAAGTTTTATGGACTCTGTTGATTGAAAGGGTGATAAATGATATCGCTTGCTACAATATTACGTGAAACAAACAACCAGCTGAGACATTGCTAAACCGGATGAGACACTTGCTGAACTGATAAAGACTGAGTATTGCCGAATTGAGACAAATGCTGCTAACCGATAAGTGACTGGCCTCCTGAAGAAAAAACTGTGTGAACATTGCGCTCGTTCAGCTTTGTAACTGAATTGCTAAATAGTTTCATTTATAGGTGCTTCTAGCTCTCTGATTCTATACAGATCATGACGCAGAACAGTAGAAAGAGATATTGTAAATATGTGTGTATAGGCTTGATAATTGCATGTGTACTAATAATAATGGCAATAGTGCTTGCAATGCATGGTAAGGGTGAGAATGAGAAAATTGACGCTTCTACTTTTGCTCTTGTTACTGTCACCGAACTAACCGCACTGAAAAGACTAGAAATAGATGAGAGACTCTTGCATGATAAGAAGGAGCTTTCGTATAATGTTTTCTATCGCTTGCTAACAGAATATGTTGAGACTATGGATGCGAAAGATTGTTATGTGTGTACACAGATACCGACATCAGTAAAGGAAGGGGTGACTTATCACCACATGCCTCTTACCTACGGGATTACATGTAGTATAGTAATGTCTAGATTTTATGGTCAAACTAACATACAGTATTTTTACTCAAATTATGATGTTACCTTTGCATATGTTCCTATAATAGCGCAGCTAAGCCAGATTGCTAAAGATTGGGATGCTAAAATAATGAGGGAATTTTTCGAGCCAATGCTACCTTTTGAAACGGCTCATTCTCATAGGGAAAACCTTACCTGCTCGCTCTCTGCAGTAGAAATAAGCTTTTTAGATCGTACAGATGAAAGAAGGGCACAAATGAATGCGAAATTAGAAAAGGAACTACATAAGAGGACTTCAGTAGATAATTATGATTTTGCTGCAATAAAGACACAAGGGAGAATAGCTTTAGATGCTTGGCATGTAGGGAAATTTTGTATATATCGAGGTGAATCTTATTATGACAATATTTTTGTAGGAGCGAGTGAGTGTAAACATACGTTTATCTTTAAGGCCAAATGGACATTCATGATGAACGGACTTGACCCTGTCATTCCAGGTGTATATTACATTTGTGGGTATAATGCCTATTATCGTCTTCCAAAGGGATGGTGGGGGAGATGTTATTTGGGTATAGTGTTCCCAAAGGTTTATCAACTGGATGACCTATCGATGATTCAAAAGACATCTGGATCCCATCGTATCCAGAAAAGAGAGACCGCAGCTGCTGTGGTAGGAGATATATTTGGAGCCATGATTCCTTCATTGGGAGTTGTGTTGAATTCCATCAAAATAAGAAAGTTGTCTACTATAGTGGATAACATGTTGACAAAGTTTTCAGGTGCTATAATCCTGATAGATGCTGAGCTTGCAGCGGAAAGAGCTATGACTCTTCAAAATAGGCTTGCTTTAGACATTCTTTTAGCAAAGGATGGCGGTGTTTGTAAAATGCTTGGTGCGCGCCACTGTTGTACATATATTCCCGACAACAGTGTGAAGATTAAAACTATGCTTGCTAATCTAACAAAAGAGAGTGCAGATTTGAAGGAATTGAAAGAACAAGGAGTGTGGGAGAAGATTGGAAAAGGACTTGCTTCAGTGGGACATTGGATTGGGGGAATTTGGAATGGAATATTACTGAAAATAATAGAAGGAATATTAATAGTAATAATTTGCATATTTGGAATTTGGGGAATAAAAAGGGGAATAATAATGATTATGGAGAGAATTAAAAGAAGGAAGGAAGAGAAAATAATGAAAAGAATGGCAGAAGAATACAAGGCGAAAACTAGGGGAATTAAAAGGAAAAGAGAACTGACAGAATTTTAATGGAATAAAATTTGTGGGCATGATTTGGTGTGATGACAAGTAGTCATCAGAGGAGGGATTGATGAAGCAGAAAATGAAGGTTTTACATTTATTAGCGCATAAACGTAGTGTGAAATAATCATGTGTGACTTTAACCGAACTAATAAAGATTGTACGGGGACAAAATGTGCCCTCAGAGTAGTTTGCCAACATTTATAAGCGTGCTTTATATAACGTGATGTACTAGAATTGCACTAATCCGACATAATCGTAAACGTGTGCTATGATTTGGTTGTTTGAAATGCTTTAGCTTAGCATAACTTTAGTGCAGGCTTTGGCCTAGTTGCCTGGTCTCACGGTTTAGATGCTCGTATTTTTCCAATGTGCTATTAAACGTGTATTTCTGCTTGAAGCTGTACTTTTCCACTGAGATCGTTCACATGCTTATCTTAAAGTTTCGTGCCAGCTTGGCATTTTTCTCTTTACTCCAAGGTCGATCTGCAGGTGCGGACAATGGAGGCTCTGAAAGTGAGCTAATTGGTATAAAATGTTGCAACTTGCGTACCCATCTCCAAGGATAATGTATGCTTAAGTAAAAGCTTGAGAACTGTCGTTTTTGATTGGACAATTTGAAGCTAACCTATGAACCCTCCAATGGAAGACCCTACTGGATTTGAACTGTTGTCTATAAAACCCAGGTGCACGAGAAGAAAATAGTTATTACAGCTATTACGGCCATTATTGCCATTTGCAGCCATTCCATGCCATTATTGGACATCCCGCCATTTTGTAGACTTCGTAGCTATTATGGCCCACCTTGCTGCGATGCCATTTTGAGAGACTTTGATGCTTTCTCTAATCGAGAGAAAGAGACTTTAAATGATTCTTGCCCTAGAGACTTTAACTTTGATCCCTTTGCATGAAGTAGTAGTTTTACCTTGCCTCCGTGAGGCAATTGCCCCGTCCACCCCTGCCCCTTTGCCCAGTCCCATGCTGATCGAGACGGTACCCATGCCGACCGAGAAACGGTACCTGTGAGACGAAGACTTCCTTGATTGCTGATCGTAATTGGTAAATATGAAGGAAATTGTACAATTGCATTGTGTTTCTTTTAGGTAACCAACTGCTGATTTTTGACAAGATCCCTAGTTAGGAGTTTTTTCTAAATTAATGATGCTAAATTGTTTTTGCATGAAGTCCCACATGCTGATGCTAATTTGAGGTTAGATGAGGATTCCTTTTATCGCACGATGCAATTTGAGACCTTGTTATGCTGACTAAATGTATGCAATTAGTTCATTACAGATTATCGTATTAGTGATTTGCATTGCTATTATCGAATGCCTTGTTATTCAAATGCTGCATAGATTGCACTTGTTTCGCCGTTATGGACAGCTATTAATGTTCATTTACGTTTATCATTTGGTGTTGAGACACATCTATATTGTGCTAGCTTTGTTAATATAGGGAAATAAAATTCACTAACTTTGAATAAACTGGTGTGGTTATTCCTGACTGAAAGGTCAGGGTTCGCCGAAATGTATTCTGGATTAATTGTCAAGTGTTATGTTGACCAGGGTATTGCTTATGTTCGTTATTGATTATTGATTTGATGCAATTGATTGATATATAGAGTACGGAGAGTTCCACTTAGCCAAAAGATTCATCGGCCTAAAGAGCGTCCGAATACAGGTAAATTATTAGTACGTAACGCTCTATCAGTGGCAGGTCATTTCATGCTCTAGGAGAAGGTTTGACAACCAATTCAATTGTTGAGGTATGCTGGGCCAGTCTTATGTAGTGCTTTGAAAGTGTGGGTGGAGGAGTTTGAATTGTGTTTGTCTGTGTATGGTGAGCCAGTGGAGCTCCTTCAGATGTAGTGTGATCTGAGTGTGGCTTGGGAGGTTAAGAGTGATTCTGGCTGCTGAGTTCTGAATGGTATGCACCCTTCTGGTAGGATGTTTGTTGATTCTGACATAGAGTGTGTTCCTATACTCTATCTTGCTTGTGACCAGGGTGTGCATGATAGTTTTACAGGCCCTGATTGGGATCCATTTGAAAATATTCCTCAGCATCTTAGGTATGGAAGCATGAGATGGTGGTGGCTTTGGCATGGGTGGTCATGTCGAGTTTGCAGCCAATGATAATCCTGAGGGTTTTTGACCCAGTCTTCTGCGTTGCGCTTTTAGGCACTATTGTGACATATAAATTCTAAAATTCATACCTATGGTTCCCTACATCCGAGGTCTAACATTTTGGTGACTATTTAGTCAATGAATTTTACTCTATTTTTAAGACTTGGAGTGAAATTTCTATTGTGTTGTTTTCAACTGCTTAACTGTTTTAGTACTGATAAATGCTTTATGCATTTCTTCTAAGTGACGCCTGCCTGCATTGTGCTACAGCTACCAAGGGTTGAGCTCAGGTTTAAATTATTGAGACATACCTTGAGCTGGCATGGAATTGTGACCTCTTTACTAGGTTAGGATTCGAATCCCCTCCAACTAAATAACACCCTCAATAGCACCAGACACAAAAGTTAGTTGTTATTCTTGATTCAAAGAGCAATTTACCATTATTAGAACAAACATGCAAAAAGTGTTAAGCTTGGCTATTAATTTGTTGCTTTTTTATATGTGCTGGAAACTGAGAGTAGTCACTGTAAAACTGTTACCTATTCTCACAGGACCTCGTTGCTCTCGCTGCCAAGTTGGTAGGCTTTTACTTCCCAATCCACTCTTCTCTGTGTTCTATCTTAGAGATCTAGTCCCGCTTGAAACAGTTTTGCTTAACGCCATTTCCAGAGCACCATGGTCTGATCAGCGTGAAGGTGCATCTTTGGTGTGGTTAGCACTATGGTGGGGGGGTTTGTCTCCTAGCCTCACTCCTGGTCCCCATGTTTTCTCTGTTAGTCACCTTAAATGGTCTTCTAACATCAAATACGTGTTTCTAGAGATATAACTTCACCTTCGTCTTTTCCCTTCTATTTGTGTCTGTAACTTCCTTGAAGTGGTCATATATTTAAATATCAGCTCCTAACAAAACACCCAAATAAATAAAATGTACTTTCTTGGATTTGAATATACTGAAGTTTATGAACAAGTCATTAGAAATTTGAACTGAAATGCTGTAGATAGAAGGATGACAACACAGGACAATTTGGCACATTGAGGTCAAATGGTAAAAAGCTAATGGTTTTGGAAATTAGTGGTGAGTGAGCTAGGTATTATGGCATGCATTTTGATTTGTATTGATCTGAAAGGAGGGGCTGAAAAGCAGCCTTAAATTTGGGAAAGTAAATAGCAGCTCTAAGTTTACTTGATAGTGAGTCTCAGTGGATGGGCCAGAAGAGTCTGTAGCATTTCAAGCAAGATGCTTACGATCCTTTATTCTGTGTTTGTGCATTACATCTTGTATGAGCTTTCTTTTGTCAGTTTCTGTCTAAGGCCAGTCGTTGTATTCCAGCACACTAGCGGTCTGTTCTGCATTAAGGAGATGTTCTGCGCAGGTCATGTTGCCCTGATATCGACATCAGAAGACCCAGCCAGTTTAGGGCAGATCTTTTGATGCTGATTTTTCCTGTACGTAGACTTGTTGCAGGGCTTGGGAGTTGTGACCAAGAAAAACGTAGAAATGCCCCCGAAGTGCTGGTAGAAAACTCCCTAAAACTATGGGTTATTCGTTTATTCTTGTTTAGAAACTATCCACCACTTTACGAGTAATAAAATCCGCTGCTAATGTATTGGGTTGAGTTTAGCAGACAATAATCCTATTGCACTGGGAGGACCATTTAACTCAAAGCTGTGTGCAATAAACATTGGTACAACATTGATTGCAATGAAGTTCAATAAAAACACAGGGAAGTCGGTGGCTAAGACTGATATGGTTGTGAGAGCTTTGTTGAGAAGCAGGCCTACAGTACTCCTCATAATTAGAGCTAAGCAGTACTGTACCCAACACTCATATAGATCCCAGTTGTTTCAAGGCATGAGGCTGCCCTCATTCAGCTATAATTAATAAATGAAAGCAGGTAAGAGTTGGCAGAAGGGCAAGGGGGATGATGATAATTCAACTACAGCCAGAGCTGACCCGGGCAGTGCGGTATTGGCCACTCATAGGCAGGTCATCAAACGTGTTCACAGACTCTACCAAAATGACAGGGTCATGAAATGGAATGGGAAATAGGTGCATTCCTATAATGCTTCGCTATATCTATATTTATATAGAATTATTTGCAAGTTATTTCTAACTCAGTCTTGTTTTGTAAATCAACTACTGTCCTTTTCATGGGCGCTGTTTGCGAAATAAAACGGAAATAATAATAAAGGTAAGCCAGCCCTGAGTCAAAGCATACTGGAAATCCTGAGATGATCCATCTCCCAGCATATCTCTTTCAATGAAATGCAAAATGTACGTGGTTATGAGGTATATATTTGCATAAATCAACATATTAGTTCACTGGAACATAAAGAAAAGTCAAGTTTCCGCTCATTAGTGGTGAAGCACCTGGTTGTTGGATAGTTCCATCATATGCATTTATTAGCATATAAGCATATTTACTAGAAATAAATGTGTATTCTTATACAAGAAAATAATACAACCGTCCTAAATCCCCTCACATTTGGCGCCCTAATGACTAATGTGTAGCATGCACAAAATAATCTGAATTTGAATGTTGGCGATATGATTGAAGTTGTTTCAGCTGATCATACATTTTTACCTACGTAAAACTTGTGGAGCCAAAATAGCACACGTGGTTGTGAATTTCAGAGGTAGTTGGGACAATGACAAACAATTTCCGATTTGTAAATCAGTCGTTTATTGTTTTTTTAATACTGCAAAAGGAGGAAAAACCGTGCACGTAGCCCAAAAGATATTTATTAACAAAAACTGCTTGGGCTACTGAATAAAACAGTGAATAGAGATTACCAAAGAGCAAATCCCCAGTGGACAAAATAATTGCCAACAGTTGCAGAACCAACAGATTGCACTCTCAGAATGCCATGATCTTTAAGCAGGTGGCACTTAGTTAAAACAGTTACAGCTCACCAAATTCAACCAACCCTTCACTTTGGAATCCCTCTATAACGTGTGGCCTATGATGATTTCGGGAGCACAACAGAGGTCAAGAATGAGACGAAATGCACATGATTCATGTCTTGTAACTACCATATATCAGAATTGCAAATGCCACGTAGGAAAATCAGTGTTGAAAGGCGTGAATAGTGATATCTTCAGTGCTGTGTAAGCACAACGCCAGGAGTTACCTGTTACAATAATATGGCACGACAAACAATGTCGAATAAACTACCATAACACACGAAGCACTGCAATATAATGAAGTATAACCACCCAGAGTTCTTAACTGAGAACAACGTGGTGCACTGCCATGTTCACAGTCACTCATTTTAAGTGAGGATGAGTCCTGGGCTGCATCTACTCAGTCCCTTTGCATTTCACCTTATGCAAAGGCAGGAGTGTTCACTGAATACCTACTAGGCCTGTGCAAAATGTTAACTACACTGGAGTAATTTCAGTAATTATACATTACTCTAATAATGCGAAATTACAGAAATTAGGCAGTTATACCAGCTTCAATAATTAGGAGCAATTTGGGATAAAAAATACTCCCATAGGAACACAGGTATAACGAACTATGAGAGCGAGCAGCTGCTGGCTACTGCTATTCTTGTTCTGTAGCATTTAGTGCTATTTTCATAGCGCAAAATGCATCCTCAGACAATTTTAGCCATGAGTGTGCATATTAAACTAAGGGCATGATTACAACCTTGGCGGAGGGGATTACTCTGTCACAAACATGACAGATATCCCATCCGCCGTAGTACAATGTCCATAGGATATAAATTTGTGACAGGGTAATCCCCTCCGCCAAGTTCATAATCAAGCCCTACGAAATAGTGCTAAATGCTTGATTACATTACATTTATCATGTAATTACACACAATCACAAATCTTTTTGTCGTAATTAAGCATGAGAAAATTCCACCAGTTATGCCCACCCTTAATACACACTACCAATTATTCCCTGATAAACGAGATATAGCAACATTGCATGACTTCATAAACAAACACAGTGTTGTGTGCGGAGGACGGCTCCAACCTGTCCTCCCACAGGAGGCAGGAAATGCTTCTACGGGCACCAGAGGGATTTCCTTTAACTAAAATTAGTCCTGGGAGCTTGGGAAGAGCTTTCTTAGTTCCCGATGCTAGTTTAGTTTTTTCATTGAAATGATGATGTATGCGCCTGGAACGCTGATGTAATTTCAATGAAAATGAAAGTGAAATGACCCAATTGGTTCATTTAACTTTCACTGCATCAGTGCTCGGGAGCCTATCTCAGCACCCTGAGCACTAGAGCAGATGGAAGAGGTATCATTGGAAAGAGGAGATCGCTCCTTTACAATGGTACCATTCCCCAGTGGATCCCTGCATGAGGATGGCCGCAGATTGGTGATCCCCAAGCAGGGATGCATCTATTAGACACCAGGGATAGGGAGAACAGCCCCTTATGCTAGGGCTTATGCTCCCCCCTGAAAATCTTAATATTTACAATCCTTCCCCCCCATCCCCTGGGGCAGATGGGTCAGCCCACTAGACACCAGGGATTACCTTTTCTTTAATTGTGCGGTGGGGGCTGCCCTGTATAGCCATGCACCCACACTCATAAAAACAGGACACAGTCTTTCTGTCCCTCTGCCAGAGGCGCAGATGGCCAATTACACCATTCGTTCTCCCCAGGTGGGCAGAAAGCCCACTAGATACCCAGGTTTTTTTTGTTTTGTTTTAGAGGTGGGGACTGCTCAGCATGGGCATGGCAATGCCCCCCAAAAGGTGAAATAGTCTTTCAGCCTTCCCTTGATTGCAGATGGGGACAATTATCCCCATCTACCCCCTGGGTGGTTTAGAAAGCTCACGAGATACCAGGGATTCCTTCTTTTAATTGTAGGGGTGTGGGCTGCCCAGCACAAGCATGGCCATGCACCCAACCCCATGAAAAAGGGGACAGTCATTCTGCCAAACCAAAGGCAGATGGGGACAGTTACCCCCCACAGAAAGCCCACTAAAACACCAGGGAAAACGTATTTTAATTGTAGGGGTAGAACCTGCCCAGCATGGGCATGGCCATGCCCCCATCCCCTAAAACAGGAAACAGTCTTTCTGTACCCCCTTTGGGTGCAGATGGAGTATTTATCCCCAATCTCCCCCTGGGGTGGCAAAAATCCCACTGTATGGCAAGAATTCATATGTTTAACAAAATAATGGGGTGGGTCTTTCCCAGCCTAACAGCCAGAGACAGGAACGGATCCATCAGAGGTCAATAGAAGTCCCAATGCAAGGGCTCCCATTGTCCTTGGGTTGATTCAATCGTGTCATGAGCACTAGGCCCAGCCAAACAAGTGATGCAGCATTTTCATCTGCACAAGTGGGGCAATGCTAGGTGGTAAGAATTTTGTGAATTCCAGAAGTCTCCATCACAGAAATGTAAGAAACATGTGTTGTTTCCTGCAAAGTTTGAGTTTTGTAGGGCATTGTAGGTAAAAACACCTCATGGGATCCATGCAAACCACCCCATCCTGGATTTCCCCAGATGTATATCTTTTTAAAAATATACAGTTTTCTAGGTTTCTCTAGGTGCCACCAGCCCTAGGGCCAAAAGTCACAGCTGCCCGCTTTGCAAAAAACAGGTCAGTTTGAAGTGGAAAAAGTTGATCTGTCAATGTTGCATTTTGGGCCATTTCCTGCTGTTAGCACTAGGCTTACCACATATGTGATATACCAGTTTTACCAGACTACTGCAGAGATTGCTGGATGGTAGGCAGATTCCAGAACTTTCCATCACAGAAATGTGTTTTTTTAGTCAAATGTTGAGGATTGCAAGGGATTCTGGTAACATAACTGGTGAGAGTCACGCAAGTCACAACATCCTGGATTTCTCCAGGTGTCCAGTTTTCAAAACTTCACAAGTTGCTAGGTTTCCCTAGGCGCTGGCTGAGTTAGGGCCCTAAATCCACAGATAGGTAAATTGCAAAAAAAGAGTCAGTTTTCAGTGAAACAATGTGACGTGTTCATGTTACTTTTTGGGCCATTTCCTGTAGCAGGCACTAGGCCTACCCACACAAGTGAGGACTCATTATTATCAGATGAGTTAGGAGAATGCTAGGTGGGAGGAAGTTTGTGGCTCCCCACAGATTCCTGAACTTTTAATCACAGAAATTTAGGAAAATGTGTTTTTTAGTCAAACTTTGGTCTGCAAGGGATTTTGGGTAACACAACCAGGTGAGAGTCATGCAAGTCACCCCATCCTGGATTCCCCTAGCTATCTAGTTGTACAGGTGTGCTAGGTTTCCCTAGGTACCAGCTCAACTAGGGGCCTCAAATCCACAGCTTCCCACATTGCAAAAGAAGAGTCTGTTTTTAGTGGAAAAATGTGATGTGTCCCTAGTGCATTTTGGGCCGTTTCCCATCGTGGGAACTAGCCTATCCACACAAGTGAGGTACCATTTTTATTGGAAGACTTAGGGGAATATAGAATTGGAGAACAAGTGTTATTACCAATTGTATTTGTCTGCATTAGCACCTTCCAAATGTAAGACAGTATGTAAGAAATAAGTCATTATGAGAAATGCCCTCCAGTTCACATGCTAGTATAGGTACCTACAAATTCAGAGATGTACATAACCCCTAAACTCCATATCTTTTGCCCATTTAAAAAAATACATATGTTTCCTTGATACCTATTTTTCACTATTTATATTTTACCACATAAATTGATCTATGGATGTTAGACAATGAAAAACCATTGCAAGCTGCAGTTCGGTTATTGGCTCTGGGTACCTCACGTTCTTGAAAAACCCTGAAACCCTATATAGCACCACAACCAAAGGGTCTAGCAGGTATGATAGTATATTGCTTTTCTAAATTGGACAACGTGATGAGAAGCTACAACTGAAAACAGTGTCACAAATGCCCATTTTTCCTACTAATTAAAAAATATATATATTTCAACACTTAGGGCCTCATTATGGGGCAGCTGGACCGCAGCACTCCTGTCGCTTCAACTGCCACATTACGACCTTGGCGGTCAAACCACCACCACTGCCAGAAACATGGTTCCTGGAGGGGTGGTGGCGGTCGGAGTCGTTGTCAGCCACAGCTGCACTGAGTTCAGCGCCGCTGTGCTGAACACGAGTCCAGTTTCCACCAGCTTTTTCATGGCAGGGGCCCTGCCATGTACAGGCTGGTGGAAAGCCAGTGCTAGGCGTCACAGGGGGGAGCCCTTGCACTTCCCATTACCATGTTTTGGGCAATGCAGGGTTTCCTCTGCCTAGCACCCTCGGAATGCACATCGTGTGGTACAGCAGATTGTGTGCATTCTGAGGGTGCCGGGAGCACCACTGAGCAACGGCATTGGCCTTGACTCATAAGGAGCCAAGGCCAATGCAGCTGCATGGTTTCCAATGGCTGACCGGCGGAAAACTCTGCTTTCTGAGGATTCTGCCAGTCAGCATAGTGGAAACCTTGTAATCAGCCTGGAGGAGACCCGCAGATCCAAGGCGGTCTTCTGTCCATTGGGCAGCGGGCTGAGGTTCGGTCTGCCAACCTCATAATGAGACCCTAAGTTTCTTTGGGAAAATCCTGAAGGATCTACACAAATGACTCTGTACTGAATTCAGAATTTGTCTAATTTTCAGAAATGTATAGCTGTCTGGGATCCACCATGGTTTTTACACCTATTTCCACCACAAACTGGAAGGAGGTTGAAAGTTCCAAAAATAGGACAAATGGGCTATCTCCCTGTAAAATGTCAAAACTGTGGTAACAAGGATGGTTTTCTGAATCAAGTCAGCCTGTCTGTTCCTGATAGCTAGGAAGATGATGATTTTAGCACTTCAAATCTTTTGTTGATGCCATTTGTAGAAAAAAAAAACAGACACTGTTTTGCAGCGCATTTTTCCAATTTTTTCCCATTTTCCCCCCAAAAGCAACATTTTACTAACTTTGCCTCATTTATCTTTCCCCTCCAGGGGATTCCAGATGCGAATTTGGCTCTGATAGCTTGTGTGGACAAAAGGTTATGGTGGCCTACTAGCAAACTACCCCAAATAGCCAAAAAAGACAGCCTATCAGATGCCTAGTTAAGAAACATAATATGCAAATTATACCACAGTCATCTGGGACATGTGATTCACTATTGAGAGCAGACCCTGAGCAAAGAAGACTTTACACATGGAATTACCTGTTACATACATGAACAAGCATTGGCATTCAACGCCAGCTTTTTGACAATTCTTGATTTGTCTTGGCTTTTGCAATACGTTATTGTTTGGGAAGTTGTTGTGCCCTCATTGTGAGAGAGAGCCTCCTTTTGACATGGTTAGCCCCCCACATTTTGCCTGATGTTGATGTGTCCTAGAAATTGTAGTGGCCAGGGCCCCTGCTAACCAAGTTCCCTGGGCTAGAGCTCTTTCCCTAAATCTGTTGTGACGTATTGGTACAATTGGATACACTCTTAACTATAAGTCCCTAGAAAGTGGTACTTATATGCCCAGGGCATGGGTACTAGGGGTAGGCCCCTGAAGGCAACAGCACTGATTGTGCCACCATTTAGGGCCCTGCAACCAGATGCACCCAGCACTGCCATTGCAGGCTAAGTTTCCTGGTGCAGACCTAAAACACAAACTCAACATGCCACACTGCCTGTGTGCCCTGTCCACCATACACTGCATTTAGTATGGGTAAGACACCACTCTGGCAGGCCTTACAGCCCGAAGGCAGGGTGCTCCATATTATAAGTGAGGGCATAGCTGCATGAACAATATGTCCCCACTGTGTCCCTGCCAACCCTGGGACATAGTGAGTGAACAGTGGAACCATTTTAATACATGTGCTGGACACTGGTCAACACAAGTTTCCCAGCCACATGATGCCACTCTGAAGCCTGGGTCCTTTGTATCAAACAACTCAGAATGATAAATCCAAACTGGTGCCAGTATTGGATTTATCCCTAAATGTAACCAGGGGTCACCTTATAGGTGTCCCCTGCAAACGCTAAGGTTGCTGACTGGTTCCATCCAGCATACCACCTCCAGACAGCCAATATACAAACCTTGAGGAAGAGCCCTGTCTCTCTGGTTTGTAAGACAATGCCCTTCCTAGGTGGAGGATGTAACACCCCTCCGTCAGGAATGTGCACTGCCCTGGCAGTGAGCCTCGAAGGGCTACCACCCTTGAAAGTTGACCCCCAGGTCTTCTGCTAGTAGAAGATGGCCTCCCTCTTTCCAAACCCCCATTTTTGGCAGGAACAAAGGCGGGAAACCACACAAAGGGTAGGGGGAGTGGCCTCACCTGGCATGCACCCTAAGGTGCTGCCTGCGAAGTGGACCCTCTAGTTCATTTTCCTCCATCTTGGATGGAAGGAAAATGACCAATTAGATTTAGGACAGTGATCCTTCCCACAGGAAGTGGTCACTGTAGTGGGTTTAGCCACTCAAAGGTAAGTGTCCCATTGGACACTACCAGGTTCCCCCCTAAAATGCCCACAAATTTTATTTAGTGGGCATCCCTGAACCAAGAAATTAGATTCGGAAGGACAAAGAAGACCAGCCCAAAGAAGATCCAAGGCACGAGCACTGTGGACCTGCTGCACAAGAAAAAGGCACCCAACCCTGCCTGCTGCACCCAGGACCCAACAATTGTGGCTGCAGAGGAGCTGAACACTGGACTGACCTCAAGAAACCCAGAGGACCTCCAGGCTTCACCAATCACCCAAGATCTCCCTCCAGAGTGGAGGTATCTCTCTGCAACCAACAAAGAACCAACACCCAGTGAGGGTCACTTCACTGACTGGCCAATATCTCCTGAACTGGATGTCACAGTCAGACCTGACAACACACTGACAACCACCAGGACAAACCCTGTAAGTGTGCTCAATTTGGTGACACTGCACCCTCTGGTGTCAGGACCGTACTAATACTCTGGATACTGGTCAACTGACATCAGACAATTAGAAAACCAACTCCCCCAGAGCTGAAAAAGGATCATGAGGAAGCACCAGGTGAGAGACTTGAGGAACACCCTGGACCTCCCACCAGAGTGCCTCCGTTGCCCTGTAAGTCGCCTTCAAAGAGACCTACCACCAGCTCTAATGGGCTCCATTGCGCACAGCTCCTAGGTCCCCAACTCGCTCTGCACCCGGCTGCCCCATGCCCTGTAACGAGGAACCAGTTGTGGCCTCAGGGTCCTTCACTCCTTGCAACCTCATCACCAGGGGACCCCAAGGCACCACCTTTAAATTTGCAAGAACCACCCTTTTCCAAGTGACCCCCCTCGGTGTCCCTGCACCTGCTCCAAGAGGCTTTTCAACGCTGCTCCCGCCGGATCCATGAGCCACCCAAAACTCTCCAGCTGGCACAGTGTGCCCACCAACCACCTCGACGAACCTGCAAAAGCAGAACCTGGTAACACAACTGTGGGATTTTATATGCATTTTTAATAGTGTATGCCTATTGATTTCTATGGTGAGTAATTACACACAGAAAGACTGCATTTATTAAACTTTTAAAAATCCATATCTAAAAATGTACTTAACCAGTTTTGATAATCTTGGTCTTAAAATTATATAAAAAGCTGAAGTATTTTTATAAATTGGTCTCAAGTTATTCCTTCGAATGTGTGAGATCCATCATTGATACTGTGAGTACAACAAATGCTTTGCACTTCTCCAGGATTGGCCTAATTCCTTGACCATGCTACCTCAAAAATTAGAGCATTAGGTAATCTAGTTTTTGCCTCTGGAAGCCAACGTGTGGTTTCCTGTACCCCCTACACAGTGTGCCTAGATTTGCACATTACATAGAGGGCCAGCCTCCTACACTCATCAGTCTAAACAAAAGCATTGGCTGAAGGCAAAAATGTTGTCTTGGTCAAAAAAGCACACATTGCCAAAGTACTCCTTGGCACTGAAGGGAGCTACTTTGTATGTTGATGTGCTCCTTCTGAAAGGGCAACAAGCAGTAACTCTTACTGAAGTCAGCAAATGGCTGAAGTTGGCTGACACATTGCCCCTTGATGCAAGCTAACGTGCATGGAAGAAAAAATGTGAATGACAGAGCCACAGACCAATGGACAAAGTGTGGCTGAAAATCCGATAGGCAATTACGTTATATAGATAATTTTTGTAAAATCAAAAGGCTTTGGATAAGACAGACTTAAAAGTCAATCAGTCTGGCATTGGCTGCCAGCCTGTTGCCATTAGGAAAGGAGGTGAAAAAGAAGAAAGACAATAAAGAAAGAGAAAGGCAAGAAAGAAGAAGGAAAGATGGAATGGATGACAGAAATAAGAAAAGAAAGAAAGAAAGAGAGAAGGATTGATAAAAGAATGGTATGGTGTGAAAAGCAGAAGTTAGACAAATAAACAAGGGCCACTTTGAAAGGAATTTACAACAGCATTGGGAGGAGACAGGAACTGAAATAGCTGGAATATGCCCTGTGCTCTCACCTGTTAACTACAAACAAAGTCAACACTAAAGTAATAATAAAGAAAAAAAAAACACTGCCACTGAAGGAAACTACCTTGTGTGAAGATTTACTCTGTGTGAAATGGCTAAATGCAGATGGCTCAAAGTGAAGATAGCCAATGACTGAAGTAGGCTGACCCATTGCCCCATGTTGTATTCTGTAGTGGGTGAAAGGTAAATGTGAATGACACAAGAACAGACTACTGGATAAAGAAAGGTGGTTGAAAGCCACCTTAAGTAAGAATATTGCACATATTATTTTAGCAAAAGGTTTTGGATAACACCAGACCTAAAGAGGACAACACGATGCCTAGTCATAAAACATCTGAAAATGATTACAAATGTGAGAATCACTGTGTTCCTTGCACTAAGAAAGGACACAGAAAATGCGTCCTACTCTTCAGAAAAAATATACACCTGAATTATCACCCAATCAGCCGGCATTCAGGTGGACACATCTTCTGCAAAGTGATTCACCATTTTCATTATCTTCTGTGCAGGTAAACACACTTGCCCTATTGAAGCACCACAAGTGCTGTGGTCAGCTGCAATATGAGAACATTCTGCCTATCATCTGTTGACCTGCCCATGTGTCCACAGGTGTCAAATACATGCCGGTAATAGTGCCCCATCAGCTAGTTGTCCAACAACTTGGCTCAGAGTGTCCTATGTAGGATTACCACCGTGAAGGTCATTCATTCTCCATTTAAAACAGTGTCTGCACTGCCGCTGCTCCAATACCAACAGTTGTGACTATGTCTAAAAGTGTTTTCTTCATGGATGTCAATACAGACGTCAAATAGCAGTCTACTGGCCATATTCTTCGACCCAGCATATTTATGGCATACATTTGTCCCAGTTGCACACTGTACAGTGATTCCAATGACCAGGATTGGTGTGCAGTGTACCTAGCAATGTTTCTGCAATAGGATTAGGATGTGGACAGTTTCATCCTTGAGGTTTCTGTCTGGGTGCTTTGATCTCTGTGCCCTCTGAGACTGTGAATGTAGCATATCAATTACCTCATTTAACATCCTTTAGGGGTGATGTCATGGATGATGACGGTCCCAGTCTCTTCTTCTTGACCTGCGTGCACAAAAAGGTTGGCATAGTTATAGATATATGTCTGTAATAAATTAATAAAATGTACTACTTTACGCAGCTTCTATTAGCCCTCTCCCCCTGTCAGAGAGATACATGCTAGCCCCCATCATCCCAGTGGAAGGCGGCATCATTTGTTCAGGAGCCTCAGGCTTTTAGGCCGGTTTATACAAAAGTAATCCAGTCCACTTGTACTATTTACATCATGTGACTTCTAGTGTTGTACTTCTAACGACCCAGACGGTAATCCAATGATCATTATTCATGTAAGTTGTTGCCACTTGGATATGTATAATTTGTTACCCCCGTTTCAGTAAACTGTACAGATTGTGCCTATTTACCATTGCATATGCATATCCCGTGTATTTTTACAAGTCCAAATAATAATAGACACTTTGATGGACACATTCATCAGTGTCCTCTATAGAGCTACATGCTCTTGTGTTAACAGTACATGGATTTCTTCAATATGCCATAAAGTATGTGCATTTGAACATTCTACAAGTGTGTTTGTTGATAGTGAGTGAAGACTTAACTGTTGGAGGACCTGTGCATCTTCATCACAGTTGTCCACATGCTGCTTCTGGCTTCAGATTCCTTTCCACTATGGGTACTGCTGGAGTGGGGTCCTTTCCTGATGTTGCCTTTGATACAACAATGTTTTTAAAATCCCCACCTGCACTACTAAGGTTCTCTACAAGAGCAAGAGCATGACAGTGTAAGCCCTAGTCTGCCCATCAGGCCCCCCCAGAGAACTCCATCTCCCATACCTGTGATTGTAGGTAAAGAATAGCTCTGTGAGTCTACTGCTAATTCTCCCCCATGGAGGGAGAGATTGTGTCAGGTCTCAGCAGAAACTGCAAAAGCAGTGTGTAGTGTACGAAGGCAACTGGTTGGAATTCCCCTCTAATATGTAAGGGGCAGTGAGGTGTTTTATAATGAAACATCTGGTATTCTGAGAAACCTGCCCTAACGTGATAACACGTATATTTCTGTGTATATGAGTTGGGGACATGATGAACACTTTGTACCGGCAATAATTCATAACATATCACATACCACCTTGGATGGAGCACAGGATAAAAATGTTGTGCAAAGAAAAGAATAATAGAAGTCTGTGTGAAAGGACGAGCTGAAAAAATAATAAAAACATCTCAGCTAAAAGAAGACGTGATAAAATAATAGAAAAATTAAAAAGGGGACAAGCTGCAGGCTTAAATAATGTGCCTGTGTAATAGCTAATGTTACCTCACGACAAGGTGATGATCACAATTTGCGACTTTTGCCAAATCACAATCTGTGAGTCTTTAGCTTATGATTGACAATGTTACTGAAGAGCATTATCAAGTTCTCTTGCATACGAGCAAACAATTTAGTGATTCAAAATGTATGATTCATAAAAATGTGTGCATTCTAATGTGAGTTTGTACATTCAGCCTCTTTTTTTACAGCTTCATCAAACTGGATCTCAAGTGCAAATAAGAAGAATAATTAATGATTATTCATTTTGATCCCCAACTGGCAGAAAATAAAGTCACAAACAAATTAGTCCTTACAAAAAGTGAACTATTATAGATAAAAATCCAGATTCAACAAAAAATAATTAATGAAACAGAAGCCAACCCTGCACTAACCTTCCCTGAGCTAAAAAAGACAAAGGCAAATGTCTTAAAAGACGTACAGAGAAGCATCAGCCAGAAATCAGGCCCAGCCATTTACAGAAGGAGAACATTAATTCCTGAATTCATACAGTAAGCCATTATAGGATGAATAGAAGGCCTGCTTATGTATGAAATCTGCGGAAATGTTATCCATATGCCAGAAAATAAAACATCATCATGTCGAAATCATGACACTCTGTCAATCAACATATTTCACAGATAAGCATAATCACCACCAATCTAGCTGCACTAACATTGATTTGGCAGTAATAAATAGGCTAATCATGGACAATGTAACACCAAGTTTATAAGGGAAAGAAAATGTCCCAACTTGCATGGGAGAACAGTTTTTTACATTACACAACTGTAAAAGAGAACACATTGTGGGGAATACAAAATAAAAGGCCACCTTCAAACAGTTCACACATAGTGAAAAGCCCATTCAAGATCCTGCAGGCATGAATATTGCTTCCAAGTTTCAAGTGGTTATACCCAATGGATTATTTAAGAACATGTGAGAGAAACAAAGAGTTTGATGCTGCTACAAGATACTAGTAAAATTTCACAAGATTTAACCATTGCAAACTGGATAAGAGACGCATTAGGAATTTTGTCATCCATAAGGTCCCAAAAACCTTAGGTGACGTAGGAAGGTTTTCTCTGCAAAATATGCTATATAATTGACTAACTGAAAAACTCGGGGTAGGGACAGTCAAATGAATAATCTGCACACTGTTAAGTACTCTGATAAAAGTCCATGAGCAGCTTTGACACAGTTCTTGTGGGTATGGGCAAATCAAACGTAATTTAATAGATGCATAAAGCTGGCCCTCTCATTAATCCTTTCTCTGAAGTAGAACAATAGCTGACCAGATGATAACTGAGGATCACACAGGAACATGGAGTAACATAATCCCAGCCTTAGAAACAACATTCTCAATTCCAAAAGGTGACTTCCATGAAAATGATATAACTACCACAACATGCAAAGACCAAATAAAGCAGACGGTGGATGAAATGTTCACTATAATTTCTAAAGTCCAACCAAAACAGAATAACAAAAACAAGACCAATAAAATTTAACACTGTTGGAAACATCATGCTTGGTGATCGTTCAGGGAGGTATAATTTATCTCAGAACCACAAATAACCAGGATAAACATTTATGACTATCCAGGAGTCAAATACCTGCTAACAGAAAAACTAACTGACAATTATGATAAGCCAAACCAACTTGGCTGGGAAAAAATCTACACTTCTATGTTAAAATGTGGCCAGATTAGCCCAAAATGAGTGGCATGGACTTAACTGAACAAGCATGAAATTTTAGTCTGGAGAAATGGACAGTCTGTGGGAGACCCCTGGCTAAATAAATCACACCCAATGTGCAAGCTTGAATATCGGCTCAACAGCAGTGGTAGATACCCAATTGCCTGTAGAACTCAAAAGTGGCTCAAATCCAAAGTATAGGACCATATCCATAAAAATATCTTAGTGTGCAAAATCACACTACTGGACAATTCCATACAGAGGATTATAAACGCAAACAATGAACAATAGAAGCAGTAGGTTTTCCTCCTAAGTTCCAATAAAATAGCTATGGGTAGACCTGATGAAGAATAGTCAATCATCCCCATATGCAAAGATTATAAATGCAAGTTAGGTGATTGGGAAAACAACTAGTACTAGGCATCCCAGCAGTCCGACATTGGTTTCTAAAACAAGGTCCATGAGGCACAGGATTGGAACAGTGCTGCTCCAGTGAAGGTGTGATTTAAGCCAGAAACTCATACAAAAAAGAAACAGCCTCTATACCAACATGTAGTGCTTGTAGAAAACACACAGTAGTTAGCTAGATCCTCCTTTGACTGGTTGAAAATGCAAGAATACACTGGAGATTGGAAAGTGAACATATGTCTCCTCTACTGGTTGTCACAGGAAATATATCCAGTGAACAAAGAGACATCCAAGACCCAAAAATCTCCTTTGAGCGAGGTGGAAAGTGAGCGTTAAATGGAACCAAGACATTGGTAGTTTTGGAGAACATAGAACTCATACAAACTGAAAAGACAACCTCATCAAACAACAAAGTTGTTTGCTGTGCTCCCGAAAACGCCTGACATCCCTACTGCCAGATGCACAGGCAAAACTAAAAAAGCAAACAGGCAGTGACAGTAAAAAGGCAGGCCGGTATGATGAAGAAAGTAAATCACTCAACAATGGTTTGGTAGTCCTAATGCACTAATAAGTAACCCATGAACAGACTTGGATAATAAGAATTTGTCACATCAGTACTCAAAAAGAAAATGGGAGGGGCCTTGAAAAACAAATGGGTCACACTAGAGCAAGCAGCACATGAGAAAAATGTGTTGTCCTTTTTGTTGAAAATCGGCAAGGGATTAAGGACTAACAGAAACATCGTTGAGGCCAACATTTCAGAGATATACTGGATAAATAATTTCATCATTATAGCTATTACACTAAACCCTTAACCTAAGCGTGATCGTGGAGTATTCACTAAGCCATCATAAGATGCAATTGTGGCTAACGCTGGTACAGCAACCAGAAATGCTCTTTTCAAAGAAGACAAGGTGCGGACAGCCATAAAGGAATTAGCAAAGGGGAAAGCACCATGACCCAACTTGGTATCAATGGATATGTTCAAACAGTGTTCAGATTGGTGGTGTTGGCACATTGTGCCGGGAAGATTTTGTTCCCGCTTCAGGTTCCGAAACCACAAACACGCAGGTGAGACACCATCACTATTCCCACCTATTGAGGTCGATTAGATTTGTGGACTTGGCGAAGAGTGTAGCAGTCAGACTCATCTAATCACAAATCAATAACATTATACCATAAACAATACTAGATTCCATGAACAATTGAACACTAAATCAAACTCCAATCTGAATAAAGTTTCAAAGCTTTATTGCAATCCCAAAACAATGTCACATATATGATACGCAAAACTAAGTTATAACCATACCTGAAAACCATAGGCTTACTGAAAAGTTTGGAAAGATTTAACCTACTGAACATCAACACAGTTAAAAACTCCAAAAGAATAATATAGATTAGCAACAACAGAATATGCACATTATTATCAGATTTCAAAGCAGATGATGGTGACGTCAGTAAATCATCCAAATGCAGCTGCCACAATCATTTTCAGATTTCAGGTTTCATGGTTGGGCCATTCCTGTCACTAACATGAATTTAGACTTGCATGTGTGGGGGGCGGGCTAACACATGCAGACAAAATGAAAATAAAAGAAGAAGATTTTTTTTTTTAAATCATCTAACTAGGCCAACTCACAATAAAAATACACTGGTGTAATCATCTAACTGAAAAGGAAACAAGAAACCACATTTAGTAATACATCTCCTCATGGGACAGCAGACAGTAGTACTTCATCTGGCAGAACGGTCACTTTCTTCCGGCATCAGTTAACAGCAGCATTGGGGCAGTGCAGAACACAGGGTGCACATAGGAGAGATCAGCAGTTAGGAATTAGTTGGGCACATTAGTACTGAACAACATACATGAATGAGGCAATTAAGACTAAAATGGAAAAATAATAATCATGTAACTTAAATTCAGAGGGTGGCAACAGACTTAAGCAAGAATAGACAGAATGACAGAGTTCTGGACAGCTTCAAGGCAGGAGTGAACTAACTCTAAGTTTCAGAGTTTCTCACTAATTAGAAGTGTGCACGAGCCATTCATTGGTCCTTCATGTGGTATCACTTCAGGCGTCAGATTGAATGTCCAATGGCTGTTGATGGCACCCTCAAATTAGCAACTATTCAGAATTTCCTCAGCTAAAGTGCATTGTCATTTCAATGATTTTATACAGTTCTGACAAAAATATTTCGTACCCTAATTTTGTGTCTTGTTTGATAGCTAGAACAAATAATGCAACACTGTTAGTGACAAACATCTTTCTTGCCTTCAATACAATAGGAAATTCAACTTCACACTAGCATCCTAGTAAAGAATTCAGGTCAGAGGGGACAGAATAAACAAGTCATTTTCCATTACTGCTGCAAATGAATATTTCAGGTCTAGTGAAGCTAAGAAGTCTCAATACACATTATTACATTTAATACTACAATAAACCTATTGAACACCTTACAATTCAATATTATTTAATTGCAACTATTATTTACAACATGTTAGGGCACTTTTAAAATGTACATTTATTTTTCTGAACACATGTAACTCTCAATAATGCAATTCATTTGATTAATTATAAGTACGTTTAGTTCACATTCATTTAATATTTAATCATGCATAAAAAAGGAGCTAAATATGACCCAAGAGCTTACAGACCCATCAACCTGATAGAGCTGGACTGTAAAACATTCTTCAAACTAATACAAAAAGACATTGAGGACTGCATCCAAAAAGAAAACAGTATTAATCAAATCTAAATAGGCTTTACAAAAGGATTTTCAGCCACTGACTATAGTTTCATATTTCTACACATAGTCCTCAATTACAGAACAGCACAGCAAAAAATCCACTTTATGTAACCTTCTTGGATTTAATGATTGCCTTTCTTCTAGTAACCATGAATAGACTCAGAAAAAAATCCATGACATGGGCTCTGACCCAGTAATTTTATCACTAATTAGAAAGTTCCAAATGGACACCACATCACAGATCACATCACTGATCGGGCTAATTTAAAAAGGACTTCTAATCCTGCAATATACTTTCGTCAGGGTATTGAACTAAAGCTGTTGTTAGACCTGTCAGCTGTAAGATGTTCTTTCCCCAAAATATTTGCCTCTTCTACATTTTGCTGAACTAATTTTGTTGGCCATGTGACTCTGTGCACTTTACTACTGCTAACCAGTGCTAAATTGATTGTGCTCACCCCACTAAGACATAGTTAAATTGGCTTATACCCAATTGGCATATTTTGCTTACTTACTTATAAGTACCTTGTAGAGTGGCGTACCATATATCCTGGGCCTGTAAATTAAATGCTGCAAGTAGCCCTGCAGCACTTATAGAGCACCCACTTGGGTAGCACCTTAAAACATGTCTCCGACCTGCCGCTGCAGCCTGGATGCAAATTTAAACTGCCATGTCGACTTGGCATTAAAACCCCCATACCAAGCCTTGTGAGGAATGACTATAAAAGTCACCCCTAAGGTATTCACTAGGTAGCCCACAGGGCAGGGTGCTGTGTAGTTAAAAAGTTGGACATACACTTTTAGGTTTGACATATTCTGGTAGTGAAAACTCTTAAGTTTGTTTTTCAGTACTGAGAAGCCTACCCCTCCTATAAGGTAACATTGGGGCTTTCTTATTAGATTTAATAAGCTGTAATTTCCAATTAGTAACAGGTAGCTATTCCATGTTTGGTGTCTTTGAATTTTAATGAGAAATCGTCTTTAATGGTGAAGCTGGGATTTTGATTACAAATTTGAATATCCCACTTTTAGAAAGTTTGCATTTTTCTGATTCTACCTCTTTAGTGCTGCCAGGACTCCAGTAGCGCGCGGGCGCAATTGCCCATATGTTGAAGCCACCATCTCTGTGAAACCACGCACATTGTGTGGTAAAGGTCATCTGCCCAGACGATTGGGCCATTGGTGGTTCCGTTGCCCTCGTGAACATTAGAGCAAGGCTTCTGCACTCTCATCGTTTGAACATGCACTTTGCAGTGGGCATGGAACATGGGAAGTCGAGGAAAACTTCATTTCCCAGCCTCCCCTGCCGAAAACTACTTTGGGTATGGTCAGGCTATAAATACCTGCCACGACCGGTTAACGGCGCTTCCTATTCTGAGCGTCTTTGGAGAGCGGGTCCCTTTCGCGTCTCTGCCTGGATTTCTTCAAACCTGTCTTCATTTGCGAGCGGCGGTGAGAACTTTCCTTTGGGGCATTCTTGCCCTCTCTGTGAACTCCGAAATCGGAGTCTATTCAGATTAAGAAAAGTTCAGAACAAGTTTCTCTTGGCAGTTATTTTCCGTGTGACTCAAAATAACCATTTTCTTTGTAACATTTGCCTTTGAAGTTGGATACTTAATTGCTCATGTATATTTCGCTTATCCTGTGTGACTCAAAGTAACCATTTTCTCTGTGACATTTTCTTCTAAAGTTGGCTACATAATACTCATGTGTATTTTGTTTAGACTATGATGTAATTTTCTCACATTGTGAAAGCGCTGATTTCAAGTCATAAGGTTATTTGAGTTTCTATGATATTCCTTAGCAGAAGAAAGTGGTATTGTGCTTTGTTTAACATCTTATTGTTGAGTTCTGAGTAAGTTTAATTCAGAAGAAAAGTCAATATTATAATTTCAACCCACCTGAGTGTCATTAACGAACACTATTGTCAATGTATTGCTAAATATTATAAGGCAAGATATTTGTGACATATTTTGATATACTACGCTTTTGGATCACTGGAGTAAGAGGCGTGCAGAATTTTGTTTCTTCTGGCAGAAACAGAAACTAGTGAGATCTTTGAGAGACAGTGAATTATTGTTGTATATCATTTACTGTATGTTCTGTATTAACCTTTTCCTTTCCAGATCTCCCTCCTGGCTGTACCTTCCCGACTACCCCTTCCCCCAGCCGGGCCCCTCTAAGCACCATAACGGCATCTGACTTTGGTGTTGCCTAGAAGTGGGACCCTTATCAGCATTGTGCAGATCCCGAGAACTTGGACCTCCTGACAAGTGCCTACAGTCTGTATTGGGTCACAAGACTAGGTGTAACTGACAGCCTTTGTGGATTCCTTCCAGACAGCCACACAATGGAGGGATTAGGTGTGCCTCAATGGGCTATCTGCTAGCAGGATGGGGGCAGGGAGGAGCTGAGGACAGCGCCACTGGCAATTGAGTAGGGACTGCTCTGCCTTCACACAAAGGCCCTATCACCTCCACTTTCTCACAACATCCAGCTTGGAGCCAGGGCAGGCGAGTCAGGAAATTCCATGCATTTCAAAGCCATCGTTTAGACATTTCTCCCCCCTTCCAGAAGTAGGACACCAGGGTATAAAAATGGGACCTCATACACCAACTGTTGGACCGGTGGATAATCTGCCAGTAAGAAAGACTGCTGCACTGCTAAAAAGGACAGCTGACCTGTTGCTGCCTTGCTGAATTGCTGTTTTTCTGCCCTGATTTCCTCTTGCCTTGGAAAGAGGGACTGGGATTGCAAATGAGCCCAGGACAACCAGAGTTACTGCAAAGGGCTAGTTTGATGTCCTCCTGATCTGAGCCTCAGAGACACAAGAGGCTTTCTTCACCTTGGACCAACACCTGAGCCCAGCTTGAGTGATCCCTGACCATCCAAGTGGTGCCCCACCCGTTCTGGACCCTTTGAAGGGGTGCTGAAGGTGACCAGGTGGCAAAAACCAAAAGTGAGAAACTGTTTGGCTGAAAACTGCTCTGTGAACCAGGACGAGACAGGGACCAAACTGCTCGCCTATCCACCCACAATGCATCTCATAAGCTTCTTTCTGCAGCACACATCCTGTTCAGCGGTCCTTTCCAAGGGGTATCCAGTCTTGTGGAACTGTGTTTGGCTAGAACCCTCTGCCCGGTCCCACTGTAGATTTTGACTTCTATTTAAGAGACTAAGGGCCTCATTACAAGGCTGGCAGTCAAGGACCGCCAGCCTTGTGGTGACGGTTGGACTGCCGCAACTGTGGCAGTCCAACCACCACATTACAACCTTGGCAGGTCGAACCCGCCAGGGAACCACCGCCTCTGGCAGGAACTTGGCTCCTGACGTGTAGACGGTGGTTGGAGTTGCACTCAGCCATGGCTGCACTGAATTCAGTGCTCCCTGGCAAATTACAAATCAGCTTTCCACCAGCCTTTCCATGGTGGGGACTGAGAGGTCAATACCGTAGCATTATTCCCACCAGGCAGCACAGTGGGAACCTCGTAATGCAATGTTCTCGCTGGTCAGCCAGGCGAGAACATTGTAATACACTTAGGGGGACACCACAGCTATGGTGGTGGCGTCCTCCCCGCGAGTTTGGCAGTCGACTTGTCTGACCACTAAACTCATACTAAGGCCCTAAGTGCGAACATAGAAATATTCACCACAGTTTTTACTCAAGGCTATCCGACGACAGCGATTCACCCTCGGACACCTCCTGCCATCTTACTCCACTAAATTTTACCTTCTCAGAATATTTTTCACAGAAATTCTTTTAAGTCCGAAGGTAAGTGCTGACCTTTGCCCACTCCACTTCTTATATTAAAACCATGCTACATCACAGTCGGCCATATTTTTCAACTTTGACATGTTCTCACATGTTAATTTATTGACTTTTTGTGGTTCACCTTGCAAGGGATTGTGGCTATTGCTTGACAAGGGCTCACACCCCAATTAACCAACAAGTTAATTTCTCACACATGTCTACTGGCTCCCTTATTATTGTATCTCTACACAAATGGCGTATTTAGGGTAATCTTAATAGCAATCCCAGACCTACCAGCAATAGACAGTTTTCCTGTTCCACCGCTATTATATGCCGAAGATTCAATTTTGATCACCTGGATGTGGAAGGTTGGCAAGCCCAACTTTCAGCAATAGCAGAATGCCGCAATCTGAGTGATCTGATAATAAACACATTGACAACAAAAACAATGAACTTCAGGAAAAATCTGAAAGAATCTAAAATCTTTAACATCAATGACACAAACTTGGGAGAATTATACTCCTTTGCATCCCTTTGTCTAAATTTCACAAATAATCTCCAGAGGGACTTGCACATTAAGAATTCAGTAGAGAAATTCAAACTTTTCTGAAATACAATCCTTAGCACCCATGGCCATAGATTCCCACCATACATTGACAGAGTACCGCAGGCAAAGGCTAAACGCCAAATTGCCTATAGTGGGGAACCTTGGGGCCTGGATAAAAATATATTTAAAATAGGATGTCTCAAAAAGAAATTCTGGAAAAGACACCAGGAATTCCTATTGCTAATTTAGAGATTGACATTGTTTTTTATTCCTCATCCTAAACAGATGCCAAATGTCCCAAACATTGCATGGTGTAAAAAGAATGAGATCCTCCAGTACAAATTTACTAGACAAAGTCAGGATAAACCATGTTAAGTTTGGCCATAAAAGATGCCTCCCTCACATTTTTGGAGGAAGATAGAAAATGTGTGAGTCTAGCTCTGACACCAGATACATCTTCATTATAAATTATGAAGATACATTGAATAGACTGTACTCTTGAGAAATCCTGCAAAGAGACAAACATCTAGGACAACATTTGACCAGTAGCACAAGCTGGATTTTTAATCAAATGCACAACCTTACCTGGCAAACCTGACAAACCACAGGAAGAGAAGGCTTTTTTCACTAACTAAAAGTGGCATTCTCCATCTAAATTACCTACTAAAACAAAGAAAATCCTCCAAGGTAAATTATCTCCTGTAAAGAAACTGAAGGCATCTCATATTTTCTGTTAAAATGCTTTCTCCATGACATCAGAAGAACCACCCATAGTATCCTAGAAAAAGGATACCGTGAATCTCATGATAAGTGTGTCTTCTTACTTGCAATTGACATCACCATGGAGGTGACTAGACCAATAGGAAGATACCAGTTCCGAAGCTGGAACCTAACAGAGAAAAACTTGAAAGAAAGCTAATGTTGTCTCTTCCATGTCAACCTTGGAAGAAGTAGAGTGCCTTGTTGGTGAACCGCAGCGGTCTTTGCTTGCTGGTACCACATAACTCATAATACAGTGTTCCAACCACCATCGGCTTGTTGTGAGACCACTGTATTACGATGTTGCTAGTCCACGGACCGCCAAACTCGTAATGAGGCCCTTAGTCATTCAATGTACCATAAATGTCCACATGTATGATTATATATGTATTTGTGAATCATTTGTGTAGCAATAGGTATTACTGTTATAGAAACATTTTTAAAACTAATTTACAAAGCCAAGAAATTGCTCCATGGAAATCCATTTGCTCTGAAATGTTTTTGTTCTTTCACAGATGGTTGCCCTATATTTTCTAACTCTTAAAGAATGCAAAGCTACAGCTAGATACCACCATTGTCATTATGAACATTTTTCTTCTTGTAGATCTAAAAAAATGTTGATGTAATTTCACATGTCAAATACTGAAATAAAAATGGAACGGCAAAAATAACAAGTATTGTCAAAGCCAATAAGTTGCACCTATGCAAGCTCTATAGACTTTGGCAATGTTTTCTTTTATCCATGTTGTATAGCAATACAGCTGCTATGCAGGATGGTTAAAGGTTGACCATAACAGCATAATAGCAAATGCTACCCTTGCCTTCGGTGACACCAGCACTGCCCACAAACTCAGATATTGTAAACAACAGCAAATGGTTCAACTACCAGGCCGAAACATACGCTACTGTAGGCATACACCACAAGGTACTCAGGAACAACATAAAGGTAGAAAAGGAATTGCAGGGCAAATGTGTACTTAAAAAAACAACAAGTTAGGTTTACTAAAGGCAGAATAATGAGAATCAAAGGCCATTGGCCAGTCCATTTGAAAGTCTCTGCACAGTTCTGTGCCCTCACTTTACTTCAGTCTCTGCCAAGGATCCTCCACAGGAAGGGGCATCAAGTGGGCAGGCAGCACCTCAGGGATCATAAGGGGGGTGTTGGGTCGATTTGGGATGGGTGAGTTTGAGTTTGGGAGGGGATCTTTTTCGTTGGAGGGGTAGGCTTCTTCTTGGAGGTGTATGGGTGCTTGCAGGGGGTGCAGGTGTGACGGGGATAATTTGGATGTGAAAGGGATGGGTTGGGATGTGGGTGGCGGGACCTCTTGGGTTTGGGTGGAAGAGTTGAGGGAACAGGGGAAAACGCAAGCTCAAAAAGGAAGCTCTCCTTTAGAACATGGGCGGTCTGCAGAAGGGGTTGGGGATTTGGGGGTTGAGGGAGTGGTTGTCTAGTGTGTGGTTGTAGATGTCTTGGGTGCGTGCATGTGTGAGGGATATTTCTGTTTGGGTGTTGTCTGTTATGTGCGTGATTGTGGGCATTGTCATGTCTTGGGGGTTGGGAGGTGGAGGTACTGAGTGGTGGATGCATGTGTTAAATGGCGGTGGTGTCTGTGGGTTATTCTGGACGTTGTTGATATTTGTGTGTCTGTTGGGGTGGTGTCTACGGGTATGCTGGATGTGGTGGATGTTTGTGTGTCTGTTGGGATGGGTCCTGCAGGTATGTTGGACATGGTGCATCTGTCTGTGGGTGTTCTGGTGGTGTCTGCAGGTATGTTGGATGTGTCTATGTGTGTTGTGCTTTTGTCTGTGGATATGGTGGGTGTGGTGGATGTGTCACTGCCTGTTGTGGTAGTGTCTGTAGGTATGCCTGATATGCTATGTGTGTGATTGGTGGGGGGGTGTCTCCTGAAGTGGTGGCTGATGTTGTAATTGTGGTTGTATATTGAGTTCCTGCATGCCAGTGTGTCTTGTGGTGTTTGTGTCGATGTGTGCTGTTTGTGTGGGTTGAGGTGGGTGCATACAGATGTGTCTATGTGCTTGGGACAGGTTGGGGAACAGGGAATTTGAATTGAGAAGAGAGAGGTGGAGGCGTGGAATGTGTGGTTTGAGTCCTGCCGTCAGTGAAGATGCCAGATCCTGAAAAGATCTCTGTAGGCCCGACATGGCACTATGAATGCCTTTCAGGAAAACATTGGTCTGCTGAAGTTGGATGGCCAACACCTGGATAGGATTCACAATGGCAGTCTGCCCCATAGAGATGCTCCTCAGGGGGTCAATCGGCTCCTCACTCAGGGCAGCAGGTGTAACAGGGGCTGAGGCAGAGGTGCCCACGGCAAAGATGATGCCTACCCTCTTGGGTGAGCGGGCACTGGCAACTGGGTGGGGACCAACAGGGAGGGTGGAGTGGGGGTGACAGACAAAGATGGTACGGGGCACTGGGTTCCTCCGTATTGCTGGTGTCATGACTGGAGGTAGCATGGCCAGATCCTACCCTACTTAGTTGTGCCCTGTCTCCTTCACGTGCCTGGGCTGATGCTGCAAATACAAAGAGGAAACTGGTCACCACATGTTCCTGAACACACTTGAACAACAGCTGTGATTAGCAAACATTACCATGATATCAAGTAGGCCCTAGCAATAAACTACATCAAAGTGCCTCCCACATGTACCATACCATCTGCATGCATGCCACCTGAATTGTCAACAACTGCCCACAGGAAAATCAGGATCTCACACATCTACAATTGCGTGGCTGGAGTTGTGCACTCACAGTAACCATTGAAGAAGTAGGAAACCACATTACCTTTAAAGCTTTGCCTCATGGAGCATACCTCAGGTATCTGTTGTCATACAATAATAGGCCAATGCCAAATTCATACCCACAGATCCTGCACGAAGTCATGCAGACATCTATTTGTCACATACACAATAATACAACACTAAGACATGATGCTCCAAAAACCTGCCATGTGCTGACAACAGTACAGTAGCCTTGGAAAAGTGACATGGAAATTCTCATATCACACTGGAAACATATCAACAATGCACACTTAACAATGTGAAATTTGTCACGGCTATAGCATCAGTGTTGCTGAGATATGCTGCACATTTGGCGTGGAAAAGTACACTGTAGACAAAGGGGCATATTTATGAGCCCCTAGCACCACCAGAGTGTCACTTTACGTGACGCATTGGTGGCGCTATGCCCTGCGCTGTATTTGCAAGGTGGCATTAAGCCACCTTTTGTGGCTTAACGTCACCTTGTAAATACAGCCCCTTCACACGCAGCCCTTTGCATGGAAGGGGCGTGCAATGGGTGTTGCTGTGGGCTTGCCACAGCAACATCCATTGCATTATGACGTTGCCTCAGATTTATGACTTTTCGTAAACCTGATGCAGCACCAAAAATGAATGCCACGCCAAGGATGGCATTAGCAAGGCGCAACGAGGAGGAATGCTTTTATTCCTCCTTGTTTTTTGCTTTTTCTAGGTGTGCTGCATTCTGCAGCATGTATAAAAAGAGCAAAATGCAAGACATGATTGTTTATGTGTGGGAAGGTGTCCCTTCCTCCACATAAATAATCATTTCAAAATGACGCTTTGGCTCTTCTGCGTGTGCTGCAGAATGCAGCACATACAGAAGTGCCAAATCGCCATTAGTGATTGTTTATGAGCAGTAAGGGGCACCTTCCTGCAAATAAACAATCAAACCCCTTAATGCAGACATCCTGGCACGTTGGTGCATGGATGTCTGAGTTGGCACTCGCAGCTTAATTTAGCACCAGCGCAGGGGACAACACAGGGGTGCACAAATTCAATTCAATACAGCACATCCATGCATTGTGAAAATGATGGAGCGCGGTGCTGCCCATTTTGGTGCAGTGTCACACTCCATCATTTTCTGTTAAATATGGGCCAAAATGTGCAAATTGTCACTGAGACATGTCTCTAAAGTTCACAGCACATTGAATCACTAAGGCCAAGGGAAATCACCACTGATGTCTAGCACCCCTTACAATGACATATTCTGATTGCATCACTAGACTCTATTAGTCCTTTGCATGTTGGAGAGGCCCAAAGATGTGAAAGTTGTTGTAGAAAGCCCTCAAAATGTTTTGTCAATGAGCAGCTACATTACTGCCTC
Organism: Pleurodeles waltl; assembly: GCF_031143425.1. Lineage (NCBI taxonomy): Eukaryota > Metazoa > Chordata > Amphibia > Caudata > Salamandridae > Pleurodeles > Pleurodeles waltl. The sequence continues at coordinate 886,509,794 of NC_090436.1, read as the reverse complement.
TGTTTTGGTCCTGCAAATCTAGATGTCTGTGGTTAAATGGTTGTATTCACTCACATATGATTCCAAAATAACTGCAAGTCACTCCGTGATGCATGCCAACAGTCAGGTAGCAAACCTTACCCATTACATATGGGCCGTGCACTTTTCCACATGATGCCAAAGGCATGGAAATGCATATTGTGTAAAGAAACTCTAGTCCTATCCGTTATGTCCCTCATTGCTACTGCAGTTGTCTTATTATGTAGGTCCCACTACACAACCACCAGTGTAGTGTGTTGCAGGGTACAGATGGCATATGACGGCGTTGCATGGGCCACCACCGTTGACTGTAGTTTTTGGTGGTCAGAAAATACAGTGACATTTTGAGGGGCAATTGTGTAGCAGATAGTTGGGTATAACCCAAATTCCTGTTGTGGACACATGTTGGACAACCATGGGGGTCAAATGTGACCCTTTTGTACTTGCCAGCTGGGATGTGTACTGTGAGTCACGTCTATCCAGTCAAAAATGCTTTGCCAAATGATATTGTTGGCATGCATTATGTACATTGCTGTGGACACACTGACTAATGTTACAAATCTTTTCACACATAGGTACCCTGGGAGAGAGAGGATGTGAAAACCTCCTGCCTACTGTCCACTGCCAGACCCATTGCCAGACCTTTAGAGCATGGAAGAATGGCACATCATACTGTTAGACCATCTCAATAGGCAAACAATAGTGGAATTATGTCAGAGCCAGATCTAATGCCAGCTATCAGTAATCTAACCTGCATATCAACCATTGTACAACTCATGTCAGTATTGCATTTCCTGGCCACAGGGTCCTTCCAACATAGAGTGGCCCTATCTGTTGCTATATTCCAATCTATGTTCAGTCTAGTGTTGAAGGATTTTCTCTCTGCAATGTGGAAAAACATTGACAGCTATACCAGGTTCCCTTGTTGTGAGGACTTAGCCACTGAACAAGTCTATTGCAACAGAACAAACTTCCATTCCATAAACCTGCAAGCTGTCTGATTGGCAGGTCTCTTGATCTCAAATGTGTGTGCCTATGATCTTGGATCAGCCCATGATTCCTTCATGATGCAGAACAGCATCATAACCCAGCTGATTTCACAACTGTACCCAGAGAGGGTCTGGCTGGTTGGTAAGTCATGTCTGTCCTGATTTGTGTGTGAGCAATGCCATTTCTACAATCATGAAGTGAGTGACTCATTGTTGCATCCATGTCCCATTCCTTAACAGAAGGCTCAGCATATCCAAACCGTTCATGGTTGTTGATGCTGCTGAGGAATACGACTACGCCAGGGGAATCCACTTCAATGAGGCCCAGGGAAGAATACAGTGGGCAGTGGAGTCGGATTTTGGGCTCCTGAAGGCCAGATTTCAGTGTCTGGACCGGATTGGTTGATCCCTCCCCTACTCATCTGTGAAAGTGTGTCAGATCACTTTGGCATGCTGCATGCTCAACAACATCACCCTGCAGAGGAATATCCTATACAGCCCAGAGGAGGGGAAGCCTTCAGTGCCACCAGGTGAGAATCCAGAATTGTCAAGTGAGGATGACAGGGGTGAAGAGGAAGCAGCTGACTTGTGAGAAGATCTCATCCACAACAACTTCTCATGAGTGTAAGTATGTCATGTTACATCATGACTGTGACTCTACAACAAATTGTAGCTGTGAGAATGTGGACAGTTGAGTGTTTTAGAAACAGCCAGGGAGTTGGTACTCTGAAATATTCAGCCAAAGGCTGCTTGATAAGATAGCTTTTGGTACAACCCCACCTTGATTATGTTGCTTTGCTTGGTTGTGTCAGTTTCCTTGCAATGTACTTTTTTTCCAGATGCTTGCTATGTAACTTGTTTTATGTTATTGGTTGTAAGCCTATACGCTTTGTTTTGTTCTTTGTACAGGTACCTTCACCATGACATATCTATGTGGGCATTTCAGAGTTGTGACATTAGGAGGTATGTGATGCTGTTCTGACATACAAAGTGGACATGGATTGTTCCAGGTAATGTAGGTCACAGAGTTTGCGTCTATGAGACCTGTACCAAGGCAGTTTGCACAGTGTTTGGGTAGAGGTTCAGAAGTGCCCATTGCACTTGTTTTGTGTGTCGTGGTGGGCCTGATGCATCATTTGCGTCATCCTGTGGTCATCAAATATGTAGTCCTAGCTTATGACCAAGTAATTTTCTATTCACATTGGATAAGCACTCTTTTTTGTATTACCTGTATGTATCTGCATATGTGTTTCATCATTGTAGGCCACAGTGCCTGTATCACAACACTGACATATGTTTGTGTTACACCACAAGATGTAGGCGAATTAGATTATGATGGCCCTATGATCAGGGACTGTTTTACTGCAGTCTGTCTGTATCTTAGATTATGTGATGTTGAAATACTTGGATGTGGTATGCAATAAGGCCAAGCTGCCGACATTAACCACATCAAAGTTTTCCTATTCTACAGGACAGTGTCTGACCTGACAAATCCCTTCCTTCTGTAGTCTGGGGATTTGTACCTGTCAATATGTTCTTTTACTCAGTATGAGTCAAACATTCTTGATTTCCAATATTTCAGACGTATTGACAGCCTATGTGCTGAACACTGTAAAAAGGTTTTTCTGTTTGAGCAGACACTTGTATGTATGTGTTTGTGTGTGAAGGTTGTAATCCTGAGCTGGACACTATGTACATGCAACATATCCCATCTTGAACAAGTACCTTGGAACATCATTGTATGGTTCACATGGTCTGCCACATCTACGTGGCTGAATATGAAACCAAAATCAGCAGACAATGAGTCAGTGAAGGGTGATTTTATGGTGCAGCTATGAGTAACATAGAATATGCGTGACATGACTCAACAAAAATTCAGATTTAAAGAGGTTAGTCATGGTGATGGAAAACATTGCAGTAGATGCCACACCACTGAGAGTCCGAAGTCCAGAGTTCTCTCCCCAATGCAAATGGTAGGTGGCTCAGGATCAGTCCACAGAGTGAATGTGCAACACACAAAGAGGTCCTTGAGAAGATGGTTATTACTGGCAGTGGTGGGTGTCTTGCCATCTGAGCCTCTTGGAATCTTTGCTGGACGTCTCCACTTGCGTGGGGGGAGTCGACTGCTATAGAGGTAGTGGTGTTGAGGGCTTGTTGTTACTCTGGCAGGGCCTTCCTTCCAGTGACTGGCACCGATGTTGATTGGTCTTCTGTTGATGAGCCAAAGGAAGGGGTAGACTGGTGCTGAAAAGCCCTGCTCAGGGTGGTGTATTTGCCCCTCAACACCCCAGTTATGGAGGTCATTTTGGTATTGTGTGCCTTCATCTGTTCCTGAATGTCCCTATGCATGTCCCTTAGTACCTGCTTGATTTGCCGGAGTTCGGTCAGTACCTGGCCCATCATGTCTTGGGACGTCCGATGGACCCCCAAGATGTGTGTGATGGTGTCCGGGCCAAGAGCAGCCCCAGTGGCCTCACCTCACCCTGCTGGCCCACAGCATCCCTCCCACATACCCTAATGCCACAGGCCTGTGCCCTTGCCACAGGGTTCTCTCTCCAACTTGTTACTGGACCCTCACTGTCCCAAGGGTGGCACTGCAACTCAGGATCCAGGACTGGGGGGCAACAGATGGTAGACACTGTGTTAGGGACACAGGTTAGAGGACAAATGGTTGCCTGGGATGTTGAGGCAACAGGCCTGGGAGGTGATGGTGCATGCACAGCGAAACTCACTGTTGCCATCTGACCTGGTTGCCCAGATGGGCCTGAACTGTCTTCCACGTCTAGATGTCCAGGAGTGTCGTCACCACTGAGGGCTTTACGCGGGGGGTACCAGTCTGTTTCATGGCCTCTGTGTGCCTCCAGCAAATCCACCTGTTGATGTAAAATGTACAATGTTACTGGTTGTATTGTGACATCCACCTCTAACAGTTCAGAGTTACAGTAAGCAGAGACCTTGTACAAAGTAAAGTTGTAGTTAATCCAATTGTAGCAAGTAACCATGGTATTGAGTGTATTGACATGCCATGGGTGAAGCATTTCAATTCAGTCTGATTCAAGCTGCTACTGAGCATTGCAGATCAGTTGCACTTGGAACGGTGGCATGAAAATAGCAACTTGCCACCATGCAGCCAACACAGTAGCTAGGCAAGATATGGCTTTGACCATTGGGAGGTCCAGTTGAATGTGATGCAGGCAAACCCAAGGCGTTGGCATGAATTTGACTAGAGTTATCATGTGCATAGAGAAACAGGGCCTGCTGGGATTCACAGTAAGGTCACTTTCTCTACTCCCTAATAGTTTACAGTTGTTCTACCCTCAGGTGAGTAAACTTTGTTTGTAAGTTAGAAAACAGAGGTCTTTGGACAAGAGAACACTGGGCTGGTGGTTGGAGTGGCTGAAACAGAGCCTGCTGGGATTTGCAGTCAGGTCAATCCCTGCACTACACACACTATACAAATGTTATTCCCCAGGTGGGTACACTTAATTTGTGAGTTAACAAACAGATGTACTGGGGCAAGTGACCACTGTGCTGGTGGTTGGAGCAGGAGACACAAGGCCCAGTGTGATTTGCAGTCAGGTCACTCTCTCTACTCCCCAATACTTGACAAATGTTCTCCCCTCAGGTGAGTAAACTTCATTGTGAGTTCACTTACAGATGTATTGGGGCAAGTGACCACTGGGCTGGTGTTGGAACTACTGAAAGAGGGCCTGCTGGGAGTTGCAGTTAGATCACTATCTCTACTTCCCAACACGTGCCAAATGGTATCTTCTCAGGTGCATACACTTCATTTGAGAGTCAACAAACAGGGGTATTGGGGCAAGTGACCACTGGTCTGGTGGTTGGCATTACAGGAACAGTGCCTCTTGGGAGTTGCAGTCATGTCACTCCCCCTCCTACACACACAATACAAATGGTATCCTTCCAGGTGAGTACACTTCATTTGAGATTTCACAAACAAGGGTATTTGGGCAAGTGACCACTGGGCTGGTGTTTGGAGTTACTAAAACAGTGCCTCCTGGGAGTTGCAGTCCATATATAACTTTATTTCGGCTATAAGCCATAAAAGTAAACAATACAAGACATAACATGATTAAGAAGCATAACACTTTAAAAATTTTAAGAATGTATAGACGTTATTTTTAAACATTTTTTGTTTTTACGAAATCTCAAAGACATATAAAAGTATTAGGTTGTTAAAATTTAACTTCAATTAATTAAAATTTTATCAAACTAATTAAATATAATCTAAAATCAGGACATTAGAAGCACATGATTATCAGAATTCTAGTTCGTGTCACCTGTGTATTTTACAAGAACCTTGCCGCTGAGTGACCAATTTTAACATTTGTCTCTGTTATCCGAGATAAAAGAAGAAAATTGCATAATTTACTTTTTTTTTTTTTTTTTTTTTTTAAGAACCCTAATTAAATAGTGAGGTCATATATTTATAAAACATACAAATCGTCATTATTCTTTAAACTAAAATCCAGACCGTTTAGGTTTTAGGTTCATCCGGTTAAAAACTGATGTATTAAGTGAATATAGTCTAGAACCAATGTATTAAAATTACACATTTATAATAGTTCTTTTGTTGTTAGTAACCATGCACTTCGCAGATATCCCACCACAGAAAAAACTATTTTATCATTTGTATCAGTTGTTAGGAGTCGTAATGCCGTATTCCATTCCCTTATCCCAATAGCCCTACATAGTGGAGCAATCCACTTTTTCCTAGGTACCAAATATCTAGGGCAGAAAAACATAAAGTGCGCGAGTGACTCTTTTGTCTTTTGACAATGATGGCAGTATATTGAATTGCAGTCCTCCGGTCTCCATTGCGCTGTAAATGACTTAAGCGGAAGAGTCCCTAGTCTAAATTTAATAAATAGTGTTTTGGTATATGGAGGATTTACATTATCCATATAGGCCTCGAACTTGGGACTACATTTATGGTCTAAGAACTGCAAAGTCAGACTACCATGATTTTTAAAACCAAATTTGGGTCAAAATGCTCTCCCAGTAACACCTTTTTACACGTTCCTTTGTTCCCTTTGCCAAATTGTGGGGAGCACTCCACACCTCCTCCATTTTAAGAAATTTACACGTATCTCTGATGTATCTGAACCAAGGGATCTTTAATACGCTGTCATTTGCAAGAAATTCATCTAGTGCTTTATGGAGAATGGACCGGTCCTCTAAGGACCAAAGATTAATCCAATCCAAGGGGTCTTAATGCAATTTCATTGTGTATTTCATTTAGGGCTAAATCAAATCTTAGTGGAGTGAGAGGGGTGCTCATCGGCAACTTTAGGAAATTTCGAATAAACCGGTTTTCTACAGTGGTCAGACACCTAGAGTTGGTATGACCCCAAAGCTCGGCACCATAAATTGAGGCCGCTACTGCCACTGATTTGTAAACGGTGATGGCAGGTGTTATCTCCCCTTCACAAGTATTAGCTATTTTCTTAGCTATCACTATAGACCTTTGCCTAAGTGTTGTCAGACTCTTCTTAATCTGTGCCGACCAACGTTGGTCGTCACTTAACCTAATCCCCAAATAATCAAATTGTCTGACTCTCTCCACTGGTTGGCCTGCTATCATCATTTTCCCCCTAAATAGTTTGTGTGGGTTATAGGCCATAAACTTAGATTTTGTTGAATTAATTTCAAGTCCTCTGTTAGAGCAAAAATTATAAAAAGTGTCCAATTCATTTTGCAAGCCCATAGGTGTTCTTGAAATTAGTAAGGTGTCATCGGCGAACATTAAAATAGGGACTGGGGTTCCAGCTAATCTAGGGGCATCATGATTACAGTGTAGCAATTGGTCCACAGCACCGTTTATGTAGAGGTTAAATAGTGTTGGTGCCAAGATGCAGCCCTGCCTAACCCCTCTATTGACGGGTATGGCTTCCGTTAGGTCGCCACTATCTGACCAACGTACATGAGCGTAAGTCCCTTCATGGAGATATCTAATCAGTCTTAGTAGTTCGCTATTGGGTTGATAACTCTCCATAGCTTCCCATAATGTATCCCGAGGTACCATGTCAAAAGCAGCTTTTAAGTCGATAAAAGCTACATACAGTTGACTTTTGTTGAATGACAGGTATTTCCAGCAGAGGAGGTTAAACCTAAATACCTGGTCTATTGTACTCACTCCTCTTCTGAAGCCTCCCTGGGATTCTGAGAGAATTTGGGCATCATCTATCCATGTCTGTAATCTGTTCAGCACTTGCTTAGCGAAGATTTTTTGGCTAACATCAATAAGACTGATAGGTCTATAGTTGTTAGGTTGTTCCCTTGGCCCTTTCTTATAAATAGGGACTATGACTGCTCCTTGCCATGTAGTAGGGAGTCCTCCCCCCCTCAGTATTTCGTTACTAAGTGCGTTTAGATACAATGACCACGTTGTCAGACGAGAAAGATATAAATCTCCTGGGATACCATCAAGACCAGGGGCCTTTCCCTTGCGTGTGGATTGGAGAGCCTCTGTTGTTTCTTTTATGGAGAATAAGTCCAGGTCAAATTTGGGTGGTGTTGTACTCCCCCACGTTAGGGTATTGCCAACAGGATCATTAGGTTTTAGTAGGGGTGTAATAGTGCTATTGGTATGTGGTTTTCTGTATATATTTCAAATTTCTGGCTGGATGACAGGGTAACTTTCCATTTCTTGAGGGCTACTCTTATCTGACACTAGTTTCCAGAATAGGTTAAGATCTTTCTCCTGGAGCGCCACAACCATCTTGTTCCAATTCCTATTCGCCCATTCTTTTTTTGCATTTTTAAGTACATCTTTGTATACAGTCCTGCTCTTCCTTATCTCTCTTAAATTCCCTTCCTTAAGTGCTCCCAGTAAGTGTATCTTAGCTTGACGGCAGGAGTTGGAGAACCACCTAGAGGTTTTAATCACAGTCTCTGTCCGCCTCCTTACCGTCTGAAAGTGTGGTTTTAGTCGGATGGCCAAGATATTATGAAGATAGACCAAATCAACCAATTTGATATTTGTATGTTTCAGGGGGGAAAGTGTTGTTGCAACTGTTCTATAAATCGCTAGCTGGAAATTTACATCACTTTCAACCCGATCCCATTTCACATTTTTACGGTCATTGGTCCTAATGAGGGCACTATTTGAAGTCCACGTTGATAGTGTCTTGGAACTAAATAAGATAGTGGAAAAGGAGGTACTTAAGGCTAGATGGTCACTATCAATGCGAGGGAGAACTATCATGTCAGTTAGGGATTTCCAGAGGGCGTCATTTACTAAGACATAGTCCAGGTGGCTAGTATATACACCTCTCCTATATGTAGGTGACGCCGGATTGTCTGATCTGGTATTCCCATTTACTATTCTTAATCCCTTTATTTTTATTAGGTCTTCCAGTAGGTCTAGGGCTCCTCCTTCTTTCTTAGATGTAATTTGCACCGGCCCTGATCTATCCCATGGGTCTGTGAACTGGGATCCCTCTTGCTGATTGCCATCTCCGCGGTTCAATTGCATATTGAAGTCGCCCGCAACCATTATACCCCGCCCAATAGGTAAGCAGTTAAGAAATTCTACTATTGAACTCATCTGGATGGTCTGGGTCCTTTGGGTGCCAGGTCTAATATATAAATTTACAATTATTATGTTAACAAGACCTTTAACAGTACTAATTTCAACTGCAACGGCTAATAAATCCCTCAAAGGGGATACTATCTCTTTAACTTTTGGGAACAAGTCGTGTTTTAACCAAATTATCAGGCCGCCTGAAGCCCTACCTGATGGTGATGGTAATGCAGCCTTCTGGAAGGTCCAATAGCCTTCTCTATTTACTACAGATGGCGCCCAGGTCTCCTGTAATAAAATGATGTGGTGTTGATCTATAAGTCTGCACCAGTCAGGATTAGCTATTTTCTGAGTCAGGCCTGCCACATTCCAGGATAGAATCTTAATCGGTGGGTCATGGTCATGCCCATTTTCTGGTAGATTTTCCCTAGTCTCATATGTACAAAATATTTCTTGCTGGGACTTTTCCTTTGGCGAGCCACTACAATAAGTTTTAGGCTCTGCTCCCAGGATATTAGGTAAGTCATTTTTTGTAGTATAAGAGTCGGGATTGGGTATGCCATTGCTCCCAACTTCAACGGCAGGAACTTCAACAGCAGAGACTTCGCGTCAATCTATGTCTGAAGTATGGGTTTGCTTTCGGTCCCTTCTCTGCGGGCAAGAATATTGGGCCATTATAGTACTATTTATCTCTTGTGGAGACCGGTTTGTCAATGATTGCGGAAGTTTGTGAACAAGTGTCATTTGGGAGGAGGTGCCCGGTCTCATTCTTTCCTCAAGTGCCAAAAGGCCCTTAACTAGATTCTGACTGGTCAATTTTATCCCTATGAGATCTGATGTTGAACCTATTTTTATAAGTCTCTGTGCAATGACTATATCGTCCCTTATAATGGATCTACACTTCTTTGTCCTTCTTATCCAATGTATAACTTTGTTTTTAAGGGAATCCCCTTGCTCAAATTGATCTTTACTTAGCTTCGGGACGTTTGTTATGTAAATATCATAGACGTTATGTCTAGTCTGGCATTGGAGGTTATTTCCCAAGGGGCATTTGGAGCTTGTATCTAGGTGTCTTTCTCTGTGCACCTTCCAATTATTCCCTGTGTCCAAGGGTGGATTGTAGTTATTACGAACACACGCTGCAGGAGGTGCGCTATTGCCCCCCTGAGTAGTCTGTGTTACCATTTCGACCCTTTGACGCCTACACCTCTGTGGGATGGGTGTTTCCGGTGTTTCAACTGACTTTGGTAAGGAATTAAGGTCTAATTTTTGTGGTATCTTCCTTATATCCCCAATTACTGCAGATATGCCGTCCAGCTTCTCATATATCATATGAGTAAAAGATGTAAGATGCTCTCTAAGGCTTAAAATTTCATCTCTTATCTGTACTAGCTGGAAGACAGCTAGATGTTCATCTTGAGTGGCTATGACTGGGACTGGTTTCTCAATTTCCCTTGAGATGGTTCTCTCTAATTCAGCTGGCGATGGTAGGACAAGGGGTAAGAAGCGGTTATTGCAGTTTGGCAGGGGGGATACACCATCTTGCTGGTTAGGCAGATTTAAGTTAGGGCTCTCTGTTGGATTCTTTAAAATTTCTAACTTCCTAAGTTCTGTGCTGGTGCCTTGGGGTATAGATATCTGCGAATCTCTGTGAACAGGAGCGAAGAAAGATTTTATGACATTAGAGGAGGAAGAAGCATCTTTCCTACGAGATTTTGAGGGTTTCGTGGCTAGCAAACTCTCCACTTCCTCTATAAGATCGTCAATTTGGGTGAGCGTACAATTTTCGGCCGCGTGTCGAGGTGCGCTTTTTGCCCTTCCCTGCTCAGTAGGATTACTGGTAGCTTTCCTTTTCCCCAGCTTGGTAGGCTATTTGCCTCAAAGACGTTTATAACTAGTGCGCAAAGGGGGAGTTATGAATACCTTGGGTAATAAATTCCAGAAGCCGATAGGCCCTAATTGGGAGGTAGTGCGATATGGGTAAGATTGTTTGTACTTAAATAGACCCAGACGCACTGCTTTTAAGGGGCATCACATTTGAGCCTACCTCGTTCAAATTATTAGGGGGGTGGCCCTGCCCTGGCTCTTCCTGGCAATGACGGGCAAGGACGGGCCCGCCCTTGGCCCGGGCTTCGCCCGGGCGCCGCCCGCGCGCGTCCCGCGGCAGCGGGAGCGCGACAATGTTTTTAAAGGGCTCCTTGCCCTGACGTGTGGCGGCTGGCCCCTCCTCCTGCTCACAAGTGCGCTACCCGCGGCAGCGGGAGCGCGACAATGTTTTTAAAGGGCTCCTTGCCCTGACGTGTGGCGGCTGGCCCCTCCTCCTGCTCACAAGTGCGCTACCCGCGGCAGCGGGAGCGCAACAATGTTTTTAAAGGGCTCCTTGCCCTGACGTGTGGCGGCTGGCCCCTCCTCCTGCTCACAAGTGCGCTACCCGCGGCAGCGGGAGCGCGACAATGTTTTTAAAGGGCTCCTTGCCCTGACGTGTGGCGGCTGGCCCCTCCTCCTGCTCACAAGTTGCAGTCAGTTCACTCTCTCTACTTCACACACTATACAATCCTTGGGTATTCATATCAGTATGCAGACTGCATTTAGGTTTTCACATACATTTACATGTTGAGGCATACCATGAGTCCTGGGATTACTTGTGAGGACGTTTAGGCACCAGTGTGACATATGGCATGTGATAGGCCTTCATAGTTGTGATGTTTGGTCCAGCAATACACACTGACAGGGTTTAAACTCAGATACTCTAGGTACTGAGTGTTGGTGAGGTGCATAAATAAGACAGAGGAAAAAGGTGAGCTATGAACATGCATGACATTGCATTTTTTTTACATTTTGGGATGTGGGAACTCACCAGACTCCACTCCCCCAGGTATTCCTGTCAAATACTAAGGATGCAGGATGGCCAAGACCTTTTCCTCCCAGAGAAAGAGTATTAGTGGGGCACTAGAACGGCTACCGTCAGTCTTCTTGGCCGGCGGCTGGTGCCTGGAGACTAGGGAAATGACCGTGCCCCAGAGGTCGTTCCACCTCTTCCTAATGTCCTCCTTTTTGTGCAGGGTGGTGCTTACAGCATTCACTCTGTCAACGATCCTGTCCCACATTTCAATTTTGACACCGAAAGGAGTGTGCTGGACTTCTGTTCCAAACAATTGTGTCCCTACACTTATGATTTTGTCCACCATGACTCCTAACTCATCTACTGAAAAACGGGGATTGTTTGAACGTGACACGGTAAGGAAAAAAACTATGGGTGGCAGAGTCTTACTGAACAGGGGAAGTTCAATAGGGTGTGAATGGACAAAGTTGTGTGCAGGATGTTCTATGGGATGGTGAAAAAAGAGGTGTCTAATCTATGTACTACATGGAAAAAATGTGCTCGGGCTTCAGTGACTTTCAGTGGAAATGCAAAGTACTGTGGTCTGTGAAGGGATGTGTTTTATATTGTCTTTTACAGGTTTGTCCACTGTGCCAATGTGTGTTGTTTTTTTAATTCATCCAATGTGCAGCTGTTTGTTACTTTGCTGACCGCAAACCACAGTGTTCCTGACTGCTATTGGCTGACCACCACAAGGGGACCGCCACAGGGACTGTTTGCTTGTAATAAGCTTGGTGGTTGGCCGCAGCACTGACTGCGCTGGAGGTCAGACCGCCCATGTCCACGCTGCCACGCCACTGGCGTTTGGCAGTCCTGCCTGTATAACTCATACTAGGGCTATCTGGAAGACCAACGTTGTGGCGGTCTTTTCAGGACCGCCAACATGGCAGTCTAACTGCCGAACTCGTAATCAGGCCCTAAATCTACACTACATGTAGAATTGCATAAGCAGTTGTCACACAACATAAATGCATGTCATCATTGTGGCACGCAGAAGTGCTTGCTGTGTACATCAGCCAATTTTCTTTTGTGGCTTGCTGAGTTACTTTGAGTTTTTTTTTTTATTCCTTGTGCTTTGTCAATAAAATATTTTATTTACTTAAATATTTGTTTCTTCTTCTGTGTTCCCTTATTCACACCTGGCCTTCTTAGTGTCCCTTATTATGTTTTTGAAGTGTTGTCCTTTTTTCTTCATCACATTTTTCTTTTCCTTCTTTTCCTTCCTAAATGTAATCTTAAATTACTACTTTTTTAAAAAGGATCTTTCTTAATAGTATTATTTATTGTGTCCACTAGGGCTAAGATGTCTACCGAATGCTGAGCATTTGAGTCAAAGAATTGCACAAGCTGATTTGAGTAAAAGCATCTTTGTCATACATTGGCAGCCGCTGGAAGAGAAGGCCTGGGCTATCCCCATCATGAGAGCAATTTGAAATCAGACTGTAACTTTCACATTTTGTACCAGCCACCATCATGGTACACTAAAAAAACAAGTGTAGCTGGGCTGCGTTTACAGCTAGGACAAGAGAGCTGATTAGCAGCTGGATGCTTAAGTGTATAGACCACGCTGATGAGTTATCATTTTTCTGTCCATGTAAAATGTGTTATTTGTTCAACATGTGAGCAACATCTATGACACAATTCCAAAAACTCATATACTTTACATTTGTAAATCATTTACATTTGTTTTCTCTATGTAAATTATTTTTATTTTTTAATATTTTAATGTTGATAGTTTAAATTTATGTATGTTTTAGAAACATAATTTGTAAATATGTAAATTAAATATGTAGATGTATACTTTTGTGTTATCAATGAAATGTTCACCTTTTGTCAATGAATGTCATATTTTTTAAATTATGAATGAAAAAGATATATTTTAGAAGGACCACTACCATTCTAAGAAGCAGAGGTTCTGGCATCTAAACATCCAGGAGAAGGAAAACAATATAATACTTATTAAAACGTAAAAATCTCTAAAGGACTTTTCTAAAATCATTATGCATATGTAGTTGTACTTAGAGATAGAAATTGAGAGAAAGATAGGTTCATGTTATATGTGAAGTGTGGTGATATGTCAGTAGACATGATAAACAAACAAACTGAGGTCACAGAATTTCTTTGGTATGAGGGGATCTCAAAGGTAGTAGAGGGAAATATGAAATATCTATTATTAACTGAGAGGTGTTTAGGAACATGTAACAAATGGTTTAGTGAGGTAAATGCTAATATAAGCACACTCTCTTAAAAGACTATGACAACTGCAATTCAAAAACTGAATTTCTAAATATACTATAGCCTTCAAACTGTCAGAGCAGGCTCAAATGTACTCCAGTGCTGCCTTGGAGTAAGACGAGCTCCACATATGATGGACCACAGTACTGCAACACACTTCCATTGAAAATAATGGAGGCAGGTACAATAAAATAAAACCCCAAAGTAACTGTAACTTATGTAAATTAATACAATTATTTTACATTTAAAAGTTATATCTATCTATCTATCATTTTATACTGCAATAATCAAATTTGTTTTCTATTACATAAATTAACCTTTTAAACTTTCATTAAAAAATTCAACTAATTTAAATTAACTGAACAGATAATGTTAAACACATTTTATTACATATTAAATAATAATAAAAAAAGTAAGTGTCTAAGTCTAAACCTAAGAGTAAATCTACTCTTGGAAACAGTGAACAAAGTGGAGATTTACACGAGGTACCAAAGTAGATTTACACATGCGTAACTCTGCATGAGTAAATTTACATTTGTGAATCAAGCCATAGGAGTTTAGGTGTCAAACCTATACATGTGATACACAAATATTCACAGCTAGCATGTGTTTCACACTAAAGAAAATAATTACCTATGTTATGTACTCAATCTATACTAAGCTTACAATACTACAACATTATATGACATTACCTCACATTTACATACCTAAACATTATTGACTTTCACTGTATGAATTCATTGGCAGTTACATTCAATATTTTTAAATACATGTTTTACTTATTTCCTTCATAAAAGCATGGTCTTTGACAACATTCAGATAGATTTTGTATGATGATAACATTTAGGTTAAATTTTTAGATTTAAATGCAAATGTAATGTTACACTGTGAAATTGATGCAAAAGTTAAAATGGACATAGTGCTATATTTTGCAATATTTTCAAAATTACAAATTTCCTTTAAAGAACATTTGAATGAAGCTTCAGGCTATGTGTAGCTCAAAGTAAGTAGTGATACAAGCATCTTCAGTTGTTTGCTTGGGGACTTTAGAGGACTGGAGTTTTGGAGAAATGCGAAAAATTCATGCTATTTGCTTCTGCATATTTATGGAACATATTTGGAAAATTAAGCCACATGTTGCAGAATTATGTAAAATGCATATACATCATTAGTGCCAAATGATAGCATGAAATCCATTCTTGTGTTGAGAAAAGGACATGTTGGGGGTCATTCTGACATCGGTCATCGACCGCCAGGGCCAACGACCGCGGAAGCACCGCCAACAGGCTGGCGGTGCTTCCATGGGCATTCTGACCGCGGCGGTACAGCCGCGGTCATAAACGGGAAACCGGCGGTGTCCCACCGGTTTCCCGCTGCCCCAGGGAATCCTCCACGGCGGCGCTGCAAGCAGCGCCGCCATGGGGATTCCGACCCCCTTCCCGCCAGCCTGGTTCTGGCGGTTTTCACTGCCAGAACCTGGCTGGCGGGAACGGGTGTCGTGGGGCCCCTGGGGGCCCCTGCAGTGCCCATGCCATTGGCATGGGCACTGCAGGGGCCCCCTAACAGGGCCCCACATAGATTTTCAGTGTCTGCGTGGCAGACACTGAAAATCGCGACGGGTGCAACTGCACCCGTCGCACCCCTTCCACTCCGCCGGCTCCATTCGGAGCCGGCATCCTCGTGGAAGGGGGTTTCCCGCTGGGCGGGCGGGCGGCCTTCTGGCGGTCGCCCGCCAGCCCAGTGGGAAACATAGAATGACCGCCGCGGTCATTTGACCGCGGTGCGGTCATTCAGCGGCTCCCGCCGGGCGTGCGGTTACCGCCGCCGGCGGGAGACGGAATGACCCCCATTGTGTGCTAAACACAAATAGCGCAAAACCACTATTGTCATGAACAACAGTGATCGCATTCTATTACTTCACTGTGTTATCATGCAACTGTGCTATCATTTTGCTACAAACAGTGGCGTAATTACTTGATATGGTACAATGGCATCATTTCTGAAATTTCTTATAACAGGCAGAATGCATTACTGAACGAAAATAAGCAGAAGTCAACCCACTCATTTAAGAATCAGGCAAGCTAAGAACAGTCTAGCTGTGATTCAGCCAAAAAATCAGTTTATTGGTTGACAAAGAAAAAGACTGGAGGACATGGTCATGTGAGTAAACACATATTGTACTTAAAAAGAAATTCAAGTATTTCAAAGAATGGAGGACACAGAAGGCCTTATTTGTAGGGCTACTGGCAATTTGGAGTTAAATATTTTTAAAAAATGATTGTTATTTTTAAATGATCCATCTTTGAATATTTATTAATTGTGTTTTCTTTATTGCAAATTGAGATGGGACTTTTTATTATATACATAATTGATTTTAGATTATTAACTTACATCATTATAAACATTTAAGGTATTGGGTACCGAAGTTATATTTGTGTGGGATATTTAAATATTGAGCTTTTTTTAAACAAAAATAATTTTTATATAATCATATGTTTTAATGTAATCTCATAGTTTACTGTATGATATTAATTTATTATACAATTATAGTGCAATTTTTAAAAAAGTTAAACATAAATGTTGAATTATATTATGGAATACACATCACACAACGAAGGACAAACACATATGAGCAATTTTATGTAGAACTATCTCAAATAATCACAGGTACTTTACTGCAAACAGAGTAACACTTGTTTCTGTTTTAATGAATGAATGTGTAATAATTTGTGATTACCTGATGATATTTCATTTCACATTATACATCATGATGTTGCAGATTTCTTTATGAGGTTTAATAATTACTACATACCTCTTTAAAAAGCTTCATGTGTGTCTGACAGTTGATTATATTATTCTACTGAAAACTCTGCTATTTCATTTTTTAAAACATAACTACGTTTTTATGTTTAAAAAACGTAAGTATAAGCCATATCTACATCTGAAAGATGACTTTATCATCAACAGGTGAGTTTATATGGCCATTATGGTATCCATGTACAAGATGGAATTCACAAAGGAGAATAAGGACATATTGGCAACAGAAGTAATAACAAAACAAACGTTGCTATTTACTACATCCAATATCTCGTCTGTAAATAGTCCTGGGTTGTCATCACACAGCCTGAACAAGAATCTGCAGTTGCAACAATGCAGAGGATTGTTCTTCATTTTCTGAAATATCCTGGTGCAACATGAAGCTGAGATATTAACAATAAAGCCCATGGGGTCTCTTCACAGAAGCATTTTGCAGTACGCAGCATAGGACTCCTACTGTACTCGTTTAATGTACTGTCACATGTCTTTGTGAATTGGGCCCAGAATATCTACAATGGGAATAAAATGGGAATAAGCATATACAATAATTACAGGTGGGCAACATTAAGCTATGGAAGCCCACACTACACCAAAATTACCACTGTTATCCCAAACCATTATGCCAGAACCTGCATTAGCCAAACTGGAGGTCATTCTACCTTGGCAATTTATGATAAGAATTAGAGCTACTGTGCCAGGGCCAGGGCCAATGGTGTACTAAGGATGAGCACCATTTTCACCAATAATGCCCACAGTCATCTAAGAATTACAATTATACTACAAGAGCCAGCATTAGCCAAAGTGGATGCCATAATGTCAAGAATGCCCAAATTATGCTACAAATCAATGTCATTATGCCAGGGCCTGAACTGTATTAGGGAAGGGCACAATTATGCCATGGATTCCTAAATTACACCAGGAATTGCCACCATTATACCACAACTATATATTGTACAACATTATGCCAGGGATGGCTACCATCATGTCTTAAGTACCAATAATATGCAACAAATTGCCACCATTATGGTTAGGGGCAGAATGTGAACAGATGTTTGTACCTACACATCGTAAACGATAAATATGCAATGGTGCTAAGGTTAGCATTGCATTATCTGCGTGTTTCTACACGTACACCACAAGCAGAGACAAAATAGATGTGGAAAGCAACATCATACATCTATTGGCCTGCAAAAACATATACATAAAATTGAGTCCTGATGAATGCCCTAAATTATGTATGGGAAGAGGCATGTTGAAGTTTTTTATGATCATCCAGACTTACTCTGCATAACAACAAACTGCTGATCTCACACACCTATGCAGGAGTACATTGCTCTTCTGCAAACATAACACAATGCTCCTCTGACATTCCTTGGCAACAACGCACCTTTCCACGCACTGCCCAGGCACTAAACGTAAACCATAGAAAGCAATGCATTTTGACAGAGGACCTCAAAGAAGTCTAATATTGTTGACAGTGTCCAAAAAGTAGGGTGGGCGACGAAACTGGCATGTGGAACCATGGACTTGCATGCCTCATGTTGAGATATATGAGGTTATTAGCATTTTCTAGGGTATGAGGGTTGTCCACGTTCCTCCGATATGTCTGTAACAAAGAGTGCATGAGTGGACCCTCCATTAACCCCAGGCTGTATCCTACTCCACATGTCTGCTAACCATTTCTATGCTCTTCTTCTTGCATATGATCAATTTCTGGTAGCGACTGTTCACATGCTGCATGTAAGACTTTGTTTGATACTTCCGTAGCAGACCATCTACTTATTGACAGCTACTGGAGTGCCACGATGTAAGTATGGTAATCAAAGACTGTGTGTGGCTCTGTGAATCTTCTACGGTACAGCCTGGGGGTCTAAAGTATGTGATGCAGGAGAGGTTACAGTAGACTTCCAAAGTCTACAGTGCATGTTTGGGTGACTCACCACTTGACTGCTCACCACTTGACTACTCTCCTTCTCACCCATAACATTGTGCAAGTCCTAGCAACGTATCCACTGGTGGCAGCAGACCATGCCCTGTACAACAATTCCCAGGTGCCACTCCAGCACCTTCTATTTTTCACAGCTTCCCAAGCCCAACCATGTTTCTGTAAATTAACTCACTTTTCTGAATTGGTTAAAAAATTATTATTAGGTCCAATGACAATCAAACTCCAAACTAACTGACATTTTCCTTAATTAGAAGGCTGCGGCACGTCATTGTTTGTCTTTGAGCCATTCTCACTGTGTATGGCAGTAGGAAAATATGAGATAGGGATCAAACCACTGCAGCGGGGAAGCATTACTGTGGCAAACATAACGTATTTGCTGCAGCTACCATCCATTACCCCCCATTACTCTGCCTGAAATGTTCATATCACTGTGCATGGTGGTTCTGCCTAGGAACGGCTGCTAAAGAAAAAATGCACCTATATAGCACTTCAAGGATGCATCACAGTTCATGCCCTAAAATGGAAGCATACAGCTATTACACCAATTAAATGCCTGGTGGATGGTCTAAAAAGTGATTGACACTTTCAATAAGCAATGGCTAAAGGGGTGGCTAAAAGCCCCATTCATGTATGCTTTCTTTTTAATTCATAGGGTAAGGACGACACCTGAAGCTGCCTGGTATGAAACCTAAAATGTATAGTTGAAAGCTTATAGACAATTGGGAAGTTGGGAAATATGAGAGAAGTATGATATATAGAGGTATGTTTATCACAGAGCACAGCTATTTAGATAAAACGTTTATTTACACCTGTTTGTATTTTCCAGGACACTGGAAAGAAGAAGCCCTTTGAGCAACATGTCATTTCTTAATTAGGCATCTGCTTGCCAACAGAGCATCTTCTACAAGGAAATGTGCAATGATTATGGAAACGTGTCAGTTATCTGAACCATCTAGGTCGATGTAAAACAAAAATAGGGAAAAGAAAACAAAATGCTATTCTTTGGCATGACAAAATGTCATGCCACAACATAATGTGATAAATTTCATAATGCGAACAAATGTTTTAATGAACTTGAAGCCTGTCACATCCTGTTTTTGTGGAAAGAACAGCCAAAGTTGACATATTGCAGTTGTTTGAGAACAATCGAGCTTTCCAAATGTGATGCTTTTGGAAGGAAATGTGAGTGATTTGGCAGGGCCGTGTAGCTTACTCTACTGAGCGATGGTCTCCCTTCTATACAGCCTGTATACTCATAGTGTCGGATTAGCAGCACCAGTTATGTGAACTATAGTTAATCTCTGCAACTCCTCCGTGGGCCTGGGCTATTTAAGTTCACGGTCCCTTCATCTGTAACACGCATTATACTGCAATAAAATGAAGTATTAGCGCCAACTTTGTTATAATAGCAAAGCTCTATATTTGCAGTCATTCTGTAAGTGCAGGCACTGTAATCAATAGGAAAAGATACGAAAAATACAGCTCCTCTCTCCACACACACAGACAATTCTGATTTGTGAAATTACCCTAAACGCATAGGTTTCCCAACACGTTCGTATGATAACTGTTTAGAGGCAGGCATC
Organism: Pleurodeles waltl; assembly: GCF_031143425.1. Taxonomy (NCBI): domain Eukaryota; kingdom Metazoa; phylum Chordata; class Amphibia; order Caudata; family Salamandridae; genus Pleurodeles; species Pleurodeles waltl. The sequence goes on along the minus strand of NC_090436.1, from coordinate 886,489,777 downwards.
ACAGAGGCCACCGGGTATTTAGCACACACTCGATGTCAAGTAGGGGCACCCAGAGGTAGCAGTTGCTCCCTCCCTCTAGATTAACGTTTGGTACCCCTGATACTTCCTTTTCTACCATAGTGTCATGAAGGCAAAGGTAGGAAAAGAGGGCCATATGTACGAACACGTTTTCCCATAGATATAGAATGGGTAAAACCCTTTGATACATCTGGCCCAGAATGTAGAAGTGCTGTTTACACTCTCTGGTTTCTACTCATTGCCCTACTCCCTAGACACTCATCACCGAAACTTAGGCTGCTGAGAGGCTCAGGGTGAGGCTATGGGTCAACTCTGTGATGTCATTTCCGGTGAAATGGTCAGTGACAAATTGGAGAGTTTGCATTCATAAAAATGCCCTGATCTGAGGTAAAGTCGAAATAGCATAAATGATGACATTTATATAAAACAATGCCATGCAGTGTAGCTCTGTGAAGTGGACCAGCATTATGTGGTTGCAATTCATGTGTCACACCTCATTCGTGTCCAAATCTACATATATTTCTGATGTACTTGTGACATTGATCGGAGGCTACCTGACCACCCAATAGTGCTACTTGTTCAGTGCACTATGGTAGACGTCTGAGAAAGGGAAAGGAACGAACGGGGAGAATGTGGAAAGAGTGAAATAAGAGGTAGCTGATGTCCTTCTGAAATTGATATATGAGAAAAGCAGAGAATTTAAATTAGTATTTAACTGAGCTATGTTTCTGAGCATTACTTTCATACAGAACTGGAAGAGGGAGCCAAGTAGGTTGAAGAGGAGAAACAGACCAATGCTCCCTAATGGAGAGGACGACATTTAAATGTTATAACTATTGGGCTAGCCACTTTTGTCTTCGAGAAATGTTCATAGTGTTATGATGGCTGTAAACAGTTAATTATGAAGTTCACCTACAACATGAGGGAGGTGTTATCACCCATTTCTTGGGCGTTAGGGCGGATACGGGTACCTGTAACATGATGCACATTCCACACAGCAAAAATGCAACAGACAAAAAACAGGAGGTTATTTAGGGTGATTTGAAAGGTAATTTTGTGATAAAATGTAGCTTGTCAGCAGAAAGTTGTATTGGCTTATCAAAGGCAAACTAGAGAGAGGAGCTGCGGTTGAATGGAAGTCTGCTTGGCTCTTGTTTTTTTCCAAGAGCCTAAAACGTGAATGGCCACCTTGCACCACCCTAGTGTCATTGTTTTATGCTAAGGCGGCGTTAACGAGGCCTTTCTCCTGTGCTGTATTTACAAAGTTCTAAACCCTTGCCCCAGGCATAATGTGTGCAAAGGGGCGTTCTGATGCAGTGAGGCCCGAAAAAATGGCGCAGTCAAATGTACAACATTTCCCTGCGCCGTTTTGTCAGTCATTTTTAACGTCTGCTCAGAGCAGGCGTTAAAATGACGCACCCATTTTAATAATTAGGCCTCCTTGTGCTTTGTTACAGGAGCGTCAAACTTTTTTAGACTACTCCAAATTTTGACGCAGTTGTTCTAACGACTTCCATGGTGCACTGTATTGTAAATGCGGTGCAACCATGATGTCATTAGGTGGGGCAGGTGCGATGTAAGAAAAGTGGTGCATCAGGACTGATGCGCCACTTTCTTGTGAATATGCCCAAAAGATTTCAAGACGGTCTCGGTTTCAGTCACTAAGATGGAAAAGTATTTAATATAATTGTGAAATTAAAGGTGCCCTCTGTCTCCTTTTGAGATACTGAAATGAGATGCATGATCTTTATAAGGATGGAAAAGGGCTCTTTAGGCTATCAATGGGTAATGTTTTAAATAAGACTCAACTAATCCGTGGTATGGATGAGTAAAAGTGAGATGTGTTTTATGGTTTACTGACTCTCAGTGCTCTCTAGTGTATCTATCTTCCACTGGGCTCAGATAGCTGGTATCTTCTCTTAGTCATTAAGCAGAAAATGCTTCTGCACTTAGCTTTCCAATTTTGTTAGTATCGGGTTTAACAATTCACTGTTAGTTATAGGAAATGAACCAAATAGAATGTAGGGGGAATAAATGGATGATGGAATCGACATTAGATATAACCATCAGACTTAGGTTTTCTTGTTTTCTGACTTTCAACACATTCTGGTGAATCGGTCCCTCACTGGGCTCTGTAAATTCGTACCTCATCTTAGTCATTTATCAAAATATGACTTGGATCTTAGCTTTCCAGTCATGTAACTCCTGGGTTTATCTTCTCTATGCAGTGGTTTCAGCATCGAATCTTGTTTTTCTGTATTAGTTTGTCTCACCTTCGGCCACCACCAACATCCCACCATTTGGAGGCTATGATAAAATAACTAGGTGGAGAATATGACATCAATATATTCCACCTTTCCTTCAGTCCTCTGCATGGCCCCCAGCCTGCTATAAGAAATATGAAGAATAGATCAATGAGGCTACATATTTTACATTTCAGTTAGGTCCAAAGTCATCTAAAGCCTTCCATAAAATCTCCAAGATTTTGTTTTATGGACATCTATTACATAGGTATTATGATTACATATGTATAGATCCCTTATTATTAGGAAGATATATAGTTCTGGCGGATGATTTAATCATCCACTAACTGAGCTAGAGTAAATGTGGTGCACTTGTATACAAACTGTCATCTTCTTTATAAAATGTTGGTTTGCATAAATGGATTTGAGTTGAAAATATGGAGTATGAGATGCATGTGGTAAGATATGTAAGGTCAAACTGTTTAATGTCATTCACCAAATATACATCATTTTAGATGCTGGAAAGGTATGCTATGATTTTAATAGCTTTACTGCAAAAGAGAAGCAGTGACAGGGCACATAAATACCGAGCACGGAGAAGTGTCATTTGAGTGCCCTATGCAGGCCAACAACAACATGACTTCAAACACCAGTGGCTCGAATATTGAGAACACTGTTGCCCCACAAGCACCAAAGTCACGGAGGTCTATTAAGGCGATGCAGGAGTAGAAGTAGTTACAGGAATCTGCAACCAAATTAAATTTTCCTTTTTTCCTATACCATCACACACCGATAACATACATTTGTTACTGTTATTGGCCAGGTTAAGTAAATCTATTTTTCTCAGAGATATTTTATTTTTTTGGTGGTAAATTGAACAGTGCTTTTGAAGTATTTTTTATCACTAGCAGTGGTATTTGACGTTTTGAATGCATAACCTTTTGCGCAACAAAATCAAATAGCCCACCGTTTTAGCAGTGGCAAAATAAAATACCACGAACACAAAACATGATGACCTAAACCGGCCAGTGTTTTTTTTTTTTTTTGCGTTATTTAATTTTGGGGATTTAAAATAAGGAACAAGGTTGTTTTTACAAACTATTAGACAATCCCTAATGTTGTACTAGAAGAGGGACTAAAACCTTACTGTGCAATTATTTGTCTATCATAAAGGACCTGAATCCAATGCGTATTGAGCTGTACACACAGAAAATCCTTAAATCTGTTATAGAGATTATCTGTGCTTGTTTGCATTATGTTCTTAAACATGTCTCTTTGAATCCATTTTATCACCAAACAATTTCGGAAGTGTAGGTTAAAGGATGATTCATTGTTTCTTTTTTTGCTGCAAGCTTTGAATTTAAGGTTAAATGCATACTTTACCTCAGGTCCTGTCCTAAACCTTTGTATAAATCTGCTTCTCTAGAACTGTTTTTAAAATCAGGAAAACTTTAAAACACAGTTCATTACAATGCATTCTCTTAGCTGGTTGCATCTTATTTAGTCAAGAAGTTAGGCTGATCACTTCAATGTGATTCGCATGACTGTGAAATCTGTATTGCAAATTATCAATGAAGTATGCTACCCCTGTTTAGTTTGCTAGTGTCAGATCAATCATTTTCTGGTTAACTAATTACACTTTGAGTTTGTAGGAAAGAATCTGTCTGTTAAACGAGTCCACAAAGTAGAAACGTGTAATATTATCGTCAACTCTTTACCATGGTACAACCCATAAATCACAAAGTAAAAAACACCTACTTTCATCTTTTGCAGTTAAATACATTTTTTCAATACATTACATTTGAAACATGTCGGTGCTGCTGTAAATACCAGCCTGTGATATGAGCACACGTTCTGTTACCGGAGATTTTAAAGAAGCTACTTCAGAAATTGCCAGTAGCACAGAGCTGTGGGTCCAGCCTCACCAGTGTGGGATGCCATCTCCACACCAAGACGCTCCTTACACCAGTTCAAAGTGGAAGACTTGCGTAGCCTCCATGTTTATCCCTTTAACTCACTTCGGTTTGGGCATTGGTATTGTTCCAGCCAAGTATCTAACATGTTGAATCAGCCTTCTACTTTGCTGCATTGCCAACCTTCATGTAGAAAATATTGCAGCCTTCCTAATGCAAACCTTGTACACTGACCAAACCCCGCCCCCCACCCGAATTAATGTCATAGAAGCCAGCAACGGGAGACTCTGTCATCCGCCCTTAAAGAGGTCTAAGCCAAGTAATTGCTTAGTGTAGGCCACATATGTATTACCAATAATGCCAAACAGCAATCAGCATAAGATCTCCTAAAATTAGAGTCAAGGTCATCAATTGACAAACATGTCTTCTCATAGATACACTATCTATATTATTTGAATAATCTACCTAAACCATTTCAGTAATAGAGTCTTCAAACCACAGCAAAGCGTACAGGTGTGACATATATCTTAAAATAGAAACGCTGCCTAGATCCTTCAACTCCGATAATATTACATCCTTCACCTGTTTTGAAATTACTGCTTGCTTTTCCACATGTTCTGCCGCTTCATCAGTTTAGAGGAATCAATAGAGATTCCCAGGGGCCAGAAAGTCTGTATTTTCATCAGAATGAAGCAAACTCTTGGGTCAAGTTTACATCTGGATATATTTAATTATTGACATAGAGTCACACATTTCTGCATTCCGCTGGCTCATTCTGAGAAGATGACGCAGGACGCTAGCAAATCATAAGATGGGCATCGTTTGTCTTCCTGTGTACTTTACACATGGCATCCTGAATAATCTCAATAATTCCTTTCCTGTGCAAGTAAAGCAATTTGAATTGAGTTTGGTTTCTTCATAAGGCTCCTACAATGACCCACTGAAGCTTGAAATGAATTTGCTTTCTTCATATGCCTTCTACGATGACCCTCTGAAGCAGGAAAATCTTATAGCATGCCCCTGTATATGTCTGTGCAACCATTTTTGGAAACGCACACTTTGCTCTATATCTAATGTGAATGTGCACCCAACAATGTCTTCTCAAATACTACAGAAGAGGCAGCTTTATGGCAGATCTGTCTCCCTTGCTGGCACCCCATTACTAGAATCACAAACCGAGCTCTCCTGGTAAAGCTCATGTGCATTGATAGATCAGCCCCCTCACTACTGACATCATGAAAGAGTGAACACACAGCCGGCTTGCTTATCAGCTAATTAGTCAGGGAACAGGGAGTACTGCTGTGAGAGCTTCTCCCCACACATGCAGATGCTACAGAGACTAACCCTTGCTTCAGAACACGGCACATGACTGCTTCTGTTTTATGAGGAGACCCTCTGGCCTTGCTGCCACAATTCAGGAAAAGCTCCCAGAGGGCTCTAATGAAACAGCCCATCCCCAAAACCTAACAGGGAAAAGGTTAAAGAGAAATGAGGGACCAATTTGTGCATTGGCACAACAGCACTTTAAGCACCCTGTTTGCGAGGAGGCATGGGCATTTCAGAATACACTGAGATATAGTTGCAAGACAGATGACAAGGTTATGAAAAGGAGACTAAGATGCGTTAAAAAGGAAACAGAAGGCAGAAGGCCTTTTATATCTATACACCCAGTGTCAGGATCCCTTTCAAAGGGCCACAGGTCAAACTGGAGTTCATGGGCTCAACTGCAGGGGTTGAGGCCTTCTACTCCTGATGTCCTGTGGCCCGACTTACGATAGTTCCTGAGTAACTGGGACAAGTACTACTTCTTTCAGAACTTCGCTCTCAGTGGTAGCGCCATCCAATCCATTTTGAGGGGGAGGTAGGTGTCAGGCATACACTGGCTCAAGACTCAAAGTACACACCACAGGAGTCATAAGATGAATGTCCATTCACATACTTGCTTTAAGAAAAAAGGAGCATTTTAACGTGAGCACACAAAGCATAGAGGCAGCACACTAAATAATGTCCACAGTTTCTTAAGGTTGGAGCACTAGTGTTATCATGAGTGATATCAACAAGTCCCTTAATCCCTGTCCAGTGAGGCTGTTTATTCCCCATTCTAATACTGGAGGTAACACCCAGGTGCACCCCACACCAGTCCCCACATGACAAAACCTTATTGCCTTAGGAGTGAGCGCTAACAGCACTATGCTCTAGGTTTGTGGAAGTCCCCAGCAGGCCTTCTGGCCTTGAACATTCTTACCTGACCCAAACACAGCTGGCAAGTGTGGGAGGACTGGGGAGCATCCCAGCGTGCCCTGGTCTCCTGAGGCTGAGAGTTGGTGTTGTATGTCCTGCTCTGGGGCTCCTCCTTATCAGTACGTGTTCCTCACATCACACGACAGTCATGGACAACAGTCCTGTTTTCAAGGTGCCCCCTCCTTCTGCATGGAAGTCACTGGCTGGTTCTGCACATCGGTAATGGCCCTCACATTATGGCATCCCCCACCTAGCATCTGAGGGTCGACGACTGGTGTTGCACAAAGGTGTTGGTTTTTACTTCATGATGGCCACTACCTGGTGTATGGGGGGGTCTCAACTGGCACTGCATAATGGTGATAGCCTTTATTCACAGTGATGCCAACCTGGCATATGGGGGCTGATGACTAGTGCTGCGCAAGGGTGACGGTGTCACGATCTTCTATGATCCTTAAGCTTCGGCTCATTGGAAACAAAAGACTACATCACTATTACAAGTTTGCAATAACTTGAACAGGTGATACTAAGTTAGAATAATGTGTGTTTTGTGCATTGTAACATATACTTTAACATAACTGTGTTTGCGGTTACAGATAAATGACAGTACGTATATTTGGTCCAGTATTCATCCATCAGGGTTTGCATTTGCCAAGGCGCTTGTATCACTGCGATAACATCCATGTCCTTTCTCAGTTTCCAGAGCTCCTGTCTCGGCTGTCTCAGAGACTATAAAAGTGGCCCCGCCCCTACTGCACGTGTGGGTTATTGCTGGCAGAGAGCTGAGACAACGCTTGTTCCTCGCTGGCACTGTCTGCTGGGAAAAAGCATACCAGCTTCGGCCACTGGGGAAAACAGTAGGCCACCTCGTGTGAATAACTCATAAAGGCCAACATCAGGTAAGAGACTCAACAAGCATCAGCAGGAGGATCCAAGTGCATTAGACTTTCATTTTGAGTATTACCTTGTAATAATTGCCGCTTCTCTTAATTACTCAGTGACATTTTACCACTCATGAAAGACATTTGAACAGTATGCCAGATTCAGAACAGTGCTCTTTTTCAAGAATCTAATTTGTACCCAGAGTAAGTCACACAATATATACCTGAGGGTACTGCTCCTGAGAACCAACCAAAAGAATCCTGACAGATGGCTCTTACTTCACTGTGGCCTCTACCTGTAACACGAGTGTTGCAAGCTAGTGCTGCTGCAATGGTTCAGACCAGACCAGGCTTTTTACATTTCATTTCATACACTTGGCAGGATCCCCACTGGACCTCGCTCCCTCCAGGTACTCTACTTCTCCTCACAGGGTCTCCTAGCCTTAGCAGGCAGGCAGGCAGAAGGCTGGTGCTTTAGACTCACGGCAATGGGCCTTAGCTCCTGGGTGATGGCCCCTCAACCAGCAGGGAAACAAGCAGACCTTGGTCCCTAGTTGTGGTTCCAGTAGCTAGAAGTCTTGGTGATCCTCTCCTTTAAATGAATAGTGCTGTTGAACAAAGTGCAGGACTAGTGCTCCCACCATTATAGTCCAGATCTAGACGTAACTGTGATTTAATTCCTAATCCTTTGAAATGGGGGATATTGGTGTCAGCTCTTTTGAAGACCTCTCTCCGTTGCCTTTTTACAAAGGGACAGTCAGCCACTGCAGGAGTGGATCAATTTCTGACTGACTCACAACACAGGCCAAAGAAGTAACCAGGGAGCACACTTGGCTGTCAGCCCCCATTAAGATATGCCTCATAAGGGTTCCCATCTGTGAAGATTTCCTAGTCCACAGTGCCAACCTTATCAGTCTCACCATCTCCCTAACAACAAGCCTATTCAAAATGGGGTCTTTGGTTGGCAGTCATGTTACCCCCTATCCAAGCAAGGACCCTCACTCTAGTCAGGGCAAAGGAACACACATGGTTAACCCCCGCTCACCCCCTTGGTAGCTTGGCACAAGCAGAAAGACTTAACCCAGAGACAATGTGTAAAATATTTGTACCAACACACACAGCAATACAGTAAAAAAAAATACAAAATTAGTTAACACCAGGTTAGAAAAATAGCCAATATTTATCTGAGCAAAACAAGAACAAAACAACAAAAATCCAACATACACAGGCAAAGTTATGATTTTTTAAAGATTAAATTGCAATATATCTCGTAGAAACACAAATGCTTCAAATTGGTGATATCTCAGCCTCGTGACGGAGTCATTCCCAACAATCCGATGCCAATGGCGCCGGTCACGGAGTCACACAGACCCATAGGTACAGTACCTCGTGAAATTGAGGAAACAACCTGGTGCACAGAGTTAGGGTTCGCAACGTCGCTGGATCCAAGGCGGCGTCGGTTCTGGTGCTGCGGAGCGAAGTAGCAAAGGCGTCACAAAGAGGCGTCATGTCCTTGTAAAGAGTGGTGGAGGTGAGGCGGCATCGGTGCGAATCGTTGAATCCGTGCACTTAAGGCAGAGTCGATATCCGTCGGTCACGATGTGGTGTGGGGACTTCCACAGAGTTGCAGACTTTGGCGAGGCTGCAGCGGCGTCTGGCCTGAGGGGACCTCGCACTGCACCGCGGAACATTGCTTTGTTGAAGGTGGCATCATGGAATTCGGCAGCTGCATCAGACCAGTGTCGTCCAAAGTCGGTTTCCTTAGATCTTCTTGATTTTTCACCAGCTTTTCCTTTCAAGGGCCCAGGGGATGGATTAAGCACCACTTGGCAGAGTAGAAGTCTCAGCAGAGAGTCCAGGTGCTGGCAGAGGAAGACTTAGATGGCCCTGAGACTTTAGAACAGGGGGAAAGCTCAGTCCAAGCCCCTGGAGATTCTTCTCAAGCAGGAATATGCCACAAAGTCCAGTCTTTGTCCCTTTTCACAGGCAGAAGCAGCAACTGCAGGATAGCTCAACAAAGCACAGGCAGGGGCTGCACTTCTCCTCAGCTCTTCTCCTTGGTAGAGGTTCCTTTTGGTTAAATAAAGCAAAACTTGAAGAAATCTAAAGCCTGGGGTTTTGGGTCCACTTCATACCCCTTTCTGCCTTTGAAGTTGCCCAACTTGAAAGAAAAGTCTCTGTTGCTCACAGGATCCTGCCTTGCCCAGGACAGGCCCCAGACGCACACCAGGGGGTTGGAGACTGCATTGTGTGAGGGCAGACACAGCCCATTCAGGTGTAAATGACCACTCTTCCCTCCACTCTAGCCCAGATGGCTTATCAGGAAATGCAGGTTACACCCCAGTTTCCTTTGTGTCACTGTCTAGAAGAGATTCACAAACAGCCCAACTGTCAGTCTGACCCAGACAGGGAATCCACAAACTACTAAAAGTTTCTAAAAGTGGCATTTTCAAACTAAGAATCTAAAAACCAACTTCACTAAAAGATGTATTTTTAAATTGTGAGTTCAGAGACCCCAAACTCCATATTCCTATCTGCTCTCAAAGGGAAACCGCACTTAAAAGATATTTAAAGGGAGCCCCCATGTTAACCTATGTGAGAGATAGGCCTTGCAACAGTGAAAACTGAATTTGGCAGTATTTCACTGTTAGGACATGTAAAAACCTTAGGGGCGCCTTACATGTATAAAACGGAAAGTTTGGGCTTTGCAAGTGGGAACACTGGCAGTTTAAAACTGCACACGCAGACACTGTAGTGGCAGGTCTGAGCCATGTTTAAAGGGCTACTAATGTGGGTGGTACAGTCAGTGCTGCAGGCACAAAAGTAGCATTTGGTTTACAGGCCCTAGGCACCTCTAGTGCACTTTACTGGGGACTTACTAGTAAATCAAATATGCCAATTATGGAAAATCCAATTACACATACGATTTCACATAGGGAGCGCTTGCATTTTAGCACTGGTCAGCAGTGGTAAAGTGCCCAGAGTAACAAAAACAGCAAAAACAGAGTCCAGCACACAGCAACAACCTGGGAAGTAGAGGCAAAAAGTTAGGGGGGACCATGCCAAAGCTGCCAGGTCTAACAGAGCCCAAGCCCAAATGACCAGTACTTCTTCCAGGAATTAGAGACCTTTGGTGTGCATAGAGGATGCTCTGTTTGGGTTCCTCAAGTGTGTGTGTTCCCATCCCAGCCCTTAGGAATGTGAGAAATACACATCTCCTGTCTGTGGGATGCAGTCCTCTCCTCTCAGCCTCTCCAGGCCTTGCATTTCCAAGTGGAACCCACAGGCCTCCATGCTATGTACCATACACAGGCACACATACGCAACCCAGCATGCATACACAAGTATTACGTGCTGTCTGGCGCTACACACAATCCATTCAAGCCAAGGCAGAGTTAGGTACCCAGTCACAGAACCTTACAAGAGTGTGCCAGTAGGCACCACTCCAGTGACTCAGGTAAAAAGGCTTATTCACACTACTGATTATTACTGAACATAAAACAGGCATACTGCCACCACCATGCTTGTTTGACTTAACTCCAAGTAGAGGCAGCAGCCTTCTATCACCACAAGTATACAGCATGCTGCACCCCTCCCAGTCTAAGCAGACTGAGTTAATATGAGACAGGCCTAGGTCATGGTGCACATGACCAAAAATCATTACTGGGTGTCCAACTATCAATGCAGATGGGGCACTCGTAGTAGGGGTACTAGCCTGTCACCATGCATGGGACTTTTCCATCCCATCCCAGCATCCAGGATCTGGAACAACATCCCCTTATCCATAAGGACTGCCCAAACGCTGTGCAAACTTAGAGTTGAAGATACACCTCTTTAAAGAAAAGTACATCACAATTCAGTAGCAATCCAATACTCTCCTATCACTCGTTGACTGTACTTCTTGCCTATGATCTGGTACAGCACTCCTCTGCCTTTTTGGCTAGTTTGCGCAATACAAATACCACATGAATATATACACAACTATGAATGTTTTACCTGCCAGTGATTATCTGAGATGATCTGATGGAACAAGAGAGGGTTTTCTCCTAGAGGAATGCACTTTACCAGAATGTTCAGGATTGTAAAAAAGAAGAAGTACATATGCAAAGGAGGCATGAGAAAGAAGCAGCAGGCTGTATTTCCATAAATTCACTAATGAAGGAAGATCAATAGGCCTCCCACAACGTTGGGCAACAGCCATCAATGTTCAGGCTGTCGGAAAGATCAATCATGGACCACAGAGACCAGGAGGCACAATGAGGGGACTCTCTCCTGGAATGAATATTACATACTGAGGTCTTCTCTCCAGAATTACCGAAGGGACCTGACTCACCTTGAGTTTTGGGTCCTATACAGCGCTGCAAGAGTTCATTCAAAAATAGGGGTAATGTCCTATTACTTAATTACTTAAACGACTGGATTACCGACTGTTTAGATACCCTTCTCCCACACAGGACAATAACCGGGATACTTCGGAGAGTTGGTGGTCAATGGCTTACCCCACATTTGTTATTGCTTAGAAGAAAGTTCAGAGGTCTTGAAAGAAACCGGAAGAAATCTTTAGATCCGGTTGCAAGGGAGGAATACAGGAAGTCAATCAGACTTTATCATGCAGAAATAAGATCTGCACAAGGCGCACACTACTCTAGTAGAATCGTACAGGCCTCTGGATCCCCTAAAGAGGTATTTCAGGTGCTCAAGGAAATTCTTCACCCCCCTTTAGAAGGGAACCTAAGTGAAGCCTCAGAAGAACACAGTAACAATCTAGCCAAGTTCTTTCAACAAAAAGTTAGTGTTAGTGTTTATCTCAAGGGATAAAGCCAAGCTGGAAGTTCAGGCTAAACATTCTCATAATGGTAAAGCCAGCATCTCACACGTCTCCCCTCTCTCTCAGGACCAGGTTGTCTCTCTCCTTACTGCATTGAAGTCAAGCTCCCCTCTTGATCCAGCTCCCCCTTCCGTACTATCTCTTGGGGCTCCGGCTATTGTCCCTGTTCTAACTGAGTTGCTGAACTCTTCCCTCGACAGAGGTATTGTCCCTGAACAGTGGAAACATGCCATAGTTAAGCCCCTGTTGAAGAAATCTAACTTGGACGCTACGAATCTTAAAAATTATAGGCCCATATCACTAGTTCCTGCAATGGCTAAAATATTGGATATATACATCAATTCCCAAATATCCATGTTCTTGGAAGGTAACAATATCCTCCATCCCACCCAGATGGGTTCACGCCTCTCCACAGTACCCAATCAGCACTAATAGCTGTCATGGAAGAAGCGACAAAGGGGATGGATCAGGGCTAGATGACAGCTGTTATACTCCTCGGCTTGAGTGCTGCGTTCGACACAGTAGATTATCATCTGCTTGCCCAAAGGATGATGGAGATTAGAATCAAGGGTTTAGCACTCAGTTGGCTTTCTTCATTTCTTGAGGACAGAACATTCCAGGTTCTGGACCAATGGTACTTTTCTGATAGGTTTAACTGGAGCTGTGGGGTGCCACAAGGATCATAGCTTAGCCCTACGCTATTTAATATATATATGGGCCCCCTGGCGGAGCTGGTGGAGTCTTTTGGACTTTCACTGGTCTCCTATGCAGATGATACCCGGCTAGTCGTCTCATTTTCCACGAATGGAGGGTCAAAAGGATCCCCATTGTCCTCATATTTACAGGCAGTATGAGGTTGGATGACAAGTAGTATGCTCCAACTTAGTGGGGACAAAACAGAAATAATTGTGTTAGGTCACCGCCCGGATGCAGGTAACAATCCACTACCTCTTTCCCTTTTGGAAGGTTTGCCTCCCCACAAGAAGCATATTAAAAGTTTAGGAATCTGGTTAGATCCCCATCTTACTGTAGAACATCATGCCAAGAAAATCTCTGCCACTAAGACTTTTAAGAAAGGTATTCGTAATACTCCCTCCTCTCGCGAAAAGGCTCATTGTTCAGGTAATTATCATGTCAAGACTCACCTACAGTAATAGTCTGTCTCTTGGTTCCCCCAAATATGGGATTAGGAAATTACAGGTGGTCCAGAATGCCGCGGCACACCTCTTACTAGACATCCCAAGGCATACCTCGGCAAAACCGGCCTTGTCTTCTCTCCACTGGCTTCCTGTGGAGCAGCGTATAACATTTAAAACCCTATGTTTCATCCACAGATCACTATATAATAGGGGACCTCATCTGCTAAATACCCTGGCAACTTTTTATAAGCCCACCAGAGTCCTCAGATCTGCTTCAACAGCACTGGCTATACTACCCAAAATTAAAAAAGCCAGATGGGGCAGCACTACGATAGGATACCTGGGGGCCAAACTGTGGAATTCTCTTCCCCTCAGCATCCGATTAACTAGCCATGAACTTAATTTCTGAAAGACAATCAAAACCTGGCTTTTTTAGGCCTAGCCGTCCCCTCCTTATAGCTCCTGTTGTTGTCCTTTTAGCGCTGTGAGGCCTTCGGGTAGTCGGGCGCTTTATAAGTTAAATAAACAAAACATAACATTAACATAACAAGTGAGATATTCCTAACTGGTGGACAGAAAAAAGAACAAAGGAATGCTGGGAAACCTACCCTCCCACTGGGAGTACTTACAGCATACCTTCCCAGCATTCAATCTGAACTACCAAGCCCAACAATGAAGGCTGGTCACACTGGAACGAGGGAGGGAGGGGTGTAATGTATGGGATGAGGACAACAGCACCAGGAGCAAGGAAGATTACTGTAATAGGACATTATCCCCTGGTCCCTCCTGTCCTCGTCCTATTCATAACAATTGAGAATACCCAAGCTGACTTCATAAGAACCTTCCCCCACCCAAAGGAAGGGGCAAGCCAAAAACACACAGAACTCAAAACTGAAAACAGTGGCAAACCGAGAACACCCCCAAACCAAAACAGAGGGCAGAAACCCAAGGCAGGGAACAGGAGGATCGGGTCCAATCATCAACAGTGGGAAGCTGTGAATGAGAGAGTGAGGCCCCAAACACCACAAAGGAACAAACCCCAAACACTATAAACAGGAGCAGCTAGCAACCAGTTACAGTGTGTGAGTCCTCCCAAAAGAAACCCTGGCACCAGACACTCCAACAGGGCTGAAAAGACCAAAGCCCCAAGGAAACAAACAGGGCAAAGGGCACACAAGCCCCAGGAGCAACAGTCCCAAAAACCAGGGAGAAAGAGACGCCAAGGGCTGCAGAAAGAGACACCAAGGCAACAGAACCACCCAGAGAGCCAGGCTCCCAGGAAACCAACCCTAGCTAGGAGCAAGAAGCAAGAAGCAAGGGAAACAGAGCCATCCCTGCAAATCCAAGTCCACCAGAATCCTGGAAAGAACTGGAAAACACACAGAAGTCATACCCCCAGCACAGAAACCAACTCAGAACCCAGACACAATGCCTAAAAAAGGGGAGGACAGACAGCACACCTACCAATAGGGGTACTGACCAGGACTGTACCCAGAAACAACAAAGAAGAGAACAAACTTAACAGCCAGGGCAACCCACAAACAGAAGAAAGAACAGAAAATCACCCAGAAAACCGAACATACCCTCGTCACCCCCCCGCTCCCCCCTCCAGAGAAGAAACTGGTACATCGGGCGCAAGGAGGCCCAAACAAAACTCAATGGGACAACAAGCAGCAAGAGACCCCAAAGCTAAGAAAACTCCTGAAAAGGTATCTCACCGAGAGAGGACACCCCTACACAAGGGGCAGGCTCCCAACAACATAACTTGAGAAGCCACAAGGGACATCTAGGCAGACCAACCAAAGGAAACAAGTCAGACCACAAAGACATCCAGCTACCACACACCTGACAGGGAGAGCAAACATGGCCCCCCACATGTCCACTGGGCATCCTCCCCAAAAACAGATTCAACACAAAAGGAGCGAGAAAGGGACTCTGCCAAGGAAAGATGGCCCTAAAACGGGGAAGCCAGCAGGCCTCCCCCTGCCGACTGATCTACAAGCCACCAAAACCTACAAGGCAGAGATACATAACTCAACACCCCAAAAAGCCCCACCCAATGAGGATCCACGGGAGGGCAGTGACCAGGCTATCAAAGGGACACCATTTGGCCTAAGACGACTGTTGAGCAGCCGGGCACCACAGAAATTGAAGTGGAAGCCCACAAATGAAAAGGATATCCCAGAACCACAACTGGAACATCCATGACAATACCACATACCGGGTTATGGAAGACAATAGCGCAGAACCATCCTACACCACTGAAGTGCCCCCAGACTGCCACGCCAAGCTGGGAGAGAGGGAAGAAACGTATGCACATGAACAGCACACAGCATGCACATAGAACACCCGGAAGATCAGAGTGCCGCACTAAAACATGAAGTATAAAGCAGCGCACTACAGCCCACTACCTAGGAAGCGAGGTGCTGGCCACCACAAGGCATCAAGACCCCTCAGCAAGGGTGCCTGGTTAAAACCAGGTGTAGGAAAGCATGGCAAACAAACCATGAGGGGCTCAAGGTGCTGGGCCGAAAGCACAGGGAGCAATGTGTACCACCCCGAAGCACAGGATGCAGAGCCAACGCAGAGAAACGAACATGGAGACTCCAGCTATGAGGTCAGCAGGTCGATATGCCACACCCACTCCCTTTTGGAGCAGGGATGGCTGAGTCCTGCAAGGCACAGCAGCAGCAGCCAGTATTGTGCCAAGCCATCGGAATAACAACAGCCAGCAAAAGGCAGACCAGCCCCCAGAAGTCTCACCCACAACCCTGCAAGCGTGGACGCTTAAACCTGTCATCCCACACCCTAGCCCAGCTGAGGTGAAGGGCAGGGTGCTCGGAAACAGTTAGTCAATGACCATGGACACACCTGGAGTAGAACTCTCAACTTTCAGTGTGAGAGCCTGTGACCGTAATGAGTAAGCCAGCGGTGACCCCCAAACAAAACAGGTTAGTTGTCACCCGAGTGTTCCCAGAAATCCACTGGGGAAAGAGCAGAAAGCCCTACACGCAAGCTCCCACTCGTGCCCAGGGGCCAAGCACACCCTGAACCCAGCCTGCAGCAAGACGAGGGAAGCACAAGCAGCTGCCAATGGAGCAGGCCAATAAAACACCACATGACTCCCCACAAGCCCAGCAGGCAGGGAGGCACAGACCCAGCCAGCTGGCACCTCCCCCCCAGCTGAGGAGCCAGCCAGACATGACAACTGCAGTCCAGGAGGGGTCCCCAGTCCAGCAGAAGCCAACCTGATCCTTCCTCCATAACATCCTCTCATCATACAGAAAAAAGAAGAGGAGGAATGCTGGGTAATTACGCCTTAAGTACCCTCCGTGGGAGAGTAGGTTTCCCAGCATTCCTTTCTTCTTTTTTCTGTCTGCGAGATAGGAATATCTCACTTGTCATGAATGGGACGAGGACAAGAGGGACCAGGGGGTAATGGCGAGTGTTTTTCCATATGCGCGCAAACATTTTTACACCAGCGTACATAAAACAAAGGGATGAGAGTACCTAAAAACCAGAGACAACTAGAAGCAAATACACTTTTTAAAAAATACTTTAAATATTAACATATTTAATTTGCACTCAGACGTACCCATTATTTATTTTTCTTGTTTAAATCCTGCCTGTAAATCATATTAGGGGCCATATTTATACTTTTTGACGCAAAACTGCGCTATCGCAGTTTTGCGTCAAAAAAATTTGCGCCGTCTAACGCCATTTGGATGCGCCATTCGGGTGTCAAATTTATACTTTGACGTACGGCGGCGCAACCAACAGGTGGGAGTCATTATTTCGTGACGCACACAGCGTCGGTCTGTCGTAAGGGAAACCCACGTAAAAGTGACGCAAATCACTGTGGGTCGATTTACGACAGCGCAATCGTGAAAACGCCGGTTTCTTTCACGCTATTGCATGACATTTTTGCGCGAAAACTGCACTTACAGGAGAGGAGACCCAAAATGGATCCTAGATGCCCCAACAGACCCAAGGAGGATGAGAGCAGATCAGGAACCAGCCAGGAGGAAGCATACAGGAACCAGGACATGTTAAAGAAAAAAAGAAAGTGTCGCTTCAGTGCAGAGGAGCAGGAAATCCTGGTGAAAGAGGTGACGGAACACCAGCACCAACTTTTCATATCCTCAAAATTGCCACTCAGTAGGAGAGAGGCCATCTGGAAAGAAATTGTGGACAAGATAAACAGTGTGGCTGAAGAACGCCGGACAGTCACCGAGTGTAAGAAATGCTGGCATGACTGTAAACGTAGGACCAAAGAGAAAATGGCCAGGAACAGGAAGGCAGCAATGCAGACTGGAGGGCCTGGACCACATGGAGGAGATGGTCGCAGCCGTCATCCCGGAGGAGATCGTCACAGGGATACAAGGACTGGACAGCGCAGACTACCACGACACTACGCACATGCAGGGTAAGTCGCATGGGGAATTACAATGCAATAATGGGGACTGTAAGCAGGGGGGGGATACCCACTACACAATGCATGTAACTTAGCACATATATGAAGTGGCATGGGGAAAGGGGCACGGCAGGGGGGAATGCCCAGTACTGACCATAGCCGGGGCACGACAAAATACTGCCACCACTACAGTCCCACGTGGACATCCTGTAATTACAACAAGAGAGCCAAAGGAAACCAGTGACAGGTGGGAAGGACACTACCCTGAATCCACATCCAGGCACCTGTTTTGCACAAACTATTCCCCATCAACTAGGTCCCTACCTGTAATGCAGTAGCAAATACAACAACTGCAACTTAACTGCCACCACAGTTGACAATAACACCTCTCATCTCTGGGCAGCTATAGTACCAAATGGCAGGAACCCCACCCTGGAACATACATACCTAAATTAGGGGGTGAGGATGACATCTGCAACTACTCCTAGAAATAAGACAAAGGTACCAGTACACTTAAATGCTGAATGTCCATAACTGACACATACATAAGCCTAAGTAAACAGCAATAGGAGCCACACAGCACTAACGACACACACATGCTGCATACGTCAGGGTCCCTCACGTGCCTGCCTAACAATGCTACATCACAAATGTCATACTGCTCAGACAACAACATTGACGAGGGGACACAGGCAACTGGTCAATGAAACACATCTGCACAGTCTAACCAAAAAATAGGACATTCATACGATAAACAGGCCAATCCAGTAAGACCACATGAGACCCCATCAGATACAAACATCAACAATGTTTACATCCATACCACATCCTAACATTGACATACATAGGTCATGCCACCTAACATGTACAGATCTTGCAATGTGAATAAAAAGTGTATGGTGCAGGGCCTGTGAGGCAAGTGTGCTGGCAGGGCAGTCACAACACCCACAGTCAGTCAAAGTGTAGCGTGGCAAGTGAAACGTATACTTTGCGCAATAGCCTCAGGCTGGAGGCCTTTGTGCATCTTACCCTGAATGTACTCATTTGCTCACATCTAAGTGCCTCAGAGAACTTTGCACTAAATGAATCTCATTGCCCTTCCTATCAGTTAATGTAGCAAATAGTCAGTCCTAAGGTGTTGGCAATTAGTCAAATCACCCTGTTTTGCCTACTTCTGCACTGGAGTTTGCCAGAACATATTCACTCTGTGCCCCAATCAAGGATTCTGTCTGGTTCGTTGATGATAGATGTGGTAGGGGTTAAGGTTTGCCATTCCTGCGTAGGGAAACTTTGTCATCACAATGACATATGTCTTTTAAATTCACTTCCTCGTCCCAAGACACGCATGGGGGAGTTTACAAATAGAAAATCACATCTAGATGCTGCCTGCCTTGCTGCTGATGCACAACCAGATCCCAGCCCATTCCTCTGATATGAGGGATGATGTCTCCCCTGTGATTCAGACAGCCAAGCTCCAAACTTAACATGCTGTGCTATATATAGAACAAGCAGAGGGAGAGTAGAAACTGTTAGGCACCATGATAGCTGTGTACCAATGTATTACTCTCCTGCGGACTATTTCAGTTCTAACTGTGTGTATTGTTTTGGTTATTGGGGCTCACACCTAAATTCCTACAAGTCAGTTGTACAATGAAACTTCATATCAAACAAATACTGTCTGTGTCATTTATGTATGGGAACATACCGGAAAAGATAGAAATATGTAGGACCTGAGTGACCACCACTTCCCTGAGAAGTCCCAAAGATGTCATGGGCTTGGACTTCTAAACATTCCTCTGTCTGCTAGTCTGTCTGAGCTAAATAGAATATCTGGGTGACAGAGTTATTTACAAGTGGGTCAAACTTAGTCCCCCACACCATTAGCTATCCTGCTGCCTAGAAAGCCAAGAATCACATGTAGGATAATGAGAGCCCACCCAAACAAATGTCCCTCCATAACAATAGTGAAACACCGAGGGAGGAGTAGGACAAAAAAATGCATATTCCGAAATAATTACAAATCAACACCTAGAGATGACCTGGCAGGCATGTCTGATAGCTCCATATCATACATGTGACACACAGGTGGGCCATAGGCCTACAACAATGCCCTATGACGGACAGCAGATACCAAGACAAAATCAGAGTACAAAGTTAAGGCATCCAAAGGCTTGTATCTTAGTGCAAAATGATCTCAACACAGACACACTAATTGTACCCTGTTTCTTTGCAGAGGAACACGGATCTCCTGCCGATATGCCTGTCCATGAGTTCCCTGATGACATGGATGACGAGACCATCAACCTCACACAAGAGACCATTGACATGGTCCTCGAAAGCCTCCAAACCCCCCCTTCAGTAACAAGGAGGAGCCAAGAAGAAGCAGCCACCACAGTAGAACCACCCGCCACCCCAATTGTAAGACCTGCCAGCTCCAACACAGCTGAGGACTCTGACGACACTGGCACCAGCTTCGAAAGAACAGTCGTTGGGGTCCAGCGGGAGCTGGCCAAGGAGGTGCGGGTGGGGATGCAAACTATGGCAGCCAGCCTTGAGGGGGTGCGTTCGTGCATGCTGTCAACTGCTGATCAGGCAGCTGCAATGCAAGCCAGAACATCGCTGTTGGAGGAACTTTTAGTAACACAGAAGGCAATCTGCACAGCTGTCATCCAGTTGGCCAAACAACTCCAACAGCAAGCCAGTCAGCGTGTGCACGAATGCAACATCGAACCCCTCAGGGCCGACCTGGCTGCCTACCATCGGGATGTGGCTGCCATTCTGAAAAACCAGCACGCCCTCCTTGCTGCAGTACTGCCCTTCATAACTGGACAGGGATCAGCCCCCGGGATGTCTGCCTCCATGTCTTCTGACACTGAGGTGTGTGTTGCCCCTTCACAACCCACAACAACAAGGACACACCAGGCAACACACACATCAGAAGAAGAAGACATGGAACAGATAACATTCACTCGCAAGAGTACCCGGAAGCCCTAGTCCCTCCACCATGCCCTACTCTGACCAAGGTCCTACGTTTTGACACATGCCAGCCTCACTCCAACTACCCTCAATGACTGTTCGGCAATCCACTGTTTAACTTGTCCACATTGGCTGTAAATGTTTCTCTCCTACCATTTGGCAATTCCTGTTCCTCTGCACCGTCTGTGACATCAACCCAGCATGTCAGGAGCATCATCCACACCCTGTAAATAGGATCACCATTTAAGAATGCACCAGAACGGACTCACCTAACATTGTTAATGGACTTTTTGCACTATTCCACCTAAAAATAAATATCACTTGCACACCTATTGTGTCTCTGTGTCATTTCACACTTCAACTGTGCAGTACATAACTCCAAAGTGGCTGTGTGGCAACCATGTCGATTCTCTATACTACTGTCCTGATTTCATGTATACTGAAACATCTGTGCAGTGGCCAGGATTGCATCATAGCTTTACTAGACTGAGGAAAATAACTGATGTAGGGACTAAGCACACACAATCATGCTGTGTTGGACAGAATGAGGCCCCATCCATAGCTATTCTAGACAACTAATGGTGGCTGAGAAATGTAGGCACCTTGCAATACTGAAACAAGAAATTATGCTGTAAAGTGAAAGGAATGATAACCAAATTACACTGCATCAATCACCCTTACAGCGTATACTACCATGAAGGAAAGTCATGCTCAAGCAGTACACACATGATGTAGGTCAGCAATGACAGCAACAAGACAAGAGTGTGAACAAATACTCATCTACAAAGCTCTCCCTGAACTTCACAATGCTGTCCGACCTATCTATTTACCTACAAAATCAACTCTGGAAGCACTCTTTGTGAAGAAGGATACATACCAACCCCAAATCTTGATGATCTATGCACACTACCAATGGTGGCTCTCCCACATGGTGGATACTTACCAAGTTAGCACACGGGTAGCTGGCATGTTAAACCTCAATAGCCTGGGGATAGCGAGCATAGGACACAAATGTCATACTAAAACTTTCTGCTACACTGATGTCAAGGCCATGAAAAGGTAGCACCTAACGCATCAGGTAAAGGGTTAACAAAATGTTTATTTCCAATAAGTAATAAAAGAGGCAACTAAGGGAAAGATAAACCTACACTAATCTAACCTGACTACTACTAACCCACAACTGTCCCTAACTAACCTAAGCTAAACTTACTCTACACATGTAACGAAACGATCTAAACATCAACCCCCCACCCACCATTATGAGACAAGACACATGCAGGACAACACTTACTAACCTACACACATACTACACTATCCTAAACAAACATATATTTTTTGTATTTTATTTTTTATAGATTTTTTTATTTTTTTTATTTTTTATTTTTTTTAAACAGGAGTCCCAACATTGCCCCCCACCCACCCACCCACACAAAAAGATAAGATATAAAGAAGAAGGACCCCCCACCCTCTTACCTAACACTAACTAAGCTAATTTCCTACACTTATCCTATAACTAACCCCCCAAACCCAACTAACAGTATGAAATAGGAAAGAGGTGAGAGGGGAGGGGTAAAAGTTCTGGAGGGCAAAATGTCTACTGATTTGGCCTCCGTAGTGTTCGCCGGATGGAGCGCACCTTCTTCTTCACCTCAGCCATGTCCTCCGTCAGGGTGTCAACTTTTCCAATCAACCTGTCCAATTTCCTTGACAATGCGTGGAAGTCCGCTGGGTTGATCGGAGGGTCAGTGCAGGTCTGGGTGCCGGTGGAGGTGGATTGTGTTGGTGGAGTGGTGTGGGCACGGGACTGCCCTGCTCCCACCACACGGCTGGGTCCAGGTCTGGATGAGGATGCCTGGTCCATTGCTGGGTCCACTTGGCCAGACCTGGTGGATGTAGTGGCGGGGGTTGTTGGGGGCACCGTTGGGGGAGCCTGTGGTGTGGCATACCACGCCCCGGAGGCCCGTTCCGAATTGTATCTGCGGGCCATCCTCCGATACCCACACTGCACCTGCAGGATGTGGCTGTACCTCATTGCCCGGCGCTCAAACTGGTTGCGAGCTGCGGCACTCAGGTTTGCAGCTGTGAAGAGAAAAGGCAAATATTGAGCATAGAATTTACAGTGGGTTGAATACCACAATGGGTAATTTGTCCATTACTAGCAATGTATTGGTTGCAGCAATTGTTACAACATAGTTCACGGGAAGGCTCAGAGGAAGTACATGTGAATCATGCATACTGAAGGGCATATCACATATAGCATATCCATGTCTCTACATGATGGATGACATCACCCTAAACTACTCATACAATTCATACCTAAGGCATTATACATTATGGCACCAGCTCGTCCGCATACTGACTTCACTACATATGTCATTCTATGTGATAAGAATCACACTCCTCACTCAATGGCATTTCGAAATAGTTGTGTGCTAAGATTGAACCCCTGGCCATGAATCATATGTCGACACTATGGGCCAGATGTAGGAATTGATGGGAAATCAACTAGCAAATTGCAAAGCTGAACGGTGTCTTTGACACCGTCTGCAAATCACCATGGGGTCCCTAAATCCCACCTCATGAACATCAATGATGTGGGTTCCAACTTGCACCACCTTAGCAACTATGGGCACTCACGGGGA
Organism: Pleurodeles waltl; assembly: GCF_031143425.1. Taxonomy (NCBI): domain Eukaryota; kingdom Metazoa; phylum Chordata; class Amphibia; order Caudata; family Salamandridae; genus Pleurodeles; species Pleurodeles waltl. Next base: position 886,466,485 of record NC_090436.1, on the reverse strand, counting down.
TGGAGGCCTGCTGGGAACAGCAGAACTCCATAGACGTGACTGCTTTTAAATGAAGCAAGTTATTTTTCACCAAGTGTAGGCCCTTTATCTGAAAGGAAAATGAGCTGCGTTTTGTTTAAATTCACAACAATTGATTTTTCGTAATTTACACAATAATTATTGCTCCCCTAGACCACTGGCTGTTTTGTGCAGGAGTATTTTGGTCCACTCACAAAGGTGAAGGTTCACAATGAGGACCCCTTCCAGTCAGCAAGTTGGTTAGCATCCACTTCAAGTGGATGATAACAGCTACTCACTTTGCAACCACGTACTCGTTAGCAAATGGGATTGCCTACCACTGTGATTTGCAAGTAGGGCTGGTAAACACCTTTATTTTTTTCATTTAGAAAAGCATTTTGCTAATATGTACATGACCACCAAAAACATTTCGGATTAGGAAACAGACGTTTGCAACTCACTAACATCAAATTATGCTATTTGCAATGTGTAGACATTTTGCTACATCTGGACCTAGGTACCAACTCAAGTCACAAAAGGTGTTAAGTACGTGTAACATACTGGTTGCTACAGCCCTAGGTACCCTGTTTCACAGTAACATCCCAGTCTTTGTGGGTGGTGTGGGAAGAACAAACAACAATCCCATGATCAATGCACAACCAGGAGTGTACAGAAAGTTCAACAAGCATGTGCCTTCACACACAACACCTATGAAGGGCTAGCAACACGTTGGAGTCAGCCCAACCTTGTCACATCCCAGGTCCACACATGTCAAAATGATATGACTTAGCCCAACATAACATACTATTAGTGAGGCATGTTTTACAACACACACAGAGGAGGTAGAACACCCATTCACATGATTCAACAGAACACCTAGGCCATTGCACTCAAGTCACACACATTTCGAGGTCACCTTGTGGAAGTACATGCCCCCGGAAGATCCGACCTACAGTGTATACAGTCCATCCTCAACTAGGAAGAAGCACTTGTCATCGAAGCCATGTGCCTAAGCTATCTGGGAGACTGTCAGTCTGATATGCTGACTCAGTTAATGGCAAGTTCCTGACCAAGTCTAACATTGACCAGTGTATTCAAAATGAGTCATGCCATTCCCAATTGTCGCACTAATTGAATGACCTACTGCCCCTCAATCTGAGAGATGACTAGGTATTGCTTTACAGAAACATTATTCCAATTTGATATCACACCAAAACAACAAAGCCAATGAACGGCCAGCACATCAAATCATGAATTATCCTGAACACACAGTAATCCATCATGCTTCATTTCCAAACAATGTAAATAGCACTTAGGCAACACTCACTGTAGGTATCGGGGTCGTCAAAATGGGCCACCTCACCAACGGTGTACGGGGCTGGTCCACCTGTAAAGCATGAAAGGAAGATTATACTCAGACTGGGTGAACAGACAAATAATTTCTGTTACAATGACAGTGTGTGAATATTACATGGTAATGATACACTTTCACACATGCTCATCCTGCCTGGCTGACTTTGTACTCTAGATTATCATTGGATGAGTCTCCTGCTCCAGTGACACACCCTACTACACTCATGCAGTGGCCAGGACAGTCATGTGTCGTCCAAGTTAATCCTCCATTAGTAGGCCCCAACAATCATGTGATCCATACATCTCAGCATGTGCATCCCAGAGAGAAACATTCCACAACTGGTTCCATGAGGACTGCATGACCACTCACAATCAAACAGGCTATGTGGACAGGTTCAACACACAGCAACCAGACACACATGTGACATATGTGTGGACAACATGACTAACTTCATGTGACGTGAAGGCAACACACATGTGTAGCATCATCATGTGTTTGCAATTTTCGGTCTAGCTATGGCGTCTACATATGTAGGTATGTTGTTTCTACATGACGTACTCACTGGCCATTATGACCAGTAGAGTACAAATAGAGCAGTTCACGTGTTGCTTTTCAGACACAAATGCAACAGTACATTCCATGCAGTTACAGCCATCTGGTATGTGTTGCAAAAATGAGGCATCGGCCTGGTAGCATAGCTCTTCATACACATCCTGCAACAAATACACATTTGGACACATATGTATACCTTTGTAGCGCAGCATTTGCATCATTTTGTGACGCAGAGAGGGGGCTACTTAGCAAAATACAAATAGATGTTGCATTTTACTGCTGTTATTGGGTGTACATGTGTAGCAAAAATGGGGATTTATGTGTATACCCATGGGCCTAGGTTTCCCTAGCATAACACGCAGTCAGCTACTTATTTTGCAGATTGGCTACCAATCATCACATGTTCACGCACACATTCCTATTATTCCCATGTAATTGATTAGTACTCACCAACATAGCCACCAATCCGGAGTCCCAGGTGGTCCAGCAGCTCCTGTTCCCTGCTGATCAGATCTGCCCAGCGGTGCTTGAGTTGATGTATATTCCTCAGACTCCCGTAGACCCGGACCAGGTGATGGCGCACCTTCTCCCAACGGATTTTCCTCGCCTCCGTGTGATACCCCTGTATCACACGGCCCCCAGCCTCCAGCATCAGTGGGAGGAAATGGCTTACGAGCCATATGAAGCCCCCCAATTCGTCCTCACCCATCCTGGACAGGCGAGGCCTACCTGACATGATGAGAGGTGTAAAAAAGTACAAAAGAAAAATGAAAGAAAAAGTGGGAAATGGGGAAAGGTAGAGGTGTGAAAGAAAAAGAAGAAGGAGAAAAATAGCCCAACTAACCCCCCAAACTATGCTACCCACAACAGACTCCCACAGACAATACAAACTATCACAGTTATAGACAAAATAACACTAAACAGACTGAGACAATGTTAGACAACAATAAAAGATTGACACAAAGACAAAATACAAGGCACACAGGACACTAAAGCAGTAAAACACAGGACAACACCTTTCACACAACCACACAGTCTAGATAACTCTGAGACTGCAAAGTGAAAGTGAAAGTCAACTCTCAGTACAGATTTGGTAAACAGGATATCCTATTACATCACTGCCTGCATAAAATGGCCGCCTTTTTTCTTTTCGCGTAATGCGTCATATTTTCACGCATACACAGATGTGCGTCATATTTTTTTGACGCATTACAGTGCACATGATGCGGAGTGTAAAAATATGATATGAATATTAATATTTCAAATTGTACATGAGATGACCAACATATTGTCCATGTAGCGTCATTTTTACCACGCATACATCATGGGCGTCATTTTTTTTACACGTACAGTAGTGCACATGATGCGGAGTGAAAAAAAATTATATGAATATTAATATTTCAAATTGTACATGAGATGACCAACATATTGTCCATGTAGCGTCATTTTTACTACGCATACATCATGGGCGTCATTTTTTTTACACATACAGTGGTGCACATGATGCGGAGTGAAAAAAAATGATATGAATATTAATATTTCAAATTGTACATGAGATGACCAACATATTGTCCATGTAGCGTCATTTTTACCACGCATACATCATGGGCGTCGTTTTTTTTACACGTACAGTGGTGCACATGATGCGGAGTGAAAAAATATGATATGAATATTAATAATTAATACTGTACATGAAATGACCAATATATTGTGCATGTAGCGTCAATTTCACCACGCATACATCATGGGCGTCGTTTTTTTTACACGTACAGTGGTGCACATGATGCGGAGTGAAAAAAAATTATATGAATATTAATATTTCAAGTTGTACATGAGATGACCAACATATTGTCCATGTAGCGTCATTTTTACCACGCATACATCATGGGCGTCGTTTTTTTTACACGTACAGTGGTGCACATGATGCAGAGTGAAAAAATATGATATGAATATTAATAATTAATACTGTACATGAAATGACCAATATATTGTGCATGTAGCGTCAATTTCACCACGCATACATCATGGGCGTCGTTTTTTTTACACGTACAGTGGTGCACATGATGCAGAGTGAAAAAATATGATATGAATATTAATAATTAATACTGTACATGAAATGACCAACATATTGTGCATGTAGCGTCAATTTCACCACGCATACATCATGGGCGTCGTTTTTTTTGCACGTACAGTGGTGCACATGATGCAGAGTGAAAAAATATGATATGAATATTAATAATTAATACTGTACATGAAATGACCAACATATTGTGCATGTAGCGTCAATTTCACGACGCATACATCATGGGCGTCGTTTTTTTTACACGTACAGTGGTGCACATGATGCGGAGTGAAAAAATATGATATGAATATTAATAATTAATACTGTACATGAAATGACCAACATATTGTGCATGTAGCGTCAATTTCACGACGCATACATCATGGGCGTGTTTTTTTTTACACGTACAGTAGTGCACATGATACAGAGTCAAAAATATTGTGGATGTAAACAATAATTTGAAGGTGAAATATCAAGACACTTTTGGATACATTTGTATCTGACTCTGCATTGTGTGCACTCATGTACGTGAACAAATTATGACGGCCATGCTGTATGCGTAGAATATGGAGCAAATTTATCCAAATGTCTTCATGTGTTTAGCTTTGGAAAGGTGATTTGTCATGGTAAAACGGTGCGATGTGAGACACATTTGTGTTTGTATATGACAAATGTCCGTACTTTTATGTATAGACGGCCTTCACACTGTGATGTTTGGGATACGTTAACTAATGTATTGACCATATTTGACAACATATTTGGTGTAATTGCTGATGGCTATTTTGAAATGATGTTTTTGATACCATTATGTATTCCGTCTCCAAAATGTCCCCACCTTTATGATGGGGATGCTTTTATCTGTAGTCCTAACAGGGAGTGGGAGAGTCACTTTCAGTTTTTATGGGGCTGACCATGTCCCATTATGATTTTGTGTTTCATATTTGTGTAGGACTTGTGACATGGAGGCCACACATGTGCCTTATGCATGTGTTTAGTTCACAAGTACATGATTCTTGTATGTTTTGGGGGTGGTAGAGGTGGAGTTAGGCCCCCAGCACCCTAGGATTTGGCCATCCAGAATAGCTACTGTATCCATGGAGTATTTTTATCATATCCTGGCAAACCTGCAGCAGCGGGCGAATGTAAGGCCATATGGTATGAATGACTGTTGACCATTCATTCATCTCATTAGCCCATTTGACGTTTGCAGTAATGATGATTTGGAGCTAAGTTGCATACCATTTTCATATGACTAAGGGGGTCATTCTGACCGCGGCGGTCGGCGGTCGCCGCCCGCCAAGCGGTTCCCGCCGAAAGACCGCAGTGGTCATTCTGGCTTTCCCACTGGGCTGGCGGGCGACCGCCAAAAGTCCGCCCGGCAGCCCAGCGGGAAACACCCTTCCCACGAGGACGCCGGCTCAGAATGGAGCCGGCGGAGTGGGAATGTGCGACGGGTGCAGTTGCACCCGTCGCGAATTTCAGTGTCTGCAAAGCAGACACTGAAATTCTTTGTGGGGCCCTCTTACGGGGGCCCCTGCAGTGCCCATGCCATTGGCATGGGCACTGCAGGGGCCCCCAGGGGCCCCGCGGCACCCCCTACCGCCATCCTGTTCCTGGCGGGAGACCCGCCAGGAACAGGATGGCGGTAGGGGGTGTCAGAATCCCCATGGCGGCGGAGCGCGCTCCGCCGCCATGGCAGATTCTTAAGGGCAGCGGGAAGTCGGCGGTACACCGCCGACTTCCCGTTTCTGCCCGCGGATGAACCGCCGCGGTCAGAATGCCCATCGGTGCACCGCCAGCCTGTTGGCGGTGCTACCGCCGACCTCCGCCATGGCGGTAATTACCGCCAGGGTCAGAATGACCCCCTAAGTTTGCAAGACTCTCAGCGTTCACGATGTGATAATGCGAAGATTGTTTTGCTTGTCTGTGTCCCTTTCTGCATAAACTGGTTTAGTGTCATGTTACAATCTTCCTGCTAGGTTCAAACTGGGACACAACTGTGATGGTCTACTTTCAAATATTAGGTTGGTTGTATGACATATGTGTACATGTGTGTGGGAATGTGGATCCAGTATGACCTGTCTGTGTGTATGTTGTCACTGTAACTTCAAGGTCTCCTCCTGAGTTAGTGGCAGCTGATGTTGTTGCAATTGTGTATTGCTCACATCATACACTTGAGAGAAGCCATTGATGACATGTTCACGTACACATGGATGGTCCCACCCTGTCTCTGAACACGTGTGATGTGACTTTCAAATGATCTCCAATTTTGGGCTGGATGAGAGACTGTTTCAGTTGTTTGGATCCGGCATGTGTAATTGTCACATTTGTACTCTTGTTGGGCTCTGTGTATGGTAATGTAACATGTCACATCCTACCCTCTGTGCATACAGTTGTGATGTTTATTTTTGGTGTGATGAATTTTAATGGCATTCTTGATCAATGAGACGACATTCATCTTCAGCTATTTCAAACTAAAGGTGGTCAGAAATGAATAGGCCAAAGCATGATGTGGTGTTTGTTATCTGTGTTTATTTACAAGTGTGGAATACAAGTGATTATAATAACTTAAGTAAAAAAATTGTTCACAAGCTGTTGGCGCCTACGCACTCCTGCTGCGGTGTTAGGTTGTTCCCCCTCCTGTTGCAGGCCAGCATCCTCCTCATCATCATCCTCAGGCATGTCTGGGTCCGGTTCAAGGAGGGGAATGTTCCTTTGTACACAAATATTGTGTAATATGGCACAAGTGAGTATGATTTTGCAGACCATCTCTGGGGAGTATAGTAGGCTTCCGCCAGTGATGTCAAGGCAGCGGAACCTTGACTTTAGGATCCCAAAGGTCCTCTCCACAATGCTGCGGGTCCTCTTGTGGGCGTCATTGTATGCCCGCTCAGCAGCAGTATTTGGGTTCCCATATGGTGTCATTAGCCAAGGCTGGATGCCATACCCCTGATCAGCTGAAAGAGAAACACAGAATGGTATCAATTAGATGTAGGAGGCACTGTTGTACGTATCTTTGATGGCAGTAGTTGTGTTGTGTTGTCTGTGACTATTTTGTGTACTAATGTGACAACCTATGGTTGTTGGTGGAAACTTTGGCATTGTTTTTTTTCCTTGGCTGAGCAAGTGTTTGTTGTCTAACTGTTTGTCAGCAGGATGTATTGGTTTCTCAAGTACAGTGTGCCCTCCCTTGCATTGTGACTTGTGACACAGGTGTCCGTGTGTCCTCACTGGGGGTGTGATGATAGTTCCATGCAGAGTTGAAACATGAAAGGGTATTAGAAACGTTCATATGAACATAGCCAGGCCATCCCATCCCTTAAAAGTTATGCATTGTATTAGTGTACAGGTTATTGTGAGACTTCCAATTTGCAAGGTGACATTTAGGCAACCACAGTCATGAATGTCTTCACACTAAGCTGTGGAGTAAATTCAAATGTGTGAGAGGTTCAATGGTGACTTGTGACACATGGCTAGTGATGTGAGTACCTCAGTGTGTTCCTGTCTAGGTGTTGCTATTGTGGTGTATGGGTTGTTTATCCTAGAGGGTTTCTGTGCAGTGAGTATATAAGTAGATTTTTGTCCTTACCAACAAGTAGTCCATTGCCATACCGTCCATCCTGGAAGTGTTGGTTGATGGTGCAGTGACGGAAGATGAATGCGTCATGTACACTCCCAGGATATTTAGCCACAATGTTGCTGATCAGTCCTTGGTGATCGACTATGGCCTGCACGTTGATGGAATGTGTGTGCTTCCTGTTGCGGTAGAGGTGTTCACTCGCAGCAGGTGGCACAAGGCGTACGTGTGTGCAGTCGATTGCATCAAGGACGTGCGGAAAGCCACTGATGGCGTAGAACCCCTGTTTTGTTTCCTGCTGCTTCTGCACTGTGTTAGGGAAGCAGATGTGGCGGGGTGTCAGTCCAATGATGGCATCCAGTACTTTAGGCAGGAATGCGGAGAAAGATGGTTGTGAGATTCCACCAACCAGGGCACCAGTTGTCTGAAAGGAGCCACTTGCCAGCAGGTGAAGTACGGCAAGCAGCTTTGTTTCGGTTGGGATAGTGCGTGGAGTCACTAAAGTGGGGGCCAATTGCTGTTCAATATTTGTCAGCAGCTGCTGAATGGCCTGCCAGTTCAACCGGTACCTCTGGATGATGTCTCGTTCCCTGAGGCCATGCAGGGTTGTTCGTGGGCGGAATATCCTCTCCTGCCTTCTGCGCTGTCTTTGGGGTCCCTGCTGTTGTTGTTGTGGCTGCTGTTGTTGCTGCAGGGCTCTGCGTCTACGTGCACGTTGAAGAAAAAGCACCTCCATGTCTCCCTGTTGCTGCTCTGCTGCTCTGTTGTTTGTTCTGTGTGTTCTGATTAAGTACAGGTGTGTTTGCCCCATTTTAACGCCTGCCCCGACCCAGGCGTTAAAATTTCATGCTATTCGTGCTTTGCGCCATTTTTTTGCGCCGCCTACCGCGCGGGAGTGATTTTTGCCCTGGAGCATAAATACCACGCACCGCTATGTGCGTCTGTTTTTGGACGGGAACGCCTTCCTTGCATCTCATTAACGCAAGGAAGGCGTTCACGCAAAAAAATGACGCTATTTGCCCTAACGCCAAAGTATAAATATGGCGTTAGTTTTGCGCCGAATTTGCATCGAAAAAAACGACGCTAATTCGGCGCAAACAGAGTATAAATATGCCCCTAGATATTTCACAGCAGAGAGGGGGAGGGGGGGAAACTATTCCATTCTGTTTTGGTTTGTGGGTTTTTGTTGTCATTTCTTCCTAAAGCGCTGTTTCCTCACATTTGCATCTTCCAGCCTCTTTAATGTGATATTCCATTTAAACTGCCTTTTAATTGTATGTGCTGCCTTGGCAGAACATGACTGATGTACTCGCGTTAATTAGGGCTCCGGTCGGCAGCCTGTGCCAGCTGGAAACTGAGAAACAAGCGTAAATTATTCTGTCATCAATCAGCTCGAAAATGTTTGAATCACTAATTAGTTTGCAATTTGGGTGACAGTTTATCTGACGCAGGCGGTGTCAAAAACTTCAGATCTTAGATGAATAATTTGCCAGCAACATGCACAAATTCGCTGCTTTTAAATACACGGAGGTTTATCTGCGTGTTGAAAGGTGGCTCAGCAGCCTTCATTAACTTCCAACTGGGACTATGCAAATCAGGAATCAGTGTGAGCCACTTCAGTCTGTGGTGGCTTAGTGGATGGTATTTACAAAAAGAAAGCCTCTTTTCTCCCTCCCTCCTTCCCTCTCTCTCTCTCTTTTTATTAATAATTCATAAACTGATAGAGGAGGACGTTTGGGTTTTAGCAGCTTAGGAAAAAAACATCACAGCGGTTAGATAGGCAATCACCCCTTTTACATGAAGCAGGCTGTGCTGCTTAGCTGTTTTTTTCTCCATCTTTGTCACGTGATGTGAATGCTGAGCAGTCCTTGATTAGCCCTTGTCCTTTAGGAAGGATGGGGCAGGGTTAGTAAATGGGAAAGTTTAGACTTACTTTTGCAACACTGAAGGGATGGAAAGTGCTAGCAGGAAAATAATACTTGCAGTTCTACTCTTCCTTGTCCTATCAAGTGGATTCCACCTCAGAGACGGCAGGATTCTACCACAGCTGAAACACATAAATATCACTACTTTGTCATAGGATATAAAAACTGTGACTCATAACATACCTTTAGACACTCTCTACACTCCAGGAGGGGCGTAGTCTTTGCACTACTCAGGGGAGGGCAGGATGGGAGGGCAGGGTGTAATGACAGGAATGTGCAAGACTAGGGCCCATATTTATACTTTTTTAGCTCCGCATTTGCGTCACTTTTTGACGCAAAAACCGCACAAACAAATATAATTGTATTTTGTAAGTTTGCTCCACATTTGTATCAAAAAATGACCCAAATGCGGCGCTAAAAAAGTATAAATATGGGCCCCGGTTTAATCAAGATTATACGTATACAATCAGGGTATTAACCAGCTGTGGACGTTCAGGCGATTCCCATTTGTATATTTTTTTGTCCCTCACAGGGTCAGTAGTGAAGCATTCTCTTTGCACAACAGCTGGCGTCTCCTTGGCAGCGCTTAGAACAAGCATTTACAATGCAGTGGGTTTCGCATTTGTTCGAGTTAGAGCTGTTAACACTGTAAATTCCCAACTGGACATTTTTTGCCACACAAACTGAAAATAAAAAGTAAAACAGTTGCCATAAGTGAGCCAATTCGAAGCGTCACAGCCGTCATGAGTGTGAGCGCGAAGGAGAGACACAAAAGGAAAAAGAAGTTTGTTCTTAGTCAAAGTTATCAGCAAAAGTGCAATTATCCATGTAACAGGGTCGATGGCCAAAGCGGTAACAAAACCGCCCCAAAGAAGGACAAACATAAAGTATTTACCAATGATAACAAAGGATTTTTTAAAGCCAAGCCCATAAACGAGTGATAGTTATGGGTGTGCGGTGGGCGTGGTTAAAAGCCCAGATACATACCAACACATACTAAGTGCAGCACTTGTGCGCTGCTATGCTTAACCTAAAAACAGCTTGCCCAGTTCAATTCGGAAGACCTGGCAACTCATGATGTAATTTACTTTGTGTACTTCTTGTTGCTGCCTCACTCATCTTCTTCACTTGCTTCTTAATATAACAACCAAACTATGTTGCTATGTACCTATGGTTGCTATGTAAAGTTTTCATTGTTTGAAAGTGTACAATTTAAAAAAGTGAAACCCTTGCATACAGGGCACAAGTCCTAAAAAACAAAAGTTGGGGGAATAACCAAATTAGGCAGAATGCAAGTGACATTATGGTGTGTGACATCACAGTGCATGAATGACGTCACAGAGCGTGGCTTTGCATGTAGCATCACAGGAAGTAGCATCTCAACCCATTACCTCACAAGAAGTGACATCACAAGTAGTGACATCAGATCTTGAGACTACACACAAGTTTAGCAGGTCTACCATGATTACATTTTAGCGCATTACAATATTTAACAAATGAGAATTTGCATCTGGGATGTGCCAAAAAAGGGACACCCACCGGATTCAAAATCTGGGCCTCAACTTATACATTTAGGTACAGATTTAAGGAAAGTGGCGCTGCACAGAGTGCAGTGCCACTTTCCGTGTGCCCCTAGGCACTCCCATACCGCCACCATGTGTGCGCCCTTTGTAAAATACGGAACACCATGGCTCAGGGTAGGGGGCAATAGAGTCATTCTATGTGACGCTATTGATGTACTCTGCAGGAATAGCACCAAAATGTTGGCGCTACTCCTGCAGAGTACGTAGGGGCCCATTCTAAATAATGAAAGCCCCCTTTTAATGCCTGCTCTGAGCAGGCTCAAAAAGATAACCTGTGTGTTATTACATACAATTAGTACTTTGCAAGCTCATTAAAAGTAATCAACTAGCCCTAAACTAGCCCTGATAAAGGCATTTTTACCTGTCTAGCTCCACCATGAGTAGGTCGGTGACAGCAGACAGAAAAAAATATAAATGCCCCCCACTCACTGACAGAAAGCTCCAGTGGCACCAGAGCATTGGGGTTTTTCCAAAGAAGAACTCCAGCTTTCAAAAGGTCTGTCTTTGAAAAAAAGCAAAAAGGTCAGCCTGACGCCATATGACAGCAACCAGGTCATCAAATTCTTTTGACAAAGAGACTTTTGCCATACTGGTAGCCATACTGGTAGGAGCTGTTTCAATTAAAAAAGTCAGCTGACATGGCCAATCGTTTCTGGGCCAGTGCAAGTGGTGCCACCTCTTCCCCAACCATTTGACAGCCAGCATGAAATGATATTAATAAGCCTCTTAGCATTTTTAAAATATATTTTACTATTTGCTGATAATATTGGGAACACACTCTCTGATTTACGACCTGAGTTAGTATTCAGGCAACTCTGAGAGAGGTGAGGTGGGCAAATGGGTGGTGGGTGTGTGGGTGCACACGTGCTACATAATAAAATAAAAAGCCATTTACCTTGAATGCAGTAGATGACACAACCTCCTTGCTCCCGTCCACTTCTCTTGTCGAGACTCCAGCATGGACCCCAGCCAACTATCTTAACCAATCCTGGTGCTTCTCTCATGCTGCTAACCAGCATGAGAGAAGTGCCAGGATTGGATGGAGCGGCCTCTCTCGCCATGCCCAAGCACACTGGAGGCCTGTGCTTGCTCTCAGCCCAGCAGTCTAAGACAGCTGGGTTGAGAAGTTTAAAGTGTGCATGTCTGGATGGCCGTCGCAAGTCAGCCGGCCAAAGAGACATGATCACTTTAAACTAATGCACAGGCAGGTCACTACTCCACCCTGCTGCTGCCACTCAGCAGGCCCCTCCCTGTCCCGACACTCGGTTCAGGACAGGTTGAAGAAAAATAAAATGGTAATGGGCACAACCCACTAGACACCAAGGATCATTTTTTTTTTTATTCTTTACATGTGGGGAGCGACACCTTAGGCAAGGGTTTGTAGGCCAATCTGCCCCCGGGGAGGGGGGGGGCAGAAACCACTAGATACCAGGATTTTATTTTGTCAGTTTTACGCAATGGGAGCGACCCCTTAGGCAAGGGTCGCTCCTCTGGAGGGCAAATTTATTTTATACCATTTCTGCCCCTCTTGGAGGCGTATCGGCCTATTTTAATTAGGCCAATCTGCCCCCAAGGGGGGGCAGAAACCACTAGGCACCAGGGATTTTTTTATTTTTTACAGATGGGTAGCAACCCCTTAGGGAAGGGTCGCTCCCCTGGGGGGAACATTTATTTTAGGCCATTTCTGCCCCCCTCGGGGGCAGATCAGCCTATTTCTATTAGGCCCATCTGCCCCCAGGGGGACAGAAACCACTTACACACCAGGGATTGGTGTGTGTGTGCGTGTGTATGTGTGCTTTGTTTGGGCGGCAGCCCCTTGGGTAAGGGTTGCTCCCCATGGGGGCACATTACTGTTGGCCAGTTCTGCCCCCTTAGGGGCAGATCGGCCTATTTTCGTAATGCCCATCTGCCCCCAAGGGAGGTAGAAAGGCCACCATGGACCAGGGAAGATTTCTTTAAAAAAAAAGAGGGTGGGACATGGCCATACCTTCACCCCAAATAAATGGGGACAAAGTTGTTCTGCCCACCGCTGGGCAGATGGGGCAATTACCCCCTATCTACTTCCCAGGGGGGCAGAAATCCTATTAGATGCCAGGAAATAAATAAAAAATAAAAAAGTGGGTTGGTGGCTACCAAACAGTCTGGGCATTGTTATGCCCCCACCCCAGCTAAAGCAGGTAACAGTCTTTCAGCTCTCCCCCCCCACACTAAAACATATTTTTTTAAATTATTTATTTTGCCATTTATAGAGAACAACATAAAGCAAACACATGGGGGGGTCAAAGACATGGAACATGACCAAATTAAACATTAAAGTCTTACAGCCAACAGCCTCGTACGCACTGAGGAGACAATCAGTGTCATAATCACAATTATTATCTGCAACGCATCAGTGCGACCCCTCAATGTATAAAAGAAACAACATACAGATGACCTCCACAGCAGGGAGTGCAAAGCAGCGAGGAAGAGAGACAGAAAGAGAGGAGAGGAAGAAGATAGAGCAAAAGAGGTGAGAGAAGATAGGGAACGCGTAGCCATCAGTTCAGCCATACATATGAAACCAACAATGAAGTAATGCAGAAGGGAGGGCAAAGCTATTGCACAAGTCCTGAGGGCACTAAGGGCGGAATGTTGTCGGCGAACAGGTCTCTAAAAACGAGTGCAGAGGGGCCCATATATCTTGTGGCAGAGATCCCTCTGGCATTAGGTCTCAGTAAATCATTAATTGAATAATACGATGCATCATGCAACCATTCCGAACAACGGGGAGTCCACTGCCTCTCGCAGCACATCGCAACCCTATGCTTTGCCAGCAACAGCAGCAGTCCGATCAGTCTCCTGTGCACAGCAGGGAGTCCCTCAACACACCCCAAGAGGGCAAGCCTGGGGGTTTGCGGTAGCCTGGTCTCAGTCATCTCCTCAATCGCCCGCAGCACCTCTGACCAGTATGCACGCAGCATCGGGCAGATCCATGCCAGATGCAGGAAGTCTTCATCAGGGGTCATGCATCTCTCACAATATTCCTCAGCCCGGAGGCCCATTTCCTTCAGCCGAAGGGGCGTATAATATAATCGATGCAGAAAATTGAAGTGAATTAGGCGCAGTCTGCAATTGGGAGACACCACCCGCATATGCGCGCAGTAGTGTCGCCGTTCTTCATCTGAAATGGGCTCACCCAAGTCCGCCTCTCAATAGGCCCAATAGTGTCCCATCCACTTCGAGCTGCATACATACATACAACTTAGTTATAAGCCTGCGGGGGGACTGCGCGTGGTACATGAGCTCCAGCGCTTTGCACGCCGCAGGTATTTCTGGGAAGCAAAGGTAACGCACACGTAGCATAGCGCGGATTATAAGAAAAAATAATCGATGTAGCGCTGCATCGTGTGTGTCACCAAGCGCAGCTTCGGGTGTAATAAATCGTTCCTCAGGGAACTAAGACCCTATGGTAAGCAATCCAGACTCACGGATGAACTCAGGCACCCGTGCATCCTTTGCCAACTGCATGTCACCCATGTCCAAGATCGGTATCGAAGGGGCAAAGGTCTCCCACCTAGCCACATGCTTCAGCAGCGCTGTCCAGGCTCTCGCTCTCACTGTGCATGCCACGGTGTCAAGCCCATGCGGTCTGGGCCTGGGCAGCCCACCCAACAACCTCGGTATCCTGTCTGGCCACTCGCATCGCTCTCAGGGGCCAAGTGAGGTAGGTAACGAATAGGTTGGAGCCAAAAATTTGCAAAATGTGCCTGAGCACACTGGTAGTATAAAGCAAGATCAGGGAACGCCAACCCACCACACTCAAACAGAAGTGTCAGTTGTTCCCAGAAAAGTGTAGGTCGCCGGCCGGCCCAGGCCAAAGTTACAAGGGCAGATCTAAGCCATTAAAAAAAACTAGCGGTAAGAACCAGAGGCAAATTAATAAAAAGGTATAGAAACTTTGGCAGAATAACCATCTTTGTTATTGCAATGCGCCCCGTCAGCTAAATCAGCAGTGAACGCCACCCTTCTACCTTTTCCTCCAGCCACATAATGGCTTTACCATAATTAGCCTACCACAGCATTCCCACATCCCTACTTAGTCATATACCTAGATATCGCACCGGTCCGTCCGCCCAGGAAAGGGGAAATCTTGAGGGGAACTGTACTGTGACCTAAGAGAGGGGCAGCACCACCGATTTTTACCAGTTGATAGTGATTCCGGAAATCTGACCAAGGCCCACGATCTCATCCAGTAAACCATCAAGATGCAGCTGCGGATCGCAAACATAGAGGGCAACATCATCTGCATACTTGGAGACCAATATTGGGTGCTGCTGGAAAGCCAATGCCCTATGACTATGATGCTGACGCAAGTGAGCCACAAGCGGCTCCATCGCAATGGCAAAAGGTAACGGAGAAAGCGGGCACCCTTGACGAGTACCTCTAGCAATCATGATTGGGTCAGAAATTACACCATTGACCCTAAACCGGGCGGATGGCTGTGAGTACAGCAGACACATCAGCTGAATAAACCGAAGGCTCAGCCCCACCGGGCAAGCAGCGCGAATATAATGCCATGCCAGAGAGTCGAAGGCCTTAGTGGCATCTAGAAACACCACCGCTGTACTATCGTGAGGTCGAATCACACTTAATATCGCAAAGAAAGTTCGGAGGTTATATAGGGTGGGCGCCCCGGCATAAAGCCAGACTGATCCGACAGCACCAAGGAAGGGAGCAGAGGCTGCAAACGAGTAGCAATAAGCTTTCGCCAGGATCTTATTATCAATATTGATCATTGAAAGAGGCCTATAGGAATCGCAGTAGCACGGATCTTTCCTGGGTCTTTAAAATTGTCACAAGGATAGCTTCACACAGCAAGGGCAGAAGGAGCCCGTCTCTACAGCCTCCGCATAAACCTCTAAGAGATGAGGAGCTAATATATCAGCATATTCCTGATAAAAGGCCGCCGTAAGACCATCCAGCCCCGGTGCTGTATCCCCGGATAAGCTTCGTATTTCCTCGCCAACATTGTCCATCGAGAAGGGAACATCTAAATACTGCCTATGTGCATTCTCAAACCACAGAAGGCTAATGTCCTTGAAATAGTTAGCGGCAGCCTCCAGGTTCAACCCCGGGGGTTCAGCATATAGAGCTGAAGAAAAGTCAGTAAGGGTACACGTGATCGCGTCCGTGCCAGTGCGACGCGCTCCAGACGCGTCGTTCAGCTCCATGATAGAATTACTTTCCCATTGCTTGCAGAGCATTGCGGCAAGAGTACGACCAGCTCTGTCACCCTCACCATATCTCCTCGCCGCAGCGTGCTTCCCCAAGAAGCATACCTCACGCAGGGAAGCCTCCTCAAACTGTGTCCTCTTCTCCCTCAAGGCCGCCAGTATGTCCTCCGACCAGTTCAAAGCTCAGCGTTTTTCAAGATCCGCAATCTGGGCCTCCAGGTCAGTCAACTTGCGTCTTAACATATTGAGCACACCTTGCTGCTTAGAGAGACAAATCCCGCGGATCACCATCTTTAAGGCCTCCCATGCAGTGCCGGCAGAGGCCACTGACCCCCGATTCTCCGCAAAATAACAAAGTATAGCATCAAGGACCTCATCCCAGAATATCTGATCCCAGAGCGTGCCATGAGGGAGACACCACTGGAAGGCAATGCGTGGCCCACCCGGAACAGCCAACTCCAACATGACTGGCGAGTGATCTGACAAAGTACGGGCCTTATGCTCAATGGCCGTCATCCAGAGGTACACATCCCTGGTGCAGAGCCATCTGTCTATGCGGGACCAGATACCATGTACATAATTGACGCAGGTGCCCTCCCTTTCAGTCCCATGTGTTTTCCTCCATAAATCCACCAAGGCCTCCTCCTCCATCACCTGCATCAGAGCTCTAGCAGCCGTCACATTCTGGGGCCAAGCGCAGCTCTGACTCAAAGTCCAACACCACATTAAAGTCGTCACCCCATAACAGGGACCCAGGGCCCAGCGAGTCGACAAGTCACCCCACCTCCCCAAATAATCCAGATCTTCCATATTTGGGCCATATAGCGCTACCAAACTGCACGGCCTATCAAACAGCGTGCCACTCAGCATAACATAGCAGCCATTAGGATCTACCAGTACCCTGTCAGTAGGCCATGAAAGACCTTTTCTGATCCGAATCGCCACACCTCTCGCATAGCGCGAATACAACGCAGTGTGCCATTCGTCAACCCAACCAGCCTTCAGCCCGTACTTAGTGGCCTCCACCAGGTGAGTCTCCTGCAGCATGCAGATGTCCACCGCATGTTGCTGCACATAAGCAGATACCAAAGCATCTTGCACCCATCATTCAACCCGCGAACATTCCAGGTGAGGCACTGCACAGGTGTCACATTTTCTTGCGCCACAACAATGCAGTATGTGAGCATACATTGTCCCCCAGCATCACAAACAAGGCTACTGCGGCTAGCAAGAGTAGGCATAAGCACAGAAGAAAAGAAGCAGAAAAAGGAAGCCAAGCATAAAACAGTCCCAGCCCCCACTTACGCTGACCCCCCAAACGGGTCAGGGCTATAACCACTCCCATACCCCAATCCATTTCCCACAACAAGAT
Source organism: Pleurodeles waltl (assembly GCF_031143425.1). Classification (NCBI taxonomy): domain Eukaryota; kingdom Metazoa; phylum Chordata; class Amphibia; order Caudata; family Salamandridae; genus Pleurodeles; species Pleurodeles waltl. Next base: position 886,448,850 of record NC_090436.1, on the reverse strand, counting down.
AGCAAACAGTGTAAATGGACTCATCCGACAATGACAAGGCCATCCGAACCCATTCCGAGCCGGATGAACGGGTAGGGAGACCAACAAATAAAGGCACACACAGCAGGACCTCCCGCCCTATCCGTAACCATCAATAAATGAACAGAGCACACGGCCCCGGATACAGTCACAGGACCTGGGTAGAACAGGAATACATTTTGTCATTATCGCTCAGCAAGCCATCTTCACCGCCAGTGGCCTGTGGACTCCCCAACGGTGCCTTCTTAGGGATAGATTTAGCAACTTTCGCAGCCAGTTTCGGGTCAGAGAAGAAATGTAACTTGCCCCTATGTTGGACCCGCAGCTTAGCCGGGTAGTTGAGGGAGTATTTTGCATCAGTCTGGCTAAGTGTACGCTTAACCGGCAGAAAGGCCTTGCGAGCCCCCTGCACCCCAGGAGTATAGTCAGGGAAAATGTTCAGTTCCACGCCATTGTACATCACAGGCCTGCATTCCCTGACAAAGGATAGTGTCCCTGTCCCTATAATTCAGCAATCGCACAAAAATTGGGCGCGCAAGGGTTCCCGGAGGAGGCCGCGATCCCAGAGATCTGTGGGCCCCCTCTACCACCAGCACTTGAGAGAGCTTACCCGGGAAGAGTGCAGAGAGCATCATCTCAACATAGTCCTCCATGCGCCCCATAGGCGTTGACTCCGGGAGGCCCAGAATGCGAATGTTATTATGGCGGGACTAGGCCTCAAGATCCTAATTTTTTTCTGAATCACCTCCAGGACGCGTTCCATGTGTAGCAGCTGCTCACCATCACCACGCCGACCATCCTGCAAATCTGAGGTGCGGGACTCCAGCTATTCAAAACGTGAGTCATAACTGTTCACTCGTTCCTTTAAGCGATCCATCTGCTCCGTCAAATGATCAAGTTTAGGGTCAATACCGGCCAGGCTGTGCTTCAAGTCCAAAAACATAGCCTTCACGGAGGGCCACAAAAAAAATACCAATGTGCTCAACCAGGAGACCTCTCCCACAGGCCATCCACCTCAAAACAATGCGAGGGAAAGGAGAAGGAGCGACGGGCCCCAAAGCCAGGCCAGCAGCAGGCACCGCACAGCCAGGCACAGTCACAAAAGTTAATCCAGCCCCACCTTAAGAAGCAGCAATACTTAGGAGCACACTCAACATCGCTAGCAGCCTCACTGGGCAGCAGAGTTGGGGTCCCAAGGGGGCTGTAGAGGTCTTAGCCTGAAGGAAACAAGGGGGGTGCAAAAAAAAAAGGGAGCACACCCCATATGTCCCACAGGGGCCTCCCGGTGGGAAGGGGTCAATGGGCACCCCAGGGCACCGGCACACCGAAGAAAGATGAAGGGGGCCCCCAGCGGCAGTGATTCAGTGCCTCCGCGGGAACCCACGGCCCGGCCCAGCCACCAAATGGGCCCCACAGGGGCAGCCGCGGGGCACCGCAGTCCAAAAGACCAGAGGGCCACTATAGGTTCTAGGTACCCTGGCACCAAACAGATTCAGCCACAAAGACAGGAGTCTGCGGCCCGGACCAGCCGCCGAAAGGCCCCATGGGTGCCCGGCAATGCAGCGCTGCCCGCCGGGGCAACCAGGATCTTCTCTGCGCCTCAGCATCCTGAACACGTGGCGAGGCAGATGTGGCAGGGGGGAGCCGCACCCTGCGGCTCCAACTCCAGCGGCTCTCGACCACAGAGACGGCCGGAGCAGCAAAGGCCCGCTCGCCCCACGTGCCCGACCAGGCCTCAAAACAGGACCATCAAAAGCCACGCTATACCAGCGTGGGCGCGAAAGGGAAGCATCGGCCATTAGCCTCCCCAGGCCCCCTGATGCTGTCTCAGGTGTTGTAGGCAGGCCGGGAGGCTGCAAAAAAGGAGAAATGCCATGTTCTTGGTCCCCCGCCGACAGAGCCTCGCGGTGTGGTGGCCATCTTGCGTGATGGCCAAGCCACGCCCCACACACTAAAACATCTTATCCCATGGCAAGCAAGAGGAGATTTGATTATTTGGGGTTTTGGTTTTACATTTGGGCCATGAGAGCTTGTCTAACTGAGGGATCCATGCAAGTCACAACTCCCTGGACTTCAATGGGCATCTAGTTTTAAAAAATGTTTGGGTTTGGTAGGTTTCCCTAGATGGCTGATGAGCCCAGGACCAAAAATGCAGGTGCCCCGCCCCTGCAACAACAGGTCGTTTTGTATTTGATGATTTTGATGTGTCCACATAGTGTTTTAGGGAATTTCCTGTCACGGGCACTAGGCCTACCCACACAAGTAAGGTACCATTTTTATCGAGAGACCTGTGGGAACGCTGGTAGAAAGAAGTTTGTGCCAAATTTTGAGGTTTGCAAAGGATTCTTGGTAACATAATCTGGTGAAGCACCACAAGTCACCCCATCCTGGGTTCCACTAGGTGTCTAGTTTTAAAAAATGCACAGGTTTTCCTAGGTGTTGGCGGAGCTACAGACCAAAATCCACAGCTAGGCACTTAAAAAAAAAAACAGAAGTTGTCAATGTAAAAATGTGATGTGATCATGTTGCGTTTTGGGGCATTTCCTGTCACGTCCACTAGGCATACCCAAACAAGTGAGGTACCATTTTTATCGGGAGACTTGGGGGAATGCTGGGTGGAAGGAAATTTGTGGCTCCTCTCAGAATTCAGAACTTTCTATCACCGAAATGTGAGGAAAAAGTGTTTTTTTTGCCACATTTTGAGGTTTGCAAAACATTCTGGGTAACAGAACCTGGTGAGAGGCCCACAAGTCACCCCATCCTGGATTCCCCTAGGTGTCTAGTTTTTAAAAATGCACAGGTTTGGTAGGTTTCCGCAGGTGCCAGCTGATGTAGAGGCCAAAATCCACAGATAGGTACTTTCCAAAAAATACGTCAGATTTCAAAGTAAAAATGTGATGTGATTGAAGAACAAGTGTTATTGCCTCCTGTCTTTCTCTACATTTTTTCCTTCCAAATGTAATACGGTGTGTAAAAAAGAAGTCTATTTGAGAAATGCCTTGTAATTCACGTGCTAGTATGGGGACTCCGGAATTCAGAGATGTGCAAATAACCACTGCTTCTCAACACCTTATCTTGTGTCCATTTTGGAAATACAAAGGTTTCCTTGGTAACTATTTTTGACTCATTATATTTCACCAAATGAATTGCTGTATATCCGGTATACAATGAAAACCCATTGCAAGGTGCAGCTCATTTATTGGCTCTGGGTACCCACGGTTCTAGATGAACCTACAAGCCCTATATATTCCCACAACCAGAAGAGTCCAACAGACATAACGGTATATTGCTTTTGAAAACCTGACATAGCAGGAAAAAGTTACAGAGTAAAATGTGGAGAAAATGGCTGTATTTTTACCTCAATTTCAATATTTTTTAATTTCAGCTGTTATATTCTGTAGGAAATCCTTGTGGGATCCACACAAATGACCCCTTGCTAAATTCAGAATTTTGTCTAAGTTTCAGAAATGTTTAGCTGTCTGGGATCCAGCATTGGTTTCTCACCCATATCTGTCACTAACTGGAAGGAGGCTAAAAGCACACAAAAAAATTAAAATGGGGTATGTCCCAGTAAAATGCCAAATTGCGTTGAAAAATTTGGTTTTCTGATTCAAGTCTGCCTGTTCCTGAAAGCTGGGAAGATGGTGCTTTTAACTCCACAAACCATTTGTTGATGCCATTTTCAGAGAAAAAAAAACACAATCCTTCTTCTGCAGCCCTTTTTTCCCATTTTTAAAAACAAAACAAAATGTTTTCTGTATTTTGGATAATTTTTTGTTCTTCTCCAGGGGAACCCACAAACTCTGAGTACCTCTAGAATCCCTAGGATGTTGGCAAAAAGGATGCAAATTTGGCGTGGGTAGCTTATGTGGACAAAGAGTTATGAGGGCCTAAGCGCAAACTGTCCCAAATAGCCAAAAAAAGTCCTGGCACCTGAGGGGGAAAAGGCCTGGCAATGAAGGGCTTAGAGGGCTACTTAAGTGGGTGGCATTATCAGTGCTGCAGGCCTACTAGTAGCATTTACTTTACAGGCCCTGGGAACATATAATACCATTTATGTGGGGCGTATAAGTAACTTAAATGCACCAATTAGGTGTAGGCCAATTTTACCTTGTTTTATGGAAAGAGCACAAGCACTTTAGCATTAGTTAGCAGTGGTAAAATGCACAGAGTCCTAAAGCCAACACAAATTAATTCAGCAGAACAGGAAGGGTGAAGGAGAAAAGGTTTGGGAGGGACCTGCAGAGAGGGCAAGGTACAACACATTGACTATGGCAATGCCACATATTTGGGACTACCAAAGTACATGCTGCATGAGTTGTATCTAATTCAGGACACACCTGTTACAAATAGCCTCCCTAAATACGTAAGAGACTATGGGCCTGATTCTAACTTTGGAGGATGGTGTTAAACCGTCCCAAAAGTGGCGGATATACCACCTACCGTATTACGAGTCCATTATATCCTATGGAACTCGTAATACGGTAGGTGGTATATCCGCCACTTTTGGGACGGTTTAACACCGTCCTCCAGAGTTAGAATCAGGCCCTATGTGGTTGATTTGGTGGACAGGATATTCCATTCCAAACACAATGTAGCACCCTGTCAACCAAACTAACAAACCCACCAGTTCATTTAGATATGGGGGGGGCCATCAGCTTTTCTTCAACGCTACCCCACTTGGCTTCATCAATGGAAAGCTGCCTTCGAAGACTCAAATGAGCTGGGGCCGTTGGAGTAAAGACATCACACTGTTAGACAGACAGACACTGCAGAGTGATATTCCATATTCACCCAGCAATCAGGCAATTCCTTATGAAATCAGCCAAACGCGGCTCACCTGATTTCACGACTCACCACCTGCCACTGCTTTACTAATATCAAAACCTGGGGAATTGTACAAGCATCCTTGGAATGCAGGCTATATTTGTAGAACAAAATTACTTTCTGCACATTAACCACACAATTGATTCTGTGATTCACCTATGAAGCTCTGAATAGATTGTAGAGCTTGACTACACAAACATTGGCAATAGACTACTGAGGAACAAATAAAACATGATCAGCTCTCACCCTGACTTATGAATAACAGTTTTATTTAAATAATTTCTGAAAATACAAATATGTCTGTTACCTGCACACTGGTGTGGAGAATACTCTGCTTAACAGTAGTAGAGGTCTGTGTGGATCCTTAAATTGGACCCTGGCAGGTTGATGGGCATCCCTCTAAGCCTTTCACTTATTTGGCTAGTACTTAATACTCATGAAAAGGATATTATGGCCCTCATTCTGACCTTGGCGGGCGGCGGAGGCCGCCCGCCAAAGTCCCGCCGTCAGGTTACCGTTCCGCGGTCGAAAGACCGCGGCGGTAATTCTGACTTTCCCGCTGGGCTGGCGGGCGGTCTCCTTCAGACCGCCAGCCAGCCCAGCGGGAAAGAGGCTTCCACGATGAAGCCGGCTCGGAATCGAGCCGGCGGAGTGGAAGCTGTGCGACGGGTGCAGTTGCACCCGTCGCGTATTTCACTGTCTGCGCAGCAGACAGTGAAATACATGTAGGGGCCCTCTTACGGGGGCCCCTGCAATGCCCATGCCAGTGGCATGGGCACTGCAGGGGCCCCCAGGGGCCCCGCGACCCCCCCTACCGCCATCCGGATCTCGGCGGTCCGACCGCCGGGATCTGGATGGCGGTAGGGGGGGTCAGAATCCCCGCGGCGGTGCAGCAAGCTGCGCCGCCGCGGAGGATTCAATGGGGCCGCGGTACACTGGCGGGACCCCGCCAGTGGTGCCGGTCCGACCGCGGCTTTACCGCCGCGGTCGGAATCCCCATTGGAGCACCGCCGGCTTGTCGGCGGTGCTCCCGCGGTCCTCCGCCCTGGCGGTCAAAGACCGCCAGGGTCAGAATGAGGGCCTATGTGGGCTCATCCTATGAAAATTGGTTATTAGTTGAGGAGGATGTGAGTCCTACAAAAATAATAACTTCCAAACTTCTGTCTGGTCAGACACAAAGATTCAATAATTTAAACCTGAGCTCAACCCCTGGTGGCTATGGCACCGGACAGTCAGACAAAATGTAGAAAAATGTGTAAAGTAATTAGCATAACTAATATAATCAAAAAGTCTAAAAGAAAATCAAATAAAACCACACAAACAATTTCTAAATGTTGAGAAAATGTATTAAGAAAATTGCTAAAATGGAATGAGGGGCATTTGGAGAGATGAATTTTTGAAGTTTAAAGGTAAAAAGCACCAAGAAAAAGTAAAGCATCAATCAGGAATCGCTGTTTGCAGTTGACCGGGACAAGGGTGCAATTTGACAACCACAATTGAGCTGAAGTTGGATACACCAAGAGTACTGTTCTAGTCAAGTAATTCCAATTACCTTCTGGAAGCCAGAATCCTGCCGCAAATCAAGGTTGAAGGCTGTGTCTGATGAAGTCCTCTAAAAATCGATCTTAGCCACTGCACGAGGTACTGCTGAAACCGTTGTTTTTTGTGATAAAATTGAAATGTCATACCTAACTACGTCCTCTCATTGGATGGGAACCTCCCAGGCAGGATTGCTACACTGGGGCTTAGTTTTTATTTTCAACCTCAAATACCTCTAGGCAAACAAACCAGGTAGTTTTCACAGAAGCAGGATACCTCAGCTGCAAAGCTCTGCAGAAGTCTTTTTTCAGATGTGAAAACTTCAAAAGGGACCAGCCTGATTGTCTTTCCTGCCAAGACAGTGCTTTTAGCGGATAGTCTTGGGTGTTGGTCCTCATCCTCTGGAGGTCTGAAATATTGTAAGTCAAAACTTTTTCCAACTTTCTGTAGCAGTTCCCTTTAGTCAATTCCAAGGCTCCTAGGATCTCAGAGACAGGACATAGGGGCCAAGACACACTCAGCGGGAGTCACTGATAGGGTCCAGTCAGAGCCCAGTTGTAACTGGTCAGCAGGTCACTCTAGGAAAAGACATGTTGCGTTTTTTTTTTGTGTCTCTGTAGCCACAACGAAGGTCAGCCAAATTGATCTTGTAGTCTACTTTCCAAGGAGGAGCAGGTCCATCCCTTCAGGTCCCCACACAGGTCACAACAGTAGGTCAAGCCCTCTTCTTTTAGTCCACAGGTCCAGGTGTATTCTCAGCAGCTGGGGGTGAAATGCAACATCTCCACAATTCACTAGCCAGTCGGTGGTGGAACTCAGACCCACACCCACCCCACTACCCACATCAAGAACCTCAGGATTATCATTGATAGTCAAATCAACATGACCACCGAAATCAAGGATGTCACAGCTTCCTGCTTCTTCACCCTAAAAAAGATGAGAAAAATATTAAAATGGCTCCCAACCAGCAACCACAAACTGGACTATGGCAACACCCTTTACGCCAGGATCAGCAAACAACTTATCAGATGACTTCCAACCATTCAGAACTCAGCAACCAGAATCACTCCCAACCTACCATGCCACACACATCACACTACACCTCAGGGACTTCCACTGACTTCCAATACATAAACAAGCACAATTCAAATTTCTCGTCCACCTTCAAAGCACCACACAATACGGGCTGAGTCTATGTCAACAGCTGTATCTCATTTCACAAACCATCAAGACAACTCAGCCATACTGCTACTCGCACACATTTAATACATTCACAAAACCAGAATGGTGGTTGGCCCTTCTCCACATTGCTTTGAAGGCCTGGCATTACCACATCAGAGGTGCTGTTCATTTATTGAGTCACACAAGAAGCTAAAGCCATGGGACTTTGAGTAGACCACTCGACAGCTTTAGACCCGGCAAACCTAGCTCCTGCGACAGTGCCAGGATGAGTGCAAATACCTATAAATAACATAAATAACATAGCATAGCAACATAACTCCTGGACTTTATCTAACCAATGGGCAATAAATTCCCAAAGTCAAACCTTCCCTCTTTTGCAGCACATCCAGTTTACCTTACTACGAACTATCCTACAGTGGACCATTCTCAGGGAAAGTTAAGATGGCACAACTTCTCTGTCCCTAGAGGTAATGTGCAGTCCAGTTCTCCTCATTCACACCAAACTAGTTCTGGGAAAGCTTCCTCTCCCCCTGAAATGGAGCCAAGTTGGCTGCAGTTGGCTCTAAGCTCTAAAGGCCCCTCATTCCCATGTTTCAGTTTACTCTTAACTATGAATGGATAAGTTTCCCTTCCAAGTTAATGAAGTTCCCGAGCCCTCTTCAACTCTCTTGTATGAAAATGGATAAGTCACATATCTCACACCTACTCTTTCCCCCCGAATGATGCAAGCCATTGTCTCTGCTCTTTGAGCAATTTCACATCTCATCAAGGGAAAAGAATTGACATTCAGGGTAACTGCAGGAAGGCTAATGCAATTAGCCTGCTGCAGCTACAGGAAAGCCAAGTCTAACTTTCCAAAATCACAATTAAATTGGATTATTAATGAATGTTAAAAAGAGTAGCCAAATGAACCCATACCATTTTCCAAACAATGTTACCAAAAATAGTATCAGATTTATAGTTTAGTTTTCATCATACAAACAGCTACTGCACTTTTCAGTGAAAAGAGCTTTCAGTCATTAAAGAAACATGCCAAACTTAAATTCTTACTTGTGCCATTTTAAATACTTGGCACTCTACCTCATGGGCTACAAGGCCTACTGTAGGGTAAATTATTTAATATTTTGAACTTGGTGTTCCTTCCTGTGGCATGTTCATCTGTGGATTTAAAAAACTGCTGCGATCAGTCTACACAGGTAGGCCTGAACCCAGGTTTTCCTTGTCAGCCTAGTTTATGGCACAATATGTGTTTGAGTTCACAGGTGATAACCTTCCATGCCATGTGTGTTTTTCCTGCACCTCATACCATGGCCTTATTCGAAAGCTAAACATGCCAATTGGGGATTAGCTAGTTTTACTATGTTTTAGGTGTCAGAATACATGCACTGTGGATTGGTCATCAATGCTCCTCTGTGCAGAGTTCAAACCCAGCAAAACCGGATGGTGACCACATAAAAGAGGGATTTTCTCACACATCAACATGCAGAGGCAAAGCTTCTTGTGCATCTTGGCCACTGTTGGCATGTATTTAAAAAACAAACACCTGTAGGTTTTAAAAAAAAATGACAACCAGGTCTGATGGAATGAAACAACATGGCACCTGCTCAGTTTTTCCCTTTACCTACAATGGAGCAGTCAGTGCACAACATACACTGTAGGATTAGAAATCCCCACCAGGCAGACAGAAATCTCTAAATTGTTCAGGCAAGAGTCCCTGCACTGTGGTCAGAATAGTTTCAGGAACAGATACCTTCCTGCCCAAAAACTACTCTTTGAGGATTTTCCTCTTTCTATGAATGCTACAAAATGCAGCACATATACAAAGAGAAAAAAATACAAGGAAAAATAGAGATATTTCTCCTCCTTATGCCAGCCTCAGATAGGTGCACCATTTTGGTGCAAACCCATGTTTTAAAGTCTTTGCAAATATGCATTGCATCACACTGTATTGGTCGATTCCCAAGAACACCTATGTACCAACCCCCTAGTGCCTATCTGATGCAAGGTAACATAGACAGTGCTATGAGCTGGAGCATAACAAGCAAAATCCTTTATTACATTAAACCCTAGGGGGCATATTTACAATAAAGTGGTGCATCAGCTATGATGCGCCACTTTTCCTGCACCCCTTGCCTCCTCCTAACAACCCCATGGTAGCTCCATATTTATAATACGGCACACCATGGCACACGTAAAACAACAGCATCAAAATGATTGATGCTATTGTGGCGCATTGTCAGACTAGTGCCAAAAATGATGGCGCTAGTCGAGGAATGTGTGGGGAGGCCCATTGGAAACAATGGGAGCATCACTTTAATTCCTGCCTTGGGCAAGCGTTAAAAGTGACAGGAAAAATGGCTCAGTGAAATCTCATAGATTTCACTGCACCATTTTTCTGGGCCTCCTAACGGGGGAATGCCTCCCTTGCATTCATTATGCCTGGCGCTGGCCTAATGTGGCGCAAGGGGTTACAAAGTGGCACAATGCTCGTATTGTGCCACTTTGTTACTCTGGTGTGGTGAAAAGGCCTCCTTGATGCCACCTTAATGTAAAAATAATGATGCTAGGATGACACAAGGCAGCGCTAGGAGCTTTTAAATATGCCCCAAGGTCTTAGAGAGTTGCAGCAACAATTGGCTGCTTAATTCCAAAGGACAATGTGCCCTAATCTGACTATCTTAAAATCAGGGGAGGCTTGAAGATGAACCTTTTAGATAATAAGAGACTTAGGGCCAGATGTATCGTTTTATGAAATTGCGATTACCTAATTGCGATTCAATGTAAATCGCAATTAAGTAATCGCTAATCTAATTTATGAAACTCCTGGAGTTTCATTTTGCATTTCCTAATGGATCACAAAGCGGCCTACCACATTAATAGTCATGAGGTTGGTCGCAATTTGCGACACATTAGGAAACGCTAAAAGCACAAGGATGGTGGCCTGCTGGGCTCAGCAGACCACCATGTCTGTGATTGCTTTTAAATACAGCAATCTAAAGGAAAACGGGATGCGTTTACAAAAGTAAAATGAAAACTTTTCTTTTCATTTTTAGGAGCAGGTAGTGTTCAGTGGGATCACTGCCTACTCTTAAAAAAGGTTTTTGCATGCATTCACAAAGAGGAAGGTGTGCCAAAGAGTAAATGTGGTACCACCTACATGAAGTAGGTGGTAAAATGCGAATGTTTTGCAACTGCATGTCGGTCACAAAACATTCCTGCATACTGCTGCAATTCGGTATTAGGGAGGTTTGCCCTTGACACGCCCCTTCCTAATACCGAGTCGGTATGTAGTCGCAACCCAAATTTACGATTCGGTAACAAGTTGCTGAATCGCAAATTGGTATTCGTACATACCAAAATGCATTTTTGTGATCGCAAATGGCTCGATTGGGCCATTTGCGACTGCAAAAATGCATGATACATCTGGCCCCAAAACAATATGTGTTCTCTAACAGCGAATGTAAAGAATTCAAAATTGGGTTGATATGATATTTTACCCTGTCTAGCAACTGCTTCTGGCAGATTAATAAGCTAAAAAGATTCTAACTTCTGCTTCTGAGTATCATATGTCTGTAGCCAATGTTGATACTATCATGACTGGACTATGGAAATTCAGGCCCTCATTGCGAGTGTGGCGACCTTAAGACTGCCACACTTGCGGTGGCGGTCTTACCACTGTGGTACCAGCGGTAAAAAAAGCTGCATTACAAATTCGGCAGTTTGGCCGAAGCCAAACACCCACAACACCGCCAGTCCCGCCGGTGCGGTCGGACCGGCATGGCTGGGGGGAAGTTCCTCGGGCCGACTCCATGCCTGAGACCGCCAGCCGTATTACGAGGCAGCAAACCACCAGGCTTTTCACGGCGGTTGCCACGCACACACATTCCCCTACATCCACACACTTGCAGACACACATCCACACACTTGCAGACACACACCCGCACCCAACCACGGTCATACATCCAAACACCCCTGCCCAACTGCACGCAGACATACAAACACCCCCACCCAACCACAAGCATACATCCAAACACCACTACCCAACTGAACACAAACAGACACGCACCCACCTCCGCATTCATACAGACACACACCCCCACCCTCCACATACATTCACAAACACACACACCCGTTGCATTCATGCACATACACCCCCCCACCCTCCACATACATTCACACACATGCCCCTCCGCGTTCATGCATATACACACCCACCCTCCACATACATTCACACCCCCATCACCACGCACGCATACAGTCACACACACACAAGCACACCCATTCCGACACACACACATGCTCACATACACGCACATACCACACGCATGCACCTACCACTCACACACCCTCTTCTGGTTGGTCCACCTGCCTGTCAGGGCCGCACAGCAGCCCACATCGAGGTGGCCATCTGGGAGTGTGTTGATGTTGATGGTTCCACCATCAATGCCGCATTGCTGTGCAAAGACTGCCATGCCATATTACTGCTCGGAGTATTGCGAGCGAGCCTCTCACCCGCCGTCTGTGAGGCCGACGGTGTCGGATTTCCACCTGTTTATGGGCAGAAATCCGTAGGTAACACATAATACGGTGGTCTTCAGCGCCCACTTCAATGGCGATCTTCGCAAAAGACATCCAAAGTCGAAATGAGGCCCTCAGTGTACTTCGCTCTCCCAAATAAAATAATAGGGCTGCAGATCTTCAGAATGCCTCAGCGAGACTCATTATCTGTGAGTTATTAAGGTATTGTAAAATTCCAAAGTTTAATTCTGTTCTGTTTATGGGCAGAAATCCGTAGGTAACACATAATACGGTGGTCTTCAGCGCCCACTTCAATGGCGATCTTCGCAAAAGACATCCAAAGTCGAAATGAGGCCCTCAGTGTACTTCGCTCTCCCAAATAAAATAATAAGGCTGCAGATCTTCAGAATGCCTCAGCGAGACTCATTATCTGAGAGTTATTAAGGTATTGTAAAATTCCAAAGTTTAATTCTGTACATTGGCTGCATGTTAAAGAACACATATTGATAAGTCTCTTCTTATCCTCTAACCAGCAATCCATCAAGTTACAGTGTTGACATCAGTGCTGTTGAAAAGTACCCTCTTTTTGGCATTTTACCCCCAATTTCTGACTGATGTCAGTGTGTTTGACTGTGTTCACTGGGATCCTGCTAACCAGGACCCCAGTGATTATGCTCTCTGTCCTCTAAATGTTGTCACTGTATACAGGTAACCCAGTATTTCACCCATAATTGGAATAGTAGTCACCCCTTGTAAGTCCCTAGTATATGGTACCTAGCTACCCAGGGCATTGGGGTTCCAGGGAATCCATATGGGCTGAGCATTTCTTTTGCCACCCATAGGGAGCCCATGCAAAGGCTTCTACAGGACTGCAGACTGTGTGAAATGGTGCATGCACCCTTTCACTGCCATTTACATTGCACCAGGTCATTTATAAGTCACCTAAATGTCAGGCCTTCCAACCCTGAAGGCTAGGTGCAGAGTACCTGTGTGTGAGGGCACCCCGCACTAGCAGTTGTGCCCCACATCATCTAGGACCATTTTCCCAGACTTCGTGAGTGCGGGGACGCCATCTTACACGTGCACCGGACATTGGTCACTACCCATGTACAGCTTCACAATAGTAACTCCGAATATGGCCATGTTTGCTATCAAACATGTTGGAATCATACCCCAAGGCTATTGTAAGCATTGGTTGTATGATTCCATGCACTCTGGGGCCTCCTTAGAGGACCCCCAGTACTGCCATTACAGCCTTCTGAGGTTTTCCAGGCACCCCCAGCTGCTGCCACCTCACAGACAGATTTCTGCTCCCCTGTTGCTCAGGCAACTCGAGCCTAGGAATTCAGAACAAAGAATTTCCTTTGGGAGAGGGGTGTTACACCCTCTCCCTTTGGAAATAGGTGTTACAGGCATGGGAGGGGTAGCCTCCCAGAGCCTCTGGAAATGCTTTGAAGGGCACAGATGGTGCCCTCCTTGCATAATCCAGTCTACACCGGTTCAGGGACCCCCAGTCCCTGCTCTGGCATGAGACTGGACAAAGGAAAGGGGAGTGACTACTCCCCTGGCCATCACCACCCCAGGGGTGGTGATCAGAGCTCCTCCAGAGTGTCCCTGGGTTTTGCCACCTTGGATTCCAAGTTGGCAGGGCACTCTGGGAGCATCTTAGTGGCCAGTGCCAGCAGGTGATGTCAGAGCCCTCCCCCGATAGATGCTTACCTGGGTAGATGACCAATCCCTCTTTCAGGGCTATTTAGGGTCTCTCTCTTGGGTGGTTCTTTAGATTCAGATTGCAAGACTCTAGCAGGAATCCTCTGCATCCTTTACTTCACCTTCTTACCGAACAAACTGCATCTGGACCCTCCAGGAACTCTACAAACTGCAACAAAGAAGCAAAGATGACTTCTGCAACATTGCATCTTCAGCTCTTGCTAGCAACTGCAACTGTTTCCAGGTTGTACATACCCCGAGGACTGCCTGTCTTCAGCCTGCACCAGAAGAACGAAGGAATCTCCTTTGAAGTGAAGGAGTCACTTACTTGCTTTAGCAGGCACTCCTCTCCAGCGACAACCAGTGGCTTGGGTCCCCTCTCCTGAAGAAGTGCGTGGATTCAGCAACACGGGTGGTAGACTGAAGTGGTCCTGACGGTTCAGACGTTCAACTGTCCAACTTTGGTGGAGGTAAGAGCTTGCCTCCCCACTCAAGACAGTACCCCCAAGCACCGCTTTTTTTGCAGTTGCCAAGGTTCGTTGGCATTCTTCCACAAAGTTCTTCATGCACCGTGCAGCTCTGGCCCTCAGCACTCTATACTGTGACGCACAGCTTCCTGAGTGGTTCTCCAGCGGGGTGAGATCCCTTTGTGTAGTGCTGCATGGGCCTTCTTTTGCACCTTCTTTTCATCCATGCTGCGGGGCTCCTGTGCATGCTGCCTGGTCTTCTGAGGGCTCTCTGAGTTGCTGTGAGCCCCATCTACCTCCCTCTCCTGGTAGAGGCCACCAGGTCCCTCCTGGTCCCGGTCAGCACCATTTTTGCTAACCGCATGCTTTGCATGTGTCAAGGCTTGGTGGCAGAATCCAGTGATGCAAACCAGACTGCGTTCATCCATCTAGCGTGAGACATTTTCTGCACCAACTAGGAACCCTCATCTGTATTCTTGGGTGCAATACTGACTGTTGTTCCCGACCGGGGGTTCCTCTTTTCCACGTTCATCCGGGTTAGCAAGGGCTCCTGTTCTCCCTGGACTCTTCAGTGCTTCTTGGACTTGGTCTCCTTCTTCCACAGGTCTTCAGGTCCAGGAATCCATCATTGGTGTCTTGCAGTCTCTACTGGTCATTGCATAATCTTCTTTCTCGTGTTCTTGTTGGTTCTAGGAAAGTTACTGTGATTTACTGCTGCTTTCCTGGTCTCTGGGGTGGGTTCTATTACGTACCTTTGGTGTTTTCTAATACTCCTAGTGCCCCTCTACACACTACACTTGCCTGGGTGGGAAACAGACTTTCGCATTCCACTTTCTTAGTATATGTTTGTGTTCCACTAGGCCCATTTCTAACTATTGTGATTTTCACTGTTTGCACTGTTTTCTAACTGTTTTTACAGATATTTCTGCATACTAGTGTATATAATTTGTGTATTACTTACCTCCTAAGGGAGTATAGTCTCTATGGTATTTTTGGCATTTGTGTCACCAAAATAAAGTACCTTTATTTTTGTAACACTGAGTATTTTCTTTCATGTGTGTGAGTACTGTGTGACTACAGTGGTATTGCATGAGCTTTGCATGTCTCCTAGTTAGGCCTTGGCTGCTCAACCGCACTATCCCTAGAGAGCCTGGCTTCTAGACACTGACTACATTACACTTATAAGGGATAACTGGACCTGGTATAAGGTGTAAGTAGCTTAGGTACCCACTACAGACCAAGCCAGCCTCCTACAAGTGCCACAATATGCTCGGTGGGGCAAAATCAAGTGTATTTCACAGATATGTGTGCTGTACAGTACTACTTGTACCATATCCTCTGTCCTCATGTTTCAAGATGAAACCTTCAAAACATACCCTAGATTTTCAGTGGACTGGGGAAGCCCAACATCTTCCATGCACAGCTTTTATCCTTTCTGACAGAACGTTGCTTTACTTTGTGAACTCACAAGAGAAAGTTCAGGCTATTGATGCGGGCATTTGCTGGATGATCAATCTACTGAATGATTTACAAACTTCAGCAAAGCTGGTAAACTTCGACCAGGAGCTCATATGATTTCACAGACCAGAAATTCTCAGTTTCACATAGCACTGTTCAATATAAAGACAAGCCTAGCGTAACACCAACAAAGGATGGCGGTGGCTCATTGAAAGAGAAGGCCAAAGGCTATAACTTCCACACTTCATCTGAAATTGCTGTGAAAAATCTCGAGCTGACGAAGTATGAAAAGCTTTGACAGAGATACAGACTGTACGACTTCTGTTTCAGAATTTTTATCTACAGCAATTTACAGTGTGAACAGGGCGCACATGGTGCACTATTTTAGGAGAGGAAGCCTGCCAGCTGCTTGATGAGATTCTAGCAGTTCATGATGAAGCAGAGTATTGGTAAAAGGCAATCGCCACCTTCCTTACGATTTAAATGATATTCATTTCTAGCATGTAGATCACAGTTCTTTTAAAAAATAATATTTGTATTACTTTTTATTACTTTTACACCCAGCAGGTTTTGGCACACAAAGATTCATGACTACATCTAGGGCCCTATTTTCAAAAGTGTCCCAAAGAAGCAAAGGAAGTGTGTGCAACCTTTTTATGCCCATGGGCACTTAGGGATTACTGAAGGGGCCACAAACGCTTGTGCAGCCCCTACTAGGATACTGCTCATGCTGGCACTACAATATCTCAAAGGAGCTTTCTCTCATTTGGAAGTGCACTGCAGGAAGAATCTGACCCCATGGCCCCATGCAAGTGACGAAACACTTTGCTTCTGCGCCCGCAACTTATTATAGACATAGGTACAGAGGCAAGTTTGCTGTCAGGGGTCCACTGCCTGGATGCGGCAGACAGATGGTGCACAGTCAGTGTGCTCCCAGAGGGCACCTCTTGGAAGGGGAAAGAGGGCCTTATGGACACCCCAATTAGTCACTTTACCTCCTGTTAAAATCATACCAAGTTGCTTCCTGCAACATCAAAGGCAGGACGGCGGCTACAAACAACCAGTCCACCTTTGCTAATGTGCTATACCAAGGGCAACCACGAATCCGTGGTGTGCTGGGCACTCTGCATACATTGTGAAAAGGCATACTGACCTGGCCTGCATCTGGCGCCCTATTAATAATGCAGGTACTGGAGTTTTAATAACACACAGTTTTCAGCTCGGTCCAGAGAAATCATCAGTACTCTTCACATATGCAAGGAGGATACTGCATAGACCATGTTTTTTTTTTCAAAAAGCTTTTAAATATTGAGTACAAATACATAAGCACCCACTACCCTCCCCGAGTCTCTATACCCATTACACTCAGCATACATTTCCTATAGTTTTGATAATTCTGCTGTCATACCCCGACTCACAGACACTTTGCCACAGACTGATGGCCCACAATGAGAAATAAAAAACTGTGTAAGTAAGGGACTTCCACACCATTTCAAGGACTCCAACACACAAAGTGATGAAATGAAAAAAGGTTCAGGAAAAAAGTATTCGGGGTCACTCCTGCTCCCACATATTCAATCCTCTTACAATTGTACAAGAAAAAATTGAAAGTCCATTTTTCCCAAGCCATGAATGCATACAGCCTCAAATTAGGCCATGACCTGAGTCTTCATTGCATTCTACTTCCTTTCCTCCTCTATCAAAAAAGACAATTAGCTTAAATACCAAAACATTTAAAGTGATTCTAGATACATCTCCAATAAGTCTCAAACACTAGCTCATCTTACAAAACATACTTTCAAAATAAAAACTCCTCTTGCCTGATTTCCTTAAAGCAAATCTGGCAGATGGATGCTGCACATAAAGGATTTGCTTCCAGGCCGGAGGACAGCCAAATGAACAATGACCGGTCACCAATGCTTTATTTGAGTAAGGAGGTGCAGGTGGGGCCCACCAGCACTTATTCGTAGGGTCCTATACTTATTTTTCCTTATTAGACATTATTCAGAGCTAGAGAGAGAAAAAGACAAAAGGAGGAAAGAAGGAAAACAGTGATAAAGGGAGAAAGCAGGAATGAAAATGAGCCTTAGAGAGTGTGATCAAGAGTGAGTGAGTGCCTGATGGTGGGTTAAAGAGGCATGAGGTGGAATCAAGACTATGCAGCCTTAGTATTCATCCTCTAATGATTAATAGCGCTGGCCGCAGTCTTCTAAACAAAACTTTTAGCACCTGTACTTGTTATGTTACAAATTAGTTAGTGCCATTCACTAACATAAGTAAGGGCACAGGAAGTGGCAGCTCATTTACTTACCCTAGAGAGTTTTCTCCTCTATTTGAACCCGAGTGGACATTTTTTTCCAGTGTCCACTGAATTATTGTAGTATTTGTGTGCTTCATTGTAAAGCATAGGTTTTGTACTAGAAAGGACTCCTTCCAGTGAAAAACTAATGATTCAGACAACACAGACACCCTTTCACTATGGTGCAAGGGTGTCTGTGTTGGTGCATGGCTATGGCTCAAGGGTGTCTGTGTTGGTGCATGGCTGCCTAAAGTGCACCAGTGCAGGGAGAGAGCAGAACAGCACCACGTATTAGTAGTTATAGCTCTTTTCCGCCTTCTAATTTTCACAAAAGGCAGTGCAGAAACTTTGTTTGCTGCACTGGTTGGCGTTGACATCTTGATATATCTGGACCATACTATAATCCAAATATGCATGCGCAAATGCAACAATGCCAAAGTTTCCTACTTACAGACGTGCATCAACAATACGGCTACATATCCATCATCCCAAAAGCGCCATTTCTTTCATAGAGGAAAAGCACAAGATAAGGCACTCCTACTTGCCAGCATTTTAAAATCCTTGTAAACAAGGCACGACCATTTATGTAATCTGCATGCTTTCCAAAAACGTTCCTTGGACACAGACAAATCCCCCCTCTATGGCTCATTCATCAATACGATATGTTACAATAAGTTATGTTGTGTTATGAGATTCTTGTTAGGTGCATGTGCATCACAAGGTTTCATAGCAATCAAAATGCACCACACCAGAGACTATGGCCTCATTGCACCACGTACATACAACCTCTGGTAGCCAAAGAGAATTAAAAAACATATTGCACATCAATCAAATGATTAACATGCATGGCAGATGGCACTGACAGGCCCAGATTCATGACTGGGAATAGCTCGTGGCAGAGAAATGAAAGTGATGTCACTTTCACATACGAAGAGATAGCAATCCGTTTAAATTGTGCAGTGTCAATCTGAGCGTATAGTCTATGCTAATGTGGAAACATTAGATGGATCAACAAGACACCAGGTTTTGATAAGCAAGCTGGCCCTTTGAGTATATAACAGAAGAAACAACATTACACTGCCCAGCAGGTAACTTCAGTCAATTGTCAAACAATCTGTAGGCCCAGCAGGAAGACATCACAATAAAAAATGAACTCCTCCTGCGAGATATCTGTTATTGAAGCAGTGACATTCTGGCAATAAGCAGAACAGCTCACAAATGTCATTGCTGTCAAGAGAGGAACTGTTTCAACCTGCTCACCTCTCAAACCAGTTGCAGCCTCTAACCGTAAGCAGAGTGAAGGCAGTGGGTGGCCAAGTGAAGGATTCTCCACTACATGGAAAAATAAGGACGAGCTGGGGGAGGCGTGTGAGAAGCAAACACTGAAAGCAAGGAAAGAGCAGGACAATGGCAAGGAAAACCCAACACATTGGATCAGAGCAACAAAATACATGTACTCCCATGGAGTGCAGAGCAGAAAAGAATAGTCCTATTCCTGCATGTAAGAAACATCAGCATGGGAAGGATACAAGCCAACCAATCAGAACACTGTGAGACTCAAGTGCTCAGGAGCGAGGCAAACACAAGACAACACAATTGAGATAGAGAGTAAGGCAATCCAGTCATGAACAGGCGGCTGACCGGAGGCCCACTCTGTGTACATTTCAAACCATAAATTTGTCCAAAGTTGTCAGTGGCTAAGTACTGAAAAAAGTGATTGGAGATTAGCGAGGGCCTTTTTATATGTTTGCCAGTGTGGTAAGCATGGGTTGAACATTGTAAATGTTTAACTATGACTTTTCAAAGGCATTCTAGAGTATAGACAATGTCCAAGGGATAAGAGGAAGAGGTAGTGGAAGAAAATGACAAGGTAGAGCTTATTATAGAGAAAACATTCACCAACCACGGGAGTAGATGAACGAAGAAATGAAGAATGGTGACGTGAAAGCAGATGAAGATTTTCACTCTGTCCAAATGGAAGATGATTAGAATAAAAAGAGCAGCAGTGTTCGGCGGAAGAAGCCATGAGCCGAGAGGCAGAAAAAATGAATAGAATACAAGTAAGCGTCACCTCTTTTTTATCTTCATTTTAAACTATATAACATTTACAATCCATGAACAATTTAGCACTGCTTGATCAGGTAACCAGAGAGAGAAAGCTTAAACGAAAAAGGGACCTTTTTTCTCATTATGGGAATTGCACGATATGCTGGTATTGTGCCTGCAATAACAAAAGGAGGTTCAACCTTACACTGCTGTTTCTCCCCACCAACTGTTCATATGGCAAAAGGAGGTCACCACACATCACAGGCAAAGTGGCAGATTGCATTTTGAATCTCGGGTGATAACAACAGATTGTACTTGTGGCACATGGATCGTTTCATAAATCAACTTGTTGAAGTGGGAACAATCAAGTATTCAGTGATTAATTGAATTTAAGGTGATTCATGGACTTGCAGTTGTATAGCCATTTCCGAAGCCACCGACAAAACTTTACTTCCTTCTCCAAACCTGCAGAACATTAGAATATTCACGAATGCTCATTTGAGGACAGAATATACTAATGGTATATAATTATTTTGTCATAAGAATGATCAGTATTGTCAAAAGAACGGTAATGATGTAATTATGGTGTTTTCTACATAATTATGATATAGAGCACTTGCCACATTATCTGCTGCTTAATTTAAAATAGATTTCCACAAAAAATATTTCTTGCTCAAAAGGATCAAAAGTTACTAAATATTTGCTGTGTGAGGTGGCCACTGTGGCAGATCTCTTGTTAGGGTTCATCTTTCTGTTATTGATTGCTTTATGTTATCCTGGCACTAATGAGGTGAAAGAAGGAAAAAAGGGGGTGAGGGGGCAAATCGTATGAGAGATTTATCTGGTCCTGTGCATCATACGCCAGCCAAACACAAAACTAAAAAGAATGCTCAGTTCCATGGGAAGTGCGGATCCTCACTACCAATTAGGGGAGAAATCAGCCAGTCCCTACAAGCAAGATGCACTCAGAACAAGAGCACTCACTCACCTTTTGGTGACATGCTTCATCATCGGGCTATGGTCCTCGTCAGGCCGGCACTGCAATGCCTGACGGACCCCTCAAGAAGGCTCTTTGCCGGAGATCTTTTAGAAATTATTGCTGATGGTAAGTGCAAGAATGTGGGATTGGTGAAAAAACTGTTAAAATTGATTAGGGGAATCCAGAGGACCCATCTTTATTATGAAGATAGAGCCCCTGTCAAAAACAAAAAAGGGTGGTAGACTAAGTACAATGACCCAATCCCCTCCAAGTATGACTAGTTATGTGTCATGTACCCCTACTCTAGGGACTGATTCAAGAGGTCAGGTGTTGGTAATCCCTGCAATGCCTATCGAATACTGGTCAATATGTTTCTTGCTCTAGTAGTCATAAGGATCTATTCACAATTTGTCAGGACCTATGAATGAACAACCTAATCCTCACTATCATGTAGACACATAACATATAATTAATTGTGGTAATCTAAGCAGGAACCTGGAAGTGGAGGAAGAAGAATTTGTTCCTCCTACAGTACATCGACAACAAGTAATACAGTTCATCAGGTGTCAATAGGTGTCAAGCATCACAGTGGAACCATCACAAACAAATTCAGGGCTCAAAGGAACATGAGATGTGCTACCAACCACATGTCATGAAACAGATGTCCTACAGTAGGCAGGAGGACTCTTACCCTCCTCGAATCAGAAGGATGGTTACAATGGGGATAACACTGGGCTGGCGTTGTTCAACAAATATAGTTATCAACACACGTGGTTAAAGGGAAGAGAGAACAGAAACATTGATACTATGCACCAAAACGGTGTGGGCCTCCTACAACAAATAGGAACAAACAAACGGTAGTCACTGTGGAAGCTGAGAATAAAAAAGGCTTGAGTGTCTGTACAGCCTTAATTAACGTAATGTTCAGTGTCCCCGAAATGGGTAGCCTAATTCTAGGTATAAGAGTCGTGAAAGGTCATCTTGTGTGTGTAGACCAGTGGCCTATGTGGATAATGCTGACTACTGGTAGTGTTCTAAACTGACAATAAATCATAAAGTTGTGGCACGTAATGAGTAATATGTAGGTTTTTATATATAGTGTCTGTTCCCGCACAACCCAGGAATAGTGTCTCAAGCTGGTAGGGCTAGTGCAAGGGGGTTGCGTAATATGGGCATGCACCAGGTATGACAGCTCCCACCAAGGGATCCAACTCGGTGTCAAAGCAGTTAGTTCCAATCAAATTCACACTTATTTCCCCATACGCAATGTGTTAATGTGTTTAATGTCAAGGGTGAACCCTGCATCCAGTAAGCCAGTTCAGGTCACTCTCACTAAAGAGGTGAATCCTTTGCTCACACAGGGGCATATTTATGCTAATGTGGCCCAATGAGGCCAAAATCTCTGTGCCAAATTTACAAAGTGGCGCAATGGATGCATTGTGCCACTTTGTAACCCTTTGAACCAGATTATGCCTGTGCCAGGCATGATGTATGCAAGGGGGCATTCCCCCGTCAGGGGGGCCACAAAAATGTCACAAAGAAATCTAAAAGATTTCTTTGCGTCATTTTCTAGGTATTTTTAAAGCCTGCTCAGAGCAGCATGCCATTGTTTTCAATGGGCCCCTATTTAGTGTTGAAGGTTAGCACCATAATTATGGCGCTAATCCTTAACAGTACAGCAATAGAGTCCGAATTTCTGATGCTATTGCCCCTACCCCATCATGAGCCATATTTTAAATATAGCGCACACATGGTGGCGGTAGGGGATGCAAGGGACCACAAGAAAAGTGGCACTACATGTAAGTATTTTGTGTATGGAAAAGTCAAAATACCATAATAAAAGTGTGATGCATTACGCTGCAGTCTGCTAATCCTTGCTGCACAGTTTAGTTAACCTTGTTGCATAATTTGGTCCTCCATTTTCACATAATATCTCATACCCTGATTTTGTTTGATGATTTATGTGTAATGATAATGATTTAAGCATGCCCTGATTAATAACTAATAACATATGGTATTTGGACAACATTTCTTTTTTTGTTTAAGTATTTTTATTTGCATGTTCTGAATCAAAACGATATAATAAACAAACAATATGGAGTATCCAGTACCATGACAACAGAGTAAACGTTATAGAGAACATTAAGCACAAAATGTCGAATACAGTTTGTCAAAACTGACAATATTTAAATGGGAGAAGATCATCCGACACATTCCTCTATTCAACATCCCCAACACAGAGACCCCTCCACCCAGAAACAGGCAACTCCAGGGCATTTTACCAGAGGCATCAAGCTAACTCGATAAATCAGGTGCAGCCTCCACTTCTCTAGGTCCAGGACTGCCAATTTTGAAAGGCTCTGCTCCCAAGGGAAAATAGCACATCCAGGGGCCCCATATTTTACGAAATTTGCAGGGGCAGCCTCTCTTCTTATATGTAACTTGTTCAGCCGCAATGTACAAGTCCATGCCCTTCTTCCATTTACTCTGAGTGGGGAGCTCCTCTGCTCCCCCATTGGTTGGCCACATCCCACTTTGCCACAATCAAACCTAAGTTGCAGAACAGGAGTTGAGCTTTCAGGACATCTATATCTGTTAGTATTCCCAGGAGAACCTATTTGGAGCCAAGTGGAATCACTATCTCCAAGATGGCTTGAATATTCTGGACTATATTAGTTCAGTAATCCTGCAGTAAGGGGCAACTGAAAAGTGTGTGAAAGAAGTCACCTCCATCGCCCATACATCTTAAATGCTCCAGGGATATTATCCTTCCCATTTTATGGAACACAATCCATAAGCACTTTAAGAGGTAAATGGTAAATCCTTTACAAAAGCTATTTGTGTAGTTAAACCTTCATGAAAAAATGTCATTGTTTGTGCAGCAGACAAAAATAAGGACAATGACCAAACCCTGGGTGAAGTAAAAGGTGCACACTTGTTGTGGAGACAGCACAAATATTCAGCTTTCAAAGGAATTTGGCTGGACATCTCCCAAAACCTTTGGCCTAATTGAGAGCTTGGTAGCCAGGATACTCCAAAAAACCTTTGTATTTTAGGTGGATTATAGTAAATAGCACCGCCAATATGGCTGTCTGCCAGTTTCTAAATAAAGCCCTTGGTCCTTTTCTTGCTACTTTTTTTCCATTCCTAATTGTTTTTTTTCCATCATTCCTAGTTGGTTTTACCTATATTTAAAGCAAACATTCTGACATTGGCAGATATTGCCAGAGATGTGCAATATCAAATAATAAAGGTTTTTATATAGGTTGGAACGAGTCAAAAGAGCAACAAATGTTGTACTTTTGCACAAAATAGAGGACTAACAATTGGCCCTGTTATTCAGTGCATCCTTTTTAAGTAACTATTTTTGGGATGGTTCAACAGATTGCACATACTAGGTGAAACTAGAAGCTTTGGAAGTTCATTGACCTTGAAAACAGGAATAATCAAGTGTATGAGAGGCTGAGGGTCTTGTTGCCTCCCTGTTGAATGATTGTATTACTGAATATCAACACCAACAATATTGTGACATACTAATATTGAGTACAGAATTTGGAGCGATAAAATATCAAAAGGAAGTACAGTTTACTTTTCCTAACTCCACATCTATATACAGTGGAGTTTTGCATATCGCATAGGTACATATACATGGAGTTAGGTATAGAAAATCTAGACTTACTTAATTGTCAATGTTTTATTTATAATATTCTGTCCACGATATTCTTTCCCATTAATATTGTTGACTTGATATTCACAGGGTACTGCCCATGAACTGATCCAAGTCATCCTCACTGACCCCTATGTATATCTGGCAATTCTTAAAATTCTGTCTGTCACCTCCGTGCTGTTAAAGAGAGATGTGCTTGGTTATGTTAGGTCACCTGGGTGAAGAAAGAAATAGCATAAGAAATGTTCTAAATCTATCAGGAACTCTAAATTCATCATCAGTGATGCAAATAATGTCCAGTGCCACAGTAATGTGGACATATTTGATTACACCAAACTGTGGGTGATGCCATGTATCGCAAGATCTGTTTTATTTGGGTTACCAGATCAATTTCATTTCAGCCAGTGGTGTATTGAGTATCCAAGATATTAGGTTTGATACTGAACTGCCCTTGCACTTACCCAATTATAGTTACATTTGTATATTATATGCTTTGGGGTATAATACAAAGCAGGCAGACAGGCTGGTCCAAGAGCAAATGAAATAAAAACAATAATAAACAAAATATTCAAATTTGAGCCTCATTTAATGCTTGGCTAACAGGTTAATCCGTAACAAATATGATGGATATCTCGTCCACCTCATTACAACTATGGAACTTGTAACAATGTGGATAGGATAGCCATCATGTTTGTGACAGAGAACCCATTTGCCAATCTCTAAAGCATGTCCTTTGTATGTAATTGAGCTTGACTGCTAAAAATTAAATGGGATGGAAACTGTCCAGGTTTTATCTAGTGGAAAAGAGTTAGGGGCATATTTATACTCCGTTTGCGCCGAAATTGCGTCGTTTTTTTTAACGCAATTTCGACGCAAAACTAACTCCATATTTATACTTTGGCGTTAGACGCGTCTAGCGCCAAAGTCCATGGAGTTAGCGTCATTTTTTAGCGTGGACACCTACTTTGCGTTAATTATATGCAAGGTAGGCGTTCCCGTCTAAAAAATCGACTCCGAGGCATGTGCGTGGGATTTATACTCCCGGGCAAAAATCACGCCCGGGAGTGGGCGGGTCAAAAAAAATGACGTACGGCCGCTTTTGCGCCGTTTTTTAGCACCTGCAAAAGGCAGGCGTTAAGGGACCTGTGGGCTCTGAAGGAGCCCACAGGTGCCCCCCCATGCCCCCAGGGACACCCCCTGTCACCCATGCCCACCCGAGGAGGACACCCATGGCTGGAGGGACCCATCCCAGGGACATTAAGGTAAGTTCAGGTAAGTGTTTTTTTTTTTTTTTTGTGGCATAGGGGGGCCTGATTTGTGCCCCCCTACATGCCACTATGCCCAATGACCATGCCCAGGGGACAGAAGTCCCCTGGGCATGGCCATTGGGCAAGGGGGCATGACTCCTGTCTTTGCTAAGACAGGAGTCATTTCTATGGGGGTTGGGAGTGAAAAAAAATGGCGCAAATCGGGTTGAGGTGAAAAAATTGCCTCAACCTGACTTGCCCCATTTCTTGACGCCCAAGCTCCATATCCCCCTACGCCGGCGCTGCCTGGTGTACGTCGTTTTTTTTAACGCACACCAGACGGCGCCGGCGGCTAACGCCGGCTAACGTCATTCAATAAATACGGCGCCCGTATGGCGCTTCAGAATGGCGTTAGCCGGTGCTAATTTGTTTGACACAAAACTGCATTGGCGCAGTTTTGCGTCAAAAAGTATAAATATGGGCCTAAATATGGAAGGGTCCTTTGCTAAAAACAAAAAGTATCAGCATCTGCTCTGCAAGCTTTGGTGGTCTCCAGTGGTGAATACTGCTACTAGATGTGGTAAGGTCGGCCCATCAGTGCCACAGTCCAGTTTTGTCATGATCAATGTGTTTCCTAGGGCTTTGCAGTGCTTTCGGGAATCTCAGAATGGCTATTTTGAGGTGAAGAAGGTTTGTATCTTATTGGGATGGATGGAGAGTTTGTTTGAGTAACCAGGCACGGGAGTCTAGTTGGACAGTGTGGTGTAGAGTTGTGGGACCTCATAACTATTGGACGGAACAGAGCGACACCGGACACCACTGGTTATGTGTGGGAGTGAACCACAAGCTGTCCCTCTCTCCTTTATTTATCCTTTCAACTGGACCCAGTCATTCATCTGAGTGTGGCATGAGTGACCCTTCTCTTTTATCAATTTGGTTCCAGGAGTGAGAGTCCCAGAGGAAGTCATTCCACTTGTGTTGCTACCATAGCTTTCTGTCTTCATTCATCTTCCCTAGAGACTACTGTTATCTCCTAGATCCATGTCTTTTGGGCATGCTGCCTGTGTGATTAGCTAAATGAAGCCTTTGTTGTCATTGCTTGAGGAAGACATCACCTGTCTGAGCGCTTGGGGGTGTCTTGATAAATAGTTTGTGGTTGACCCCTGGTTGGTAGAGTACTGTGAAGTATATTGCTGACACTGAACCACCCAACATTCAATCCTTGGGGGAAGTGTTAAAATGTGCTGGCAAAAAAAGTGGACAAGTGCTCATGGTCAATTGTGACACTAAACTCCCCTTCAGAGAGATACAGATGAAAATGCTCAGATCCAAATTTATTGGTCAGAACTTTTCATTCAGTCTGGGAAACCAGGACTCAGTATCTGTCAGTGATCTGCTTGTGAATGCAGTTGGCTTCCAGGCCCTGTATTTGTGTTCTTGGATGAATGGGATGCCATGGACTAAGGGGCTCACATCTATCATACGCTGTGTCTCTTAGCAGATTAAAGCATGCCATTATACTGTCATAGGGGAATGTTCTCTTGATACTGTCAAATGATTTGTCTGATTGGGTGCTCCATTCCCAAGTCAGGTTAGCCTTTTTCAGTGCTCTTAGGGGCTCCAAAAATGTGACTAAGTCAGTCAAAAACCTTTCAAAGTAATATGGCCAGGAAGCTTCTCACTTCTGTGGCACTCTGTGTGGCTGGAGAGGTTTGTATCACTTCTGAATTGTGAGGGTCTACCTTCAGGCTTTCATTTCAGAAGACATGTCAAAATAATTGTATTTTGTTCTCAAAGAAGAAGCGCTTGTCTTTGTGTATGGGCAGACCCTGTTCCATCAGTCTTGTATGTGTTTCTCAGAGGCAGTGGTACTGTTCTTCCAGTACCATAGCATATATGAGGATATCATTGCTAATGTTGAGAATGTCCTCCAAGCCTCACAATGGATGGTGTTTAGGAATACCTCAGCCTGTGAGGATATTCTGGAGTTGAGACTCATTTATCTCCTTAACACCAGGTGTGTTAAAAAAGTAATGATGTACCTGCTGACCGGGTCTAGCAGTAGCTGGTGGTATCCAGCAGTGAGGTCTAGCTTTGAAAACCACTGCACCTCCTTGAGGTCAGTAGGGATGTCAACCGTTGTGGTTGTCATGTGCTTCTCACACTGGATGACCTTGTTGCGTAGGTGCCAATGCATAGCAAGATGGTCCCTGGCTGCTTTGGCTTCATGGTGATGACCATAGGGGACACCAATGGCATGGGGCCAAACACATTTTCAATAATGTCCATTTTCTGTAGCAGCTTCAGTTCTTTTTCTACCAGGTATTCTTTTATGTGGGTTGTTAGTGTTATGGTGCTGATGATGCATAGTTTGATGGAAGTGCCTTTGAGATACCACAGACTTTTGAAGAGGCATGGGAAGTACTTGATAATGATGTCTACTTGGCATTCATGTAGCTGTCAAATGAAGAATGGAAGCCCTAGATCTTCTGCTGTGAGACAGCCCAACAACATTCCTTCTCCATCAGTGGTGATGTGGAATGGGCCTGTGTTTTTATGTCTCCATCACAGACCACTACTTCAATGTTTCCTGACAGCATCAGGGTCTCTGCCCCCAATGGCATAGATTTAAGTAAGTGTCAGGGACGAGGCTTCAGGGCTTGGTACTGACTTATATCTATAATATTGACTGACACGCCTGTATCTACGAGCGCCTTTACCGCTGTGCTGTTGATTGTCATCTGTTCTTGTCTTGTCTGAGGTAGGATACCAAGAAGAACTCTTCATTATTGTTTTTGTAGTTCCTCTGTCTGTCGGGGTCGTTACACTGGTGGTGGTTGGTTGATAGTCCTCTTCCATTGTGAGTGGACTCTGTGCCAGGCTGAGGTATGACTGTCCTGGGTGGTTTCTTGCTCTTTCTCTGCATCCCCTGGTGATGTGGTTCACTTTGCCACATTTGGAGAATGTCTTGCCTTTGGTAGGACACTTGGCTGGCGCATGAGCTTCTAACTTGCAGTATCTGCATTGGGTCATCGTGTAGAGTTGCACCATGGCGACTTGTTGGGGCAGTGCTCTTCCCATTATCACTTCTCCTACCTCCTTCTTGATGCATGCTAGGCTGGTGTGGCTTGAGTATGCTAGTACCCTTGTTGGGGCCACTTTCATTTCATCTACCTGCCATCTTTATGTTTCCATCATCGGTATAGGTTCTCGACGTTTCTCTCACATGGGCACAGACTATGGCCCTCATTTTAACCTCGGCGGGCTTTTTTCAAGACCGCCGAGGTTCCTCCGGGCTGAAGATCGCCAGTGGTAGCCGTCTACCGACAACCATATCATGACTGCTGGCAGCCCTCTGCCGTTTTTCAGACGGAGAGCCGCCAGCAGCCATTCTGGCGGTCGGCGGTGAAGTGGAGGCTGCTCCACCGTCACCACCACATCATCAGAACACCACCCACGAATAACGTCACAGTATTCAGCATGGCGGTGTTCTGGTGACGGGGTGGTGGCGGCGGAGCAGCCCCCATGGATCCTGTTCCCTCTTGGAGGATCACCGGAACAGGTAAGGTGATCGTCTGTTAGGGGAGGGGGTACAGAGGTGTTGTGTGGTGTGTGCGTGCATGGGGGTGTGCGTGTGAGTATGTAGAGGGGGTGTGTGAGTGTGTGTATGCATGCGGGGGGTATGATGTGTGTATGGGAAATGTGACATGTATGTATGTGTGCATGTGTGCATGTATGTGTGCGTGTATGTGTGTGAGTGGTGTGAGCGTGCGTGTAGGGTGGTGTGGGGTGTGTGTGTGGGGGTTTCTGTGGGTGTGGGGGGGCAGGAGGGGGAGCCCTACCACCTTTGGAGAGTGGTAGGGGGGTCGTGGGTGTTGGGGGAGGACTCAGGGGAGGTGGGAGGGGAGGGGGAGACCCCAATCAGTGCCAGGGAACGAATTCCCTGGCACTGATAGTGCCTACCGTCATGGATCTTGTGGCGGTACAAAACCCCACGAAATCCATGGCGGTATGCGGGGTCCTGATACCGCCGGCGGTCTAGTGACGGCTGCCAGGCTGGAGACCGAAGTCTCCAGCCCAGCAGTCTTTACCACCCTGGCGGTCTGTGTGTAAAAGTGGTGGTTTTGCACGGCGGTAACCGCCATGCTCAAAATCCAATTTTTTTTCTGCTGGCCTGTTGGCGGTAGTACCGCCGTTTCTGCACCGACCACCAGGGTTGTAATGAGGGCCTATGTCTATTATTACTTCTTTCTTCTTTTGGGCGTGCCACAGTTTGAAATGCTCATAGGGTTCAACTGCAAATCCAAATGAACGAATAGGACAGCTATTTTGGCTTTGTAGTTATGGTCAGCCTTTTCAAACAACCTGTATACTTCTTTGCTATAAAATGCAGCAAGAGTAACCTCTTTCCCATTGCATCCCTCTCTCTTGTGACTCAAAAGAAGTTGTTAAAGTTGCCGACCTATATTTTTCATTATGGGGCTGCTGCAGCTTGATTCATTACTTAACTGAATGAGGGCAGTTCATCTTCAAAATGTGTGGCAATCCCTTCAGGCCGAAGAACCATGGGTGCCAGTGTTAGTGGCTGTCTATGTGAAGCCTGCAGGTCATTAGCGGACCGGTTATATCTGCTGTTGTTTGCTCCCAGTGCATGAGAGGCACAGTGTCAGCAATGCAGCGTGTGGGAACGCCCTAGTTGTTGCGTCAGGCAGTTTGTGTTCTTTTTGTTTTACTTAGAATATGACAATATGCTCTTTTCAATGCTAAAAATGTTTGTGCTTTTAACCATTGTTTTTTTAGACTGGTGAGCACCTGAAAGCTCACCCAACAACAACGCTTTGCAAAATCCATGACAAAACAATACAAGCAGTGACAAGGCCAAAAGGATGGTCACCAACACAGAACCATTGTCTTTGCCGATGCTTGTTAAAACATGCATTGCGATTTTCAGGTCTGCGCACGTTTTGCAATATCCTCAGCCTAATTTTGCAATTAATTTTAAACGCTATTTCTCATCCAACAGGAATGACAACAAAGCACTGTGAAAAAATTTGAAAGCCAAACATTTCAAATTACATTTTGGGCTGCACTGTTTTCAGTTGAAACATTTGTTGCGTAATTGCAAGTCTCCGTATATTTGTTTTCAAAGTTAAGCATTAAGAGTGCTCAGTTTTAGGACTGCCTGTCATCTTCATCCTGAAAAAAAGGAAATTTTTTAGTAAAGCAGTTTTTTTTCAGGGAGGAGCCTGTCATGTTCCTGTACTGGCTTCTTCACCCTGTTCATTCCCTGTGCTCAAGCCATGATTATCGTTTCCAGGATGAACAGCAACCCAATCCTACATTCTCATTCAGTTTGGCGCTATTTTGAACATACTGCTATCTTTGTTACGTTTGCCACAGGAAAAGAAAATCTAATTCATG
Source organism: Pleurodeles waltl (assembly GCF_031143425.1). Lineage (NCBI taxonomy): Eukaryota > Metazoa > Chordata > Amphibia > Caudata > Salamandridae > Pleurodeles > Pleurodeles waltl. The sequence goes on along the minus strand of NC_090436.1, from coordinate 886,417,472 downwards.
TTTTTATTCGCGCTATGTCTTTTTTAAGAGACCAAGGGCCAGATGTATTATTTATCCAAATAGCGATTACCTAATTGTGATTATCTGCAAATTACGTAATCGCAATCTGAATGTATGAAACCAATTTGCGACCCATTGTGAATGGCTATAATTACAGGGATGGTGGCCTGCTGGGCCCAGCAGACCACCAAGTCTGTGATTGCTATTAAATAAAGCCATCTTTTCTGTTTAAAAAATAAAAAATGAAATGTTTTCATTTTATTTTTTAAGAGTAGGCGGCGGTCTGCGGGACCACTGGCGCCTCTTAAATTTTTTTTTTGCACAAATTCACAAAAGGGAAGGGGACCCTTGGGGACCTCTTTCCATTTGCGAATGGGTTACCACCTACTTTGAGTAGGTGGTAAAATGCAAATGTTTTTGCGACTGCAATTCAGTCACAAAACATTCCTACATACCGCTGCAATTCGGTATTAGGAAGGCACGCCGTTGACACACCCCTTCCTAATACCGAATCAGTATGTAGTCTCAATACCAATCTGTGATTTGACAACAAGCTACAGAATCGCAAATTGGAATTCACGCATACCAAAATGCATTTTTGCAATCACAAACGGCCCGGTTAGGCCGTTTGCGATTGAAAAAATGCATGATACATTTGGCCCTAAATGGCTGTGTCTTTCCAGAGAGGTGAGCGAAAGCCCCAATATTATTCTTTCAAAGCAATTTGGGAGCGCATGAAAACCAGACTTTGGATAGTACTTAGAGTTTGGCAGCAAGGCGGAAGGCACCTTCCATGCGTTTCAAGTAAGTGCATGATAGCCAATGGTATTTTTAATACTTCCGTCTGCCAAACACTAAATAAGGGCCTTGGAAGGTTTCTGTGAAAGTGTTCAATGGTGAAGCACTTATCATCAATCCTAGTCATTTTAATCCTTTAGCAAGGATTGTAAAATCACCAGAGATATGCAAAATTAATTATTTTTAATGATTAAAAGTTTTTATAAGGGGTTGAACTAGTCAAAAGAGCGACGATTGCTGTACCGTTGCATAAATTAGAGGAATAACACTTGGGTCCGTCATCTAGTGTAATCTTTTAAGGCACCATTTTCAGGATGTCCAAAGATTACACATACAGGGTGAGACTAGAAGCTTTAGAAGTGCATTGACCTGGCAAGCAAGGCTAATAAAGACTACGACAAGCCAAAGGTCCTGTGATCTCCCCTCAAACACGTCCAAGGCATACTCAACGAGTACTATGTGAAGAGGAAGACATATCTGGCAATTCTAAATAAATCAATTCGCCACCTCTGTGCTGTCTAGGAGGGTTGTCAATTATGTTATCTGACATTTGTTAAGTGTGCAACTGCCACCAGTGAGCCAGTTTAACATTTTGGAAAAATTACAGAAGGATCTGCATGCTTGATTGTGTGGAGTTGTAGTATGACCTATGTGGAAAGGTCATGACACATGGCAGTGCACCGCAAACGTGGCACTGTCCATACATATGCAGATGTTTAAAGGGTATTTAAGAGAAACGATCATGCTTTATGCACCTTTGGTTTTTTCAATGTTGCTGAGCTCTATTGTGAAAGATGTACTGCATTATTTTGTATTGATGTTTATTGATTAGTTAGGGTCTGAACATTTAAAGAAACAGGGTTTTACAGCATTCCAAAAAGCAAAATAGTTTTCTGGTTGCATTTTCTCTGTGGGAAGGGACTTTCACAGATTGCTGGTGGGACTAAGAAAGAGCCCCCACTGAGTTGGATTTTAATGAATCTGTCTGTGGCAGAGTTGTGTTGAATAAGAAGCTTTGTTTATGGTGGAAGGTCTTGAATGTTTGTAAAAGAAGTTTGTCCTATTCTTTACAGTAATCCATGTGCTATGCTTAGTGCTTTAAATGAGATCTAGGGAGAAAAAGAGAGAAAATGAAATGTTGCAAGGGCATATGTGGTGCGGACCCAGGGATTCAAGTGTATGAGTAGCCTGTGTATAGATTGCTGCAACCAATGCAATTTACATAAGAGAGAATTCTGGGCTCCTATTAATGTTTTACCCCTTCGGAGCAGAGGACTGCTCCATGCCGTCCTAAGCACCAGTCCTCGAGTGCTTAGAACAGCTCCAGGTCATCCTTATACCAAGGCACGAAATTCCTCTGTTTCAACACCAGATGGATTTCGTTTTTTTTTTATTTCAGCCTTGGGAGCTGGGAAAGAGCTTCCCACAGCAATGGGCTAGTGCTTCCCCCTCCCTGGGTTCAAAAGTCCGGAGTCAGCGGAAACCACAAAATTCCTCCCAGCCAGTATTCCCCTACCCATGCTGATAAAAACACAACCCCACTTGTGTGACTTGGCCTAGTGCCCTTGACAAGCATAAATTAATAAGTCTTTCCACAAGACACCCTTTGACTTTGGTTTGATGGTTGCCTGTTACGTGCACTAGGCCCAGCCACATACATGAGGTAGCATTTTTATCGGGAGTGGGAGAATGCTGGATGGTATGTATTTTGTGGATGCCTATTGATGCCTACTGATTCTGTAAGTTTAGGACCAAAAAAATGCAAGGAACGTGTGCAATTGTAGGCAATGTTTGAGGTTTGCAGGGCATTGCGGGTAAGAAAACTTTGTGGGGTCCACGCAGGGCATACCACCCTGGACTTCCCTGGATGTCTACCTTTCAGAAGTGTCTAGCTTTAGCAGGTGTCCCTGAGTGGCCCTCCATCCTTGGCCAAAAAACAACACTATCCCTATTGTCAAATCAGATCATTTTTGGGGCTGGAAATGCTGATTTCTCCACATTGTATTTTGGGGCCATCCCTGTTGCAGACACTAGGCCCACCCACATAAGTGAGATGCCATTTGTATCAGAAGACTTAGGGGAATGCTAAGCAATGGTAACCTAGAAATCTGCTTGAGCAGTCTTCCAGCCCAGTATGTATTTTATTTTGTATTGAAAATAAATCCTGTAAACAGGCTGCTAATTGGGCTAGACTTGCAGACCCTTTCCAGTTCACCCTGGTAACCGAATATTTATTAATGTCTTATGGTCTGTATGCAAGGTCATAGAAACCCCCCATAAATACATCCTGAAATATTCTGCTGCCCATACTGCAGTTAATGCTTACCTCTCTATAACTGAATAATTTCTCTCAGTATCAGTCAAAGAGCTATTGTTCTTTCCTCATCTTTGTGAAATTGTGACAATACAGCACCCAAACCACAGCACTTGCATCCACGGTCAATATTGACTTCAGCCCAGTATCAAATGGGGTTACTCTTTGGCTGAACATATATCACCTTTTATGTTATCAAAAGACCTTTGCTGATCTTCTGCCCATACAAATGTGCAGCCCTTTTTTAACAATTTGTTATATGCTAAAAAAATTCTGCAAAATTCCTTACAAAGTTTGCATAGTATTCGATGAGTCCAAGAAAAGACCTCAACTGGTCTTTTTCTATTGGGACAGGTGCCTTCCTCATTACTTCCAATAAGTCTCTTTTTGGTTTGACTCCTGCAAAAGACAATGCATATGCCAAATATTCAACCTCTTCCACCCGGAATCTATACTCTCTTTTTTACGTGTTAGACCTGCTTTTGCAATTCTGTCTAACACTCGCTTGAGTACCATATTGTGACTTTTGATTGTTTTCCCAAAAGCCAATATATTGTCTTGGAAGTAGACAACACCTTCTATTCCCTTCAAGATTCGTCCCATCACCCTTTGTCATCCTGTTAAATTGGAGTATACCTTCTGTTGTGATAAACACAGTGAGATGTTTGGAGTCATGATGGAGTTTAACCTGATGATATGTGTTTCTTAGATCCAACTTGGAGAAAAACTTTGCCCCTTTTAATAACAACACCAGTTCATTAATTTTGGGAAGGGGACAGTTATCCACCACAATATTTTGATTCACTGTGCGCAAATCCACACAGAACCTAAAACCACCAGCAGATTTACTTGTGATTATAACTGTGATATCCAACTAGATGTTTCAATTGGTTGAATATTTCCCTGCTCTACCATCTCCTCTAGCATCTGTTTCACTTCCTGTCTAGCAATGATAGGCACTTTACTCACTTTATGTTGAACTGGTATAGCATTTGGTTTGATCATTATCTTTTGAACATAGTTCTTTAATTTACCAATTTCATTAGAAAATACTTTGCTGGCACCCTTCACAATCTCCTCCACTGTTACTTCATCTATCACTATAATTTGAATTGGTGCTCTAGGATTCTCAAATGGAGATCATACTGGTGTTCCCATCCTAATATCGGTAGGCCACTTTCAGCCATATGTACTTTCCCTTTCACACGTCTTTCCTGAAATTCAGTGTTGGCTATCATGTACCCTACAATATCCATTTTCTCTCCCTGGTATCCTCCAGGATCCTTAGGCAATAGATGCACCTTTGGCCAGTGTTGTGTAAACATTGTTTTTGGAATTATAGTATATAGAGATTCAGAGTCTACCATCAATTGAAATTCTTTCCCCTTAATAGTGAAAGTAGCCTTAGGCCTACACTTCCTTCCATTCTCCATCTGGTTTTCAGATATATTCAGAACTCTGGTTCCCTCTACATCAACATCTTCATTGCTCTCTTGTATTGCCGCTATTTTATATTTACTACTCATCTTACACATGCAGGCAAAGTATCCCTTCCTGACACACAGTCTACATTCCTGTCCAATAGCAAAACAGTTTTTAAAGTCATTAAAGTGTAAATTGCTCCCACAGCTAGTGCACATTCTTCCTAGTTGTTTCTGCTCCTCCACCTGCTCAAAAGTAGTCACGCTATTGTTAACATTTTTCCTTCTCAAATCCACCTCTCTTGGTCAGTTTGGAGTACTCTTTGGCAGTCTTAAGTACTGCTATTTCTTCCTGTTGAACATATGATACACCTGCACCACTGTCTTTTATTCCATCTCCTTCATGCATTGATCTGATTGTTCAACTACCTTTGCTGTTTCAATGGTGTCTTGAAATGATGGATTTTTTTCTGCCCACAACCTCTCTGGTATCTTTTTATTCTTGCAGTGTACAATCAATTGATCTCATATCATTTTGTCCCTCATATCTACAAACTGACATTTTACTGACAAATCCCGAATCCTGCTACAAATTGATCTACTGTTTCATCACACTTCTGTGGTTGGGTATAACATCTTTGTCTGCACATAACTATATTTGTTTCTTTAGCAAATCTCTTCTCCAATCTAGCCTTGGCTTCTAGGTATACATTGCCAATAGGTTGTCTATCATTACCCGCAGCCACTGGTAAGTACTTAAAAATGTGCTGCCCTTCTTAAGCAAGTACGCTTAACAATAATGCTTTCTTCCTTGACGCTCTTAACTCTCTCCCATCTAGTGCTTATATATAATTTTCAAATATTTTTACCACTCTTCCCACTCAGTCGGTGGAGTACCATATTCTTCGAAGAATAAAGAGGGAGGTATAATTGCAGCTTCCATTGCAAAATATCACTTTCACTTATTTATTAGGTATACTCAATATTAATACCAGTCTGGAAATTGCTTATCGTTATTTGTAAACCTAAATATGCAGTAAAGATACCCAATTATAGTCCATAGGTGTCCATGGTGTGCCTATCACCATTGTAGATTAACAAAGAAGACAGCCACTACCAGGTACAGGAACAAAGTCACAAGGTGTGACTATCACCCTGTGAATGAGTATTGAGTATAGGTATAATCCAGGTACAGGTACAGAATTTCTTGGTGTGCCTATGACTGTATTTGCTAACTTTGTATATGCTGATAGAACTTACTCTGATATAAATTGCTCCAGGTGTAGTTGTGCCCGTCACCATAATAAGCACTCCTTGAACATCGTGTGGCAATTGCCATGTTCCAAACGGGTTTACCTCAATATCGTGCTATATAATAAAATACCTTGTTACCCTTTTAATTGTACATAGAATTGCCCAACTGTTCAAGATGGCCGCCACATGCTTTTCTATGGTAAATTTAGCTTGCTCGTCGAATGTATCCAGCATGGTTTTATTCCTGTTTCTGCATGCAGTGGACATACAGCAGATAACGTCGAGTGAGAGAGCAATGTGTTGCTCGAGGCAGATCACTGTAGATCTCTGCGCTGCACAAGGTTCCTTGAGGCAGCATGTGGAGTAGTTTGAGGCAGATCCCAAGGCAGATCACGGCTCCTTGGGGGAGCGAGTGGGGTAGCCACTCCTCTCTTAGTCCTCACGCTGTGAGTATACAAACATGCTGGCTACCGCTGACATGAGCCCCAAAACTATTAAAGCATGTATAGTTAATTTAGCGATGTGCCACATAACTCACCCTCTGACCCTAATGTTCCTGCTTTCCTTTGAGTTAACCTATACATCTTACTTTTCCAGTGAATCCTACACCAACTTTTTCTTCTCTATTTCGCAGTCATCTTGGGGTGTTCCAGTGGCTGGAGTTCATCGCCAAATCTTATAATTCCACTCCACACATCAAGATAAGTTTGGGAAGAGATCCTTTTTTTAGACACAGATAACTGCAGTTGGTGTTCTCTCTCCAGCCAGCATCAACTGCCTGAGAGAGAACCCAGCACAGTCATAATACACAAGGACATTAGAGTCAAACCCCACTTACATTCTAAGCTTTAAAGGTACAAATATATCTGCTAGAGAGCAAAAGTAATATGTATATACAACATTTCCCTATGTGCTATGGCCCAAAATCAACAGCTACCGACTTTACAAAAAAAGAGTCAGTTTTGAGTTATAAAATGTGAAGTACCCATGTTGAGTTTTGGGCAGTTTCCTGTCACTGGGACTAGGCCTATCCACACAATTGAAGTACCATTTTTATCAGAAGACTGAAGTGAATTCTGGGTGGAAGGACGTTTGTGGCTCCCTGCTGATTCCAAAACTTTCCATCACAGAAATACCAGAAAATGTGCTTTTTTCAGTCAAGGTTTGAGGTTTGCAAAGGGATTCTGGGTAAAACAACCTGGTGAGAGCCACGCAAGTCACCCAGTCCTGTATTCCCCTAGGTGTCTAGTTTTTAAAAATGTACATGTTTGCTAGGTTTCCCTAGGGGCCCAAAATCCACAGCTACCCACTTTGCAAAAAACAGGTCAGTTTTGGATGGAAAAATGTAATGGATCCATGTTGAATTTTGGGCCATTTCATTTTGCAGGCACTAGGCCTGCCCACACAAGTGAGGTACCACTTTAATCAGAATGCATGTGGGAGCATTGAATAGTAGGATATTTATTATTATCAATTGGATTTCGCTGCATTAGTGCTTTCCGAATATAAACCAGTGAGTAAGAAAGAAGACATTATGAAAAACATCCCTAAATCATATGTTCGTAGGGGTACCCACAAATTCAGAGATGTACAAATAACCACTGCTGCTATACTCCATATCTTGTGCCCATTTCAGAAGTACATAGGTTACCACGATATCCATTTTTCACTCTACATATTTCACCATATGAATTGGTCTATACTCAGTATGCAATCAAAAACCATTGAACTGTATAGCTCAGTTGTTGGCTCTGGGTACCTCGGGGTCTTGGAGAACATACGATCCTTATATGTCCCCACAACTAAAAGGGACTAGGGAACGTAATGGCACATTTATCTTGTAAATCTCCCATCATTACAAAAAGATTCGGATGAAAACGTTGTCACAAATGGCTAATTTTTCTTACTAATTTTCAATATTTATTTATTTCAACAGTTAAGTTTCTTTGGGGAAACCTTGCGGGATCTACACATATGTCCCTTACTGAATTTAGAATTTTGTCTTCATTTCAGAAATATATGAGTTTCCTTGCTCACCCATGGGTTTCACACTGGTTTGCACCTCAAATTTGAAGCAGGTTGAAAGTACAAAAATAGGAAAAATGGGCTACCTCTTTGAAAATGTCAAAGTTGTAGTAAAAAAAATAGGCTTTTTTATTCATTTCTGCATGTTCCTGAATGCTGGGAAGATGGTGACATCAAATCTTTTGTTGATGTCATTTATATAAAAAAAACAGACACTTTTATCCAGAACACTTTTATCCTTTTTTTCCCCAAAAACTCAAAATGTAGCTATATTTTGGCCATTTATTCGGTCCTTCCAGGAAATTCCTCAAACCCTGGCTACCTTTAGAATCCCCAGGATAATGGCAAAAAGGATGCATATTTGACATGGATAGCCTACTTGGAGAAAACGTTATGGAGGCCTAAATGTGAACTACCCCAAAAAAATTAAAAAGGGGCTTAGCACAGGGGAAAAGGGCCAAGGAGTGAAAGGGTTAATGTTTATATTTATTTTGAGTAAAACCCACCAAAAATACATGCAATACATAGGATATGTAAAATATATAAAATACATATAGTAGTAAAAAGCAGATTATAAAATGGACATAAATTCCAACTGTGTTCATAAGGGATTATAACAATAATGCATCGTTGAAAAATGTCTCTATAACACTCCGCAGGTCCAAATCTTATAGGCCAGGTTGTGTGTATAATCCTTGATATCCCAAAAACAATCATTGGCATCTGATTTGCAAAGTCTCAGGCAAATAAATGCCCATGTTTTGTCAGATTGGGACAATCCATTTCTTCCTTGGAAGTTGATGTCTGTTGCAGAAAAACAACAGATGACCTTCTGTTACAGGCTTTCAACTACAGACTGGATATAAGTTGGACATAAGCTTAGAGTTTTACCACTTATTACCAGAATTATCAAGCAGTAGAGCCCCCAATCTCAGGGCCTGATTTAGATTTCGGCAGACAGTTACTCCATCACAACTGTGACAGATATCCATTCTGCCGAAATCCAAATCCTATTATTTCCTTTGGGATTTATATTTCAGCAGACGGGATATCCATGTGATGGAGTAACCCATCCACTGAAATCTAAATCAGGCCCTGAATCTGAGGCTTTCATGGGGACAATATTGTGCATAAACAACTCAAATTCTAGAGCACACTTAAAATGTAAGTAAGATTCACTCAGTCCCTGTGGGTGTCTTGGTAGGCCACTGTTTCAGCTTTTTTGACTTTGTTTAGATATAGAATTTTGGTTGTCCCAAAATTGATTGGGACCCAGTGAACTGAGTCATGGCCTTTCAAATCTAAGTCATGAGATATCATAACCACTACTCATGTCTTTAACCTCAATTAACATTTGCTTATATTGCTCCAGGACATCTAGCGACCAAATACACAGCCAGTATAGAAGAGGTTTAAAGTTAGGAACATGAGCAATGTATTTTAAATCTAGATCAAGTTGGATTGGGATAGTGATCGCTGAGTGTGACAATTCGAATAAGGTTTTTAAGGATTTCTTTCCTGTTTTTGCCTCACAATCAACATTACTAGCGGCCCAGAATTTCAGCTTTGTATAGGGCTGCATTAATTCTCTTAGATTTGTAGTATTGTATAGCTGGGGATGCAGCTTTAAAATTCAATTGCTTTACAGTTTTTTGAACAGCAGAAGGTCCTTGTTGTAGAGTTGACGTACTTTTCAAAATACAGGGGGGGTTGCAAGGAAAGGGATTAAGTCAATCTAACTCCTACGTAATCAAAGTCTCTTACCATCTAGATTGGGTTGGAATGATCTATGGGGATTAAAAGCCAAGTATTTGGTCTTAGTAGTATTCATTTCCAGGCTCTGAAGTTTTAAGGAAGATAGAATACATGCTTACTAGTGTTTGTAAACCCATTGGAGTTTTTGATATCAGCAAAGTATGCTCTACAAATAACAATGCTGTGATCTTTTGGCCTACTTATTTTTCGGATTCACTATTGTAATTAAGCAAATGCTCAATTTCCACATTTATAAAGAGGGCAACCAGGATGAAGGCTAATTACTGCAAACACCTTCTTTAATCTTAATGGGGTTGGTTAGTTATCCGTTCTTCCCCTGGCAACCCTGAACATGGTTATTAAAATACGGCTCATTATTCATATCAACAGATTTTCCAGGACTCTCTAATTTCCCATAGCTTTGTTCTTGGAACCAAATCAAAGGCTTCACTTAACTCAATCAAAGCTATATATAAGTACTCCTGCTTTATTGCTATGGTTCCAAAGAAGGAGAAAAAAGAAGAAAACCTGATCAGTTTTACTGATGCATGGTCTAAATCCAGCTTGTAAATGAGCTAAAACCCATTATTCAGTCGCCCATAGTTACAATTTAACTAGTACTTGCTTGCTGAAAAGATTTTGCTAGTTGTCAATCAGGCTTATTGTGCATGACACCCTTTCTTATAAGTGAGACTCATTTCCACTCCCAGCCAAGACCCTGGAACAGAATCACCAACTGAAATAGCATTGGATACAAAATTACTATAAGGGGTCCAACTAAATGGCTCTGAAAAGAAAAGGCCCCCATGGATCTCATCCAGTCTGTGAGCCTTTCCAGGTTTCTGTCTGTCTACTGCTTTCTGTGTGACCAATACTGAGAATGTAATGGGAGCAATAGGCAGCTAATTAATACAATTTCCACTTTGTAAAATAGCATCTGGGATTGTGTCACTTTGGGGAGTTTTGAAATAACATATTGAAAACTATTGTAACCAGACTTGTGATTGACTATTAAACTATGGTTTGTGTTAACGCGTCCCATCTTAGATCATTTAATTTGTCTGGGACTCGTTTTAGGCCAATGAATCTTTTGACCCTGATTGAAGACACCTTAGGACGAGACAACTAATCAGCATATAAATCACTAGGTCAATAATTTTCGCAATTTTCAATATGTGGAAGTAAACCAATCTAGATAAATGCATCAATAAAGTTTGATCACACCATGCCCTTTCAACCATGAACGACCACACAAAAAATTTGTAAGATTTACGTTATTTTATTCCCTATTGATTACACTCTACTAGCAAGTTTATTAGTCTCAAAACCAGAAAACACATCAGCAATGCCACAATATGGCAACTAGAATAAGATTTCATTAACGCAAAGATCATAAACGTCAGAACAAAACACAACGTCAACATGGATTAATTTTAGCAGAATATCATTAGCACATTATTCAACAAAGCATCGATTCAGTAATTTGTCTATTTGCGTCCGTTTAGTGAACCCCTTAACTGGCTCGAATTAGCATTAGCATGTTGGGCTTCATGCAAAAACTATTTAGCAACATAAATTTAGAAAACATCTAACTATGGTCTCTATCACAAGGTAGCAGTTGGTACCTAGAAAGGAAAGGCAACAGACAATTACAATTTCATTATCATATAGTTATCCTCCGTAATGGGTCAGCATACAGAGTCAGTCTTCGTCCTCAGGACATCAGTTGATTCGCCATCAGCCAGGAAACACAGCAAAGTTCAGCAAGACAGGCAATACGGGACACTTCCCTCATAAGGAGGAAAACTATGAATCGGGCAGGACAAAGATAAGGATGGGTTGAAGAACCAAACAGCAAAGTCTTTAAGACAGAGTGACGAAGTTTCTAGGTAATAGCAAATGGCACGTAATGGCTGATTTCTCCTCGCGTCACAGGGTTATATCAAACTTGTTGTACAGTCCCCTAATTTTCAATTGGGCAAATTTTGGTGCATCATTATCTCCGTCCAATAATCAGGTAATCACCTCATTAGAATTGACACTTTAGAACAGTTCTCACATCATTTATTGGCTCCTGTAATTGCCGTCTCCAACGGGTAGAATGTCAGGTACAAATTTTTATTCTCTCAGGCTCAGTCAGTAGTTCCATTGTCCTTACAAGTTCAGGTGACCTTGTACCTGTTGCAAGTTTACACTGTTGCATTCAGCAAGAATGTCTCCTTGAGCAAGTCGATTCTCATGAGAAAGAATTTACTACGGTCACACATATCTTCTAGCTTCTGGAAAAGTACGGCTACATGTCCTTCAGCAAGTCAGCACATTGCACGTTAGAAAAACACATTTAATATGAGACTGGCAGCTAGGCCCCGACTCATGCTAACCAAGGCCTAGTTATACATTTTTAGCGACATCTTAACATATAACTCTTAATGCTAGTTCAAAATCATACATTAGTACACTAATAATTCATCATTAGTCAATTTCATTTATCATCGTATACATTGGTGGCCACTCCCCATGGGCACATTTCAAACACACATTTAGTAAAACACAGCAATACATTTCTATGCGGCATCATTAGGCATTCATTTGTAAATATTTAATGTTAATTTTGATTCTAATAACTACACTCCAACATATGCTAACTGCTACCAGACTGATGTGGGGTGTGATGTTCCAGGACGCCATGTTATATATCAGCCTCACAGCCTCAATTAGACTGTGCTATATTGATTCTACTCACAGTCTTGTCTGGGTACACTTGCAGTCATTTCTTGCCTTCTGACTTTCATCCTAAGTAATTAAAAGGTCGGTTTTGGCTGGTTTGCAAACCTTATTATATTATACCAATAAGATTGTTTTCCATGAAATAGCAGAGGCTTAACTTCCTTGCGTAAACATTTCCTCAGAAACTTGAATCAGGAATTGCTTTTCAAAGACAAAGAGACAGCATCATGATTACTATCATTTCTAACCAAAACGTCCACATAATGTCAAGGTAAACGAAGTCAATTGAAAATTTGTTGCTGACCAATTTTTAATGTAAGGCAGTTAAAGCCGGTATACCTCAGTGTTCATCCTTTGGCTCAGTGAGAACGCCCATAAAGCTCAAGGCTCAAAGATTAAACTAAAATCATCTGCCAGTGACAAAGAACAAAGTTCGGTACAGAATTCCAAATAATCCTCATCAAGTTGCAGAGTTGAGAATTTGTAGTTCTTGGAGGTGCCTCCATTATAAATGTTAAATAGGTTCACAGGTAACACCCGGCGGAAGATATAGATAGACAAATTAGAACAGAAGAGATTCAAATAAATCAGCTTAATTGAACAGTTAAGCACGGGTTTTACCCAAATTGTACTCCTGAATGGATGGGCTCTACACTATAATTGTTATGACTTATTATGGGGGACGTAGCCCAAGTTTCCTGAAAGAGATAGATATATTAACTAACAATACACTTCTCCTCTTCCGGGTTCCTTAACATTGCATAAATACTCACCACATTCCAAAAAAGTAATTTAAACATGTGTAGTACAGTCTGCTTACAAGGATTGGAGTTAGCATGGGGTGCACTATCCGGATGTTCATCAGAATAAGTAAGTCTATATTGTTTGAATTGTGAAAAAGATAGCACTTGTCTGATTCAGGAGTACTGCAACTAGTTTGTCATAGCCTCCAGATTTGCAAAACTGGCGCCAGTCTGTCTTATCCAGCCCAGACCAACTAGGGAAAACAGGTGCGACTTGATTACCAGGGTTAACAATGCCCTTGTTCTGACCAGTTGAAGCTACTGACTTTGTCCGGGAAGAGTGCAGATTTCAGCCTGAATGTCTAACCCACAGTACTGCCCTCACTTCTGCATCTCTTTGTTGTTCCAGCATGAGATCTGCATCTATGATGACTCCTAGGGTTGCAAGCAGGGAATAATGACCCAAGAGATGACAAGAGGAGGGTTCGTAGGGAGCTCTCAAGGGATGACTCCAGTGGAACCGACATTCGAAAGTTCTAGATCTTTATTAGACTTCAGTCTGATTGGGGCTCGTCCAGATACCCTCAGACAATCAGGTTTGGGACTGCTAACTCCGCAGATATCAAGTGTGAATGTACCGCAAACACCGAAAGTGCAGGCCAGAAATATCGCATTGCAAGGTTTAACTGCGCAACAACTGAATGAGTGGTTAGACAAGTTAAATTCACCACAGACCACTCCTGCGACAACAGAGTGGTCGGAAAGAGAAGAGTACCTGAAGTTTGTGAGGTTGGGCATGGAGGCAAATGAACTAGTTGAAGGGAGCATGGGAGTGAACAGGCTAGAGTCATACACTGAAGAGGAATTGAGGTATTTGTGCCCAAAAATAACCGAAGAAGTGAGCAGGGTGCACCAGAGGTTGGCGAACCTGGCAGATAAATATGGAATAGATTTAGAAAATACCAAACATCTGAAAAGAAGTTATAGGTTAGATTTTGAGCCTAAAGATTTTGAACACATGAGGTCTACTGGGATGAGGGCACACCTCAAAGAGATACTGCAGAGTGCACAAGTTTGGGGAGCATTAGAGAAGTGGGAAGGCAGATGGGTGAAGAAAAGAGATAAAAGGAAGAGTGACGGCCTAGAGCAGCAGGCGAAACCGTGCCGGATACTGGTACAATAAAGATGAGAGAATGAGAGAAATGGCTGGAGGGGTTCTTGTCCATGTACCGTGGACCAGAGGTGATATTCTGTCATTCACAAATGATTTCCCCAGGCTGAGGTGAGAAGCCAATAGAGTGGTATCAGCAGACAGACAGGTTTGTGAAGCTTGCGAAATGCCTTTGGGAAGACCTGAATACTCTCTTTGAGATCATAGTTCCAGCTGATTTGTGGCTTGAGTGCAAGAGGAGTGTGGATTGGCCGGCTGCGGAACCGGCAAGGGATAGAGTCACAGGAGCACCGTCGCCTGAGGTGATGAAGTACTGCTATAAGGTGATTGAGTTCTTGAAACAGAGGGTATCACCGCAAAATATTGATTGGCAAAAGATTGATCGAACGGCGCAGGAGGCCAAGAAGTCGATACATCCCTACTATGAGAGGTTGTTGAAGGCGTTCAAGCACTACAGCGGTAGAAGAGGTTATAGAGGCGAAGGACATGAATCACCTTGTGTTCAGATTTGTTAAGGGATTGAGACCCGAGATTAGACAGATGGTTAAGAATTGTTGGCAAGCGAAGCCGATTGACGAGGTGTTGCAGTATGCGAAGTACTGTAGTGATGAAATTGTGTTGAAACAGAGAAAGTTGAAGGAGAAAGTGATGGTGATGCAAATTAAGACGGCACAGTCAGGGATGCAGGGAGGTTGCGTACAGCAGATGGTGCAACAGCCACAAGGAAACGGGATGTTTCAGGTGCAAGTGAGAGGCAGAGGTCGAGGAGGTTTTGTGAACTGTGGTCCAGATCTGAATACCGTAATGGTTCAGAACGAGGTGCAGGGGATGAAGAAAGTGTTACCTTGTCATGCTTGCGGAGGCGTTGGACACTGGAAGCGGGAGTGCCCGATGATGGTGCAGGAGGGTGTTGTTCAACAAAGCAATGATGTCAGTGCATTTCAAAACATTAAAGGACCAAGGTTGAGAGGTCCTAATCCGAACTTTCAGAATAACATGGTTCAGATGTAGGGTCTCCAACCCATGCAACAAGTGCAGATGCCACGTGTACAACCGATGCAGATGCAGCAAATGCAACAGCAGGTTCCTATGCTACCTAGACAGCAAATGCAGTTGCCCTTAGCATCAAAGGAACAGCAACAGGTGATGCTTCCTCAACAGGTCACAGGTCAAAGAATGAGTCAAAATAACACAGTACAACAGTTCCTATTACGTGGTGAGAATGGAATAAGCGATGAATGGTCGGATGAGAGTTCAGATAGTGAGGAGTGTAGGCTTGCATCATCCCTATGTGCAATGGAAAGTAATGGGTCACAAGGTCTCATTCTTGGTTGACACAGTAGCTACACGCTCTACAGTCAGAAGTTCCGAAATTGCCCCTTTCGGGACGTACAGTCAAGGTGGTAGGGGTGGCAAATCAACATCTGACTAACCCGATCACAGATCCGGTTCAGGTTGAGCTTGGCACTTTCCAGGGGTTGCACAGGTTTGTAGTTTGCGATTCGAGTCCCGTGTCCCTACTGGGAAGAGACTTACTGTGCAAGACAAGGTGTTCAATCACCTGTTCCAATGAAGGAATTGAGGTGCAGACAAACAGTGATGATGAAGGAGATGAGGCGCAGGTTTCAGAGCCTGAAACGGAGACCACAGATGAGGAGTATCCTCTGATTAACTTCTTCCCAATGTTCACAGTGACTGATCTGCCAGCAGACTTGCAGGGGACAGTCAAAGAGACAGTGTGGGACTTGACAGGGAAGGAAGTAGGACTGATAAAAGGAGTAGAACCAGTCAAAATCAGTGTGAAGCCAAATGCTGTGTTCCCCCAGGTACCGCATTATCACATGGCGCAAGATGTCCTTATAAAGGTGGCACAATTAATTGCAGATTTTGTGAAACAGGGAGTTTTGAAAGAGGTGATGAGCAGTCCGTGTAATTCACCAATAATGGGACTGAGAAAGCCTTGTGGGAAAGTCCGCATCGTCCAAGGCTTGAGAAAGATCAATGACATAGTGGTGAATTGTTGCCCAGTAGTGCTAAATCTGGCTGTGATTATGTTCTAGGTTCCATGTGATGCAGAGTGGTTTATAGTAGTTGATTTGTCCCAAGTGTTCTTTTCTGTGCGTCTTCATGAGGACAACCAATTTCTTTTTAGTTTCAAATCCTGGATAAGGTTTACAATTGGTGTCGAATTCCTCAAGGGTTTTCAGAATCACCTTCCATCTTCAATCAGATACTGAAGAAATATTTGGAGTCATTGGAGTTGCTTTTTCAATCGACTCTGGTACAGTACATTGATGACCTGTTGATCGCATCCAAAACGAGGGATGAGTGCAAGTATGATTTGATTGCCTTACTGAACCGTTTGGGAAAGAATGGGCATAAGGTGTCCCCAAAGAAGCTGCAATATTGTCAGAAAGAGGTGAAATACGTAGGTCATCAAATTGAGAAAGGGTCGAGGAAGTTATCCAGGGAAAGAGTGACTGCCCTGTTACTGATGAATCCCCCAACGACACGGAGAGATGTTAGGATGTTTCTGGGAATGGTGGGCTACTGTCGTCAGTGGATCCCGAATTTCTCAGTCATCTCCAAGCCATTGCTGAGACAGTTAAGGATGGGCCGGATGTCATAGTACTGTCAGAGAAAGAAATGAATGCGTTTACTGAGCTATGGGAGAGCATGTGCCTGGCTCCAGCTTTAGGTATGCCTGACTACACGAAGCCTTTTGTTCTGTTTTGTCATGAACGTGATGCTTGTTCTTTGTCTGTCCTGACACAGGTCCATGGAGGTGTAAACCGACCAGTCGCATATTTTTCTGCTACTTTGGACCCACTTACAGCAGCCTTACCGGGTTGTCTGTGTGCAGAAGCAGAATTTGGTCAAAGCCTTGCATAATGTGAAGGCATAGTGATGGGACATCCTTTAACAGTCATGGTCCCACACTCAGTTGAGATCTTGCTAACCCGTACAAAAACGCAGCACATGACAGATGCAAGACTGACGAAATATGAAACGATTATATTGGGGTCGGCAAATGTAACATTGAAAAGATGTACAGTGCTGAACCTGGCAACTTTGCTTCCAAATGAAAACACAGAAGTTCAAGATGCTGAAGAGGTAGAACATGATTGTCTTGAGGTAACAGAAATGTGCACCAAACCAAGGCCTAATATTAAAGATCCCCAATTGGAAGAAAATGACAAAATTATCTTTGTTGACGGCTCATGTTTAAGAGACTCGGTAGGAGTGCTGAGAGCTGGATACGCTGTATGTAAGATCTCTGGTATCCTGGAAGCGTCTTGGCTTGAGAGATTATATTGTGCTCAAGTGGCTGAATTGGTTGCTCTTACTAGAGCTTGCCATGCTGCTGCCCAGTTGAGAGTGACTATCTATACTGATAGCAGATACGGATTTGGAATTGTTCATGATTTTGGCCAACTATGGTCACAGAGGGGTTTCCTGACCTCTTCTGGTTCCCCAGGGAAAAATGGTGAAAGAATTAAGGAGTTGTTGCACGGGATTCAGTTACCTCATGAAATTGCTGTGGTGAAATGCAGTGCTCATTTGAAATCACAAGACTTTGTTTCAATGGGAAATGGATATACGGATCAAGTCACAAGGTTTTGCACATTGAACTGTATATCGTTTAAGGATCAGTGGGAATTGCTACCTGAAACAGAAAACAAGACATGCACAGGTTACGCTTTAAGGATGGTTGACACGTTGGAGGAATTGAGATTGTTGCAAGGACGTGCCAGCAAAGATGAGAAGCGTTCTTGGGTTAGGATGCAATGTGTACAAAGACCAGATGATTTGTGGGTCTCAGATGAAGGGAAAATGGTTTTGCCGAACAGTCTCCTGTCACAGTTTGCAAGGTTTTACCATGGGCAAGCACATATTGGGAGAGATGCCATGATCAGGCTGTTCAAAACTGACTGGTTTAACCAGAAGTTCAGAAAACCTGTAGAAGTGATCTGTCACAGGTGTATCATTTGTCAACAGATGAATGCGGGGAAAGGGACAGTGGTGAATTTGAGCCACATTGGGAGAGCAGGAGGTTCATTTAGCAGAATGCAGTTGGATTTAATCGAGATGCCTGTGTGTGGAGGTTTGAGATATGTGTTGGTGATTGTGTGCATATTTAGCCACTGGACTGAAGCTTACCCTACACGTAGGAATAACAGTCTCACAGTAGCGAAGCTGCTGCTTAGGGAATTGATACCACGTTTCGGGTTTCCGATCTCTTTAGAATCAGATAGCAGAAGTCACTTCAACAACGAGGTGGTTAAGTTTTGGTGTGCAGCATTAAACATAGAACAGAAGCTGCATTGTAGTTACCGCCCTGAAGCATCAGGACTAGTGGAGCAGATGAATGGTACCCTGAAGTCGAGAAATGCCTTTGGTGTTAATGTCAATGAGAAATACACCCAACAAGAAAACAGGACTGTCTCCTCATGAGATACTCATGGGTCGAGCCATGAAACTGCCCGCAGTGCCTGCAAATGCTTTTGTGAATATCACAGATGATATGGTGCTGGACTACTGCAAGGGTCTGGCTGATGTGGTCCGCTCTGTCTCTCACCAGGTGGAAGCTACCACACTGCCACCGATAAATGATCCGGGTCACAACCTGAAAGCTGGTGACTAGGTTGTCATCAAGAAACACGTGAGGAAGTCGTGTTTGGAGCCACGTTGGAAGGGGCAATATCAAGTAATACTAACGACTACTACTGCCCTGAAATGTGCGGGAATTCCGAACTGGATCCATGCCAGTCATACAAAAAAGGTGACGTGTCCAACTGATGAGAAAGTTGAGTTGTTGAGAGTACTAACAACAAAGAAGGAAGTCTCAGGGCCGGAGAGCAATCGAAGGGGAACTGAGACAGAAGCAGAGCCGGTTGAGGACGGCTTGGTCACTCCAGTAAGAGACGAAGGAGAAGAGACCCAGATGGGTGACGGTGAGCCTATCTCAATGGAGGCACCAGGAGAGCCGAGTCAGAAGGAGGTTCTCCCAGAAGCAGACGAATATGGGCAAGAACTAGAGCCCCTGACAGACCCAGAAGGTGAGGGAGTTGAGGCGGAAGAGAGTCAGAATGTCCAGACTCCTCCTGAGCAAATTGCAGGTCCATCAAGAGAAAACACCATAGAGTCAGAGGAGGGCGAAGGGCTGCCACAGGGAAGACAAAAGGGCAAAGAGATGCGGAAAGGAGATAAGTGGCCAGAACTGCAAGTGACAAAGGGAAAAGTGGTTGTCGAAGATGCAATAGAGGAAGAGGTCGATACAACAAGGAGAGAAGATCTGAGTGAAGGAGAGTTGCAGGGTGATCGCAAGTTGAAAAGAAAGAGAGTAGCAAACAGAAGGTACGCAGGTCCTAAATGGGCGCACGCAACATCAGCTGAATGGCAACAAGAGTTCTTGGCATTCTGTTTTGATCGAGAAGTCCCAGGTCAGTACTTTGGTACCTGAGTCTGGCCAGAGAGACTGTGTTGGCACAAAAATTGTATTAAGGAAAATTGAGAAAAGGAACTGATAACTTACCGGATTTGACACTGTTAACCTGAATTGACTTTTCAGAACTGATTTTGACAAGCTGCTAACCTGAACTGACAAAGATCCTGGGAGTGAATGTGAAAGCTGTAAAGAATTGCTGAAGAAAGACGTTCGCTTGAAAAAAAAAAAAAAAAAAAAAAAATATTTTATTAATATTAAGTTTCAACCATCCTCGGTTGTTGTTTGAACTAATAATACTTCACTTTCTGATTCTTTACAAATCATGGCTAAAGTGGATAATAGGGGTAGTAGGCGTTGTAAATATTTGGGTGTTGGTTTAGGTCTCGTATGTGTGATATTCACCATAGTTGTGATTGTGGGAATGCCATTTGTGGATAAGAGTGGAACTAACAATGCTACAATTCCTGAGACCGCCACTGCACTAACAGCGTGGGAGAGGTTTGAGCAGGATATGAAGTATTTGCATGAGGGAACTAATGCTAAAGGGGAACTATCAACTAATGTTTTCTATCGCTTGCTGAGTGAATATGTTGACACTATGGATGCGAAAGATTGTTATGTGTGTACATAGATTCCTGTTTCGGTACAAGAGGGGGTTACCTATCATATTTTGCCTTTAACATATGGGATAAGCTGTAGTCTGTTACTAACAAGATTCTATAACCAGGAAGAGATTCAATATTTTTACTCCAATCACGATCTTGTGTTTTCTTATGTGCCTATAATAGAGGATTTGAGTAGTGTAGATAAGTACTATAGCATCAAATTAGTTAATGGGTTCTTTGAGGCAACTCTAACAATTAGTACATCTTGCGCACACCACAATAATTTGACATGTTTGCTTACATCTGTAGAGAAAAGCTTTTTAGATCACACAGAGGATAGAAGGAGGGCATTGAAAGGTAAACTGGAGAAAGGATTGCAGCAGCGAGCTTTTGCCAGTAGTGAGAGTTACAGTTCAGTTAGGGAACAAGGGAAATTAGCTTTAGATGCACTACACGTAGGGAAGCTTTGCATAACGCGACCAAAGTCATATTATGACAATGTGTTTGTGGGAACGAGTGAATGTAAGCATGTGCTTTTGTTTCAGAGTAAATGGACGTTCATGTTAAATGGACAGGGTCCAGCGATCCCTGGGATCTATTATATATGTGCACTTAATGCTTATTACCGTCTTCCAAAGGGATGGTATGGGACATGTTATTTGGGGATAGTTTTCCCAAAGATATATAAACTGGATAATCTGAAAAGGTTTCCGAAATTGTCTGAATAACATTGAAATAGACAGAAGAGAGAGACTGCTGCTGGTGTAGTAGGAGACATATTTGGGGCGATAAGTCCTTCAGTGGGAGTTATCTTAAACTCTATAAAGATTAGAAAGTTGTCTACTATTGTGAATAACATGCTGACAAATGTTACAGGGGCTATACTCCTGATGGATACTGAACTCGCTGCGGAGAGGGCTATGACTCTTCAAAATAGGCTTGCTTTAGACATTCTTTTAGCAAAAAATGGCGGAGTTTGTAAAATGCTTAATGAGCATCATTGTTGTGCTTATATACCTGACAATAGTAACACGATTAGAAGTATGCTTACTAACTTAACTAGAGATAGTACAGATTTGAAGGAACTGAAAGAGCCAGGAGTTTGGGAAAAGGTTGGAAAAGGACTTGCTAAAGTGGGAAATTGGTTTAGTAGTATTTGGCATGGGATACTGGCAAAAATATTACAGGGAATATTGATTATTATAGCTTGCTTATTTGGATTATGTTTGCAATGCAAAATTAGTAAAAGAATTAAATTGAGAATAGCGAAAAATAATAAGAGGAGGGAAGAAATGAAAAGGGAAAAATCGTTCAGGGCAAAATCACAAGGGGAACAATTGAGAGAGGAAATTGAAATGAGGGAATTCTAGGGTGCAAATTGTAAGGGAAAAAGGTTTGTGTGATGACAAGAGTCATCAGAGGAGGGATTGTTGGAGTGTGACCTTTAAAAATTAATATTAACATTAAAAGCTTGCAATATAATGTGTAATGAAGCTGCATAGAAAATAGGTTAACATAGAAAATAATGTACACGTTTGAAATGTGCCCACGGGGAGTGGCCACCAATGTATACGATGATTAATGAAACTGATTAATGATGAATTAATAATGTACGAATGTATGACTTTGTATTAGCATTAAGAGTTGTGTATTAGGGGTTTTTACTAAATTACTAGGCCTTAGCTTAGCGAGGGTCTGGGCCTAGCTGCCTGGTCTCATGTTAACTGTGTTTTTCTAACGTGCAATGTGCTGCTTTCCTGAAGGACACGAAGCTGTACTTTTCCAGAAGCTAGAGATATGTGTGTATAGCCGTAGCAAATTCTTTCTCATGGGACCCGACTTGCTCAAGGAGACATTCTTGCCGAATGCAACAGTGTAATTCACAACAGGTGCAAGGCCACCTGAACAAGGAGAAGACAATGGAACTACTGACTGAAGCGTAAAGTGTAACTTTTCTTACCTGACATTCCACCCAATAAAGACATCAATCACAGGAGCCAATTGACTGCATGAGAACTGTGTTTTGTGGAAAATTCTAGTAAGGTGCGTGGAGAATTATTGGACAGAGATAATGCTGCACCAAAATTGATCCAATGGGGAATTAAGGGCTAGTTCGACTGTTTTGATATAACAGCATGAACCGAAGAGAAATGGGCCATTACTGGACATTCCACCGAGCTATACTTTCGCCATTATTCTTTGAGACTTTGCTATTCTGATATCTTAACCAGCCTCTATTTGAATCCTTACCTGGTATTTGCTTCTCCTCTTTGTGAGGGAAGAGCCCTATTCTTAACTATGCCCTACTGAGACTTGCCCTGTCCTATCTTTGCTGATGCTGAATCGACTGATATCCTGAGGACGAAGACTGACGCTGATTGCTGATACGTTGGAGGGGTAACTATCTAATGATAATTGTAATTGTTTGCCTTTTCTTTCTAGGTACCAACTGCTCCTTTGATAGAGACCATAGTTAGATGTTTTTCCAAATTTGTGTTTGCCAAATTGTTTTGCATGAAGCCCAACATGCTGATGCTAATTCGAAGTTAGTTAAGGAATTCACTAATATCAGATGCAAATAGACAAATGACTGAATTCTTGCTTTGTTGAATAATGTACTGATGTTACTCTGCTAAAGTTGATTCATATTAACGTTGTGTCTCATTCTAAATGTTCATGATCTGTGTTTTGATGAAGGTTTGCTCTGATTGCCAAGTTATAGTGGTCTTAAAGAGCTTGAAACTAATAAAAATGATATTAGATTTTAACTAATAGGGAATAAATATCTTAACACATAACTAGGATTGTGTGGTTATTCATGGCTGAAGGGTCATGGTGCGTTCACTGTATTGATCTATATTAAATATTATTGATTAGCTTAAATGATTAGTCATTGTGAATACTGAAGGAGTTATTGACATATTGATTGTGATGCTAAAAGGATATCTCATTCTGGGAAGTCTCCAAACGTGGTCAAAAGGTTCATTGGCCTAGACGTGTCTCCTTGTAAGTTTACTCATCAAGGTTCTGACGCGTTATCAACATCACCCATTTGCTATTGGTGTTTGCAAGATTATTTGCATCCATACCAAGTCTGATAGATGTGAATTTGTACTCTTTTAAGATAATTCTTGGTGTAAGCCAACACTTTCTAATCACTCGTGCTGCTCCTTGAAACAGTTTGACAGACAGTATTTTCTTTAAGATAGATGGGGCCTGGGTCAGTTGGCCATGCACTTTTTTTTGCATTGGGCTGAGAGTTCTTTACAATGTTGATCAAATAGCGGGGAGAAAGTTCTTAGGATGCTTCTTTATGTTGTTGAATTGTGAGTTTATGATTACGAGTACTTCTTGTTTCTCTGTATTTTTTATCTGAGAATGGCGTCTAGCTCTTTGTTTTTATTGTATGCATGAGCAACCAGAACATTAAGTGAACATATAAGATATTACTGATCCACTGGACCAATCTGTAGGATCTTTAGGTTCAGAGATAATTCTGAAGACCTACATTATAAGACACCATGCAAAGGGGAGATGAGATGAATAGTATTTTTCTTATATAGTGGCACATGTACACTCATCCAGAACCTTAGTCTATCGTATGGACTCAAATTAAACCTTACTCATGAGGTTCAATAGAGATCGCTTGTGTTTTGTTATCCTAGCAATTCGCTCTGGATATTTTTTGCAGACAGGGCCAAAACTTACTTGCACAAAGGTTGCCACCATCATAATGGCTCATGGAAGCTAAAAAAAAACTGAATGGAATGTGCACAAAGTGTTGTTGTTTCTGATAGATCACTTCCAGTCCTCATTCTGTGTTAAGAGGTATTCAAGTTGCTTAGTAATACTCTTTTGGGAATAACTCAAATGTTTGAGGTGTTGTGGCCTACGCCGCAGCTAACTGATGATGCACAATCAGACCCTAGGGTGCCCTGGATTGCATGTGTTTATATGAAAAAGTGATGTGGCTTAAAGGTTTGGGCTGAGCTGTTATTTGTGGGGTGGCATCAAGACTAATTTGTATCCATTCATCCCCTAGCCTTAATGACACTAATACAAACGTTAGTAAAACAACGTTATAGAATGTCTCCTGAGAAATTACGAGTTGTTCAGATTAAGGAAAGATTTTCTGTCCATTGCTTTTGTGCTGGCTAAGTTAGTTTCGTTCAGTTCCATAAACGTTTTCCCTGAAGTGGGTCACAGACTCACTGCACTTCAAGGATTTAGGCCGCACCTCATCAATGAAGCCAAATGTATCTAGGGTTACTTTTGTTTCTGTACAGAAAAGATTCTACCTGGCACTTCAAACTGGACAGCTCTTTTGTGGCACCTTCAAGGCTGATGTGCATATGATTGGTCAATGTTTGTTATGGCCTGCAAACCTGCACGCATATGCCCAGAGGTAGGAGCCCAGTAAGGCTGAAAAACGCCAAAGCAGTGTGTTTTCCCTGGGTTTTAATTCAGCGGAGACATAGCCTAGCAATTCACTATGGGTTAAAGCCGATTTTCAGATGGCTGATTGTTGGTTGTATTATCTCAGATGGGTTTACAGTTATGAATCGGAATCCTACCCGAGTTATTACCATTTAAACAGCTTGTTTCAAGCATGTTCCTTCATAACGTCTTGCCGGATAAATGAGTCACTACGAGCCACCAGCATACACAGGTGTGAGTCTGAGCTTACTGTGTGATAAAGCATCTAGCTGCACCACACACGTGAAGTCCAATAAAAGTGACATGCATCTGAATTTGCTTTAGTTACTGTTTAAACGTGATTCGGGCTGATCTGTCTCATGTGGTGCAGAATTTGATCGCATCTTTATGTAATTACGCAATGAAAAGGAATGAAGCCAGGATTCAGTGGTTCAGACTGATTTAAGCATGTCTGTCACTTTTGTGCTGGCTGTTTGAGGTCCCAAGAGTAGTGAAGTGAGGAGCCATACCACAGAACGTCTCTGAAGTTTCTAGGGATGTGCTTTTGATCTGGCTCAAAGCACTGAGCTCAGATGGATGGAACAGAAGACTAACACAACAAACCGTCCTGTTGCGGGGAAAATGGCTGAGATATACTATTCAACTGGAGGGGTTTGCAGGATGGGACAAGATTAGCATTACAAATTCGGGTGACGTATGCAATGGGTCACCTATGAAGTCATTCCAAGACTAGAGGTTGAATTTGTTCTTTCCAAAACCCAGTTCCATCAATATCTACAACTTCTCCAAGCCCTCACTTGCTACCATCCTAAATTCTTGAACTCCCAGAATGTGGTCCATCAGAAGCCAAACTCCAAGTGGGAAATCTGGGGAAGGGTGGGATCTCCCAGATATACCACTCACTGATTATTAATGCACCGGATAGATTTGTGGCTCTTTAGCAAAAGTGGAAGTGTTGGATAGGACCACTTAACTATGCTGACTCAAGAGTCACTTCAATGACTTCCTGGGCACTGATATCCGTAGCATGGCCATAAACTCCTTGCTTCCACCTATTTTTACTGTATGGGCGAAAACACATTTTTTTTTCATATGGTCTGGCTCTATCCTACGATTGCCATTTACTGGCAGGCACTTGAAAGGGTACTGGCCTGGGTCCTGGAGATGGTGGTGGTGCTGTCAGCTATAGTGCCCCTCCTTGGAATCATAAATGATGCTGGAGGAACTTGGGGCAACCGTACACTAGTGTCAATAGCTAAATTGCTGAGGTATTAAAAAAAAAGTGAGGCGCCATAAGAAACGCCGTTGGTGGCAAACATATACTCAGATAGTAGTCATCAAATCGTTTACAAACTCAAGTTACATATCTCCAATGAGTCCTTATAAGGGTAAATTGCATTCGGGAGTTTGTAGTCCCATTCAGTTGAATCATGGCTTAACAGTTCTGATCAAACAGTCCTTTTTGGAGGAGAGCCAAGTCTAAATTGTAAATGGATAGATCTCCTGTCAATAAATTCACAGGCAAGATAAACAAGCATTGACAAAGACAATGCGCCTAGTTTTAATGTGACAACGTGTAAACATGTGTATTCAAAATTGCTGTTGGCATGAGTTGCATGCATAAATGTTGTTTGGAATTAAGCCCTGTTGGCTTTGTCTGTGCTGAAAAAAGTAACAGGAAAACGATTGGTTTCTGTCTGGACAGCATAAGGGAGATAAAGAATTGAGTATGACAAATAATGTGATGGTCGAGTCTTCTTTTCAGGTAAGCCGGCTAAATAGTGCCTTCCGTTTTCCAATAGAAATACTGCCTAGAAGGCAGCATGACACACCAACCAGTTAATAGCATGAACTGGGAGTGGGGTTGGAAGCCCTACATACCATTTTCTTCTTATGAGTTCCATAGATAGATATGCAAGGCAATGTGTACCATAGTTTGCGATTTCATATTTTTCTCTGTGGATAGGGTTTCCAGTGCTGTTATGCTACATCCATCTGCTTGTGCAACCTTAATTAACCTTCAAGGCCAAGTACTCAGGAAAAAAAACTGGCCTACTGGCCGGACCTTTTAAGAAGCTACCTCACTTTTCTCAACCAATGAGGTCACCTTATGGTCTGCCATATTGGAATTTCTGGGTCACTAGTAGGGTATTGTGTAATAAGTTTTTTGTCGCTTGTGAAGTAGAACCAGGATACTGTGGCTAGCACTGTGTGTTTGCATGTGTGTGTATACGTGTACAGGTTTGTGTGCGTGTGTGCATTTGTGCCTGTGGTTCTGCTCGTACACCAAAACAGGTATGCTTTCAATTTAGCTGCATTATTTTTTCCTGTCTAGTGTATAAATAGGTACTCTCGTAGGAGTTTATAGTATTTACGTGATTTTTCATTAGTGTAAGCTCCAGTGGGTGGGGGTTGAGGCTGCTCATGACAGGAGAGGAGCAGTGTAAAGCAGTGACGTAATGAAAGCTTACGGGTCACACTGCAAGGTACTGTTTGGGGCCTCAATGCATAATCACTTCACCACCTGCTGTTTTCAAATACCTTATCCCTGAAATCTAACCCGAAGAAATCACAGGAGTTTCATTACCCTAATAGCTTGAAGGAGATCAACATGCTGTTCAGTCAGGCGGACATCGTGACGTTTAAAAAAATGTTTTTGGTTTTTCTGATATACAAAATGACATTTTAGGTACTAATCATTACAAAAACGTTAATCAAGGCATCAACTAAAAAAAATGTCTTCTGGGGATTACAATGTGAGAGCTTTGCAAAAAAGAAAAAAAACTGGGGTTCCTTCCTTCTTCAATATGTATTTTACTTACTATAGAACCACAGTCCATCCTGTGTGGAGCCACGTATACGCCACTGGTAAAGAAACATTTTCTAGCTGGGATGAGATTATCCGTTTTCATTAAAGGGCCTAGGAGACTTGGGTTTGAATGTTGACAAGAAATTTGCCAAATTCAACAAATTCAAAACGGGCAACAGAAACTCCCAGTATCTTGTCTGCATCATGTGCCAAAAATTAGATTGCCTGAGGTGCTTAAGTTTGTAGTTGAGGAGTAAATGCCATGTAAATGTCCTTATGAAAGACCAGCCAATCTCCTATCAAAGGTGTGGGCAGAGGAGGTTCCTTTTTCAAGAAAATTTGGAAAAACACTTGTTCTTTACCACACAGTTTAAGAAAAGAAATAGCTGGTAAAGCTCATTTTACAGACTTCTACCATGCTCCCTTGCACCTCTCTTTCAGTGGAGAAGGTGCTAAAGTGTTTTCCTGTCCCATGAAATAAGTGCTAGCGATGCCTACCAATAATCATCAGTGCAAACTACGTACTGCCTCCAACTTTATAACTCTCATTTTCTCAACTTTATCTTTACATATCCCATACTAACTTGTCTCTTCCAGCTTCACCTCCACCTCTCCTTCTTCTGTACATCCTCCATTTACCTTCAATCTTCACAAATCTCTATAATATCCACTCTGCACAGTGTGGAACCAGAAAACCTGTGATCAATCCTGGCTTCGACTCTTAACAAAGGTGTGTAATCCCTAGACAATATTTCATTTCATCATACCTCCTTTTTCGTTATGATCACATCTGAGAGCACAAATACATGAGATCAGAATGTGCACTATACAAAAACCCCTTGGGTCATATTTAGAAGCCCCTAGCGTCACCTTAGTGCCGGAATAGTGTCATTTTTTTTATTCTCAGGTGCCGCTAAAGTGGCTTTTTCCACACACCATATTTATAAAGTGTCGCAATGCATGCATTGCGCCACTTTGTAAACCCTTGCACCACAATATGCCTAAACCTGGGAGGAGTCGTAAAAAAACTCTATAGCGGGAGGAGTTCCTTGCCGTGCCCATTCATGTGACATTTAATGTCACTGGCAATGGGAAAGTACATCCTCGCTTTGGAATTCTCACACGAACAGCACCACGCGGTTGGCATGGGCACACCATCTTGTTTTTTTTTTCTTTGTTATGGTACTAGGGCCTACTTTTATATCCCTCTATATCTCTCACATCCCACACTTTTAAAACCTATTTTCCACTAGTTTTTTTAGTTATATTGACCTTTCTCTTTGTGTTTTTATATTTAAACATTTCTCAGAATTTTTTAATGTTTTTCGCAACTTTTTAACTTTTTCAGTTTTTTGCTTTACTTTCTTTTTTTCCCTTTCTTCTTCCTAATCCTTCCTTATCTCTCACCTTCCCAAGTCCCCAGCACCATGGCAAAGCAAGGGAGGGGCAGCGCCAGGACCCCAATCACAAGCGTCAGCCACTTTCCTTATGGGCAATGTGAAGGTCTGCAGCCCCGCACCATATTTTCTGAGGTGGCTGCCTTGATCTTCTATGTGCAGATCCACCTCTCCTCCATCTTGGCAGCAAGCGGCAGGCCCAGGTCTGGGTACGGCCTCCGGGAGCTCCAGCAATGCTAGGAGAGGGTGCACCGGGCTGTGAGCCGCAGCTCTGGGGTCTGGCGCACCCAGCAACAGCTTACGCATCGGTGGGACAATTGCCTGGACTGTGAAAAGGACCTGCTTGACCTGCTAGGTGTTGATGTTGCAGGGCTCTGTGAGCAATAATTCATTATTAGTTTTGTTTTCTTTCCAAATAGCAAGCATGCTGCTCACATTCAGGTAAGTTAACTTGATGTTACTAATATAATATTATGTGATTGTCATCAAGACAGGTGCTAGGTGCTACATAATTGTACTTGTTTTTGGCGCTTGCTTGGGCTCATTAAGAAGTAATGCAGAGACTCCTCCTGTGCCCTGTCTAAGATAGTCATTGTTAATATTAGTATTATTGAGTTTGCATGTTCTCTCACTTCTCTGTGCCTTTATTTTTTGTAACTCATACAGTGCCAACTGCCAAGCAATTTCCCAGTGATGTGAGGTAGCTGAAGGTGGCTTCTCCACAAGTGCCGGAGCAGATGGCTTTGCTGGCACCAGTAATTCCTCCTGTTGTTGTTAATATGAATTTTTATTCCCCTAACTTTTACCGCTTAACACTAAGAATTATTTTCTACCTTTTTAATGTGCCTGTCTCCTATTTTGTTTCCAACTCCACTTCGATTTATTTGTTTTGTAAATTATTCCTATCCCTCCATTATTCTATTTACTTATTTTCTACATTTCAAGTTTCTTTACTTTAAACTGTCTGGCTTTACTATTCTGTCTGCAGCTTCCTTTCCTCTGCTTTGTCAGTGAGGTTTCCCTCTCCCCTTATGTATCTCATCTTGTGAAATGGTGGTAAGAGTCAGAGAACACATGTACTGGATATTGCATGTCCATGTAAAGTATTCTACACATGTTTCGTGAGAAGGCTTTCTTTTTCTGGCTCCAGCTCAATCATTAAAAAAAAGGAAAAAAGAGGTGTTTTTGAACATGGTCATGTAATTGTTTGTACGCTCCAATGTTGTGAGTGTATTATTAGTATACTAGCAGTTGATGACCATGCAATATGGTTGGAAGTATGAGGAGGATGGCCCCATTGCATTAGCCAACCAAGACCACATGTCCTTCATTGACCAATTATTGCACCCTTTTATTGCTCTTGAAAAACATGGATTCATCAATAGCTAGTTCTGCCCCTCCATTACAAATTTCCCTTTTACTTGACTACCTGGCTTTTAAACAACTGACAACCAACAAAATGTCCACCTGATACTTTGATAGTATGAGAGAGAAGTCTGTAACCAAAATCTAGTGAAGTATTGTGGTTGTATTTTGATATTACTAAAAACCAACAGGGGGAGGTGTATGTGGTGCCTAAGCTGTGTTATGTTTTTTTCTAGATGCACTGACCTCCAGTGCCGGGGCCAGCAGTGACAGCGCCAGCACAGACGCAGCTGTGGGAGAGGATGAGGGGGGAGTCTCAGTGGCAGCAGTGGCGGGCGGTGGTAAGTCCTATTGCATGCTTATTGACAATTAGTAATATAGTCACTACAAGAGTGTGCTAGTGTTGTTGACTCACTTGTCAACACCCTGCTTTAGCAGATGCAGTGGGAGTTAAGTAAGTATTAATGCCCTCTTCTATCTGCAACTCAGCAGACTTAGGTTCATAAAAGGAACTTGAACTATGATGTGTTTTGAAAAATTGAAAGAAGGATGGAAGGAGCACGGATGGGTGAAATATACTATGAGTGTAAGAATGTGTGTGTGGATGAGAGGGTGAATAATAATCGTATAGGTGGGAGATGAGGAGAGTGATAGGATGCATGGGTGAGTGAAGGATGGATGAAAGGGTATACAGGTGAAAGGATGCCAGCCAATGTGGGTGAAAGGGTATGGGTGAAAAGATTCCATGCCTGGATGGGTGAACAGACTCCTCAGGTGGATGTTGGTGAAAGGTTAGTAGGGAGCCATGTTTGGAATTTGGATAGTTTTAAATGGTGAAGGACTAGATGAGAAAATGTAAAGCTTAGATTAAATGGTGTGTATCAAAGCCAAGAGTGAAGAATAAGAGTATTAGAAGAACAGTTTTGCAATGGTGAATAGATACATGCTTGGAATCAAGAAATAAGGCAGCTCTTCTGGATAGGGGCGTTCTTCTCACCTACTTTACTTGCTTGGAATTAATTTTATCAAAGGTTAGATTCAAAGGATTGGATGGTGTTTCAGAGTATTCCTTTGACTCACAGTATTTTTCAAGCAGGCAGGTAATATGTATACCAGCATCTATTCACCATTGTCTCCATCTCTCGCTATGTCCTATCACAAGTGCCACCCATGATGACCTAATAGCTGCATGGCTCAATTCAGTGGAATTGGTGCTGCAATGTTGGCTATGCAATGTGTGTCTGTCAGCTTAAGTTAAGTTAATGTGTCAAACACTTTTCAATGCATGGCAATGCAAAAATAAGATGTGTTTCCCTTTCGTCCCAGCGTCCACTGAGTCAGTCCCTTCCTAGTATTTCACTCCTTTAATATTTCTTAAGTTCTATCCCAGACTTCTGACTAATTTGAAAAATCCAATCTTTGCTTGCACCACATTTTTGAAGCCAAGTGATAAATATAATTCATTATGGCTTCCATAACGGATTCACTTCTGTTCTAATTTTTCCTTTAACATTTGCCAACCACAATGAGTCACACTACTAACCAAACCTTACGCACATGATGATGATGATGAGGAATTGATTGGTCAGTAAAGTGTGTACTCTAACTACCCATCCCAATCCCCTCTACCTTACCCTGCAAAGCAAATGTATTTTTGGGAACAAAGTAGTTGTTTCAAAGTGTGGTGGAGGAGGGGTATGAGGACAGCGAGAAAAATCATCCATAAGTAAGTGCCTTGATTTTTCTGAATGGGATAGTCTGTGACGATGCGAATGCACAAAATATATATATACACATATATCCCATTCCTTAATCCTTTCCCTGTACTGCAGTGCATAGCTCTTCTCACTGCCTACTTATGGCAGAGAGGATGTCTGCAGGATTGATTATATTATACTACGTGACATGCTTCATTCTTAGTATTCATTGGCCTTGTAGCACAGGAACACAGAAGAACAGGGCCATTTGAATTAGACAGTTTTCAATTACAGCTGCCCCAGCTGCAGACAGTATGACTAGGGTGCCAGCTGAGCTAGCAATGCCACCATTATTTAGCACAACAGGAGAGAGTATTCCATAGTGCATATTTTGGCTGTGACAGTTATGACCTTAAAATTGAATGGCCTGACGTGACCACCAAATGTACTGCTACTGTGCCACTACATTACATGATTTTTTATACAAGTGTTTTGCTCACAGCATTGTTTGCAATTTTTCTTTTTTGTTTCTTGAAATAACTATTACTGCTGGTCCACCATCATGGCAGAATATAGGAGCCCGGCTGTGACGGACGAAGCTGGAGGCCATAGGGGCCGAGTACCAGCTGCTGGTGATCCTTGAAGAAAAGCAGCAGTTGCTGCCAGTACTCAGGGTCCCAGCCAGGCCCCGGTGCCTCCAGCCCAACAACCCCACCGCCTCAGTACCAGGGCAGCCATCTGCTGTCATATCATCCCTACTGCCCATGGCCCCCCTTGGAGACCATGTTCCAACGCCACGTCCTTTGGAGGCTAGAGCTGTTAGAGGCCCATCAGGTGCATATGGAGGGGCTTCTTAGAAGAATCTTGGCCACCTTTAGTGCTCTCCTATGCCCCTTTTTAACCTTTTATTTTGGTGGGTGGGACTTGTGGGTGTATAAGGTGGGAATGGGTTTTTGCAAGACTTTTCTATTTTTTGTGTTATTCTTAATTATCACCATGGACAAATGGACAAGTTTTTTTTGGAACAATGTTTGGGGAAAGGGACATTTGTTTGGGGATAGGGGCGGGTCAGTTGTGGGTGGAAGGGGTGGGTATTTATTCTTTTTGTTAGGGATGGGAAAATCAATTGTTATTTACAGTTCTTTATGCCTAAATTCTTTTTTGGGGTGCTTTACTTCGCACTGCTCCCTTTATGAAGTATATCCCTTTTAGCGCAGCATGTTTTAAAATCTGCTGATAGTCATGACAATTATTTATGTGGTTAGGTAACCTTGTCCTAAATGCTCTCCTAGTCTTTGCAATGCATTCTGAAAAATTTGACCCATAGGAGTGGGGCAGAGAGATTTGCCATTGCCAAATATATTGCCTAAACTAAAAATACAACAATGCAATAATACTACACAAACACAATATTCATCTGGGAAATGATCAGCAGCCTGTTGTGGGAGGAATCGAAAAACATGAATTTGTATGACACAGATAACTTTACATTCTGTCAGCCCAAGCGAGACTCAAGCTGTTATAATACATGTCTAAAAATGTTTGGTCAACTACGTTTGCAAAATACTACATATAGTTAATCTTGGGGTGAAGCTGAAATACACACAATTCTAAAAAAAAGATTATTGAAAGAAAAATGATACTAGACTGTATTGCCAAATTGGCAATAATTCATAATAATCTGCTTCAAATAAAAAATGATTTCTGGATAAGGCAATCTCTAGTAGTTCGATTATGAAATGCATTTAAACTTTCCAGGGGGCCGGGTAAGTGTCCAAAACATGTCTGATCACTTCAGTACTGTCTTTCTGAGGAATGTTAGTATGTAAAGACTCAGGGGGTTATTCTAACTTTGGAGGAGATGTTAATCCGTCCCAAAAGTGACGGAAAAGTGACGGATTTACCACCAGCCGTATTACGAGTCCATTATATCCTATGGAACTCGTAATACGGCTGGTGGTATATCCGTCACTTTACCGTCACTTTTGGGACGGATTAACACTCCTCCAAAGTTAGAATAACCCCCTCAATGTCAAGTGTTACAAAAGCTCACTGGAAGGGTCATATCTCATTCTCTCAATTAACTTCCTTCTCATGACTATTTCTCTCTAATTTTGCCTTCTCATATTGAGTCAGACATCACAATAAGTAGCATTCTGAGTATCCACTCCGCTGGTTCAACATTGTTTATGGAGAGCAGTATTGTTGTTGTTTTAAGCACAGGGAGCAGTGTCCACCCTTTAACATGTAGTGTATTTTCAATGCTCGGCAAAGCTGTAGCTGTTATTGGTAGGCCTCTTGATTAGCTCAATGAACTCAGGCTGTACATCTGAGTCTGAGCATCTAGGGTTCAATTCCTGCCATGGAACATTCACGTATATTTATAGACTTCCAAAAACCTTTTTTTCAGTGCTTCAATATCTGCTCACTAATATATGTGTAAATTTCCCATCCTCCTCCCTCCTTCCTTTGATATAATTAATTTGTAGAACCAGTTGCCAAGAAATGGAGCATTGATAGAACTTGCACAAGAGGGGGGATCCCAGTGGGATGACCGATAGCTGATATCAGATCAGGCTCCAAATGAGCACACAGCTCTGTGATAGTGGCCCTGTCCAGTCTATAGGTGAGTATTATGTGCCTGTCCTCCAGTGTAGGTGTAGCCAAGTCCACAAGGGGTCTGTACAAGAGGGCTTGTCTCTTCCTCAGATTCATCCACAGTGGTAGGTATGTAAGGGACACAAGAGTGAGTAGTGTATCACATTTTGAACAATGGAACCACCACCTCAGTGTACATAGAGCATTAATGTGATGAGACAATGGGAATGGCAATGTATATGCAAATTATAGCAATGACATAGTTCTTGATTATCTGAATGTTGTCCACCACCATAAAATGGTGACTGACTGTCCTGTATGTAGGGACAGGTGGAAGTGATGTAACTCCGTCGGCATGGCTGAAGGCGATCTTGCACTGCCGTGCTATTCCTCAGTGGCTAATATGGGACTCTATGGAGTACAGTGGCCAATGGGGATCACCAGCAGCGGTGATGGTGTACACCGCTGTGGACGTGACTGCCATTTTCTGTCTATAACCTCACTTGACTTCTGA
The DNA here is from genome assembly GCF_031143425.1 of Pleurodeles waltl. NCBI lineage: Eukaryota > Metazoa > Chordata > Amphibia > Caudata > Salamandridae > Pleurodeles > Pleurodeles waltl. Next base: position 886,382,393 of record NC_090436.1, on the reverse strand, counting down.
CTTTCCACAGGACAACACCTACACTGAGAGTGCTGCTGTGACCTGTGTCTAGCTCCTGCCATGGCCCGTGTGACCAGGGAAAGGACTCCTGTCTTAACTTTGGAGGAGTTGGAGAGCTTTGTGGATGGGATCCTACCCCAGTATGGACAGCTGTATGGGCCTCCAGACCAACAGGTGAGTGCAACCTTGGGAACAGTGCATGTGACAAGGTTGCATGGAGATATGTGTGCAAGCACTGTGTCATTTGTGGGGGTGGTATGTCTAGTGGTAGTGTGCATGGTGTGCGCTGGGTGATGTGTCTGCCAACGGAGATGATAATGAGATTTGTGGGCCATACGTGTGACAGGCTGGATTGTATGTGTAATGGTGTCCTCCTGTCTGTATTACCTCTGCCGGTCAGCGCCCATCAGAAGAAGGGATTGTGGCGTGCCATCGCCAAGGACATGCAGACTCTAGGGGTCTACAGCAGACGGAGCACCCATTGTAGGAAAAGGTGGGAGGACCTGAGATGCTGGGTTCGGAAGACCGCGGAGGCCCAGCTGGGGATGGCCTCCCAACGAGGGCATGGTGCCCGTCAGAAACAAACCCCCTTGATGACCCACTTACTGGCAGTGGCCTGCCCAGAGCTGGATGGGCGCTTGAGGGCATCACAGCAGCCACAAGGGGGTAAGTACAGTGAGCGTAACAACAATTATTGGTAGGTGGCATGGATCCTGGTGGTGGGTTTCAGTTAGTGGGTGCCCCTTAATGCCAAGTCAGACATTGCAGCATGATCCAGCTCAAGGGAAATGGGCTTATTGCAAAATCTGGTAACTTAGATAGGGTGTATTCCATGTCAGACAGGGCTTACTGGGTCCCAGGATGGGTGCAGTTGGTGGTGGTTGGCTCTCATCTTGCTGTGGCACCTAGCCAATTGAATGCCAGTGCGGTGCATAGTGCACAATCCTGAACCCTTTGTGTGATGGTAATGTGTATGCCAACTGTGGTGTTGGTGCTGTAATTGAACCAGTGCTCCCTTTCTCTCTCTACCCCTATTTTCTTCTGTCATCCTATCCATGTGTGCATTAGCGTAATCTGGCAGAGGAGCATAGGCACCAGCGACAGATGGAACTGTATCCCACAGCACCCTGGAGGCAGAGTCCACCGACACCGAGGCAACCAGTGAGACTAAGGGCAAGGAGAGCATCACGGCAGAGACAGGAGGTGACAACATTGACTTTGATTCCTCCTCCAATGGAAGCTCCCTGGTGGTGGCAGACACCTCTGGGACCACCCCAGCTATAGGTACAGCCGCCATCCCTGTACTGGCACTGCCCTCACAGTAGCCCCCCACTGAGTTGCCCGTGCCCACTTATCCAGGAGGGTGGGCATCTCCTCCGCCCCAGGCAACTCAGGCCGTACCCCAGTGAGCCCCACTGCCCTCAATGAGGAGGCTATTGACCTCCTGAGATCCAACTCTGCAGGGCAGCCAACCATTGTGAATGCCATCCAGAGGCTGGCATTCCAGATGCAGCAATGCAATGCATTCCTGGAGGGCATCCACGGTGTATTGGCGGCCCAACAGAGATCGTTTCAGGCTCTGGCCTCCTCTCTAATGGCAGCCAGCGTCCCTGTTCCTATGGCCCCCCACCAACTACCACTTCCCAGTTCCAGTCACCTCAATCCCATCCCATGCACACATACAGACAGGCATGCACACAAAACATCACACAAGAGTGGCACAGACAAAAACAGGCAGGACACTTCAGGCCACAAGCACTCACACAAACAACTGACAGTTGCACACACCACCACATCCACTGCCTCCACTGTCTCTGCCTCCTGCTCCTGCTCCTGCTCCTCCTCCTCCTCCTCCTCCTCCCTCACAGTCACATCTGCACTCACACCTGCATGCACTGCATCAACAGCACCACCATCACCACCTCAAGCAGCATACACACCTCACTTGCAGACACCTCCACATCATCCATGCATGCGTCCCCTGTGTCCTATCCCACCCTGTCTGCCCCACCTCCTAAGAGACACAAACGCACACACTCAGACTCCCAACAGCCATCCACCTCACATCAGCACACTGCCCATGCACCTACAAACAAGTCCAGCAGGAGACGTACACCTCCAACAACCCCTCCCTCAACCTCCACTCCCATCCCTCCACCCTGATACCGCCCCACAATCCATAAGAAGCTTTTCCTTGCCCTACTTGACCTCTTCCCTCCACTAGCCTGTCCTGCCCATAAGAGCAGGGTCCCAACGACCCAGCACCTCAGCCAAACAGTCTGCCACGGCTCCCATCAATTCAACAGCTGCTGGCATGAAGGGGCCCCAGAGTGTGACAGCTGCCACTCCTACTGTGAGCACAACTCCACCTCAGAAAGGGAGAACTAGGGTGGTGAAACCCAAGGGACACGAGACGGGGACAGCGGAGGCACCTCCTAGTGGTGGAGGCATGAAAGGGAAGGTTCCCACTCCACCACCCAAAAAAGGGAAGGATCCCACTCCACTAAAAAAGAGAGTCAAGAGGCCCCCTCTACCAGCAGTGGGCAAGGAGCCCTCACCTCCAGCTGAGGCAGGCAGGGTAACACTTCCACCAACAGTGGGCAAGGAGCCCTCACCTCCAGCTGAGGCAGGAAGGGTAACAACCTCCACCAGCAGTGGGCAAGGAGCCCTCACCTCCAGCAGAGGGCATGTAGCTCATCCTCCAGGGACTGTTGTACAAGGAGCCCACTCCAGAACCAGTGGGCAAGTTCCCCACCTCAGAGACTGTGACCTTGCACTCCCCAGCAAAGATGCATGGGCATGGAGCCCCCTCCAGAACCAGTGGGCAAGTTTCCCACCTCAGAGACTGTGGCCTTGCACTCCCCAGCAAAGAAATATGGGCAAGGAGCCCCATCCAGAACGAGTGGGGAAGTTCCCCATGTCAGAGACTGTGACCTTGCTCTTCCCAGCAAAGGGATATGGGCATGGAGCCCCCTCCAGAACCAGTGGGCAAGTTCTCCACTTCAGCTGAAGTCCTGTAAAATGATGCTTATGCAATGCATCAAACACAGGACCCTGAAATAGCCACCATCTGACATGGCCTTAACTATACGCCATTGTCCGTGGTAACAAATCCAATGTTAAGACCTCTGGGGCACAGCCATTCATAGACCTTGTTGTTAAAGTCATCCAAGATGTTTACAGCTGTATGTGATTTCTGCATGGCGAACATGGCTTCCGAGCACCATTAAAAATTTCAGCTGTGTCAACACCTGCAGATATCATTTCTGTACCCCCCACAAAAGAGATCCAATGTGCAGTGATGCACATGTAATCAGTGGTTTTGCAACTGGTCCACATGTCTTTTGTCAGGTGGATTGTGTGGACAGCACTCTGCTGCAAAGCTTGTAAAACCAATTCCAGCCCATCTTCCCCCGACTAACACTTTCTCGGAAAATGAAGCATATGGCAATGTTTGGCTCCTTTTCTCTAGCCGTAAAGAAGTCCCAAACTGGGGAGGTCAACTTCCTAACACTGGGGCCACTACCAATGTCTGAAGAATTGGCAGTAGGTGGATGTTGTTTTGACGACATTTGCCTCTCTGCAGTGCCTTCTTCTACTGAGGTGGCTGTGGATGTAGGTCGCACCCGGGACCGTGTAAATATGGGAGCTGGTGTAAGTGGTGGTATCTATGCCACATCCCTCGGAGCATTTTGAAAAGATGGGGATATCTTTGACTCCAATGGGGCTGGGCTAACATCCATGATGAATGGCTCATCTTCAGACTTGTCATCCTCCTCTTCTTCATCCATAAATCTAAGGGTTTCAGGAACCTTCCTTTTCACTCCTTGCCTCTCCTGGTGTGTCTCAGGCTGAGGTGGCATCCAAGTGGAGTCTTGATCCTCAGAAGGGGGGCTTGAAGATAACGGAGATCTGGAAGACAGTGGATATTGTAAAAGAGGGGCTTCTTTGGCTTCCTTTGCATGAAGCTGAGCATCCTGATGTGGTCCAACTTTGGGAGGAACTGCTATTGCTGGCTGCAGCTGTTGTTTTACCCTGGCTTGAGTTTCCCATAACGATCGGGTACTACATTGAGATAAGAGATAAGTCCAATTCAACGTCACTGCTCGTCGGCGTTCCTGTAATTAGAGAGGCTGCCTCTGTGCCAGACATGGGCTTGAGCCTAGTTTGGAATGGGGCACTGATGAAGGATTGCTGCTCCTGCCTTACTCCCCAGAGGCTATTGAGGCACGCACATGTTTTTGCCCAAAAATGGTCTGGGGCAGCATTCCAGCAGTGGGAATCGCCTTCTTATCACTGGCCACTTTCTTGGTAACAGATTTCTTTGGGGCCATCTTGAAGCTATCAGTTGGCAGTAGCACTTAGCTTCGCAAGCTGAAGAGATGTCCGTGTGGTTGTGAGTGTGGTCATGCGTCATGTCGAGCACAGGCCTTCTGTCTGGCAGTACTGTGGGTGATGTCTCTTTCTCTTCGTGCACCTAAAAGCAAACATGCAAGAAGGATCAGTGAAACACTGGGATTGTTGCACTTGCATTAGTAGTAGAAACAATATAATTTAATGGTTACTTAACTAAACGTATAAATAATTATGAAATACAGTGTATCCAGTCGTAAAACCATATCAACATTAACTTTCATTATCATGTACATTCATGAATGATAAGAAAGATCAAAAACTACAACATAAAGAAAATAAAAGTTAGCTTTATCTGTCTGCATCAAGTTGGCATGTGGCACTCAGGGAGGTGCTAGTGACAAATATAATAATAATCCTTGAATAATGTAATGTAGTGCAACTGTACACCTATTGCAGACATGGGGCTAAGGAGGAAAATGAGAAAACAAAAAACAAATGTAAATTATTTAAACAAAAATTCTAAACCTAAGACAAAAAATCTAAAAAATGTTTTAATATTAATATTATACTGTAAATATAAAATTTAATAAAACAAAGTTAGAGAAACAAATTAGAGAAAAGTAATATTTAAAAAAAAAAAAGATTTCAAATACTGATGTACTAGGGCAGGGTTCTGCAAAGTCGGTCCATGCTAGATTTTTAGCATATCCACATTTAGAAAAATGTAGATTTCTGAAACATCTTTTTTCTAAATGTGGATATGCTAAAAATCCTGGCTCTCCAGGACCGACTTTGCAGAACCCTGTACTAGGGGAAGGTGACTACCATGAAAAACCACAGAGAGTTGGGTGGCATGGAGTGGTGGAGGTGAAAACTGAAAACAAAAGTATATAATAAAATATAAAAAACTGCTCATACAGTACATTTAGTAATAAGCATTGACCTACTAGGCCTGAATAACACAAAAAATGGCCTCCAGTCACATGGTCAAACAACAACAACAAAGAGGCATGGCCACCAGAACAAAGAAGAACACACGCAGGCCTAAAAGCACACTGACTGCCTACACAAAATAGCCACCAGCTACATGGTCATACAAGAAGCAGGATGAATAGAAAAACAAAAAACACGTATAAGTATAGGACTATAATTGACTATACAAAAAGGGCCCCGCGGCCACATGGCATGGGGAACAAAGACAAATTGTGGCCTATGACAAACATTCTCAGACACTGGCCAGACAGAGAAGGCATTGGTACCGGAGAAAATAAACAGCATTAAGTCAGTAATTCCACATACTAAAATTAAAGGGGCTTCAGATTTTACAACAGCAACACACATCATACAAAGACATCAAGGGCCTTATTTATACTTTTTGGTGCAAAACTGCACTAAGGCAGTTTTGCCCCAGAAAGTTTTGCACCGGCTTGCACCATTTTTTAGCACCAGCTGGGCACCATATTTATGGAATGGTGCAAGCCGGTGCAAAGGGTAGGCTAGCTTAAAAAAAATGACGTTAGGCAGTTTTGAGTCAAAATAAATGATTCTGACCAGATTAACATCATTTTTTGATGCTAAGGGGCATATTTATACTCTGTTAGCACTGAATTAGCATCATTTTTTTTTTTACTCTAATTCAGTGCAAAACTAACTCCATATTTATACTTTGGTGCTAGACCCATCTAGCACCAAATTTATGGAGTTAAAGTCATTTTTTGGAAGTGGAAACCTACCTTGCCTTAATGAGATGCAAGGTAGGCGTTCCCGTGCAAAAAAATGACTCTATGGCCTTAACACCATATTTATACTCCCATGTAAAAATGGTGCAAGGGAGGGAGGAGGGGTCAAAAAATGGGGCAAAGCTTGCTTTGCCCCATTATTTAAGACCTGGGTCAGGGCAGGTGTTAGGGGACCTGTGGCCATATTTCCATGGTGGAACACCATGGAATAAGCCCAGAGGTGCCCTCCCTAGGCCCTAGGGGCACCCTCACCCACACTAGAGGGACTGCGAGGATGGGGGACCCCATCCCAGGTAAGTACAGGTAAGTGCATTTTATTTTTGAAAGTGCCATAGGGGGCCCTGAAATGGGCCCCCATACATGGCACCGGGTGCAATGGCCATGCCCAGGGGAACCCTGTCCTCTGTGCTGGCCACTGGGGTGGTGGGCATGACTCCTGCCTTTTCTAAGGCAGGAGTCATGAGGCATGGTAGGTTTAGCACCATAAAATGACGCTAATCTGGTTAGAGTCATTTTTTTTTACTCTAACCTGCCTAAAGCCATTTTTTGGTGCTAAACCCTCTTCTTCCATACTGCCAGCCCCACCCGACTAAAGTCATTTTTTTTAACTCTAGCCTAACCTTTGCACCGGCTTGCACCATTCCATAAATATGGTGCCCGGCTGGTGCACAGAAATGGTGCAAGCCGGTGCTAAACTTTTTGGTGCAAAACTGAGTTAGTGCAGTTTTGCAGCAAAAAGTATAAATAAGGGCCAATATTTTGTAAGTTTGCGCCACTTTTGTGTCATAAAATGACGTTAATGCGGTGCAAAAAAAGGTTAAATCAGGGCCTTGGTGCTAGATGGGTCTAGCACCAAAGTATAAATATGGAGTTAGTTTTGCACCGAATTAGAGTTAAAAAAAATGACACTAATTCGGTGCAAACAGAGTATAAATATGCCGCAGAGTATAAATATGCCCCTAAATATGGCGTTAAGGCCATACAGTCATTTTTTGCACGGGAACGCCTACCTTGCATCTCATTAAGGCAAAGTAGGTCTCCACTTTCAAAAAATGACTTTAACTCCATAAATTTGGTGCTAGAGGGGTTTAGCACCAAAGTATAAATATGGAGTTAGTTTTGCACCGAATTAGAGTTAAAAAAAATTACACTAATTCGGTGCAAACAGAGTATAAATATGCCGCAGAGTATAAATATGCCCCTAAATATGGCGTTAAGGCCATACAGTCATTTTTTGCACGGGAACGCCTACCTTGCATCTCATTAAGGCAAAGTAGGTCTCCACTTTCAAAAAATGACTTTAACTCCATAAATTTGGTGCTAGAGGGGTTTAGCACCAAAGTATAAATATGGAGTTAGTTTTGCACCGAATTAGAGTTAAAAAAAATGACACTAATTCGGTGCAAACAGAGTATAAATATGCCCCCAAGTACTATAGCCCCACCATACAGTGCTTGCAGAAATAAATTGTGAAATACTGCCAAACACATTTTGTTATCTTTAATCTAATGCCATCCATGGTGTTACAGTTTTGCAGACACTACAAACAGTTGTTTCATCATGCACCCATGATTAGTACTGGCCCTACGGCTGTAAGGCCTATTCCATTAGCAGGCTAGGCCACTTAAAATTAACGTAGTGAATTAAATGAATATTGCACATTTAAAAAACAAAACATGGAGAAAAGGTAGTGAACTGTAATACATTTTTCCTTTATAAAACAAAACAAAAAATTACAAGTAAAACTATATCTAGGCCCCAAATGCAGGCCACCCACTGCTATAATCTTAAAATATTGAATAAAAGTACAGATAAATCCTGATGCATGCCCTCTATCAAGCAAACAAGTTGTACAACACCCTTATACAAGTGTTTTTTAACTAACTTGTGAAATCTCAAATACAACAAAGTCCTTAAATCCAATGATATAACCAGGAGACAAAAAGTGATCCTTCCTGCTCGAAATCTAAGTGAAAAGTGACCAGGAGATGGACAAAGCAGTGGGAGGAGCCTGCTGGACAGGATCGGTAAGTTGGAGTCTTCCTGTTGTTGGATTTTTTTTTTTTTAAGTACTCTTTGCACAACAATATCAACGTGAACATTCAATCACAGAAGATTTTTCACTCTAAGTTATAGATTTTAGCTGCTTTATCTTCACCAGGTTGCAGTGGCAGTCGATCACGCTCACTCGCGCTCGCCTATGTCACAAAAGACACGCCAGAAGTCGCTGGTGTGGCGCTAACTCTAGCAAGCAGGTAAAAAATATTGTTTATGCTTGCGAGAGACCGAAGTCTCCCACTCACTTCTTGCACACGCACAATGTCAGTAAGCGTGCTCCAATGGAGTACAAAACAGAAAAAAACTCAGCTACATTTCAGAATGCGGGGCCTATCAGTAACTCCATATTCTCCGTGGAACGTGGAAATGCCGAAATCCGCAAACTCCGCCAGCAAAGCAGAGTTTTTCCCCCAGGCCTAATATTGCCTGTATGCAAGAGGGACGTTCAAGCACTAGGAGACCCGCAAAAATGGTGCACTAAAATTTAACAGATTTCACAGTGCCACTTTTGCCATAATTTTTAATGCCTGCTCCCATAGAAAATTATGAGCCTCCTTGCACTTTGGTGGGAGGAGCTGACACTTGCACCCGAATACGGCTGTTCCTGTCCATCCACAAAGCAGTCTCCAACCCCCTGGAGTGTGCCTGGGGCCAGTGCAGGAAAGGCAGGGTCTTGTGCACTAGAAAGACTTTCCTTTGAAGTTTGCCTACTTCAAAGGCAGAAATGACTATAAGTACTGGACTTCTGAGACCACAACTTTTGAATCCTTCTGGACTGAGGACATTCTGCTAGGAAGAAGAGCTAGATACAGTAGAAAGGATTGCCATTCTGCCTGTTGCTTTGTTGTGCTGGCCTGCTGCTTGCTGATTCTGTCCTGGAAGTGAAAGGACTGGACTTTGCTGTCTACATCCTGCTTCCAAGGGTTCTCCAAGAGCTTGGACTGAGCTTGTCTCCTGTTAGAAGTCTCAGGGACATCAAAGGCTTTATATTCCAGGACCTGGGCTCTCTTGCCGAGAGTCGTGGCTTGCCATGTGGTGCCAAATCCAGTTCCTGGGCCCCAGGGATTGAGTTCTGGTGAAACCAAGAAGAAACCTCCAGAGCAACCTCGGAACTTGCGCCGCTGTCTAACTCTGCACCACTGTGTGCACTGGAGCCATGGTCGCTTCTGAGTGCAACAAACGCAACCGATGCTGCAGGCACAACGCAGTTGCAGGCCCAACGCAGCTGCAGCGTCTCCGAAGTCCTGCCACAGCGTGATTGCTGAGTGCAGTGTCACCAATGTCCATGACACCCAACTCCACTGCAGCATCTGTGGTTCTGTGGTGCAACCACGACACCGCAAAGTCGATGCCTCGCATCTTGACCTGCTGGATTCATCGATCCCTGAGGATCAGAAGAAACTGATGACTCACCAGTGATGCCACATCACCTCTCCTGCAACCGTAAGGAATTGACGCCTCACCTCCACTGCGTCACAGTATGGAACCGACGCCTCACGTCCCCGGTAGCACTAAGGAACCAACGCAGCACCCACTCCAGCGAAGCTTCACCTCCCCGACTCTAAGGAACGTCTTTGCTTCCTCATCATTTGCAAAGGTACTGTGTCTGGGATCTGTGCAACTTTGTGACCGACCCGCACTCCTTTGCAAGTGGCGTCTCATTGTCTTTAACAAGCCCATCGGTGATGTCAGGATAGCCCCAGTTAGAGCTATTGTGTTTCTGTTTATTGAGATTTAATCTTTAAAAATGTGTTTCTTTGCCTGTGTGTATTGGATTTTTGTTGTTTTGGTCTTCAGATAAATATTGACTATTTTTCTGGTGTGGAATCCTTTTGTAGTGTTTTCACTGTGTTACTGTGTGTGTGTGTGTGTGTGTGTGTGTGTGTGTGTGTGCTCAAATACTTTACACATTGTCTCTAAGATAAGCCTGACTGCTCATGACAAAAGTGAGGGTCCCTACTTGGACAGGGTGCAAACCACTGCCCCTTAGAGACTCCATTTCTAACAACTTGTCAGAGCAGAACACGTGCAGCCAAGCCCTGCTTTGTTAAATTAAAATATGCACGTTTTCTCAGCAAATTAGGGCTGTTTTAAATTTCCTTTTCACATGCATTGTCTTTTTTATTGTCCTGTGAATGCCACACCAGATGCTCCAGCCAACGTTGCTGCTGCTTCTGAATAGCTTTTTTTTTTTTTTTTTTACTTGGGCCCTTATGATGGGGATTGGGAACCCCCTCTAACATGAAAGATGTTGGGGCCCCTTGCACTCTGCCTTCCCACTTGCAATGAGGACATTCCATTACATCCCTTGTGTGAAGCATCATCTCGTATCAGCAGTGGTGGCAGCTCAGTTAGTCAGTGGTATTGGTATCAGGCTGGTGTAACCTTGTGACAGCAATGGATTTCTAGAGGATGGGTGTTTCCAATGAGTTTCCAATGAGAACCTGTGGTTCAAGCCCAGGCCTCTCAACAAATGTGCCTTTCAACAAATACAGAACTACCAATCATGAATAAGAGACAGGTTTTTTATATTTCATTAGCAGGGCTATCAAACTCTACATTCTCTAATAGCATAGCAGGACAAAGGCAATAATCCCAGCTTCGTATTAATACTTCTCATCGGGATTGCTTCAGGCAAAGTCAAGACACCTGTCACATTTTTGTCTCAGTGCACTCGAGCTGGCCATCTGTTGTGATGGAAAAGTACTCTTTGTAGTAATGGAAGGCTACCGCCTTCACCAGGAGTTAAGCAGCATGAGTGTGGTGGTGTTAGCAAACTGTGCAGTGATCAGTTGGAGTGAACAGGTCCTTTTTAACCTCTGTTATAGGAGTGGGACATAAAAACTCACTTATCTTTTTAAAGTTCTGCTTCTGGGTGCTTGAATCGCCCCTTAGCCTGCATCGGTTGGATGTGAAGTACTGCGCAGGAGTGGTAGCTCTCCGCTGGATTGTGTGTACCTGGGAAGGGTACAATACAGGGATAGGGCAAGTGCGGTGCTCTGCGTGCATGGTGAGAGCATGTAGCGGGTGTATGTATACCTGTGAGAAGTACAGTACATGAAGGATGTAATGTTGTGTAGCATGCACATGGTGAACGTGTGTGCCGGTTGTATGCGATCCTGCAAGTGGCACAATATATAAAGGCTGCAGTGCTGTGCAGCACATGCAATGGGAATGTGTGTGCTGGGGATATGTGTGCCTATGGTGTATTGGTTATTCTTCATGTGTGTATCTGCAAATGTAGCTTCTCTTAAAGGTTCCTCTGTATCAGGTCTATTAATGTCACATCTTCAGTATGCAAAAGAAGCTAGCTTCAGACATCCCACCTTCAAGAAAAATTATCTAGAGTGAATTAAAATTCAGTCATAAAGATGGTAAATTGAAATAGTTAGTCCCATAGCCCACAAACTGGACAGGGATTTTTATCAAGGTCACCTCCAATGTCCAGGCTAACCGATGAACTCCGACACAATTTTCCTGATTCTCTCAAATGATCCATTACTCTGAGAATTTGGAATATTTTCTCCCATTCACCCACAGTTCTTGATGCCCCCAGTATTCTATCTCGGAGGGAGGGAAACTGGCCGACTTACAACAATACTGTCCTCTGCCCCTGTTACTTTGGAACACCTTTTTGGAACTGCAATATCATATTATCACACAAATCCACTTGAACATTTAAAGTACGGAAACATTTATAAATGGAACCTGTCTTTCATTTGTAAACATTTTGAACGTGCAGCCTTTGTTTTTGAGACCGCTTCATTATGTTTCCGTTCACTGCAGAAGCCCTTCTGTATCGTGCAGATGGTTGTCGTTTATACACTCTGATAGTTTATGGACTTTCCTTCACAAACGTGTCTACATCAAGATCTTTACATCAACCGATTTGTACTCGCCCATTTTCCTATGTAATTAATGCACAGCACACAGTTAGCAACACGCTATGCTCCTCAACACAATTTCAGTCGGTATTGAACTCGGTATTGAACTGGGAATTTCATATAAGATGGTTTCCTCTCTCAGCAATCTAAACAACGTGTAAGATGAATCCCCGTCTTCCTTTGTTTTATAGTGTCTTCATATCTGAATGCTGGTTTTCCGAACATCTGTTTCACTCTCTGCAACAACTACATTACTTTTTATGAGCTGCCTGTAGTTTGAATGGATTTATTGTTGACCTTTGTTAGCAAATTGAATGTTTTTGTTGTTAGTAACATTTCTATAATCGGCTCTGTTGTTCCTGCCACATGGCACTCTTCTGAAATAGAGATGTCTGCTCTGTATAATAGATTACCTTAATTAAGCATGCTGAATATGAATCATATCATCAGTGACGGCTTCCTGCATTGGTCGAGATGAATGCTGGGTTTCTATAATACCTTGTGGCAGAGGAGAGGGAGGCGAAACTGTCTCGTTCACCGATCATTTTGAGGAAATATTTTAATAAAGATTTCACACCTTTACCACCACGTGCTCAACCTAATAAGTGGCGATGAGGAAAAGCAGGAACTCGAGTATTCTGTTCTGGTTTGCTGAAGATGGTTTGTTTTATGCGATGAAACTGACAGACTTGTCAAACAAGTACAGAGCAAAACATTTGTTGGCCTAAGTGGTAGGTGGGATTGCAGGATGTTTGGTGGCAAGCAGCTCTATAAATCTTTATGATTAGGATGTGTGGCAGTTGTGTAACGTGCGTCCTCGAAAAAGTCTTACGCTCGTGTTGCACATGAGTTTCTCGGCGGCCATATTTTCCAAACGGAATAAAGCCTGACATTCATGGATGTCTTTGGGAGAGTGTGCATGACCTGCATTGCCTTCCATTGATCTTGCCTGTTTCCACTGGTATAAGTGATACTGTGCAGGTTATTTACAGAAGGCTCCCTGAAATTGTAAAATAGCCTTACTTATTTTTTTAGAGCACTGCATGTATTTTATAAAGGGCACTACTGAAATCAGCACCAAGTCCCAGATTTAAGAAGCTCTTGTGTCACATTAGCGTTATTTTTTTATGCCAATGTGGCGTTAGGCTTCAACAATTGCTGCACCATATTTACAAAGTGGCGCAATCCATGCCTTCTGTAGGACTCTCCACAAGACTTCCCAGGATAATGAATCAAGTGTCTGCTCAATATCAGGAAGTGCTAGTGCATAATGGTCCTCATTAAGAATAGGAGCATGCATAACAAGTGATAGCCATCTCAAATTAAAAGGATGGTCCTATGTGGTATGAAGCTGCATTCGTCCTCATGGACAAACAATGGCATACACTCCAATATTTTTATGTCAACGTTTAGCATTAATAGGGGCAACAGGATGTCACCTCGAAGCATTCTTTTGGGGTTTAGGTAGCAGAACCATAAGTGCCTCCCTCAAAGAGGCAGGAAGGAGTCCCTTCTGATAGGCCTTATTATAGACCTTCAGCAAACAATCTGCCGTGTGTCCTGCCCTGTGCTCTGCATTGGTAAAATTCTGCTGGTAGTCCATCCCTGCCTGGGGCCTTAGTTGTCTGCAGTGCTTGTGCCACAGCCATTATTTCTTCACTGTTTATGGGAGCATCCAGGCCATCCCTCTCCTCTTCCAGCAAGGAGACCATCTGCAAGTCAGCCAGATATGCACCCTCCCGCGAGGTGTGCCCAACTCCGGGGCAGCACAAACCCACTGCAGGTGTGAGGCAAAGACTTCAGTTATACCCTCTTATGTGCAGACCATCTGCTCTCCTGTGTCCTTGACCCCTACCATTGGTGGGCTATATGGAGGAGCATGGCGAGTAGTCTACTGGCCTTATCACCTTCCATATGTAGACTCTGTCTGTATTTCAAGCAGACAAACTTATCTAAACGGTCCCACATTTCTAGCAGCCCTCGCTGATACTCCTTTCACTCATGCAATCTCTATGGATGCTCAATACTACAATCCTCCAACTCGCTGAGTTTCTTTTCCAGGATGTCGAAGGACCTGGATAGTTGTTGCTTCACACCATATAATACCTTCATACACTTTCCTTGCAGCACCACCTTCATGGCATCCCATTTCACAGCTATCACTGATGCACTGACCCAGTTCTCAATAAAATAATGATCCAGGACCTGCACCACTAGATCAGCAAATACTAGATCTGATAGGGCCTCAGCTCGCATCCTCCATAATGGCACATGTGGGGCCTCCCTACTCATTTAAAATGAGACCAGGACAGGAAAATTATCTGAACTGTGCCAAGTAGGAGACGTTCCCCACCAGTTGACGGAGGGCACCAGACTGTAGACAATAGACAAGACAGCTATGTGTACCTGTTGCAGGTACAAAGGAGGAATAGACTCTGCCCTGTTGGAATCTCTCCCTCCATATGTCCTGCAAGCGCAGACCCTCCATAACCACCTTAAGAACCTTTGTCATTGCAGGCTTGACATCCATTTTTGGGGAGAGTCAGTCCACCCCACCATCCAGTACATAGTTCAAATCTCCTACCAGAAGGACCTCAGGACCCATATAATCTGCAGCCATCCTCACCACAGACCCATAAAATTCTGCATTGTCTACATTTGGAGCGTGCATATTCACTAAACACACGTCCCTGGCATCCAGCACTACCGAGACAATAACATGCCGCCCTTCATAGTCCAGTTTAACTCCCATGGCCCCAAAGGGGACACCAGGGACTACCCAAATTAGGTCCTCCCCCAGCATAACTAAATTAAGAGGTTGCAAAAACCTGTCCTTGCCACCGTCCCCAGATATCTGTTTCCTGCAGGAACTCAATTGACACCCCATGCCACCTGAGATAGGAATGCACCCTATGTCTCTTAACAGGATGACCCAGGACATGCAAATTTCAGGTTAAAAACTTCTAGGTAGTAACCATGGTCCCCTCAATGTGCTCTCTCCTGCCTCCCACAGTGCTCCAGACATTCTCTGCACCCACCCCCCATACATACTTAATACACCATGTTGCTGATTTTAACACTGTAGAGCCACATTCTGCCATTCATACAAGCAACCATACACAACTGTAACAACTGGGAATCCTCCCCACCCACAGGCAGTGGGTCCAAACAACAACAGCCCCTACCAGTTGGGCCAACTCTGAGGTCCCACCTCCCCAACCCCCCCTCAGAGGCCAAGGCCTCAACCTTGTTGGCCGCTTGGAGCTGTGGGCCTAGCATCCCTCGAGGGTGGCAAGACCAGAGGCACTCAAACCACTCCGCACGAGATCGCAGCCCATTGGAGCCACTCACCAGCAAGCAACCTACGACTTGCCTCCTGTACTCAAAGGATATACCATTCACAGTTAAATGATAATAGGCAGTTACCCCCTTATTTTCAGCATTGCTTCACACATAAAGCATATTAACAGACCCCATTCCTGTACCTATCCGGATCCTGTAATATATCTGCAGGGTGAAACTCCCTTAATTATTTTGTCTCATAAGTTCAGCAGAGGGATTGAACCCCCAGGGGGTTTTCTGTCTGAGTCACTCCATCCATTGGTCTGTACCATCAGCTTGGTAGTCTCTGACACCCCTGTGGGTCTGAAAGGGCTTGTTTGTATCCGGTATACAGTTCAAGTCCACCAATGTTCCATCGGGGCACACCAGGATTTTCTCAGTTTGAAGGGTATTATGACTCAGTGCAGAATCCACAGAGTGTCCGCGGAATCTTGTTATCTTGCGATTGGCACTATTCACAATGAGTCATTGGCTTCCTCAGGGGAGGTGAAGAAGTATACCTTTTCTGCATATTGTACCCTAAGTTTTGCAGGAAACATGAGGCAGTATCGTAGGTCTCGCTCATTCAGGCATTTCTTCATTGTCATAAAGTTCTTACAATGTCCTGCACCCTCTGAGTGTAGGCCGGAAAGATCATAATATTTTTACCCTCACACTGAGGGGTCCCACAGACTCTTGCATGTTGCAATATTGCATCCCTATCTCTGAAGATAAACAGTCTGACAATGACAGCTCGAAGTGGAGCCCCAGAGGTGCCAGTGCGTAATGGGCCCGCTTGACAGTGAAGAACTTAGAGAGACATCTCAGCTTCAGGGCCAATATGATCCAGTTGTCAAGAAACAACTCTGCAGACTACCCCTCCACCCGCTCTAGGAAGCCAACAAGCCAACAAAGCAGAGGTTATTCCTTCTTGAGCTCCCTTCTGCATTTTTGATTCTGTCCTCCACATGTGTCTTGAGTAACTGGAACATGGATATTGATTTCCATGGTCTCCACTTCTTGTTGGAACACTCTAATATGACCTCAGCCTCCGTTACCCTCAATGCGATTTTGAGGAAATCAACATGGAGCAGTCCCACCTCCAGGGCCACTGTTTCAATCTTCACCAACATGACCTCCCAGGATCCATAAGATAGGTCAATGTGGGGGACCCCGACTCCAACAGGGGAGCCTGCTTCACCTGTTTCCCCACTGCACCCTCTGGGTAAATGGCTGGGCGTAATTATCAATCTTATTTGCTGGTACAGACTTTGCAGACTTGTACTTTGTCATTTTGAGCCTCCCAATGACAATCTGTGGTAGGTCATCATTGTCCGGGCCTGGGCACACTGCTCAGCACTGCTCAGCAGAGACCCACATGAGACCCCCAGAGCTTGGTGGTGACTCTTAACGGGTGCTTTGCATATGGAAGTTCAGTGCTGACAGCAATCGCCTGGTTTCCCAAGAGAAGGAACTGCAAGTCATGGCTCCTCTCCTCTGTTCAAAACCTCAAATCCAGTCTACAGGGGCTCCTTCTTCACTCCCTTTGATATTATCTTCGATATCCACTCTGACTGCTCGCCTGTACTCCCCACTGCCACCTCACAGACAGCGCTCCAAACCAGCAGTACACAGCACCTAGGGCAGTTCCCACTACAGCGGGGGTCCAAACAATATTCTTTTCACTTTTTTTCAACAGGAGCAGTTGGGGAAGGACTCGTCCACTCCTGTCTTTGATGAGGCCATCACACCCCTCTTCTATGGCAGGCAGTGGGTCACTTGGGACTGCCCTTGCTATGCTGCCCCCAATTATCAGTGCCCAAACAGCAGGGCCATTCTACAGGCGTCAGTCCCCGCTGCCACTCCTGGGTGTAGGATCAGATTGTTGTTCTGCTCAATACAGCCTCAGGCGTCCTTCAGGTGAACTGGACACTGCAGGACCCATGAGGGAAGCAACGCATGTGTGGACCCCTTCAGTGCACGTGTGGGCTCACAGTATTTGGCTTGAGGCTTTATTTCATTGTGCTCAGTCCTGCGTGGCCCATCTCAACTGGCTCGTGCCATCACCACATTTCTGTGAAAAAGTCAATGCCCCGTTGCCCGCCATCAGAAACCGCTCCAGCCATCCTCATTGGAGGGGGACTCCTCCGCATTCCTACCTCTGAACTCTGCAGCCTCTATAGCTCAAGCTCAGCCACCTCAGAGACCGAGGCTATCACTAGAATCCTCCACCTCTTCCTGATCCCAGGGCCCCCACTGGGCCAGCAGGGTGTCTCAGAGGGACTACGAGCCCAGGCTTTCCCTTATTGGAAGACCCCAGCACCACAGTGGCCTCTGAGCCCAGCTTCGTCCAGGTGGCATCTGTCTTCCGCCATGGGTCTCTGCTTCCCTGGGACTCAGAGGAGGTAAATCTTGACCTCAAACATTTTGCCTTCCTCCTCCTACTTGTTGCTAGATTTTTGCTTGCTGGCCTTAGGAATTTGTCAATTTTACCACTGCTAACCAGTGGTAAAGTGTGTGTGCTCTCTTTCTAAAACATGGTTTGATTGGCAAATACTTGACCGGCACATTTAATTTACAATTAGGTCCCATTTTGAGTGGTTTTCCATATACACAAGGCCTGTAAATTAAATGCTACCAGTGTGCCTGGAGCACTTATTGTGCCACCCACTTAAGCAGCACCTTCAAACTTGTCCTAGGCTGGCCATTGGAGCCTGAATTTAGAATCCCACTGCCATGTTGACTTGGCATTTACACCCCCTTGCCAAGCCTTAAACTCCCCTTTTATTGCACATAAGTCACCACTAAGGTAGACCCTAAGTAGCCCATAGGGCAGGGTGCTATATAGTTAAAAGGTAGGACATGTACTTTCTAGTTTTACATGTCCTAGTAGTGTAAAGCTCCTAAATTCATTTTCGTACTACTGAGAGGCCTACCCCTCTCATAGGGTACACTGGGGAGTCCTTAATTAAAATCAATACGTTGTATTACCCAAATCAGGTGGTAGATATGTCATGTTTGGTACCTATTAACTTGTAATAATAAACCCTCTTTAATGGTGAAGTCGGATTTATTGTTACAAGTTTGAAAATTCCACTTTTTGAAAGTTAGCATTTTCCTGCCCTTAGCTCTGTGCCTGCAGCCTGCCTTGGTCACATGACTGGGTGTTACTGACATTTGGGACTTCACCTAGAAAGTCACACAATAGTGGGATTAGCAGGGTCTGAAAGACCTTTCCACTAGCAGGATGAGGGGAAGAGCAGAGCAGAGCACAGCCCCATTCACATCTGAATGGGCTGAGCTCTGCTGCTACACAATAGGCTTAACCCTGCATAGTCAGTGCAGCCTGCTAGGAGCGAAGGCAGGAGAGCAAGGAAATTTCTGGAACTTCAGAGAACTCATCTGGAAACTTCTCCTAACTTCAAAGATCAGGGTAACAGGGTATAAATATAGGGCTCACAGACCCACTTTTCAGTTCACTACTGGACCTGTGGAAAGACTCTCAGAGGACTCTCAGAGGACTGCCTGCTGCTGTGACTTGCTGTGCACTCTGCCATACTGCTGCTGTACCTCAAAGGATTGGTTTGCTGCTTAGAGCCTACTTGGAACCTTCGGAGGCCAGCCCTGCTGTACAGCCCTGCATCACAACCTGCACCCAGGACTTAAGAAGTAACTCCAAGGGCTAGTTCATCTGGTCTCCTGTTCAGAGCCACAGGGATATAACAGGCTCCCACCATCTTAACCCAGCACCTAGACCTGGCCTGTGTGAGTCCTGAACCCCCAAGAGGTCTGCACTCACTCCCGGATCCTTGGTTGTGGTATAGAAGGTGCCCAGATGACCAATCTTCAAAAGTGAGGATTTAGACAAAATCTGGCTCACAAGTCATCTGAAAACCAGGAGGAGACCAGGACCAACCTGCTTGCCTATCTGCCAGAAGTGCATCGCCGATCAAATTGACTTAGTGGCTTCTCCTGCTACATTCTTCTCTGCAGCAGCAAATCCTCTTGAGTGGCTCCTTGCGAAAGGGGTATCCGACCCTGTGAAACTGTCTTCGACTAGAGCCTCCTGCCTCGTTCTGCTGGAGATTTTTGACTTCCATCGTGACGGCTAAGTCTGAAGGTAAAAACCTTCACTGCGGCTCTGCTCCATGGGTATCCAAACATTACTCCCTCCTCGGACACTGCTGCAGCCTTGCCCCACTGACCTCCTTCTCAGAGACTTTTTCTTCAAAAACGTTCTAAGTCCTAAGGTAAGCATTGACTGAGCCCTTTCCATGTGTGTATCTTATCTGCGCTCCATCACGATTGACCTTAAATTTTTACTTTGGCCCATTCTAGCAAACCAGATGTCGCCAGTTGGTGCTGTTTGTTTTTAAGCACTATTTTTCACGTAAAACTTTAAAAAGTCATAACTCCGGTTGTTCTCTGTGTTTCTGTTTCTATTTTGGTTTTGTTTTGTTGCCATTTATTTTAGACAATTTGTTGTCTTTAAGTTTGCATTGTACAATTGTATTTTGCTTAAAAAAGGGAAAGATGTGTTATGTTCCCTGTGTCATCCATGTGCTATTCCATGTCTTGCTCTGTATTCAAGTTTTACATGGTGAGAATCCAGAATACAGGCTCAAGCCAGGGAGCGTTGGGAAGAAGCCGAGCAGGACAAAAGACGGAGGGAGAGCTGTTTCATTCACCGATCATTTTAAGGAAATAGTTTAATAAACTATTTCACACCTTTACCGCTTCTTTCTCAACTTAAAAGATTGCCTTGCCCTTGCGTCACCGGCCACTCAAGTCTTAAGTGAGCTTTACAATGCCACATAGAGCCAGCTTGCATGGCTCAGCGTTACATGGTAAATCTGAAGTAACCCAAATTTGTTCAAGAAGCCCCCTTGAGTTACTCTGCCCTGGAAAGACATTCCATGAGTGGATTGTGGGTGTTCCCAGGCTTCTAACAATGGATTTTGATGTGTTCCCAGATTTACTACCAGTAGTAAACCTGAGAATGTGTCAAAATAGTACACCTTCCAAGGAAACTAGCAACAAGGAAAAATAACTGTATTTCTACTAATGTGTTCCCTCTTTCTACATGTGCTGCATTCTGCAGCACACCTAAAAAGAGGAAAAAGCCTATAAGGATTGCTTTAGTGCAGGAACATGTCCCTTCTTGGACAAAAACAATCCAGCTGCAATGCAGGCACGGTGCAAGGGTGCTTATGTTATCACTAGACTGCACTGTGTGTGCCAGCGCAGGGAGAGAGAGGAATGTGCCGTCTCTTTGTAACTACGGTGCATTCCTGCCATCTCCATGTGCCTTGCTGAGTTGCGCTGCATCACATCTTTGTAAATTTGGCCCAGGGTATATGCGGCAGTCACACCCAGCAGCAGGGCCACAGCTATCAATTGTGCAGCAGGTGCAGTTGCAATAGGGCTCAGGGGCGTGAGGAGTCCTCTATACTCCAAATATGGTGGCATTATAATGCAAAAGGGGCAGGGGGTGTATTGTTCATGCGCATCTTGGGGCCCATCCATCCTTGCTTCTGCTTAGCAGATCACAAAGTGTGCATTACAGGGAGTTACGGCTGTGTCACTATACATTAATAACAGATATCAATTTTATAAGGTTTTTAGGTTTTCATTCTTACACATAACATCCCTTTAATGGAATAAGTGTTTAATAATACTTTATTTCAGGTTTGAGTAAAAAAGGGAATTGAGTCAATTCCCTTTAAAAAGTGTTATTCAGTTATGTTTTTGGATTTGTTATAATCTACCCTGATACCTGCCCAAAGTACTAATTGGGCACGGCTTGCAGCTGTTCCCACCAACCTCTAGGCACAGAATGCGGAATTTGGCAACATCCTTCACCCAGTTCTCATATCACTAGAGTCCACAGAGCATAGCAAGTGCTCAGCAAGCCTTCAGCACTGAGATCCGACAGTATCTAGCAAGCTTTGAGCATAGGATTTGGCCTCTTGCTATAACCTGCACCTGATCTATCTGCCCTTCATTAACTGCAGGGTATAAAATTGGGCCATGCCCAGTGAGCTCTTGATGTAAATTATTTTCTTTGGCTGCCCAGTGGGATTCCGGTGCAGGGTGAGGCATTGGTCAGGATGTAACCAAGTGGCACAGGACACAGCCAGTTTTTATGCCCAGTGCTAAATGTCCTGCCTGTAGTCCTTGTGTTACATGGCCTTTGGCTGTGCGCAGTAGACAATGGATACTAGAGACACTGTGTGTGTTGAAGCTATGCTATGTGACTAGTCTCCTGCCCTATGTTCCCAACCCGGGCCCTAATACCCACTCTTATTGGCTGAAAGTACCTATGGTCCATGGCAATGGCAACAGCCAGCACACACTTAATGATGCATATGAGACAAGTGCCCCAAAACATTGCAAAAGAGACTGTTGTTACTTTTGTGCTGAGGAAAAATATGTCCCGGGTGATTGGTAAAACAATATGGTAGAAAAACCTATTAGCACTCCAACTAAGAAATCCGCCAAGATGCCATTGATTGATCCTGTTGGTCAAAACAAGCAGAAAAGATTAAATGGGCCAACAAAGCCATTTCGAGGGGGGATACAAGAAGAGACAACTTATTTAGTTCTGGATGCACAGGTGAGCCTGATCTCTTCAGAAAAAATTGTTTGAGAGGGAGACAAACAGCTTTCTATCGAATTGGAAAAATTTGATGGTGTACTTACGGGTTTTTTAAACAATGCAAGGATTTTCACATGGAACTCTGCCACTCCGTAATGTAAACAAGTTAGCCACATAGCAGCTACTTTTTGAGGAAGGTGCAGCACATCACAAACAGAGAAATCACAGAGCTTCTTAAGACTTCTCAAGAAAGGAGCAATCAGACAGATCGTCAAACAAACAGGTTTTTGAGTAACATTTGCTTAGTGAAGAAGAAAGACAGATAACTCCACCTTGTGACAAATGTAAATGATCTCAATTCGTAGATCTTGTATGTACATTTCAAAATGGAGTGGATCCACCTCCTCAGAGACATTCACAGACAAGGAGATAGAATAGTGAGAAATTAGGTTACTTTTTGAGAGGGGTGAAACTATACTGAAGCAGCAACCACAATCCTATTCCGAGTGAAGTATTTGTGCAACACTTCAAACAGTAATAATGTAAAAACACAACACAAGGAAAATCCCACTACAAATTAAAAACATAGAATACATTTTAAAAAATAAATAAATAGCAAAACAACAAAAATTCATTTTGATAGAACCAGGGATATGCAAGTTTAAAGATGCCAGTGAAAATAGCACCAAAAAGCACAAAGCGCCAACTGTGGTTATCTAGTCGCACTGCACTGGCATAAAGTCACAAGTTCAGGCAGACTGTGATGGAGTGCAGGCCGGCTTCGGAGATCCACTTAGGCGAGCTGATTCCTGGTTGCAAAGAGGTGCAGAGTTCGGCAGGATAACATCAATGTTATTGTGTGGGAGAGGTATGACTTGCAGTAGCGAAAAAAAAATTCAGGAGTTTTTCGATACCAGGACATGTATACCTCTGGGCTGTTCAGTGTTTCCTATAGGTGTGACTTATATGTATTAAGAAGGAAAGTTTGGGTCCGGCAAAAGGTTTATTTTGCCAGGTAAACGTGGTAGTATAAAACTGCACACACAGGTTACAATGGCAGGCCTGAGACATATTTAAAGTGCTACTTAAGTGGGCGGCACAATCAGTACTGCAGGCCCACTAGTAGCATTGAATTTACCTGCCTAGGTTACAGGGGCTACCATGTTACTTGGGACTTACAAGTAAATTAAATATGCCAATTGGATATAAGCCAATTCTACCATGTTTAAAGGAGAGAGAGCACAAGCACTTTACCACAGGTTAGAAGTGTTTAAGTGTGCAGGATCCCCAAGCCAGCAAAAACGAAGTCAGCAAAACAGAAGGATTGAAGACAATAAGTTAGGGGAGAACTACATCAACAATGATAGGTCTAACAGTGAGGGTGGACCTCAAGGATGGGTAATTAATCTTTCAATTTTTTCAACTCTACTCCAGATTTCTTCAGTTCACGTAGCGCTACGTGGGGCCCAATTCACAAAGGTAAGCGTAGACCAAAAGTCTAAATTTAGACCAACAATCTAACTTTACTGTGAGTAAAGTTAGACTTTTGGTCTAAGTTTAGACTTTTGGTCTAAGCTTAATCCAAAAGTCTAAACTTAGACCAAAAGTCTAACTTTACTATGAGTAAAGTTAGGCTTTTGGTCTAAACTTAGACTTTCAGTCTAAGTTTACCTTTGTGCATTGGGCCCAAAGTATACAAATTCATTGTCCTCCTACTCAGACTCTTGTCCTGTCGTTGATGCGTGACCAAGTCATACAACAGTGGCATAGAACCTCAATACGTAAAGAAGCATGAGATTAATTGTGAACCTGGATGACATGATCTTCCTGGGCAACGAGAAATAACTGCTGTTAGCTCAGGTGTTCTTAGCTATAAAGACTCTCTGGAACCTGTGATTTGTGATGAATATTCTAAAATCAAATGTCTTCCTTTAGAAGGTAGTACATTTTCATGAGCTGTTAATCAACTAGTCCTCAGCAATGCTACGTTTGCCAAAGGCAAGGAGAAAGAAGCAGATTTACAAGATCATCTAGCAGAATTGGATATTGTAGCAACAGCTAACAAGACTAGTGGAACTCCTGCGTGCTTCCAAACAAGTGATATTTCTGTTAACTCTATAATACAGAGCTGGTCATAGGTTAAAGACAGATCATCAGCAGAAGGGCCTTTCTTAAACGGAACTGATTCTTCTTTCGGACAAAGCCAGTCTGGAATTCAACAGATGAAAGTGTGGAACAGCAGGTGGCGCAATGTCTACGGGGGTAATGTGGTTTAACCGCATAAGCTGTCTTGAGTTGTTAGTCGAGTCCATCCTTGTGATATTGTAAACAAAACAAAAATTGAAGTGGAACATTTCCCCAGTATGATAGGTAGACTAAGAGGAAGATAACCAAATACGTTGGTGACCCTTTTGGCACTAATGCTTGAATCACACATCTCAGTCATGGCAGAGTACATTCTGGACAAAATGAAAGAAGAGAGTATTCAGAAGAACTTCAGGTTCTAATTGAGGTAATTTTCAATCCTAGTAAATGGCCAAAAATCAGAATAAACCAGAATAATTAATCTGCAGGATTAGGGGAAGCGAAGCAGTCACCACACAAAGAAAGAGGATAAGGTGCTGGTGTTTTGTAATTTATGGACAGGACATCATGGGATTGGATATGGATTTAATGTGTTTTGTAGTCCTTTCTTGGTACTATTGTAGGGAGTTGTAATTGGATTGTACTTTGGTACAAGCTATATTAAAAGTGAAGAAAGACTAATCATAATGCTCACCACCTTAACCTTAATAGAAATAACATTTTCAGGTATAAAAGCTAAGAATCCAAACTTATGCTTATATGCAGTTATAAAGCTTTATTAACACTTGATTTTGGCTTGCACTTTAAACTAGAATGAGTTATATTTGAACATTTCAGTTTTACACTTTGCAACCCTCACTGAATCAATTTTATTTGAAAGGCCATGTTGCACAAATTCTAAATTTATGAGCTTTGTAGTCAATGTTGATTGTCTACTTTTTGGAACAATGCATACAAAATCACAAACTCCTGTTTTTTAAAACTGTTTTTCTTTGGTGTTTTGAATAATTTTCTTTCACTTATCAAGTGTGTATAGATGTTTTCTCATGTTAGAGAAACATTCATTAAGTATCATTCTGGCTGTTTTTGGCGCTGGGGATTCAGTGTTTGTAAGTCGCAATCTGCAGTTCAAGAATTCTGAACATTCATTCCAGAGATTTTACTTTTTTAATTCATATTCATTAGTTTCAACTGTCCTTATATGGTTCTAATGCTTTGTGAGAGACGCTGTTTCCCTAAATAATCGTTTTTCCCCACTTTGTCTTCATCATTCATGAACCCAATGTGCTGATTCACAAACCCTGCTCTTTTTAGGGCTCACCTATAGACAGCTCTAATTGTCTATCAGAGAGCTCATGTCACCCATAACGTACAACATACAAAGACATACATACACAGATGAGAGTGTGGGTTTTTGGTCAGCCCTTTCAGCTAATGGCTGTTGACATTTTTGTAAGAGCTGCCATTGGCTTGGTGGGCTGTCCTTAAACCTACGGCGTTTCGTTGAAGGTTACATGGGGCTTTAAGTAGACCACAGCAGTAACCTCTCTGTAGATCATTCTGCCTCCTTTCATCATCTGTGTGCCTCCTACCGCAGTGCAGGATGTGGCCTCAATGCCATCCGCATCTGCCTGCCACAACCCCGATGCTAGCACACTCATTCTTTTTTTCTTTGTTAGTGCTTGTTGGTTAGTGTCACAAGCATTCGCGAAGTCAGAGACATAGTATGGCCCTTTCAAATGAAGGAACAATACTAAAAATTGGCTGCCTTGCCTTAACGTGAATGCACAGTCCTATCTGGTAATGGATTTTTAAGAAAACATTGCGAGATCGCCACCGTGCATGTGCGCTAATGCACAACAGCCATCTTGTAATGGCATTTCAAAAACTATAAGACAATCCATTACCAGATAGGACCGTGCATGTGTGTGCACCCTTGTTTACCATCTGGGGGAATAAAATCAAGAGCAAAGCATTGAGGTCAGCACCCGGTATCAATAATATGACCTATTAGCATTGCTGATACTTGTTTTAAGCCCGTTTTTATTATACATTTTCTTTCCACAAATGATATCCAGACTTAACCTTAATTTGTGTAATTTACCCCGGAGGGCACTGAGAACATCTATAAAGTAAGGCAAAATGCATTTAGAGAAAAAACAGAAAATGTGCTGTGCACAAAAGTGTGCTTTTTTCTAAAAATTTATTTCGGAAAAGGTCTGCCATGCTGAGATTTCCCTCTTCCCATCTTTCTAAAAACGTACTGTTCACCAATGTTTTGTACTTTTGTCAATATTTCCTCCTTTTGCCATTTCTACCTACTTGCAATTTGTTGGGGAAATTGATGGCAGTTCAGAGGATGTGAAGATTTCTAAAAATTTACCCAGTGCTAATAATCCTTTAAATCAGAAAAAGTGAATGCAAATAAGAAATAAATTATATTGCAACAGGGTTTACGTTTGTAACGTTTTCATTGTAATCTGATATAAGAAGTTAGTATACACTGTTGTCCACCAGACTGTTCCGGACGCAGAGACATAAGCCTTTGTGATTTTTCCAAAAAATAGTGACAGCAGGAGCCAAAAATCAAGATGCGGCTCACAGGGAATATTTATTGCATACTACCAGGCATATTTTTACAACACCTGTATGAGTGGCTCTATTTTACCACACAGGAAAGTATGAAAACCATGGCCATGTCTAGGGTGTTTATTTTTCTTGTTTTAATTTCAGATCAAGTTTATTAATTTTTCATAAAACAATACAACAAAAGTACTTTTATGGAGTAGTGGGGTTAGGAGATTGAGTCAGGGTGTACATATGAATGGTAACTGTATAGGCATGACCAGTAATTATTAAGAATGCAGTATATCAAGTATACAAAGCAGGAGACCCCCAGTAAAATGTCAAGTATTAAACCAAAAAGAGAAATCTGATTTTAAAGACAGAAGAGAGGAGGAGAGAAAGGAAATAACAGGGATAAGATCTTGCTACTTACTCTCAGCTCCAGCAGCAGTCTTGTTTCTGAATCCTAGTTTGAAGAATTTGGAGAGGGTCTCGTGAGCCATGTAAGCATTCCGGAGTCTGCATTGCGCCAGAGATAAAGTGATCTTAGAGGCTGTCAGGTTAGACCTTGGGGAAGGCCAGTGTAGGTCGGTAAGAGAGGGGCATGTGTTTTGCGTAAAATATATCCTATTTCTCTTTAATGTGTCTCACCAGGGCTGATGATTTTGAGATAAGATGGAATAAAGTTTAGATGCTATGTTCATGTCTATGGACTTTTTTCCAGACGAAATGGGAGGTCAAGTGGTTTTGGGGGTTTATATTTAGCTCTAATAGCTTTAATTTTCCAAACTGTATAAAAGTCTAAAGCCCTCAATATGACATTGGCAGTGAGTGATAAAGTGGCAGAAATACCGCTAACAGGCCGGTGGTAATTACCGCCAAATTATGACCATGGCAGTGAGAACTCCCATAGACAGCCAATGTACCACACCATCCGCCAGGGCGTTGACATCATTGACCACGGCGGTCGCCATCAACAGCCAGGTGGAAGATAAAATACCGCCCACCATATTATGACACAGGAAACCGCCAGGATTTCCAGGGGGGTGCCAATGCCATCAAAAGCCTGGCAGAAACAGAGCACAGAAAATCAAAGACCCACCAACAAGTACACAGAGGTCTCCGCCGCCGCCATGGAACTAGAACTGCAAGTCTTCCTGATGCTTTTCTACACCATAATCCACCTGGAACACCAACGCCGACAAAGACAACTACGGTGAGTACAGCGGCCTAGCACTCAAGGGAGGGAGGGAGGAAAACGCGAGTTACACACACACGCACAACTCACACCAGACATACACACACCATACACACAACCAGCTGCACACCTAAACCAATCACACGACACACAGCACAATAAAACATGGACCAGATTTCGGAAGTACTGAAAATGTATTAGCAAGGGAAAAGCCACCACATGAACATGATATGTACAATTGTACACAAAGGGCCAATACCCAGTCTAAAGTACAAAGGGCCCACATAGCCACAGGGTACAGTCCAAGGCCCAACTTGTCTCCTGACATCAATTGCACAGAACTCTGCAGGGGCATCATTTTGTAAGTAGGCAGGCACCTCGGGGGGTGGGGGGTGCCTCAGCCAAAATCAGGAACTTTCCCACTGGTTCTGGAGGGGGCTCCATGCCCATTTCTCTGTGCTGGGGAGTGCAAGGCCACAGTCTCTCAGGTGGGTGACTTTCCCACTGGTTCTGGAGGGGGCTCCATGCCCATTTCTCTGTGCAGGGGAGTGCAAGACCACTGTCTCTTAGGTGGGTGACTTTCCCACTGGTTCTGGAGGGGGTACCTTGTACATCAGTTGCAGGAGGGTAGCCTACATGCCACATCTGGAGGTGAGGGCTGCACTATGTCAGCAGGTGAAGGTGCCTCCTGGGCAGACTCTTCTGGAGGTAAGGGCTGCACTGTCTCAGCGGATAAAGATGCAGCCTTTGCAGGAGGAGAGGGCTGCACTGCCTCAGCTGGAGGTGAGGGCTCCATGATCACTGGTGGTGGTGTCACCCTGCCAGCCTCTGCTGGAGGTGAGGGCTGCACTGTCTCAGCGGGTGAAGGTGCAGCCTCTGCAGGAGGAGTGGGCTGCACTGCCTCAGCTGGGGGTGAGGGCTCCGTGACCACTGGTGGTGATGTCATCCTGTCAGCCTCTGCTGGAGTTCAGGGCTTCTTCCCCTTCATGGCAGACGTTGAGGGCTGCTTCACCTTAATGGCAGGAGGTGCGGGATCCTTCCCCTTCATGGCAGGAGTCGAGGGCTTCTTCCCCTTCAAGGTAGGAGGTGTGGCCTCCTTCCCCTTCATAGCAGGAGGTGCGGCCTCCTTCCCCCTCATGGCAGGAGACGAGGGCTTCTTCCCCTTCAGGGCAGTGGCTGTGGGATCCTTACCCTTCATGGCTGGTGGAGTGGGAACCATCACTGTCTTGCCTCCACGACTAGGAGGTGCCTCCACTGTCCGTATCAACTGTTTGGCTGAGGTGCTGGGCTGGGTCATTGGGACCCTGCTCTTACGGGCAGGATGGGGGAGGGGGAAGGAAGAGGTCAAGTTGGGCAAGGAAAAGCTTTTTAGGGACAGTGGGGCTGGAAGAGGGAGGAGGGATGGAAATGGAGGTTGAGGGAGTGGTTGTTGGAGGAGTATGTCTGCTGGACTTGGGTGCATCGGGAGTGTGCTGATGTGAGGTGGATGGCTGTTGGGTGTTTGAGTGCGTGCGTTTGTGAGATTTAGAAGGGGGGACAGACAATGTTGGAGGGGACGCTTGCAAGGATGTTGTGGAGGTGTCTGGTAGTGAGGTGTGTGTGCTGCATGGTGTGGTGATGCTGGTGGTGGCTGTTGGAGCAGTGTATGCAGGTGTGAGTGTGGACGTGACTGTGAGGGAGGCAGAGGAGGAGGAGGGGGTGACAGTGGAGGCAGTGGATGTGGTTGTGTCTGCAACTGTCTGGTGTCTGCATGAGTGCTTTTGTGTTGAAATGTGGTGCATGTGTTTGACTGTGCTACTCTTGTGTGTTGTCTTGTGTGCATGCTCATCTGTGTGTATGGGATGGGTTGGGGTTGAGGAAACTGGGTCTGGGAACTGGTAGTTGGAGGGGGGACAGTAGGGACAGGGACAATGGCTGCCATCAGAGAGGAGGCCAGAGCCTGAATCGATCTCTGTTAGGCCGCCAATCCACTGTGGATGCCCTCCAGGAATGCATTGCATTGCTGCACCTGGGCTGCCAGCCCCTGGATGGCATTCACAATGGTTGACTGCCCTGCAGAGATGGATCTCAGGAGGTCAATAGCCTCCTCACTGAGGGCAGCAGGGCTCACTGGGGCAGGGCCTGAGGCTAAGGAAATGCCCACCCTCCTGGGTGAGCAGGCACGGGCAACTCGCTGAGGGGCTACTGGGAGGGTGGTGCTGGGGAGAGAGAGAAAGAGAACACAGGGTCAATTATTGCACCAACACCACTGTTGGCATACACAGCACCGTCACACATAGGGATAAGGATTGAGCACTATGCATTGCACTGTCATTGATTTGGCTAGATGGCACAGCAAGAAGAGGGCCAAACACTGCCAACTGCACACCTCCTGGGACCCACTAAGCCCTGTCTGACCTGGAATGCAACCTAGCTAGGTTACCTTCTTTTCCCTTTCAACCATTACCCTAAATCTGGATCATGCTGCAATGTCTGTCCTGGCATTAAGGGGCACCCACTAACAGACAACCACCACCCGGATCCCATGCCACCTACCAATTAATGTAGTAATGCCACTGTACTCACCCCCTTTTGGCTGCTGTGATGCCCTCAAGTGCCCATCCAGCTCTGGGTAGGCCACTTCCAGTATGCGGGGGGTCAGGTTCCAACAGGCACCCCTTCCTAGCTGGGAGGCCATCCCCAGCTGGGCCTCCGGGGTCTTCCATGCCCAGCGTCTCAGGTCCTCCCACTGTTTCCAACAGTGGGTGCTCGGCCTGCCATAGACCCCCTGGGTCTGCACGTCCTTGGTGATGGCACACCATAATCCCTTGTTTTGATGGGCGTTGACCTTCAGAGGTGATACAGATGGGAGGACACCATTCCACATACAATCCAACCTGTCAAACATATGGCTCACCAATCCCGTTCCCTTCACCATTGGCTGGCGCACACCATTACATCACCCCCCATGACACGATGCTTGCACACACATCTCCATGCATCCTTCCCACAAGCATCGTGCCCAAGGTGTACTCACCTGTTGGGCTGGAGGCCCATACAGCAGTCCGTACTGGGGTAGGACCCCATCCACCAATCGCTCCAACTCCTCCACAGTGAAGGTAGGGGCCCTTTCCCCGGTCACACGGGCTATGGTAGGTTCCAGACACAGGTCACAGCAGCGCATGCAGTGTAGGTGTTCTCCTGATAAAGGTCAGGAAACAAGTGAGGATTGAGATAGAAAATGGCGGTCACTTTCACGGCGGTGTACACCGTCACCACCGGCACAGAACCCCATTGGCCACTGTACTCCATAGAGCCCCATATTATCCAATGAGGAATTGCACGGCAGTGCAAGACCACCTTCCTCCACGACGCCCCACTTCCGCAGAGTTACCTCACTTCCACCTGTCCCTACATACAGGACAGGCGGTTGCCATGTCATGGAGATTGACAACCATCACATTAACCTTTACTGCGTCACTGCCTAGATTTGCACATACCAATCATTACCACTGTCCCATCACATAAATGCAACATGTACACTGAGGTTGTGGTTCCATTGTTCAAATTGTGACAGCCTACTCACTCTTGTGAACCTTAGATCCCTACCACGGCGGATGAATGGGAGGAGTAGACAAACCCTCATGTACAGACCCCTTGTGGACTTGGCTACACTGGAAAACAGGCACATTATACTCACCTATAGACTGGACATAGCCACAGTCACAGAGCTGTGTGCCCAATTGGAGCCTGACCTGATATCAGCTATATGTCATCCCACTGGGATCCCCCTCTTGTGCAAGTGCTATCAGTGCTCCATTTCCTGGCAACTGGTTCTTTCCAAGTGACAGTGCGCTTGGCAGCAAGAATGTCACAGCCAGTGTTTTCTATTGTGATGGCAAAGGTCTTGTCTGCCCTGGTGAAAAACATGTGCAGCTACATTGCTTTCCCCCAGGTGGAAGATTTGGCCACTGTGAAGGCAGGATTCTATGCAATGGGCCATATCCCCAATATAATTGGTGCAATTGACGGTACACATATTGCGTTAGTCCCCCCCCTGCCAGAATGAACAGGTGTTCAGGAATCGGAAGAGCTTCCACTCACTAAGGGGGTAATTTTGACCTCGGCGGTCTTTTTCCAAGACCACCGAGGGACCGCCGTGCGGAAGACCGCCAGTGGTGGTGGTTTGCCGCTCGGCCTATTATGACCGTTGGCAGCTCTCCGTCCTTTTACGGACGGAGAGCCGCCAACAGCCATACTGGCGGGCGGCGGAGAAGTGGAGGTTGCTCCACTGCCACGCCA
Organism: Pleurodeles waltl; assembly: GCF_031143425.1. Taxonomy (NCBI): domain Eukaryota; kingdom Metazoa; phylum Chordata; class Amphibia; order Caudata; family Salamandridae; genus Pleurodeles; species Pleurodeles waltl. The sequence goes on along the minus strand of NC_090436.1, from coordinate 886,350,308 downwards.
ACAGAACACCGCCCAGCGAATCACGTCCTGTGATTCGGCGTGGCGGTGTTCTGTTGACGGTGTGGTGTCAGCGGAGCAGCCCCCATGGCTCCAGTCCCCTCCCGGAGGATCGTCGGACCAGGTAAGTCGATCGTCCGTGAGGGGAGGGGGGTGGGGGGTGTTGTGTGTTGTGTGCGTGCATGGGGGTGTGTGTGTGTGTATGTAGAGGGGGTGTGTGAGTGCGTGTATGCTTGCAGGGGATTTGTGTGTTTGGGAATTAGTGTGTGTATGTCTGTAGGTATGTCTGTATGGATGTGTGCGTGTATGTTTGAATGTGGGTGTGCGTGTCTGACTGTGTGTGTGGATGTTGACATGTATGTCGGTGTGTGTGCGTGTATGTGTGTTGGTGGTGCCTGCGTGCGTGTCGTGTGTGCATGAGTGCTGTGATGTTGGGGGTCAGGGTGGGGATGGGGGTCCTGCCACCTTTGCGGGGTGGCAGGGCTGGTGGGGGGTGTAGGGGAAGGGAATCGGGGTGGGGGTTGGTGGTGGGGGAGACCCCTATCAGTGCCAGGGAAGGAATTCCCTGGCACTGATAGTGCTTACTGCCATGGATTTCATGGCGGTTTCAAACCGCATGAAATCCATGGCGGTCAGACGGGTCCAAATACCGCCAGCGGTATAGTGACGGCCGCCGGGCTGGAGACCCTGGCGGGCGGAACGGAGAACCGGCGGATGACCATGGCGGTAACCGCCATGGTCATAATGCCACAAAAAAAGACCGCCAGCCTGTTGGCGGTCTTACCGCCGCTTCTCCGCCTTCCGCCAGGGTCATAATGACCCCCTAAATGTGTAAATGGTTTGCCTGGCGGACCAGTACATCTCCCACGTCACTGCCAAGTATCCTGGATCAGTGCATGATGCCTTTGTCCTGAGGAATAGAAGCATCCCAAATGTGATGGCCCTGCTACAGAGGCACAGGGTGTGGCTAATAGGTGAGCCAGATCCCCCACCTACTGTATGTCAGTGTATGCCTTCAGGTGTACTCCCCATAGGATTGTGTAAGGCTAAATGTTGTCCCTCAATACTTGCAGGTGACTCTGGCTACCCAAACCTATTGTGGATGCTAACCCCTGTGAGGAATGACAGGACAGGGGCTGAGGACCGTTATAATGAGGCACACAGGCGAACCAGAAGAATGATCGAGCGGACCTCCGGCCTCCTGAATGCCAGGTTCAGGTGCCTCCATCTGACAGGTGGATCCCTGTGCTACTCACTCAGAAAGGTCTGCCAGACAACAGTGACATGCTGCATATTGCACAACCTGGCCCTCAGATGACATGTGCCTTTTCTGCAGCTGGAGGGGACTGGAGATGACCCTGTGGCAGCAGTGGACCCTGAGGACAGTGAGGATGAGGAGGCAGAGGATGAGGATGAGGACAACAGAACATCAGGTATACAACAATACTTCCAATGACAAACAGGTGAGACAGTGGAACTGACCATTGCTCTGACCATTGATTTATCGGTGTGCCTGTGGCATGATGGCATTCACTTCCTTTGCATCTCAATTTACTGTCACCTATGGATTCACATTTTCCAGATTTTGGTGATATGACAACATTGTCCTGATGTGATCACTACAGACTGTTCCAGGTCATTATTTGTTAGCTATCAAGGTGTTCAGATCATTTGCACTCAATGTGACTGTTCCCACAAATGCACATTTAAGACACAAAAAACAGTGTTACTCAAATTGTGTTCAAGGGTGTTTATTGTAGTGCTATATAATTGAGGGTAAATTGCAATGGAATGGGGTGATGGTGGAGGAACGTCCAGGATATTGTTCCAGTCAGTTTGTAGCACTGCTGCAGTGTCCAAGGGGCCATAGGAAGGGGATCAATGTCAGTTCAAAGTGGGCAAGGTGACAGGATGGGATACAAGGGGGACAATCAGGAGAGTCTCATTTCCTGGCGGTGGTCTTGGTCTTGGCAAGTGTCTCTGGCTTCTGTCTGGTCCGCAGGGAACGTTTGCAGGGTGGTTCACCTTCTGCAGGGGGAGAGGTGCTGCCCTCTAGCTGCAGAGGAAGTGGAGGGCTCGTCAATAGACTGGCTAGTGGTAGGGACCCACTGCTGTGCTGTCCATTCCCTCATGATGTTGGCCATGTTTGCCAGCACCCCTGCTATGGAGATCATGGTGGAGTTGAGCGCCTGCAAGTCCTCCCTGATCTCCTGATGGTGTTCCTCCTGCAGCCGCTTGTTCTCATGCATGTTGTTCAGGATCTGATCTATCGTGTCCTGGGATTGTTGGTAGGCACCCAGTGCCTTGTGGAGAGTCGGTTCCCTGGGCCTGTCCTCCTCCTGGAGCATGGCGGTCCTCCCAGTGTCCCTGTTGCCCTGTGCCCCTTTCACCAGAATGGTCTGCCTACTGCCACTGACCCCAGGTCCCTGATTGTCTTGGGTATGAGGTGTGGACTGGGGTCCCTGTACAGGTGGGCACACTGCTGATTGACGTGTCCTGGGGACAGAGGTGTGGGTACACTGGGTGAGTGATGTGGTGTTGGTAACTGATGGGGGAGGCTCTGTGGTAGACTGTAAGTGAGCTGGAGTGACCGACTGTCCAGTGGTCCCTGATGAGCCAGGTTGTTGATCCAGATCCTGGAGTCCAGAGTTACTGTCATCACTGTGGGCATCTTCTGCTGGGGGACTGGATAGTCGTGGCACCTCCTCTCCACTGAGATTGGCTGGGGCACCTGTGGGGATGTAAGTGATGTATTATGCTTCATGCCTGTGACATTTTGTACATCCTTATCTTCCCCTCTATGGTTGCTTTTGCCCTGCCACCTTTGGTTGTGTATGGTGATGTATTGTGGGACTGCTAGTTTCCCTGTGCTGTGCATGCTTTGGTGATGGGTGTCCATGCGGGGCTGGGAGGGCTCCCCATGCATTGGTATAGCATGCAAGGCTTGGCATTGGGGTTAGTCATCTGCGTTGGTGCAGTGTGTGGGATGGAGTGGAGTGATGGGAGTGAGGGTGACGGGGTGAGATGGCAGGCAGGTATGGGGGGTGATAAGTGTTAAATCTTGACTTACAGTGATCAGTCCTCTTGCTACTCCAGTAAGTCCCTCAGGATGCAGTAATGCCAAGACTTGCTCCTCCCAGGATGTGAGCTGTGGGGGAGGAGGTGGGGGTCCACCGCAAGTCCTCTGGATGGTGAGCTGGTGCCTTGCTGCCACAGAACATACCTTCCCCCGTAGGTCGTTTCACCTCTTCCTGATGTCGTCCCTTGTTCTTGGGTGTTATCCCACGGCGCTCACCCTGACCACGATTCTCCACCATAGCTCCATCTTGCTTGCAATGGATATCTGCTGTACCTGTGCTCCAAACAGCTGTGGCTCTACCCCGACTATTTCCTCCACCATGACCCGCAACTCCTCATCTGTGAAATAGGGGTGCCTTTGTGGGGCCAGGGGTATTGTGTGATGTGTGTGAGTGTGTGGGTGTTGGGTGGTGTGATTGGGTATGCGTAGTGGAGTGCGTGAGGGATATATGGGTGTGTGTGTATTTGTCACAGTGGTCTTGATGTCCGTCTGGTGGCAATGATTTGTATTCATAAAGGGTTGTGGGTAATGTGGGTGTGTGTTTTATAGTGGTCTGAGTGGGTGGGTGTGGTGTGTGTATGGGTGTCAGGTGTGTGTTGTTTGATTTAGCCAATGTTGTGTAGTTTAGTGTTTGGATGTCCATTCTGAGCACAGCGGTGTGTACCGCCAATGGTTTACGCCGTTGAATGTCTGCCATGGTGATTCGTGGGTCATGATGTGGAGGGCGTTGTTATGTTGGCGTAGCGGTATGGGTGTTGCGACCAACACTTTAGCACTGACCTTTGGGCTGGCGGATTTGTGTATGTGGCTGTATTCTGTCGAGTTGGTGTTTGTGTGTCGTAATATGCCGAACGGTTATCTGCCACGCGGCGGTATGTTGGCGGCCGTCAGTGTGGTGGGAAGCGGGATTTACCACCAATGTCATGATGAGGGCCTATGTCTTCTAGATTGAATTTGCAATTAATGGGAGAAATGGTAGAGGGTTTAAGGAAGTACTTAGGTCTTCAGTGTAGATGATACCTTTCTGTTCCCACTTTTCAAAGTGGATAGTTTTCCCATTCTCGTTGGGGTTATTATTATGCTGTAGTGAGGCTAAAGGGGAGTATTTCATTGTATTCACTAATTTGTTATCAATTTTTGGGAGGGTCTGTGAGGCACCAGACAGGACGATAAAGGAGTAGTCTGCCACTATCTTTTTCTTTGTGATAATAGATGTAAGGAAAGAGGTATGAGGAGATTTTGTTCTATAGTGAGCCAGGTTGGAGAGAGATTATAAAGAGAGTTCAATCAGAAGAGGTCTTGACTTGCGAGGTACGCCATTTAATACCTACGATAGTCTGAGAGTTTTAATCCTCCTAGGTTTTTTGGAGTAGTCTTAGTTCTTTAAGAGCAAATCGTGGTGTTCTAGATCACCAGAGAAATTTGTTAAGGAGGTGGCCTATTTTTGTGAAAAAACTATGAGGTAGGCGACATTTTTATTAGGAAATTAATGAATGGAGAGATCATCATCTTGATGGTTTCAAATCAACCTCACCAGGTAATTAATCTGACAGTCTATTTTTCTAGGAGATTTTCAATTTAAGATAAAAGCATGTTTTCATTGTGGTCTAAAGACTCCTTTAGGACCTGATTAAACCACTTCTCTATGTACTTTAGTTGTTTTGGTACCCATTTAAGGCTGGTGTTTTCTATGACAGAACTACTGAAATTGATATTGAGGGGGAGAGTTTCTATTTTATCCTTACTGAGGGTGTAGCCAGATGCCAAAGTGTATTCATTCATACTGTATATGACAATGCGTATGGAAGATTCTGCTTGGGCTGTGAAGATTAAAATATCTTCTGCGTATGCACAACATTTTGAGGGCCAGGTGCCAAAAGAGTTACTGGGATAGTAGCTTCTTCTCTAATGCCGATAAGTAACTGGTCTATAGCTAGAAGGAATAGTAGTGGGGAGGAGGGGCAACCCTGTCTTGTAGGTTGGTATAAATTGAAGTAGCAAAATGAGAAATACTTTTATAGAAAAACGTCTTTAAAATAATCAAAATTTTTGAAGATTGGATAACAGAACTATATATAAAATAAAGTATGTTAACTCAGAAACGTTATACACAAACACACATGATTATAAAAGAATTACAAGAAAATATGGTATGTAGTTAGAGGTCTCTTGGAGAGCAAGGACAAATCCATGCATAACAACAGCTCTATTAGGCATTTGTTGATACATGGTGGTGTGCTCAAATTAGAATGATGGAGATTTAAAATTGCATAAGGACTAAATCTTAGTAAGAGGTGCTAGTGAACATTGGGTTCAGGGGGATTGAGGTTCTTCTCATACTATTCAGCATTGTTTTTAAATATCTTAAAATTAGCACTATGCTTTGAAGTTCAGACATGTCCAAGGTTATTGACCAGTCCTGAATTTTGTTTAAAAACAAAAAGGCTTTCAATTTAAGAATGATGTTACATATTAAACATTTACCTTTAGAAACACATGTAAGAATTCCAAATAATAAAACATACTAGTTTCAATTTTAAATTTGTGGTATTTTGATTGGCCGCGGTTCGGCCGCGGTCAGATGCGGGAAACCGGCGGTCTCCCGCCGGTTTCCTGCTGCCCTGCAGAATCCTCCATGGCGGCGGAGCGCGCTCCACCGCCATGGGGATTCTGACACCCCCTACCGCCATCCTACAGGATGGCGGTAGGGGGTACCGCGGGGCCCCTGGGGGCCCCTGCAGTGCCCATGCCAATGGCATGGGCACTGCAGGGGCCCCCGTAAGAGGGCCCCACAAAGTATTTCAGTGTCTGCTATGCAGACACTGAAATACGCGATGGGTGCCACTGCACCCGTCGCACCCCTGCAACTCCGCCGGCTCCATTCGGAGCCGGCATCCTCGTTGCAGGGGCATTTCCGCTGGGCCGGCGGGCGCTCTTTTGGAGAGCGCCCGCCGGCCCAGCGGAAATGTATGAATGGCCGCCGCGGTCTTTTGACCGCAGTGCGGTCATTTGTCGGCGGGACCTTGGCAGGCGGCCTCGGCCGCCCGCCAAGGTCTGAATCAGGCCCACTGTCTCTATAATAAATGATTAAAAAAATCTCTATGTCTCTGGATTGGGGTTGATGAAAAGTCAGTTTTCAGAGTAGTCCACACATGTGGGTACCTTTTTAAGTAAGTAATAGCATAAGTGGCACCACCACACAAAAATCATGAGTAAATTAACAGTCAGAATTCCCATGAATTGTTGCACTTATTTGATGGTGGTAGGCAAAGACTACTGTTGTACATGTCGGGTTCCACTTTGATACCAGCATGGGAGCTGATATGCCACATGAAAGTTATTGATTGTGCTTCCACCACTCATTTCTCCAATTTAACGTACAAAACATGAATTCAGAGTCTTTGTAATACTTCTCAAACATGCTGTCTATATTTCATCAGTGTATAAGAGCAGATCAGAATATCACCAAAGTAGGCCCCTATGAACATGTCAAGGATGTGTTGTGAAATATCAGTGTTTACATAATGAAATACAACTGGTGCATTGGCTAAGCCAAATAGAATTACAAGGTGTTTATAGTGGCTGTTTCTGGTGTTACTAGCAGTTTTCCATTTATTCCCCTCCTTTATCCATACTAAATTGTAATCACCCCAGAGAAACCTATCAGAACCATTTTGCTTGTTGTATTTGATCCAATAAAACAGAAATTAGATGTAATGGTCAACAATTGTGAATGGTTGCTTGGCAATAAGAAGTACAAGAAATAGTATTGTAGTTGGGTTTGGCACACAGTGCTGCAACCAAGGAGTAAGGGTCAAATTGATATGCTTAGAAAATGTTGCACATCCTATCATTTCCTCCAGAGTTAGCTTGGATCCTTACCCACTGGTCTTAAGTATCTAGTAAGGCAGTAATGAATTATACTGAGTTCCCAGATCCTAATCAGTCAACTGAAATAGAATTCCCAGGGTGCCCACAATGTGGCTCTCATCTTGCAGGAGACACCAATGGGGCCCTCACATTGATCACTTCATTACTACTCCAGCCACCAACATACTGTAGCACAGATTGCAGTGGCCCAGACCCCAGGCCTGAAACTGCCCACCCCTCAATGATTCTGGGATACCTGGATGATGTTGGATGATGCTGTCAGGGTTTTTACCTGTATTACAGGCTGTCAAGACCATCGCTTGATGCATGTGCGTCACAGGTGCCCCCTTCACCCCGTCATCCGCTTTAGCTCTCCCACAGAGCCGTGCAACAGGGCCCATGCCCTCAAAGCAGTAGGCATTAGGCACCTCAATCGCACAATTGCATAAACTTATCTGCAAGCTCCCTTTAATGAGCTTCTGGAGTCTCGTGCCCTGGCAATGTCGAAGTTAAATAGGTCCTGAAACAGCCAACACGATGTCCGTAACAGGAGCAACTGGCACAACCAGAGCCCAGTAGGAAACCAGCAGCAGTAGGAGGAGCAGGAGCCCGGAGCATTGGGAACTCGGTAGTAGGTGGTGCGCTGAACCCTCACTTAAGTGTCAAGATATCAGAGCATCTTGGCGACATGGAAAGAAACAGCGTAAGACCAGCACAAAATAGTCACGCCCTCGCCACTGCTTCATGACTCAAGCTGTGTACACTCTCCCTCTGACTCCGACTCTGCTGTGCGTCACTTTCGCCTCCTCCGGCATTTCCTCTTCCTCTTGTACTGGTATTGTTCACCCAGTCAGTTTTAGGATTATGATACCAGAGCCATGCGCAGTCTAGGATGAATGAAAAATCAGGAGCTTTGGTGATGTGGCAAATCAATGACAACACATGACCAGAGAGGTGCATGTGTTAACGGATATGTTACTTGCATAACATTACGTGATGTCAGGGGAGTACTATCCGTAGCACAGATGGATTCTGCTGTCTCATTAACAGACAATGACATGAGTCGGGTTTAAAATTATATCTATATGTTAGACTTTTCATTCTTGGCGTGGTCTCCCTTAACTTTTTGCCTCTGTTCCCCAGGTTGTTGATGTGTGCTGGACTCTGATTTTACTGTTTTTGTTACTCTGGGCACTTTACCACTGCTAACCAGTGCTATAGTGCAAATGCTCCTTTACAAAATGTGTATGTAATTGGCATATTTGATTTATTAGTAAGTCCCTAGTACAGTGCACTAGAGGTGCCCAGGTCCTGTAAATCAAATGCTACTAGTGGGCCTGCAGTACTGATTGTGCCACCCACATAAGTAGCTACGTAATCATGTCTCAGACCTGCCACTGCAGTGTCTGTGTGTGTAGTTTTAACTGTATATTCAACTTGGCAAGTGTACCCACTTGCCAGGCCTAAACCTTCCCTTTTCTTACATGTCAGACACCCCTAAGGTAGGCCCTAGGTAGCCCCAAGGGCAGGGTGCAATGTATGGTTAAGGTAGGACATATGTGTCAACACCAGGACAGTGCTCGCTCTACGGGCATCTAGAATGCAAAAACCCAACACTCGCAAGATAATGTAATTTATGCATTGTGATGATATGTTATTGTTTAACCTTTTGCATTGCAGAATTCCATCCAAAAGATTCATTTTTAAGGTGCTTATAAATAATGTACATTTGCATTGTATTGCTGCAGACATTCAGAGTGAGTTAGGGTGTGGCAGGGTGTGGTCCCTTTCCAGGGCCTTTCAGAGACTTTCCCTGCAACATGCCTGGGCGTGGATCTAGGCGGGGCTAAGACTCTATAAAAGAGAGTCAGCCCAAATCCCAGTGCTCACTATTCAGAGGTGGAGAGCAGCAGCTTCTTCCTGAGCTCCTACCCGGCGGCCTATTTGGATTTTCCAGTCTTCTGCACTCATCTCTCATTGGTGATCACTGTTTCCAGGCGGTAAGACGGTGTTTGGACATTTCCCAACACCGTAATTGAGAATTTTCGTATTCTTGATTTTATTTCTTAAATGAATAACAGATTACTTGTGCGCTGCCATTTTTTGACATTTGTATGGTGGTTTGCAAATAGGGAGGACTCGCAATTTATTCCATAAAGATTTGGCTTCGTTATTACATGGTTGTTCATTGCGCGCTGATATTTCTTGACATTTGCATGATGTTTTACGAGTTGGCTAGACGTGCAACTCGTTTCATGAGCATTTAACTTTGTTGTTTATTGCGCGCTACCTTTTCATGACATTTACATGGTGGCATTCGAATCTGCGAAACTCGCGATTCACTTCTCGTGTGTAATTCATGCTGTTCATTGTGCGCTACCATTTTCTGGCATTTACATGGTGGCATTCGAATCGGCAACACGCGCGATTCTTTCCTTGAGTGTTTTTTCATGTTATTCATTGTGCGCTACCATTTCTTGGCATTTGCATGGTGGCATTTGAATCGACAAGACGCGCAATTCTTTCCCTGAGTGCTTTTCATGTTGTTCATTGTGCGCTACCATTTCTTGATATTTGTATGGCGGCATTTGAATCTGCAAGACGCGCAATTCTTTCCTCGTGTATAAATAATGTAAATTACTGGGCGCTACTATTCTAAGACATTTTCTTGGTAGCATTTCAAGTTGACACGTTGCGTGATTTATTCCTTGAATCTACGTTGTGTGATTTCATGGTGCACAATCCTTTATGGTGTTTAATACTCATATAAAAATCTGCAATGTGCGCAATTCACTTCCCAATGTTTTTTCTGAGATGAACACAACAATACCGGAATTCTAGATGTAATGCTGTGTGTTCCTGATATGTATTCTTAAAAGGAGATTCATATGGTTGTTTAGAAATTGCTCGGAGTGTTTCCTGATTCTCATGCTAAAGAAAGTACTCGAATCTGAAAGTCCTATTTAACTTTTCATGTTTCCTCCTCAGGTATTCGGTCATCTAAAGCCTAGTCAGTTTTAGGACTATTCTAGGGTTGTTCATGTTTTTTGGAAAAGACGAAGCTTAGAGTTGTAGCATGGTACTGAATTCATGAGATGTAATTTTGATATTGTGTTTTAACCTTTTGCTTCCTACAGGTCTCCTTCCCAGCTGTTCCCGTCCTAATCCCCTTTTCCCCACTTGGACTCTCTTAGACTCTGTGATAAATCTAATCAGAGTATTGGAGCTGTCTTGTGGTGGAAGTGTTGGGAACGTGCACAGACCCTGAGGATCTGGTGACTCTGACAATATGGTAATGTGTTTTATATGTCCTTACAGTGAAATATTGCTGAATTCGTTTTTCACTGTTGCAAGGCCTGTCCCTCTCATAGGTTAACATGGGGGCTACCTTTAAATCTGATTAAAGTGTAGATTCCCTTTGGGAGTGGATGGACATGGGGAGTTTGGGGTCTCTGAGCTCACAATTTAAAAATACATCTTTTAGTAAAGTTGATTTTGAGATTGTGTGTTTGAAAATGCCACTTTTAGATGGTGGGCATTTTCTTGCTTATACCATTTCTGTGACTCTGCCTGTTTGTGGCTTCCCTGTCTGGGTCAGTTTGACAGTTGGGCTGGTTGCACCTCACACTAGACAGTGACACAAAGGGAGCTGAGGTATAGCCTGCATATCCTGATGAGCCATCTGTGCTAGGAGGGAGGGGAGGAGTGGTCACTCACAACCGAGAGGGCTCTGCCTGCCCTCACACAATGCAGTTTCCAACCCCCTGGTGAGTGCCTGGGGCCTGGCCTGGGCAAGGAAGGATTTCAATTTCAAAAGAGACTTTACTTTGAAGTAGGTCTACTTCAAAGGAGAAATTGGGTATAAGAAGGGCACCCAAAACCACAGCCTTTAGAAACCCTTCTGGAAACAAGAGGAACCTCTGCCTGGAGAAGAGCTGAAGAGCTGAGGAAGAAGAGCTTCCCTGCCTATGACTGTGCTTTGTGGAGCTATCCTGCAGTTGCTGCTTCTGCCAGAGTAAGAGGGCAAAGACTGGACTTTGTGTGCCTTCCATCTTGAGAAGAAATCTCCAAGGGCTTGATGTAGAGCTTGCCTCCTGTTGTTTGAAGTCTCAGGGACAGCAAAGAATTCTCACTGCCAGCACCTGGAGTCTCTGGAGAGACTCCTACTCTGCCCTGTGGTGCCCATCCAGTTCCTGGGACCCTGAAAGGTAAAGCTGGCAGCCTAAGAGGAAGAAATCCACGCACAGAGCACAGTGCGTGAAAAGATTGACGCAACTCCGATCTGCCACTGAAGAAACGACACGCCGTCGGCTCCGCAGCTGAGAAACGACACTCGCAGGAAATGCGACTGAAGAATCAACGCACGGAGCAGGAGAAACGACACGCAGCATCTCTGACGGAGGCTGGGAAATCACAACCCGCGCTGTGGGGTTTTCGGATCATCGTGTGGCTGGATTTCCGCCCTGACCCGTTGAAAGGAGAAACGACGCACGGTCCCGCTCGTGAGTGGAGTCAACATATCAAAAGCCCTTTTTGACGTGCACTCGCCCGTGCAGGGTTATTTTTGACGTGCCCGAGGTACTTTTTCACGCTGACAGCGTTAGTGTGTGTTTGAAACTACTGAAAGACTCTTTTTGATTTTTAATTGATAACTTGACTTGTGTATTGTGGATTTTTGTCGTTTTGGTCTTGTTTTGTTTAGATAAATATTTCCTATTTTTCTAAACCTGTGTTGTGTCATTTTGTAGTGTTTTCATTAAGTTACTGTGTGTGTTGGTACAAATACTTTACACCTAGCACTCTGAAGTTAAGCCTACTGCTCTGCCAAGCTACCAAGGGGGTAAGCAGGGGTTAGCTGAGAGTGATTCTCTTTTACCTTGACTAGAGTGAGGGTCCTTGCTTGAACAGGAGGCAACCTGACTGTCAACCAAAGACCCCATTTCTAACACTATAAAAATACCAGAAACCAGTAAGCAAGTAAATAAGCAGGTCCTTTAGGCAGAGACAGCATTGGTATGAAAAAAGGAGCAGAGTCTGCAATGGGCTGGAAACAATTTATGCTTGATTTTTGCCCACTTCTCCTAGTGGAGCATGGACGTTTTTCCTGCCGATCAGGACATTGCTTAAGAAAACTACAAGCACGTCCACAGTAAATACATAGTTTTTCTCTGTGCCACTGTTCTTTTTTAGCAGTTATCAATCTATTTTTGGTACTACCTATATACCTAGGTTCTTCACCAGGACTAGCTACTAATAGGGTCCGTAGAACTTCTGGGAGTGTCTTCATACTTGTTGACATTGTTCCTTTGACAATTAGCATGTAGCTGATCAATTTGTATTACCAAATCAATTATTGATTTAGTTATTGTTAGCCTTTTTACTATCAAAGAAACTGACACTTTTAAATCATAATGTAGTGCTTGATAAAAGGCTGCAGCAACCACCTCATCAGTAGATGTGGCCTCTGAGAGCAGCCTTTGTAAGTATGCTACATATTGAGTTAATTGTTATTTCCCTTGACCTAGTGTTAACACCCATGCATGTTCTTCCTGGGATGTGTGTTTCTTCTCATAAATTAAATGAAACTTTGCTAAAAAGACAGAATAACGCTGCAAACGGGAGTCATCGGGTAAAATAAAGGATGTGGCCCTTGTGAGAGCGTCCATTGTGAGATAAGACAGTACAAAAAAGACCATGGTTGTTTCCTTTTGAAAGTGATGTGTCTTGCTCATGAAATGTAAATGGCATTGTGTCAAGAAAGAAGAAGTGGTGTTCGAATCTCCCTTGTATTTCTCTGGAAGCATTAAAGTTGAGGCAAATGCTTGGAGTGAGCAGCAAGCAGCAAGCAGCAAGCAGATGCATTAAGACTGTGGTGATGCAAATACTAACCAGAAGGGGACCCGAAATAAAACATGCGTTTGCAGTGCAATAAACCTCTCATATTTCGAACAAGTTAATTGTCATCTTTTAACAACAGCGCCCACAAGCAAAACCAAATGAAAACATGAGAAGAAACTGAGAAAAGACGACTTGTCAAAATAAAATAAATTTAGCTTTAAAAAATACATCTTTGCAATTTGTGCCTGCTGGGCACATTTTTGTCAGTCAAAAACAAGCCTTCTTTTTGCGGGGCACTTGAAATTAAGAACAGCAAATAGTACCTCGATCATGTCGGGCGCAGTGGACGGGCACTAATTAACTTGCATCAATTAGAGCTTGATCCCTGCTCCACACAGAGAAATGGAAGTGCTGCCAGGCTTGCCTTCAAGAATTACGAGGCTGTAAAGAAGAGTGCCACACAAACCAACAAATGGTGAGCAACAGGTGGGCTCCAAGCCCTGTACTGAACACAACAGTGTCTTACGTACGAGACACATGCGAAAGCTCATACCCTCACAGGCTTAAGCCTAAAAACGTACAAACAAAGGAAGCAGGTAGATGAACAAATTAGTCAGAAGTGGAAGAACCCCAAAATTACAGACATTGTCAGAGACTTGATGGCTGCACTGGCTCACACAAAAGGTCAGATCCTCTGTTTTTTAACACAATGAAGGATCATCAACCTGGAAGTCACTGATGATCATCTTGTACAGGGAAATCAGTGATTAGAAGAAATAGATGTCATAAAAAGGCAGTCATATTTTGAAATAGGAAGAACTCTATCCAATGCCAGGACAGAGAGCTTAATGGCCAAACAATGCCCACCACTGTTGTGATACCCAATGTGGCCATCAGCCAAATACTTGCAAGAGAGAAACTTTAACACCCTGTGGTGAAGACAGAGCAGCAGGTTGCAACTTTCTGCCAAATATGGAGTCCACAGGAAATATCTAGCAAGTCCTGACAAAATGTTAATCCATGTTGAGGACTCATCTCAACCCACAACCTACCCTTTAGATGCCAGAGTCCCCTGTTCCATCCTCCAACCCAGGAGCAACTCCTCTCTTTTCTCTATGGTCTCACGCAGAGGGAACCTGGGGTGAGATGAAGTCACTCCTATTCAACCTCCTCCCATGCATTAACCCTCATTGGAAGGCAAAAAGATAGTCATGGGAATAACCCATTAATTTGTGGTTGTGTGGTGGGCAAGGGCTGTCATCTAAAAGGATGAGTTCTTTGACTAGCTGTACTCTTTTAGGTGTGATATTGGCAGAAAGGGGAGATCATGTGCACCATTTCCAGCCACCTAGGGAACGCTGAAGCTGTTGATCCACTTCCAGCTGGTTATGGAGGACTGAATAGATGGTCTATAGGACCATCCTCTGTAGTGTTGTCAATGTGTGCTGTGAGGCTAATCCTGCCATGTGCCTAACACAACATGAGGTTTTCAGTAATCACTCTGTGCTGAGAGAGGTTGCAAAAAAGTCAGATTAAAGTCAGAGTTAGAATAAAGCATTTGAGAGAGCTGATATTGCCTCAGTTAACATAAAAGCGAGTGAAGTCTCCTGTGCTATGAATCTGAGGAAAGGACAGAGAGCCTTTTTACCTGATGCCTGAAAAATTAAATTGTAAATCTGCAATGTGAAGGCTACTTGAATCTGTTGGATTCACTTGAAGCTTTGAGGAGAGATAGAGAGAAGAAAACCGAGAGCTTCCTTAACTTTATTCATGAACACCTGAACTACAGGTTGGAGAGAGGACGGGAGAGGATGCTCAGCACATACACACGTCGTACGTCGTCAGGAGGGGGAAGAGCCACCGCTAATTGACAGAGTGCAGCGGCCGTAGCAGCTAGGGCAGACAGCGTTGCGTTTGTGTTTCAGCAGCCCCCCCGTCCTCAGCGGTCCATGCCAGGTGCTGTGCAAGTGCGGTGCTGTGCCCCCAGCGTCTTGGCCCCACCTGCTTTCCTGACTCTGCAGGCAGGTCGCGCACAGGAGAGGCTGCGCACAGGGCATGTACAGCACACGGCACACACCACTGTGAGAAGGCACCGGAGGAAGTGAGGTGAGTCAGGGGTGCCTTGGCAGGGGGTTGGTGCGGCATTGCCCCCCCACCCTAGTCCACCCCAGTCCACTTAGACTCTCATCTTTAGTGAGCGAGCAGGGGAGCGGGGGAAATTCTCTGGTCGCACCACCTGCCTGACTGCTCTTAAACCCACAGGTGTGCTGTGCTTGGTGCCTGCTCACACACCAGCTCACCCCTGCTGCCCCTGAGGACCCTCCCCGGCTGTGCCTACACTCACAGTCCTCCCTCCCCCAAAATCAACCCCAAGACCAGCACAACTTTTACCCAGCTTTTACCCAGCCTATCCATTGCCCTCACAAAGGCTGTCGAATCTTGAACTTGGCCCCTTGGCTCAACTCTGACCTGGTGATCTCGCTGACCTTGGCTCCATTGACCTCACTGACCTTATCCAGCTCCAGCATGCTCATGCCCCTTCCACCCCCTTACCGGCACCAGCAAAGGGGGAGCCAGGGAGGTGTGGGGGCACCGGAACAGCCCGGAACACCCGGAACCCAAGAAGCACCCCGGACGTGCCAGAGCACTTCGGTCAAGGTTCAACCCCAGGGACCCTAGGGGAGCTCAGAAGATGCCCCAGCACCAGCATGCTCGTGCCCCTCCCACCTACACCCACGCTCTCTCCGGCAAAGGGGGGCGCCAGGAAGGAGTGGTGGTGCAGGTGCTGCCCGGAACATTGAGAAACAACCTGGGCACACCAGTACACCCAGGTCAAGGTCAAGGTGTAACCTCAGGAAAACCTAGACAACGCCCGCAAGTCTCCCAGAAACGGAAGGGCTGGGAGAGCCAGCACCCTCAAATTAAACATACAAATAACCAAATCACCTCAGTGTACGGGCTCGCAGTACAAAACCTGACAAAACCACTAAGTGCCATCAAGCACCTACTTACTGAGTACCTCACTGAACAACAGTACAAGCAACGGTAACCAGAGGCCACAGTTGAGGTGACGCAGGAGGGTCCGGGCGGCATTAGGCCCTCCTATAAGTAGGTTGAGTCCCCTAAGCTAAACCTTGGTGCGGCTTGTGACCGTGGGCGCGCCCCCTCTGATCCTCACCTCCACACCCAACCCACTCTCAAACAACTCCGAAAGCTTGTCAGTAGAGCCCAAGAGTCGGACCATGAGATCTGGCAAGAACGGGCTGCAAATTGCAAACAGGTCACGGAAGAAGCCCACACTGAAAACCCCTCCCTATGCCCAGTGAGGCAACAACTGTAAACAATACCTCCGAGTTCGAACCTCTGCAGGCGCCAACATCAAAGCTGTGCCCTTTCTTAAAGGACCCAATGGCTGCAATATACACAATCTCAGACGACGCATCCACCCTTCCCAGTCCGATCATTCCAATCAAGAGGAGCACTGCACTAGAAAAAAGAGGTGTATGTGCCTCACAGCAAATGATAATGTCTCTGTTGAAACCCACAAAATCACTAGCAGCCAAACAAGACCCAAAATACACCCCATCCATTCATGGCACCTCTGTTTTTGCAAAAACTCTAGAAACGGTACCTCAGATCCACCGGCCCCTCACAATGACAAATGACAATCTTTATCGTCTTTCCTCAACCTATGTTCCCGCACAGACCTCCGTAGCTATCAGCCCTCCAGCGGTACACCCAGCAAAGCAGCCCATGCACAGCCTTCACACAGATGAACTTTGGTCCTCTTCTCTCTCCCTCTCAAACAACACAGAATTGCTACAGGCATTAGTAGTCAAAACTATGCATATTGAGGACGTCCACTCTCCAAACCACCTGGGAAGTCATGCACCATCTAACACCTCTCACACAACGGCGCTCCAATCTCAAAGCGCGTGTGAAACTAAGACGATCCCGTCATCCCCTGAATCAATCAAAGGGGATCACACGCTGGAAAGTCCTCTGCCCAGAAACACGCCGTCATCCACCGACATAAGGTTCCCCAGAAATGACCGTCCAACGCAGGGCACACCAAGGCAAGACGGCAAAGACCTGGACCAACCAATCCTTCAGCAAACCTCTTCCCCTCTACAGAAGTACAACCAAAAAACAGGAAAAGACCCAACACAAACACTTGATCAAGTAGACAATCAAGAGTCAACCATCTCGTTGTGGTGGGACTGTCTACTTGCAGCCCTACAGTCATCTATTGAAGTCCTAAACTTCCAGTCAGACAAACTGGATACACAGATCGACATTATGTACCTAATTGCTGAGCAAATTGCAGGAATTAACCAGAAAATTGAAACTCTCACATCTTTAATAGTGAAATCACTAGCAGGCCCTCCATAAAACCGAGAGCAATGTGACTGTGGCCCAATCATCGATAAACTAGCTGTTCTTCCAGATATCCTTTCAAACATATTAATATCGCTGTAACCCACCAGACAGCAGGAAGTAACCCTGTCACTGCCTACTGCAGGTCCCACTCAAAAACCGGATGGGACCCTCAGCCAACACGAGCTGATCTATGACCACGCTCAGACCACCCCTAAGATCGACACTGCCTCAGAGCAGCACCAGAAGGGCTTATTTGGCCCAGCAACGAAACGGCCCCTCCAAAATTTACGAAAACACAACGTAAACGTTAAGAAAAGCCAGAAAGAAGCAATCTAACCAGTACGATGAGTCATGCAAAAAATATTCCACATCTTTGCTAAACAACCCACTAACGCAGTCCCAAAGAAGGCAGACAAAGATACCAACACACCGGACTGCAGAAGCCTGTCCACTCAGGCGCACTCATCCCTGTCATCCCCTATGCTAGACAACACCTCATTTCCCAAAATGAACCAACTAAAGAACAAAAACAAGCTCACTCTATCCCACCACCAAGAGTGGGGTACAACAGGCTTGCAAGAGAATCAAAAACTACAGACAGCCCATTCCTAACCTCGATCCACTCCACCAGAATCACACGCCACAACCTCAAATCATAGGCCCAGAGACCAAGACAATGTTGACAAGAAATCTGTCTTCACAGTAAAATGGCATGACCCTTTTCATGCTCCCACCCAGTCCATACCAGCTCAACAGTGCTCAACCACTCAAAGCCTACAGCCGGGATACAAATTGTGGCAGGATCAGACCTCCTCTTTAGCCTCTTGCCAGGTGTGAAGCAATGCATCTACAACAATAACACACAGCTCACCTCCCCTGGTGAGGAGACGCCACCATAAAACTCACGCCAGACCAAAAACCCTAAGCCCACTAGCTTTCGGCCACACATCTGGCCTAAGTCATTACCTCGCCAACTCAGATGTCCTAAGAACCAACATAGTGAAACAAGCAACCGCCCCCCCCCCAAACAACAGGCTAACAGTAAATACAGGCACCCATGGCTGCACAGTCATGGTAAAACCAGCCACTCCACCAAGGCAAGTGCCACACACGCTGCCCCTCATTGGATCCAAATTCCGCCATTTCTAGCTCCAGCAAAACCCAACAGCTCTCGCAACTCGGAAGGCTCCACAACCCGCCCAAACCCTCCTGCGTGCCACAGATTACCAAGCACAGTACTTGCACACAATACATCGTCACAACAATCACAGCCAGTAATGCAAGATAAACTCCCCCTCCATTTGCGGTTCCAACCACACTATACCTCCAAGGGGAACCACAATATCCTGAATAGAGGGAGCATTCTGAGGCTCCTACAAGCAATCCCAGAGCTCAACACTTTGTCCTAGCGGATTAACATCTGTAGAACTCCAACCAGATAAGGAGAACAATTGAGCAGAAGCCACCTGAACAACTTGGGAAACAGTAGAAATAGCAGATCATATCCTGATGTTCACCTCGCGCTTTGAGACCTGGGGGATTTCTATAGTAAGGCAAGAGCCGGTCAGATACCCGTATCTGCCTCTGAGCACTAGCACTCCTTCCGCAGAGGTCAAACCTCCAACAACGGACTTGAGGGGTGCCCCTGGAGTCTCTCACACCTCTTTTGGAAATCAAGAATCCACCCGACTCAAACCCAAAATCCACTGATCAGAGCTAGTTGGGAGTGGCTGCCGGCTGCCCTCAACGTCCCTCACCTCGCATGACAATCACACCCATCACAAGCAGGTTCAGACCAGAAGCACCTAAGACTGCTATTGTGGAACATAGCAGGTGTCCATCATTGCTGGAAACAGGCTCCCCACCAAAAGCCTGGCATAACATGGATATAATCGTACTGCAGGAAACCTGGTCACAACAGGTCTTCCCGCTATCGGGTTTCACGTCCTTTCAAATAAACGCAGTTAAGCACAAGCTGCACGGGAGACCAAGTGGTGGCCTAGCAGTCTACCTCTCATTAACCCTGAAAATGGATATAGAAGTGCTGCCACATGAATGCAAAGACTGCCAAGTGCTCAAAATCTGCAACTGGAACTCCTACAATAGACCCCTGATGTTATTGGTCAACACCTACGTACACCACGGCTCCGCCCGCAAACGAGCTGCAATAAATAGCCTAACAGTCATCATTAGGTATTATCACCAGACCCACCCTGACAGGGACATCATCTTGACAGAAGACTTCAATTTGAATTTATTTAAGGCTCAAGAGGCAGACAAAGTACTAAGCGCTGACAACTCCTACTGGAACATTCCAACAAAGGTGTCATCAACCTTTACTCGTCGTGATCAGCAGGGAGCATAACTGGCGACATCACTAGACTACCTCAAGCTATGGGTACTAAACCAGAGGTTCACTGGTGACTCCCCTCCAAGCCACACCTTCCACAGCCTCACTTCACAGTCCATTCTAGACTACACCCTAGTTACACTACCTCAGATCCCTTTGGTACAGCAATTTCAAATAAAATACATCACTTCCATGGATCACTCATATCAAATACTGAACCTAAGGTCCTCTTTACCTGCCCATGAACCTGCCCCGACACAAATAAGGCAAATAGAGTCAACATGCTTGGAGATACTACGACGGTCATCTGCCACAATAGGATCCTTATCTTTAGTGGCAAAACTGCAGATGTTGGTGAGCCTCAAAACCCACAAACACATAATGGATGCCTGGGAGGACATCTGAGTGAAAATACTGGACCAATATTCTCATCACAACCTTTCAGTGCCAATTCGTCGAGTCCCCCCGGCCTGCCATTCAAAACAAGCCCAACTCTTGAAAAAAGCTCAAAGGAAGCTTGCGAGATTTCTGAAGGCCCACCCAGGCAATCTGCTACTCTGGGAACAACTCAAGAACTCAAAGAAAGAGTACAAAAGACAAATACGTAAAGAGAAGGCCGAAAAAAGAGTTCACTTTGGCTAAAAATAATACATGCCCCAAAAGAAAAAAAGAAAATGGAATTCTAAGGGAATCATCAGTGATCTAAACACACGAGGGTATCCAATCAACAACTCCAATATCCCGGAAAAGACCTGGGAGAGTCACCTCAATACAATCTTCACTGTAAAGCCCAACCCCTGTGGAAATACCCCACAGCTGCCAGCATGGACGCCCATCACGGGAAGCATCTAGCCGGACGAAGGGGAAACAACTGAACTCACCCAGTTGATCGACAGGACACACCAGGCACTCCTAAAGGCCCACCGGGAAGGAGGACCCGGGCCAAATGGCCTTCCACAAGCCATTTTTACAGAAGAAGCAGTCTTCTGGTCAGAAGTGCTAACATCCTTATACCAGGAAGTAAGCTTAGGATGAGGCATTCCTGAGAGCTGGTGAGGCTCCATAATCAATCCTATTTTCAAGGGTGGCAATAGAGACAATCCAGGCCACTAAAAGTTAATCACTCTTAATGAAATTGAGGCAAAGAACTACACCTCGATGCTCCTTGTCGCACTAACAACATGGTCGGAAAAACATAAAATTGTCCCAATCAACCAAACAGGCTTCAGAAAAGGAGTGGGTACTACGACAAATATTTTAATAATTTCTCTCCTGATACAGCAGAGCAAACAGTGGCACAGCAAACTACATCTTGGTTTCATTGACTTCAAGGCCTCCTTCGAGCAAGTGAACAGACACCTGCTCTGCAGTGAGCTAAAGCAATGGGGCCTCCCGGCCCCCCTCCTCAATGCAGTAATTGCTTTATACTCAGACACAAGGGTATGCATAAATATAGGAGGTGGCACAAGGCTCTCAAGTAAAATCTCCACATCCCTTGGCCTGAAACAAGGCTGCGTACTAGCCACAAATCTGTTTAACCTATTCATGGCAGATCTGACCCCAGCTTTGGACACCAGTAACACTCATCCCCCCCCCACCCGGGAGGGCTCTCACTGACACATCTACTTTATGCGGACAATCTGGTATTGTTCAGCTGCACAAAAGCTGGGCTACAAAGATCCCTAAACATTCTTGCAGACTATGTTCAAACCAACCAGCAGGAAAATCAATGTCTCAAAATCAAAAATAATGTGTGTTGGCTGCAAGCACACACTCAAATCCAGGATGGCCTTAAGCAATGTTTTATTAGAAATGGTGCCTTATTACAAATATCTTGGAGTCATTTTAGATGTCCAGGGCTCCTTCCGTCAACAGAAGAAATACATTGAGCAAAGAGTCCCAGCACTAATTTATGCTTTCTCCTTACTGGCCAAATGACTACACGGGCCTTCACTTCTCCCTCTGCTAACAGTCATTTCTTCCAAACTGCTTCCCACCCTAACCTACGCAAGAGTGGCTAGCACAGTCAAGACGAGACCATGATAGATAAAGCACAGCTCAAAGTATTCAGGTGAGTCTTCAAATTACCAAATTCCGCCTTCCCAGCATAGCTCAGCCTTGAATTTGGACTTGTACGGCAAGACCTGACTGCAAGAGCAGAGGCGGTTAACACCTGATGCAAAATCAGTCACTCCGCAGACAAATGGAACAAGGCTTTTTGGCAGGCCCTAGAATATGATCAGCACTTAGCCTACCATAAGTACCTTTAATACTCAATTGTCGTGTTACGACTCAAGGATCTGTGGGAGGCAGCCCCAACATGCAATTCTTTTTCTAGAGGGGCTACCAAGACCACCAAAATACTTTCTTTCATAGGAGACAAAGACAAATTTATTGCCTGGACACATGCATGTATGACCATAAAACACTATGCCAAACTTGAACCAGCTGCCTACCTCTCTACAACGTTTGCACCACACATGAAACATAATCTTATGATGAACCAACTAGGCAACTTGCCACCCATAGCCAATGCTCCCTCCTGGAAGAACATTACCTCGCAGCAGTGTAGGCACTGTGTTCACCAAAAGGAAGATCTAATACAGAAAATCTGCATCTATTCGGGCCTGCTAGATCTATGAAGGAGAGTTCTCAAGTGGCTGTTCATTTACAGAGCTAATAGGACTTGCAGGGGCGCCACTGTAGCCTGCTTTAATCCACAGGACCCCCAGTTTTTGAAACACGCTATGCATACTGTCCCCTCAGTTAAACTGTAAGCTAATTAAGTTCTTGAAATACGCTATGTAAAAAACGTTTTTTAGCTCCAGCGTGCCAAGTACTCGCACACCACGAAAAGCCTATAACTACCAACGATACTTCTGAAGACCGGGACGACAATAAACGTATCTCTAACCATACTCCGAATCCCCGGCCTGCATATCTTTTATTCCCCACTATAACCAAGTCATTTTTTAACGATTTATTAATTTTAACCTTCAAACTCCTCAACCCTTACTTAATGTTTTTACAATATAACTTGGCCAAACTGCTATGGTCTTAACCAATTGTAACATAAATTTTTTCATCCACACCTAATGTCCTTGTATCTCAATCTTAATTTTCTTTCTTTTCCTTAGAATGTTTTCACCATGTAACTTGGCAAAATTGTTATGGTTTTAAACAACTGAAACAATAAATATTTACCATAAACCATACCATAAAGTTTTCATTAATCAAAAGACAGGCCTACCAGTGTCTTGGTGTCACTACAGCAACCACAGGAAAAATACAAAGTTAAACACATTGCAAATCAATATTCAAATTACTTCAAGATAATGCAACTTTTCAGGAGATAAAGCATACATATACAGTAATTTTTTACAAGCAGTATACAAGTGTTAATAATGTTTTCAGTATTCAAAACCAATGCAACATGAGAGTTTTCTTGTATCTTTAATGGAAAACAACTGCAGGACACCATAACAAAAGTCCATGCACCCAGAGCCTTTGTCCTAATGTCTCAGCTGCAAGAGTGCTTGAAATCAATAGAAAACTTTGTCTGGTCACTTTTATGCTTCACCCCAAAAGACTTAGAATGCCAAACTATAATTTATAGTTGAACTTTCAAGTGATTTCCGGTGTCCACTGCCGCTTGTGGGTGGTTCTAAAACAATCGCACTCAAAAAGCGTTGCCTCTACCTTCCTGGGGACTACATAAAAAATATGCTATTTCATTTTTAAGGTCCCTTGGCCCTGTCAGGCATCCAGATAAACGCTCAATCTAATTGTTCAGGAGTTCAAGCTCTAGAATAGGTTGGCGCACCTTTACTGGTGGTGGGTGAACCTATTGTTCTAGTTCTCCTCCCTCCTTCTAACTTGTTTTCACCACAGCAGGGGCAGGCAACCGGTAGCCATGCTCTGTTCTCTCCGCTACCCCCAACATGGGCACAGGGATTAGAGGGAAGAAGCACACCACTGCTCAAGGGAAATGGAAAATTGGAGCATGATGGTGACTGTTTTCTTGATTTCTCGACGGGAGCCCTGTGCCTGGCCGGGACCATCAAGAGTTGGCAAGAGGGAGTTGCAACACACTCATGCTGCTTTTGTCCTACTGGGTCATGGCTCACCCAGGGGGAGAATTCACAGTGAATCTGCTCAATGCAGTACAGCCTTCCTAGGCCCGTGCTCTTGTGAACCTGCCTGGCAGCAAGACATGAGAAAGCAGAAAAAATGAGATTTTCCCTTGCTATGCTGGGCACTTTCTCGTTGTGTTTTTTTGCATTTCACTTCTGGTGGCACACTCTAGCCACAATGAGGGAAGATGTAGGGTCTCCTGGATCTTGCTGTTTCCTCGCAGCCACAAGGATCTAAATCTAGGCTGCTCTTCCTTCATTGAGGAAGAGCCTGGGGACTTGGTCTCCTGCCTCTTTAGCTCCTAGAAGTCTCCTGGCTGAGATTATTTTGGCAGCATCACCCCGTGGCCCTCAAGGCAGACTCTACTACCTGCCTGCACTCCCCCGATCCAACAGCCTCCTAGCCCCTTGAATGTCACTTGTGTCTATTGCAGGGCATCTGGCATGCACTTCACATGGTGCTTCCAGACAGAACTGGTCTACAGCACTTCTGGGGAACAATCTTCTTCCGAGTTCCCAGCAAGTTCACCCTATACTGGCATCCAAAGGGAGAGGGGATTCGGCACCACTGATCCAGGAGACAAGAATCAAAAGACTACTTAGAAGTGGAAGCTGGAAATTCTCTCCAGGCAAGGATTCATCAGCAACTGGATCTCTCTTCTTCTTTTTTAGTTCCAATCCCATCTCTGACTATCTCCCTTCTGCATGGATTTAAAAGAGGGCATTGAGAATTCCAGAAGGTGGCCATCTCTGCCCAGTTGCAAGACGCTTTAACATCTCTCTTCCCCGGGTCCACCTCCTGCACAGCATCCTGGGATTTTTCAAAATGGTGAAATCAACTTTTCATAAGTAACAGCTCTTCTAGTCTTTTACTCCCTCCAAAACTTGAAAAGGGAGCCTCTGGTATGGTGACAGAGGTCTGGCTGCCCCATTTTGTCTTTGTGAGAATTGCTTGCCCAGACTTGTCACAGTTAAAAAGCCCATGTGATCTGCTCCCCCACCTTCTACTTCTCCCAAGAGACAGCTAATTTCATCAATAAAATGGGTCTGTCCTGTAGGGAATTCTTAGATCTACATGATGGCCAGCAGAGTAATTAACGTAGCCCAACTGAGTAGTTCAAAGCCTGAATCTCTTAAATGGCTGTCTCTGTTAAATACTTCAAAATCCAAAGTATAGGAAGGATTTCAAATATGGCTAAATGAATATTATTTTTGCACAATTCCTTTTCAACATAAGAAAAGAGGCTTTAATTTTTTTCTCTGTCTTGAGGCAATGTGTAGTTAATGTGCAGCATTCTGTTAGAGTGTGAATACAGTAAAGTACTACAGATATACAATGAGTCACTGTACACCCGCAGTAAAGTACTACAGACTGACTGCACATTCAATATGCAAAGAGGATATTACATTATAAGGCCTGCACAAGCCATAACCAATTTACTCAGGGTCTAATCTGCAGGAGCTATCTGAGTGCAAACACCGCATGTGCACACATGTTTATGCATGACCAGTACAAAGCCTCTTACCCCATTTGTGGGAAGGCGGCCCTTACTTTAAAAAGTGTGCTCTGGTTATCAGCACTCATGACAATTTTACAAAAACTCATAGGGAGGAAGTCTCAGTTAGACGCGCTCATAGAAGAGATCCAAAAAAACAGATGGGGCAAAATCTAAACTTCTAGAGGCTCTTAGGCGGGTCAGAAACGTCTCCCACATACTCCTTATTTACACTCGCATTTGTGCCTAAATAGTAGGTTTATATGTGTGCAGTTATACATTTTGGTGTTGCTGTATGCCTGTATATCCGTGCATTGAATTTATGAGTATGTGTAGAGTACTGCAGAGTACTACTAACACATGCGCAGAAACTCATTTGTGATTTGCACTCTAGATCCTTTGTAACATTTTATTTAATATATGTGCAAGATTTAGTGCTAAACATTATTTACAACTAAATACGTAGTGCCTAATTCTTAAAGCTATTTGCACGTGTAGGTTTTGCTTACACACAAAAATGGCTTTTCCTAAATATGCATATTTAGGAACATATGTTTTTCACTCATAAAAATGATTTAATTATACCAAGGTTACTGTGTTAGTAAATATAATCCTGTTGCTGTGGAGTGGGCCTTTCAGGAAGGGTACATCATGTTTTTGGGGATTCACAAACCATTTTGACTCCTTTCCCATGGTAAAGGTTACATATTTACTACTGTTAAAGGCAGAAGTAATTCCATTTCTAGGGTGGAAAGGAAAATGGAGCACCACACAAAACTGGCTTCTCAGAAAAGTTCCCTTAATGTGCATTTGGACTCTGCAATCTTGGCTGGATTCCTGGCATACTTTTGGGATACATTGTGATGTGCTCACAAGTTATAACTGTACTCCCATGCAAGGGTGTGCCATAAAATCCATACATTCGTACCAGCAGGTGCGAATGTTTGGATGACTTTTAAGAATTAGGCCCACTGGAAAACCGAAATGAAAAAGGCTAATAAAAATCCTTATTTACAGGTGGAACACGGCCCGTATTTATACTTTTTTTGCGCCGCATTTGCGTCGTTTTTTGACGCAAAAACGGCGCAAACTTGCAAAATGCCATTGTATTTTGTAGGTTTGCGCCTTTTTGTGTCAAAAAGCGGCGCAAATGCGGCGCTAAAAAAAGTATAAATACGGGCTCATGTCTTGAGGTTGTTACTTGTCTGTGGGATTTAAATCACACCACCTGCTCCCACCACCAGCCACCAGTAAAGGAAATCATTAGGCCTTGTTCACAAATGTTCACTTGACTGGGTAACACACTTCCTTGGCAAGAGAAGACAATCAGCAGAAGCCAAATTAACAATGTCAACTGATGATTTTACAATGGTTCCCTCTGGCGACGAGCGCCCAGAATCTGCAATGCCAGCATTAAAACGTACTGCACACCCCTAATAACACAATATAATTAGAAAATACGAAATTATTCCACATTTAGTTCATTGAAACAAACTTAAAATTGTAATTCAAGGGTAATTCAACTGCAAAGCAATTACAGTGCATATGCGTGACCATTCTTTTCGGGCATATACATCCTATTGTCATATTGAGAATCAGGTAGCCCCCTGGGGAAACATGAAGGTGAAAATATGCATTATGGTATTGCTTTTCCCCTTGTAGTATATTTACTGTTAATTAAAATAAATGATCCTTCATACTCTTGACCTGAATATGTCCAGAACTATCCCACATACATTTCCATGCTCTTGTTGTGCATTTCGTATCTCAAATTTTGTTTCATGTAATTTGAAATGAGATTTACAGAGAAAAACTAGAGACTGGCGAATAGGGAAAACGGCATTTGTGCTTACTAAAAAGAAATTAAACAAATTTCTCTGCAGAAACAGAATGTTGAACCTAAATGGTGACAATTTGCCTTTGAAAAAGAAAGCTACGTGGAAAGGGGTTTAAAAGGTGATTCCAAAAATCAAAAAACAAATCAAATCAAATCAAATCAAATCAAAAAACATTTATATAGCGCGCTACTCACCCGTGAGGGTCTCAAGGCGCTAGGGGAGGGGGGTTACTGCTGCTCGAAGAGCCAAGTTTTGAGCTGCCTCTGGAATGCGAGGTGGTCCTGGGTGGTCCTGAGGTTGGCGGGGAGGGAGTTCCATGTCTTGGCCGGCAGGTAGGAGAAGGATTTCCCACCTACCGTAGTGCGGCGGATGCGAGGGTCGGCGGCGAGTGCGAGGTTGGCGGAGCAAAGTTGACTCGTGAATGTGTAGAAACTGAGGCGACGGTTGACGTATTCGGGTCCCTTGTTGTGGAGGACTTTGTGTGCGTGGGTGAGGAGCCGGAAGGTGATCCTTTTGTTCACGGGAAGCCAGTGCAGGTGTCTCAGGTGGTCGGAGATGTGGCTGTTGCGGGGTATGTCGATGATGAGGCGGGCGGAGGCGTTTTGTATTCGCTGAAGACTTTTTTGGAGTTTTGTGGTGGTTCCTGCGTATAGGGTGTTTCCGTAATCCAGGCGGCTTGTGACGAGGGCGTGGGTCACAGTTTTTCTGGTGTCGGCAGAGATCCAGCGGAAGATCTTTCGGAGCATGCGGAGAGTGAGGAAGCAGGAGGATGATACGGCGTTGACTTGTTTGGTCATGGTGAGAAATGGGTCCAGGATGAATCCGAGGTTGCGTGCGTGGTCTGAGGGGGTTATACAGCACAGTGTGCCCTTTTCATAATGTCTGCTCACTAACATGAAGTTAAAAGCCCTTTACTACTAAGGTGAACACCAGTTTGGGGCTGTAGATGTGTTCATGCTAACAGGCCGAAACTACGGAACTGATATTGCATGAGTGAACATTTGCCCTTAAATGGGCGAACTATGGCCAAAAGACTTTTATCAACTCCTATCAGTACTAAGGTACACGCATGTCATAGCATTGTAATAGTCTTGGTTGCTTGTGAAGTGTTGTAAAACAACTAATGGGGGCCAAGTAACGGAGCAAACGTTTGCTGAAACATATACCAACATCTCCATACAGCAGAGTATTGGCAAATTGTACCGACCTCAGAAAACAGCATAATCAGTCCAATTACAGCTCACTTTATAAGCGAGATTGCTTTCCATCACCGCCTTACTTACCTCAGAGACTGCATTCTATGAGTAATCACCATAACAATTAAGATGTATCTAATTTGTATTCATATGTGTTTAAATTGTATGTATTTGGTAACATTTGAAAAAGACACTTCTGGACATGTTCTGCCATATAAGACCGTTAAGAGATTATGTAATGTTTATTTAGTATATGTAGGGCTCAAGAAATGCGAGAATATGGAGGAGAGAACTTAAAAGCAACGTTAAGTTAGGAAACCTTAAATTTACTAGAGCGATTTTATCAAATAGAAATCTAATTTGCATCAAAATAAGTTCAGGCATGACTGAAGAATTTGAGAAGCTGAAGCCAAAAACGTGTGCAGTAAAAGTCAATAAAACAAGGAATTCTGCGATTGATGTGAAGTAATTTTTTGGGCTATAAGATGTTAGCCCCAAAAGCGGTCTGAGTTGTCATGGTGCAGTTGTGGCTAGTAAATTAATGCGAAAGGCTAGGGTCAGGTCCTTAGAATATGAAAAAGTAGTTCAATGTCTTCCAGGAAGGAACTTTTAGAAACAGCTGAGTATCAGAAGCATAGATGTGGTGAGAGATGCTAAAGAATCTGAGAAGGGAACTATCAGGTTTGAATAAATACTGATATTAGTACGAAAGGTGCTAGAGCCCTTGAACGTAGAACACATAAATATATTACTCAGGTTGAGGTCCTTTGACAACCCATTCCAGTATAAAAGAAACATACATACATACCAACACTGCGTGCTATGTTCCCAAAGCAACGGCTACATAAGCTGCAAGTCAACATTACATAACATCTCGTTTTTGTGGCACTACATGTGTAACTTCAGAAAACCTTTTCCCATCATATACAGGGAGTGCAGAATTATTAGGCAAATGAGTATTTTGACCACATCATCCTCTTTATGCATGTTGTCTTACTCCAAGCTGTATAGGCTCGAAAGCCTACTACCAATTAAGCATATTAGGTGATGTGCATCTCTGTAATGAGAAGGGGTGTGGTCTAATGACATCAACACCCTATATCAGGTGTGCATAATTATTAGGCAACTTCCTTTCCTTTGGCAAAATGGGTCAAAAGAAGGACTTGACAGGCTCAGAAAAGTCAAAAATAGTGAGATATCTTGCAGAGGGATGCAGCACTCTTAAAATTGCAAAGCTTCTGAAGCGTGATCATCGAACAATCAAGCGTTTCATTCAAAATAGTCAACAGGGTCGCAAGAAGCGTGTGGAAAAACCAAGGCGCAAAATAACTGCCCATGAAGTGAGAAAAGTCAAGCGTGCAGCTGCCACGATGCCACTTGCCACCAGTTTGGCCATATTTCAGAGCTGCAACATCACTGGAGTGCCCAAAAGCACAAGGTGTGCAATACTCAGAGACATGGCCAAGGTAAGAAAGGCTGAAAGACGACCACCACTGAACAAGACACACAAGCTGAAACGTCAAGACTGGGCCAAGAAATATCTCAAGACTGATTTTTCTAAGGTTTTATGGACTGATGAAATGAGAGTGAGTCTTGATGGGCCAGATGGATGGGCCCGTGGCTGGATTGGTAAAGGGCAGAGAGCTCCAGTCCGACTCAGACGCCAGCAAGGTGGAGGTGGAGTACTGGTTTGGGCTGGTATCATCAAAGATGAGCTTGTGGGGCCTTTTCGGGTTGAGGATGGAGTCAAGCTCAACTCCCAGTCCTACTGCCAGTTCCTGGAAGACACCTTCTTCAAGCAGTGGTACAGGAAGAAGTCTGCATCCTTCAAGAAAAACATGATTTTCATGCAGGACAATGCTCCATCACACGCGTCCAAGTACTCCACAGCGTGGCTGGCAAGAAAGGGTATAAAAGAAGGAAATCTAATGACATGGCCTCCTTGTTCACCTGATCTGAACCCCATTGAGAACCTGTGGTCCATCATCAAATGTGAGATTTACAAGGAGGGAAAACAGTACACCTCTCTGAACAGTGTCTGGGAGGCTGTGGTTGCTGCTGCACGCAATGTTGATGGTGAACAGATCAAAAAACTGACAGCATTCATGGATGGCAGGCTTTTGAGTGTCCTTGCAAAGAAAGGTGGCTATATTGGTCACTGATTTGTTTTTGTTTTGTTTTTGAATGTCAGAAATGTATATTTGTGAATGTTGAGATGTTATATTGGTTTCACTGGTAATAATAAATAATTGAAATGGGTATATATTTTTTTTTTGTTAAGTTGCCTAATAATTATGCACAGTAATAGTCACCTGCACACACAGATATCCCCCTAACATAGCTAAAACTAAAAACAAACTAAAAACTACTTCCAAAAATATTCAGCTTTGATATTAATGAGTTTTTTGGGTTCATTGAGAACATGGTTGTTGTTCAATAATAAAATTAATCCTCAAAAATACAACTTGCCTAATAATTCTGCACTCCCTGTAGATATTTTGTAAATGTGGACATTAAAGAATATACTGGAGTGGAGTCGGAAATAATGGGATATAGATAATTATGGATCTGTATCTTACAAAGTCATAACATTTCAAACAATAAACAAAATGATAGACTGTGCTTATAAAAATTGCTTTAGGAGATAGATGCTGTGAAATGTTTCTTGATATTCGTGTACAGACATTCTACCAATGCCAGCAGGTGGTAAAGGACAAACCTTACACTTACCATGCTATAACACAGGGCCCGATTCATATTTTGATGTGACTTACTCTTGTAGAACTCTTAAATTCCAGGAACAATCAAGGAGTAAGTCAAGAGTAGTATTGGCTTACTCCTATTATAGTTCATGAATCACCCAGGAGTAATACAAATAAGTCATACTAAATCAAACAACAATATTTGTGACTCAGGCCCATGAGTGAAGTATTGTTGCTGAATGCACGGCTTACCACATAAGGCTCAGAAACTGAAAGAGTCCCCAAACCCACTTGTGCTGAGTCCACTTCAGGGAAGTAAACGCTGGCAGTTTTTTCACCATACAAATTGCAGCTGAAAAATCATCTAAATCCATGATTGAACACAGATTGTGAACCCAGTTGCTCTACAGATGACACTGTCTTTGAACATCCACACAGATTTTCATTTATCTTTGTTAAAATCCTGTTTTGCAAAGGCATGTTTTGCTTCACGTCCTATGCCAGTTCAGGCGACTGCTGAAAGTGAATACGATATTAAATGGAAAGATTGTCAGAAAAGAAGTTACAGTATTTGGTAGATTGTTAGATGCTTGGCCCTGAAGAGGAACGTGGGAACACAGTTCTAAACTTTATGCTCCACATTTGCTGCAAGAATATTATGCAAGACATCCTGACAAATCAGGAGCTTCATCACCAAAGAAGCTGCCTTTAGTGGGCCTGGGAAGGGAACACTGTCAAAGCCTGCTAGCATGGAGCCCATCTCAGGGCACGTAAGGCTGGTGATAGTTGCAGAGTGTCAGTGCTGTAATTCTTGATTTCAGTAGTGTAGCTAAAGCAAGTTTTAAACAGTATGCTCTTTGATTGAACCACATCACCCTGTTCGCTACCTTCTAAAATTTGCTGCAACTTCATTTTTAAGGCACTACTAAAATGGTATTTAGTATATTTGGACCAACACATGAGTAGATGCTTGAAATCATCACTAATACACAAACGTGAACTAACCCTGCCTTTCCTGAAAATGTTGATATTAAGCCTTCTCAACCCTGAAAATAAATGCATTGGACGTGTTAAATACCTCAACTGTCTATGGGATCTTGCATCTGTTTATGCTTGATGGCTCTTACCTTCTTTTTTAATGAGGATATGCAAAAATCTGCAAAACCTCAAAGTCCATTTTACTTATACTTATACTTTTTACTCAGCTACTTTTTTGCAAGAACACCACTGGCTCCACTCCAACCATTTATTTTGTTTTACAACTTTCTAATCAATCGTATAAAGTTGTGAAGTAGCTGTATCATTGCCAATGATGTTTTACTAAAGTACTATTCTTGTTTTACAAATCAGGGCAATATCACCCCTTTGGTAATATGATTCCACTGTAGACGGATTGCTTTCTCATCAACAAGTTTGGTATAAATCACTGCATAAATCAATTGGGGCCAGATTTATCATAGTGTTCCATTGTCCTTGTGTCACGCATGCTGTTGCAAGGGCAACTCACTACTAAAGTCAGATTTACCAAGCAACGCAAGCCCTACTTGATGGCCCTGCGTTTCATGGTAAATCTGGAGCAATGCAAGGCAGCGGAAGTACATTTAGAAAGAGAAAAAAGCCGCAGAGGGTTGTTTTTGTGCAGGAAGGCTTCCCATCCTGCACAAAACAATCCTGCCTGCAGCATAGGGACCCTTGCACCATGGCACAAGGGTGCCTAAGCTGGCACTAAGCAGCAGATTGTGCCCCAGTGCTGGTAGAGAGCAGGAATGTTCCATAAAGTGGTAAATATGGTGCATTCCTGCCCTCCTCCTTTCACTCAGTGCAGCACAACAAGTTGTCTTGTATTTCGTGAAAGATTGATAAATCTGGCCCTTAGAGTCTTGCTGACTCTAAGGTTCAGTAACCTTTAGTTCTATTTTAGTGATTGCATAGTTTTCTATACTAGAACACGATCAGCATATTTGATGATGTATCTTGTTAAACAAGCAACACAAACCAGAAAGGAGAGCTACATCACACTTACATTTTCATTGTATGGGTCATTTTTTATAATGTATCATCTGCATGAGGATATTAATTCAGATAATACTTTTAATTAATTTTGAGATAAACTTGTTATGAACCTGCCCACTGTCAAACACTCCTGAGATCCATTTCTGTAGGGCAGTCAACTATTGTGAATGCCATCCAGGGGCTGGCAGCCCAAATGAAACAGACAAATACATTCCTGGAGGGCATTCACACTGATTTGGCAGCCCAACAGAGATCAATCCAGGCTCTGGCCTCCTCTCTGATGGCAGCCAGTGTCTCAGTTTCCACCCTCCCCCTCCAACTTCCTCTTCCCAATCCCATTCCCCTCAACCCCAAGCTATCCCAAGCACACGGGCAGAGGAGCATGCACACAGGACAACACAAGAGTTGCACAGGCAAACACAACCACCACACATCATCCCACAGGCACTCACACAAACACCATCCAGATGCAAACATACCAACATCCACTATTTTCACTGCCTCCCCCTCCTTCTCCTCCACCTCCCTCCCAGTTGCGTCTACACTCACACCTGCATGCACTACATCCTCATCCACTACCGGCATCACCACCACACCTAGCAGAACACACAACTCACTGGCATTTCCTCCACAATATCCATGCACGCGTCCCCTGTGTCCTCTCCCACCCTGTCTGTCCCCCCTCTAAAGGACACAAACACATGCACTCAGACACCAAACAGCCATCCACCTCACATCAGCACACTGCCCATGCACCTGCATCCAAGTCCAGCAGACGTACTCATCCAACAACCACTCCCTCAACCTCCACTCCCATTCCTCCTCCCTCATCCCGCCCCACCATCCCTAAGAAGCTTTTCCTTGCCCAACTTGACCTTTTCCCTCTCCCTCCCTCCCCTCATCCTGCCCGTAAGAGCAGGGTCACAATGACCCAGCCCAGAACCTCAGCCAAACAGTCCACGGGGACAGTGGATACACCTCCTAGTCATGGAGGCATCCCACTCCAGCAACCAGGAAGGGTAAGGATCCCACTCCACCAGCCAGGAAGGAGAAAGATCCCACTCCACCAGCCAGGAAGGGGAAGGATCCCACTCCACCAGCCAGGAAGGGTGCCAGTGGGCAAGTTCCCCCTGCAGAGACAGTGACCTTGCACTCACCAGCATTGGGAAATGGGCATGTAGCCCCCTCCAAAACCAGTGGGCAAGTTCTCCACCTCAGAGACTGTGACCTTGCATTCACCAGCAAATGGAGCCCCCTCCAGAACCAGTGGGCATGTCCGCAGCTTCGACTGAGGTGCCCCTGCCGCCCTCCTTCCCCCTGAGGTGCCTGCCCACTTCCATGATGATGCCCCTACACAGTTCTCTGACGATGTTGTCAGGAAACAAGTTGGGCCTTGGACTGTGCCCTGTGGCCATGTGAGCCCTTAGTACTTTGGACTGGGCATTGGCCCTTTGTGGACAATTGTACATATCTTTATTTTCAAATTGGTTTATGTGGTGGCTTTTGCCTTGCAAACACATTTTCAGTACTTCTGTACTCTAGTCCTTGTATTATTATGCTGTGTGTCATGTGCCATTTATTTACATCTGCAGCTGGTTGTGTGTATGGTGTGTGTGTGTCTGGTGTGTGTCATGCGTGTGTGGGTGTCAGTCTCCTTTTCCTCCCTCCCTCCCTTGTGTGCTAGGCGGCTGTACTCACTGTCGTCTTCTTTGTCGGCATTGGTGTTCCAGGTGGAGCATGGCACAGAAGAGCATCGGGAAGACTTGCAGTTCCTGTTCCATGGCGGCGTTGTTCTTCTCTGTGTCTCTGATGGTGAGTCTTTGGTCTTCTGTGCAGTGTTTCCGCCAGGCTTTTGATTCTGTCCCGGAAATCATTGTGGATGGCAATGTCATGATATGGTGGGCGGAATCTTATCTTTTGCCTTGCTGTTGATGGCTACCACTGTGGTGCGTGGTGTTAACGCCCTGGCGGATGGTGTGTTACATTGGCTGTCCATGGGAGTTCTCACTGCCACGGTCTTAATTTGGTGGTAATTACCGCCAGCCTGTTAACGGTATTCCCGCCACTTTATCACTCACCGCCAATGTCATAATGACCACCTAAGTTTGTTAATGGAGAGCACAGTACTGATCTAAAATGGCACCCCTATCTCTACTGTAAACATACACCCTGTTTGCCCCATAGAGCTACTAAATTTTGAAGCATTCTTAAAGGCAAAGTGGTTTCTGAAGGCACACATAGAATGATGTATATTACAGGTTGAGGGCACAAACTCAAACGATTAAAACACTTTTCTTTGTAGGTATAAATATGAGGTTATATGAAGTTAATTTTATATTTTGTTTTACTCCAGCTGCACACATTAGACTCATTTGCTAGCATAATGTTCACAGCACTGGTATGGAACAGTTTAAACATTAATAAACATGTTTTTCCATGAGATATCTAAAAACACCAGGTTAAAATATCCATTTGGTTAAAATCAAATAAAATACTCACTGTGCTTAACAACCGTATTCTAAAGAAAGTAAATATTTTTACGGCCCTAATACGACATCCAGAAGTCACATTTTCACTATTAGATCAATCGCAAAGGGGCAGATAAAGGTACCATAATTATTAATAGTGAACATCCGCATGGACACAATAATTTGAAAACAATAAACAGTCAACTAGTTGTATCAAATCATCACTTGTAGGCAGATCACAAACACAGTTTCCAGCATTTCTGTCAATCAGATTGCCAAATTTTGCTTTGCAACTCTGAACCCAAACAACAATTCTAAATAGAAACATAACCCTTTTTAATTTCCTAAATGGTAATTTCTCTAAATAATGAAAGTTTATCCTTAGGGAATCTTTGGGGAAAACGTCCCCCAAGGATTGAATGGTTAAATGGATGAAGTCATCACTTAAAACATATAGGGCCTGATTACAAGTGTAGGTATTATTTATTGCACATGATAAATAATGACACCACGGAGTACTTTATTTATTGTGTACGCTAAATGACACCTGTTACTAGTTTGTGGGGAACAACATGCGAACATTGGTGTTTAATGCGCCAAAATCTGCATGGTACGGTAAATACCATACAATTTCCCCCATTACATTTCAGCAGGTATGACCTCTCAAACCTTAATAACAGTTGAGGTATTTAACAAGTCCAATAATTGTCTGATGTGTTAAATACAGCCAAACTTGGAATTCTGGCACGTGATAAACTGGGGTGTACGTATGGTTTGGAATTACCGACTGTAGTGTCTTGTGAGATAGTGATGACGGGATCCTTTTGCTTCCTGATGAGCTCCATAGAACTGTGATGTAGGTGTTCGGTGGGGTGAATACATTTCATGTTTAGAATGCTGAGTTTGCAGTTACAAGGTGAGCAATAAAGGTATCTGAGACCAAACTCTGTATGTGCCATATTCATTTATGAGTACCCAGGCTGGGGAAGACGCTACAACTGGCGATTAGATAGGAGATCCATAACCCTAGGATCAACAGTGTGCTTTCAAAGAGTTTGCCCTTGTCCAGCAAACTGTTTATGTGTGCCATTGTGCCTCAGTCGAAATGAAGAGTGATGTTTAGCATATGTGGAGTCAAAGCTCCACTCCAGCCAGTGCAAGCTCTGTAAGAAGAAGGAAGCCTTACAGAGAAATTTGTGTATTCTTGGCCAGGAACCTGCTTATGAGGCCGTACAAGAGATACTGTGCCACAACGCAACACAGAGCTATAGAATATATGGAACGATAACGCTAAAGGCAGCAACAACCAGGTACAGAAAAGTGCTGAAGGTAGCGATAGCAGAGTACCGGGAAGCACCAACAGAAAGAATATTCAAAAATAAAAAGTATGATTATACTTACCAGAGCCCTGATAAAGAGATCCCTACGACGTGAGCAGTGGGCAAAGCAACCCAAGAGAAAGCACAAAGGGTTGTGCTTACAGAGCTATTGATGCTTGAGGTGGCACACCACCAAAGCCACTTGGGGGGGCTGAGAGCAACTCAAAAGTCTTCCAGAAGTTGAAGGGGTCCAATGGCCGTGAAGAAAGAGGCCACAAGACCTCAAATTGTGTGCAATGACCCCGATGCAAACTTGTCACAGGGGCTTAGAGATAGTATGGATGAAACAGATCCTAGGGGACAGCACACAGTGTGGGAGAAGACCCCACTCTCAATGTCAATAAGTTCTATAATTGGTTATACCATCACCACCTTCCTGAAACCACCACATCCCTTTGTTACTGCCAAAAAGCAAAATTTTGGTGACAGGTGGACTGCCTAAATAGAAATTTTTTATGATTTCATCAATGCCCTTGAAGAAACAGATAATTAAAAGATTGTCAAATACCTTAAAAATCCGGCCGGTGAAAGAGTAAGAGAGGTAAGAAAGAAACTGCTGCAAAATGACAAAGTCACATACTGTCAAAATTGAGAAGCGTTAAATCTCAAATTCAATCCATTGCTGAATGTCAATTGCAAAAGATAAATTTTCAGTCAGGAACAACAGCTGTTGAAACAATCGACAAATTTGTTGAGAGACATGATACGCTTATCAAACACTGTAAGTTCAAAGAATTCAATGTAAAGCAGCAGAAAATCACACCTCTTTGGCCACAAGCAAATGATGTTATCCAATCTTAATGAGCACATTCAAAAATACTGTCCAGCATGCTAAATTGGAGAAGCTTGAACTGAAGTTAGCTCTCCATGCTACTCTTTGAGATTACCGGTCAACTCTTCATTCAACAACAGGTGAAAGCCCTGATACCCTGATGGTCGGGACAGCCATGATGACCAAGTTCCGACAATGGACAAATAGGAGATCTACAACAGATGGTGGCCATTGACACACAGACTTGTGCCATAAACAAAAGATGAAACTATATTTCAACAAGCATCAATATGCCAAGAGCATTGCTTTCAATGAAGGTGATCGAATATTGGTGCGACAACAGGGAAAACACAAATCTGATGCTCCCTTTGAAGCTGAACCCTTTGAAGTTATGACTAGCAAAGGACAATTGGTGACTGCTTATTGTCCTACAAATCATCATTCACCAGTTCTTGATTTATAGGGGAGTTCTAATGTAAATATATATATATATATATATATATATATATATTAGAAACCAAAATATAGTAGCAGCACACTCCGTCAAGGTGAAATTCCACAGTTTCATTTATTTATTTTAGTGTAACAAAGAAACTATTCCGTTTTCTTCATGGTTACAAAAGTCCTTTCTTTTTGTCAATATTTATACTTTCAAACTACAAAGGCCCTCATTCTGACCTTGGCGGGCGGCGGAGGCCGCCCGCCAAAGTCCCGCCGTCAGGTTACCGTTCCGCGGTCGAAAGACCGCGGCGGTAATTCTGACTTTCCCGCTGGGCTGGCGGGCGGTCGCCTTCAGACCGCCAGCCAGCCCAGCGGGAAAGAGGCTTCCACGATGAAGCCGGCTCGGAATCGAGCCGGCGGAGTGGAAGATGTGCGACGGGTGCAGTTTCACCCGTCGCGTATTTCACTGTCTGCACAGCAGACAGTGAAATACATGTAGGGGCCCTCTTACGGGGGCCCCTGCAATGCCCATGCCAGTGGCATGGGCACTGCAGGGGCCCCCAGGGGCCCCGCGACCCCCCCTACCGCCATCCGGATCTCGGCGGTCCGACCGCCGGGATCTGGATGGCGGTAGGGGGGGTCGGAATCCCCGCGGCGGTGCAGCAAGCTGCGCCGCCGCGGAGGATTCAATGGGGCCGCGGTACACTGGCGGGACCCCGCCAGTGGTGCCGGTCCGACCGCGGCTTTACCGCCGCGGTCGGAATCCCCATTGGAGCACCGCCGGCCTGTCGGCGGTGCTCCCGCGGTCCTCCGCCCTGGCGGTCAAAGACC
This sequence comes from Pleurodeles waltl, assembly GCF_031143425.1. Classification (NCBI taxonomy): domain Eukaryota; kingdom Metazoa; phylum Chordata; class Amphibia; order Caudata; family Salamandridae; genus Pleurodeles; species Pleurodeles waltl. Next base: position 886,311,525 of record NC_090436.1, on the reverse strand, counting down.
GCCAGGGTCAGAATGACCACCAAAGTCTTTTACACTGCATTGTGGAGGTTGTAGTTTACAACTAATAAATCAGTGTTTTCATATCAAATTACAGCGACACCATAAATCAGAATGCATAAGAAAATGTGTACAAACTAAATTTAACTAAATTCACACTTACAAAAGTGCCAACAGAAAAGAGGGACCAATCAAAAAATATATATAATACTAATTATCAAGTCTTAATTCACTTAAAAATGGTAAGCAGTTTTTGAAATCATTAATTCAGTTTTCCATTAATCATTAACTTCTATTTCCATTAAAGTATATTCAATTATATAATAAATTCATTTAACTTGTTCCAAACACATGCTTTAGACAACTTTAGAAACTTTGGACAGCAATCCCACTCATCTTTCTTTGGTAGAACAATAACAGTGTCTTGAGGGACCACAAATGAAATAATCTAGCCTTTACCACACCAGGATTCTGAGACTTCATGGAGAGTGAAGAGCCGATGATGAAGGGAAGATTTTTAAATCGGTAGACAGGAAGAGCAAGAACCCAAGTAAGCCAGCCAGGAGGCGGAAGCCCAAAGTTTCCATTTTCAGAATATAAAGATTAAGGTTAAGATTATTTATGAATCAGACGTCTGTGGCTGCAATGCATTGACTCACCTTGTCTCACCTGATCCAGGTTTTAAAGAGAAGTTAATCAGCAACTGAACTGGTTAATGGCAGAGATGTGGTCCCCAAATGGGACCTGCCCCCATCTTGAGCTTCTTCTCCTACTTACAATATGGCTAACCAATCAATGAGCACTGACTGATTTACTGTGTCGTAGGCAGCAGGCAGTTCTAAACGTATAAGAGCAATGTAAGCATTTCCTTCTACATGTGTGTGCTATTCATTGCATGTCCAGCATACTTTTAAACTTGATGAATGCATCCAGCTGGTACATAACGGTGCATTCCTGTAGTTTCAATGGATATGGAATATATAAATTGGACTGCTGGTAAATGAATCATTTGGCTTTAGCCGGTTTTTAGGAGCTATTTTATGAACATTGTATTCAGGGCTTAGATATCACACACACACTTAAGTAGTGACTGGTTAGTAGGTGCTAGCATGTACTTTGAAACAGAAGTCAGTCTTGCTACAGTTTTTTTGTAGATACTAGATAGGTCCGTTTTTTAAATAGGCTGTGTGGATAGATGTCTAAATCGGCACACCAAGCTTGTCTAAATCTGAGATGCAGCATTTAATGGTTTCAGCCAGCTGTGCAAACAAGTCTAATATGATTGATTGGAAATAATCCAGTCTAACTGTCAAAAGTAGGGCAGACTCTGGGTATTTAAGCACAACTTCCATTGGCATGGGAGTGAGTGGCTTAAGCAATACTTTTACAGATCTGTCATAGGAGTTCCGAGTTATTGAATAATGTTAAATAGAGCCCCCTGTTGGAAGCTTGCATTATGAATGCAGTCGGTGTAATAACCATTTTTTAATTGCATAACAAGGTGTGGCACAGATCATCTTGAAGGGGATGTTGACATTTATCATGGTAATGTAGTTGCTTTGCTATTTGTTTTCCACTTGTCATTTGGCCTATTTGACTTTTTCCTACCATAGGTGTAAACCAAGGTACTTCCACTTCATTAGGGCAAGAAGGCACATTTTCAGAAGGGACAGCTAGATAAAGTTTTGATTGAATCCAATATTTAAAAGCAGCTAAGTGTTAAGTAATGTTAAAATTTGCCATTTGATTTAATTAACAATGTGAGATTTCTATACTCATTTACATTTTCAGGCAATCGTTGTTATGCTTGAGGGCCGGAAAACTGTGATGTTATGACTTGCACAATCGGTATACTGGTGGTGGACCTCACTGATTTGATGATAGCCATTCAATTACACTGTGGCCATCCTTTGCACATAAGTGCTAACCGTAGCCTTATGGTGGTCCTTCTCGACAAACTGAGGCTGCAACTGGCATTATTCAGGTAATCTGTGTAATGGTGATGACCTTTTTCATGACTTGATAATGGCAGCAATGGGCATATTAGGCCATTTTGGGCATGCTGAGTTCACCACTGGCTTCACAGTGGTCTTTGCTGTTAGGCTGACACCTCTCTGGGTGTTATGGTGGCCATCACTTGCACTGTGAGCATCCTCAGCATTTTTGTAAACATCCCCAGCATTATGTTGCAAACATTGGCCTTACACAGCCACCATTTATATGTGGTGGCTATCTGTGACAATATGATTTTCATCTTTGAGATTATGCTGCCCATCATAAGAATGTAGGGGTCATCCATAGAATCTGGTTGAAATCACTTCTGACTCATGGTCATTGTTTGGATATGGTTGAGATACATTGGTACTTGATAGCTAGCCTGGCTATCGGAGGCTGAAACAGAAAATGTGAGGATCTATCTGGGAATGTGAGATATGACATGTCCATGTGGGAGAGTAGTTCATGAAAGTAATTGATAAAAATGCAAAGCTGGTATCGGGGTTATATTAGTTTTTTTTTGTTTTTTTAGAATTGAAAAACAGGCCCTTGATGCCAATTGTAAGTACTTTCGTATTTGGAAATAAAATTAGTTTGCATAGAAAAAAGGAAAATTGTCATGCGGGGGGAATATGTGGCTGTTTGGAAAATGCTGAGCTAATTTGGAAACAGTGTGCTTATATACTATCATAGAAAAACTGGTATTTGGAGCCATAAAAAATGTATATTAGGAAGTGACAAAAAAAAGCTGACTGAAAAAAGTAAAACGGTAAACCACTGTTTAAGAGCAAATCTGTGTATGGTCTGAAAGTAACACATTTGTAGTTAGCATAAAAATGTGTGCCTTTCCATAACAATTTAAAGTTGATATTTGTTTGATAACAAATTCAGAGTTAGTGAAACACACTGATAATACTGGGACATCATTTCTTTCTTGCCTGAAGGTTCTTACTTTCTGGTGCGGTGGATGTTTTTGTGACTCCTTTGAAATTAAATTTTTGTTTTTATTGATAGTTTTAATGACATTATGACAAATATGTAACCCTGTAAGGTCCAAATCTTGATGGTCCTGGCAATTTAACTGTTAGGTCTGGTGTTTGAAGAAGTGTGAGCTGGTTCTTCTGAGGGACGGTTGTGTTTTGTAAGTCCTGCGATTTTGACTTCTATGACACTTTCTGATTTTTCATCCTGCCTTTTCAAGAATATGTTATATGACTGAGAATATAATTGAAAGAAAACAGCATTTTGTACAGCTATTAAAACAATTGTACGTTTTTGACCCACCTCTACACCAGTGAAGTATAATTGCATAAGAAAAAACAATGTTTAATTTCTCTCTAATGAGCCACAGTTGCAAAGAATTAAAACTTATGATAAGCTTTCACTTTTTTATTAAAGTTTTTAATTAATTAATTAATTAATGGACTAATTTATCTGATATTATAATTTTTCCATGTGGGTCATTACAACGTTTCCACAATCAGTTCTTCAAAAATATTCAATAAATTGGACTACTGCTGACATGGCTGCTCATCCCTCGTAAGATATGGATCTTGTCAGATCACCAAATAGGTTAAAGGATGGAAACATTTTGAAGAAATGCTTGAAAACATTGTGCGGTGAGACAAAAGGAAATTGTTTATACGACTGCTGAAATGTTTTATTATTTGAATAAAAATGCAATGAAAATTGAAAAAAGTGAAATATTTGTATTCATAAAGTTGCCGGTAAACCCTATGACTTGGTGAACAGTTTTAATGGACTGCGTGTTATGAAATACAACAGTTGACACCAATGTTTCCAAAATCTTCTAATATGTGAACTCCTTCAATTACCTTTGGAGCAAGTTGGGCTTCTTTAGCCATTATGAAGCATTACAATAATTCAAGAAAGCCTTCAGAATTGCTTGCAAAACTATTTTTGTGTAGTTGTTAAAGGAAAAGGTGATAAGAACTGCTCCTTTTTTTGCCTATTTTTTTCAGAAGTTACTGTGAGGAAGGATTACAGCTGTTCCAAGCTGTGAAGCATAACTTTCCGCAACTTTACCTACATTTTTTGAACATTACAAGCCACAACAGCAGGATAATATCCACAATATTCAGTGCACAAGTTCTAAAAAAAATTGCAGGGCAACTAATTATCATATGTAATTCTCAATGGCATCACAGTAATGTCACAATAAGTAATTAAACACTTATTACAATATCCCTCAATTAAAATGGAAAAGGCCTATATTACAAACATATCAGGATAACATATCCATGCAGGAATATGAAAAGAACATTTCTTGGTTGTCCTTGCATATCAATGTGTAATTGTGCTCAGAAATGTCTGAGAAGGATGCTATAGCTAGAGTGAGATGTGGAACCTTCAAACCACGTTTAGAGAGTAAACAAAACACGCGAGGTGTATGTTTTTTAACAGTCAGACTTGCTGTTACTGCATCTTGTTTTCTGCTGGTGTTCTTCATTCAGCTTCAAAGCACAAAAGCGCTGCACATTTGCAAATTGTTAGGCAAATAAATGTATGAAATTCTGCTTACCACCAGAGATTCAGTGATAATTCTGCTCTGGGATTTTCTCATGAATTAAGGAGATTAGCTCAGTGGGAGAGGTTTACAAAAACCCTGACACCAGGTCACAAGAGTACAGTGTTTCTAATTGCAAGCAGCTGCAGAGCATCAGCCCAAGATGAGACCCCTCAGCCTCGGGTACCGACAAAGAGTCCCCACTCTAAAACAGTGGAGAGACTCTGTCCACCCTCATGTTGTGTCCTGTTGATATCACTCAAGATAGCTAGCATCCTATTACAGCCATGGACCAACATACAACTCTGGCGTGCAGGTGCTGCCATTAATGTTACACCACTGATGTCATAGGAATTGTGAAAATTCCAAGTGTCATGCAAAGAACAAGTGTAGCAAAAGAGCTACACCCATTCAGCAGGAGAGTGGCATGGGTATGGCAGCTGGTGCATTTTAGAGCACACTATTGCAAATATATTAATAAAGCATGGTGTGGTTGCGCACTGTCATATACAGACAGTACATTTTCTGTTCAAATGGAAGCTAAATTCACACAGACATTCAGTTTTCCTGATAAAATGATATAGCACTCAAATGATAATGTGCGGAAATTTAATTGGAGCAAATATTAGCATTTTCAAAGGGCCAGATTTATCAAGCGATTGCATTGCGCTTGGGTCAAGGCAATCCTTTGGCCAAGGCTAACACAATCCCTAAGTCAGATTTACCAAGCAATGCAGAGCCACTTGTGTGGCCCTGCATTGTTTGGTAAATCTGGAGAAATGCAATTCAGCGCAGGTTGCAGCGTTGCTTTACTGTGTCCTGGGAAGACATTCCATGGGCAGAGTGTTCCTACTAATTCACCCATGGATTTAGGGGCATTCATGGGTAAACCTGGGAATGTGTCATAATGTTTTGCCTTCCCAGGGGAAGTGCAGCGAGGAGAAATATCTTTATTTCTCCTCATTGTTTACTCTTTGTGTGCTGCAGCACACTTAGAAAGAGTAAAAGCTTTATTTATGCTTTTCTAACTGATCATACAGTTTGAAATATCTGTACAGCTCATTTTACCTATTTAACTTTTGCTGTGTCACAAAAAAATGACACTGTACAGCCTTTCCTTGCAGACCTTCTATGCCTCAGTTAGTTTGTCACATAGTGCAATTTACAAAATGTTTAAAGAACAAGTAGCACTTTGTCAGAAGACAGCCTGTCATTTGACCTCTGTCCTTGAATGCACAGCAAATGTTCTAAAAAAAAACAACCTTAAAAAGCATCTTTACTGCTCATTCACCTTCTGAACCCCAGCAAAGTCATTGTAAGGATGGTGCAGCACTCCTGCTTCCTCCACTTCCAGTGGCTATGTGTGAGTAGCTGGTGACAGCCTTCACACCCATCGAAGTCCTGCTTCTTACTCGCAGCTGTGACAAAATCACCTTTTAGTGGAGTGAAAAGTTTCCCAACTTCCCACAACATTATGGGAGAAGTTAACAGTTTCCTCAACTTCCCTCCTGCTCCAGATTTTTTTTCCTTTGTCGTTCGGAGTCACTTATTTCACTTGGTTATTGCTATTTGGCAACAAAGTTTAAGACCACATCGTTAAAGCTTCAGCAGCAGGTATTTACATGTGTGTCTTCATTGTTTAATCGGTGTGAGTTTCAGTGGCAGCCGGCAGCTTTAGGAGGGAGGGGGGTGGGCGGGAAGCACAAACACACACACACACACACTCATTCTTTCACACGCATGCACGCACATCCATTAACAACACTCATAACATTCAAACATGCACGCGCGCACCAAACATTCATTTTAAAAGATCACACACTCATTCTTTCACACACGTACGCACGCACATCCATTAACAACACTCATAACATTCAAACATGCACGCACGCACCAAACATTAATTTTAAATTTTAAAAGATCACACATACACATCTGAAGAAGATGAGATGACCTGAGACTTCAGGGAGCAGAAATGGTGGGCGTAGAGTGCATAGACCAGGCTTGGCTCACTTCCTCTGGAGCTGGAGACAGCCGTGTCGTTCCTGCACTTCTTCACTGTGATTCGCCTGTCACTACTGACTGTGCAAGTGCCACCCATGCAGGCGTGAGTGCTGGCATGCAGAGAGCCTCCATGGGGCGGGCTGGGCGCTCAAGGCTGAAGTGAGTGCTGATAACTGGAGACAACAGGCTGAGGCAGCTGCAGAGGATGGCTGGCTGGCCATAAATTAGAGCTGCCACCTCGTTTGTTTTCTACTGGTGTAATATTCCAGGGGTAAAAAAAAAAAACTGAAAGCCGGCATTTTTCCTTCTTACTGACTTGTACTTCAAACAGCAAATTTAAATAATAAAGGTCTTTAAATCTGCTCTGGACCTGTAATGATCCCTAACTGAGAAGTAACGAACAAAGAAACGAAAGGTCACGTTAAAATTGAATACATATGACTTTCCGTGAAGTTATCTTTATGTATCCGGTCAAGGCCTTTTCATGCCTTTAAAACGGTTGATAGTGGTACACAATTTAAATCATAATGCAATCAGATTATATTAGGGGTGCCCAACATACGTCCACAGGAGCTGAATTCACCCATGATTCTGAAGCTAGCCACTGAGGGTCTCAATGGGATGTCCTCGGTGTTAAACACAGTAACCCCCAACCCCTGGAATTACTGTTGCCACGGGCATTGGTAACACCGGGGACAGAACTACGGAGATTAGAAGTGCAGGAAGATTTTAAAACATGGGCAAAGTGAATAATTGCCAAGGGCTCCTACCTTCACAGGCCCTCCTGTGCTAAACTGATCTCTCTCTTTCTCTTCTCTGTCTCTTTTTATATTTCAACCTTGTCTCCTCTCTCTGACTACATCTACCTCAATCCTTCATTACCAATGCCTTACGCGTCTCTTTCTACCTCTCTTTTTCAAACTCATCTCCCACTCTATTGTCTTTATCTATCCCTGCCTCTAACCTAGCTATCTCTGTTTCCTTTAATCTTATATCTGTCATTCTCTCTCTCTCACCTGCCCTTGCTGCCTCAGCTTTTTTCCCTTTAATTCTCTTTCTGTACCCTTCTCCATCTCTACCTCATTAAGCATTGAATCCCCACCCTTCTCTCGAACCCACCCGGTTGGCAACTTACAAATCTCTGTCTCCCTCTGCATCTCCCTCAAATATCTTTCTGTCTCTACCCTAACCTGGTTTCACCTACTCTATCTCTCCCCCTTTATATCTCTTCCTCAATTCATTCATATGAACCTGCCGTTATTTCACGACCTCTACTCTACTTTTTATAATTCACCTCTCTTGATCCTACGGCTCTACCTGCCTCTCACATCCTCACTTGCCTCTCTATCATGTTTTGTACATATTTCTGCATCTCTGCATCTGTACCTAAACTCTCTACCTCAGTTCTTTATACCTCACCCCTATCTCTGCCTCTCATTGTTCTGCCTCCATCTCACCCCCCTGGGGTTCCTCCACTCCTCATTCAACAGCATCTCTCTTTTGCCCAGATACAGGGGTGGAGCTTCGGGGGTGGGGGTTGTTGGGTGTGTTACAGCCCCATAATAAATGTATTTTCTGGAAAATAGTTGGGTACAGATGCTTTCAGTGGGGTATGGTGTGGTGTCTGTCAGATTTCACAAGAATTGTTTACATAAATATAGACAAAAACCCCCACACACACTCTCCAGCAGCTTAGAAAGTGTTAAAAAAGGGTATTTTACAAAATATTTTATTTTCTTCACTTAGTACCCCTGCCAATCGGCATTTATCTCTCTTTCCATTGCACGGTTAGTCCCTCTCGAGTGCCCGGCTTGTCGTATAATGTATTTTGGCATTGTACGTCAGTATGATTGTTGGGAAATCCGAAGCTCACATCCATCCTCAGTCTTAATGACCAAGCTACACCCCTGCTCAGATCTCCATCTATACCTCACCTCGCTCAATTTTGTTCTCACTGCTTTTATTTCATCACTCTCTGCCTGTCACTTGTCCCTTTCTATCTTGCTTAGCAGAACAGACTGTGACTATTCTGCCAGAGAAGTGCACATAAAGAAACGTGAGAAGAAGAACAAGGCAGGGGAAGAGAAGTGTTCAGAAAATTATAAGATTTCACCAGATGGAATAGTGAAAATCCCGGAAGAAGTACTTTGAATTTCCCTGTTGCCGCAAGAATGCAGGTTGTAAAGGGGGTTTATTTACAATTACAACTATCTGGCAATTTTCCAAAGCTATGTTAATTTATTTATTTTAATATTATGCACTGTCCCACCAAACATCCACCAAGTCATCCTTACTGTGTCTACCCTACAATGGAAGGACAAGGTTACACTCTGAATTCAATGTAAAACCCAAAAAGAAATCTTTTGCCACTATTTGGCTTGCCTATGCTGCCATCATATACTTTCTGTGGGACCCGAAAATATATCTAGCCCCGGACTCAGACATTCTTGGGATGGCACTGTACAAGTGGGGCTCATAAGGAGGCAAATCAATAGACACTCCTTCCCAGTTAAGAAATTTACAAAAAGGTGTTTGATTGCTCGCCCACGTTAGCCCTAGCATTGCCAATTGAGTAAATGACCTTTCATTTTCTTTCATTTATATCAACTGCACACAGAGCCGGATTGTAGATGCTGCTGCCAGCTGCATGAATGGGTAACACAATTTTACAATCAGGGACAGCTTTAGGGTGCTGTGACCAATGCTACAGCAGCTGGCACTGAGCTCGGGAAGGGGTGTATGGGGGTTGTGTGTGTGTGGGGGGGCAGAGGAGTGCCCAGTGTTTGGAAATAACACAAGGTTTAAAAGCACCTGCTGCAGAGTTCCTTGTGTGTCATGCAGTATCAGGCAGCAATAAAAATATCAAGATATCTCTGGTTATTAATGTTTCTGCTAGAAAGCAACCAAAGTCTTGACTAGTGGCATTTTTGATTCAGCATAAATTAACCCAGTGGGTTAATACGCCTGCTGAAAGAACGTGAACCCTGCAGACCACTACATGGTACAGGCTAGAATATTATGTTTTTCCCCCCTGTCTTTTATTCTAATGTTGCAAAAAGGGTTGGTTGGGGTAGAAATATATTCTTACTAATAAAGCCAAACACTATGTTTACGTTTTAAATCCTGGTTTTGTGCTTCTCCAGAAAAAACACTCAAATGATACTGCCTACTAGTATGGGTGTGGTGAATCCCAATCCTAACTGTCTTCATGTAACATTTCATGAAGACTGATTTACACAGGTATGAATAATTGCCTCTGTAAATGTGTGTGTGATGTAAAGTACTCGGACTCCCTACAGTGGTATGAACTCCCTACAGTGGTATGAGTAGCGCTTTAAAACAAAGAAATGAAAGGTATGTGAGAGGGTGCCTTTGGAGAGATGAGGTGCACAGATGGAGGGTGGTAGTGAGCAAATCCGCGGAGGGGGCGACCATTAGGAGGGGGCACCAAAAAAGATTGTCGCACCAGGCACCCCCAGCGCTAAAACTCCGTCCGTTCACCATTAGAGAAGGGTTCCGCGAGAGCTTCGAGTAAGTTATACCTATCTGCGTGAGTGAAGCAGCACGTGAGCGCCTGCCTCTCCTTTCCCTCCAAGCTGCTCCCTCTTCCAAACTGTTCTAGTCGCGCGCACTCGCTAGTGGGGCTTTTCATTTGACATTACAGCACCACACCATTCATGATTTTATTGCAAACGGATATGTTTTTGCAGACTCTCCCACGTCCCCCTTGAGGAGCAAGGACGTGCGGCCTTCTGGAATACTTAACTAGATTTTAAAAAGCTGCCGACTACTCCCCGCTGAGGCAAAATGTTATCTATGCACTTAGGCCAGAGAGTCGACGTGCTAACATCGTCGTCTAATTAAATGGATACCTTGTCAATGCGGCAAAGGCCTGAGGCCATTGATTGGTTTCAGTCAGCATCGGAAATAATGAAATAGTTGGCTCTCTCCTAAAGACGGTGACCTAGGGGTCACGTGTTTGTAGCTATAATTTATTTATCAAATAAAAGAAAATAATCTGCCCCCAATTAGGTTGCAGGAAGTGCAGCCCAGAGTGAATTAATGCCTGCCCGCGTCCCTTGGTTGCCTGCCTGAATTTATGGGCTTTGTTTGCCTATATTTAGTCCTGCAGTTCATGAGGCTTCACGGCGCGGATCTGAAGGCACACTCATTCTGATTAATCGGTGTTCAAAGCTATTGCTGCAGATATTGGCAAAAACATACACGGCTCCCAAGGGAGCTGAACACATAATGCATTGCGAACAGCGGTGCCTGCTTGGCTGCAGTTCCTGCTGACATTTTTCTATTATGGGATTTAAAGTCCATCAACGAAAAATATTTTGAATTAATAATACAGCAAACAAGAACCCACAGGCTATGCGTGCTCTGTATCAAGGGGCAGAATGTTCTATCGTGCGAAATGCTGCCTTTTGGAAGCGTCTGTGTATGCTCACGAGAAGTGGTCACTAGAAATACGTTTTCTCTGCTCGGGTTGTAGCGATTGGTTAGCTTTCTATGTGTTGGTCATGGTTCCACTCACCGCTAGCTAAAACATAATTTTCTGAGGTCTGCAAACAAGCATGGCGGGCAGATGACAAACAATGTCAGATGCTATTACATGTTTTTCGTGGTGAAAAGGCGGTGCTGGTGCAGACATCTTTTACCACCACATAATTAAACTTATTTGTTGAGGTGGTAAGCTGTAACAAGAATGTGCGTTTCATTTTGCTGTGGTGAAGATGTTTTTTGTGCGGTGTTTTTTTCTTCTGCATTATTGCACTGCATTGTTGTCATGAGTTGCTGTGAAGTTTGTGTTGTGGTCTGTTTTGAGTGTTTCTAATATGTTGTGTCAAGTTAGGGTTTAGTTGCGTGGTTACTTATCTTTGTGTTATTCTGTTCTATTGTGCTCTGTAATTACTTTAAAGATGTCAACAAATGCTTCTTCATTTCCTGCAAGAAGCAACACATTCCTTTGAAGTTTCAGTGACAAACAACCATTTACTCAACCATTTACGAAACTGGTCAGTTCAAAACTGGCACCGACCTGTGTTACATGGCCCATTATGTTTTGATTTGTCATGTAATATCTACGTCCATGAAAAAGTTGACTTCCATGGTATGTGTGCGAGACAATCAAAAATGTTATTTGCACACTTGATTAAAACCATTACAAAACTGGTACAACCAAATTGAAATGTACAGTACAATACAAAACATGAATCTCTTCAAATCAATCTTTAACTACATTCACTCTTCACAAACATCTACCACAAGCACCCCAACACAGCAACATTCATTCACCGCCTCTCATTCATTGCACAATTTAAAGCCTTACATCATGACCGACATGCTCCTCCATCACCCCTAACCCATACTCCTTCCACACTAAACAGATGCAAACAAAATAAACAACATGCCACTCTTATCAACTGTGCATCCCCTTGTCTATTACGTAATAAGGCTACCCTACAAAAAACAGTACACTCTTTATGTCTCTCTCAGCCACCAAGTCCACCACCCACACACACAGACCCAACAAAATGCCTCCTAAACCTGCTGGAAGAGGAACACTATATTAAAAAACAAGACTGTTGTGACCCTCACACAGTTATCACAACTAACAACACACCTGCTACAAGCTCAGAATATACTGCTCACCCTTCTCCTAAATAAAACAACACCGCCACTAACACACTTTTTCTAAACTGCCAGCTCATAAATGCTCGGTCACTCTAAAAAAACAAGCACCGCATCTACACCACTGGCCTAGTCTTGTTGAATTTACATCAGATTGTACACAATCCCACAAACATCCCTGGACACATCCTAGATGTAATTTATGCTAAGCCTGAACTAGTTACAGTTCATAGCATCACACCAATCACATGTTCAGATCATCATTTGATAACTTTCTGACATAAAACATCACAAATCAACACACCCCACAACTACTTACATACATTCACCTATCGACCTTGGAGCAAACTCAATTTTGATGACTTAGAAACACAACTAACAGCCAACACAGATCTAGATACAATTAATTCTGTTCCAAAACTTTATGAGTGGCTACAGGAAGCTTTTGATATCCTAATACCACCCAGAATAAGTAAACAGGACAAAAGAAAACCAACACCTTGGAGAAACACAGAACCTAAAAAGATAAAGCAACAAATCAGAAAGTTGCAGCGGAGCTGGCTCAAAACAGTCAAGACAAACTGCAGCTACACAAACTTAACAGAATATGCAAATCATCAATCAAAAAAGCTAAAAAAAAGGTACTACACAGACAGAATTGAAAATGGGAAATCTGCAACCAAATTATTTTATAAAATTCTCAGTGAATTTCGAAAACCTACATTCATGGAAGGAAGTCATCCCACTACTCAAGATTTCACAAACAAACTGGCAACTCATTACGTAACCAAGGGAGACACATTGGACTCCTATTTAAAACTGAAGAAAACCATCAGCACCAACCCCTTTCCTAAAATACACTCTAGGAATAAACCAACCCAGCCTCTACAGCCCTTCAAACAAATATCACAAGGTGAATTTATGGATTTGGTCAAAGCAAGCTGATCTTCCGGTTGCCCTTCTGACCCTTGCCCACCACACATCCTCAAGAACATTCTTTTATCTACTTCTGCTGCCACACCTGTAAGAAGAATCATCAATAACTCTTTAACTACAAGAAATTTTCCGGTAGACCTGAGAAAGGCATACATAGAACCGGTATTAAAGAAAACAAACCTAGACCCCCAAGACCCCAACAACTACAGACCAATCACAAATGGACCGTTCCTGGGCAAACTAATAGAAAGAGCAGCATTCACCAAGATGTCACAATTCATTGAAGAATATTCTATACCTTCAGACTACCAAACTGGATTCCGCCCAGGAAGAGGCACTGAATTGGCACTCATGGCAATCTGTCACAATTCATTGAAGAAAATTCTATACTTTCAGACTACCAAACTGGATTCCGCCCAGGAAGAGGCACTGAATTGGCACTCATAGCAATCTGGGCTGATCTTAAAAACACAGATGACCGCAATGGAGTTGCTGCACTACTTCTCTTGGACCTCTCGGCTGCCTTTGATACAGTTGACCATGATGCCCTAATTCAAAGACTCCACGAAGCCGGCATAGAAGGGACTGCTCTCGACTGTATTACATCCTACCTTCAAAAAAGAACTAATATCATCTATTCTCCCCCCTTCTCATCCAAACCCTACCTCACAAAAGCAGGGGTCCCCCAAGGATCAATCATCTCATCTTTGCTTTTCAACATCTACATGATATCATTGACCAGAACTTATCAATGTTTTTCATCTCACATGCTACAACTATGCAGATGACACACAAATACTACTTGAATTATAATGCCCCAAAACATTGAAAACTCACAAATCTTCAGTTGCCTTAGAGCCATTGACCAGTGGATGACTTGGAGCCATCTCAAACTAAATGCCTCCAAAAAAGAAATAATCATATGTGGGGTAGGAAGGTAGCCTCTTTCTAGCCTTGTTACTCCCACTTTTGTCCTGTTTGTGAGTATATGTCAGGGTGTTTTTACTGTCTCACTGGGATCCTGCTAGCCAGGACCCCAGTGCTCATAGTGGAAACCCTATGTTGTCAGTGTGTTTGATATGTGTCACTGGGATCCTGCTAGCCAGGACCCCAGTGCTCATACGTTTGTGGCCTATATGTGTTCCCTGTGTGGTGCCTAACTGTATCACTGAGGCTCTGCTAACCAGAACCTCAGTGTTTATGCTCTCTCTGCTTTCAAAATTGTGACTGCAGGCTAGTGACTAATTTCACCAGTTCTGATTGGCACTCTGGAACACCCTTATAATTCCCTAGTAAATGGTACCTAGGTACCCAGGGTATTGGGGTTCCAGGAGATCCCCGTGGGCTGCAGCATTTCTTTTGCCACCCATAGGGAGCTCAGGCAATTCTTACACATTAGACCTATATGTCTAACCCTCACTTAGTGAAGGTTAGGTGCAAAGTTACTTAGTGTGAGGGCACCCTGGGACTAGCCAAGGTGACCCCACATTGTTCAGTGTGAATTCCCCGGACTTTGTGAGTGGGGGGACACCATTACACGTGTGAACTACATATAGGTGAATATCTATGTGTAGCTTCACAGTGGTAACTCCGAACATGGCCATGTAACATGTCTAGGATCATGGAATTGTCACCCCAATACCATTTTGGTATTGGGGGGAAAATTCCATGCATCCCGGGGCTCCAGCATGGACCCCGGGTACTGCCAAACTAGCTCTATGTTTTTTTTTCTGCAGTTACCGCTGCTGCCAACCCTCAGACAAGTTTCTGCCCCCCTGGGACTGGGCAGCCCAGTCCCATGAAGGCAGAAGAAAGGATTTCCTCTGAGAGAGGGTGTTACACCCTCTCCCTTTGGAAATAGGTGTTAAAGGCTGGGGAGGAGTAGCCTCCCCCAGCCTCTGGAAATGGTTTGATGGGCACAGATGGTGCCCTCCTTGCATAAGCCAGTCTACACCGGTTCAGAGAGCCCCGAGACCCTGCTCTGGCGCAAAACTGGACAAAGGAAAGGGGAGTGACCACTCCCCTGTCTATCACCACCCCAGGGGTGGTGCCCAGAGCTCCTCCAGTGTGTCCCAGACCTCTGCCATCTTGAATGCAGAGGTGTGAGGGCACAATGGAGACCTCTGAGTGGCCAGTGCCAGCAGGTGACGTCAGAGACCCCTCCTGCCCTTACCTGGTTAGGTAGCCAATCCTCCTCTGAGGGCTATTTAGGGTCTCTCCTGTGGGTTTCTCTTCAGATAACAAATGCAAGAGCTCACCAGAGTTCCTCTGCACTTCTCTCTTCGACTTCTGTCAAGGATCGACTGCTGACTGCTCCAGGACGCCTACTAAACCGCAACAAAGTAGCAATAAGACTACCAAGGCTTGCTTGCGGTCTTTCTGCATGAAAACAACTCTGCATCCTCCAGCACGCCGTGTGACATCTTCTGATGAAATGAGAAGTTCCTAGCACCTTCTGTTGTTGCAGAATCTTTGGCTTCTTCTACTCAGAGGCAGCCCTTTTGCACCTTCATCCGGGGTTTAGTGTGCTCCTGCCTCCCCTGGACACTTGCGTGACTCTTGTACTTGGTCCCCTTCCTTTGCAGGTCCTCAGGTCCAGGAATCCGTCTTCAGTGTTTTGCAGTCCATTGTTGCCTTTGCAGAACCCCCTATCTCGACTTTACTGTCTTTCTGGGGTAGTGGGGTAACTTTACTCCTACTTTTCAGGGTCTTGGGATGGGGTATCCTGGACACCCTTAGTGTTTTCATACACTTTCAGCAACCCTCTACACACTACACTAGGCCTGGGGTCCATTTGTGGTTCGCATTACACTTTTGGAGTATATGGTTTGTGTTGCCCCTAGGCCTCTTGTCTCTTATTGCATTCTATTGTGTTCTACAGTGTTTGCACTACTTTTCTAACTGTTTACTTATCTGATTTTAGTTTGTGTGTATATTGTGTGTATATTACTTACCTCCTAAGGGAGTATATCCTCTGAGATACTTTTGGCATATTGTCACTAAAATAAAGTACCTTTATTTTTAGTAACTCTCTGAGTATTGTGTTTTCTTATGAAATAGTGCTATATGACATAGGTGGTATAGTAGGAGCTTTGCATGTCTCCTAGTTCAGCTCAGCTGCTCTGCTATAGCTACCTCTATCAGCCTAAGCTGCTAGAACACTACTAATCTACTAATAAGGGATAACTGGACCTGGCACAAGGTGTAAGTACCATCAGGTACCCACTATAAGTCAGGCCAGCCTCCAACATGTGGTGACTGGAAAAATTATGACCCACTGGGCGCCTGGCCTGACGATCTCGGACCACCTCCTCAATTATTCAAGGAAGTTAAATACCTTGAAATCACCATGGACTCTATAAGATCCACAGATAACTATCTTGTCTTCAGAAGACAACTCAAGAGTTGGCTCTTGCATTCATAACCACCGTATTCAAACAGCTATGGACTACATATGCCTGTGTTGATAAATATTTTTTATCTGATTATGTGTATATTCTAGTTATATATAGTTCTTTAGAAAATATGTATAGCTACTATGTCATAACAATAAACTACACATACTCTTTAAACATGTTTAACTAATGTATACTTACTCATGTTTTAAATAGGTATATGTATGTACATATATGTGTGTATATGTGTGTGTATTCATGTGTGTGTGCATATATATATATATATATATATGTACATATATGTGTGTGTGTATGTGTGTGTGTCTATTATTCTATGCTTTACATGTTCATAGGTCATTGCATAGCTCTTAGATAAGTTGTTATAATAGATACGAAAGAATCCCTGCTCTCATTTTATATCACACTGATCAAATGTTTATTTTCATAGGTATTTAGCTATTCAAAAATTTAGTAAAGAGAAATAAATGTTAGAAAAGTACACTTATTAATTAACTTCAAATATTACTAATCTTGAAAGTCTGTGTTTATTCAATACCACTTTTCTTCTCATATTATACCCCTTATAATATTCCTTGGGCATATATCCCGTTACTATTTACTTACAAATCTATTTATTTATTACTCTAGTCCTACTGTAATAGAGAAAAAAATAAAATTAAAATAAAATAAAATCTATAAATGAAATTCAAATTATAAATACATCTAATATATATATATATATAGATATGTATAATAAGATTATAATAATAAAGAATAAATAAATTAAATAAAAATAATGATAAAAATAAATAAATATATATATAGATGTATATATATACATTTTAAAAATAAAAAAATGTTATATTTTTACTCTCTTGTAACCTTTACTTTGTCTACCCATCACCATATGTCATGTCTCTATCAATCTATCCTCCATTCCCACTATGACTCCTCCCTAATCCATTCAACTACTTTCATCTCCTAAATAACCCTGCCTAAACTCTTCCCTCCTCTTCCACATCTAACTCACCCAAACCTCAGTTTACTACTATGATCTCCCAAACAACCCTTCTAATTTCTCCCTCATTTATCTCACCTTTAACTCCTAAAACCTAAAACCCCTCCTGCTACTATGATCTCCCTAACCCTTTCCACAGACTCTTCCCTCCTCTATCCCCCCTTTACTCATCCAAAGCCTAAATCCTATTTCTATAAACTCCCAATTAACACTTCTGGATTCTTCCTTCCACCTCTCTATTACTCCAGTCAATCCAACTAACAAAGTCACATATCCGCGGCTCAAATTAACTTATAATAATGCTAAAACTGTACTCATATTTCCCTATACTAATCCACCACTAATTCCTTTTTGGTTCCGGAGTAGCGTGCTATTCGCTGAAAATCGCTTTGATGCCTCGTCATGGGTAGTAAGCGCTATATAAATACTATTACAGTACAATACAATACAATACAATGCATGTCACTGGCCTTTTAGGAAAAATCTAAGTTCATAATAATCACAATAGTAAGTCCTAAAATTGTGAAAATCCTGAAAACCCAAGCATCTATAATTGATATCTACATGTTTGGCTATTCTTCAAAATATTCTCAACTGGATGTCCTGAGAGTCTGAGAACCAGAATGGGCTGGGGGAAACACCTTGCTGTGAGTCCCCACACCAGCCATGCAGAAAAAAAACTAATGCCCAACCTTGCTGAGTCAACAGACAGGTGAAAGGCCCCAAAGCGGTGTCTCCCTATTCCCCATCCTCCATCAGATCTGAAAATATGCAGAAACAGTACAGAGCAAATATGGAGAAGTAATACAGTTTGTGGTATGGTATATGCACCCAGACTTATGCAAATTCAGCAGAAGCATAGGGTAGGTAGTTAGATGATCAGTGGAAAGAATGTCACTTTCATTGAATTCTAGAGACACTAATTTCTGTGTCTGCTCATATTCTCAAATGAGAGTTGTTAACCTCATGTCTCATTAAGGTTTGTGACATTTGAGGGTTTTACTGAATGGGTGCAGTTCGGAGGATAATGGCGCAAAACACCCAAAATTGTAACAGTAGATTTAACCTGCCATGAGACCACCTGGGAGGTAAACTGTTTCTACACACTATGCTTTGTTTGTGTCTGTACAGCAATGTACTAGGTGTGAAAGCATACGCCTCAGGACAGCATTTTCTGTGCTGTATGGCATAATTGCAGTGCAAGATGGAACTGTCTACTGATTTGTTTGTCGACTTTCAGGTACATCATCCAATATGCTGGCAACAGAACTGCTCTGGCCACTCCGGACCAACCTGGAGCTGCAGGAGAACAAAGCAGGTTCATGTCAATCCATGGTTAGTTCTGCAGAATACCACTTGACTTAAAAAGCTTATTGAGAACGTGCACCAATGAAGGACTCTTGGTTGTAAGACACAACATCGAGAACAAGAATAGTGTGACACCACAATATTGTGTCAAAAATGTCACTAACAAAAATATGGGGTGTATATACGAGAGGCTTGTGCCGGCATTGCGCCATGCATTAAGACTCAAGGGCAGTGCAAGCCTAAAGTCATATTCATAAAATTCTGACACAAATCTAACACAGTAATGCTTATGCATTCACCACTGCGTCATACATCTCCAGGAAGTGCCACGCTAATCCTGAAATGCACCAGAATTTCTGTGCATTGCCAAACCAGGCATAAGAAATGACACAGTGACTGTTGTAGAAAAACCTGAATATCACAAAACACTTTTGAAAGCTCTACTACGCCATGGAGGTCAGGTTGTTATTCTGCAAACAGGAGTACCAAGGAGACCACCACCACTACGTAGGCAGCAAAGGATGAGGGATAGTGTGTTCCGGCAGTGCATATCCCTCATTGATCTCAGCGAGGATGAGCTCATAAAATTCTACTGACTCAGGAGGGAGTTTATCATTTAATTGCTGCATAAGACAGGGCCAGGTCTCCAGCCACCAACTGCAAGACCCAATAACATTCCCCCACGTGAAAAACCTATGGCTGTGCTCCACATGGAGGCATCCCCTACCGTCCAGATAACAACAGCCAGATTGGTAGACATCTGACAAGGAGCATTTTGTTTATTCCTCCCCTCTGTCTTGGATGCCATCATCCAGCTAATACCCCAGTACCTTCTCTTCCTCAAAACTCAACAAGTGGACACTAAGCAAGGATTCAATGCCGTAGCTGGATTCCACATGTCTTTGGTGCAATTGATTGCTCACACGTGCAATTGGTGCCCCCTGCTGCAACATCCCACCTCTTCAGAAACCGGAAGCATACATATTCCATCAATGTCCAGGCCATAGTGGATCACCGGGGGATGTTTATCACTGTGCTGGCCAAATATCCAGAGAGTGCACATAATGCCTTCATCTTCTACCACACAGTTCCAGAATGGGAGAAATGTGAATGGCCTACTCTTTGGTGAGCAAAGCAGATATATACAACATACTAACCAAGAAATTGTAATGTATGACATAATAGCCATATCTGTTTGTCTATGGAGCTCATGTCATGTGCACATAGTGCGAATAACTTTCTCAAACATGTAGTCAATGAAGTTCCATTATGTAATTTCCTCACCAATTCTGCAATGTTAGTAGCAGAATAACAACTGTGTGAATTACTGTCTCATCTCACACTGTGTTAAAAAATCAATACACAAATCATGTGGTACACAAGTAAAGTCAATATGAGTACAAAGGGTACATATTAGCTAAGTGTGAGATGAGTATATGTTCAGTCGTATACCTCGTCTCAGTATTAGTTAAAGGTCCACTAAGATAATGGTTTCTGAACAAATCTTGTGTTCTTAAGTAAATGTGTCACACATGGCAATAAACTTGTATGTTGACTAAAGTATCAGGAGCACAAATGGAAGAAGTAATTGTAAATTCCATTTGTGTCATGCACTCTCCGGGTAGGCCAAATTCATGTGAAAATGTCAATTTCGGGTACTCATTTCATACCAACTGTACACATATTCTCAGACATTCATACAGTCTAGGCCCAAAAATACACAGTCATCAGCCCAGATTGACATATTACGTCTATATGATAGATGAGCAGTTTTGTTGCACAAGTTAGCTACATTTCCTGCACCTGTGTCCATCAATGTAAAACTCACAAATCCAAACAATGCTGTCGTCAAACATCATACACCAGTAACTTGACATAAAATAAAATGCGACCTGAGTAAAGTATCACAGTGTACTCAGGATCCCAATGTCAACACTCTGTTCACATCAATGAGGTTACAATCAAGGCATATAAGTACTGATTTACCTACAAGTCAAAATCACATGCATGTGAATTCCTAAAGTATTGTGTCCAGGTCTGTAGTTAAAAGTTACTAGTATCTACATCAGTTTTCCCATATTCAAATTGCCTACATGTGTCAATATAAATACACTGTTAGACTTGGCATCTTTCGCGTGGTCTCCACTAACCTTTTGCCTCTATTTCCCAGGTTGTTGATGTGTGCTGTACTCTGTTTTTGAAGTTTTTGATAATATGGGCACTTTACTACTGCTATCCTGTGCTAAAGTGCAACTGCATCTATGTAAAGTGTATGGGTAATTGGCTTCTCATGATTGGCATATTTGATTTACTAGCAGGTCCCTAGTACATTGCACTAGAGGTGCCTGGGGCAGGTAAATCAAATGCTACTAGTGGGCCTGCAGCGCTGGTTGTGCCACCCACATGAGTAGCCCTGTAATCATGGCTCAGACCTGCCACTGTAGTGTCTGTGTGTACAGTTTTTAAACTGCCAATTCGACTTAGCAAATGTACCCACTTACCAGGCCTAAACCTTTCCTTTTCTTACATGTAAGCATCCCAAAGGTAGGCCTTAGGTAGCCCCATGGGCAGGGTGCAGGGTTTAAGGTAGGACTTATACTAATGTGTTTGATATGTCCTGACAGTGAAATGCTGCCAAATTCGGTTTTCACTGTGCAAGGCCAGCTCACAGGTTAACATGGGGGCTGCCTTTAAATATTATTAAAGTGCAACTTTGTTTTTAGATTGTGTGTTTAAAAATGCCACTTTTAGAAAGTAGGCATTTTCTTGCTTAAACCATTCTGTGACTCTTCCTGTTTGTGGATTCCCTGTCTGGGTCAATTTGAAAGTTGGGCTTGCACCTCTCTTTAGACAGTGATACAAAGAGAGCTGGGCTGTAGCCCATATTTCCTGATGAGCCATCTGTGCTGGGAGTGAGAGGAGGAGTGGTCACTCACACCTGAAAGGGCTGTGCCTGCCCTCACACAAAACAGTCTCCAACCCCCTGGTGTTATGTAGCCATTTTAGCTATAGTTTTATACACCTTATTTTAGCAAACTAGGCCTGACGCTGTGCACTTTAACCTAGATATATTTTATTTAGCTTTGTTATATTATTTTAACCTATTTAACCTATATTATTTTAACCTATTTAACCTATTACTTTAGCCACATTTGCGTCATGTTTTATTTTCTCTATCTAGCTGTTCTTCGCCTAAGTCAGTAATGCGTTCTTAAACAAGACTTTTCCTTCACTCTGTGCTTTTCTCAAGGCTGCACAAAGATAGGTTGCCGGCAAAAGTGGTACGCTTTGTCTCCAATGTTCACAGAAACATACATAGTCTTACGTGGGGATCTTTTCTTGGAACATCAGATGTTTTAGTATAAAAAGACTTCTTTGACCCATGTACGGTAGCCGGAGATTCCAGCCAGATGACCGCGACTGAGTGCTGATTGCTGATCCCCTCGCTACAGCTGCTTATGTAGACAACAGGCCTCTTGCTAGAGCTTAACATTCTGTGCTCTAACATAGCTTACGTATGAACTATCCCTACAAACCTTAGTGACAGTATGGTAGCGTTATTCTTGTGTTTTACTCTCCTTGTCACAATTTTAATCTTATTGTGCTTCATTGTCCTAGTTATTGCAATACATGCTTTATTATCCAAGATGCAGTTCTTCAATAAAACCCTATTGAACTTTACTCTGCCTCTGATTGTCCTTGCATATGTGAGACTAATGTAACTGAGAGAAACGTATAAGATCTGAGTGACCACGATTCCCCTGAGGAGTCATGTATGTCATGCGCCCGGTTGCCCCAAACATCCCTGCTCTTGGGTGGAGATGAGGCACTGCTAGTTAGCCGGAACAAACCCAGATTAGGCCGACAGGTTTCACATGGTGCGGGATCAGACTCAGTCCCCCACGGCACAGGTGATTCTGCCGCCTAAATCCAGTAGTCTCATTAGGACAATGAGAACATATGCAACATGGCGCCGCCAACGTTTGGTCAGGCACTAATTTTCGGGTCCTCTTGAGTATCTCCGTCTCACTGTATGCAAAAGATACCTCAGTACTATATATGGAGACGTCCGTGGTATTGAGGATTTTTCCTCCTCAGCTAAGTAGGGAGTACCTAACTAATGCTGTAGGTTGTTCAAGCTTGAACCCTAAAAGGATAATCCCCATTTGATGTCCTTAGCTCTGAACAAAATTTACCATTTACCATGGTGAACACGCAACAGGTAGCAATTGCAGTCAATATGCGACTGCCCCTTACTGCACATTTAATGGCACATGGCCTAACGGCCCAGGGGCGTCCAGTTACATTTGTTGTTGAAGCTCATGCAGCATACAGAACAGACATTTTCTATTCTTGGGTCACATTTTCAGCATGGGAACACAAATAAATGTCACCACTACACACCTGCAAACATACCTTCCCAAAATAGAGCTTATGCATATTTAGAAATACCTCTATCTTATCAAGACCAATATAATAGGCTTGATGGTGTCCTACCACACACAATCCTACATGTCAGATTAGGCCCTCTTAGTAATGATGGTCCTACCTGGCCTTTATTGGCCACATACACACTGCATCCTGAGGCAGCAACCTTGGCGATAGCTGAGGTTCACCGCTTATATACTGAGCTCATGGCAATATACAGACTATTAGTACAGTTTGTAATGCAAACATTAAATACAAACCCAGCACGTGCTGCCCCGGTGTAACCACATGCTGCAACACCAGGCATCAATCCTGCGACTGTATATTCGATCATGGGTAAGGTACCCGCCTAACGGGAAGGGATTCCGTTTTGGTTAGATCAAAAAATAAATACACTGGAAGCAGTATTTCCCCATACAGGACTTCAGGATAAGCATAGCATATTAACTATGTGCTTGCCATTTGGGATGGTTCCAACAGTAGATAACCGCTATACTTGGGGCACAGTATTTGCCACGCTCTATACTACTGCACACAGTACACCAACACTTGCCAATCTTCTGGAAGTGTTAAAACAAATTCAAGATGAATACAGGGCTTGGGGATGCAACTTATGGGCAATTATGCTGCTGTATCTTCCATTATATTAAGTAACCTTAATGGGGAAGCAGTAGCACTAGCAGTGCGTATGTGGCTCCGGGACGTTCCTGCACAGGATCAAGAACTTGAGCTACCAAAGATTATCACAGAGACCTATTCTAGTATTGGTTGAGATAGTCTGGGGGCCAGATCCATAAAAACCACAGTTTCAGGATAAATCTAATAAAGATTCTACTAAGCAAGCACCTGAGGGTTCTAAAATATGCTGGGGTAGAACACAGCAAACACCTAAAAAAGAAAGGGGAGAATCTCGGCATTCGAAGACCCCTCAGAATAGATATAATCTCAGAAACAGAGATAATATAAAAATGCCTAACAGATATCAATTTACTGATACACGCCAATCTCATTCCTTTCAGGACTCACTGGAAAAACACAGTGAGAGAGGTGGGCAGTCAGATTGGAGAACTGAGTACCTGAAACCGAGACAGGAATCTCAACGCTCTGCATAAGTTTCTGTTAAAAAAGAAGAGAAACTTCCCCAACAAAAACCCCAATTTAAAAAGAAAAAAGTGGCAGCAGTTGTGATTCGTCATTCCACTCAGGAAGAGGGCTTTATTGAAGAACAAGACGTGGGCACTAGCTCTGCTAGACAGCGTAGCAGAGGTCACAATAGTGCGCCGGAATCTTCAAGAGCATCTGGAGGTGAAAGTAATTGATGACTTCTTACAAGTTTAAACTGCGGACAGGGTGTAGAAAGTAACAATACAGTTAGGAGACATTGAACGCACAATTGAAGCAATCTTTTGGGATCGCGTCGCAAACACTCATTACATTTTACTGGCCGAAAAGGATTGACCACCTGAATTTGTCCGTACTTGCCCATATGGGGAAAAGGTTATCAAACCTTCTTTCTCGCCTCTTGTTCCCGATGAGTTTGTAGAATCCTATGCCATTTATTGGGCATTGGCGCAGGCATCCGCGATATACCGCAACCACGTAGGGTGGGTTAAAGATACCCCCTACCATGTAATTCCAATTAAGAATCAATCCCAACTCCAACCCCAGTACCAATAAAACATGATGCTAAAGCACCTGTGAGGGAAATCCTCATACTACTAGAGTACCAGGGCGTGATTGAACCCTGTGTCTCACCAATGAGTAATACTCTATTCCCTGTAGCAAAACCAGACCATTCATAGAGACTAGTCTTAGCATACAGAAACATATAGTCATACACGCACATACGCTATACAAAACTTTCATAGCACAGCACTTATGAACAACATAGTGCGCAAAAATACAAAACATTGGATATTGGATATGGCTTCTTCTGCCAAAATATAGCACCTTAGAGTAGAGACCTAACACGTTTCAGTGCACTAGGCTCCCAGAAAAAGGGGTATAAGAACAGTCCAGGAATGTTCGTGGCTCGTGTAACTTCGATATTGCACGACATTTACCCTGAAGCATTGTCCTATGTAGATGATATCTACCTTATGGATGATGAATTACTGCAACATCTAAGATTGGTAGCCCGCATTGTTGTAGGATTTGCCAAATTCGGTTATGAATTCAACTTCAAAAAAACAAAAATAGCCTTCCCTAGTGTCCTGTTTCTGGAATACAAGCTATCAAGTGAAGGAAAGAGCCTCGCGCCACAGTTCCTAGAAAAATGTGCACAGTTACAACCTCCAAATACAATTTAAAAACTCCAACATTATTGATTTTTCTAAATTATGGCAGAACATACATTCCAGATTATGCATTAAGCATCAAACTCTTACATGACTTGCCTTTTCCAGTAAATCCTGGAAGTTGAACACACACGCATCTTTAGAGCATTGCAACAAGACATGCTTGCAGCTCAACACTTACACACAAGGGACAATAAAAAACATCTGGTCATCAGAGTAATTGCTGGTTCCATTGGTTTCACCTATGTAACATTCAATGAGGGTAAGACAGTCCCGATTGCATACAAATCACATTTCTACTCAATAACAGAACACAGTTTTGCTCCCACTGAGAAAATTCTAACTGCTGTTCAGATGGCTGTCATTAAAGAGACCACTAGCCCAGGGGAAATGCATTATTGTTGTATCTCTGATCCCAGCCCTTGAGGCTGTTACCAAAATCAGCGTTCCAAACGCTAAAGCATTACATCCATGTTGGATCCAATGGGCAACGTCTCTGATAGTACACTGACGTGTACTATATTTTTGACCCGAACTTACAAACTCGTGAATTTTTGCAATATGAACTAGAATACCCAGTTCCGGTAAATACATTACCTATTGTTCAATATCCAAGAGTCATGTAGACCAATGGCTCAGCACAACCTGCTATAGGCACAAAGCATCAATACTCCGCTGCTTGAGCAGTCGTAAGCGGCTATATGGAGGGTAGTAAATTATATCCACAACATACCTTTACGCAAACTCTAGGGGATTGCACTGCACAACTAGCAGAGCTAAAGTCTCTGGTGATGGCACTAGAACATACAGATACTGACCAGCTAACACTGATTGTCTGTGATACTATTGTGTCCAGTCCTTCAATTAATATGTGCATTACTGTTGCCAGAATGGATTCAGAGATTCCAAAGGTAACACCATCAAACACAGAGTTCTGTGGGGGAAAGTAGTGGATCTGAAGGAAAAGCTACCAAAGGTCCATGTTATACATACACTTGGACACCAGCGCGTTGGAATACACGTTGTTGGGAATACACTGGCTGATGATGCAGCTAAATCAGCAGTAGGCTTCTGTTGCTGCAGTAACTGATTCTAGAACGAAACTGGACAATGAAATACTAGCTGCTGTAAAATGCCCCAGCTGACAGCACACTTTTACCTAAAGGATATTCCACTAAATATTCCTACCGGATGGGGGGCATGCTTGGTGCAGAAGTAAAAATACCAGGAGTGGTAGTTCCAATGTTTCCCAATAAAGATCTAAGACCAGAGTTGATCAAAGCAGCACATGAGGGAGTTGCTTCTGCCCATGCAGGTGTGGCAGCGACAATATCATTGTTGCAGGCTCGTTATTGGTGTCTAGGTCTATACAAACAGACCAACCAGTATGTCCTTTGTTGTGATATCTGCCAACAAATTAAGGTGTCCACAGTTAAACGCCCACCGCAGACACCCCTCCTAATTTCTAACAAACCGGACCAACGCAGACCTTTGACACCTGACAGTCAATACATCTTAGTCGCTGTTGATTGCTGCTCCAGATTTCTTTGGGTGTGGCCACAACGCTCGGCTGGCGCTCGGACTGTTATTAAAGATTTGCAGGTCTTTATCTGCATATATGCAGTTGTGGCTTTCCATTCAGACCAGGTCCCTGCTTTCACCTCAAGGGCATTCAGGGACACCATGGCTTAGTTAGGGGTCCAACTCCATTACCCGTCTCCATTTCATCCCGAGTGAAATAGTGTTGTGGAGCGACGAAACAGAGATTTAAAGCAATCCTTAACAGACAGAGTATTAGGTACATCATAGTTGGAGTCAAGCGAGCACTTAATAATCTGCTTAGAAGCTCCCTCGGGGGTCGTACTTCGTATGAGTGCCTGTTTGGAACTCAAATGGATGTTCCAGATCTTGATGGTCCTGTCGTGGAGGAGGCAGAAATACACTTTGACATGAATGAACGTGTCACTGTCTTGCAGGAATTACAGCAGTTCTGTGACAATAACGCTTCTGCCAGTGCTGCCTCCTAGGAATTAAGGATGCACTAATAACATCTACTGGCTGGATTCCAAAGGTTAGGGATCTAGTACATGAAAAAGTTGCTGTGAAAAAGGAGTTCAGTCCTTCTTACCATGCACCGGTTCCAGTCCTTGAGATACACGGTACCAGAACTGTTATTCTACCACCGCTGCCTGGTTCTAAAGAAAACTGATTGGTCTCCATCAACAATGTCAAGTTACACCATGTGGCCGATCCTGCACAGCAGACCAAGAGGAACAACCAGTAGTACCCGAATCCCTCTGTTTTGCTGTACTGCAGACCGAGACAAAATATACACACTGAGAGGAGTCAAAAAGAATCTCTGGAATGCACTTCTTAGTCTAAAGAAGACGTTTATTATATCTCTCCACAAGGCTTGTGAAGGAAGGTCAGTATAACCGAAAGTGCACTTTTAAAATGTGCAACAATAAAGGGAGAACATGTACAAAGAATCTTCAATCTATAAACAGCAAATATATACATACAAAGATACAAACATATATATATATACATATATATATATATGTATATATATATATATATATATATATATATATATATATATATATATATATATATATATATATATATATATATATATATTCATACACAATGCAAAACAAATAATTATTTAAAATGCATTTCGTGGGGCCTATCTGGTGCTTAATCCTTCTCCTGCCAGCAAGTCGTTGACCCCGGTGCGACTGCAATGAGAAAGAGAGAAATCGACCCTCATGGGAAATGTATCAGGCATTCGACGTCTCAATCCTGATTGAGGTCTCTGAATCTCCCACTGTCAACCTGGGTCTCTTATATACTTTAAACAAGCAAGGAAGGAAGTTTCTGGAAAAAACCCTCCCGCTCCGCAAGAGGTATTTAAAAATGCTGCCTACTTTAGGTCAGGGTTGAAAGAAACAGGTTGGAACTTGCCAGTTTCCCAAGGTGTCTCTTCCAAGCCTAAGCCATTCCCTACTGTACCATAAACATAATTCTAGTACATACATATCTTGCTGACTGACTGACTCCTCTACATTATGTCCTAGACCTTTAGTGAGAAAAGAACATGCAGACACGTAGAATAGAAAACACGTTGCATAACATGTTTTGTACGGAAAGCTACTCACATTTGTAACGTGGCAGTTAAGCTAAGGCTAAGCTGAATACAATATGGAGTCTGTGATTGCTAATGTGACGGTGGACAGCTACGCTAAGTGCAAAGTGGTGCGACACGGAGTCAGTGGTCAAAACACAAATACCACTACATTCTGCCCTTTGACCAGTGACTCATGTAGCTTATAGGTTTAATAACAACTTTTTTTCAGTCTAAACATTGCAAACAAAATAGGAATACATTGTACACAGCAACATAATGATAAAATAATAGCTAATACCACAAAACCTCCCCCCCAAACTTTGCATAATTGTCCAAAATCAGATACCCACTGAAACAACCAGTCCCACCATCCCTGATCCATATCCTGTTTTACCCCTTTCACTAATGTCTGTAGTGTATCAAGGTGGGCCTGGATAGATTTAGAGCAGTCAGGAAGGTTAAAACAACACATGCCTTCAAATTCATTACAACCATGATTATGTTTTAGCAAAAGATAGCCTATAGCAGCCCTGTTTTGTAATGCAGCTTTTCTAGTACTACGGGCATCTAATAAAAATTCAAAT
Source organism: Pleurodeles waltl (assembly GCF_031143425.1). Taxonomy (NCBI): domain Eukaryota; kingdom Metazoa; phylum Chordata; class Amphibia; order Caudata; family Salamandridae; genus Pleurodeles; species Pleurodeles waltl. Next base: position 886,282,269 of record NC_090436.1, on the reverse strand, counting down.
AAAGCAATAGAAGTATGGTTAATGTTTTTAACTATTAAACATGCTAGCTTACTAAATAGCTTTGTATTGTATGCAGCTAAATCAGGCATGCCTACAATAGAACGACTTAAGCTTAGATACTCTGATTGGGATAGTAATTGAATACCTGGAACACAATCTTCACTTAGTTGCATAGTGTCTCTAGTGTAACAAGTTTGTATAGAGTTGGATTAAAACATCATGAGTTCCAGGCATGTAAAAGTACACGGTCCATCTGTTATGTTAGCTGGAATGTAGGTAAAAGTGAGGTATCTACATGAGAATAGCCAACCAACTGGCAACTTAACATGTTTAATGTGACTGGCAGCAGTCACTAGATGATAAGCCATGTGATTTGTGATGCTTTTACAATGTTGGCCCGTTCGGTAAAAGCACAAAACTTTATGTTTCCACAGTATGTTTTGAGAAGTTGATGTTTTCTTTTCTAAACGCAATTGAATGCATTTCCCAACATCACAAGAATTGCAGGACATGTACAGGGCATTACGTCACCAGTAGTAATGTTGTATGTAATTATCTGAGTGAGATTGTCCACTTCTCAGCGGTTGTTTCCTGACAGTCCTTGCAGTACTCATTGGGACTGAAGTGAGTTTCACATCATGTTCTTGCACATCTGTATCCTGGTTAGTGGCATTGAAAATTTCTAACAAAATACTTGTTGGTGTTGGTATGGCTATCAAACATGTTGACAAAACATCCACAGTGCTTCTCATGGTGCCAATGCAGAAGTCAGATCTGTTGAGCACGGTCTGCACCAAATTAATCCAAATATTGTCATTCAGATGCAGTAAAGGTGTTGTGTGATGTGGTGGATAAATCAAGTTGAGGTTGGGGGTGTTTAGTCTTTCCCGACCCCACATGCCCAAAAGGAGACCACACGGCACCCCCGGCAAAGACAAGCTGAAGTTTGATCTGTAAAAGAAACAAGTATGATCATTCTTGCAAATAACATTTATCAGCTGGAATATGTTCCCATTTTTCCTTTCCTGGTTTCATGATCAGCAGGACAATATTGAGGCCCTTTGCTATAATTTCTACAGGTTCTGGAGGACAATTTGGGGATCCACCCACACTTTAGCACCAGGGTTATTGTCAGTTGAACCAAAACCTCCCCCCCCCCCACGTACAGTAAGAAGGGCTGGGGCAATCCACTTCCTCACCAATCCTCCATACGCTGGAATTATGACAAGTTGGGCAATTATGTCTCTGATTTGTATGAATAAACCAGCTTCTCCTCTATTTAAGAGAATAGCTTTGATTTCTATTTGGTAATCTGCATCAATCACTCCCCCTAAAATCTGAATATCTTTGAGGGCCAATCCAGATCTGGGAGCAATCAATCTGAAATGCTCCTGGGGAATCTGTACTCCAACACCTGTTTCACACAGTGCTATGTCTCGTGGTTTCAGTCTGCAAGCTTGTAAAGCATGTAAGTCAAGACCTGCAGATTCGGGTGTGGTTCTGTAAGGAGTTAAGGGCCAGATGTATCAAAAAAGCCTTTTGCGATTGGGAAATAGAGATTTTTAAGAAATCGCTATTTCTGAGTCGCAAAATGCCATGTATCATATTTGCGATTCGGTAATAGCGATTTCTTAAAAATCGCAAATGCTATTACCGAATCGCAAATTGTGATACAGCCCCCATTCGCACCTGTGGGCCTGTCGGCCCATATTTGCGAATTGTTTGCATTTCCCAAATTGCGAATTTCAAACTGGAATTCGCAATTTTGGAAATGCAAACTCCAGGGTGCTGGGAGCCTAAGACCTCCTCTGCTGCACCCCAAAACAATTTTGGAAGACATGTAAGGTGCACACATCCCAAAAGGGCATGTGTCCTTTACATGTCAACTTTGAAAATGCATTTTTAATACATTTTTAAAATTTGCACATGGTTACCACCAAGTTCAACTTGGTGGTAATAGCGAACCCTTAATGCCCAATTCGCATTAAGGAATTGCTTCATACATGTGCTTAAGAAATCGCAAATAAGGATTCCTTATTTGCGATTTCTTATTTAGAGAATTGCAATTTGCGATTCTCTAAATGAGGTCACAAATAAGGATTCCTTATTTGTGATGCCGCATTCAGAGAATCTCAAATTGTGATTCTCTAAATGGGGTCGCAATTTTAAGGAATCGCTATTTTAGCGATTCCTTAAAATTGCACTGCAAATGCTTTTTTTACATTCAGAAAGGTGATTTTGCATTCGCAAACTGCTGAATTTTGCAATTCGCACCATTTGCGAATGCAAAATTCTTTGAAACATCTGGCCCTAAGACTCCAGATTTTATTTCCCAGTATGTGATGGTATTGGTGGCCACATGTGGTTGTATTTGCAAAGCTGGAGTGAACATTCGCATCAAGGGTGTTTCAGCATTTGTTAATGGTCTGTTATTCAGAATCTGGAGGGCTTCATCTGAATGTTCTCTCTGGTTTTTCAAAGTTCCATCATATAATTTTCGCAATTGAGCTTTCAGAAAGCCATTCATTCTCTCAATCAGTCCTGAGGCTTGTGGATAGTAAGGGATATGATATGTCCTCTCAATATTGTGCTGAGAACAGTAGTCCTGCACCAATTTGCCTTTGAAGTGTGACCCATTGTCACTCTGGACCTGGAGTGGTATTCCTTAGTATAACATGAACAAGTCCAATGTTCTGATAGTATTGTGCTGAGTAGCACGTTTGCAAGGGACAGCAATCAGGTACCCAGAGTAAGTGTCCACTACGGTGCAGGGGTACTGACACCGGTGACTAATCGGTAGTGGTCCAATGTAATCAACTTGCCATATCTTTCCTGGTAACTTTCCTCTCCTCAATTGACCTTTGACTGTTTGCGGGACAGATCTCTGTTGTGGGTGCTGACAAATAGGACATTGTAAAATCACAGTTTTTATCAAATCTAAGGGAATGTGCATTCGTTAATCTCTGGTCACCTGTAAGTGGCTTTTTCTCCCAGGTGTCCAAATTTTTGGTTCACCCATTTAGTCATCCTCAACAATTCAGAAACCTGTATTGCCACTTCTGTCTCTGAGATTTTGGCTTTGTCATTTGCAAGGGAATTGAACCAGCATTCTAATGAGTCAATGGGTGAGCATTCACATAATACATTGTAACTGTACTTTGTTCTAACATTTCACAAATTTCCTGCCAAAACTCTTTGCCCCACACCTCCTTTGAGTGGATAAACCAGTTATGTGCATGCCATGTGGGAAGCCAAGTGGCTAACCCATTGGCAGTGGACCAAGAATCAGTGTAAATATGACAAGTTCCAGGCAGCTCTTGCTTTAGAGCCTGATACACAGTGTACAACTCTGCAAATTGGCTACTTTTCCCTCCTATAGTGGTCAAGAACTTTTTGGTAGCTGGATTATATGAAACCACTTTCCAATGTCTTTTGGTACCTATGTATTTGGATGAATCACCAGTAAATCATAAATGCTTCCTATCCTCAGGGGACAAGGATTCAAATGGTGCACCCCATCTCACTGGTGACTCTTTTACCTGTCGTACCTCCTGCACCCTCTCCCCATCCTGTACAGGGGCTTGTGACACCTGTTCATGTAGGGCTACAGTGCCTGCCGGTCCTACTCGAGCCCTGTCTTGTATGTACCATTTCCAGTGTATGATACTAGCCCCTTGTGCTTGTCCTATACAGTGAGATTTAGGTGAATTCATCACCCACTGCATGATTGGTATTTCAGGTCTAAGAATTACATTATTACCTAGAGTTATTTGCTGAGTATCCACTAGAGCCCAATAACAGGCCAAAAGCTGTTTTTCAAAAGGAGTATAGTGCTCCCCAGAGTCAGGTAGTTTTCTAGTCCAAAACCCCAGGGGCACCCCCATCCTTCCTTGTTTTTGCCATATTCTCCAACTTGCATATTGTTCCTGAACACTTACATGTAACTCAGTGTCACCCTCCTGCACTGGCCACAACTCTAAAGCCTGTTGAATTGCTTCCTTTGCCAAATCAAAAGCACACTGCTGCTCTTCATCTAATTCAAACTCATGTTTCTTCTTTTCACTTTGTACAGAGGGGCCAAAATCTGACTCAAATGAGGGGTTGTGCTGTCTCCAAAAACCAAACAATCCAATAAATCTCTGTCTCCTGCTTAGTGCAGTTTTGGAAAACTTGAGAATCTTTTGCTTCGCTTGCGGTAACACCTCTCTGTGTCCCTGATTCCACAGAATGCCTAAAAACTTCACATTTTGAGATGGTCCTTGTGTCTTATCTGTGTTAATCTTCCATCTCTTACTTTGCAAGAGTTCCACCACTCTCTCCAACTGAATCTGCACCTGTTCTTCTGTTTCTCTCTGAATCATCACATCATCAATATAATGGGTCAATTGCACACCTAGAATGACAGATACTTCATCCAGGTGCTCCGCCACCAGCCAGTGACAGATAGTGGGACTATGTATGTACCCCACTGGCAAAGATAACATATGAAACTGTCTTCTACCTTATGAAAATGAGAATTGTTCTTGACATTCTGGCACCAAGGGTATAGAGAAGAACGTGTTGGCAATATTGATGGTGTCATACCATGTCCCTGTATGTTTCTGAATTTGTTTCATCAAAGTGATTTGTGTCTGGGACCGCAGCTGTAAAAGGGGGTATATGTTTATTCAGCTTGCGGTAATCGATTGTCATTCTGTACCACCCATCAGATCGTTTAACCAGCCAGAGGGGATTGTTCCATTCAGTAGTAGTTGGAGCTGTCTCACCAGCCTCAATCATGTCTTTTATGGTTTTACTTATTTCATCATGTCCTCCAGGAATGCGGTACTGTTTCAAATGAATTATCTTGGTTGCCAGGGCACCTTCACTGGGGGAATTTTTAAACGATCCACTCTCATGGCTGCCACTGAAATGTATCTTTTACTTCCAAACTGATAACAACCATCATCCAGATACAAAGTAATTCCTTTCAAAATGTCAATTCTCAGTATGTATTCCAAAAGAGGAACAATCAGCACAGTATATTTTCTTTTTGCTGTTCTCCCTATTTTCATTGGTACTGTGGTTTGCACAGCGGGGGTCTGCTTCCCCCTCACCCCTGTGATGATGTAATGTGGTCTGTTAAACTTCCTAGGGTTTCCATAAATCAAAGAGGCCTCCGCTCTGGTGTCAACTGAGACTCAAACATTTAGCAAATATTTTTGTGTTTCCAATGTACTTCTAAATGAAAATGAGATCTGTTATCTCGACGAGCCCAACTTGGACCCTGGGCTTAGCCAGTTTCCTAATCTGATTTAAACCTGTCAACTTTTGCCCAAGTGAGGTCTGGATATATGCTTTCATATTTGCGAGCAGACTCGCCTCCGTCCCTGTTCTCAAAAGTTAACCAGTCACTGTCAATGTTCTCCTCCCTCTTTCTCGAGGAAACATTTTTCTCCCTCTTTTTCCTTCCCCTGATAACTGTGACTGACTCTGCATTTCACGCTTGCTATCTTGTTTGTTTACCTTTCTGCTGCCTTCCTTACAATCCAAACCCCTTTTACGGTACATCTCCCACAAGCTTTTGGTATCTATCCCATCAATATGCTCTTTCTACACACCATCTTTTTGTAACACCGTACACATGTCTTTCCTGGATACTCTGTTGTTATCTGTGTGACCATCAGATCTTGAAGATCTCTTGGGTTTATTCCAAATTCCTAATTCACCTAACTCTCTGACTGCCTCTAGTACATCTTTCAAAGCCTGCCCGGTCTGATTGATTGATAAAGCCATAATTACTTGTGTGGAATCGCATTTTACAGTTCCTAGGTATGCTATGCCTAGTGGCCCCTGTGATACACAATGACAATCTCTGCACAGGCCTATCATTAAGTAAAGAGGCCTACAAATGTAATTCGCTACTGCTAGGAACGCATTATGTTGCAAGGCTTGCCCTCTGAACAGACATCATGAAAGATCCTCGTCATTGCATGCTAGCTGAAGCAATCTCCCTTCTGGAAAGTACCAGTCTGAGTACGTGATGTTCTCAAGTTCTGTCACAAGATGGACCATGTGATATTAGGCACGTAGGCCACCTTGTGTAAAATCCTTTTCTATGCTTTTTGTTACTATATATAGCATGATAGGAAAAACGACCTCAGCCATAATGGAGAAGTAGTCATGCGTCAATCATACGTCAAAGCCAAAGAACCAATAAGACGTTGAATTATGTTTGTGGTTTAATACTATAAAAGATCATGTATTACTTCCTTGTATTGGGCTGCTCGAGTGTACACTAGTACAGAGCATCCTCCATGTACATGTCTTTCTATTCTATCCCTAATAAATTCATTGTGTTTATCTAGAAGAGCTGGCTAACGGTCGTTTGTATCCTGAATGGGTGCTGAATAATTAAGCTTCTACATTTGGTGGAGAATGGAAGAATTGCGGTCTCGTTCAGCGAATAGTTTCCTTCAGCCCGGCTCCTGTTTCGGTTGGGGCGACAGCTGACCCATTGGACAGGGCCCCTCCTGCGACGGAGTCTGGAGCTGTCGTGAGTATCTATTGCTGCTTCGTGGTCCTGCTCTCGCTGTTTGCTCTACTGTTTTTCCGGTGTAAATATTGCGAAACAGGGAGGTAACTGGGGTGTTTCGTTAATATGTTTCCTGCATAGAGTGGTTATGCATTTATGGTTTATATTTCTATTTGCCGTACCCCTTAGCCAGCTTTTTGTAATGACATATTTTTATTTCTCTGTCTCCGGTGGCATGCCAAGGGCATTTCTTCCTCTGTTGTCCTCTGTTGCGGGCTCCGATAATGCACCTCGTGAAAACATTCAGATAGTTAACTATAACCGTCCGCAGGCTGCTAGCATTCTGTGTTAATTTGGTTCTTCCATTGTATTACACCATTTCCTTCCTCCCTGCGCTGCAGCTGTATACTTAGAATAGCTTCCTGTATTTCATGTAGCTTGTTACTGTTAAAAAAAGATGTCCGAGGAATAGAGGCAACTAGCGGTGTTGCTTCAGAACACAGCGCGAGTCGCTGTTTGCAGTCCCCAGCCGGAGGGGCTGGGGCGGATAACTCTGGCCAGAGAGGGTGTTGTGGGCGCCAAGCCAACCCCTGGTTAAAAGGGCGTTGCCCAGATGTGAAATGGAATGGTAGAGGTCCGTTCCAGGTTCTATGTGTACATTTAAGAGGAACTGGCATGTGATGTCAGCATCCTTGTGTTTATAGGAGTGATAGTGGTTCATTCCAGTAACTGGATGATAGTGGTTCATTCCAGTGGAGCAGGCAGGCTCTGTTTGTCGTGTTAAACAATTGTTATGTTATCTGTTTCCATTGTCCCATATGTTAGACTGCACATGAGAACTCTCCAGAAGTATCTGGAAGATTGGCAGACTCAGAAAGAAAACTACAACAAGGTGGTGTACTGTGATTTATTTTGACTTCATGCATTTGCGATTTAGGATAAGAATTTTTAGAAAATTTAAGACTAGGTGGGTGGACTCCTGGGAGACATAATACAGATTTTTATGACAATTGACTGATTTAATCTGCAAACATCACACAGTACAAACCCCCCTGCACTCGCTACATATTGATACAAGGGGTGGGAGTAGGATCACCCCACAGGGCTAATTGTACTGTGACCCTTGTCTATGGTTCTGCCGTCACATGTGGTTGCTTGACTTGTTCACCGCTATTGCGTTATCTGTGTGTCACTGGCCAAGGATCTGGTCCAGCTTCCAATATCATACAGCTGCACCCTGTCCCTCCTGACTATTCTGTCATCTCTTGATTCACCCCAAAGGACGCCAGTGTGGACGCCATCACTAGCACCTTGGGTACTGTCTGATTTCAAATTTTGTGTGAGCTAAGGTGGACATGGCTGGCTGAAATTGTGGCATGGATGCAGACCGGCTTGCTTCCTGCTTTTACTAATCAATAATTGCGGCTGGCAAAGAGAGGCTGCGTGTGTGAATATACCCATTGTTATCCCTTCTGTGTCACGGGGTATGAGCGGTGTAAAAAAAATACACCGACATCCTACTGTTTTCTGGAACGATTGTAATTGTCCTCGTGTTATGTAACAAAAGGCTAGGGTAAGACAGTCACGAGGAACCCTCTTAGTAAAGGCAAAGTAGAGACACATCAACATAGCCCCAAGGACAGTCCAGCGTACCAAATAGAGGCGAAAGAAGGCCTATAGGCACTACTGTACTTAGACTTTGACTTTGCAAGGAAAATGACAGTAGTGTTTCTGTAGCTTTGCGGACATGTGTGGTGCTTTACAATGCTGCCTACATGCTAGTTGCATATGGGATGTGCATTGAATGTGGGGCTGTCCTGTATGTGGAGGATAAAAAAAAAGAAGAGAAATAAATAAAGTGAACTGAAGAATGGTTTCCTCCACATGGTGGGGGGGCTGACAAGGGCAGGGAAGATTGGAGGACGAAAAAAAAAAAAAGAGAGATAATAGGGGCTTGTCAAGCTCTCTTCCTGTGACAAGTGCACAGTCACAGGAACAAAATATCGATTTTGTTTGAAGACATTTGGGAAATACACTACAGCGTGAGGGCACCACAGCAGGGACCAAACACTCTGAGCTGCCTCTACAACAGCAGGCAGAGACGGAACGTGAAAGCCGCACCCTGGAATGGCGTTTGATGGATGAGGAAGTGAAAAATAAAAGCAAAACGTAAGAGACCTTGTGAAAGAATTAGACAGTTATTCCATAGCCAGGGTAAAGAGGAAGTGGCTAATGCAATTAGAAAAAAAATGAACAGAAGTACGAACAGATATCAAATGAAATGGAAAAATTTATTGGCAAGGGGCGAGAGGGATCACACAATTTACTATGGGATATGTCCACGTATGCACATCACACAATCCATAACATCAAGATGTGGAAGGAGGTGCTCAGCAATACAAACACACAGCTGGAGATCACAAGAGACAGTCTCTCGACGTACATAAAAATGTACAGAGTTAAACAGAATAATAGCCATGGGAAGGGCTGCTTTGGAAGGATCTGGATACATTGTTTAGCATTATTGTACCATGAGATTGGTGGGAGGATTGTAAGAAGGTGATACACTGGCCTGAAATATGTGGCCACTACTCCAATTACTACACTATAATTTGACACTACACTGAGTATGGGAAAGGTTTGCAAGTAGACAAGGGATGGCTGTAACATGCTTACACACTGTAGAAAATTTAAGTTTAATTGTTAAGTTATCACACGTAATAAGACACAAAATTCAGACTTTATTACTTGTTATTTGCTTTAAAAGTACTGCAAAGAGCATTGTACAGAAAAAAATAAAAGCGTCAAGATAACTCCAGTGATTAATGTACCTGCTGGGGAGGAATGAGAGTTTTGGACAGTGGCAGTGGATGACACAGTGGGTTACTGCTTTTGTCACAGAGATTCTTTAGTTACTGTACAGTTCATAATAGTAATCTAGCACATTGAGCTATGAACTGCAATTAAGGAGCTGCATGCCAACTGCATAGCACAAATTAGAAAGCTGTTTTTTCCCAGTCTTTCATTTTAAAGTGCTGTAAAGTGCTCCAACACCTACAATGGTATGAGAGATGCTATAATAAAAATTAATTAAATGTGACAAAAAGGCTAGGGAGAGAAGAGAGGCACTTATGGTTAAAAATTGAAAAGTTGGTCGCCAAGATGCAGCACCAACATTTCCAATAAAATGTTTAGATTTTTGCATATTTTTTCAATATAAAAAGAATGATTTCATGTTTGAAATTTAAATTGTGCAAATTGCTTGGGGGTACCTGGCTTCCAGTAACGTTTCACTGGTGGTCCCCAGGAGTAAAAAGGTTAGGAACCACAGGTGTACAACAAATTAGAACTTTCTTATTTAGGGATTACATTTAAAAATATTTGACCCATGCAAAGGTTGCCAAAATTCTTACAGTGAACAAATTTAGTCTGGAGGGAACAGAGGATTCATTTGCAGCAGTTAACAATATGTTGTCAGGAGTGTGGAATTTTATAAAATGTCTAAATTGGCCATGGGACAGTTTGTGTCATCAGTCTACTTGTCCTGTAAAAAGACATGCATATTTTCCTCCTGCTAAAATGGTGTTTACAAATATTGTCTAGGAGTTTGATTTCCTGGTCTGCCTCATTAAATGCTAGCTCATGTATAAAAGCTGTAAATTTGCACTAATGCAGGAACAGATACCATGGGTGTACTTTGTGATTTTCTTTGAGAATTCTGCCATAAACTGGTTATCACAGATCTTTTATTATTTGAATTCTGTCTCTCTGTTTATTGGCTGGCTTCAGTGGTAGTGACACCATTCTGCTCTTCCATACGAAGAATATTGGCACAAAGTAGTTTTGGCACAAAGTAGTTTTGTTCATGCCAGGAACTACTATGGCAATGTGTAACTTTGATGAAAAGGTTACATTGATTTTTCCTGTTATGAATATAAATGTTGGAAATACCACCATGCATCCGCACATTTTACTAAATGATGCTTCAAAGAAATGACACCTAAAATATCATGGTAGTTTAGCAGAATGTTTCTTTCCTAGTTACATTGTTTGTGAAGGTATTTTGAAAGGAAGGAATAACAAAATTTTGCTTTCGAGCTTCTGCAGATATTTGCATCTGATGAGAGAGCATTCTGGAAGAATTGTGCTGGGCATTTGTTTACGGTAGTTCCATACCCCTGGTTGTGTATTTCTTCATAGCTCTATAGAGTACATACTAATAATTTAGTCATGTTCAATGAAAGAAGAGATATAGAAATTAAAAGAAGTGTTAAATGTGATGAATTGTAAATAATATAAGTAAATAAGAGATATATAAAAATGTGGGTTTTTGTTGGGGTGTAGAGTGAGTTAATTATGTGATAACAAACTTCTACTAAGGTGTATTGATATTTAAAATAAACACATTAGTGCAGTAATAATGATTACACATGACGTGTTAGTGACTGATCGATTTCACTTAATGAGAGGCTAAAAGAAAATAACACAAGTGGATGTTTAAACATCTGCAGTACATGTAGTATGTTGAAGTCATGTGAGTGCAACCAGGGTGTCAAAAGGGCAATGAATGGGTAAAAATGCAGCACATTTGTCACAAATGTGTTTTATTTTTATGGTATTTTATTTTGTGCATTTATCTGCCAGGTCCCGTCCCTATATTAAATTGTAGCAGTTAAGATTATCTTCCCCATTTTTGAAAACCACAGACTCTGGGCATGACTCCAAGGGCAAAGCCACGGATTGTTGCGATATGTTACCATGACGTTCCAAGTAGAAATGTAAAATAAATGTACAGCTGAATGGAATAGGATTTTTTTATATACACCCTGGACGCAGGATGTATGTATCTACGTAGGAGTATTTTTCTATCCATGTTTTTCCCTAGGTTTCAGAACATGGACGAGAAGATGTGGTTTCTGTATCCGTCTGTCTATGTTACGTTTTATGTTTTCATAATTAATGGGAGTCTTCCGTGGTACATCTTAAATGAGCGCAGTGAAATGGATTGCCTTCATGTGTTGGTAGATTGCAACTAAATATTCTCCAAACTGGTTTTGGGTATTGAAAATACCTATATTAGGATAGAGTTATTACTACCTTAGGATGTGCTATGTAGTACTGCAATACAGCTATGAGTAATATACCTCTGATGATGAGGGTGCCAAATATAAATAAATAAAATAAATATAATATCTTAAAGGAACATCAGCATTTCAGAACATCACACTTGTACGAGAAAGGGGAAGTGACTTTTGATGGCAGTGATGCCTGCAAAGTCCCAACCCTTCCAGCATTGATGCAGATATTCTGGGTGTTGAAATAGAATAATAGGATAGAATGCTATGTTAAAAAAAAATTATACTGGCTGTATACCAGTGTAACATGTGTTTTCGCCTGACCTTTGGATCACCATTTGTTTGGTGAAATAGTTTGTGTGAATATTCCACTGTTACTGAGTGTAATTGTTATTTATTTTTTAGTGTTTATTTGAGTTTAAGAGTGTGCTAGTTACCCCATAAACAAGTCAGATATGTCCCTTTATAAGATTTTGTGCATCTGCTGAGCGGTTCTAGATTGATGCAATACCGCTTGCTTCATTGGTCAAGAAAGGCACCCTTGACAAAGTTGTCAAAGTGAGCACCGACTGAGATACTGTTTGACTGGCCTATGAACATGTCTGGTGCTGAGAAGTTATTATCTGATAAGACATTTTGACAGCAGTTTGCCTTACCTTCAGCATTAGGTGCTGCAGGCCCTTCCTGGCTGGACAGCACTACCTGGACATGATCTCCAACAGGGAGATTGGGCTTGGGTCTCCTGAAAAGTAGGAGGGAATGACCTCCTGGATCCACAGCTATTACACCAAGAAGGTACACCACCGGAACACAACTGCATCATGGAGACTGGGTGTGGGTAAAGGCCACACCAGACGTCACTGCCTTCAACCACGGTGGAGGGGACCATGCCAAGTCCTGTTGACAACAGCCACAGCAGTCAAGTGTGAGGGCATCACATCCTGGGTCCATACCTCACACACCAAGAAGGCCGCTGGACCAAAGGACGACCAGCCGCCAACAAAGTTGCCGATGAGAGTAATGCCACCTTCACCACAGCGGTACAACCTTCGTTCAACAAGCGCCACCAGTTAACACTGACGGAACTGCTCGTGCTACACTCCCACAGGAGTCGGAGAGTGTAAGCGGGTTTCCCCAGTACACCAGAGCATTGTTCTTGGGCTGCTCGTGCTGCAACCCCACAGGAGTCGGAGGGTGCAAGCGGGTCCTTCAAGACACCAGGATTCTCTTTCAGAACTGCTCGTGCTACTATCCACAGGAGTCGGAGAGTGAAGAAAGGCCACTTAAGTATTAAAGACATCAGGATATAAATGAACAGAATACTAAAAGTCCGCTAGAAAAATTTGCGCCAAGAGGTACAGATCCCAGTCCTACGGAAGCGGCTGGTCACTAGGATCAGTGCGGTTTGTAGCCCCATTGGGAGGTGCCTCTTCCAATTAGGAATATAGCAAAAATAGGACAAAAGGGCCATCCCCCGGGACTATCGCATTCAACTCCCTTAGAACTGGACACTGGGATTCATCCCTTTATACTCTGCATAACTACAAGTGTCAAATAGCATTCAACGTCGCCCCGAAAATATACAGAAGGAATAGACTACTCGTGTGGCACTCCGACAGGAATAAGGAGGTACCAAAGGTTACATACCAATAGAACTGGTTTCAAGTGCTAGCCACATCTGACCACACCCTATAAGGCGACATGGATTTAAGATTACAACATAAGAAAAAGGAGCAGAAGAAGTGGCCTGTGGTGGTCACAGCATTACTCACCCCAGTAGCAGCTATAGTAATAACAACAATCCTGATAGTATATAAAGACGACATACACATTCCATGGCTCGACCAGGAACACTACATCCCCAAAAATGGCCAAGGTGAAAGAACAACAGGTGGTGAGAACAACAATATCTCAAAATAACATGAGAGGGTGGAGGATAAAACAAAATGGGTGAAATATACAAAATGGAAAGAAGATGGAGAAGATTATAAGGACAATACATTTGTGCAAATGGTATCAATGTACAAAGAACTAGCAAATGTGTCTGATTGTTATATATGTACCCACCTACCGACCACTAGCCAGGAGAAAAGAAATTACACTTAGATGCCCCTCACAGAATTCGTGGCATGTAACATATTAGATAATATGTTAGGGGGAAATTTAAAAGAAATGAGAAAAAGGAAAAGGGAAAAGGGAAAAGGAGAGAATAAGAGAAAATATAAAGATAGGAGAAATGAGGAGAAAAAGGGATGACTATGGTTTGGAAGACGAACCTTATGTAGGTGATATGCAAGGAAAATTGGTAGAAAGAGTGTAAAATAAATTGAAGAAAAAAGATAGAAGGAGAAGAAAGAAGTGTAGGAGATTAGAACCCGAAGAAAGAAGAAGAGAATTTATTGAATGCATTTACAACAGAAAAAGGGAAGGGTTACACTGAAAGGGATCATGGCTCAGAACAACGAATACCATGCCTGGCCATAGATACAGAAATAAAGGCACCATGGTGTTTAAAATGCTCAAGAGGTAACGCAGACACTAGCAAACACAGAATTGATGTGGGACATAGTATTTGCAATACAACATTGAGCCTGGACTACAAAAGAAATGACACAACAGGCTTGTCCATAGGCCTGACACCTCCCAAAGGAATATTTGGTTGGCAAGGTACCTGCTACCTAGCATTCGTGCTACCAAAAATGGCACATAGAACCGAATTACAGAAGGGGGAAAAGAGAACACTTGGCGGGGTGCGCAGGAAGAGGACACCAACGTGGGGAATATAAGAAAGGAAATAGAGGATATAAAAAAGGAAGAAGAAGGAGCTGGGAAAGTGGCAGATGGGACAGACGTCAGAGGAATGCTGGATCGAGTAGCAGCATGGTTCAGGGGTTGGGGTACCTGGTTGGTAGAGGTACTAGCGATAGGGATCGTGGCACTGATAACGATATGTGTGCTCATACCAGTTTGTCCATCCTTCCTGGCCCTACTCTTGAAAAAAAAAAAAAAAAAGAAACTGTCACCAGTAAGAGGTATAAATGAGAGCAATACACCATGACCCTTAGATTTGTCATTGAGTATCAGAGGGCGGAATGTGGAATCGCATTTTACAGTTCCTAGGTATGCTATGCCTAGTGGCCCCTGTGATACACAATGACAATCTCTGCACAGGCCTATCATTAAGTAAAGAGGCCTACAAATGTAATTCGCTACTGCTAGGAACGCATTATGTTGCAAGGCTTGCCCTCTGAACAGACATCATGAAAGATCCTCGTCATTGCATGCTAGCTGAAGCAATCTCCCTTCTGGAAAGTACCAGTCTGAGTACGTGATGTTCTCAAGTTCTGTCACAAGATGGACCATGTGATATTAGGCACGTAGGCCACCTTGTGTAAAATCCTTTTCTATGCTTTTTGTTACTATATATAGTATGATAGGAAAAACGACCTCAGCCATAATGGAGAAGTAGTCATGCGTCAATCATACGTCAAAGCCAAAGAACCAATAAGACGTTGAATTATGTTTGTGGTTTAATACTATAAAAGATCATGTATTACTTCCTTGTATTAGGCTGCTCGAGTGTACACTAGTACAGAGCATCCTCCATGTACATGTCTTTCTATTCTATCCCTAATAAATTCATTGTGTTTATCTAGAAGAGCTGGCTAACGGTCGTTTGTATCCTGAATGGGTGCTGAATAATTAAGCTTCTACATTTGCTTATAGGCAGGTAGAGTAAGGTGAATTATTTTGTTTCTTATTGGCACAGTAAGCGGTCCATTTAACAATTGGTGTGCATTGCCCAAGAAAATGGCAGATTTCATTGCCTCGTCCTTAATTCTATGTATTGCATCTTGTAAGGTATACCAGGGTTTCTCATTGGGAGGCCACTCTGAATCAGTGGGGTACTTCAGATTACATCCATCAACAACTATTTGTAACAAAGTGGTCTGGTGCTGTCCTTAAAAACCCCTGAACTGTTCCTGTATTAAAGGGTCAGAACGTAAAGTACAGAACTTGCAAGAGTCCCCAATATCTAACATCACACCAGAAGTGCCAGTTTCAAACAACCTCACGACCCAAGCAAGTTGGGACTCACTTGTTCTCTGTTTAAAGCAATCCAGAATGTAATTTACTTCTTGCTGAGTGTAATCTTCGAGAGCATGTAGCTCAACTCCTCCCAGATCTTGTGGTGTGTGCTGCATTTTCGGGTAAATATTGGCTATGCACGCACTACATTCTGCTCTTCTAGGTGCCTCCTGTCCCCCGCCTGTTTTACTCTCCTCATCATTAGAGTTTGACAGATCACTGCCGGTCCAAATGTTAGTATCCCAAGACAAATCTGGGCACCAGTCCAAACCAGCATTAGTGTTGACTAAATGAACCTTTTTCTGATTTATCCTTCCTCTACATCTACAATATTTGTTTTGAGCTACTTTGATTGCAGCACATTCTGCAATGGTTTGATGCGTCTCTACCTTAGCTTGCAATAATTTATTCTGACAAGACAACATAGTTACAGTATTCTTTTCGTCAACAAGCTGCTTTTCTAACTGTTCATTCACTCATTCTGTTTACATTTGTCTACCATTTTTGTGTAGGCATACAAAAGTATCCACCAGCATTTGCCAAGAACTGAAAGATCATTCCCTTCAATCTGTACTTTTCTTAAGCAAGACAAAGGGCCAGATGTAGCAACATTCTGAATTGCGACCCGCAAATTGTGAGTCAGAGCGAATCGCAATTTGCGAGTCGCAATTCAGAATGTTGGATGGTGTCCCTGATACCATCTGCGATTCGCAAGTGGGTCGCAAATGGCCACCACATGAATAATCATGAGGTGGGTCGCAATTTGCGACCCCCTTGCGAATGGTGGCCCTCACAGGGATGGTGGCCTGCTGCGGACAGCAGACCACCGTGTCTGTGACTGCTTTTTAATAAAGCAGGTTTTTTTTTTGTGATGCAGCCCATTTTCCTTAAAGGAAAACGAGATGCATTACAAAAATGAAAAATGAAACGTTTTCGTTTCCTTTTTTCAGAGTAGGCAGTGACCACTGCCTGCTCAGAATTTTTTTTTGCAGTGCCATTCTCAATGGCAAATGGGTTACCACAGTTGTTGGGTGCAAACTGCGATTGGTTTGCAACTGCATTTGCGGTCACAAAGCAATCCTGCATTGCACTGCGACTCGCAATTAGGAAGGGAACATCCCTTCCTAATTGCGACTCGCAAACCCGTTTTGCGATTCGGTATCCAGGTTACCGGTTCGCAAAATGGGGTTTGTGCATTGCGATTTGCTTTTTGCACATCGCAAACAGCTAAATTGGCTGTTAGCGACATGCAAAAAGCTTTGTACATGTGGCCCAAAACGTCTGCTGGTTCTGCTTCGTTCAAAAATTCATTCCAACTCTCTGATAAACCAGCCAAATGTGAAAATTCATTAGCTAATACATCATAGGGTGCCCAGCCCCATCCAGGAATTTGAAAAACACTCTGTTCACACACGTTTTCAGACGCAGGTGGTTTAGTTTTCTTGCTAAACATATTTTCACTTTTAAACGTACACTTTCAACTTATAACACCTTCCCCTGGCCGACCTGCGGCAAAGTGCATTGATTTACTTCTTACCGAGCCAAAATACACACACTGAGAGGAGTCAAAAATAATCTCTGGAATGCACTTCTTAGTCTAAGGAAGACTTTTATTATATCTCTTCACAAGGCTTGTGAAGGAAGGTCAGTATAACCGGAAGTGCACTTTTAAGATGTGCAACAATAAAGTGAGAACATGTACAAAGAATCTTCAATCTACAAACAGCAAATATATACATGCAAAGATACAAGCACCTATATTGATATATATATTCATACACAATGCAAAGCAAATAATTAATAAAACGTAATCACCGTGGGGCCTATCTGGTGCTTCATCCTTCTCCTGCCAGCAAGTAATTGACCCCGGCGCGACTGTGACGAGAAAGAGAGAAATCTACCCTCACGGGAAATGTATCAGGCATTCAACGTCTCAATCCTGATTGAGGTCTCTGAATCTCCCACCGTCGGCCTGGGTCTCTGATATACCATAAACAAGCAAGGAAGGATGTTTCTGGAAAAAACCCTCCCGCTCTTCAAGAAGTATTAAAAAATGCTGGCTATTTTCGGTCAGGGTTGAAAGAAACAGGTTGGAGCTGGCCAGTTTCCCTAGGTGTCTCTCCCAAGCCTAAGCCGTTCCCTACTTTACCAGAAACATCATTCTAGTACATCCTTATCTTGCTGACTGACTGACTCCTCCACGTTATGTCCTAGCCCTTTGGTGTGAAAAGAACACTCAGACATGTAGAATAGAAAACACGTTGCATAACATGTTTTGTATGGAAAGATACTCACACTTTTAACATGGCGATGAAGCTAAGGTTAAGCTGAATACAAAATGGAGGCTGTAACTTTTGATTGCTAATGTGACGGTGGACAGCTAAGCCAAGTGCAAAGTAGTGTGACACGGAGTCAGTGGTCAAAACACAAATATCACTACACCCTCTCACTACTGGTCAGGATGTCCCTCTACAAGTTTTAAACAGCAATGCTGACACCTCTCCCAGCTTGGGGAGGGTGGAAAATGGTGTTTCATTAGTTCCACTAATATACTTTACAACAAGCAAGACGGAAAATGTTAATTGATCATTCTCAAATTCTACGCAAACCAATGGCCTTATCTATTACGAACTGAGACATGAGACTTCTGCAAGTTCTCCTCTTCAGATACAGCTTCAGTTTTTGCATGAACTGCTTCAGGATACTTTGCTGACATCACTGACACTTTCTCGGACTCATTTGCCTCCTCTGCATCTGAACTGTCAAAAACACCTAAGCTGATAATTTGGCTAAAAACAAATCACTTTATGTTCCCATGGAGCTATCTGTGGCTTTCCTTGACTGTATTAGCTTTCCTCCTTTGGATTGGCTTTGTTATTACTTTCTTTCTACTGATATGTGGTCATTACCTTCCTCAACGATCAACAGTTGAACAAGTGGAGGAGGTCCTGAAACCCCATTTCTCTTCTCACAAGGTCCGCAGAGACTTGTCTTTCTTGAACATTTCTGCTATACCAATTCCTGATGGGATTGTTTGGGATAAAGTCGACTTTGATATATAGGGCCCGACGGAGGTCATTCAAATACCATATGGGTTTAAACTTTCTATGAATGATTTAATAATACCCTGAGTTGTTTCTGATGACTGGGATGTAAAAACTGTTCATTCTATGATGACTGTGTTGCAGTATTTTACTGTATTTGAAAGTGAGGATGTTTATCAATCCAAAGAGAATTATGGGGACATGATCTGTTATAATTATTATGGACACAATTTCATTCACAGAGCAAGTACCCCGAAGACCATTTTTAATTACACACAGTGGTAACATTGTCCAACCCCTCCCACAAGGAAGTTCTAAAACATATTCTAAAAATTTACATATTTTTCTGGGCATGATGTTAAAAATGCTGATTCATATTATTTGAAATTGCCATTTATGGAAAAGGTACCTATATTATTGACAGGCACAAAATTCATTTACTCAGATTCCCTTGTTTCCCAGTCGGCTATAGAAGGCTATGAATATTGGTTGAAGTCAATTGACTTTAAAATTGTGTGGGGAACAAACAATTGTCAAATAAAGGGAAGGGAAGCTTTATTTATAGCATGCCTGATACCTGTTCAAATTATATTTTTAAATGAAACTGTACAACAGACATGTTGTTTAGGCTTAGCAAAAATTAAAGATTTTAATGTGCCCAGTATTCCTGCCCCTGCAAAATTTTACAAATGACAAAAAATTATCAATACAACAGAAGATCAGGTTGATGAATGGGTCCAAAATGGCACATTTAATGCTTCACTTTCGCATCCTAGTGGGTGGTTATTGTGGCCAATAGATACCAATGGGTATCATAAATGTTTTGTAAACTCCACAGGGGTTTTTAAAACAATTAGGCCTGACCCTCGCTATGTGTCATCTGAACACGCGGGTATAGTAACGACATACAGTGTAGGGGCACTATGCCAGCAGTTGTTGAAGACTTCCTCATTAGATGCTGTTAAAGATCACCTCAGTCTCCTGTCTAATAACACTGATTTACAGGATTTCTTGTTAGGCACCAGAGAACAATGCAGAAAGTGCTTTTTATATGCAGTCTATAATGAAATTTGGAAGCTTTCTCAGCAAGAAGCTGCTGGCCGGTTAAGGCAAATGGATCAGGAACATTTACAGAAGGCATTAGCTGTTGTAGATAATGGGATTGATACCCTCACTGATCGAATATACATCTTAAACAACATTGTTTCCTCTGCAAAATGCATAGTACAGAACGACATGTCCTCTTTAAACCATGGACAGAGTCAACTTAGAGTCAACTAAGCTCATTATACAGTTAGGTTGGAAACTACAAACACTGAAAGCAGGTCACGTTCCCTGGCAACAAGTTAGCACGAGGGACATATTTTCTACATTTAATTTAACGCAACAACAGCAACCAATGGCTCAGAAGAAAGTGCCTTATGTCATGTTAAATATTGAAATATTGGAAAAGTTGCCTTTCATTGTGGCTGAAATACCATCTGCTGAGTGGTTAATACATGGGGTCATCAATCTGCCTATTTCCACACTTCAATTTGCATCCTGCTTAAAACACATTCCAATGGGCAGATATGAAAGGCTAGGAGATAGTTACATACACGAGGGGTGGGAGCTGTCTGTTTCATACAAATGTCTCAGTGGCATGAAAGAGGTCTTTCTTAGTGGTAGTGAATGCAAGTCTTCTATCAGCCATTCAATGGTTTGTAAACAGCTGTCCTTGCATGGGGCATGTAACGCTTCAGCAGCGAACTTGGCTTGTTATCTGTGGGGAGTCCCAGTCCCCTTGATTAGACCTACATTCCAGGTGCTCTCAATGGCAGCTATGTGCTCCTTAATAGTGAGAGCTGTTGTGGGATGCAAACCGGAATTGTTTATGTTGTTTCGGTCTCCAAAATTGTTACATGATGCAGGAATGTACTTTTTCCTCCTGCACAACAGAGGGAAGTAGCTGAGATTTGGCTCCATATCGCTACTTCAAAAATGAATTTTGACAAGATGAGCAGACTCAAAGCTTTATTGTTTCAAAAATATGTGGCGCTTACTTCTGTATGCGAGACCTATGCGCTTCAGGTTGCAAGGTCATCAGCAGAGATACTGTCTCTTTTAAGTACTAACTTTACAAGACACTTTAGTGAACTTGTGGGTTGGGTCTTTAATGTGTCCAGTACTATTGGAATCACACATTTTTTTAAGGCTGTTGGTTCTGGTTTCATTCACATCTTCTCCAATGTATTTAGCTTAATACCTTCAGCCATACCTTCAATATTTTCCTGTATTTTCAGGGGATTTCTGATAACTTTGGCTATAATAGGTGGCATTTTTCTCTAGCTACTTTTTCTGCGCAATGGCTGTCCCTTTACAAGGAGGACTAAAAGTGCTTCCACCAGCGCAGCGGTGTCGTGAACGCATGATGCAGTACTTTGGAGCACCACTTCTGGAGAAATTGGAGTGTGACTGGTCTGTGTCATTCAGAATGGTTTTGCATTGTGTGCAGCCCGTGTTTCAGTGCCTTTGGTACCCTTTTGAATGTGCACTACAAGTTTTTCTTCCTACGCAGCGCTTGCTTTCAATGGAAACTGATCTGCTGATGTTCTCGCTGATGGCCCATTACCAGACATGTGCGTTGAGGGTGCATTTGCTACGGGAAGCTGTTTATGAGTTGCCCTTTGTGGATCATGCAGCTCTAAACTCACTGTTGGGCACACCACGGAACGCTGCTGCCTTGGCTGGAGCTTAGGCTTTGGAACACGAATGCTCCTTGGTTTTTCTTGGTGAAGAACTTCCTACTTTACCACCTGCCAAAGTGGAAGATTTCTTATCTTCAATTATCCCGGATTCAATTGGCGATTTTACAAATGACTCTGACTTTTGAAATTAGGCTTTCCTTGACGCCACAATTAACATTTTAAATTGTCCTTTTAATATATGATCATGTGTCTTTTGACTTGTCATCATTGACATTATGCTTTAAGATGCATCTTAGTGGCCTGTAGATATTAGGTTAGGCTTTGAACCACCTTTGAACTGGCAAGGGAAGGGTGTTGTGTAGCCATTTTAGCTATAGCTTTACACACGTTATTTTAGCAAACTAGGCCTGCCGCTGTGTACTTTAACCTAGATATATTTTATTTAGCTTTGTTATATTATTTTAACATTAGCCACATTTGCGGTCTTGTTTTATTTCTTCAATCTAGCTGTTCTTCGCCTAGGTCAGCACTGCATTCTTAAACAAGACATTTCTTTCACTCTGTGCTTTTCTCAAGGCTGCAGTAAGATAGCGTGCTGGCAAAAGTAGTACACTTTGTCTCCAGTGTTCACAGAAACATACATACTGTTACATGAGGATCTTTTCTTGGAACATCAGATGTTTCATTATAAAAACACTACTTTGACCCATGTACGGTAGTGGGAGATTCCAGCCAGATGACTGTAACTGAATGCTGATTGCTGATCGCCTCGCTACAGCTGCTTATGTAGACTACAGGCATCCTGCTCAGGTTTGAGGGATGATGTCTTGCCGGGGGAAGCTGAATGGCAGAATTAAAGCTTACCATGCTGTGCTCTAACATAGCTTAGGTAGGAACTATCCCTACAAACATTAGTGACAGTATGGTAGCGTTATTCTTGTGTTTTACTCTCCTCGTCACAATTTTAATCTTATTGTGCTGCATTGTCCTAGTTATTGCAATACATGCTTATTATCTAAGATGCAGTTACGTCAATAAAACCTTATTGAACTTTACTCTGCCTCTGATTGTCCTTGCATATGTGAGACTAATGTAACTGAGAGAAACCGATGAGATCTGAGGGTCCACGATTCCCCTGAGGAGTCATGTATGTCATGCGCCCGGTTGCCCAAATCATCCCTGCTTTTGGGTGGAGATGAGGCACTGCTAGTTAGCCGTAACGAATCCAGATTAGGCCAACAGGTATAACATGGTGTGGGATCAGACTCAGGCCCTCATTACAACCCTGTTGGTCAGTGTTAAAGCAGCGGTAATACCTCCAACAGGCCGGCGTAAAAAAAATGGAATCATCACCATGGCGGAAACCACCAACATAGACAGCCCCTTTAACACTCTGACCGCCACAACCGTAGAAAAAAACACTGTGGCGGCCACCGCCAACAGACAGGTGGAGGACAAAGTACCACCCACTGTATTACAACACGCCTATCCGCCACCTTTTCCGGGGCGGAACCAACGCTATCAAAAGCACGGCGGAAACAGTACACAGAAGGGAAACCACTCACCTCTCGACACCCAACGAGGAACCAGGACGGCATGGAGCCTGAGTTATAGGTCCTGCCCACGCTGGTCTTCCTCCTTCTGTATCAGGAGCAGGACAGACGCTGTTGATGACCACAGTGAGTACTGCACCTACAACACAGGGGAGGGGGGAGGGAAAAGAGAGTGACACACACACGCAACACGCAATACCCCCACCCTCACCCACAAAACCATACACACAAATACATGCAGCAACATTACATATACACCCCCTGGAAGAACGCAAGGACAAAAGGAAATGATTGTAACAAGTGTAATCAACAAACATCAGATAGTGCAACTTCTAAAATCAGTATATACAAATATGTACACCAACTACCCAAGTCCGGATAGTGTTCCAATCATTGTCCGTGGAGCAGTGGTCCCAAAATGCATGGGCGAAGTCCACACAAGATACCGAACTCAAAACGGAAAGAACACTGCAGGGGCATCAGATCGAAATTAAACAGGCACCTCAGGGGGAAGGGGAGGGGGCACATATGCCGAATGAACGCACAACGCCACTGCTGCAAAAGGGGGCTTCATGCCCATTGCTGTATCCTTGGGAGTGCAAAGCCACAGTCTCACAAGTCTTTCCAGTGGGTGGTTTGCCCACTGCTTTATCCTGGGGAGTGCAAAGCCACAGTATCTCAAGTGGATGACAGTTTCCACTGGTTCTGGAGGGGGTTTTATGCCCAGAGTACTTCATCCTGCCAAGGACTGAGGTAGTGGATGTATCTCTCCACTGGTTCTGGAGGGGGCTTGGTGTCCAGAGTGCTTCATCCTACCAAGGATTGAGGTAATGGATGTATCTCTCCACTGGTTTTGGAGGGGGTTTGGTGCCCAGAGTGATTCATCCTTCCAAGGTCTGAGGTAGTGGATGTATCTCTCCACTGGTTCTGGAGGGGGCTTGGTGCCCAGAGTGCTTCATCCTGCCAAGGACTGAGGGAGTGGATGTATCTCTCCACTGGTTCTGGAGGGGGCTTTGTTCCCAGAGTGCTTCATTCTCCCAAGGACTGAGGTAGTGGATGTATCTCTCCACTAGTTCTGGAGGGGGCATGGAGCCCAGAGTGCTTCACATGCAGTGTGGCTGGTCCCATTACCTCACATGGGTGTGTGTGCCACGAGATGGCCTAGGAACAGGTAGCATGATACGCCATGGAGGCAGAGACATACCCCACCCTGCTGCGGCTTCGCCTGCCACCTGCAGGTGCAAACAGTGATGAGAGACATGCCTCATGGAAGCTGGGCAGGGTCCAGGAAGTCTCCTCCAGACTCAGACAGCTGCCCACTGGGGATGGTAGCCATTTCAGATGTGAAGGCACTGGCGGTGCTTGCAGTGGTGTCTGTGGCGAAAGTGCTGGCGGTGGTGCATGTGTCAGCACCTGTTGAGGGACACAGCAGGATGTCTCCTGCAGCCTCAGACAGCTGCCCACTGGGGAAGATGCTGGGGCCTGTTGCTGAGGCTGCAGACGTGCAGGTGGCGGTG
Organism: Pleurodeles waltl; assembly: GCF_031143425.1. NCBI lineage: Eukaryota > Metazoa > Chordata > Amphibia > Caudata > Salamandridae > Pleurodeles > Pleurodeles waltl. The sequence continues at coordinate 886,257,790 of NC_090436.1, read as the reverse complement.
CAGGTGGCAGTGCAGGTGGCGGTGTTGGTGGCGGTGCAGGTGGCGGTGCTGGTGGTGGTGCAGGTGGCGGTGCAGGTGGCAGTGTCCACCGCTGTACAAGTTGGTGTAGTGGTTGACAGAAGGGGTGACTCTAGTCCCTCAGTCAGAGCCACCGTGCCCTGTCCTGACCTGCTCTTTGGCTTGTGTCCCTTCCCCACCTTTGATGTTGCCGCATGTGTCTTGCCGCTGTCCCCTTTTGGTTTGGAGGAGCCCTTGGTTGCTGGTAGGTGCGGCTTCTCCCTCCGGGATGTGGGCACTTTCTTCACATTAGCAGGTGGAGGAATGTCCTTGGCCTAGCTAGGTGGCACCCTGTCAGCCCTGATGGATGGTGCACTCAATGACTCCGCAGTTGCTGGCACCACTGTGCCTGGGGATTTGGTGGCTGAGGGGCTGGGACCTGGAAAGCCTGGCCCTAGTGGAAGGATGTGGGGGGAGGTGTAGGGAAGAGGTCAGTGTTAGCCAGGAAAGGTTTTTTAGACACACTGGGACGGGAAGATGGAGGGGGTTTGGAAGTGGAGGAAGAGGTAGTGGTTGTAGGAGGTGTACACTTGCTGCATTTGGGTGAAGGTGCATGGGCCGGAGGCTGTTGTGAGGTGGATGGCTGTTGGGTGGGTGTGTGCCTGCGTTTGTGTACTTTGGGAGGAGGGCTCACAGACACACTGGGAGAGGACACTGGGGATGTGTGAATGGCAGTGGCGGCGGTGATTGCACGTGAGCGGTATGTGGTGATGGATGTGCTGGTGATGGAGGTAGTGACTGAGGATGTAGTGCATGCAGGTGTGAGGGGAGACGAGACAGGGAGGGAGGAGGAGGAGGACGTGGAGGAGGGGGACACAGTGGAGGCAGTGGATGTTGGTGTGTCTGCAAGGGGATGGTGCTTGTGTGAGTGCTTGTGGGTTGTGTGGTGCTTATGTTTGCCATGTACACTCTTGTGTGTTGATGAGTGTGCGTGCTGGTCTGATGGTGTGCTTGGGATAGGCTGATGTACAGGGGATTGGGTCTGGGTGGAGGAAGTTGGAGGGGGGAGGCTGGACACAGGGACAATGGCTGCCATCAGTGCTGAGGCCAGAGCCTGAAATGCTCTCTGTTGGGCCGTCTGCCCAGAATGAATGCCCTCCAGGTATGCATTTGTTTGTTGCAAATGCCTCTCAACACCCTGGATGGGTTTCAAAATGGTAGATTGCCCAACAGTGAGGGATCTCAGGAGGGCAATAGCCTCCTCACTGAGGGCAGCAGGGCTGTCTGGGGCAGGGCCTGAGGTGCCTGGAGCGCAGGAGGTGCTCACCCTCCTGGGTGAGCGGGCATGGGACACACGCTGAGGGGCTGCTGGGAGGGCGGTGCTGGTAGGTGGGGTGGCGGCTGTACATGTTGATGCGGTGGGCACAGAGGTGGCTGCTAGTGCAAGGGAGCTCCCATCAGAGGAGGAGTCGCTGTCCCTGGTGTATGCTCCTGTCCCCGTCGTGGAGCTCCCCATGCCCTCCGTCCCACTGGTGGCTTCAGACTCCGTTGCTTCGCCCTCCAGGGCCATGTGGGATGCAGCTCTCTCCTGCTCCGGTGCCACTGCTCCTCCGCCAGATGATGCTAATGCATGGAAGAACAGGGTGACAAAACAAAAAGGGTTGGAAAGACAGAAGAAACACATTCAGTTCAGTGCATGCAACACCACTACCGTTGGCGGACACAGCACACAGGGAGCAGCCCAAGGCACTAAGCCATGCACTAACAGTTCTTAGCAAATTCACATGCCCATGGGGGACGAGGCCTAGGCTCAATTGCTGCACACCTGGAAGCCACAGGAGCCTGACTACGTGTAGATGGCTATTACCACTAGTGGGGTTGGGGTGCCACAGAGCCTGCCTAACAAGAGACCTAGCCTACCAAGTTCACCCTGGCCTAGGAGAACCCACAGCCCACTTCCCCCACCCAGACACCTCGTAAAGCGTGCTGAGTCAGCTGAATTAGGGTGTACTCGCCCCCTCGTGGCTGCTGTGATGCCCTCAAGTGCCCATCCAACTTCGGATAGGCCACCGCCAGGATCCGGTACATCAGGGGAGTCATGGAGCGAAGGGCACCCATTGCACTTTGGGAGGCCATCCCCAGCTGGGCCTCCGCCGTCTTCTTGCTCCAGCGGTGCAGGTCCTTCCATCTTTTACAGCATTGGGTGCTCCGTCTATGGTAGACCCCCAGGGTCCAGACGTCCTTGGCGATGGCACGCCAAATACCCTTCTTCTGGTGGGTGCTGACCTAGAGGAAAAGTGAAGTTAGAATGGATGTTTCTATCTCGTACATTTCATCTCACGCATTGCCAAAAACCTCCCACCCTGGCCCAGACATACATACACACACAATCCTGACATGCTGGCCTGTCTTCCTCCCCACCATCTTCCATCCACGACACTCCATACAATCATGTGCCATCCACCATGCGCACTGTGTACTCACCTGTTTGTCTGGAGGACCGTACAGTTGTGTGTACTGGGGGAGGACCCCATCCACTAGTTTCTCGAACTCCTCTGAAGTGAAGGCATGGGTCCTTTCACCAGGCACTGTAGCCATCAGGTATCAAGTGAGGGAGCAATTAGAAAATGGCAGCCACATCCGCAGCGGTGCGTACCATCACCACCGGTGTACATCGTCATTGGCTTGTGGGACTCATGCTAACCAATGCTGAATTGTGCCGCGTTCTTCCACCGCCTACCACGAAGGTGTACTACGCCAGCGCAGTTACCTCATTTCCCCTTGTCCCACCTTACAGGTCAGGCAGCCGCCATTTCAGGGGGCCACATGGCAGGTGAAAAGAAATCTGCATCATGCCTATTTAGGCCTGGAATACGGACAAATAAAGGCACATTGCGAATTTCCAATGTTTTAGCAAATAACACATTGTGATACCTAAGTGTTGGATAACCCTCTGCTCACTGTTCTCCTCCATAGAGAACGTCTGCTGGGGCAGGTGATGAGATGGCGGCATCCTACGGTGTACAGCCCCTGGTGGACCTGTCAACAATGGCAGAGAGACACATCATTATCACTTACAGACTTGATAGTGCAACAATCCTGGAACTTTGTGCCCAGTTGGAGCCAAACCACAGGAATCCCCCCTCTTGTGCAGGTTCTGTCTGTACTCCATTTCCTGGCTAGTGGGTCTTTTCAAACAACAGTGGCCATGGCATCAGGGATGTCACAGCCAATGTTCTCTAACGTGTTGTCCAGAGTGTTGTCTGCCCTGCTGAAACACATGCGCAGCTACATCTTTTTCCCTCAGGTGGAGGATTTGCCCACAGCGAAAGGTGACTCCTATGCCCTGGGGCACATCCCCAACATCATTGGTGCCATTGATGGTACACATGAGGCATTTGTCCCCCTCCCCGCAGGAATGAACAGTTGTACAGAAACCGGAAAACTACCATTCAATGAATGTGCGGATGGTGTGTTTGGCAGACTAGTACATCTCCATGTGAATGCCAAGTATCCTGGCTCTGTGCATGACACTTACATTTTGAGGAATAGCAGCATCCCTTATGTGATGGGGCAACTCCAGAGGCACCGTGTGTGGCTAATAGGTGAGCCCAAGGTCCCAACACAGTTGACATAGGTGTCTGGGTATGGGGTTGTCCCTAAGGGTTAGTGTCTTTCTAACAGTTATCCCTCGACATTTGCAGGTGACTCTGGTTACCCCAACCTGTCATGGCTACTGACCCCAGTGAGGAATCCCAGGACAAGGGCAGAGGAAAACTACAATGAGGCACATGGACGAACTAGTAGGATTATAGAACGCACCTTTAGCCTCCTGAAGGCCAGATTCCGGTGCCTCCATCTTACAGGTGGCTCCCTATACTACTCACCGAAGAAGGTGTGCCAGATAATCGTGGCCTGCTGTATGTTGCACAACCTGGCTTTGCAACGCCAGGTGCCTTTTCTGCAGGAGAATGGGCCAGGTGGTGGTCTTGTGGCAGCTGTGGAGCCTGTGGACAGTGAAGAAGAGGGGGCAGAAGAAGGAGATGTAGACAACCGAAACAACATCATCATGCAATAATTCCAGTGAGACACAGGTAAGAAGATGTAACTGCTTCCCACATATCATACTACTGTTGGAGCTAGCATAAGTCATTTTCACTCAGTGTATGGACCCTGACTTGTTACTTTGCCTTTTCATTTCACAGATCTGGGTCCCACTTTGTGCCCTCTTCTATGTTTACTGCTGGCCTACAGCTGAGTTACATTGGTATATGAACAAGTACATTGACATTGCTATATTCCAGAGGTTTAGCAATCACACATTTGTGAAGGCAGAGACTGACTCCAGATTGTTTTGTGATTCAAGGGTGTTTATTTCTGTGCAAATAAGTGGAGGGGGTTGTGAAATGGGCTGGGGTGATGGTGGAGGAACGTCCATGGCAGAGTCCAGTCTATTTGTTTCACAGGTGCATTGCCCAATGGGGCATAGGAAGTGGAGCATTGGTAGTTTAAGCTGGACAGGGTGTCAAAGTGGGACAGAAGGGTGACATTTAGGGTTGGTCTTATTTCCTGGTGAGGGTCTTGGCAATGTTCTATGTCTTGTTCCTGGATCTCAGGGACCGTTTGCGGGGTGGTTCTCCTTCTGCAGGGGGTGGGGTGCTGGTGGCCTGTTGTTCCGGTGGCGGTGCCTCCTGTCCACTAGCGCCGGTGGAGGTGGAGGGCTGTTCATTGTCCAGGATAGTGGCAGGGGCCCATTGGTGTGCCACTGTGTCCCTCCTGGGGTTGAGAAGGTCTGCCAGCACCCCTGCAATGGTGACCAGGGTGGTGTTGATGGACTTCAAGTCCTCCCTGATCCCCAGGTAGTGTTCCTCCTGTAGCCACTGGGTCTCCTTAAACTTGGCCAGTACCGTGCCTATGGTCTCCTGAGAATGGTGGTAAGCTCCCATGATGTTGGAGAGTGCCTCGTGGAGAATGGGTTCCCTGGGCCTGTCCTTCCCCTGTCGCACAGCAGTCCTCTCAGCTTCCCTGTTATCCTGTGCCTCTGTCCCCTGAACCGTGTGCCCAATGCCACTGACCCCAGGTCCCTGATCGTCCTGTGTTTGTGGGGTTGCCTGGGTTCCCTGTAGTGGTGGACACACTGCTGATTGACGTGTCCTGGGGACAGAGGGATGGGCCCGCTGGGTGGGTGCTGTGGTGGTGTTTCCTGAGGGGGAGGTTCTGTGGTGTTTTGTGACTGTGTCAGGGGAACTGACTGTCCCGAGGTCCCTGATGGGCCGGGCTGGTCATCTTGATCCAGGTGTGCAGAGCTGCTGTCATCACTGTGGGCCTCTTCTGTGGGGGGACTGGATATGTCTGGCACCTCCTGTCCTGTGACGTTGGGTAGGGGTCCTGTTGGGGTGCGAATGCATAATCTCAGTATCAGTGTGTGCCATCTTGTGCAATGAGTGAGTTAATCTCTACTCCTGTGCTTGCATTATTGCTGTGGCCCTTGTGTGATTGGTGATTTTGGGGCATGAGTGAGACTCTCTACTGGACATGCTTTGGTGATGGGAGTCCATGCATTGGTGTTACATGCAGGGCTTGATTTTGGGATGTGTGGGTTGTGGTAGTGGGGTATCAGTGGGGTGTTGGGGTGATGGGTGTGAGCGTGAGGGTGGGAGTATGTGATAGCATGCAGGTAGGGTGGGGGATATAGTAGTAAACCTTTGCCTTACTAGAGTCCAGTCCTCCTGCTACTCCTGCGAGACCCTCAGGATGCAGTATTGCCAAAACTTGCTCCTCTCATGTTGTTAGTTGTGGGGGAGGAGCTGGGGGTCCACCGCCAGTCCTCTGTACAGCAATCTGGTGTCTGGATATCACGGAACGTACCTTCCCCCGTAGGTCGTTCCACCTCTTTCTGATGTCATCCCGTGTTCTTGGATGCTGTCCCACTGCATTGACCCTGTCAACAATTCTCCGCCATAGCTCCATCTTCCTAGCAATGGATGTCTGCTGCACTGTGATCCGAATAGCTGTGGCTCTACCCGGATGATTTCCTCCACCATGACCCTGAGCTCGTCCTCAGAAAACCTGGGGTGTCTTTGAGGTGCCATGATGTTGTGTGGGTGATGTGTGAGGTACTGTCTGTTGTGATGTGTGAGGGGATATGTTGGTGTGTTTTGTTTGAGGTGCGTGGATGTTGTATAAGTGATGGTGTTGTGTGTCTGTGGATGCTGTAGTTGTGTTAGCTAATTTCTCTCTCTGGCCTTCTTTCAAACTTTTGGTTGTAAGGGTCTGTGGGTGATGTGGGTGTGTGCTGTATATTGGATTGGGTGTGTGGGTGTGGTCTGTGTATGTGTATCAGGTGTGTGTATTTTGATTTGTCCAATGTAGTTGTGTTTTGTAAATGTGTGTGTACGGCCAATGGATTACCGTTGTCTAATGACCGCCGCGTTGATTCGTGGGTTGTGATAGTGTGGGCGTATTCTTGTAGGCATCACGGTGTGGGTTATGGTATCGCCAGTTTATCACTGACCTTTGGTGTGGCGGACTTGTGTGGGTGTCTGTATTGTGGTGGATTCCGAGCTGTGAGTCGTAATACATGTAGTGGAAATCCTCCGCCGCAACGGTATGTTGGTGGTCTTCAGCACGGCAGAAAGCGGGATTTACCACCAGGGTTGTAATGAGGGCCTCAGTCCCCCACAGTACAGGTGATTCTGCCATCCAAATCCAGTAGTCTCACTAGGATAATGAGAGCCTACACGACACTGGTGTGTGTCTGGGGCCTGCCCTGGGCAATTCAGGATTTTATAAACAAGAGAGACTTTTCTTCGAAGTTTGCCTACTTCAAAGGCAGAAAGGGGTATAAGTAGTGGACCCAAAACCCATGGAAATAAGATCACTTCTGGAATCAACAGGAACCTCTGTCAAGGAGAAGAGCTGAAGAGCTGAAGAGCTGAGGAGAAGTGCTGCCCCTGCCTGTGACTGTGCTTGTTAGGCATCCTGCAGTTGCTGCTTCTGACGGTAAAAGGGGACAAAGACTGGACTTTGTTGTGCATTCCTGCTTGAGAAGAATCTCCAAGAGCTTGAACTGAGCTTGCCTCCTGTTGTTGAAGTCTTAGGTGCATCAAAGACTTCTCCTGCCAGTACCTGGACTCTCTCCTGAGAATCCTGCCCTGCAAAGTGGTGCCCTATGCAGTCCCTGGGACCTTGAAAGGTAAAGCTGGCAGACAAGGACTGTATATCCATGCACAGAACTCTGTGCAAGGAAATTTACGATGCACCTTCCACAACACGGCTGATAAATGACTGGCCACCGGCTTCGTGGCTGAAATCGACGCTCCACCCGCATCGCAGCTGGGAGATCAATGCAACGCAGCTGGAGAAAGAGGTGCAACACCCGCTTACGGAGGCTGATAATGACGCAAACCCCATGCATCGTCCCTGGACTTCCAAGTCAACCCGACTCTGCGCGGACCCAAGGTTCCCTGTCCGTAAATCGACCAGCGCTCTTTTGCGAGGGAGAAATGATGCATTGCTGACCCGACCGGAGAAGCAAACGTCGCACAGCCTCACTTGTGAGTAAGGAAATGACGCATATCTACCCTTTTCCAACACATGCTCACCTGTGCGGCTTTATTTTTGACGCTAACCAGATACTTTGTGTAACAACAGCATTCTCGCGGTTATCTAAGTATCAAGACTATTATTCTTTTAAAAATTCATATCTTTACGTGTGTATGTTGGATTTTTGTCATTTTGGTCTTGTTTTGTTTAGATAAATATTACCTATTTTTCTAAATCTGTGTTGTGTCATTTTGTAGTGTTTTCACTGTATTACTGTGTGTGCTGGTACAAATACTTTGCATATTGCCTCTGAAGTTAAGCCTGCATTATCGTGCAAAGCTACCAAGGTGGTGAGTGGGGGTTAACTGAGGGTAATTCTCCTTTACCCTGACTAAAGTGAGTGCTTTGACAGGGGGTAACCTGACTTCCAACAAAAGACACCCTTTCTATCATTGGTGATCAGCGGTGAGGATTTGACCTTGTAGTTGTACTTGACATACAGTGATTAATTGTACACTACCTTTTTTCAGTGCAGACCATTACATAACCACGTACAGTTTTTTGCTTTTGCTCTACTTTGGACTTTTTCCCTACTTCCATAGTTTTGGTGATCACTTTATTGACTTTTTGAACTTTGTTGGGAACTTTTTTTCGGCCTTTGGAACTTTGCACTTTTGTTGATTCTTCATCATGTCTCAGTCTGGAGATGCATCAGATGGAGCTGTGGGAGAGCTATACAGTTGCTCAGTTAAAGCAGTTCTGCAAGAGTCTGCCTGTCCCATTAAGGGCTCCACCAGGAAGGAGGAGCTGCAGAAGGCACTGAGGGCCTGGTTGACAGCCAAGGAAGCTGAGGGGCACACAGATGAGGAGGAGGATGAGGAGGTGCAATCCATAAGCAATGGTATAGTGGGTCGGCCTGTTGTGTCCAGGGAGAAGGTTTCCAGGGCAGGTGGCAGTGTGTCATCCAGTGGTCTGACCCCTGAAGAGTTACAGGACAGACAGGAAGAGAGGGCTTACCAGTTGGAGTTGGAAAGGTTTAGGATAGAAGAAAGGAGGATGGCCATAGAGGAGGAGAAGTTACTGCTGGCTCATGAGTTCAGCTTGAGGGAGCTGGATCATAGGAGCCAGACCAGTAGGGATGGTGGCAGCAATATCACAGTACAGCCTGAGAGGAGGGGTCACATTCTTAAAGATCTTGTGAAGGATTACAAAAGAGATTCAAGGGGTATGAGTCTGCTCTCCATAAGAATCTGGTCCCTGAAGCTCATTAGGGGTCAGTGGAAGCACTTTGAGGTAGAGGGGAGGGACAATCCAACATCCTTAGGGGATCCTTGGGGGATCATCAGGGGGTCACCTACTCTATCATGAAGGATGCCCTACTCACAAGGTATGGTCTCACCCCTGAGCAGAATAAGGACAAGTTTAGGTAAGAAGAAGGAATCCCAAACATGGTTGGAATATTTTGATTCTTTTTGCTGGTCACTGGATGTTTGGGTGAAGGGCAGTAAGGTAACAACGTATGAGGAGCTTTACAATTTAATTGCTTGGGAGCACTTGTACAGTTTATATTTCCCAGAGCTGCACCAGCACCTCATTGACAGCAAGTTGACTGACCCCAGGATGTTTGTGCAGGAAGCGGACTGCTGGGAGAGCACCAGGGTCCTGAAGAGGTATGGGGGAGACCACGCCAAGGGTAGGCAGGGTCCTTCTCAAAAGAAAGAGGGGGATTAAAGGTAAACAGGGGGAGTTCCCAAAAGGGCCATAACCTAGCTCCCAGGGTAAGGATTCCCAGCCCCCCAGTGAAAATAAACATGGTTCTCCAAAGGGAAACCTGTGGAAGGGGGTTACCCACGTAAGTGTTATACATGTGACCAGGTGGATCATGTGAGGGGGACCCCAAATACCCCAAGAGTACACCGGCACCCACTGGTGCTCAGTCCCAGGGTTTGGCTAGTGTAGCCCTTTGGGTAGGAGTTTGTTCCAGGTGGGTGGGAGCCAGCTGAAAGGAACCTTGTCTCACTAGGGGACAGTGAAACTGTAATATTTACAATGCAATGTCCAAATCTTTGTCTTCTAAATAGGCATCTCCCAGACAACCAGGGTAATGTGGACAGCTTCCAGGACCCCAGTGCAAACAGCAAGTGTAATAAGTACATGGATTTAGCTATTGACATTTATGTGTGATCTATGTGATTTGTAACATTGTGGTGTGTTTTGGAAGGTATCAGCCTACTGCAACCAATTTCAGTCAGTGTGCCAACACAACAGAACCTGGCCACTGATTAAGTTGAAAAAAAAACAATTAGTCATGTCATTGTGAATGTAAAGGCAATGTAAGCAGGCCTACAGGATATAAGCATGTTTACATCTTTGGTGATGTTAGCATATCTATAGTCTTGATGCTTTTGGCACAAGAACCATCATCTGGTGAATAATCTGCAGTTGTTCAACACAAACAAATTTGGCACAAATGGCACAAACCTAAGAAATCATGTTTTAACAGATGTAGCAGCAAAGTTAAATGAACAGGAATAAGCTTGTCCGGGCAGCTTTATGTTGCACATGTCCACATTTGTGTAAGGAACAGGTGCTAATGACATGCAATAATAACAATACACAGACATTGTTACCAAGTGTGAACAGGAAGGTTTCACAAAATCAGAAGAATAAAAAACGTGTGTCAATATGCCACATATGCAGCATGCAGAATATTGTGTTCATACATGCTGCATTCATTTGACCTCTCCTGCAACACAATTCCAGTGTGACTGACCATAGGTGTAGCGAAAGATACCTGGTGTGGAACACTGAAAATGATTGTAGACACATATCTGTCCCTGTAGCTGTGTGTCAAATCAAAAACCAAATTGTAAAATTAAGTAGGACAGTGTTAGCAGGACAGCCAACGCAATCTAATAATTTGACTGAGATAGATGCTGTGAATGTTGTTGTGATAAGGCTTTCTAAATCATGGATTTGACCCATGACAGAAAATAAAAACCATGGCAATGTGTTTCTGTAAGAGTGTTAGTACACTATCCTACAAGATTAAAAAAACAAACTTCAATTTTTCAACCTAACCCAAAGTATGGCTGTTGTAATCCAGGCTCAGGGGTACCTGATCTTCCCTCAGAATACCACATCTCATCGCTACATGAAATGGTGTGACAGAGGAACATTTACACTTGGAGGCTGGGTTGTAGGCCTGCTACTCTAGGTACACATGTTGTTCTCCGAATTATTACCAGAATGACTGACTGGTGCACATTGTGAGCGTGGATGTATATATGGCAGACTTCTGGTCATGTTGTTTTGCAGGTCTTATCTGAATGTTAGCCTCCAGATCTCTGTGCAAAGTGTATTTTTTAAGCACATTCTTCTATTGCAATTGCTGTAAAACCTATGGAGTGTCAGCAGGCCTCAATGCATGGATTCAGTCTATTTGGCTTGGTGTGGCCAGCTGGACAAAGGCACTAGTCTGCACATTGATTGGCACTGAAATGCCAACCCCATGCCCTGTATATCCCCTATTCCCCATTTCTGGGATGCAGTCATACAATGCAAGGTATATAGTGATGGTGCTGCACTGTGTAAAATTTCACATGCAGGAGTGCACATACTGGTGGGCTAAGTAAACCAGCTAGCACCATCATAGTCAACCTGCATCATGGTGCAACAGTCCCTGAATTATATGTCGCAAGGTTCTTGTGCAGATGAGTACACTAGCATGCATATACACTACTCAGATGCATTGTCTTATTTAAAATGTGCACAGACAAATGCAGCCCTAGGAGAATTTGTGTACTGAAATATGTTTAAGTAAAAGTCAACATGGTTTTGCTAGAAGTATGTATTCCAGAAACTATATGTTGGATTTCAGTGCATATGTCTAAGGCTAAATTAGTAAAATGCATGCCAATAATGTTTTGCAGGTGATAAATAATGACCCCCTTTCCATATTTTTGCTACCTGACACTAAGGTGGTCATTCCAACCTTGGCGGTAAAAGCCGCTTACCGCTGTCAGAAGACCGCCAACATACCGCCGCGGCCGCGGAAAACCGCCACGGTCATTCTGACCCACAACAGGCAAACCGCCAAAATACAGACGTCCACAAAGGTCCGCCACACCAAAGGGCAGCGAGAAACTGGCGATGACCAAACCTACACCGTCACGCCAACAGAAATACTCCCACACTATCACGACCCACGAATCCACGCGGCGGTCTTTCAACCGCGGTATTCCATTGGCGGTACACACCGCCACGTTCAATATACACACACACTTACAAAACACAGCCACATAGGACAATTACAAATACACACACCTGATACACATACAAACACCACTCCCACACACCCAACACAATATAAAACACACACCCACATCACCCACAAATCCCCACTGCTACAGAATCGGGACCACGCACTGAGAAAAAGAGAACTGAGCACCCAGACGCGCATTTTACTTTCACCCAGCAATATTTTCACGTACTTCACACAACACACCAATACACATCACCATACAATCCACCCCACACATCATCCACACCACCCCATGGCACCGCAAAGACACCCCAGGTTCTCCGAGGATGAACTCAGGGTCATGGTGGAGGAAATTGTACGGGTAGAGCCACAGCTCTTCGGGACACAGGTGCAGCACACCACCATTGCTAGGAAGATGGAGTTATGGAGCAGAATAGTCGATAGGGTCAACGCTGTGGGACAGCACCCAAGAAATAGGGACGACATCAGGAAGAGGTGGAACGACCTACGGGGGAAGGTGCGTTCAATGGTATCCAGGCACAACATCGTGGTGCAGCGGACTGGCGGCGGACCCCCACCTCCTCCCCCAGAATTTACAACATGGGAGGAGCAAGTCTTGGCGATCCTGCATCCTGAGGGCCTCGCAGGAGTATCTGGAGGAATGGACTTTGGTAAGTCAAATCATCACTACCTCATCCCCCCCACCCCACCAGCATACCAACTCATACCCCCACCCTCACCACCATCACATCCTGCTCCTTGCAAATGTCTCACCATCACAGCCCACCCATCCCAACACCAATCCCTGCATGCGACCACAAAGCATGGACACCCATCACCAAAGCATGCCCACTGCACATGCCCATCCCCCACCAAATCACTGTCACAAAAGCCCCCACACGGGAATGCCAGCACTGGGGTACAAGGGCACCCACCCATTACACGCTATGGCACACACAAATGCAATAACCATACTTTTATACCCCTGCAGGACCCGAACGCCAGGTCACCGCGCACGAGGGTCCACAAATGTCAACTCCACCCCCAGAAGAGGCCCACAATGAGGACAGCACCTCTGTCGACCTGGATCTAGATGACCAGCCCGGCCCATCGGGGACCTCGGGACAGTCGGTTCCCCTCACACAGCCACAGCCCATAGCAGACCTTCCCCCCTCTGGGAACACCAGCACAGCACCCACCCAGCGGGCCCATCCCTCTGTCCCCAGGACACGTCAATCAGCGGTGTGCCCACCACTACAGGGCACCCAGGTTAACCCACCACCCCAACAACAACAGGGACCTGGGGGGACAGAGGCCCAGGGAAACAGGGGAACTGGGAGGGCTGCTGTGCGACAGGGGGGGGACAGGCCCAGGGAACCCACTCTCCACGAGGCCCTCTCCTCCATCATGGGAGCCTACCACCACTCCCAGGAGACGATGGCGACGGTCCTGGCCAGGTTTCAGGAGATCCAGCTTCTGCAGGAGGAACAGTATTTGGGGTTCAGGGAGGAACTACAAAACATCAGTTCTGCCCTGGCCACCATTGTAGGGGCTCTGAATCAGGTAGTCACCACATTGCGGGACACTGTGGCAGGACAAAGGGCCCCTGACACTAGAATGGACCAAGAACTGCCTACCACCTCTGCCGGCGCTAGTGGACAGGAGGCCCCTCCACAGGACCAACAGGCCACCAGCACCCCACCCTCTGCAGAAGGAGAACCACCCCGCAAGCGGGCCCTGAGATCCAGGAAGAAGACAGAGTAAGATGCCAAGACCCCCACCAGGAAAGGATACCTCCCTGATTGTCATCCCACTGTCCCACATTGTCACCCTGTCCATTCTTATACTGCCCATGCTCCACTTTCCACAGGCATTTGGACAATGCACCTGTGATACTAATAGTCTGGACTCTGCCATGGACAATCCTCCACCATCACCCCTCACCGTTTTGCAATCACCCACCAATATAGAGCACTGAAATAAACACAGTTATTGCACAAAACAATCAGGAGTCTGGCTGTGATTTTGTACTAATGTATTAGACATTACCGTCCCAAAATGCATATTTACATTGTGATGCCAACATACCACTGTCACACAGCTGTAGTACATGGGGAAATAAAGCAGATGTCACGCAGTATGGCCCACATCTCTGAAACTGGAAGGGAAAGTCACAACTCAGTTACCATACACTGGGGGAAAAGGTCAGACAGTAGAGAGGTAGTAGGGGTTAAGTATATGTAATATGCCGGGTTGGAATCTTACCTGTGTGTCATTGAAAATACTGCTGTATTACTGTGTTCCTGTTGTCTATGTCGTCCTCTTCGGCTTCCTCGTCTTCACTCTCCACAGGCTCCACAGCTGCTGCAACACCACCATCTGAACCATCCTCCTGCAGAAAAGGCACCTGGCTTCGCAAAGCCAGGTGGTGAAGCATACAGCAGGCCACGATGATCTGGCACACCTTCTTTGGTGAGTAAAATAGGGATCCACCTGTCATATGGAGGCACCTGAACCTGGCCTTCAGGAGGCCGAAGGTCAGCTCGATCACCCTCCTAGTTCTCCCATGGGCCTCATTGTACCGTTCCTCTGCCCTTGTCTGGGGATTCCTCACTGGGGTCAGTAGCCATGACAGGTTGGGGTAACCAGAGTCACCTAATAGCCACACACGGTGCCTCTGGAGTTGACCCATCACGTAAGGGATGCTGCTATTCCGCATGATGTACGCGTCATGCACTGAGCCAGGGAACTTGGCATTAACATGGGAGATGTACTGGTCTGCCAAACACACCATCTGTACATTCATCGAATGATAACTCATTCTGTTTCTGTACACTTGTTCACTCCTGCTGGGGGCTACTAAAGCCACATGGGTCCCATCAATGGCACCTATGATGTTGTTGATATGTTCAAGGGCATAGAAATCACCCTTCACTGTAGGCAAATCCCCCACCTCAGGGAAAACAATGTAGCTCCGCATGTGTTTCAGAAGGGCAGACAACACTCTGGACAACACCTTGGAAAACATAGGCTGGGACATCCCTGATGATATGGCCACTGTTGTTTGAAATGACCCACTTGCAAAGAAATGGAGTACTGACAGCACCTGCACTAGAGGTGGGATCCCTGTGGGTTGGCGGATGGGTGACATCAGGTCTGGCTCCAGCTGGGCACACAGTTCATGAATAGCGGCTCGGTCAAGCCTGTATGTCAGTATGACGTGTCTTTCCTCCATTGTCGACAGGTCTACCAGCGGTCTGTACACGGGAAGATTCCTCCATCTCCTCGCATGTCCCAGCGGACGGTGCCTATGAAGGACAACAGCGAGCACAGAGTCAATCAACCCACAGGTACGTAACCATAGCTTGCACATAACACGATTCCCAATGCATTGAATGGTTTGTAGGAGTGTTGATGCAAGGCCTAGGTATGTGTGACGCAGTTAAAAGTAAGCCATTTGGGCCCTTGAAATGGCGGCTGCCTGACCTGTGAAGTGTGACAATGGGATGTGAGGTAAATGCGCTGGCGTGGCACACCGTGGCGGTAGGCGGTCGAAGACCGTGGCGCAAAACAGCATTGGTTAACATTGAACCCTATGGGTCTCAGGAGCCAATGACGATGTGCGCCGGCGGTCGCGGAACGCACCGCCGCGGTACGCACCTCCGCGGGCGTGACCGCCATTTTCTATCAGCTTAATCACTCGATACCTGATCTTTGACAGGAGAGGACCTACACTGCAAGTGCTGCTGTGACCTCGGTCTGGAACAGACAATGGCTCATGCGACTGGGGAAAGGGCCCCTGCCTTCACTGCTCAGGAATTGGAGAAACTTGTGGATGGGGTCCTCCCCCAGTATGCGCTACTCTACAGTCCTCCAGACCAACAGGTAAGTACACTGGGACCATGCTTTGGGGGCAATGCCTGTGTTGAGTCGGGTGGATGAAAGATGGTGGGGAGGGGAGCGAATGAGACATGCATCAAACGACGGATGACAGGATGTGCCACATGGAAAGGGTAGGGATGGGGGGCCACTCACATTGAGGGTGCAGAAGGTGATGACTCTTTTTCTCCCCCTGTACATTTCACATAGGTCAGCGCCCATCAGAAGATAGACATTTGGCGTGCCATCGCCAAGGACGTCTGGGCCCTGGGGGTCCACCACAGACGGGGCACCCACTGCCGGAAGAGATGGGAGGACATCCGACGCTGGAGCAGGAAGACGGCGGAGGCTCAGCTGGGGATGGCCTCCCAACGTGGGAGGGGTGCCAGTCGGACTTTGACCCCCCTGATGTCCCGGATCCTGGCGGAGGCCTACCCCGATTTGGATGGGCACGTGAGGACATCACAGCAGACACAAGGGGGTGAGTACACTCTCATTCTGGTGACTTTGCGCGCAGTTGAGGTGTTTGGGTGGTGGAGGAGGGCTGTGGGTCTCCCTAGGCCAGGGCGATTTCTGTAGGCTAGGCCCCTCCGTAAGGCATGGCCCTGTGCCCCCGCCCCCCACCTCTGTAGGGTGCCAAATACAGCTATTCATGGCCCTGTGTCATCTATGTGTGCAGATGTCATCCATAGGCTTGTAGGCCATGTCACACGGATTGAGTAGTGGACCCCAAGTGCGCGGTGTAATGCAGGGGGCTTCTGTAGCTGTCCTCTCCGCCAACGGTGTCGCCAATGCATGCACTCAACATGTCTTTATTTTCCCGACCCCCCTTTTTTGTGGTCTTCCTGTTCATGTGTGCATTAGCATCATCTGGCGGAGGAGAAGTGGCATCGGAGCCCGAGGGAGCTGCATCCCACATGGCCCTGGAGGGCCATGCAACGGATTCCGAATACACCAGTGGGACGGAGGGCGAGGGGAGCTCCACAGCGGGGACTCGGGCAGACATAAGACTTGTCTTCTGAAGGGAGCTCCCTTGTGGTGGCGGCAACATCCGTGCCCCCCGCAACAACAGGTACAGCCGCCACCCAGCGCACCAGCACCGCCCTCCCAGCAGCCCCTCAGCGTTTGCCCCGTGCCCGCTCACCCAGGAAGGTGGGCATCTCCTTCGCCCCAGGCACCTCAGGCCCTGCCCCAGTTACCCCTGCTGCCCTCAGTGAGGAGATCATTGACCTCCTGAGGACGCTCACTGTTGGGCAGTCTACCATTTTGAATGCCATCCAGGGTGTCGAAAGAGAGGTGCACCAGAGTAATGCATACCTGGAGGGCATTCATTCTGGTCAGGCTGCCCTTCAGCGATCTTTCAACACTCTGGCCTCAGCACTGATGGCAGCAATTGTCCCTGTCTGTAGCCTCCCCCCTCCAATTTCCTCCACCCAGACCTTATCACCTGTACCTCTGCCTATCCCAGACACACCATCAGACCTGCCTGCACACACCTCAACACCCAAGGGAAGCTCAGGCAGACGTAAGCACCACACATCACACAAGCATTCACACAAGCAACATCCCCATACAGACATACCAACACCCACTGCCTCCACTGTTTCCCCCTCCTCCTCGTCTCCCTCCTCACTCCCTGTCACGTCTCCACTCACACCTGCATGCACAACATCTTCAGCCACTACGTCCATCACCAGCACACACACCAGAACCCCCCGCACACGTGCATGCACCACCCCCACTACCATTTACACGTCCCCTGTGTCCTCTCCCAGTGTGTCTGTGACCCACTCTTCCAAGATACACAAACACAGGCAGCCACCCACCCAACAGCCATCCACCTCACGACAGCCTCCATCCCAAGCACCTGCACCTAAAGACACCAAACTTAAGACTCCTACAACCACAACCTCTTCCTCCACTCCCATACCCACTACACCTACCCGTCCCACTGGTCCTAAATTGCTATTCCTGTCCAAACTTAACCTCTTTCCTACAACACCCCCACCCCGTCCATCTCATAGGACTCCAGTCAGCACCTCAGCCACCACAAAACCGGGACCTGTGATGACAGTCTGCCATGGACTGTGGAGTCCCCCACCCTCAAGGGCAGCCAGTTCAGTACGGAGCTAAGGCACGGGCAGCCCACCCCCGGAGAAACACCCGAAAATAGTCAGCGGCCGGCGCGAGAGGGTGAAAACACCAGGCACTAAAATCCCTACCATGGCTCCGGCACGAAGTGTGGAGACAGGTGGCACACCGCCCAAGGTGAGGAAGGGCCACAGACGAACAGGGAAGGCTGGGAAGGTCAGCACGCCCGAGGAGAGCGCCATCAGCCCAGCTGGCCAGGCGGGCCCCACCAGCCCCATCCCTGGTGGGCAGGAGGACACCAACAGGCACGGTACTGCAGACCAGGAACACCCAGCCACCCGACAGATGGGCAGGAAGGCCCCACCAGCCACAGCACAGGTGGCAAATGACCTGCACGCCATGACCTGATCCGCTGAACTGGGCCCTTCATCTCAAGCACCGCTGAACTGGGCACCGCCGTCTCAAGCACCGCTGAACTGGGCAAGCACCGCCATGGCAAAGCACCGCTGAACAGTCCAGAACCGCCATGGCAAAGCACCGCTGAACAGGGCACCGCCGTCTCAAGCACCGCTGAACAGGGCAAGCACCGCCATGGCAAAGCACCGCTGAACAGTCCAGAACCGCCAAGGCAAAGCACCGCTGAACAGTCCAGAACCGCCATGGCAAAGCAACGCTGAACAGGGCAAGCACCGCCATGGCAAAGCACCGCCATGGCAAAGCACTGCTGAACAGGGCCCGCCGTCTCAAGCACCGCTAAACTGGGCAAGCACCGCCATGGCAAAGCACCGCTGAACAGTCCAGAACCGCCATGGCAAAGCACCGCTGAACAGGGAACCGCCGTCTCAAGCACCGCTGAACAGAGCAAGCACCGCCATGGCAAAGCACCGCTGAACAGTCCAGAACCGCCATGGCAAAGCACAGCTGAACAGTCCAGAACCGCCATGGCAAAGCAACGCTGAACAGGGCAAGCACCGCCATGGCAAAGCACCGCTGAACAGTCCAGAACCTCCATGGCAAAGCACCGCTGAACAGGGCACCGCCATCTCAAGCACCGCTGAACAGGGCAAGCACCGCCATGGCAAAGCACCGCTGAACTGTCCAGAACCGCCATGGCAAAGCACCGCTGAACAGTCCAGAACCGCCATGGCAAAGCACCGCTGAACAGTCCAGAACCACATTGGCAAAGCACCGCTGAACAGTCCAGAACCGCCATGGCAAAGCAACGCTGAACAGGGCAAGCACCGCCATGGCAAAGCCCCGCTGAACAGTCCAGAACCGCCATGGCAAAGCACCGCTGAACAGGGCACCGCCGTCTCAAGCACCGCTGAAATGGGCCCTTCATCTCAAGCACCGCTGAACAGGGCACCGCCGTCTCAAGCACCGCTGAACTGGGCCCTTCATCTCAAGCACCGCTGAACTGGGCCCTTCATCTCAAGCACCGCTGAACAGGGCACCGCCGTCTCAAGCACCGCTGAACTGGGCCCTTCATCTCAAGCACCGCTGAACTGGGCACCGCCGTCTCAAGCACCGCTGAACTGGGCCCTTCATTTCAAGCACCTCTGAACTGGGCATCGCCGTCTCAAGCACCGCTGAACTGGGCCCTTCATCTCAAGCACCGCTGAACTGGGCACCGCCGTCTCAAGCACCGCTGAACTGGGCCCTTCATCCCAAGCACCGCTGAACAGGGCACCGCCGTCTCAAGCACCGCTGAACTGGGCCCTTCATCTCAAGCACCGCTGAACTGGGCACCGCCGTCTCAAGCACCGCTGAACTGGGCCCTTCATCTCAAGCACCGCTGAACTGGGCACCGCCGTCTCAAGCACCGCTGAACTGGGCCCTTCATCTCAAGCACTGCTGAACTGGGCACCGCCGTCTCAAGCACCGCTGAACTGGGCCCTTCACCTCAAGCACCGCTGAACTTGGCCCTTCATCTCAAGCACTGCTGCACTGGGCACCGCCGTCTCAAGCACCGCTGCACTGGGCACCGCCGTCTCAAGCACCGCTGCACTGGGCACCGCCATCTCAAGCACCGCTGGCCCATTAGCGGCAGGGGCAGGCCCGCATCTGTGTCGGGCAGGGCTGCACGAGCACTCTGGGTACCAGTCCCCCTCCAGAACCAGTGGAGGCATGCATCCACTTGAGAGACTGTGGCTTTGCACTCCCCAGGATGGCACAGTGGGCAACCCACCCACTGTAGAGACTTGAGAGACTGTGGCTTTGCACTCCCCAGGATGGCACAGTGGGCAACCCACCCACTGTAGAGACTTGAGAGACTGTGGCTTTGCACTCCCCAGGATGGCACAGTGGGCAACCCACCCACTGTCGAGACTTGAGAGACTGTGACTTTGCACTCCCCAGGATGGCACAGTGGGCAACCCACCCACTGTCGAGACTTGAGAGACTGTGGCTTTGCACTCCCCAGGATTGAACAGTGGCCATGGAGGCCCCTTGTGGATCTGGCGTCGTGCACTCATCTGGCTGAGGTGCCCCCCCTTCCCTTCCCCCTGAGGTGCCTGTAGTTTTCCTATCTGATGCCCCTGCAGTGTTCTCTCTGTTGGAGTCAGGTATCCTGTGTGGGCTTTGCCCATGTGATTTGGGCCCGGTGGTCCACGGACAATGCCTGCTACAATGCTCGGACTTGTACATATATGTATATAAGTTTTTTTGATGTGTAGATATATATATATATATAATTCAGCCAGTAATACAATATATTCCAATGTTTAGAATCATTTCCTTTTGTCTTTGCATTCTTCTGGGGGGCTTGGGGGGGGGGGTAACTGTGATGTATTACTGTGCATTGATGTGTGTGTTGTAGTGGGTGAGGGTGGGGGTGGGTGTGTCGCGTATGTGTGTCCCCATAATATTTTCTCCTCCCCCCTCCCCTGTGTCGTAGGTGCAGTACTCACTGTTGTCTTCTGCGCCGGAGTTCGTGCTCCTGGTAGAGGAGCAGGAAGACAATCGCTGGGAGGATGTGGAGTTCGGGTTCCATGCTGTCCAGATTCCTCGTGGGGTGTATGGAGGTGAGCGTTTTCCGTTTGAAATGGCTGTTTCTGCCATGTTTTTATCGGCGGGGCTACCGCCCCGGAAAAGGTGGCGGATTTGTGTGTTGTGATAGGGTGGGCGGTACATTGACTCCCGCCTGTCTGTTGGCGGTGACCGCCGCGCTGTTTTTTTGTGCCGCCGTGGCGGGCGGTGTGGTAATGTGGCGGTCTCTGTTGGCGGTTTCCGCCAGGGTCGGAATTCCATTTTTTTACCCGCCAGCCTGTTTGCGGTTTGGCCGCTGGTTTAACACCGACCGCCAGGGTTGGAATGACCCCCTAAGTAAAGTCAGCAATGTGTGCTGCCTTGTGTGACTCAAGATGAGTTATGCAATGCTGCTGAGACACACTACCTGGACTGCCTTACCATATCAATGTTCACGGATGTAGAGGACCAATTTTCAGGCCACTTGCATGATGCAAAACCAACACCCAAAGTTTCATTTTATGTACCATAGGGAATATTTATAATTCTTTGGTGCAGGGCAGCTCCGCAATCCTTCTTGCTGAACTGCCCTGTGTTAAAAGAAAAGGGCAGGAATGTGCTGCATCCATAAGATATGGCGCATTTCTGTCGTCTTCCACATCACTGGTGCACAATTGACTGCCATGCACCAATGCAGGCACCCTTGCACCATGGTGAAAGGGTTTGTGGGTTGTAGGTATTATTGTTTTTGTGCAAGAAGGGCCAAATTCCTGCACAAAACAACCAATTGAGGTGATTTCCTCTTACTATGCATGCTACAGAACGCAGCACACATAGTAGGAGGAAAAAACAAAGAGAAATAATGTTATTTCTCCTTGTTGCACCTCCATTACACCTCCCCTGGGGAGCCATAGGCTTTTGATGCATTCCCAGGTTAACAGCATGTTGTAAATCTGGAAATGTGTCAAAAGCCATGGGTGTTACATGGGAACACCCACCATAAATCCCATGGCACACCTCCCTATCGCAGTGTGAGGCACTGTAGTATCTTGTGCTGCATTGCCTCACTCCATATCTACAAGGCCATGAAAAGCAATGCAGGGTGGCTTTACGTGGCCTTTGAGATATGGCTTTGCAGTGTGCAACACAGGAGCGTTAAAAAAGTGATGCTCTGGTGGCGCATGGGGGCTTGTAAATAAGCCCCCACGTGTTCACTTTCAAATAAACACATCATCGTGAGTGTGACTCAGTATATAATATGGTTGTAATCATATAGTGATTGCAATTCCGTATTCTGCACCTACACTGACCGCACTTCACTTAGATTGCCTTGCTCAAGAAGGAGATGTCTTTGTACTGAAAGTACAGGGAACATATCTCAACCTCTAATTTTAATTTTGGTCTGGACAGAAACATATGATTATATAACAATGTCAGCCTATTTTCACCCACATCATGTTCATTTACAGTTTCAGCTCAGATTTATTAACTTTACCTCCCTAGATAACATGACAGCTGACCAAACGGAAACTTTTGAATTATGAAAGGGTCACTAATGCCACATCATGCACATCTCAAAGGCCTTCAAGAAGATGGGCAAACTTTATGACAGGGCCAAGGCAGCAGGGTCATGGAAGTACTATTTATCTTTAAATACTTTGTCGTCAGGAAACTTTGAAAAATTCAAAAGAGGATGATTGGTATACAGCAGGAGCAGGCCAGCCTGCCTGAACTTGTGCTAAACATTCAGGATTCCATGGTGCAGGTTTCTGAACTGGTCTGAACTCTCCCTCAGGACATTACCCTTCCCTTTTTTATTATGTTGCTTTTATTTTATAGCTATTAGGTGTAGTGGTTAGTTGGAGTTTAGTATAGGTATAGAGTAGTTAGGTGTCAGTTTTTAAATATTGTATTAGGGGGTGTTGTTTTTAATAGTTTTAGGTTTTTAAATGGGTGGTGGGTTGATGTTGGCTGTTTAAAAAAACAAAAAGAAATTAAAAAATATATTTGTTTAGCTATACATGTATAGTTATTATATGTTTAGGATAAGCTGATGTTTGTATTCTACCAACCTATGTGTATTAAGGGGGTGAGAAGTTGATGTTTAACTTGTCATTAGTGATTAGTGTTTAAGATAGTTTAAGAATAGCTAAGATAGTTTCGTCTATTGTTAAAGTTAGTCAGTGTAGGCTAGGTAGGATAGGCAGTTTAAGATGTTACGATAGTGTAATTAGTGTTAAGGTTACTTAGTGTAGACTTGGTAGTTACAGGTTGTTTAGATAGATTTTATAATATTAAATTGTTTTCTACTTTTACAAGTTCTTCATAATGTCATAACTAAGAGTTGGTAGCACTCACTAAGTTGAGTTGAGTACAATGATGTAGCTATTGACCTGCGGTCTTTGTAGGTATATGTTGCTTTGTCAGAGGCCTATGGACAAGCGTTAGTCTGCCTCACATTTGAGTCAAGTATGGTCCCTTTACCATTCTTTAGGCACTGTAAGTCCGCCTCTTTTGGTGCATTTACACATATACAACACAGATAGGCCCTCATTCTGACCTTGGCGGTCTTTTCGCAAGACCGCCGAGTTACCGCCGCGGTAAAGACCGCCGACCGCGGCGGTATGCCGCTGCGCGTATTCCGACCGCTGGGAGCGTTCCGCCGGAATACCGCCAGCAGCCACACTGGCGGTCGGCGGGAAAGTGGAGACTGGTCAACCTCCACCGCCACGCCAGCAGAACACCGCCCCCAGAATTACGACCCACATTTCTGTGTGGCGGTCTTCTGTTGGCGGTCTTCTGTTGGCGGTCACGTCCCTATGGCTCCCGTCGCCTCCCGGAGGACCAACGCACAAGGTAAGTTGATCGTCCGTGAGGGGAGGGGGTGGGGGGGTGTTGTGTGATGTGTGCGTGCATGGGGGTGTGCGTGTGAGTGTGTAGAGGGGGTGTGTGAGTGCGTGCATGCGGGCGGGGAGTGCTGCTGTGCCTATGGGCAATGTGTTTAGTTCGGCGGGTGTGCATGTCGGCATGTATGTGTGCGGGTATGTGTCCCCGTTGTGTATGTGTGTGTAGGGGGTGTGTATATGTGCATGTTGGGGGTGTGTGCATGTCGGGGTGCATGTATGTGCATGTCGGGGTGGGGGTGGGGAGGGGGTTCGTACCACCTCTGGGGGGTGGCAGGGGGGTGGAGGGTGTGGGGGGAGGACTCGGGTGGGTAGTGGGGGGTGGGGGAGACCCCTATCAGTGCCAGGGAAGGAATTCCCTGGCCCCGATAGTGCTTACCGCCATGGTTCGCACGGCGGTTCCCGCCCGCAAGAAACCGCGGCGGTAGGCAGGGTCATAATACCCTTGGCGGTCTTGGGACGGCCGCCGGGCCGGAGTGCGCAAACTCCAGCCCCGCGGTCATGACCGCCGCGGCGGTCGGAGTGGAGAAGTGGCGGTCGGTCGCGGCGGGGACCGCCGCGGTCAGAATGCCATTTTTAATACCGCCGGTCTGTTCGCGGTCCGACCGCCGTCTCTCCGCCGACCGCCAGGGTCAGAATGAGGGCCATAGTCTCCTGCTGTGACACTTTGTGCGCTAGTGATACAGCAGGTATAGTTGAGATAGTTTTGTCATTACAGAGAACAGGTCCCTGGCTGTGCTGGGACACACACTGGTGCCTGCCACTGTCGCACACACCTTTGCACCACTGTACAAGTGGGTTAGAGTTGTTGGCTGCTTACAGAATATGAATGTATCCACACCTGCCTGCAAAACTTCCATCATCATTGACAATTACTACTTTTTAAGTATGGCACTTCATGCAACTTGTCTTGGATAAGTACTTTAAAAAATATCATGCTAATAAGTGTCCCATATCCTCTTATCCGAGGGAGGTGTTGAATTGTTTAATCTTCCATGGTCTGGTTGTTATGCAAAAATATGTGTGTACAGTGTACAATAGATGTAATGTATGAGTGACTCACACTCAACACATATGAGACCTTTCAGTGGCAGAGGGGCACATTTATACTTATCCTGGAGTAGCATCATGCACCATTTATTAGTTGACACAGGGCACTGAAAAGAAGCCGTTGCATTTCTTGCCTACTGACATTCATGGTCCTTGTGTATCCTTGTGGCACAGTTATGATTCTAATTTTTGAGGAGTATCTGGCTATTATTATTATTACAACCATGCAAATTTACGTACTGTATAATCTCTTCAGTTTGGGCTCTGAGGTTGTCATATTAACGTGGAACAGTGTTAGGCCTGACACGCCTCACACATCCCGTTTGCAGCTGGTAAGTATTTGTGTGTTTAGAAAGAGTTTTTCACTGTGTGTCATTAAAGTAACTGCAGTCTTTTGTCACACTCTGATGTTCCATTGGGAGACAACACATTCCTCATTTTGCCATTGTAGTGGATGTACTCTTTGTAGGTGCCTATCCAAAGACAGGATGTGAAAGTGTCTTTAGTTCATTCTTCTTGAGGTACAAAGAAGTGCGTTATTCCAATACACTTCCTCCATGTAATAAGTAGTCCTTCCAGCAAAAACAGATACAATACTGTTTGTGGTTTTGGATGTCCTACACATTGTTGTTTGGGACCAAAATTGTTTATTTGGGGTAAATACCAATACTGTTTGAAAGCTTGGATGGACAAAGTTAATTTGGAAGACATGTCAGGTGACTTGTTAAGATGAAGAGTATTTCAATGATGAGATACAAATTGCCATTAGGGAAGGTAGGGCTGTTTGAAAGTCCATAACCAAATAAAATCAGCATGTGCACAAAGAGTAGAGTACTGGGTGATAAAGGAGGTGGCATGATGTTCAACACAAGACCACTAGGAAACTGGCCAGAAAGCACATAAAAATGTTATCTGGCAACTACACATCTTCCTCCTGTGACTGGTGCTGTGCGCCCCCCTTTAGTTGGTGATGTTTGTATGGGAGGCATCTGAGGAGCACACACATCAGAGGCAGAAGATGTGGCTACCCTTGCCCCAGCAGCATTTGTCTGTGTCAGTAAGACAGCCATCAGATCTCTGCAAGGGCCGAGTGGCTTGGCAACAAAGCAACAACATTGCAATTAAGGTCACTTATTGTTGTTATGTAGGAGTCCAACTTGTGGTCCATGGATTCCACGATGTTGTAGATGGCCCCCAGGTGCATGGATACTTCACTGCTGTACGAAGTAGGGGGCTGATATTGACCCTCTGCATCATGACACCTGTGATATCAGCTAGGGACTCATTAAATGGAGCCAAGTATAGGTGTCTGTAATCGCCTTAGCCATACCCTTATTAGGGCTCAGACACCTACAGACTCCTTCTAGGTTGTCCACTATGGTCTTTATTTCCGTCCACACCTAATCAGCCATTCGCTGCTGGATTTCTGTCATTCTCTGTTGAAAGTCAACTTGGAGGTCCTCAGAGTCCTCAACTGGGTTTGCACAGGTAGATGGGGCCTGTCCTGTGAATGTCGGTCCATCTGGAGACCCTGCAATGTTGCCTTCAGTTGCCAAGACTGGAGAAGGTGAATTGATAGAGTCAAGGAGATGTTGAAAGGTGTCATCATCTGTGGGGGGCAGGATGGCGTCCTCAATAGGTTGGCCATCATGGACCGGCTGCTCTACAGGAGGTGTTGTTTGTCCCTCTGGAAAGAGATAGGAATATATCAATAATGATCCATGATAAATGTAGACATAAGTGATTTTGGTGACATTCTGACAAAAGATTTAGAAATTAAAGTACAAAAGGATATGTGAAATGTGCATTACTAGGAGTAGATGGAGCCATGTTGGGCCATTGTAGCCTTTCATATGACAATACCTTAACATTGTTCACACTACCTCAGTATGAACATGCTTAACTGTTTGTTTAATAACACACAACACAACTCAGGAGCTTGCCTGCCCCACATGAAAGAGCGAGTGCAGTTAAGGGGCCTACATTGATGTTACATTTGCTTCTTGACACCACTGCTGAGACTATTACACAATATCACCAGGGTGCCAGCATTCCCTCTAACCATAAATTAAAACCACTACAGTGTCCAAGTCATGTTAATTTTTTCGATTTTACAAATTATCCTGCACTTTGCCTTTCACACAGTAAAACACACCAATTTGCCTTGCTGTACTGTCTTGCATGCAATTTGAACAAAATAGGGCCCATATTTATACTTTTTTTGCGCCGCATTTGCGTCATTTTTTGACGCCAAAGTGACGCAAACTTGCAAAATACAATTTTGCACCATTTTTGCGCCAAAAAGCAACAGTTTTTGCGTCAAAAAGTGACAAAAATGCAGCGCTAAAAAAGTATAAATATGGGCCTAAGTGTCTTATGGGTCATATTAGTCACATATACCTCGACACAGCAAACAACCTTTGCTGCACTGCAGGAATGTGTAAGGAAATGTATATACCATACTTCAGTTATTAGGTGATTCCAGCAGTTTCCCAGCTCACATATTCATCTCCAGGGTCTAGCTGAGTAGACACTGACAGCCATCTCTCAAAGAAATAACCACCATCACAAATAGAAAAATGCAACATCTCAAGCTCACTCCATTTCCTCTGAACCCAAGATACTCATCTGCAGATTCCTGCTATTATCTTCACTCAGCCACATTAATTTGTACTTGTACATGACTCCTTAGGCAATCATCATTCAGACCCAGGGACTCTACGTAATCTCACATTTGTTATACTATCCTATTGTCCAGCATGTCCACCTGTATGTGAGAGTAATGGGTCATATTGTACCTCACTAGATGTTAGTGAGGGTATTGTGCAAAATTTTCATATCCTGGTTCCCCAACATGGGTAGACCCAATCCATTCACCCTCAAACCATTCCAGAAACCTAACTTTCATCCTGGACACCTAGCTCACCCTAACACTGCTCAAGACCCTGTTTCTCCTCCGTCTGCTTTCACAAAAGTTGCATAGTCAGACTTCTCTTCTTCTGGCTCCCTCCTGCCACCTATCACACCATACCCTAGGCCCTAATCTCATGTAGACTGTAGTACACCAATCCCCTCTGCCACAGCATCTTTGCACAGCTGCTATTAAAGTTTTAAGCTATCCTACACAGCAATGCCTGACTATAACTCAGCCTACCTTCCTGCACACACATCATCCCTCGCCTGCTTGAGATACAATGTCTCCCCATTCAGAGACACTGCCAGTTCAATCTCATCTGCCACACTTACAAGGCACTACACTCCCCCACCTAGCTCACCCACCATCTATGCTTCCAACAAATAATCTTTGACCACTATTGTGCAACACTTGTATTAATACCTACCCCAAATAACCATATGAGCAAAACAGGAGATAGGGAGGTCTCTTACATTGCAGCCAATACCTGTAAAAACTCACCCAGCACATCAGGACAACTGCATGCAAAATGATTTAGTGCTACTGACTATGTACCACGCTCTTCAGGTAATCCTACTTGGGGAACTGGCATACACTTAGCACCTGGATATCCTCCTGGATGAGAAGTTGGCGCTCTGGCAAGTACATTACCTCACATTACATTTCACTTTCGGCTGTGTAGCACCAAGACAGCCACACTTGGTGCAAGTGAGTCAGCATTGGCACTGACATATCTGCACAGTATCCAAGATCCATGCATGATGTGCTGCTCCAGCCATAATTGTTTGCTTTTTATTGTGGGACTTGTAGTCCAAGTCTAACATGTTGTAGATTAGACTACGAGTCCCAAGACTTATTGGACAATCAGGACTGGTCCAACACATCATACATAGATCAGAGAAACTTGGTGTAGGAGGCTGGCCTGGTTTGTAGTGGGTACCACAGGTACTTACCCCTTTATACCAGTTATTCCTTATTAGTGAAATGTAGTCAGTGTCTAGAAGCCAGGCTGTCGAGAGGTAGCTGAAGGCACAGCAGCCAAGGCTGAACTAGGAGACATGCAAAGCACTTGCAATGCCATTGTAGTCACACAGTACTCACACACAAGAAAGACAATACTCAGTGTTACCAAAAAAAGGCACTTTATTTTAGTGACACAAGGCCAAAAATATCTTAGAGGCTATACTCCCTTAGGAGGTAAGTAAAACACATAAAATATACACTAGAAACCAAAGTCAGGTAAGTACACAGTCACAAAATAGTGCAAATAGTGAAAATCACAATAGGTTGCAAAGGGCATAGGGGGAAAAAAAAACATATACTAAAATAGTGGAATGTGAAAGTCTTTGTCCCACCTAGCCAAGTGTAGTGTGTAAAGGGGTGCTTGGAGTGTAAGAAAACACCAAAGGTAAGTAAAATACCCCATCCCAGAGCACAGGAAAGTAGGAGCAAAACACAGCAAGTTTCCTCAAACACATTAGAAGTCATGGTGGCAGACAGTGCAAGAACCAGAAGAGACTGCAAGACACCAACAATGGATTCCTGGACCTGAAGACCTGTGGAAGAAGGGGACCAAGTCCAAGAAGCACTGAAGATTCCAGGGAGAACAGGGGCCCCGGCTAACCCGGATGAATGTGCAGAAGGAGACCCACCAGTTAGAAGACACAGTCAGTGTTGCACCAAAGAAGATAGATGTGGGTTCCTGGATTGGTGCAGAAGATGTCCCACTCCAGATAGATGAATGCAGTCTGGTTTGTGTTGTGGGATTCCGTCAACAAGCCTTGGTAAACCCAAAACTTGCATTTTGCCAAAAATGGCATTGTCTGGGCCCAGGAGGGACCAGTCGACTCTACCCAGGAGGGGGAGACAGAGGGGGCTCTCAGCAACTCAGAGAGCCCTCAGAAGACCAGGCAACACGCACAGGAGTCCCACAGCATGGGGGAACAGGAGTTGCAAATGGTGGTTATTGCATCACTACACAAAGGGATCCCATACCACCGGAGAACAACTCAGGGAGCTGAGCATCACAGCATAGAGTCCCGGGGAACTGGGCTAGGCTGTGCACAAAGGAATTCTTGGAAAAGCACACAAAAGCCCTAGGAGCTGCAAAACACTTGTTGTACAGGGGTACTGCCTGGCACGGGGAGGTAAGCTTTTACCTCTACCAAATTTGGACAGCAGGACCCTTGGATAGTCAGGGTCAATTTAGTCCATGACCTGCATTCCAGTATCCATGCTCGTTGTCGGGAGAGGAGACCCAGAGTACCAGTCGTCGCTGCAGAGAGGCACCTGCTGAAGCAGGGAAGTGACTCCGTCACTCCACGGGAGATTCCTTTGGGACTTCTGGTGCACGATGAAGACAGGCAGTCCTCGGAGTGTGCAGAACCTGGAAACTGTTGCAGTTGCTGGCAGGAGCTGAAGTTACACAGTTACAGTAGCCTTCTTGGATACTTTGTTGCAGTTGTAGAGTTCCTGGAGCAGTTCTGTGGTTGATCCGACAGTAGAAGGTGAAGCAGAGGTTGCAGAGGGGTCCTGCTGGAATCTTGCAAAGCCAAATCTGAAGAAACACCCACAGGAGAGACCTTAATAGCCCTGAGAGAAGCGTGGTCACCTAACCAGGTAAGCACATTCGGGAGTGGTCTCTGACATCCCCTGCTGGCACTGGCCACTCAGATGATCCCAGAGTTCCCTGGCCATCCTGAAAACAAGATGGCAGAACCCAGGGACACTCTGGAGGAGCTCTGGGCACCAACCCTGGGGAGGTGATTGACAGGGGAATGGTCACTCCCCTTTCGTTTGTCTAGTTTCGCGCCACAGCAGGGACTGGTGGTCTCTGAACCAGTGTAGATTGGAATATGTAAGGAGGGCACCATTTGTGCCCTTCAAAGCATTTGTAGAGGCTCTGGGAGGATATTCCTCCCCTGCCTGTAACACATATTTCCAATGGAAGAGGGTGTAGCACCCCTTTCCTAAAGATAATGCATTGTTCTGCCTTCCTGGGATTGAGCTGCTCAAGCCCCAGGAGGGCAGAAACCTGTCTGTGAGGTAGCAGCAGCTGGGGCTGCAGTGGAAACCTCAGAGAGCTGGTTTGGTAGTACTGGGGTTCCATGGTGGAGCCCACAGGGTGCATGGAATTGGCCCCCGGAAACATAATCCGATTGGGAGTACAGTTCTGCAATCTTAGACACCTCACATGGCCATATTTGGAGTTACCATTGTGAGGCTACATATATGTATTGGCATATATGTAGTGCACACTCATAATGGTGTCCCTGCACTCATGAAGTCTGGGAAATTGGTCCTGGACAATGTGGGGTCACCTCTCCTAGTGCAGGGGTGCCATCACACAGAGTAACTTTTCACCCAGCCTTCAGGAACTGAAGGTTAGACATATGGGTGACTTATAAGTTACCTGGTGCAGTAAAAATGGCTGTGAAATAGTACTTGCACTATTTCACTCAGGCTGCAGTGGCAGACCTGAAGAAGTGTTTGTATGAGCTCCTTATGGGTGGCAAAAGAAATGCTGCAGTCCATGAGGATCTCCTGGAACCCCAATGCCCTGGGTACCTAGGTACCACATACCAGGGACTTAGAAGGGGGGTCCAGTATGCCAATCTGAAGTGCAATAAATGGTCACTAGACTATAGTGACAAATTTAGAAACTGAGAGAACATAAGGATTGGAGTTCTGATTAGCAGGACTCCAGTGACACAGTCAAGCTTTCTGACAACAGAGTAATACATACTGACATATAGGCCACAAACCATGAGCACTGGGGTCCTGACTAGCAGGATCCCAGTGAGACAGTAAAAACACACTGACAAACTGGTAGAAACTGGGCTAACATGCCAAGAAGGATGGTACTTTCCCACACTTGGCAGGGCTGGACATAAACATATGTGACAGGGCAATTAATTCACAATTATGTGATGCATGTGTTAATATATGAGACACTCCTGCCCTTTCACATTCACACAGCACAGCTCAGAGCAGCACAGTGTCTTGCTGCACTGCACTGCGTGACAGTTTCAACCATATGGTACTTTATTTTCACTCACCCTATAGATTTCCTGGTCCTCAAATGCAGCACTGTCCTTTCTAGCAAATCCTGCCACCAGCTCTATTGGGATGAGTGATACCACCTGATCCTCCAATCGTTCTTGGAATTCAGATCCTCCTCCAGTCTTCATGGCTGCTGTAAGGTTCTTGGTCAGTTTCTCTTTGGTCATGCGCTTATAGTCATGCCACCTTTGGAGGGGACAAAGAGAAGGTGTTCATTTTTTGTCACCTCAGCAATTAATATTTGGTTCTCCTCCTCAATGAAATTGGACTTCCTCCTCCCCTAGCCAGCTGTCTGGTCATCTTGGCTATGTTTAGACTTGTTACCCTCCTGACTGATGGATGGTGTTTCCTCCATTTGTAAAAGTTACTTTTGGTCTGCTGTTCTTTGTTCAGAATTGAGTTGATTGTTTTACACTTCCCAATGCCCAATGCACTCCTCAGTGAGGCAATGCTGATTTACGGCACTTACAAGTGCTTTACGACACAAAAATCAGCATTGCATCACGTAGGTGTCAGTTGCCTTGTTCCACGTCGCGTAATTTGTTTCTAATATGTGTTGAAATTGTTGATATACCTTCAGAGCTTGCAACACAGTACGCCGTTACATAGCTATGATGCATCCATGTCGCAAGTAAAAGGCATTAAAGAGTGCAAGTTTTTTACACAATTCTGCCACAACGCAGCATTGTGTCAGTTCTCACAAATATGCCCAGTTTATGTAAAGTACCAAAATATCAAGTCAGAATAGGGTGGAATAGAAAAGTAATAAATAAAAGGTGTATTTAGTTTAACAAAATATATAGAAATTCTTTTAAAAAGCCAAAGGTTACAGGGATAATATAGAGTTACCTCAAGTAACTATAACTCATGACCTAAGACACCTATAACTCGCGCCATTTCCATGCACTGTTTTTTAATCAAAAACGTTACTGCAATATTACATTGATAATTATCAATGTTGTTATCAAAGATGTCATGGGTGCAGAAATTTGTGTGGTCATTAGCAGTGCAAGGCAAGGGTGCAAGTTATAGTTACCTTGGAGCACAACCCTTTATAAGCACCCAACCATGCACGGCCTTCACCTGTGCGCAGCAGAGGTTGCCTGCAAGACCTGACCTGCAGCCAGACCCTGTGGCCAACCCCCCTAACCACCCAACCCCATGCTGTTCACGGCCCTTCGGCTGTGTATTGCAGAAGTTGGCAGAGGCCTCTCTGGGTGTCAGAATAGGTGTGAGAGGGTGTATCTGGGTGTGGGAGTGGTTGTAAAAGTGTCTGTCTGGGAGTGAGAGTGCATAAATCAGTGTTTTAGGGGGTGTCAGTGTGTGTGCAGGTCTGTGATTGGGTGGGTAAGTGTCTGAGTGGGAGAATTTGATTGAAAGAGAGACAAAGAGAGAGAGAAATAAAGTGAGAGGGAGAGAGAGAGTTTTTTAGGCTTTGATGTGTGAAATACTTAGAATGAGATATTTCTGTACAATTTAAAATAAAAAATGTATTTGTCATTTTTAAAAATTAAAATAGTTTGTACTTTAAAAAAAAAGAGGGAAGCAAGTCTGGCTGGAATTGAACCCTGAGTGCTCTGTGTGACGGTTTGCGACCTTCACACTGAGTTTTGCTTTCTTTTTTTTTAGCCCTTTTTTGGCTATCAGGGACTGCGTTGGATTAATGTATAGTAATGAAAAGTACTTTTCTTTTAAAAAAACCTTAGAAATGCACTGTAAAAACTAAGGTTACAACGACGTTGCATAATAGAATTAATAAAAAATAAAAAAAAGAGAAATTCACTTAAAAAAACAAAGGTTACAGTGATGTTTTAGTTAGGCTCACATTTTAAATGTACCAAAACATAGAAATGTAACAGTTATCGGTAAAGTAATTTCAATTAACTATAACTCATGCCGTAAGGTAACTATAACTCACACCCTCACCATGCACTACTAATTACCCCACATAATACATCACTCATGACATCTCACTTATGACATCTTTGATGACATCATTAATAACATCAATGGAACATTTGCAGTAAAATTATTTAGCAGAAAACTGTGTGGCCGGGGCACGAGTTTTAGTTACCTTAGGGCACCAGTTAGGGGTTAACATATCAGTAGGATGGACAAAGTTTGCTATTTAGGTATCTGGATAGATGCAGGAATAAACTGGGATCTATACTCTGTGCCCACGTGCAGTCCTTCAATAGAGTGGATCACTTTATTAATGTTTTTGCAAAAAGGCTGAAATGCCCACATCCTAAATCAATACTGGTCATTTGTGGAGTCAAATGTGTTCATATGGTGTCTTTTGGTGCAGAGATCTGAGGGTACAAGCCTTGTCATGCTATTGAGATTGCTGAAAAGGAATTTTTAAGAAGGATCCTGAGACTACCACAGTCTGTGCCCGCAGAAATAGTTCATGATGACTTGGGAGTAGAATGCATAACAGATTATATCTAACTCCACCCCATAATATTGTGGCTGTCAGAATGGTTGATAAAAGTACGGTACGGTACGGTACGGTACATTAAAGATTTGTCAGAGGTCCTAGGAAGACCAGAGCTGTTTTTTCATCTGATCTGGAGTCAATATCAAAATGTGATGTGGGATTGGTCAAAAAGGCTTATAGGGATTATATACAGGAGCAAAGGGCATTGTGGACTTTGACTTAACCTGACTGGTTTGTAAAAAACGTATCTTCATGTGTGAAAGATACTAAAGACTTTCTTCATAAAATCAATGCTATTCAATGGAAATCCAACTTTTGCCTCATGACCTTCGCTGTTAGTTCCCTATACACCATGATAGATTACGAGTCAAGCATAGATGCATGTGAACACTTTTTGAGAGCTAGACCTAATAGATTCCTGAACCACCCACTTATGATCTTAGAAATGATGAGGCACCCTGTGGAAAATAATATCTTTCTTTTTGATGTTGTCCTGTATCGATAGATTTGGGGGACTGCGATGGGCACCTATTTCGCCCCCAGCTTTGTGAATCTCTTTCTGGGCTGGTGGGAGGAACAGGTGCTCACCGATGAGACCCTGACAGAATATTTGGAACAAGTGGGCCTTTGGTACATTGATGATCTTTTTATCATTTGGAATGGCTCAGAAAACAGCGCGAGAAAATTTGTTGCCAATTTTGAATAGAAACCCTTGGAATTTGGTGTTCACACATACCCTTAGCAAAAATGAGATCGAATACCTGAATGTCTTGGTTGAGATGACAGCGGGTGAGGTTCAGACTTGCCTCTTTAGACAACCTACTGCTGGAAACAGTGTTTTACATGCTGAAAGTGACCACCCTGAAGTTCAAAATGGAGCATCCCCTGTGGGAAACCTCTTAGAGCCAGAAGGAATTGTAGTGGAGAGGCAGCTTTTGTTCAGGAACAACAAATCATACTATCTAGGTTTAAAGAACAAGGTTATCCCATATGGGTTATTTACAAAGCCATCAAACGCATCTCCCAGATAGATAGGGAAGCTATACCTTTTGAAAATGAGTTACCCACTCTAGAATCCACTACCAAGAGAGTCATATTTATACATAATCGGAATTCCAGGGAGATTAGGGAGATTAAGCACATATTAGCCAAACACTAGGATGCTCTAAGTGGGGGAAAGACCTTCGATTGCATTCTGGAAGGCCTAGTTCCTGAGAGATTCATTAATACGCAATGACATCACATTGACCAAAGGTACTGGGGAACATGATCTCAGAGGTTTCTATGCTGGTGGTGCCTGTAAGGCTTGTAAGAATTGCTCTAATACTAATGAATGGAGGGTGATTGGTGACATGAAACACAAGATCAGACAATTCATGACATGTAGCTCCAAATATGTGATTTACATTACATTACATATGTGCGTAGTACTGTATGCATAGTGAGGAAGAGAGTACAAGAACATTTGAGAGCCATAGAACATGGGGACATGAAATATCCTGTGGTCAGACACTTTCAAGAAACACACAACAGTGACCGTAACAAACTATCTATCTTTGCTGTGGAACAAATTGAATAAAATCTGAAACGAGGGAACCGGACCTTATGTTTAAGGCAAAGAGAGTCTGACCTGATTATTGATCTTGAGACCCCCAGACCAGGGGGGTTAGATTTGGATGAAGAACTGAGCATCCATTTGTAACAGTAGTAGCATGTCTCTCGGGAGAGGATATTTGTTTGCAACTAGAATGTAACTATTTTATATACTTAGCTAGTCATGGATGATTGTGTCTTTTCTTTTCCTCTAGTCTGCTGCTTTGTTTTATAATATGTGGCCTGTTGCCCCGGATATGGGTTATTATTCACTATGGCTCTCCTGGTACGTATTTACATACTGTGTTTTCTCTTTTTCCCTTTCTTACAGGAGGAAAGGAAGGGACCTCTCATCCTGGATCTACCAGGTTCTCCTACCCTTTCTTCACTTGTTCAGAGTTCAGCACTCTCCAACACATAAGCACTTTGTGGTTTTAAGTCTATGCACATTTTTCTTGTGTGATGGGGTATGTGTATGTTGCTTATATGAATTAGTTCATGTTCATTTTATGATGGGCTACCTGGTACGAAACCTACATGTATGTTTACTATTGTCTGGGGTTTTCCTGGAATAGTTCACTGACTTTATGTTGCATTTGGATATCACCAGTAGGATGATTGAAAAAATGGGTCTTCTGTTTTTGTTTCTGGGAATTCCATATGTGTTGTTAATGATTTGCCCACTCGGGCTTGAGTGGCTGATTGACTTTTCCCAAGGGGTCAGTTTTATTTACCAATATATTTTTATTTTTGTATATATCACCCTTTTAACATTTTGGAGTGTCTTGCAGTCTGGGCCCATTTTTTAGCAGCTGTACAATTTTTTATGAAATGTATTTTGAATATATTCAGGAGGTACTATACTGTTCAGCCACCACAGGTACATCAGTTTCACTTGGGAGCAAGGGCCGTGGCGTTAGGCTACTATAGCCTCAATTGTCAATATTGAATGTGTATCACACTGTCAAGTAGATGGGAGTTTTGGTTCAAATTCTCCTGTTTTATTTCACTTTGTTTCATTCATAACAGGAACAGTTAATTGGAAGGACCTGGGTACCTGTAGGGTACTGTTTTCTTACTGTATATTCATAAATGTTCATAAATAATGAAAAATAATATCTTGATCCTGTACACTTATGTCTATTCATAGGGAAGAGACAATTATTGTTATGCTGCTATTGTTTCATTGATTTTGGTATATAATGCATGATCAACTTTATCACTTTAATGCACATTATTTTGTGTACATGGTTGAATTTTCTAATTTTCTAATATGCATACATTCCCTGATGTACTATGTATAATTATGACTATCGAAACCAGGTATAAGATAAAGTAGGGTGTAAATTGAGGAAAATGTGGCGCTCAGGGTACCAATTTACCCAACGTAGATATTGGGGAACCTCTTGAGGGAACACACCCTACCCTCTGAGGAAAAAAAACAACCTCAAACCAAAGAAATTGACACAACGAGGGTCCCCTAATTGTTACCTAGAAAATACTTTTAAGTCAAAAATTATCATAAAAAATTAGTTAATAAAGTACATAAGTCCATGTTGCACACAATGTTCCTCGATCCAGGAGTCAACCACTTATTGATAGATGAGTTCAAAGTTTATTCCAAATCTGATTAACATTTGACAGTCTGAAGTCCACAAGATGTTATCCTTCCAGTCTCTGATTGAAATTCACAAGTGAACAGTCCACAAGATAAATTAATCCAGCCAACACGTGTTTCGTCTTGGGAAGTTATTTAACTCCCTTACGACTTCTTCAGGGCTAGAAATCATAGAATATAATACAACAACATAAGTTAGAGAACCAAAATGCTCAATCGTCAAAACTAGAGTAAATATATATAACACCCAAGGGAAGTGCAAATTAAAAAATTAGTCACCAGAAATGAGTAAGCGAACCAGTGCAAAATACACCCACAACCTAAAAGGTTATTAAAAAATACTTGGACAATAAATGATGAATCATCAATAAATTACAGAAAACATGCAACCATGCTATGTGACCATACAAAACCATCTTTATTGAAAATTGAAGCCAAAGAAAAAGGAAACAAATATCCAAGCCACCCAAAAATACACCTTAGTGTCATCATTCAAGAATTATATTCACAGAAAATACCTTGCTGAATAATCAATATTCAAGAAATACTCAATGAAATAGGTTACTTCAATCCAAATACACTTGCAAAACTTGTGATGTGACAACGTAACATCCAATCCACTGTCAAGATAGAAAAATTAATTCAAAATAGTTCGAAGTAAAAACGTTGTGGCTAAATCTCTGTAGAGATGATATAACTCAATGTGTATTAATGTATCAAAGCATAAAAGACAACTAGACCCTACAAACGAAGATTCGACCAAATCTATTAACAATTGTAAAAAGAATATATTTTAATTCACATAATATCCCAATTTTATCGCCTAGCAGATTAGCCAATTATCGTAACTAGAACCCAAGTTCAAATGAAAAACTCACCCCGTTCGTCAACTACTTTCAAAAAATGATAAGCTGCGTCTACCGGTACGGACGCATAGCGAGTGCGCTACTCTAGCGTCTCCGAAACCGGAAGTAAATAAACTTCCGGGTTGGATAAGGTGGATTATGACAATGAGATCATGTCACAACTTTCTGATTTGTCCTGTTATGAGAAGTTATCACACAATCCTATTCCAAACCTGGTATTTGTGATTAATAACAGATTATTGGTTTGGCACCAACAAGGTTTACTTAACAAAGATGAATATTCATATCTGAAGGTACACCATCCTCGTTATCCTTGTTTGTATACCCTACCTAAAATACATAAAGGTTTGCCTTTCCCACCTGGGAGACCTATTGTTTCGGGTATTCAGGGTCCCACGGAGAGGCTTTCGGAATTTGTTGATTGTTTTCTACAACCAATGGTTCAGAATCTTCCTTCCTTTATTAGAGATACCACGCATATCCTTAGTATCCTTAGTGACGTAGAGTGGGACAGTAATATGCTTCTGGTAACTTTAGACGTAGTATCACTTTATACTTGTATCAAGCATAACTTAGGCTTAGAAGCCCTGAGATACTTTCTCCAGAAGAGATCAGCTAATTTATGGGATCATACTACGATGTTATTAGATATGATTGATGTGATCACGAATAACAACTTTTTTATGTTCAACAATATGTGGTTTCGACAAAAACAAGGTGTGGCAATGGGCTCCAAATTCTCACCATCGTATGCAAACTTGTTCATGGGTTGGTTTGAACACACTTGGATTTGGGGCCCGAATGCAGCAGCATGGCATACATTTATTCTATTTTGGGGTCGTTATATAGACGACTGCCTAATGATTTGGACAGGAGGTGAAGAGAAACTCAAGGAATTTTGTAGCTTCATAAACTCTAACAATATGAATATTAGATTTACTTTTCAATTTAGTGCTGTCAAGATTGTATTTTTGGACGTTGAATTGTTTATTTCCCATGATAAAATACATAGTAGATTATTTCGGAAGACAACTGCCTGTAATTCCATTTTGCATGCAAAAAGTGCTCACCCCAGACATCAGGTGGCATCAATTCCCTTTGGTGAATATATGAGGGCACGATGTAATTGTAGCCTTGATGATGAGTTTGTTTTACAAATGGATGATATGGAAAGGAGGTTTGGGGCACGTGGTTACTCACGTAAAATATTAAAAAGAGCCCGACAGAGAGCCAGGCATCTAAATAGGAATGACACTTTGAAACTTAGAGTGCACAATGAGAGTAAGAAGGCCTCTAACGTAGTAAGGTTTATAACAGACTTCAATGATGCTTCACTAATCTTGAAAAAATATATGAAGAAACATTGGAATGTATTAATGCAGGATGAATCATTAAAGGATATAGTCACAGGAGGAGTGGTGACATCATTTCGCAAAGGCAGAACGTTAAGAAGCATTTTGAGTCCTAATTTTACCACCATCTCCCCTAATCAAACTTGGTTATCACAAAGAGGGGCGGGCTTTTATAAATGTGGCTTCTGTGGGGTGTGCCGGTGGGCATGTCATAGGTTACAAGAATTTTCTCATGAAGGCAAGTCATTCATAATTCGTTCTACCATGAATTGTAATTCTAATTTTGTGGTATATATAATACGGTGCAGATGTTCTAAAGTTTATGTTGGGAGCACCATACGACCACTTAAAATTAGAATAGGTGAACATGTACGGGCACTGAAAAATGTGGATATGAGATATCCCCTGGTAGTACATATGGTTTCTTGTGAGGCACAACCATCCCAAAAAAGTTTTGAATTTTTTGGTCTTGAACATATTACCCGTGACTCGAGAGGGGGTAACAGAGAACTACGTCTTCGCAGACAAGAAGCAATGTGGATTATGAGGCTAAGAGCTGTGGAGGTAGGATTGAACTCGGATAGAGAATTATAATTTTTTCTGGGTGATTAAATGTTGTTCGAATGTTTATAGTTATATCATGTTTTACTCTATATTTTGTATGTGAACATTGTATAATATGTGTTGTATTTTTCGCTCCTATAAGTTGATAACCAAAATCCCCAAACGTCATAATATTTTCTTAAGTGCACATTAGTATTTCATTTCTACTTTTCACTTACTCTCTCCTACTGAGGTTCCTCGATTTCATCCATTTCAATTCACTTTATTTTATTTACCTTTTATTTGTTGAGCAGTAAAGTCAATATTCAGGTATTAATTGATATTCTTTCCTAATGTCAATAGATATATTTTCTAAGACAGCACATACTATGAATTTTTTGACTGGGTTGGGATCTGAGCATTAGTATAGATGTTGTCTTAATTATATGGGCTATTTGCCAAAGAAGTTGTTTGTTGAGCTACAATGGTTATGATAATATACATATTATTTATCTAGTTTATGGCATAGTCTACAGGAACGCATGTCGGTTGCTTTTAAATTTATACCTTTCCTTTCGGAGCACGTTTTGGTCCTTTTCCTATGTTTATTGCCCATGGGGGCACCCGGGAAACCCGGAAGTTTATTTACTTCCGGTTTCGGAGAAGCTAGAGTAGCGCACTCGCTATGCGTCCGTACCGGTAGACGCAGCTTATCATTTTTTGAAAGTAGTTGACAAACGGGGTGAGTTTTTCATTTGAACTTGGGTTCTAGTTACGATAATTGGCTAATCTGCTAGGCGATATAATTGGGATATTATGTGAATTAAAATATATTCTTTTTACAATTGTTAATAGATTTGGTCGAATCTTCGTTTGTAGGGTCTAGTTGTCTTTTATGCTTTGATACATTAATACACATTGAGTTATATCATCTCTACAGAGATTTAGCCACAACGTTTTTACTTCGAACTATTTTGAATTAATTTTTCTATCTTGACAGTGGATTGGATGTTACGTTGTCACATCAAAAGTGTTGCAAGTGTATTTGGATTTAAGTAACCTATTTCATTGAGTATTTCTTGAATATTGATTATTCAGCAGGGTATTTTCTGTGAATATAATTCTTGAATGATGACACTAAGGTGTATTTTTGGGTGGCTTGGATATTTGTTTCCTTTTTCTTTGGCTTCAATTTTCAATAAAGATGGTTTTGTATGGTCACATAGCAAGGTTGCATGTTTTCTGTAATTTATTGATGATTCATCATTTATTGCCCAAGTATTTTTTAATAACCTTTTAGGTTGTGGGTGTATTTTGCACTGGTTCGCTTACTCATTTCTGGTGACTAATTTTTAAATTTGCTCTTCCCTTGGGTGTTATATATATTTACTATATTGACGATTGAGCATTTTGGTTCTCTAACTTATGTTGTTGTATTATATTCTATGATTTCTAGCCCTGAAGAAGTCGTAAGGGAGTTAAATAACTTCCCAAGACGAAACACGTGTTGGCTGGATTAATTTATCTTGTGGACTGTTCACTTGTGAATTTCAATCAGAGACTGGAAGGATAACATCTTGTGGACTTCAGACTGTCAAATGTTAATCAGATTTGGAATAAACTTTGAACTCATCTATCAATAAGTGGTTGACTCCTAGATCGAGGAACATTGTGTGCAACATGGACTTATGTACTTTATTAACTAATTTTTTATGATAATTTTTGACTTAAAAGTATTTTCTAGGTAACAATTAAGGGACCCTCGTTGTGTCAATTTCTATCGAAACCAGGTGTTCATCGATAAGAAAATATTGTCTTAAATCTTATGTTTTCTGCCATACTGTAAGATTTGGGACGTGAACCATTACAGCTCACCATTCAAATATGGCGGCAACATTGGTTTTCCACTATTCTCTGTTGTTTATGTTTTGTATTAGTATATCATATGGTGAATTTGATGCACTGGTCATGTGATAAGGGCCACGGAGTAGGCCAAAATTCGTCATTTCAAGTAAAATCCTTGATGTCACTTTCTTCTCGAGTGAGTGTATTTTCTTTGTTTGGCACTGTGGATATTACTTGC
The DNA here is from genome assembly GCF_031143425.1 of Pleurodeles waltl. NCBI lineage: Eukaryota > Metazoa > Chordata > Amphibia > Caudata > Salamandridae > Pleurodeles > Pleurodeles waltl. The sequence goes on along the minus strand of NC_090436.1, from coordinate 886,215,623 downwards.
CGGAGTGCGCCGCTGGCTTACGCTCCACCCCCTCGGGTAACAGGCCCTTTGTTGGAATTACATATATATATATATATATATATATTTGTACATAAATTTGTACATATATATGTATATATATATATATATATATATATATTTGTGTCATATTATGTTAAACAGATTTGCAGAGCACGCTATCACCAGGGATAATATCCTGGTGCTAAGCAGGTGTGGGCGTAGCCAGACCAAAGGCCTAGTGGGACTACTCAAAAAGCAGGTCTTCAGCTATGTGCAGAATTTAAGAAGTGTGGAGGAGGCTCGTATGTGTAGCTGCTGGTCATTCCAAACTTTCTGAGTGATATCTAAGCCTCAACCGCCGGATCTGGATTGCTGTATGTGTGGGATGTGTTTACTTATAAGTCTGGATAGGCAGAGGTGTCTGTAAGATCTGTGAAATCAGATGCGATTGTTGAGGTATGCTGGGCCAGTGTTATGTACTGCCATGAAAGTGTAGGTGAAGCATTTGAATCATGCTTGTTTGTGATGTTTGTGCATGAAGAACCAGTGGAGTACCTTCAGGTGTGGTGTGAATGCAGTGTGGGAGGTTGAGAGCGATTCTGACCACCAATTTCAGAATGATCTGAAGCTTTCTGGTGAGTTATTTGTTGATCCCGGATAGAAGGTGATCCCTTGGTTTTGCTTGCTTGTGACAAGGGCATGAGTGTCGGTTTTCTGGGTGCTGATTGGGAGCTATTTAAAAATCTTCTTCAGTATAGTCAGGGCATGGAAGCATGAGGTGATGACGGAATCGACTTTGGATACCATTCTACATAATTCATTTAGAATGTTAAAATAAATTAAAATAATTTCAATTAATAATGTAAGTTGAACATATGAAGATCTATCGATCTATCTATATTCACTTAAAAAACCAAAGGTTACAGAGCTGTTAAAGTTAGCCTCACATTTTAAGCATACAAAACCATAGAAATTCACCTGTTATAGTTATCTCAAGTAACTATTACTCGGGCCTCTACCATGCACAGTTTTTCCCTCAAACATTTTACTGCAAATATTACCTTGTTATTATCAGTGGTGTTATTAAAGATGTCATGAGTGCCTAAATTTGTGGGGTAATTAACAGTGCATTGTGATGGTGTGAGTTATAGTTACCTTAGGGCATGAGTTATAGTTACTTGAGATAACTCTTACAGGTGAATTTCTATGGTTTGGTACGTTTAAAATGTGAGCCTAACTATAGCGTCTTTGTTTTTGTAAGTGAATGTCTATGTTTATTTTCAATTTCCGAACTATGATGTTTCTGTAACCTTTGGTTTGTTCAGTCAATTTCTATGTTTTTTACAAGGTAAACTAATTTTCATTACTATGCATTAATCCAACCACCTCAGCACATGGCGGTTGGCCACACAGCCCCACTGTGGACGGCCCTTAGGCTGTGCATGGTAGGAGTTGGTTGCGGTCTGTCTCTCTGGGTGTGAGAGGGTGTGTCTGGGGGTGAGAGTGGCTGTGAGAGTGTCTGTGGGTGTGAGAGGGAGTGCATCAGTGTTTTAGTGGGTCTGTCAGTGTCTGTGTGGGACTGTGAGTGGGTGTGTGAATGTCTGGGTGTGATAGTGGGTGTATCATTATCTTAGTGGGTGCATCAGTGTCTTGGTGCGTCTGTGAGTGGGTGCTTGAGGGTTTCAGTAGGTCTGTGAGGGGGTGTGTGAGGTATGAGTGGGTCCCTGAGTGGATGCTTCAGGGTGTGAGTGGGGTTGTGAGAGGGTGCAACAGGGTCTGAGTGTATTTGTGAATGGGTGTGTGAGTGGGTCCATAAGGGTCTGAATGGTGTGTGAGTGGGAGAAAGAGATTGCAAAAGAGAAATTGAGAGAGCAAAAGAGAGTGAGAGGGAGATAGATAGTTTATTACGCTTTGGTGAATTGATATACTTAGAATGAGATATTTCTGGACATATTGAAAATAAAAATGAATTAGTCAACTAAAGATGTAAGTAGGGAAATTATTTCAGACACAACTGGATTACAACCCTCAGCTTTCAGTGTAAAGGTCTGGCACCGTAACTGTTATGCAACAGATTACTTTTTCCTATGCTGTCTTTTTATGTGAAGTCATTGCACGGAGAGACCATTGCAATGAGACAGAGAGTGACAGGACTGCAAGGGGAGCCTCCAGCCCCACGCTGTCCTAGCCGATTCCCCAAGTCCTGAGGAAGCCTGCATTGCTCTCCCAAGCAGGGAGCTGCTTTTAGTAGAAGTTCCCTGCTTACGGGAGCAATGTTTTCATTTGTCTTCCCTGCACACATATTTGCCTGAGGGAAAGCAGATGAAAACTCTGCTTTCTGACAGCGGGAGCTGTTTGACAGCTCCCACTGTCAGGAAGCAGACTTTATTAGCTTATGCTTGGTGGGAGTTTCCCACCAAATAAAAGCAAACAGCGATGTCCTGGGGTGGGCACCACGGGACACAGCAGGAGCCAGCCTTAGGGGGTGGCAGTCCTCAGGGCCATCAGTGGCTCCTCAAGGGGGCCACACAGCCCCCTTCAATGAGTATACCACCAGGGAGTTGGTAGTCCATGGGGCTGCAGGAGTCCGAAACTGACCTTTTTCCCTTTTTTTTGTAGCCTGGGGGAGGTGATGGCCCCCAGGAGATCATGGCCCGTATTGTTCATCTTTAGTGCTGCCGGGGGCTATGCAGCCCCCTCATTGAATTACATTTAAGCCTCGGGGAGGTGGTGTCCTTAAAGCTGCAGAGGGCTGCGGGGGGCTGCATTATCCCTGCATTAAATTTCATATAAGCCCTGTGGAGGTGGCGGTCCCAGGGGGCGTGGGGAGCTGAGTGTTTTTTACACTTCTTCTGGGACTCGGCTGAAGCTGAGTCTCAACATGGCTGCCAACACTTCCTTGTTGAAGTGTTGACAGCCTATGAGATCTCAGCATGAAATGAGCAGGGTTCGCAGAGCTTTCACTTCCCCCTATATGAAAATTTGGACTTACTTCAATTTCTCTAAAACTACTGAACAGATTTGCACCAAATTCCAAAAAGGTCCCTTTCAGGCTCTAGCCTTCTGCCAAATGTGTTGTAAATCCGTCCAGTGGTTTCTGCACTATTGCTGTTCAAAATCTCTATGGAAAAATGAATAGGGAAAAAGCGTTTTGGGGTCCCACCTTTTTCTCTGACCCACTTGATGGATCACCCCAAACCTTTCCAGACAGACGCTGAATTGAGCATCGTATCTACTTGGAAAATTTCATAAAGATTCATCAAATGGTGCCAAAGTTATTAGCAAAACAAAAAATGCTTTTTTATATAAAAACTAGGTCCTAACTATAACTATCTAGTGGTGACCACTACTAAGTTATATACATATAAACATACACCATGCACTTAAAAAACATGCACTGTTTTCTCATCAATAATTGTATTGCAAATGTTACAGTGATAATATCATACATGCCATAGAAGGTGTCATCAATAATGTGATTTGTAGGGTGATTAGCTGTGCATGGCGAGGGCACGTGTTATAGGTACCTTAGGGCGCAAGTTACAGTTACTTGAGATAACCATGACTATAACTGCTGAATTTCTATGGTTTTGTGTGAGTAAATTCAGAACCTAACAATAGCACCCTTGTAACCTTTGTTTTTTTTATGTGAATTTCTATGTTTTTATTTATATTTCCTAAGTATAACATCCCTGTAATCTTTGTTGTCTTCAGTGAATTTCTATAGTTTTTTTTAACGTTCAGCAATGTTAAGTACTTTAGGTTAATCAAACCACCACCCTCGGGCTGTGGGGTTAGTCCCTAAAACCACCCAAACTCATGCTGCCAGGCCCTGCAGCCAGACCCCTATATCCACCCAACCTTATGCCATGCATGGGCTATGGCTGTGCAGTCAACTACCTATAACCATCCAACCCTAAGCTGCTCCAGAAGTGCTTCTTTGTTTGATGGCGATATGATCATATTCCTGTGCACCAAGAACTTGGCTCCAAAATCGGTGGGAAACTTGCTTGTGAGGTCCTCTTTGGAAGCTGTAGTCATCCTAGGAAAATGGCAGGAAGATTTTATATACCACTAGTATATATGGTATGGGGCTAAGGGGGTTGGGCTTCTAGGCCATTTTTCATACTTGTAGTTTTTAAAAGGGAGAACACGATTTCTGGTCTCAGCAGCAGATCAGAAGAAAGAACCCCCTTGACACAGTCACTTCATGAGTTATTGTGCTCAAAAAAAGCAAACACCTCCGTCAAGGTTTACAGATAACATTTCAAGGTGGAAATGCAGAGAAAAAACATCTGCTTTGCCCTGACCATGTGCAAGAAATTAGGATGATTAGTACTTTACATAAGTCGAGCTTCAACTTGGGCACCTCCTTTGTTTATATCTGTAAGTGCTTCCCTTTGAGGTTTAATGTTTGTGAAATGAGCATTGTGCCAGAATGAATTCTGTCCTGTGTATTTATCCAAAAAGAGGCCACAATGTTTTGCAGAATGTCTACCCCACTGGACTCCTTTCTACTGGCTAATTAGTAAATGCTACCTTGTTGGGTAAATGTACAGTGCATCTCCTCTACTACAGATGCGTAAAGGGTGCCAAGGTAATGTTTTTACTGACCTTGTGTGTCTATAACTTTGCCAATGTGATTGTTCCTTGAGCACCTTCATCAGATAACTTTTCAAGGTGGAATTGCATAGAACACACACTTGGATGGTTTGTGCTTTACAGAAATAAGTATTTCTTTGCTTGGTGGAGATGTGATGATATTCCTCTGCACCAAGAAAGCGTCTCCAAAACTGGAGGAAAATGCTCTTGAGGAGCCTTTTATGAAGCTGTCCATCATCCTGGGAAAAGGGCAGGAAGACACTGCATACCACTAATGAATATGAGATCAAACAGGTAGGACTTCTAGGTCATTTTACATACTTGTATTTTTTGAAAGGGAGAACACAATCTCCGGTCTCAGCAGCAAACAACAAGAAATAACCGACTTGTCATAGTCTCTACATAAGATACAGTGGTTAAAAAAAGCAAGGACGCAAACACCTCTATCAAGGTTTACAGATAACCTTTTAAATTTGAAATGCAGAGAAAAAACACTTGCTTTGCCTTTACCATGCACAAGAAATTAGGCTGATTAGTACTTCACAGAAGTGAAGCTTCAACTTGGGCACCTGCTTTGTTTATATCTGTAAGTGCTTTCCGTTGAGATTTCATTTCTGTGAAATTAGCATTGTGCCAGAATGAATCTTGCCCTGCATATTTATCTAAAATAAATACTCAGGGTAGGAGTCAATCGTTTTCTTAATAAATGTCGGGGACCGCTTGGGTAGCTGGCATTGGGATACTGGAAATGCAGCTACCTGCATGTGGGATCAATACTTTAATCTGTTCCCCTGCCCGCATGTTTGTGGGGAGGGAAAGAGATGAAAACGCTGCTTCCAGCAAGTGGGAACATTTTTATCGCTCCCGCTTGCTGGAAGCAGAGTTTGTGCTTTTGCTTGGTGGGAACTGGGCCAGCTCCTGCCAAGCAAAAGCAAACAGGTGTCTCCAAGAGGAGGGCCACATGGCCCTCCTCTTTTGTCGTGCAGTGGCCAGACCCAGGGGAGGAGATGCCCCCCCTCCCTTCTGTAAAAAGTGAAAAGGTCCCATCGGGTGGTAGTCCCTAGGGCCTGGGGCCCTAGTGGACTTCATCCATAATGTTTCATTTTGCCTCGGGGACGTGGTGGTACCCTGGGCTTCTGTAAGATCTAGGAGGGGGTCTGTGCACCTCACTCCTTTTGTTTGAAAAAACCCCAGGGAAGTGGTGGTCCCTTGGTCCAAGAGGGTCCAGGCCCCTCCTTTATCTTTATTTTAAACATAGCCCCATGGAGGTGGTGGCCCCTGGGGCTTAAAAAAGCCCTTGGAGGGAGGACCTGCATGGCCCCTTAATTTTTTTTAAATTATATATGTATGCCCCTGGGACCTGGCCCACCTGAGGACTTCACTAACAGCAAGCGTGGGAGAATTTTCTGGAATTTCACCTTGAATTAAAAAAAATATATGTTTTTGCCCTTACACAGCTCCAGGGGGGCCCAGGACCAAGGGCCCATTTCCCCCATTTCTCCCATTTCTTTTTTTTTGTATAATGTTTTTGTTTTTGGACTCGGCTGATGATTTGTTAAATGGTGACAAAGTTATTGACAAAACTGAAAAAAGCTTTTCCGATGGAAACTAAGGCCGGAATTTAAGAAAAGTGGCGCTGCATCGAATGCAGCGCCACTTTTCTTGCACCCTCCTACCGCCACCATGTGTGCACCGTATTTATTATACAACACACCATGGCACACAGTAGGGGCAATAGCGTCAACATTTGTTATGCTATTGATGTACTGTGCAGAATTAGCCCCAAAATGTTGGCACTAACCCTGCAAAGTACATAGGGGCCCACTATAAACAATGCTATGCCCCCTTTTAACGGCTGCTCGGTACAGACGTTAAAAATAGCTGCTAAATAAGGAGCAGTGGAATCTATGCCCCCTTGCACACATTATGCCTGGCATAGGCATAATGTGACGCAAGGGGTTACAAAGTGGTACAATGCATGCATTGCGTCACTTTGAAAATATGGTACAGCTAATTTGGCCTTGTTGGGACACATTAGCATCATTAAACATAACGCTAATGTGGAGCAAGGTGTCACTAGACCCTCTTAAATCTGGGCCAAAAATTTAAATATAACTACCTACTGGTGACCTCCAGTAGGTAGTGTGTATATATGTATATCGCCACTAGGTAGTTACAGTTAAGACCTAGTTTCTATAGAAAAAGCGTTTGTTTTGCTAGGAACTATGGCGCAGTTTGAAGAATCTTCATGACATTTAAAACTTATACTTTACCAGTTCAGCTTCCATCTCAAAGGTTTCGTAATGATCTGTCAAGTCGGGGGCTGAGAAAAAGGGGGGCCCAAATCACATTTTCCCCATTCGTTTTCTATATGACCTTTAGACACGCCTACAGTCAGACCCACTGAATGGAATTACACCAAATTTGACACGTAGCTAGATTCTGTTCTATAGATCACGCTTTTGTGATTTGGTGCCAATCCGTTCAGTAAAAGGTAGAAATTGAATGCAAAAAAATATAGTTATCAAGGGACGCGGATCCTTTATGGATCCAACTCTCCCGTGCTGAAATCTGATTGGTTCAGAACACTTTAGCAAGGAAGTGATGGCAGCAATCCCGAGAATCAGCTTCAGCCAAGTCCCAGAAAAAAAAGACAAAAAAAAAGAAAGGCACCAGGGTAGAGTCACCCTGACCCCTTAGCCTTGGTGCCCCCAAGGGACCCCACCAGGGTTAAAAATATATATATTTTTAAAAACGTCAGAAAAATCTGCAGATGAATCCGCAAATTTGTCTAATTTTCTTAAAAAAAAGAAATGCGGTCTTCCGTGCTTTTTTGAAAATGTGTCCCTGGGTGGGCCAGGTCCCGGAGGCATCAAAGAGGAGGGGGGTGCACAGGTCCCTCGTCCTTGGGAATTATAAGGCCCAGGGACCACCACCTTCCCAGGGCAAGTGTCCAAATAAGAGCTGAAGGGCTGCGGCCCCCTCCGTACCCTGGGGGTGGTTTTAAGTAAGTGGGGGAGGCCTGATGTCCTCCCCCACAGTCCTGGGGGCTACCATCTCCACTGGTCTAGCCATTTAATTATTGTGGGGGGCCGTGCCCTCCCATGCTCCAGGGACCTCCACCTCCTGGGGCTACACTTTAATTGGAGCAGGGGGGCACGCAGCCTCCCGTGCCCCAGAGACCACGCCCACTAGAGGCAAAAAAGAAATGTATTTTCAGGGGCCGTGCAGCCCACCTTGCTGCTCCGGGGACCACCACCCCTCGGGGCAATTGATTAAAAAAATAAGGGGGTCCCTATGCGACTGCCAAGCCTCGGGGACCACCACCCCCTGGGATGTTTTTTTGGGAGGGAGGCTGCGCGGCCCCCCTCTTGGAGCCACTGATGGTCCTGAGGACCACCACCCTCCCAGGGCCATCTCCTTCTATGTCCCGGGGTACCCACCCCTGGGACATAGCTGTTTGCTGTGGCTTGGCTGCAGTACTGCAGCCAAGCCACAGCCAACACTCTGCTGTTTGACAGCAGGACCTTTAAAGCAGCTCCCGCTGTCAAACAGCAGAGCTTTAATCTCTGTCCCCAGCACACTTGCAGAGGACAGAGATGAAATGCTTCAACAAGCAGGGAACTGCTGTCAAAGCAGCTCTGTGCTTGCTGAAGCAATGTAACTGCAGAGGAAGCCTTAAGGCTTCCCCTGTAGTGTCAGGTAGCCTGCAAAGGCAATTTTATTTAAAAAATAAATAAATATATATATATATATATATATATATATATATATATATTTATATATATGTATAAGGAGGGGCTGCGGGGAGCCCTCAAGGGCTCCCTCGTGGTCCCAGAAACCTTGTAAGTGACTTTTTATTACAATTTTTCAAAAAAAAAAAAATATATATATAAGGAGGCTCCCTTGTGGTCCCAGAAAGCCCATAAATGGCTAACATTAGTTTTAAAACGAAAGCCCGGAGCTCAGTGTGAAAGTCGTAGACTTTCATACTGAACTTTTGGGGTTTGAGTCCAGCAGGACTTCCTTTCATAAAAACAAAATCTAAATTACATATTCTTTAAAAAATATACATTTTTTATTTTAATTTGGATAGCGCTATCTCATTCTAAGTATATCAGACATCAAAGCTTATATCTCTCTCCCTCTCACTTTCTTTCTCTCTCTCTGTCTCTCTTTCAATCAATTCTCCCACTCACACACCCACTCAGACACTCATGCACCCACTCACAGACTCACTCAGACACTCACGCACCCACTCACAGACCCACTCAGACCCTCCTGCACTAACTCAGAGCCCCAGCCAGACCCTCACACACCCACTCAGATAGTTATGCACCCACTCACACACCCACTCAGACTGTCACACACCCACTCACAGACCCACTCACACTCTCATGCACCCACTCACAGACCCTCACACACACTGACACACCCACTAAAACACTGATGTATGCACTCTCTACACCCAGACAATCTGACAACAAGCCACTGTTAAGGGGGCAGGAAAACAGAAAGGATTGCTCTCACATCCAGAGAACAGCATTTTTAGCTGCATTCTGGAGCGATGCCGGCTCCCACTAGCGGCAGGGATCACTTGGGGCCTTGAGGCTCATCCTGCGGTCCCTAGGAGTGGAAAATAACTTAGATGGTTCCCATTTGGCCCCACCACATATACATTAGTGATATGCAACTTCTTCTCGCCTTTTTCTAGGATGATGGACTGCTTACTAACAGCACCCCTCCGCATGTTCTCTGCTAATTTCCGAGAAGTGTTCTTAATGCCAAGGAATATGAGCACGTCTCCACAAAGAAGCACTTACTACATATAATTAAGAGGAAGTACCCTTATTTGGTGGAGATTCAACTCTTTTTAGGATTGTCTTCTTCTGTACATAAAGATTCATGTTTTTGCAGATTTCTGTATGAAGACACTTGAGGAACAATCACATTGCTAAAAGTACAGATACACAAGATCACTGGAGTCATTACCTCTGGGTTCTTTATGCAGCTGTAGTGTGCAATATGCACTATACACTTACCCAAAGGTGTAGCACTTACTAATTAGCTAGTAGAGAATACTCCAGTTTGGTAGACATTTTTCTCAAAACTGTGGCCTCTTCTAGGATAAATAAACAGGTCAGCATGCATTCTGGTACCGATGGTCATTTCACAGAAATTAACCTTAGCCCCCCACCTAGAGTGCCTGGGGAGGTTGGCCAGAGGGCCTGGCTGCAGACCAAGCCCTGTGGCCAACACCTGCTCCACACAGCCAAAGGCCATGCGTGCCACCAGGCTCTTGGGCCAGCCTCCACCGTGCATGGCCAAAAGCCATGTGTGGTGCTGGATTAGATGCCTATGAGGGTTAACTGCAGGGCCTGGCTGTATGCTTGGCTCTGCCGCCAAACCCCCATCATGCACGGCTCAAGGCTGTATTCATGCAGGGTGGTTGGCTGCAGGCATTAAAAAAACAGAATTTCACTGAACAAAACAAAGTTTCCAGGGACGTCATAGTAGGTTCTAAATTTAAACACACAAAAACATAGACATTTTGCCTTTATAGTTAGAGGTATTACAACTAAGTATAACTCGTCCTCTAAGGTAACTATAACTCGTGCCCTTGCCATGCACAGCTAATTACTCTATATATTACATCATTCATGACATCTTCTATTGCATCTATAATATTATCACTGCAACATTTGTAATTAAATTATTGATGAGAAAACTGCATGTTTACAGGAATGTTATAGTTAGCTTCATGTTTTACCCACACAAATCCATAGAAATGCAGCAGTTATAGTGATACTTGAAGTTATACTTATTTTACAAAACTATGGCCCTCATTACAACCCTGGCGGTAAATCCCGCTTTCCGCCGCACAGAAGAACGCCAACATACCGCTGTGGCTGCAGAATTCCGCTACAGGTATTACGACCCACAGCTCGGAATCCGCCACAATACAGACACCCACACAAGTTCGCCACACCAAAGGTCAGTGATAAACTGGCGATACCAAAACCGACACCGTCACGCCAACAGGAATACACCACCACTATCACAACCCACAAATCAACGCAGCGGTCTTTCAACTGCAGTATTCCATTGGCGGTACACACCGTCGCGCTCAAAATACACACACATTTACAAAACACAACCACATTGGACAATTCGAAATATACACACACCTGATACACATACACACACCACACCCACACACCCAATCCAATATAATGCACTCACGCACATCACCCACAAACCCTTACTACCCAAATTGTGAAAGAAGGCCAGAGAGAGAGACTACCTAAAACAACACCAGCATCCACAGACACACACCATCATCACTTACACAACATCCACGCACCTCAAACAACACACACTAACACATCCCCTCATACATCACAACAGACAGCACCTCACACATTACCCACACCACATCATGGCTCCTCAAAGACACCCCAGGTGCTCTGAGGAGGAGCTCAGGGTCATGGTGGAGGAAATTGTCCGGGTAGAGCCACAGCTAGTCGGATCACAGGTGCAGCAGACATCCATTGCTAGGAAGATGGAGCTATGGCGCAGAACTGTTGACTGGGTTAACGCAGTGGGACAGCATCCAAGAACACGGGATGACATCAGGAAGAGGTGGAATGACCTACGGGGGAAGGTACGTTCCGTGGTATCCAGACACCAGATTGCTGTACAGAGGACTGGCGGTGGATCCCCACCTCCTCCCCCACAATTAACAACATGGGAGGATCAGGTCTTGGCAATTATGCCTCCTGAGGGCCTCGCAGGAGTAGCAGGAGGACTGGACTCTGGTAAGACATATCTTTACTACTTTATCACCCACACCCCACCTGCATTCCATCACATACCGCCACACTTACCCCCACACCCATCACCCCAACAACCCACAGATACCCCATTAACATAACACACACATCCCAAAACCAAGCCCTGCATGTAACATCAATGCATGGACACCCATCACCAAAGCATGTCCATTACAGAGACTCACTCATGCCCCAAAATCACCAATCACACAAGGACCAAGCCAATAATGCAAGCACAGGAGTAGAGGGTCACTCACCCATTGCACAAGATGGCACACACAGATACAATAACTATGCATTTACACACCAACAGGACCCAATACCCAACGTCACCGGACAGGAGGTGCCAGACATATCCAGTCTCCCCACACAAGAGACCCACAATGATGACAGGAGCTCTGCACACCTGGATCAACATGACAAGCCCGGCCCATCAGGGACCTCGGGACAGTCGGTTCCCCTGACACAGTCACAAACCACCGCAGAGCCTCCCCCCTCAGAAAACACCAGCACATCACCCACTCAGCAGGACCATGCCACTGTCCCCAGGACACGTCAATTAGCAGTGTGGCCACCACTGCAGGGAATCCAGGCAACCCCACTAACACAGGACAATCAGGAACCCGGGGGCAGTGGCAGTGGACACACGGTTCAGGGGACAGAAGCACAGGATAACAGGGAAGCTGGGAGGACTGCTGTGCGACAGGGGGGAGGACAGGCCCAGGGAACCCACTCTCCATGAGGGACTCTCCAACATCATGGGAGCTTGCCACCATTCCCAGGAGACCATGGGCACGATACTGGCCGTGTTTCAGGAGACCCAGCGGCTGCAGGAGAAACACTACCTGGGGATCAGGGAGGACTTGAAGTCCATTAACACCACCCTGGTCACCATGGCAGGGGTGCTGGCAGACCTTCTCAACACCAGGAGGGACATAGTGGCACACCAACGGGCCCCTGACACTAGCCTGGACGATGAACAGCCCTCCACCTCCGCCGGCGCTAGTAGACAGGAGGCACCACCACAGGAACAATAGGAACAACAGGATGCCAGCACCCCACCCCCTGCAGATGGAGAACCACCCCGCAAACGGTCCCTGAGATCCAGGAACAAGACAGAGAACATTGCCAAGACCCCTGCCAGAAAATAAGACCCCCCTGAATGTCACCCTTCTGTCCCACTATGTCACCCTGTCCATCCTTAAACTGCCATTGCTCCACTTCCTATCCCCCTTTGGACAAGGCACCTGTGCAACAAATAGACTGAAATCTGCCATGGACATGCCTCCACCATCACACCAGCCCATTTTACAACCCCCTCCACTTATTTGCACAGGAATAAACACACTTCAATCACAAAACAATCTGGAGTCAGTCTGTGCTTTCACAAATGTGTAATTGCAATGTTTATGGAATATAGCAATGTCAATTTACTTGTTCACATACCAATGTAACACAGCTGTAGGCCAGGAGTAAACATAGCAGAGGGCACAAAGTGGGACCCAGATCTGTGAAATGGAAAGTCAAAGTGACAAGTCAGTGTCCATACACTGAGTGAAAATGACAGACTTATTCTAGCTCCAACAATAGTATGAGATGTGGGAAGCAGTGACATCTTCTTACCTGTGTCTCACTGGAAGTATTGCATGATGATGTTGTTTCGGTTGTCGATATCCTCTTCTTCTGCCTCCTCTTCTTCACTGTCCACAGGCTCCACAGCTTCCACAAGACACCCATCTGGCCCATCCACCTGCAGAAAAGGCACCTGGCGTTACAAAGCCAGGTTGTGCAGCATACAGCAGGCCACAATGATCTGGCACACCTGTAGCGTTCCTCTGCCCTTGTCCTGGGATTCCTCACTGGGGTCAGTAGCCATGACAGGTTGGGGTAACCAGAGTCACCTGCAAATGTCAAGGGACAACAGTTAGACACACACTAACCCTTATGGACAACCTCATACCCAGACAACTATGTCACCTGTATTGGGACCTTGGCCTTACCTATTAGCCACACACGGTGCCTCAGGAGTTGCCCCATCACATAAGGGATGCTGCTATTTCTCAAAATGTAAGCGTCATGCACAGAACCAGGATACTTGGCATTGACATGGGAGATGTACTGGTCTGCCAAACACACCATCTGCACATTCATCGAATGGTAGCTCTTCCGGTTTCTGTACACCTGTTCATTCCTGCGGGGGGGACAAATGCCACATGTCTACCATCAATGGCACCAATGATGTTGGGGATATGTCCCAGTGCATAGAAGTCACCTTTCACTGTGGGCAAATCCTCCACCTGAGGGAAAACGATTGAGCTGCGCATGTGTTTCAGCAGGGCAGACAACACTCTGGACAACACGTTAGAAACATTGGCTGGGACATCCCTAATGCCATAGCCACTGTTGTTTGAAAAGACCCACTGGCCAGGAAATGGAGTACAGACAGCACTATAGGGGGTATCCCTGTGGGATGGCAGATAACTGACATCAGGTCTGGCTCCAACTGGGCACACAGTTCCAGGATTGTTGCACGATCAAGTCTGTATGTGATTATGATGTGTCTCTCTTCCATTGTCGACAGGTACACCAGGGGTCTGTACACCGGAGGATGCCACCATCTCATCACCTGCCCCAGCAGACGTGCCCTATTGATGAGAACAGCGAGCAGAGAGTCACCCAACACTGAGGTATCATAATGTGTTATTTGCAGAAAAGTCATTAATCCGCAATGTGCCGTTATCTGTCTGTATCCCTGACCTAGATAGGTGTGATGCAGTTTTTATCCATCCCATGTGCCCCCTCAAAATGGCGGCTGCCTGACCTGTAAGGTGGGACAAGGGGATATGAGGTGACTGTGCTGGTGTTGTACACCGTAGCCGTGGGAGGTCGCCCTATGGGTCCCAGGAGCCAATGACGATGTACGCCGGCGGTGATGGTACGCACCGCCGCGGACGTGACCGACATTTTCTGTCTGTTCACTCACTTGATACCTGACCTTCAACAGGAGAGGACCTACGCTGCAAGTGCTGCTGTGACCTGTGTCTGGAAGCAACGATGGCTACAGTGTCTGGGGAAAGGGCCCCTGCCTTCACTTCGGAGGAGTTGGAGAAACTAGTGGATGGGGTCCACCCCCAGTATACGCAACGGTACAGTTCTCCAGACAAACAGGTGAGAACACTGTAAGCATGCTGCATGGGTAATGCCTGCTTTGAGTGGTGTGGATGGAAGATACATGGGGGGCAGAGGCCTGCATGTGCGGATGTTGAGTGTATGTGCGTCAGGGCATGGGTGGGAACTGGTGGGTAATGAGTATGACGATCCGGATGGGTGAGTAATTTCCTTTTCCCCTGTACCATTCCTCTAGATCAGCGCCCACCAGAAAAAAGGGGATTTGGCATGCCATTGCCAAGGACGTATGGACCCTAGGGGTCTACCACAGACGGAGCACCCACTGCCGTAAAAGATGGGAGGACCTGTGCAGCTGGAGCAAGAAGATGGCGGAGGCCCAGCTGGGGATGGCCTCCCAACGTGGAAGGGGTGCCAGTCGCACCATGACCCCCCGGATGTCCCGGATCCTAACGGTGGCCTATCCGGAGTTGGATGGGCGCTTGAGGGCATCACAGCAGCCACAAGGGGGTGAGTACACTCTTGTTCAGCTGACTCTGCGCGCATTACGAGGGGTCTGGGTGGGGGAGGTGGGCAGTGGGTTCCCCTAGGCCAGGGCGAACTTGGTAGGCAAGGTCCCTTGTGAGGCAGGCTATGTGGCACCCCAACACCACTAGTGGTAAAAGCCATCTACTCCTAGTCAGGCTCCGGTGACTTCCTGGTGTGCAGCAATTGGGCTTAGGCCTCGTACCCCATGGTCAGGTGAAAATTCTAGGAACTGCTAGTGCATGGCGTAGTGCAGAGGGCTGCTCCCTGTGTGTTGTGTCCGCCAACAGTAGTGGTGTTGCATGCACTGAGCATGTTTTTCTTCTTTCTTCCCCCCCCTTTTTGTGGTCTCCCTGTTCTTGTGTGCAATAGCATCATCAGGCGGAGGAGCATTGGCACCAGAGCAGGAGGGAGCTGCAGCCCGCTTGGCCCTGGAGGGTGAAGCAACGGAGTCTGAAGGCACCAGTGGGAAGTAGGGTGAGGGGAGCTCCATGGCGGGGACTTGAGCAGACACCAGTGACAGCGACTCCTCCTCTGATGGGAGCTCCCTTGCGGTGGCGAGCACCTCTGTGCCCACTGCATCAACAGGTAAAGCCTCCACCCCCTACCAGCACCGCCCTTCCAGCAGCCCCTCAACGTGTGACGCGTGCCCGCTCACCCAGGAGGGTGGGCATCTCCTTCACCCCTGGCATCTCAGGCACTGCCCCAGTCAGCCCTGCTGCCCTCAGTGAGGAGGCTATTGACCTCCTGAGATCCCTCATTGTTGGGCAATCTCCCATTTTGAATGCCATCCAGGGTGTTGAGAGGCATTTGCTACAAACAAATGCATACCTGCAGAGTATTCATTCTGGGAAGGCAGCCCAACAGAGAGAATTTCAGGCTCTGGCCTCAGCACTGATGGCAGCCATTGCCCCTGTGTCCAGCCTCCCCCTTCCGACTTCCTCCACCCAGACCCAATCCCCTGTACCTCAGCCTATCCCAAGCACATCATCAGACCAGCATGCACACACATCAACACACAAGAGTGGCTCAGGCAAACATAACCACCAAACATCCCACAGGCACTCACACAAGCACCATCCCCATAAAGACAGAGCAAAATCCACAGCCTCCACTGTGTCCCCCTCCTCCATGTCCTCCTCCTCCCTCCCTGTCTCGTCTCCACTCACACCTTCATGCACTACATCCTCAGCCACTACCTCCTTCACCAGCACGCCCATCACCACACACCGCTCACGTGCAATCACCACCCCACTACCATTCACACATCGCCTGTGTCCTCTCCCAGTGTGTCTGTGAGCCCTCCTCCCAAACTACACAAACGCAGGCACACACCCACCCAACAGCCATCCACCTCACAACAGCCTCCAGCCCATGCACCTTCACCCAAATTCAGCAGACGTACACCTCCTACAACCACTACCTCTTCCTCCACTCCCAAATCCCCTCCATCTTCCCGTCCCAGTGTGTCTAAAAAACATTTCCTGGCAACCGTTGACCTCTTACCTTCACCTCGCCCCGTCCTTCCCCTAGGGCCAGGCTTTCCAGGTCCCATCCCAGCACCTCAGCCACCAAATCCCCAGGCACAGTGGTTCCAGCAACTGCGGGGTCATCGAGTGCGCCACCCATCAGGGTTGCCAGTGTGCCACGTAGCGAGGGCAAGGACATTCCGCCACCTGCCAAGGTGAAAAAGGTGCTCACATCCTGGAGGGAGAAGCCAAAACTACCAGCTACCAAGGGCTCAGCAAATAGATAACTGTGGCACCATCAAAGGTGGGGAACTGCCAAAAGCAGAAGAGCAGGTCAGGAGAGGGCATGGTGGCACCGACTGTGGGACCAGTGTCACACCTTCTGTCCATGACCACACCAACCGGTACGGCGGCGAACACCGCTAGCTGCCCCGCCACCACAACCGCCACCACAACCGCCACCTGCACCGCCACCGCCATCTGCACCGCCACCTGCACCGTCACCTGCACCGCCACTGGCATGTCTACTGCCTCAGCGACAGTCCCCAGCCTCTTCCCCAGTGGGCAGCCATCCGAGGCTGCAGGAGATGTCCTGCTGTGTCCCTCAGCAGGTGCTGACCCATGCACCGCCGCCAGCACCGCCCCCACAGACACCGCCACAAGCACCGCCGCCACAGACCCCGCTGCAAGCACCACCACCGGCCCCGTGACATACTCGGACAGTGGCACCACCGCTGACATGGCTACCATCCCCAGTGGTCATTCGTTCGAGGCTGGAGGAGAGTTCCTGGACCCTGGGCAGCTTCCATGGGGCATGACTTCCATCACTGTTTGCATCGGCAGGTGGAAGGCGAAGCCGCAGCAGTGTGGGGTATGTCGCTGCCTCCATGGCGTATCATGATACTTGTACCTCACCAATCTCGTGGCGCACACACCCAGGTGAGGTAATTGTACCGGCCACACTGCACGTGGAGCACTCTGGGCACCATGCCCCCTTCAGAACCATTGGAGAGATACATCCACTACCTCAGTCCTTGGCAGGATGAAGCACTCTGGGCACCATCCCCCCACCAGAACCAGTGAAGAATCACATCCACTACCTCAGTCCTTGGCAGGATGAAGCACTCTGGGCACCAGGCCCCCTCCAGAACCAGTGGAGAGATACATCCACTACCTCAGTCCTTGGCAGGATGAAGCACTCTGGGCACCATGCCCCCTACAGAACCAGTGGAGAATCACATCCACTACCTCAGTCTTTGGCAGGATGAAGCACTCTGGGCACCAGGCCCCCTCCAGAACCAGTGGAAAATGACATCCACTACCTCAGTCCTTGGCAGGATGAAGCACTCTGGGCACCAGGCCCCCTCCAGAACTAGTGCAGAATGACATCCACTTGAGAAACTGTGGCTTTGCACTCCCCAGGACCAATCAGTGGGTGACCCACCCACTTGAGAGACTTGAGAGACTGTGGCTTTGCACACCCCAAGCTAAATCAGTGGGCAAACCACCCACTTGAGAGACTTGAGAGACTGTGGCTTTGTACTCCCCAGGATAAAGCAGTGGGCAAACCACCCACTGGAGAGACTTGTGACACTGTGGCTTTGCACTACCCAGGATAAAGCAGTGGGCAAACCACCCACTGGAGAGACTTGTGAGACTGTGGCTTTGCACTCCCCAGGATACAGCAATGGGCATGGAGCCCCCTTGTGCAGCTGTGGCGTTGTGCGTTCCTCTGGCTGAGGTAACCCCCCCTCCCCCTGGGGTGCCTGTATATTTTCGGTCTGATGCCCCAGCAGTGTTCTCTCCGTTTCCAGACAGGTATCTAGTGTGGGCTTCGGCCATGCATTTTAGGACCAGTGGTTCACGGACAATGATTGGTACACTATCCGGACTTGTGTAGTTGGTGTACATATTTGTATATACTGAATTATGAATGTTGACTATCTGATTTTTCATGATTACAATCGTTACAATCATTTCCTTTTGTCCTTGCGTTCTTACAGGGGGTAGGGGGTGTATCTGTAATGTTGCTGCATGTATTTGTGTGTATGGTTGTCGGTGAGGGTGGGGGTATTGCGTGTTGCGTGTGTGTGCTTCTAGGCTCTTTCCCCCCTTCTCTCCTGTGTTGTAGGTGCAGTACTCACTGTGGTCGTCGCCGCCTCCATTCATACTCCTGGTAGATGAGAAGATACACCAACATGGGCAGGACCTGTAACTCGGGCTCCATGGCATCCTGGTTCCTCGTTGGGTGTCGAGAGGTGAGTGTTTTCCCTTCTGTGTACTGTTTACGCCGTGCTTTTGATCGCGTTGGTTCTGCCCCGGAAAAGGTGGCGGATAGGCGTCTTGAAATACAGTGGGCGGTACTTTGTCTTCCGCCTGTCTTCTGGCGGTTACCGCTGCAGTGTTTGTTTCTATAGCCGTGGCGGTCGGAGTGTTAAAGTGGCTGTCTATGTTGGCGGTTTCTGCCATGGTCATGATTCCATTTTTATTCGGCCGGCCTGTTGGAGGTATTACCGCCGCTTTACCGCCGACCGTCAGGGTTGTAATGAGGGCCTATAACTTGTGGCCTAAAGTTATTTTCCGGCATGAGTTATAGTTTCTTCAGATAAGTATAACTATAACTGCTGAATTTCTATGGTTTTGTGTGGGTAAAATGTGAACCTAACTATGATGTGCTTGTAGCCTTTGTTTTTTCAGTGACTTTCTATGGTTCTTTTAACGTAAAGTAATTTATAAATACCGTACAAAAAAACAACCATCGGTGTACATGACCGAAGTGACCAGGCCCTGCCACCAACTCACCCCCCCCCACATGCACACAACCCCATGCTGCGCATGGCCTTAGGCTGTGTACGGCAGGGGCATGGTGTGTGAGAAGGTGATTTTTTTTTCCATTGGGCTTTGGATCCATGGATCCATTTTGAATTTACACTGGGGGTCATGCTACATGCAGCAGTGGATCCGGGGATGGGCCAAAAAAAGAAACTGTCCGATTTTTTCTTCCCATGAAGAATCTCTATGAGATCCTGCCATGTACCTATGGGGTCACAATACCTTTATTCAGCCTCTTATGTGTGTTTATGTTTTCTCCCAGTGGCCCCAGGCAAGAAACAAAATGGTGGCTGCAACTTTTTTTTTAGATTGCGACCAGCCAATCATTGCTTTCCTTTTTACTCTGATCTGCAGGTTCCCACGAGTACCCGAGGATCTGTATCCCTAGATATTTACATTTATTTTCCTTTAATAACTGCAGATTTTTTCCCTTTAATAACTCTGAATTTCAATCAGGATAGGTGCCAACTCATCTTGTCAACCATCCCGACCCTGAAGACTGAAAATAGATTTGCCCCCCTAAGCAATCGGGACTCCTGTGACTGACTTGCCCACTCCTCACTTGTACGATCTAGTGTGACCACCCAGACTATTGAAGACCCTGCTGTTGCCCTCCCCTTTGTTTGGACCAACAATCCCAATCAACTTTGCCTGCTATCATGGAACATTGCAGGATTGTTAGCTAAGTGTAATGACCTTAACTGTGTTGCATTTGTAAGACAACAGCAGGTGATTTGCCTCCAGAAAAAGTGGGAGAGTCAAATAACTTCTTTTTGGAATAATATAAAACTTAATTTGTGGCAGCAGTGGGCACAGAGGCTGGGTGGGCTAAAGGGAGTTTTAAGGGTTTTGCCTAGTGCTCACCATCATTACAAGGGTTGAAGTTAACTGTTAAGGGCTCCATGTCATTTGCGCTAATCAATTTTTATAATGCAAAAGCTTGGGCGGGGAACTCAACTCATTTCAGCACCTTAAGTACTGTTATTGATACCCAGACAGGTAGGGGTAAGTCAAGTTAATTTTAGTGGGGGACTCAATTATCACTTTATAGGTGAACCCTCTGGATCCCACTATTAGAAGGTCTTACTGTATGTTGGTGGAGAGCCTACATATGGAGCATTCCATTGAATGTTTGGAGTTAAATACTATCTAAAACAACTATAATTTGGTCTTCACTTTGGAAAAACAAATTAATGCTATCAATCCTAGAATTGTACCGAAGTATGGGGGGGCTGTGCCTCCATAATTTATTTTATTTATTGTGTCAGCTTCTCTGTTTTCTTTTGTCGATAATTATCAGTATAATTAATGGTGCTTTTAATGATCATATTCCTATCTTATTAGTTTTAATTGGGCTAGGAAGTGTCCCTGGACATCCACAAGTGACTCAGGGTGTATACTTCCATAAAGGTCAGGGGAGATGTGTTAAATGATCCTAGGTTGAGACTACTCAGTTCAAAAACTCGCTTTTCTCTGAGTGCAGATATCATTTCGTTACCTGTCTGGATTTAAGTGCCCCATTTGGATCAAATTTAGGTACATTTGAGGGCATCTCACAGAAGGTGTCAACATTATTGAAGGTCGCCCAAAAGTAGGACAGGCCTTGTGAGACCAAATAGTTGTATAGTAAATGTACTGAGACCTTTTTATTTGAAGGAAGCTCTAAAGATGATCCATAGGGATAAGGCCCTTATGGCTGCTTGCATTAGGTACTATAAAAAGGAACTTGCCAATCATAAGGTGAATTTAAGGGAAAGAGCCTGAATGACTTAGTCCAAGCATGTGAAATGAGGGACAGCAGATTGTTTTGACAGGTAATGAATTGAAGACTGATTGTGGGAAAGTCCCTAAAAGAAAGTTTTGCCGAAAAGTCCAAATCCTTTAAATTAGATGAAGTAATAAAGCGAACAAGATTACATCAAAATTGATCCACTGATTCCATATTTATTATTTTGTTGTTTTTGTAGGTGGAACTAATTATTTCCAAAAATAGATAGCATCAATAATAAGTCCATAGCAACGGTACAACAGAATCAGCCAACACGTGTTTCGCCCCAATTGGCGCGTAAGCCGGGGCTTTTTCAAGGCTAAAAGAAAAAAGGAAACAAAGTCCAACTGAGAATGAATCAATCATGATAAAGAGGTTCTAGAAGTCAAACACCACCAAGAGGTGTAGGAATCCATGGTGCAAATTAATGATTAGTATTCTTAAACACAAGTGATGCCTGGGAAGAAAGAACTGGACGTCATTATTATATAAAGAAACCAGAAAGGAGAATCCAATGCGCGAAAAATACTTGTTTATAATTAGCTGACTAATGTGAGTAAATAAACCACTGTGGACTAAAAAGACATAGGAAAAAGTGACCCGTATTATCGTGAACATCATAGAGTGAAATATGCGAAAAAGCTAAAGTTTTTAATGATATTATAACAGGTATTTAAAGGAAGTGTTAGCAGTGGACTCCGATATAGTGCTTAAGATTGAAAAAGAAAAGGAAAAAGTATCTATGCCTGCCAGGTGTGGAAGAATGAGCAAAAATATACAAGCTAAAGAATGAAAATAAGTTTAAAACTTATCAAGAGAAACAGCATTGGGAAACAAACATACCATTCAGGTAGGACACAGCAATGCAAAACAAAACCAAATTGTTGTGTAAAATAGTCAGGTGTGTTCTTAATCTGCAAAAGATACATACAGCAAATGTTGTGCTCAAAGAGGACAAACCAACCCTAATAACCAGTAATGTAATCATCTAAGATGCATTATTAGCTAGTAATATACCCCAATAATTATTGAGTACTAACTAAGATCACAAAGAAATAGTATAACATATGGGTAAATATTTAAGAAAAACAACAAGATTTATGTGATCCAAATCACTGTAAAACCTCGTTAGTGCAAGAAACTGACACAAGATACAGTTGGTGACTTATTAGCTGTAATATATAATATAGGGAAAAAGTTAGAATTAGTGAAAATTAATATAACCATATAGAAAGAGGCTTGGGATGTTACTACAAGCCTCGTTACAATAGAGACTTCGTATCAAAAGTGTGGCAGTAAAAAAGGTATAAGGCGGACTGTCGTGTGGGCTCTCATTATCCTAAATGAGACTACTGGATTCCTGGGTAGCAGGGTCGTTCCTGGTGTGGGGGACTCAGTCTTACCCACTTAGACGGACCTTTGTTACCTTCAATCCGGTTTTGCTCCGGCTAACTAGCAGTGCCTCATCTCTCCCAAGGGGAAGGGATGATTAGGCAGCCAAGCGCATGACATCTATAGAACTTCTCAGGGAAGTCGTGGTCACTCAGGTTCCAACCAGCTCTCTCATTTACAGCATGATCTCATATACAAATGACAAAGGCAGTTAAAGTTTTATAGATTGTCTTTAATAAAACAACTGTAGTTTAGATATTAAGGCATGAGCCGCAATAACCAGAACTATACAACACAGTAGGATTGAAATAGTCACTATGAGAGTGAAACATAAAAACAACGCTATCATGGTGTTAATAGATTCTATTCTCTCTCAATAGATCATATTTAGAGCACAGCATGTTAAGCTATTAGCTTGCCTTTCAGATTCCCTAGGAAGCCATCAACCCTCATACCTGAGCAAAGGCCTGTGATCTGGTTCAGCATCTGTAACAAGGCAGTCAGCGTCTAGTTGTGGTTGCCCTGGTCGGAATCTCCCTCTTGCGTGTATTAGGACAAGGAAGTGTTTTTATAACTAACATGTCAGTGTGATCACAAAATGTCCCTACGCAAGAATGTATTCAAAGACTAAACTCCTACCACTTCTATCGGCAATGTACCAGACTGTATCCTTGACTGGAGCCCAGAGTGAGCAAGAATGTGTTATTGGGAACTCCAGCGCAGAAATAGGCTAAACAGTATGATACTGGAAAATAAAACAAGACCGTCGAACTGGCTATTGAAAAAATAACAGTACGAATGCATTTAGAGCAAAGTGCACGGGGGCTCAATGCTGCAAGCAAAGGAATAAAAATACACCCTAGGCAAAGTGCACAAAGGCCTAACGCCTGAAGCAAACGCGTACATATACCTAACCACACTACACCCTCCCCTTGTCGGTAGGAAGTGGTTCTAATCAAACATATATAATATGTCCCGGATAAAAAATATACATAGTACATATTTCGACAAGTCCAGAGGACACCAAAGCACAGAACCGTATTTAATTTGAAGCATGTGACGGTAAAGCCGAATCAAAAATAATGTAAAAAACCCAAATGTCAAAGGGAAGCCACAGAAAGCAGGATATCCTCCACTTCGGCAGACGTCAACACCGGAAAATCCATGCCAAATAGTATCACAGAGCAGGTGTGTTCCAAAGCCCCAGAACCATCCAAGGCGGCACCCCGTGTAGGGCCTATGAACGAGACAATACCATCTTCCTCCAGGAAGGGAATCTCGTAAACTGCATCACGAAGCAAACGCAGTGCACACGTCTGGGAATGAGCCCTATTCGGGAACATCAACAGAGTAGCATCAACCACTGGGGGGCGCTGCAGTGAGAGACAGAGAGTCAATGCATGTTCAAACGAGCACCAGAGGCACCGAAACACGGGTTGCACACAATCCAGAACTGGCCGGAATGACAAAGACCAGTCACACTCCAATTGTTCCAGGAGTGCTGCTCCAAAATGCTGCATCATGCGTTCACGACACAGCTGCGCTGATGGGAGCGCCCATATTGGATCTTGACGTAGCGGGACAGCCATTGCCGAAGAACAACAGGAACAGCAAAACACCAGCCAATAAAGCCAAAGTGATTGGAAATCCCCCAAAGATGCTTCCGAAAATAGAATGAATAGCCGAAGGTATTAAACCGAATATGAGCAAACCCAACACCAACGGTTTTGAAAAAATTTGCAATTCCAGCAGTGCTGGACGCATTAAATATACGTCCCACGAGTTCACCAAAGTGGCTCGGAAAGTTAGTATTTAAAAGGGACTGTATTTCCGCCGATGACCTCGCCACCTGAAGTGCGTAGGTCTCGCGTGCAGATGTGAGGGCCACATGCTTTTGAAATAATAGAGCCTTTAGTCGACTCAACTTGTCGAAATTAATCTTTGAAGTAGCAATGTGAGGCCAGATGTCTGCTACCTCCCTAAATTGAGTGGGGGGAACCAACACATTCCCCCAGCACGTAATGGCCTTGGTGACAACGACTACTTAAGCTATTCCGGCACGCATTCCACAACAGGCTTCACTGTTAAGAAGGACGTAGCTGCCGTTTGAAAGCACCTGGAACGTGTTTTTAATCACGGGGACTGGAACTCCCTTTAGATAGCAAGCTAAATTCGCAACTGAGGCAATACACGCCCCATGCAAGGACAGCTGCTTACAAACCATTGAATGGCTGACAGAAGTTTCACATTCGCTGCCGCTAAGAAAAACCTCCTTCATCCCATTAAGACATCTGTTTAAAAAGGGAAGCTCCCACACCTCATGTATGTAACTGTCTCCCAATTTCTCATATCTGCCCACCGGAATATGCCTCAAACAAGAAGTGTCTCCGGGGCACTCTTGGGCCTGACAAAAAGTCTTGCAAGTCAGTATAATTAGACAGTAAAGTGAGATGTGTCTTAACTGCATCTAGCGTGGATGACTTTAACCATTGTTGACAAAGCTTCCCCACGCTATATGTAGTAATGATATCAGCATGTTCTGGTGATATGTAGCTAGGGTCTGCCCTAGTAGTCCTGAAACCCCCGAAGAGGTGACAAAACGTTGATGACACCCATTAGTGTCTATGGGCCACAATAACCACCCGCCAGGACGTGTCAATGAAGTATTAAGCGTGCCATTCTGGACCCAGTCTGTAAGTTCACTATACGTGGCATTAATATAATGTTGCCAATCTTTCAATTTGGAAGGGACAGGTATGCCAGGCATATTTAACTCCTTAATCGTTGCTAAACCTAAACAGCTAGTCTGTTGCACAGTATCATTTAAAAAAATCATCTGGACAAGAATGATACATGCCCTAAACAATGTGTCCCTACCCCGCATTTGCCAATTTTTTATCCCCTAAACACTTTTCAAATCAATTGTCTTGGACCAATATTCATAACCTTCAATTGATAATTTGGACACAAACAAATTTGAATACAATAATTTGGTATCAGTCAATAACATTTGCTTATTAACATACGGAGTTACCCTAAAATAATATGACTTGGCATTTTGTTGATGATGGCCAGAAAAATATGGAAATTTATCATAATACGTTTTAGAACTCCCCTGTGGAGGAGTTAGGCAATGTTCCCATTGCATATATTCAAAAATTTATTTAGGGCTACTGGCTTTATGAATAAAGTGGTGTCCATAATAATTGTAACAAAACATGCCACCATAATTATCCCTAAACTGGTAAGCATCTTCATTCTCAAAGACAGTATAATACTGCAATTCTGTCAACATAGAATCAACTGTCTTCACATCCCAATCATCAGATACAATGCCTGGTATTACTATATCATTCATCGATAACTTTAGAACATACGGTATTTGAATTGTCTCAGTGAGACCATATATATCAAACATTACTCTATCCCACACAATCCCATCCGGAATCGGTACAGCAGAAATGTTCACAAAGGACAAGTCTCTTCGAACCATGTGTGATGAAAAATGTGGTTTCAACACCTTCTCCACGTGCTGAACATCAGATCGTTCAGGAATAAAATGACCATGTATTACCAGAAAAAAGGTAACAACAAACCCCAGCCACAGGAAAAAAGCCATCACAGTCATCAAAAGCCAAAAATATTTCCAAGGAGACACAAAATAGGTTCTTTTGAGCCTATACAACAGCTTACGTGAACCCAGGGCTGGTGTTGAAGAGGACGAGGAGTCAGACACTGGGGGTCATTCTGACCTCGGCGGTAAAAGCCGCTTACCGCCGGTCAGAAGGCCGCCACAATACCGCCGCGGCCGCGGTCAGCCGCCACGGACATTCTGACCCACAACTGCAAAACCTCCGAAAATCCGCCCTCCACTGCAGTCCGCCACATCAGCGGCCAGCGGTAAACTGGAGAAGACCAAACCTCCACCGCCACGCCTACAGAAATACGCCCATCCCATTATGACCGGCAAATCGACGCGGCGGTCATTCAACCGCGGTATTCCATTGGCGGTAGACCCCGCCGCGGTCAAAATACACACACCTTTACAAACCCCTACCACATTGGACAATTTGAAAGGCACACACCTGAAACACATACACACACCACTCCCACACATCCAATACCATATAAAACACACACCCACATCACCCACAAACCCCTACCAACAAAAACCAGAGACGAAGGAGAGAGAGAGACACATCAGAGAATAGATAGCCAGACACACAGAGGCACACCGCAACATCACACACACCACATAGAAGCACAAAGCACCACACACCAACACACACATCATCACATGCACCACCCCACACCTCATACACACCACCCCATGGCACCACAAAGGCACCCACGCTTTTCGGACCAAGAACTCCGGGTCATGGTGGAGGAGATCATAAGAGTGGAACCCCAGCTCTTCCGCTCACAGGTCCAGCACACCACCATAGCAAGGAAGGCGGAGCTCTGGCAGCGGATCGTGGACAGGGTCAACGCGGTGGGACAGCATCCCAGAAATAGAGAGGACATCCGCAAACGATGGAACGACCTACGGGGGAAGGTGCGCTCGATGGTCTCGCGACACAACATCGCAGTGCAGAAGACTGGCGGGGGACCCCCACCCACTCCACCCGAATTCACAACATGGGAGCAAGAGGTACTCAACATCCTGCATCCTGATGGCCTCGCTGGAGTACACGGAGGAATGGACTCTGGTAAGTACAAGGCCAACCACTTCACCCCCCCCCAGCATGCTAACCCCCACCCTCACCCCCAACCCCCCAGCACACATCCTCCCTGAGAATGTCTCCCCAGCACAACCCATCCAACACCAACCCCTGCATGCCACCCCCAAACTATGGACACCCATCACCTAAGCATGACCACTGCACATACCCATCACCCCCCCCCCACAAAACACCCTCACAACACCTCCCCCAAGGGAATGCCAGCACTGGGGGACAAGGGCACCTATAAAACGCAAGCTAATGCACACACAGAAACAATAACCATACCCTCTCACCCCATGCAGGACCCGAACGACAACACACCGGTCAGGAGGGACCAGAAATGTCCATCCCACCCCGGAACAGGCCACTAGTGATGACAGCAGCTCTGTCGACCTGGAACCTGACGACCAGCCCGGACCATCGGGGACCTCTGGGCAGTCGGTTCCCCTCACCCAGACACAGGCCACTGCAGACCCAACCCCCTCTGGGAACAACCGCACAGCTCCCACCCAGCGGGCCCATGCCTCTGTCTCTAGGACAGGTCAAGCAGCGGTGTGTCTACCACTACAGGGCCCCCAGGGTAACCCACCAACCCAACAACAACAGGGACCTGGGGGCAGTGGGAGTGGGCACACCGTCCAGGGGACAGAGGCCCAGGGAAACAGGGCAACTCGGAGGGCTGCTGTGCGACAGGGGGGGGAGGAGAGGCCCAGGGAACCCACTCTCCAAGAGGCCCTCACCACCATCATGGCTGCCTACCACCACTCACAAGAGACGATGGCGACGGTACTGGCCAGGTTCCAGGAGATCCAGGCACAGCAGGAGCAACGCTACATGGGGTTCAGCGACCAACTCAGCAACATCTCAACCGCTATGGGGAGCATAGTCCAGGCCCTGAACCGCATAGAGGACACGTTTCGGGACCATGTGGCATCACACAGGGCCCCTGTCACTAGCCAGGAACAGGAACAGCCTACCACCTCCACCGGCGCTAGTGGACAGGAGGCCCCACCACAACGACAGCCCACCAGAACCCACCTCCTGCTGAAGAACAACCGCCCCGCAAAAGGAGCCTGAGATCCAAGAAACCGACAGAGTAGGATGTCAAGTCCCCCGCCAGCATCACATACCTCCTGAAGTCCTCCCACTGTCCCACATTGCCACCCTGTCAAACCTTGAACTGCCCCTGCTCCATCCTGCCACAGGCATATGGACAATGCACCTGTGAGACTGAGAACTGGACTCCGCCATGGACATTACTCCACCCCCACCCATCACTGTTTCACTATCATGTATCAATATCTATGCACTAATAATAAATCACACATTGCACTGAAATCAATCAGGACTCAGCCTGTCTTATTTACAAATGTATGACACATTACATATCAATTACGTATTGTTAACATTGTGAATTACACATACCGAGGTAACTTAGCATTAGTCCATGGGCCAACCAAGCCGAGGTCACGCAGTGGCTCATACAGCACAGAAAAGGGAAGGGAAAATCAAACATCATGTTCATAGGTCTGGGGGGAAACCAACAAAGTTGAGATGCAGGAGGCTTTCAGGAAATGTAAAATGGCATGGGTGATTATTACCTGTGTGTTACTGGAAATACTGTGCTATTACTCTGTCCCTGTTGTCTGTGTCGTCCTCTGAGTCTTCCTCCTCTTCACTCTCCGCAGGCTCCACAGCTACTTCAACACCACCATCTGCACCATCCTCCTGCAGGAAAGGAACCTGACGTCGCAATGCCAGATTGTGAAGCATACAGCAGGCCACGATGATGTGGCACACCTTCTTTGGTGAGTACATCAGGGATCCCCCAGTCATATGCAGGCACCTAAACCTGGCCTTCAGGAGGCCAAAGGTCCTTTCGATGATCCTCCTAGTTCGCCCATGGGCCTCATTGTACCGTTCCTCTGCCCTGGTCCGGGGATTCCTTACTGGGGTCAGTAGCCAAGGCAGGTTGGGGTAACCAGAGTCACCTATTAGCCACACACGTTGTCTCTGTAGCTGCTCCATCACATAGGGGATGCTGCTATTTCGCATCACATACGCGTCATGCACTGACCCTGGGAACTTGGCATTTACATGGGAGATGTACTGGTCAGCCAAACAGACCACCTGGACATTCATCGAATGATAACTTTTTCTGTTTCGGTACACCTGCTCATCGTCTTTTGGGGGTACCAAAGCCACATGGGTCCCATCAATGGCACCAATGATGTTGGGGATATGTCCAAGGGCATAGAAATCACCCTTCACTGTAGGCAAGTCACCCTCCTCTGGGAAAATGATGTAGCTCCGCATGAGTTTCATCAGGGCAGACAACACTCTACTCAAAATCTTTGAAAACATAGGCTGAGACATTCCAGATGACATGGCCACTGTGGTCTGGAATGACCCACTTGCCAAAAAATGGAGGACTGACAAAACCTGCACCAGAGGGGGAATCCCTGTGGGTTGGCGGATGGGGGACATCAGGGCTGGCTCCAGCTGGGCACACAGTTCATGGATAGTGGCACGGTCAAGTCTGTATCGAAGTATTATATGGCGTTCTTCCATTGTCGACAGGTCCACCAGCGGTCGGTACACGCGAGGATTCCTCCTTCTCATCCCAAGTCCCAGCGGACGGTGCCTAGGAAGGACAACATGGAGCACAGAGTCAGCCAAACCACAGGTACGTACAGACAGCTTGCACAGTTAAAGAATGGCAATGGGTTGAAAGGCGTGTATGTGTGGCAATGCAAGGCCTAGGCCTGTGTGTCGCAGTCAAAATTAAGCCATGTAGGCCCTTGAAATGGCGGCTGCCTGACCTGTGAAGTGGGACAATGGGATGTGAGGTCAATGCGCTGGCGGGGCACACCGTGGCGGTAGGCGGTCGAAGACCGCGGCGCAAAGCCGCATTGGTTAACATTGAAGCCTATGGGTTTCAGGAGCCAATGACGAAGTGCGCCGGCGGTCGCGGTACGCACCGCCGCGGTACGCACCGCCGCGGGCGTGACCGCCATTTTCTATCTGCTTAATCACTCGAGACCTTATCATCCACAGGAGAGGACCTATACTGCAAGTGCTGCTGTGACCTCGGTCTGGAAGATACAATGGCTGCTGCGACTGGGGAAAGGGCCCCTGCCTTCACGTCTGAAGAGTTGGAGAAGCTCGTGGATGGGGTCCTCCCCCAGTATGCGCTACTCTACGGTCCTCCAGACCAACAAGTGAGTACACCGGGTGCACATGGAATGGGCTATGCCTGTGTGGATTGGGGTGGATGTAAGTTGGTGGGGTGGGGGGCGAATGAGGAGTGCAACGCCCGACAGATGAGAGCATGTGCCATATGGCAAAGTTGGTGGGGGGGGCCAATCACATCTAACATGCAGGTCATTGATGATTTCCTCCTTTCCACCCTGTACATGTCAAATAGGTCAGCGCCCATCAGAAGATCGAGATTTGGCGTGCCATCGCCAAGGAAGTCCGGAACTTGGGGGTCCACAACAGACGGGGCACCCACTGCCGCAAGAGGTGGGAGGACATCCGCCGCGGAACAAGGAAGACCGCAGAAACACTGCTGGGGATGGCCTGCCAACCTAGGAGGGGTGCCAGTCGCACCCCCCTGATGTCCCGGATCCTGGCGGTGGCCTACCCAGAATTGGATGGGCGCTTTAAGACATCACAGCAGACACAAGGGGGTGAGTATCAGCACATTCTCCTATCTTTCTGCGCAGTGGAGGCGTCTGGGTGGGGGAGGAGGGCTGTGGGTGACATTAGGCCAGGGCGCTTTCTGTAGTGTAGTCCTCTCCCTTAGGCATGGCCCTGTGCCCCCGGCCCCCACCTCGGTAGGGTGACAAGTACAGCCATTGAAGGTCCAGCATCTCCCATGTGCGCGTTTGACGTCTCTTGGCCTGTTGTCCTAGTCAGTAGTACTGAGTAGTGTACCCCGAATGCGCGGCTTAGTGCATTAGGCTCCTGTGTCTGTCCTCTCCGCCAACGGTGTTGACATTGCATGCACTCAACCTGGTCTTCTTTTTTCTCCCCCCACCCTTTCTCTTCATCTTCTTGTGCATGTGTGCATTAGCATCATCAGGCGGAGGAGATTTGGCATCGAAGCACGAGGGAGCTGCAGGACACAAGGCCCCGGTGGGCCCAGGAACAGACACCGAGGGCACCAGTGATCCGGAGGGCGAGGGGAGCACCACGACGGGGACCGCTGGTGAGAGCAGCGAAAGCGACACGTCCTCGGATGGGAGCTCCCTAGCGGTGGCGGCAACATCCGTGCCCCCCGCCTCTACAGGTACAGCCGCCACCCAGCGCACCAGCCCCGCCCTCCCAGCAGCCCCTCAGTCATCGCTCCGTGCCGGTTCGCCCAGGAAGGCGCGCGTCTCCTTCGCCCCAGGCACCTCAGCCCCTGCCCCTGTTGCCCCTGCTGCCCTCAGTGCGGAGCTCATTGACCTGGTAAGGACGCTCATTGTTGGGCAGACGACCCTTTTGAATGCCATCCAGGGTGTGCAAAGGGAGGTGCAACAGAGCAATGCGTACCTGGAGGGCATTCATTCGGGTCAGGCTGCCTATCAACGAGCGTTCACTGCTCTGGCCTCAGCACTGACGGCAGCCATTGTCCCTGTTTCCAGCCTCCCTCTTCTTACTGCCTCCAGCCTTTCTCTGTCTCCTGTTCCTCAGCCTATCCCATCCACACCATCAGACCAGCCTGCACACACCTCAACACCCAAGAGCAGCTCATCCAAACACAAGCACCACAGATCCCACAAACACTCACCCAAGCAACACCCAGATGCAGACATGCCAACAGCCACTGCCACCCCTGTGTCCCCCTCCTCCTCGTCTCCCTCCTCCCTCCCTGTGACGTCTACACTCACAACTGCATGCACCCCAACATCAGCCAGTGCATCCATCACCACCTCACCCTCCAGTACAGTCCACACTCGTGCAGTCACCACCCCCACTGCCATTTACACGTCCCCTGTGTCCTCTCCCACTGTGTCTGTCACCCCCTCTTCCAAGACACACAAACGCAGGCAGCCACCCACCCAACAGCCATCCACCTCACGACAGCCTACAGCACCAGCACCTTCACCCAATGACAGCACACCTGACTCTCCTACAACCACCTCCTCTACCTCCACTTCCATCTCCACTTCTCCTACCCTTTACCTTGGCCCTAAAAAACTTTTCCTGGCTAACCTTGACCTCTTTCCCCCCGATGAGCTCCCCCATCCATCTTCAAAGAGTCCCAAGAGCACCGCAGCCACCACCAGCCCAGCTTCGGGTGTCACTGTTGTGCATGGGTTCTGGAGCCCACCCTTTGCCAGCAGTGATACATCGATCAGCAGCAAGGACACGTCCAGCCCCCCCCCCCCCCGGAAAGAGGACCCGCAAAAACAAGGGCCGCCGTGCGAGGACCGACAGGGCTGCCCCCAAGGAGCAATGTGCGGCCACTTCACCACCCACACCATCTAGGGGAGGCAAGGGCCCGAGAGCCCCATCAAAGGAGCGGAAGGGCAGCAGGAGCGCGGAGAAGGTGGACCCTACATGCCACATCCCAGCTGGGAAGGAGGACACTAAGGAGGCCAGGAGTCCGTCCCCGAAGGGTCCAGAAACGTCACGGTCCGAGGGCGACTGAGCCGGGAGTCCAAGCCAGGTCTGGCTCCCTTGACCTGCTGGATGAGCACCGCTGAACAGGGTCCGCCGTGGAGAAGAGCACCGCTGAACAGGGCCCGCGGTGCAGAAGAGCACCGCTGAACAGGGCCCGCCGTGGAGAAGAGCACCGCTGAACAGGGCCCGCCGTGAAGATAGGCACCGCTGAACAGGGCCCGCGGTGCAGAAGAGCACTGCTGAACAGGGCCCGCCGTGGAGAAGAGCACCGCTGAACAGGGCCCGCCGTGAAGATAGGCACCGCTGAACAGGGCCCGCGGTGCAGAAGAGCACCGCTGAACAGGGCCCGCCGTGGAGAAGAGCACCGCTGAACAGGGCCCGCGGTGCAGAAGAGCACCGCTGAACAGGGCCCGCGGTGCAGAAGAGCACCGCTGAACAGGGCCCGCCGTGGAGAAGAGCACCGCTGAACAGGGCCCGCGGTGCAGAAGAGCACCGCTGAACAGGGCCCCGCCGTCTCAAGCACCGCTCCGCTGGGCCCTTCATCTCAAGCACCGCTCCGCTGGGCCCTTCATCTCAAGCACCGCTCCGCTGGGCCCTTCATCTCAAGCACCGCTCCGCTGGGCACCGCCGCCTCTGAACTGCTTCGCTGGGCCCTTCATCTCAAGCACCGCTCCGCTGGGCCCTTCATCTCAAGCACCGCTCCGCTGGGCCCTTCCTGTCATGCACAGCTCCGCTGGGCACCGCCGTCTCAAGCACCGCTCCGCTGGGCCCTTCATCTCAAGCACCGCTCCGCTGGGCCCTTCATCTCAAGCACCGATCCGCTGGGCCCTTCCTGTCAAGCACCGCTCCGCTGGGCCCTTCATCTCAAGCACCGATCCGCTGGGCACCGCCGCCTCTGAACTGCTTCGCTGGGCCCTTCATCTCAAGCACCGCTCCGCTGGGCCCTTCATCTCAAGCACCGCTCCGCTGGGCCCTTCATCTCAAGCACCGCTCCGCTGGGCCCTTCCTGTCATGCACCGCTCCGCTGGGCACCGCCGTCTCAAGCACCGCTCCGCTGGGCCCTTCATCTCAAGCACCGCTCCGCTGGGCACCGCTGGGCACCGCTGTCTCTCCACCTCCCCGCTGGGCCCTTCTTCTCAAGCACCGCTCCGCTGGGCCCTTCCTGTCATGCACCGCTCCGCTGGGCACCGCCGTCTCAAGCACCGCTCCGCTGGGCACCGCCGTCTCAAGCACCGCTCCGCTGGGCACCGCCGCCTCTGAACTGCTTCGCTGGGCCCTTCATCTCAAGCACCGCTCCGCTGGGCCCTTCATCTCAAGCACCGCTCCGCTGGGCCCTTCATCTCAAGCACCGCTCCGCTGGGCCCTTCATCTCAAGCACCGCTCCGCTGGGCCCTTCCTGTCAAGCACCGCTCCGCTGCGCACCGCCGTCTCTGAACTGCTTCGCTGGGCCCTTCATCTCAAGCACCTCTCTGCTGGGCCCTTCATCTCAAGCACCGTTCCGCTGGGCCCTTCCTGTCAAGCACCGCTCCGCTGGGCCCTTCATCTCAAGCACCGCTCCGCTGGGCACCGCCGCCTCTGAACTGCTTCGCTGGGCCCTTCATCTCAAGCACCGCTCCGCTGGGCCCTTCATCTCAAGCACCGCTCCGCTGGGCCCTTCCTGTCAAGCACCGCTCCGCTGGGCACCGCCGCCTCTGAACTGCTTCGCTGGGCCCTTCATCTCAAGCACCTCTCCGCTGGGCCCTTCTTCTCAAGCACCGCTCTGCTGGGCCCTTCCTGTCATGCACCGCTCCGCTGGGCCCCGCCGTCTCAAGCACCGCTCCGCTGGGCCCTTCATCTCAAGCACCGCTCCGCTGGGCACCGCTGTCTCTCCACCTCTCCGCTGGGCCCTTCTTCTCAAGCACCGCTCCGCTGGGCCCTTCCTGTCATGCACCGCTCCGCTGGGCACCGCCGTCTCAAGCACCGCTCCGCTGGGCCCTTCATCTCAAGCACCGCTCCGCTGGGCCCTTCCTGTCAAGCACCGCTCCGCTGGGCCCTTCATCTCAAGCACCGCTCCGCTGGGCACCGCCGCCTCTGAACTGCTTCGCTGGGCCCTTCATCTCAAACACCGCTCCGCTGGGCCCTTCATCTCAATCACCGCTCCGCTGGGCCCTTCCTGTCAAGCACCGCTCCGCTGGGCCCTTCATCTCAAGCACCGCTCCGCTGGGCACCGCCGCCTCTGAACTGCTTCGCTGGGCCCTTCATCTCAAGCACCGCTCCGCTGGGCCCTTCATCTCAAGCACCGCTCCGCTGGGCCCTTCTTCTCAAGCACCGCTCCGCTGGGCCCTTCATCTCAAGCACCGCTCCGCTGGGCCCTTCCTGTCATGCACCGCTCCGCTGGGCACCGCCGTCTCAAGCACCGCTCCGCTGGCCCCTTCATCTCAAGCACCGCTCCGCTGGGCACCGCTGTCTCTCCACCTCTCCGCTGGGCCCTTCTTCTCAAGCACCGCTCCGCTGGGCCCTTCTTCTCAAGCACCGCTCCGCTGGGCACCGCCGTCTCAAACACCGCTCCGCTGGGCCCTTCATCTCAAGCACCGCTCCGCTGGGCCCTTCATCTCAAGCACCGCTCCGCTGGGCACCGCTGTCTCTCCACCTCTCCGCTGGGCCCTTCATCTCAAGCACCGCTCTGCTGGGCACCGCCGTCTCAATCACTGTTTATGGTTCACTGTGCCCACCATGCCTCCTCCTTGACCAGTGGAGACTGTCATCCACCTGATGGACTGTGGCTTTGCACTCCCCAGGATGAGACAGTGGGCAGACCACCCACTGTAGAGACATTGAGAGACTGTGGCTTTGCACTCCCCAGGATGGTACAGTGGGCAGCCCACCCACTGTAGAGACATTGAGAGACTGTGGCTTTGCACTCCCCAGGATGGTCCAGTGGGCAGCCCACCCACTGTAGAGACATTGAGAGACTGTGGCTTTGCACTCCCCAGGATGGTCCAGTGGGCAGCCCACCCACTGTAGAGACATTGAGAGACTGTGGCTTTGCACTCCCCAGGATGGTACAGTGGGCAGCCCACCCACTGTAGAGACATTGAGAGACTGTGGCTTTGCACTCCCCAGGATGGTACAGTGGGCAGCCCACCCACTGTAGAGACATTGAGAGACTGTGGCTTTGCACTCCCCAGGATGGTACAGTGGGCATGGTGGCTCCTCGTGGATCTGGCGTCGTGGACTCATGTGGCTGTGGTGTCCCCCCATTCCCTTCCCCCTGAGGTGCCTGTAGTTTTTACATCTGATGCCCCTGCAGTGTTCTCTCCAAAGGACTCAGGTCTCCTGTGTGGGCTTTGCCCTTGTTTCTCAAAACTTTGGCACACGGACATGATGAATTCGTAGGATGTGCAGGACTTGTTACTTCAGTTATACACGGATGTGTATGTCATTAGTTTTGTTGTGAATATCTTTCATGGTTGTACGATAATTTTCAGGAGCTTTTTGGTACATAAATATTTATTCCAAATTTGATTATGTCCTAGCATTTTTCAGGGGTGTTTGGGTGATGTCACTGTGACTTGTTGCTCTGCATTGGTGTGTACATAGTTGGGGGGGGGGGCGCATATGTGTGTGCCCGTAACCTTTCGTCCTCCCCCCTCCCGTGTGTCGTAGGTGCAGTACTCACCGTTGTCGTCTGCGCCGGACTTCGTACTCGTGGTAGATGAGAAGGTAGACGAGAGCAGGTAGGATGTTTAATTCGGGTTCCATGCTGTCCTCCTTCCTCCTGGAGTGCGTAGTGGTGAGCGTTTTCCCGTCCGTAGTCTGTTTCCGCCGTGTTTTTATCGGCGGTGCTCCCGCCCCGGAAAAGGTGGCGGATTGGTGAGTTGTGATAGTGTGGGCGGTACATTGGCTGCCGCCTGGCTGTTGGTGGTGACCGCCGCGCTGTTTGTTTGTACCGCCGTGGCGGTCGGAGTGTTAAAGTGGCTGTCTGTGTTGGCGGTTCCCGCCAGGGTCAGAATCCCATATTTTTTACTGCCAGCCTGTTGGCGGGTTGGCCGCCGCTTTAACACCGACCGCCAGGGTTAGAATCAACCCCACAGTGTCTTCATTGTTATTAAAGCAGCCAGAGGTAGTTCTCGCAAATGGTGCAACCGTAAAAGAAGGAGCAGACTGTGTCTCCCTCCGTGGGACACTGTAGACAACACCTTCAGAAACATCAGTAGGTACAGCAACTTGATGATAAGAATCCAAATTATTCGCCGTTAGTGGAACAATCGCAAGATCATCTTCCACCCTCCCCAAGCTAGGAGAGGAAACAGTGTCAGTGCAAATCACCTGCAGCGGAACATCTTCCCCAGTAGTGAGAGGGATTCGGGAACTACTGGGTGTTCCTCTTGGTCTGCTGTGCAGAATCGGCCACATGTTGTAACTTGACATTGTTGATGGAGACAAAGCGATTACCTTTGGCCCCTTGTAACGGTGGCAAAATCACAGTTCATGTGCCGTGAATACCCAGTACAGGGACTGGCGCTCGATATGAAGGGCCAAATTCTTTCTTCACCGCGACCTTTTCACGCACAAGATCCCCAACTCTGGGAATCCAACCAGTAGGCGTTACTGGTTCATCCGTAATTCCTGTGGAGGCAGCACTGGCAGAGGAGTTATCGTCACGAAATTGTTGTAAATCCTGCAAAACAGTGACACGATAATTTATGTCAAAGGGCGTTTCCGCCGCCTCCACACTAGGACCATCAAGATCAGGAACAAACATACATGTTCCAAACAGGCACTCATATGAAGTACGACCCCCCCAGGGACCTTCTAGGCAAGTTATTCAGTGCTCTCTGTACTCCATACAGGTGGGCTAGCCAGCTACGACCTGTACCTATATCTCTGGCCGTTAAGGATTGCTTTAAATCGCGATTTAAACACTCCACGACAGAATTTCCCTCGGGATGAAATGGAGACGAGAACTGGAGCTGGACCCTCAACGAAGCCATGGTGTCCCTGAATGCCTTAGAGGCAAAAGCAGGGCCCTGGTCCGAATGAAAAGCCGCAACTGCATATGTATCAACAAAGATATGCAAATCTTTAATAACAGTCCGAGTGTCAGTTGAGCGCTGTGGCCAGACCCACACAAATCTGGAGCACGAATCTACAGCTACCAATATATATTTGTATGCACTATCTGGTGTCAGTGGACCACAATGATCCAAGTACACACACTGTAAAGGTTTATTGGAAATCAGAAGGGGCGTCTGCTGCGGGCGTCTAGCCGTGGAAACCTTAATTTGTTGACAGATGTCACAAAAAGGACATACTGCTTTGCCTCCTTATAGAGACCAGGACACCAATAACGAGCCTGTAAGAGTGAAATCGTGGCAGCCATGCTGGTATGTGCAGATGGCGCCCCCTCATGTGCTGCAGTAATTAATCGGGGTCGTTCAATTTTATTGGGCATTTCACGTACACCAAAGCCTGGGATTTTAACTACAGCGTTAAGCATACCACCCATGCAGTAATCATATTTAGAAGGGAATCCTTTAGGATATGGCTTGCCATCAGCCATAGCCTTAATAGCAGCCAAAATCTATGTGTCTGGTCTGGAACTCAAACGAGTTACTGCGGCCACAGTGACAACCGCCACTGCCGATTTTGCGGCTTCATCAGCCAAAGTATTGCCAGCCACGTGTATTCCAACGCACTGGTGTCCAAGTGTATGCACAACATGGACTTTAGAAAGCGTTTCTTTCAGATCCGCAACCTTCCCCCACAGTAATTTGTGTTTTATGGTGTTACCCTTGGAATCTCTGTACCCATTTAACCTCCAGTAGTGTAAATACTCATTGAAAGACTGTACACAGTAATAGGAATCACAAACCAGTAAAGTTAATACCGCTGGATCCACATGTTCTAGTGCTAACAACAGAGCTTTCAGCTCAGCCAACTGTGCTGTACAGTCTCCCAATGTTTGTGTATAAGTATGTTGGGGGCAGAACTTCTCCCCCTCCATATGTCCGCTCACCACCGCACATGCAGCAGAATACTGTTGTTTAGTCCCAACCGCTGGTTGCGCAGAGCCATTGGTGTACATGACCACCTGATATTGATCATTAGGCAATGTGCCAGTGGGAACTGGGTACTCCATTTCATATTGAAGAAATTCTTGAGTCTGCAGTTTAGGGTCAAATATGTAGTCTACATCAGTGGCTGTCAAAGACGTTGCCCATTGTATCCATCGTGGGTGTAAGGCTTTCGAATTAGGAACACTCGCTTTGGTAACAGCCTCTAAGGCCGGAATCGGGGAAACAACAATGATGCGTTGGCCCTGGGAAATAGGTCGTTCTTTAATCACAGCCATCTGTACAGCAGTGAGAATTTTCTCAGTCTGTGCAAAGCATTGTTCGGCAGCAGAAAACAAGTGGGACTTGTATGGTATCGGACTGTCTCACCCTCATTGAAGGTGACATATGTAAATCCAACGGCCCCAGGTATAAACCTGATGACCAGATGTGTCTTGTTGTCCCGAGTGTGCAAATGCTTTACCGCTAAGAGATCAGTTTGTAAATCCCGAAGAATATGTGTATGCTCAGTCGTCCAAAATCTACTCGAAAAATTGGGACAAATCAATTCATATAATGGTTTTATACGTGTAGCATAATCTGGAATGTAAGTTCTGCCAAAATTTAGAAATCCCAATAACGACTGGAGTTTTCGAATCATATTAGGAGGTTGCAACAGGGCACATTTTTCCAAAAAGTGTGGCGCTAAGCTCTTGCCCTCATTCGACAGCTTATACCCCAGGAAAATGACGCTGAGGAAGGCAATTTTTGAATTTTTTTAATTACATTTGTAGCCAATATCGGCAAAACCCACAACAATGCGGGCTACCCGTCTTAAATGTTGTAGCAACTCATCATCTGTCAGATAAATATCATCAACATATGACAAAGCCTCAGGGTCCAACTCGTGTAAAATTTCAGTCACACGAGTCGAGAACAGTCCTGGGCTATTCTTATACCCCTGATGCAGATGACAAAAAAAATTCTGAGAGCCAAACGCACTAAAGCTTGTAAAAACCCTACTTTCGGGCACTATATTTTGGCAGAAGAATCCATTTGAGATGTCTAAAGTAGTTTTGTATTTTTTACGCACAATATTATTCATGAGCGCTGCGCTGTGTGAATTTTGTATTGCATATGTGCATGTATGTCCATTTAAATGTCTGTAATCCACCACTATCCTATAAGAATGGTCCGGTTTAGCTACAGGAAATAAGGGGTTATTCATCGGCGAGACACAGGGTGCAAAAACTCCCTGGTACTCTAATTCTGTTAGTATTTTCCTTATCGATGCCCTAGCCTCAAATTTTATAGGATATTGCGGTTGCGGCTGAGGTTCGCCCTTTATTGGAATTACGTGATAAGGTGAATCCCTATCCCACCCCACATGATTTCTGTATAAGGGGGGGCTTGTGCCAGAGCCCATTTGACACTATAGGACTCCGCGAGTTCTCCTGGAACAAGTGGTGAGAATGAAGGTGAAATGACCTCCTCCCGAACTGGACAGTCGCGAACAAAGTCTGGGGGCCAATCCTGTTCAGTCAGCAGGATGTCATATAATTTGACTACACAATCCCAAAAGATGGCGTTTATAGTGCGCTCAATGTCCCCTTCTAATTGCAAAGTTACTGTATAAACTCTATCGGGATCAGAGACACGCATATCTGCTGTTTCGACTTGTATGAAGTCATCAGTTGCTTTCACCTCCAGATGCTCTAGAAGATTCCGGCGAACTATTGTGACCTCTGCCGCGCTGTCTAACAGTGCTAACGCCCATGCCTTGTTCTTCAAGAGAACTCTCTTCTTGTGTGGCATGTCTGACTGAGACTGCCGCCACCTTTTTCTTTTTAAATTGCTGTTTTTGTTGGATCGGTTTCTCTTCTTTCTTCACAGAAACCTCCGTTGAGCGTTGTGATTCCTGTCTCGGTTTCACGTACTCTGTTCTTCGCTCTGACCGCCCACCTCTCTCATTTCTCTTTTCCGATGAGTCCTGAAAGGAACGAGATTGGCGTGTATCAGTATATTGATATCTATCAGGCGTTTTCTAACTATCCATATTCCTCAGATTATATCTAGTCTGCGGGGTCTCCGGTCACGGAGATTCCTCCCTCTCTTTTTTAGGTGTTTGCTGTTTTTTCTCCCAGCGCTTCTTATTACCCTCAGGTTGCTGTATTTTAGTAGAATCCTTACTCTGTTTACCCTTCAACTGTGGTTTTTGTGGTCGAGCCCCTAGGCTATCACGACCAATACTCGAATATGTTTCCGCTATTATTCTCGGCAGCTCCCGCTCTTGATTAAGCTGCGGGAACTCTCGAAGACGCATACGCACCGCTAGTGCCACTGCCTCCCCTTTCAGATTACTCAATATAATAGAAGAAACTGCGGCAAAGTTGCCCATCAGCTGCATCCCTAAATCTAAGGCTGGGGCAGCCCCATATTCATCTTGAATTTGCTTTAGCACTTCCAGTAGATTAGCCAATGTTGGTGTACTGTGTGTTGTAGTGTAAAGTGCGGCAAAAACCGTGCCCCAAGTATTACAATGATCCACAGTTGGAACCATTCCATACGGCAAACACATCGTTAATATTCTATGTTTATCCTGAGGTCCCGTATGGGGAAATACTGCTTCCAGCGTATTAATCTTTTGCGCCAGCCAAAAAGGAGTCTCCTCTTGTTTTGCTGGTACTTTACCCATAACTGAGTGTACAGTGGCCGGATTTATTCCCGGTACCACTGCATGTGGTTGTGCCGGAGCAGCACGCGCTGCATTTGTATTCAAGGTCTGCATCACAAACTGAACTAGTCTTCTATATATAGTCGCCAAATCTATATATAAACGACGAACGTCAGCCACCGCCAAGTTAGCAACCGCAGGATAAGGTGTATATGTGGCCAATAAAGGCCAGGTAGGACCATCATTACTCAGCGGACCTAACCTAACTTGTGCTACTGAGTGTGGGAGGGCGCCATCAAGCCAATTATTGTGTTCTTGATAAGATAAAGGTATCTCTAAATATGCATACGCCCTGTACTGTCCAGGGACTTTCGCAATAGTGTATTCATGAAAAGTGTTTGTACCCCCATCAACTGCTGGAAATACGACCCAAGAATAAAAAAGCTCTGTTCTATAGGCTGCATGGGTGTCCACCACAAAAGTGACCGGACCCCCTTGGTTCGTCAGACCATGTGCTATCAGATGACCTGTGAGCGGTTGTCTCATATTAAGCGCTATGTTTATTACTTGAGGATTCGCCATTATAAAAACAGCACTGGGTCAGAGAAGGCACACCAATATCGGGGTTTTCCTTTCAGAGTTCAAGCTTGAACAACCAACCACAAAAATAGGATGTACCTATATTGTGGTGGCGGAAATCCTCAGTGCCACGGACGTCTCCGTTAACTGAACCGAGGAGTCAAAATATATATGAGACCGAGAGAGTCAGCCGGACCCGAAAATTAGAGCCTGACCAATCGTTGGTGGCGCCATGTCGCGTGGGCTCTCATTATCCTAAATGAGACTACTGGATTTCTGGGTAGCAGGGTAGTTCCTGGTGTGGGGGACTCAGTCTTACCCACTTAGAAGGACCTTTGTTACCTTCAATCCGGTTTTGCTCCGGCTAACTAGCAGTGCCTCATCTCTCCCAAGGGGAAGGGATGATTAGGCAGCCGAGCGCATGACATCTATAGAACTTCTCAGGGAAGTCGTGGTCACTCAGGTTCCAACCAGCTCTCTCATTTACAGCATGATCTCATATACAAATGACAAAGGCAGTTTAAGTTTTATAGATTGTCTTTAATAAAACGACTGTAGTTTAGATATTAAGGCATGAGCCGCAATAATCAGAACCATACAACGCAGTAGGATTGAAATAGTCACTATGAGAGTGAAACATAAAAACAACGCTATCATGGTGTTAATAGATTCTATTCTCTCTCAATAGATCATATTTAGAGCACAGCATGTTAAGCTATTAGCTTGCCTTTCAGATTCCCTAGGAAGCCATCAACCCTCATACCTGAGCAAAGGCCTGTGATCTGGTTCAGCATCTGCAACAAGGCAGTTAGCGTCTAGTTGTGGTTCCCCTGGTCGGAATCTCCCTCTTGCGTGTATTAGGACAAGGAAGTGTTTTTATAACTAACATGTCAGTGTGATCACAAAATGTCCCTACGCAAGAATGTATTCAAAGACTAAACTCCTACCACTTCTATCGGCAATGTACCAGACTGTGGGGATCATTCTGACCTTGGCGGTAAAAGGCCCTTACCGCCGGTCAGAAGACCGGTATTCTACCGCCGCGGCCGTGGTAAACCGCCACGGTCATTCTGACCCACAACTGCCAAACCGCCAAAAACCCGACATCCACGGAAGGCCGCCTCATCAGCGGTCAGCAATAAACTGGAGATGACCAAACCTCCACCGTCAAGCCAACACAAACACGCCCATGCCATTACGACCCACGAATCCACGCGGCGGTCATTTAACCGCGGTATTCCATTGGCGGTACACACCGCCGCGGTCAAAATACACACCCAGCTCCAAAACACAGCCACATTGGACAATCTGAAATACACACACCTGATACACATACAAACACCACTCCCACACATCCAATCAACTATAAAACACACACCCACATCACCCACAAACCCACACTACTAGAAATTCGGAGAGATGGCGAGAGAGAGAGAGAGAGCACAGCTATCGAAAACCCCAACACACAGAGGAACACAACATCATCACCCACACCACATCCACGCACAAAACACCACACACCACCACACACACCACACTCATCACCACAAACACCACCCCACACCACCCCATGGCACCCCAAAGACACCCCAGGTTCTCGGACCAAGAACTCAGGGTCATGGTGGAGGAAATAATAAGGGTAGAGCCCCAGCTATTCGGCACACAGGTGCAGCACACCACAATAGCCAGGAAGGCGGAGCTATGGCAAAGTATCGTCGACAGGGTCAATGCTGTGGGACAGCATCCCAGAAACCGGGAAGACATCCGAAAGCGCTGGAATGACCTACAGGGGAAGGTGCGGTCAATGGTGTCAAGACACAACATCGCTGTGCAGAAGACTGGCGGCGGACCCCCACCCACTCCACCCGAATTCACAGCATGGGAGCAAGAGGTCTTGAACATCCTGCATCCTGAGGGCCTCGCTGGAGTAGACGGAGGAATGGACTCTGGTAAGTCTAATCTCAACTACCTTACCCCCCAAACACCAGCATGCCAA
Organism: Pleurodeles waltl; assembly: GCF_031143425.1. Classification (NCBI taxonomy): domain Eukaryota; kingdom Metazoa; phylum Chordata; class Amphibia; order Caudata; family Salamandridae; genus Pleurodeles; species Pleurodeles waltl. Next base: position 886,171,455 of record NC_090436.1, on the reverse strand, counting down.
CCCACACCCCCGCCCTCACCCCCAACCCCCCAGCACACATCCTCCCTGCCAATGTCTCACCAGCACAACCCACCCAACACAACCCCAATCCCTGAATGCCAACACAAACCATGGACACCCATCACCTAAGCATGACCACTGCACATACCCATCCCCCCCCACAAACCACCCTCACAACTCCTCCCACAAGGGAATGCCAGCACTGGGGGACAAGGGCACCCACAAATCGCACGCCATGGCACACACAGAAGCAATAACCATACTCTTTTACCCCTGCAGGGCCCGAACGCCAACACACCGGCCAGGAGGGTCCAGATTTGTCCATCCCGCCCCCAGAACAGGCCCCCAGTGATGACAGCAGCTCTGTCGACCTAGAACCTGATGACCAGCCCGGACCATCAGGGACCTCTGGACAGTCGGTTCCCCACACACAGACACAGGCCACAGAAGACTCAACCCCCTCTGGGAATACCAGCACAGCTCCCACCCAGCGGGCCCATGCCTCTGTCTCCAGGACGCGTCAATCAGCGGTGTGTCCACCACTACAGGGCACCCAGGCTGACCCACCACCCCAACAACAACAGGGACCTGGGGGCAGTGGTAGTGGGCACACCGTCCAGGGGACAGAGGCCCGGGGAAACAGGGGAACTGGGAGGGCTGCTGTGCGAGAGGGGGTGGACCGGCCCAGGGAACCCACTCTCCAAGAGGCCCTCACCACCATCATGGGAGCATACCACCACTCCCAGGAGACGATGGCGACGGTACTGGCCAGGTTCCAGGAGATCCAGGCACAGCAGGAGGAACGGTACATGGGGTTCAGAGACGAACTCAGGAACATCGGTTCCGCAATGGGGCCCATCGTCCTGGCCCTCAACCAGATAGTCACCACATTGCGGGACCATGTGGCACCCCAAAGGGCCCCTGTCACTAGCCCGGACCACGAACAGCCTACCACCTCCGCCGGCGCTAGTGGACAGGAGACCCCCACACAACGACAGGCCACCAGAACCCCACCTCCTGCTGAAGATCAACCACCCCGCAAGCGGAACCTGAGATCACACAAGAAGACAGAGTAGGATGCCAAGACCCCCGCCAGCATAAGATACCCCCTGATGTCATCCCACTGTCCCACATTGTCACCCTGTCCAACCTTGAACTGCCCCTGCTTCATCCTTCAACAGGCATATGAACAATGCACCTGTGCGACTGAGAACTGGACTCTGCCATGGACATTACTCCACCCCCACCCATCACCGTTTTACTATCATGGACCTATATGCAGCACTTAAAATAAATCACCAATTGCACTTCAAAAATCAGGAGTCTGCTTGTATTCTTTACAAATGTATTACACATAACGGTGCAATAATGTACAGTCACATTGTGATGACAACATACCAATGTCAATAAGCATTAGTCCATGGGCAAACAAAGCAGAAGTCACGCTGTGGGTCATACAGCTCTGAAAAGGGAAGGGAAAGTAAAAAATCAGTTAAAAGGAACTGGGGGGAAACACAGAAAGCAGAGATGCAGGAGGCCAGAAGTAAATGTCAAATGGCGTGGGTGATTCTTACCTGTGTGCTACTGAAAATAGTGTTGTATAACTGTGTCCCTGTTGTCCGTGTCGTCCCCGTCGTCTTCCTCCTCTTCACTCTCCACAGGCTCCACAGCTGCTACAACACCACCATCTGGACCATCCTCCTGCAGGAAAGGCACCTGGCGTCGCAATGCAAGATTGTGAAGCATACAGCAGGCCACGATGATATGACACACCTTCTTTGGTGAGTACATTAGGGATCCACCTGTCATATGCAGGCACCTAAACCTGGCCTTCAGGACCCCGAAGGTCTGTTCTATAATCCTCCTAGTTCGCCCATGTGCCTCATTGTAGCGTTCCTCTGCCCTGGTCTGGGGATTCCTCACTGGGGTCAATAGCCAAGGCAGGTTGGGGTAACCAGAGTCACCTATTAGCCACACACGGTGTCTCTGTAGCTGTTCCATCACATAAGGGATGCTGCTATTTCGCATGACATACGCGTCATGCACTGACCCAGGGAACTTGGCATTTAGATGGGAGATGTACTGGTCAGCCAAACAGACCACCTGGACATTCATCAAATGGTAGTTTTTTCTATTTCTGTACACCTGCTCATTGTCTTTTGGGGGTACTAAAGCCACATGGGTCCCATCAATGGCACCAATGATGTTGAGGATATGTCCAAGGGCATAGAAATCACCCTTCACAGTGGCCAAATCACCAACCTCAGGGAAAACAATGTATCTCCGCATGTATTTTATCAGGGCAGACAACACTCTGGACAAAACCTTAGAAAACATAGGCTGAGACATCCCTGATGACCACTGTTGTCTGAAAAGACCCACTTGCCAAAAAATGGAGTACTGACAGAACCTGCACCAGAGGAGGAATCCCTGTCGGTTGGCGGATGGGGGACATCAGGTCTGGCTCCAGCTGGGCACACAGTTCATGTATAGTGGATCGGTCAAGTCGGTATCAAAGTATAATATGTCGTTCTTCCATTGTCGACAGGTCCACCAATGGTCGGTACACGGGAGGATTCATCCTTCTCCACGCAAGTCCCTGCGGACGGTGCCTAGGAAGGACAACATGGAGCACAGAGTCAAGCAACCCACAGGTACGTTCACCCAGCTTGCACAGTACACAAATCGCTATGCATTGAAAGGCTTGTATGAGTGGCAATGCAAGGCCTAGGCCTGTGTGACGCAGTAGCAATTAAGCCATGTGGGCCCTTGTAATGGCGGCTGCCTGACCTGAGAAGTGTGACAGTGGGATATGAGGTCAACGCGCTGGCGTGGCACACCGTGGCGGTAGGCGGTCGAAGACCGCAGTGCGAAGGTGCATTGGTTAACATTGCACCCTATGGGTCTCAGGAGCCAATGACGATGTGCGCCAGCGGTCGCGGTACGCACCGCGGCGGTACGCACCGCCGCGGGCGTGACCGCCATTTTCTATCTGCTTAACCACTCGAGACCTGACCATCCACAGGAGAGGACCTATACTGCAAGTGCTGCTGTGACCTCGGTCTGGAAGAGACAATGGCTGCTGCGACTGGGGAAAGGGCCCCTGCCTTCACTTCAGAAGAGTTGGAGAAACTTGTGGATGGGGTCCTGCCCCAGTATGCGCTACTCTACGGTCCTCCAGACCAACAGGTAAGTACACTGGGTGCACGTTGAATGGGCTATGCCTGGGTTGTGTATGGTGGATGTAAGATGGTGGGGTGGGGAGCGAATGAGGAGTGCAAGGCACGACAGATGAGAGCATGTGCCACATGGCAGGGTTGGGGAGGGGGGTGCAATCACATCTAACATGCAGAAAAATGTTGAAAAATCCTTTCCCACCATGTACATGTCAAATAGGTCAGCGCCCATCAGAAAGTCGACATTTGGCGTGCCATCGCCAAGGAAGTCCGGGCCCTGGGGGTCCACAACAGACGGGGCACCCACTGCCGAAAGAGGTGGGAGGACATCCGCCGCGGGACCAGGAAGACCGCTGAGTCACTGCTGGGGATGGCCTCCCAACGTAGGAGGGGTGCCAGTCGTACCTTGACCCCCCTGATGTCCCGGATCCTGGCGGTGGCCTACCCCGATTTGGATGGGCGCGTGAGGACATCACAGCAGACACAAGGGGGTGAGTATCAGCACTTTCTGCTATCTTTGCGCGCAGTGGAGGTGCCTGGGTGGGGGAGGAGGGCTGTGGGTGACATTAGGCCAGGGCGCTTTCTGTAGTGTAGTCCCCTCCTTTAGGCATGGCCCTGTGCCCCCGCCCCCCACCTCTGTAGGGTGCCAAGTACAGCAATTCATGGTCCAGCATCACCCATGTGTGCATTTGTTGTCCATAGACCTGTAGGCCTAGTCACAAGTACTGAGTAGTGTACCCCGATTGCGCGGCGTAATGCTGGAGGCTCCTGTGTCTGTCCTCTCCGACAACGGTGTTGACAATGCATGCACTTAACCTGTCTTTATTTCTCCCCCCCTTTTTCTTTATCTCCTTGTGCATGTGTGCATTAGCATCATCAGGCGGAGGAGAATTGGCATCGGAGCACGAGGGAGCTGCAACTCACAAGGCCCCGGTGGGCCATGCTACAGACACCGAGGTCACCAGTGATACGGAGGGCGAGGGGAGCTCCACAACGGGGACCCGTGGTGACACCAGTGACACTGACACGTCCTCGGAAGGGAGCTCCCTAGCGGTGGCGGCAAAATTCGTGCCCCCCGCCTCAACAGGTACAGCCGCCACCCAGCGCACCAGCTCTGCCCTCCCAGCAGCCCCTCAGCCTTCGCTCCGTGCCCGCTCGCCCAAGAAGGCGGGCATCTCCTTCGCCCCAGGCACCTCAGGCCCTGCTCCAGTTACCCCTGCTGCCCTCAGTGAGGAGGTCATTGACCTCCTACAGACCATCATTGTTGGGCAGTCTACCCTTTTGAATGCCATCCAGGGGGTAGAGAGGGAGGTGCATCGGAGCAATGCATACCTGGAGGGCATTCATTCGAGTCAGGCTGCCCATCAACGATCGTTCAATGCTCTGGCCTCAGCACTGACGGCAGCCATTGTCCCTGTTTCCAGCCTCCCTCTTCTAACTGCCTCCACCGTCTCCCAGTCTCCTGTTCCTCAGCCTATCCCATCCACACCATCAGACCAGCCTGCACACACCTCAACACCCAAGGGCAGCTCATCCAGACATAAGCACCACAGATCCCACAAGCATTCACCTAAGCAACATCCAGATGCAGCCATGCCAACAGTCACTACCACCTCTGTGTCCCCCTCCTCCTCGTCTCCCTCCTCCCTCCCTGTGACGTCTCCACTCACACCTGCATGCACACCACCATCAGCCAGTACTTCCATCACCACCACACCCTCCAGTACAGTCCGCACACGTGCAGTCACCACCCCCACTGCCATTTACACGTCCCCTGTGTCCTCTCCCACTGTGTCTGTCACCCCCTCTTCCAAAACACACAAACGCAGGCAGCCACCCACACAACAGCCAACCACCACACGACAGCCTACGTCACAAGCACCTGCACCCATAGACAGCACACCTGACTCTCCTACAACCACATCCTCTCCCTCCACTCCCATACCCACTGCACCTACCCTTCCCATTGCTCCTAAAAAACTTTTCCTCTCCAAAGTTGACCTCTTGGCACCACCTGACCCACCCCCTCCATCTGGTAAGAGTCCTAAGAGCACCTCAGCCACCACCAGCCCTGCATCAAGTCTGACCATTCTGCACGGGTTTTGGAGTCCACCCTTTCCCAGCACAGATACATCGGCCAGCAGCAAGGGAACAGCCAGCCCCCCCCCTGGAAAGAGAACCCGTAAAACCAAGGCCCGCCGTGAGAAGGCTGACACGGCTGCCCCCAAGGAGCAAAGTCGTGGCCCGTCACCTGCCACAACATCAAGGGCAGGCAAGGGCCAGAGAGCCTCATTGAAGGAGGGCAAGGGCAGCAGGGCGGAGAAGTCAGCCAGCAGGGAAGCGGACCAGGAGGGCCCCACAAGCCCCATCCCGGGTGTGACGGAGGACACCCACGGGCCCAGGACTCCGTCACAGGAGGGTCCAGCAACTGCACGGTCGGAGGGCGAATAAGCAGGGAGTCCTGGCCAGGTCTGGCTCCCTTGATAGACAAGAAAGGCACCGCTGAACAGGGCCCCGCCGAGAAGACAGGCACCGCTGAACAGGGCCCCGCCGAGAAGAAAGGCACCGCTGAACAGGGCCCCGCCGAGAAGAAAGGCACCGCTGAACAGGGCCCCACCGAGAAGACAGGCACCGCTGAACAGGGCCCCGCCGAGAAGAAAGGCACCGCTGAACAGGCCCCCACCGTGAAGACAGGCACCGCTGAACAGGGCCCCGCCGAGAAGAAAGGCACCGCTGAACAGGGCCCTGCCGTGAAGACAGGCACCGCTGAACAGGGCCCCGCCGAGAAGAAAGGCACCGCTGAACAGGGCCCCGCCGTGAAGACAGGCACCGCTGAACAGGGCCCCGCCGTGAAGACAGGCACCGGTGAACAGGGCCCCGCCGTGAAGACAGGCACCGCTAAACAGGGCCCCGCCATGAAGACAGGCACCGCTGAACAGGGCCCTGCCGAGAAGAAAGGCACCGCTGAACAGGGCCCCACCGTGAAGACAGGCACCGCTGAACAGGGCCCCGCCGAGAAGAAAGGCACCGCTGAACAGGGCCCCGCCGTGAAGACAGGCACCGCTGAACAGGGCCCCGCCGTGAAGACAGGCACCGCTGAACAGGGCCCCGCCGAGAAGAAAGGCACCGCTGAACAGGGCCCCGCCGTGAAGACAGGCACCGCTGAACAGAGCCCCGCCGAGAAGAAAGGCACCGCTGAACAGGGCCCCGCCGTGAAGCCAGGCACCGCTGAACAGGGCCCCGCCGTGAAGACAGGCACCGCTCCGCTGGGCCCCGCTGTCTCAAGCACCGCTCCGCTGGGCCCTTCCTGTCAAGCACCGCTCCGCTGGGCCCTTCATCTCAAGCACCGCTCCGCTGGGCCCCGCCGTCTCAAGCACCGCTCCGCTGGGCCCTTCATCTCAAGCACCGCTCCGCTGGGCCCTTCCTGTCAAGCACCGCTCCGCTGGGCCCTTCATCTCAAGCACCGCTCCGCTGGGCCCTTCATCTCAAGCACCGCTCTGCTGGGCCCCGCCGTCTCAAGCACCGCTCCGCTGGGCCCTTCCTGTCAAGCACCGCTCCGCTGGGCCTTTCCTGTCAAGCACCGCTCCGCTGGGCCCTTCCTGTCAAGCACCGCTCCGCTGGGCCCCGCCGTCTCAAGCACCGCTCCGCTGGGCCCTTCCTGTCAAGCTCTGCTGGCCCATTGACAGTGCCGGTTCTGTGTCGAGCTGGTGTTCACGCTGCACTCTGGGCACCCTGCCTCCTCCATGACCAGTGGAGTCTGTAATCCACCTGATGGACTGTGGCTTTGCACTCCCCAGGATTGCACAGTGGGCATGGTGGCCCCTTCGTGGTTCTGGCGTCGTGGACCCCTGTGGCTGAGGTGCCCCCCCTTCCCTTCCCCCTGAGGTGCCTGTAGTTTTGTCATCTGATGCCCCAGCAGTGTTCTCTCCAACGGACTCAGGTCTCCTGTGTGGGCTTTGCCCATGTGTTTGGTACACATTGGCCCACGGACTGTGGATATTTGACACACTGAGCAGGACTTATTGACTTTGTACATAGATTTCGCACTGTTCATGATTTTTGCTTTGATATTTCATAACAATAATTTTCCATGACTTCAATGAACCTAATATTACATAAATTTAATTAAAAAATGTATTATGTCTTTGCATTTTTCATGGGGGTTTGGGGGGTGTCACTCAGTTGTTGCTCTGCATTGGTATGTTGATAGTTGGGGGGGGGGCGTATGTGTGTGCCCGTAACCTTTCGTCCTCCCCCCTCCCCTGTGTCGTAGTTGCAGTACTCACCGTTGTCTTCTGCGCCGGAGTTCGTACTCGTTGTAGATGAGCAGGTAGACAAGAGCTGGTAGGATGTTTAATTCGGGTTCCATGCTGTCCTCCGTCCTCGTGGAGTGTATAGAGGTGAGCGTTTTCCCATTCGCAGTCTGTTTCCGCCGTGTTTTTATCGGCGGGGCTCCCGCCCCGGAAAAGGTGGCGGATTGGTGAGTTGTGATACTGTGGGCGGTACATTGTCTGCCGCCTGCCTGTTCGCGGTGACCGCCGCGCTGTTTGTCTGTCCCGCCGTAGCGGTCGGAGTGTTAAATGGGCGGGCTGTGGTGGCGGTTCCCGCCAGGGTCAGAATTCCATTTTTTTAACCGCCAGCCTGTTGGCGGGTTTGCCGCCGCTTTATCACCGACCGCCAGGGTTGGAATGACCGCCTGTATCCTTGACTGGAGCCCAGAGTGAGCAAGAATGTGTTATTGAGAACTCCAGCACAGAAATAGGCTAAACAGTATGATACTGGAAAATAAAACAAGACCGCAGAACTGGCTATTGAAAAAATAACAGTATGAATGCATTTAGAGCAAAGTGCACGGGGGCTCAATGCTGCAAGCAAAGGAATAAAAATACACCCAGGACAAAGTGCACAAAGGCCTAACGTCTGAAGCAAACGCGTACATATACCTAACCACACTACAGGACCACCAGGTTGAAGTGTGCTGAAACATTAGTGTTGCGGTGGTGCAAAAAGTGCAGCCACCAAACTTACCTAAGCAGAACAATAGCGAACCCAAAAACGCATCCATTTCCATATAGAAAGCCGGGTCGAACGCGAAGACGCCGGCAGCAAATTTATAAACTGAGCCACAGTTGTGAAGACGCTAGGGGGGTCATTCCGAATCTGGCGGGCGGCAGGCGCCGCCCGCCGGGGCGGAAACCGCCCAAACACCGCCCCGTGGTCAAATGACTGCGGGAGCATTCCAACTTTCCCGCTGGGCCGGCGGGCGATCTTCAAAAGATCGCCCGCTGGCCCAGCGGGAAAGCCCCAGCAAAGATGAAGCCGGCTCCGAATGGAGCCGGCGGATTTGCTGGGGTGCGACGGGTGCAGTTGCACCCGTCGCGATTTTCAGTGTCTGCCAAGCAGACTGAAAATCTTAATGGGGCCCTGTTAGGGGGCCCCTGCAGTGCCCATGCGAGTGGCATGGGCACTGCAGGGGCCCCCAGGGGCCCCACGACACCCGTTCCCGCCAGGCTCTTCCTGGCGGTGTAAACCGCCAGGAACAGGAATGCGGGAAGGGGGTCGGAATCCCTATGGCGGCGCTGCATGCAGCGCCGCCATGGAGGATTCCCTGGGGCAGGGGAAAACCGGCGGGAAACCGCCGGTTCCCCTTTTCTGTTCGCGGCTTTGACGCCGCGGTCAGAATTGCCCCGGAAGCACCGCCAGCCTGTTGGCGGTGCTTCCTCTGCCCTCTGCCTTGGCGGTTAGAAACCGCCATGGTCAGAATGAGGGCCTAGTAGTCCTACCTCGATGTTAGTGACGGGGTGCAGAAAGGGAAAAAGGACCAACATAAGTATTACTGGGTGCCGCCATTTTAGGGCCAGGCTAAATAGCACTAACTTATTACAGTAAGCAAAGAGTAAAAGAAAGCTAATAAAGAGAAATGTAATAAGGATAAAAACAGATAAAGATTAGATGAAAGGTGGGAATTAAAAATAAAGGATGAAAAATAAAGATTAAAAAAAAACAAAAAAAGGATTAGAAATGAAAAGAAGAAACAGAAAAAATTAAAACAAAGAAAAAAAGAAGCGTAAAAATAATGGGAATACAATTAGGGGACAAGAATGGAAAAAGTAAGTAAAATAAAAAGAGAAACAATGAGAGGTTTAAAGACACTGACTGGATATTACTGAAGTATATATACACAAGGACAGCTTAAGTGCTGTTTAAAAGGGCTAATAAATGGAAATGAACATGTATTAAAGCACCATTAAGAAGGTGCTCTTCAAGTGTTAGGTAAAGAAATTGGGAATAAAGCCTACACATAGACACTGTAAACCTGAACGTATAGAAATAACCACAGGAGAAATATATGAAAACAACATTTAAGTACTGATTAGAACCTATGTAATCAAAAACCAAATAGGATAAATAAGTGCAACGAACAATGCCAATATTACATTAGCCAGAAATGCCATTCATGATCTTTGTTAAGTCCTTGATTGACTGTGTCATACTTAATGATGAGACGGCTTTCCTCTTGACGCAACCTTAAAATCACGTTGCCGCCTCGTGGGGAAGATTTGATATGACGGAGTCCACTGAAAGTAAGGGTACGTTGTTGGGGGTGGAATTCCATGTAGTGTTCTACTAATGGGGCTTTATCATCTAGCTTCTGTACATTACGGTAATGTTCTTGAATCCTTGTTTTCAAGGGCCGAATGGTACTGCCTATGTAGGTTTGGTTACATGGACACCAAATAGCATAAACAATATGGGAGCCGTCACAATTGATGAAATCATGAATATGGTGAGTATGATTATTGATGATAACAGAGCTGGATTTGGAAAGGCCCAACTTGCAGACGGAGCTTTTGCTGCAGGTGTAGAATCCCTTTGGTTTGGGCGGTAAAAAGGTAGGAACTGGCTTCTCTTGATAGAATGATGAACAGAGTTTGTTGCGAAGATTGGGGGTCCGTCTAAAACCAATTTGAGGGGAGTGAGTTATATGTTGACGGATGGAAGGATTATTCAGTAGTAAATACCAGTATTTCCTTAGTAGTTTACGAATACGGTGATGGCCATTGTGAAACACTGTAATAAACCAGATTGTCTGCTGTTTGCTAGTCTGTTTTGATTGGTTAAGCAATTGATTACGATCCAAGTCTCTCAAATGTGCCTGTGTACTGTTAAGTGAAATACGATTGTAGCCCCTAGTAGTTAGTCTCTCATTTATTTGAGTGGAAGCAGCATCATAATCAGAGATGTTAGTGCAGTTGAGTCTAGCTCTCCTCAGTTCTCCGTTAGGGATATTACGGATGGTACTGCGAGGATGACAGCTGGTGGCGTGAAGAATGGAGTTGGCTGCTGTGGTTTTCCGAAAGAACTTAGTCTGAAGTTTGTTGTCTTCTACAAATATTAATAGGTCTAAATACTCAATCGAAGAGTTGGAAATTTGATAGGTGATATCGATATTCCAGACATTAGGTGTTAAGGACTGAATAAATTGGCGAAGGAGAGCCTGATGACCTTGCCAGATTAGCAAGATATCATCAATGTAACGTCCCCAAAATATTATGCGTTCAGTAAAATGCTCAGATCGATCATTCCAAAGCCAAGAGTTTTCCACTGCTCCCATAAGGATACAGGGGTATGGGGGAGCAAATGTTGCCCCCATCGCGGTGCCTTGTAGTTATAAATAGAACTGGCCATCAAAAAGGAAATAATTGTTTTCTAGGCTAAATTTGAGCATATCCAATATCATAGAGTTCCGTGCCATGTGTTGAACCGATTTGGTGGAAAGACATTTGCTTACTGCCGCTAAGCCATCACTATGTTTAATTGAAGTATAGAGGCTGACTACATCAATAGTAACTAGAAGATAATCAGGTTGCCAATCTATGTTCTCTAGTTTTTGAAGAATGTCCTTAGTGTCTCTGACATAGGAAGGAAGATTGATCATAAAGGGTTGGAGTTCCTTATCGATCAGAGATCCCAATTTGGAACAAACAGAGTTTACCCCTGAAATTATAGGTCTGCCCTTTGGTGGATGGCCCTTTTTATGGATTTTTGGTAGAAGATATAGTGTAGGAATAGTGGGGAACTGAAGAAAGAGAGCAGATTTTTCTTGACTTGAGATGATGTGGCGTGAATGCCAAAACTCCAGGAGATCAGACAGTCTCTGTTGTATTTCAGTTGTTGGGTTGTATGAAAGTTTTTTGTAGCAATTATTGTCTTGGAGATGTCTATAGGCTTCCTTCAGATAATCATGAGTATTGAGGATAACAATATTCCCTCCTTTATCGGCCTCTTTGATGATAACTTGGTTTTCTGAAGACAAATGTGATAAGGCTGCTGCTTGATCTCTGTTAATGTTGGAAGGCAAGTATTTACGTTGATCACAGTATCTTTTGTATTCACGATCACGGTCTTTTAACACTTCTGATGAAAACAAGTCAATAGAGTTACCAGCCGGAAGAATAGGAGTGAAAATAGATTTGGATCTAAGATCAAAGGGGAAATATTGGTTAGTCTCAAGATTGAGTTCTTGGGCTATAGAAGATAATGAAAGATCATAATCAGCCGTGTTAGAATGATTGCAAAGAAGGGAAATATCAGTAAGGTCCTGGACAGAGAGATCACTTGAACTAGGTGCAGGAGAAGGTGGAATAAAAGAGGGAGACATAGAAGAAAAAAGGACTTAAGTTTGAGATGACTTATAAATTTGAAGAAATCAATCTTAGTTTGAGTGATATCCCAAAAGTTAGTACGACAAAAGGACAGACCGCGATTCAGGATAGATTGATCCGTTGAGGTGAGTTCAAGGTCAGAAAGGTTAACAATCAGTCGTTCAGAAGTCAGGGTTGAGTCGTTTTGCTGCAAGCACGGGTCTGTATGCCTGAGGTACTGGGAACGGCTGTTGAAATATCGGGTAGTTGTGCTCGTGAATCTTTTAAAGTTCCCAGATGGTAACGTTTTGCCTCCTCTAAAAAATGTACTTGAGGTCTTGACGAGGAGCAGCTTTCAGAGTCATCAGAGGACTCAATTTCAGATGACGGAAGAGTATCATGACCTGTTAGTGTATCCAGGGAAGGATTTGAATCCTTGATGTTATCATATTTTTTACTAAAAGTGTAAACTCTCCCATGTTGATAATCATAAAAGTCTCTTCCAAACTTGCGGTTCTTTCTCTGTATTAGGTCCTCCTCATATCGATCAATTACACTGTTGAGGATAGCGTAATTTTTTGTGGTTATTTCTCCCCAGTTGGCTTCCTCTATTCGTTGGGTCAGATTATCCACTTCTTTACGATGTTTTTCATATTCTCCTTCAGATATTTCAATCAATTGTTTAATCATATTGGTAGATGCCATTTTTAAATTAGCTTCCCATTTTTGTAGGTGTTCTTGAGAGGTGGTATCCATTGGAGGAAAGATCAGTATTCTAAGACCTCGGGGAATGCGGTCATTCTCCAGATATTTTTTGAGAGAAGCTATTTCCCACCATTTGGAAGTTTCTTTCTTCAGAGATCTTTCAAGAGCCAAAAACGTACTTTTGGCTGATGATAAGTTGGTGGTGGTGAGGTTGGGAATACCTGCTCCAGATGAATTGTTCGAGTTTAGTGTTGCGAAGATCACGTCTATTAAGATGCGAAGACATACTTGCAACCAGTTGAAGCTTAAGACAGGAAGACTAGTTAACACAAAATTCCATACACAGCAAACTCCAAACGATTGAGAGGGTCCAAAGCACTAGCTTCCTGTATAGACTGCCTGATTAGTTAATATAAAGGGACTTTACCGGAGGACATGGACCCAAGTCCTCCTAGAGTACAAGTATATGAAGACTGATTGTGGGAAAGTCCCTAAAAGAAAGTTTTGCCGAAAACTCCAAATCCTTTAAATTAGATGAAGTAATAAAGCGAACAAGATTACATCAAAATTGATCCACTGATTCCATATTTATTATTTTGTTGTTTTTGTAGGTGGAACTAATTATTTCCAAAAATAGATAGCATCAATAATAAGTCGAGAGCAATGGTACAACAGAATCAGCCAACACGTGTTTTGCCCCAATTGGCACGTAAGCGGGGCTTTCTCAAGGCTAAAAGAAAAAAGGAAACAAAGTCCAACTGAGAATGAATCAATCATGATAAAGAGGTTCTAGAAGTCAAACACCACCAAGAGGTGTAGGAATCCATGGTGCATATTAATGATTATTTTCTTAAACACAAGTGATGCCTGGGAAGAAAGAACTGGACGTCATTATTATAGAAAGAAACCAGAAAGGAGAATCCAATGCGCGAAAAATACTTGTTAATAATTAGCTGACTAATGTGAGTGTATTAACATCCCAAGCCTCTTTCTATATGGTTATATTAATTTTCACTAATTCTAACTTTTTCCCTATATTATATATTACAGCTAGTAAGTCACCAACTGTATCTTGTGTCAGTTTCTTGCACTAACGAGGTTTTACAGTGATTTGGATCACATAAATCTTGTTGTTTTTCTTAAATATTTACCCATATGTTATACTATTTCTTTGTGATCTTAGTTAGTACTCAATAATTATTGGGGTATATTACTAGCTAATAATGCATCTTAGATGATTACATTACTGGTTATTAGGGTTGGTTTGTCCTCTTTGAGCACAACATTTGCTGTATGTATCTTTTGCAGATTAAGAACAAACCTGACTATTTTACACAACAATTTGGTTTTGTTTTGCATTGCTGTGCCCTACCTGAATGGTAGGTTTGTTTCCCAATGCTGTTTCTTTTGATAAGTTTTAAACTTATTTTTATTCTTTAGCTTGTATATTTTTGCTCATTCTTCCACACCTGGCAGGCATAGATACTTTTTCCTTTTCTTTTTCAATCTTAAGCACTATATTGGAGTCCACTGCTAACACTTCCTTTAAATACCTGTTATAATATCATTAAAAACTTTAGCTTTTTCGCATTATTCACTCTATGATGTTCACGATAATACAGGTCACTTTTTCCTATGTCTTTTTAGTCCACAGTGGTTTATTTACTCACATTAGTCAGCTAATTATTAACAAGTATTTTTCGCGCATTGGATTCTCCTTTCTGGTTTCTTTCTATAATAATGACGTCCAGTTCTTTCTTCCCAGGCATCACTTGTGTTTAAGAATACTAATCATTAATGTGCACCATGGATTTCTACACCTCTTGGTGGTGTTTGACTTCTAGAACCTCTTTATCATAATTGATTCATTCTCAGTTGGACTTTGTTTCCTTTTTTCTTTTAGCCTTGAGAAAGCCCCGGCTTACGCGCCAATTGGGGCGAAACACGTGTTGGCTGATTCTGTTGTACCGTTGCTCTGGACTTATTATTGATGCTATCTATTTTTGGAAATAATTAGTTCCACCTACAAAAACAACAAAATAATAAATATGGAATCAGTGGATCAATTTTGATGTAATCTTGTTCGCTTTATTACTTCAGCTAATTTAAAGGGTTTGGACTTTTCGGCAAAACTTTCTTTTAGGGACTTTCCCACAATCAGTCTTCATATACTTGTACTCTAGGAGGACTTGGGTCCATGTCCTCCGGTAAAGTCCCTTTATATTAACTAATCAGGCAGTCTATACAGGAAGCTAGTGCTGTGGACCCTCTCCATCCTTTGGAGTTTGCTGTGACAGGTAATAAATTGCCCTGATTTTGTCAGTAACAATGATCCAGCCTTATGCTATAATATAACTGCAGACCATCTGGTGGTGCATTTTGAAGGGATTTATAATAGTGAGCTGGTGGGTGGGTTTGCAGCCCTGGGTGAACCTTTTGGAAGACAGCCTGAGATTGTTTTTACCTTTGAGGAGGTGACAAAGGGTATTCAGGCCCTTTCATGTCATAAGCCTCCAGGGCCAGATAGGATGCTCCAGATTTGTTTCTGGATGATACCAGTCTCAGGCCCCCCATCTTGACAATGGTTTTAAATGTTGTGATCAAGGTGGGCCCATCACCAACATGAGCTACTGCAATAATTGTACCCATTTTTAGGTCAAGCATAAGCAAATGATCTAGTGCATACTTTAGTATACATCTCTGTGAGCTTAAAGCCATCTCCTGCTTGTCATTTGTTTGTTTCAGTGTCCTTTAAAAATCCTTCCTTGCTAGTGGTCAATCTTTCTTCTTTGTCCCGCCTTTTTCACTTTTGTTTCCTCCCAGGAGCAAGGACTAACCTTTGTATGTGTATGCCTTTGTTATTTATCTGTTCCTTAGGGGGAACTATTTTTTCATTTTGTTTCCTGCTCATGTGATTGTTTGCCTGTATTCAGCTTTGTGCCTGTACCTGTTTGTTTATTTTGTTTCTGCACGGCGCTATGGGACGGCTCTCCTTTGCAGAGCTGCTTCCCCTGCTTTTCGAATTCTAGTGTTATCAAAAACAACTCTGTAAATCTTTCGTTTGCCAACATGACACCCCCTTTAATGTTTAAGTATGTAAAGCCTGGGGCCGGGAGCTTACACACATGCACCTCTTATTTACAGTCAGCTAGTTTATTTTTTCAGACTGTCACCTTCCTGCAGCGGGTGCATATGCCACACCACTACGCATGGTGTGTGCAGCCCGGACATGGGTGTATACTGGCTTCATCCAGCACCCTCACTCCAGCCAAAGAATTGGGCAAATGGGCTGCATATTTGGGAGAGGCAGAGTACACACCTAAGAACAAAGAAGTGCGCTGCTGGAGCGAGTGCTCTGCTGAAGCGCACACCCACTCACACCCTTCTGTCTCTGGTGAAAGCTGGCTGGCTGTCACCTGCGGTGCACTGAGTTCCAGTAAAGGGGGCCTGAGAAGGGTGAAAAGCGAGCGAGACCCCCAAAGCAGCCTGCATTACTGGAAACAATGATTTTTTTTTTCTCTAGCAGTAAGTATCCGAAAATACAGCCTTTGCGGCATTGCCACAAGCTAAGGCATATGAGTCTTGATCATTAGCCAAAAGCTGGTTGCTGCATAAACTTTATGTTTTTGAAGCCTGTTAGATAATTGTACACAATGTTTAGGGGAACGCTCTGTCTGGTGAGTGCAAGTGTTAGGCATGCTTTTGATTGCAGTGCATCCTTTTAGGGTTATAGAGGAGGACATTTGCTAGGTCATGTTAAGTTCAGTTGTGTTTCATTCATGGGGGTGCAGGGTTGGGTTAGGGGCGGGCTGAGAGTCAAGGTTATGAGTCTGAACGCCAAGAGGGCCCTTGAGCGCTCCTCTTTCCCATAATGTAATTTATTAATTTTAGCACTTAGAACATGTGCGGTATGGAGCGCTAAAAACATTGGTCATTATTCTAGTGCACAAGAGGGATTATAGCTAGAAGTATGTATCTTCGGTGCCTGAACGGAGTCCACATGAAGGGAGAATTTTTGGGGAAAACCGCTAAACTAAATTGTAAAGACATTGTAATTCACAACGTTAGTAGCTCTAACTCTCACAAATGCAAGACCTATTGCTTTGCAAATGCTTATTAAGAAAGGGGACAAGGATAACCCTCAGTGTAAAGGGGGCAAAGATAACCCTTCAGTGATACCGGCCTATTTACCTGATAGTTGCGGTGGTCAAGGTCATGGATAGGGTGTTGTTCAATAGGCTGATGATGTGGACAGATGAGTATAATATCTTCACTGAAGTTCAATATGGCTTTAGGCAGGGTAGGTCAACAATGGACCAATTCCGTAGCTTATATTTGTTTATCAATGAGTACACTATTGCCAGGTCCAAATCCATTTATTTTGACGTAACATCTACATTTCACAGGGTCAACCGTGGAAAACTGGGGGACTTGTTACTTGTGCTAATGGTCGACAAGAAAATTGTTAATCTGTTGAACGAGCTGCATGCCCACACCACTGCTTCAGTGTGATATTCCCAGGGAGGGGCATGTTCTCAGACTTTTGGCACAAGCAGAGGGGTGCGCAAGGGTTGTATTCTTGGACCCTTCCTGTTTACACTGTATATAAATGGGTTGGAGCAGGCCCTCTTGTCTGTCGGAACAGATTACCAGAGGGCGTGGCCGAGATCGCTACCCGTCCTACTATACGCAGATGATGCAGTCTTGATGTCTAGGACAGCAGTGGGTGTACATTTTCTATTGGACAAGTTTGTAGATTTCATGTCCATTTCAGATCTTGCAGTTAATTTCACCAAATCGTATGTGATGGATTTGGGCCCGAGAAGCACGCAAATAAACATGTTTAAGCTGTGGCTGAATACATTGGTCAAAGTCCCTCTCTTTTCATATCTCTGTGATTGGCTGTCATGGTAACTGGAAGTCCTTGGTTGAAAGCAAGAAACTGGAGTTCTCCAAGGCATCAGCCACAGTCCACAGATTTGTACAGAGATTTGAGTCCCACTCCCTTATAGTATTAACTAAGGTTTACCAGGCCAAGTGTGCCTTTTAAGGTTTTTATATGGCAGTGAGGTGTGGGGATACATGAGAGTTGATAATATTAATCTCTGGAAAACCTGTTTTACAGGTTCGCCAATGCACCCCAGTACTTTTTGTGCATGACAAACTTGGAGTCAAATACATAGCAAACAAAATTGCTCCTAGGCACTTGACATGCTGGACTAAGGTGTGGACAAGAAGGGAATCTCAGCTGAATAGGCTAATTTTGAAGGACTGCCTACCCCTGGATCATACCTCCAAGATTCCTTGGATTGTCTACGTCAAGGGGGCTTTCAGTGGCCTGGAGAGGGAGGATTTATTCTGTAGCATTCAGACTGCGAGTACAGCAGATGTAAAATGGATTAGGGATTTTTTTTAACATAAGATACTTCTCAGAGAACAGGTAGAGTTACTGAAACCTACAGTGGGGGGTAATTTGTTATTGAAAACTGTGCAACGCATGGAACCATACCTGATCAGTGTAAGGACCGATAGGGACTCACTTCTACTGACCAGATTTAGATTCAGCATCATTCACCACCTCTTGGCTTCCCCAGAGCCAGGAGTCATCTGGGCTCCTTGGGCCTCTATGGCTGTGATCATCGGTCTCCACAGGATACCCTTCATTTCACATTGTTTTGAAGTTATTTTACAGGGCCATGGAAATTATTCATAAAGCCCATTTGAAGTCCCTGGATTTTAGGCAAGCAGATTTGTCTCTGATGTTTCTCAAGCTTTCATCTGATGATCACATTGTTTTTAGTGTATGTTGCTTTTTAAGAGCTGTTTTGAGAGTAAGAGATTCACTGTTTTGGCAGCTTTGCCTCTTTATAGCTGGCGAGAATCATTTAGGGCATTTTATCAAATTTTATTTACTGATTCTGTAATATATCAGCTGCTTATTTATTAAATGTAATGTACGTATGTGCCTTTATGGTTAAAATATAACCGAATAAAGTATATTTGAATTTTGAACTCCAAAACTACTGAACGGATTTACACAAACTCACAAAAGGCACAATCTGCAGACCAAGATCTAGTTTTCTGCCAAGCCAAATTTAGTGGAATTACATTAAGCAATCATTCCTTTGAACAACCGCCACAAAGTGCTAAAATACCTGCTCCAATGCACAGTATGCTCAGACACTTTCTGAAGGACTACGAATCCCAGGAGACTTTGATCCTGAAGGAGGAAGGGGAGGAAAAGAGCGAGGGGGGGGTCTTCTTTCCAAAAAGCAGTATAAAGTCAAGCACCTGCACTGCTGAGCCGAGCTCTCAGACATTTCTAGCCAGACCACAAGTCCCAGGAGACTTTGTACCTGAAGGTTGAGGGGGAGGAGAAATTGGCAGGCACATCCATCCAACAGGCACTATAAAGAGCCAGCACCTGGCCAGCTGCGCACAACGTGCATAGGCAATGCACGAGCAAAGCCTGGGTCAAGGGAAGGCCCATCTTCACCTATCATCGCCTGGAAGAGGCTTTGTTGGACCACCCTCTTAGCCCTACCTTTTCTCCCCTTGTGTTTTTGAGGTGCATTACCTAGTGAGGCTTTTAAGGAACTGACAATATTAAATTGTCCCGTAAATATAAAGTAAATATTTGAGTACGTATCAGTATGTGGTTTCCTCAATTTTGCGTTATGGAGGGGAAAAAAAGCTGTTGAGCTTCCTTGGGGCAGCTAAGCCACAAAACCTGTTAAATTAAATCCCGGAAACTGCACTCTGAATGGAATTCTGGCCTGATTGAAGAAGCTCAGTTTATTATCAATTCGAAAGAGGTCTCTACTAGTCAACCAGAGGTTGATAGTAAAATTGTTCAAACATAGAGCCACCCTTACCCTGCCCCAGGCCAATCTCACACTATCTAAAACTTTTAACAAACTCAATAAATCTCCCTATGTGAAGTGTAGGGATGCCCCCCAGCCACAATCAAAGAACATACATGTTCCCATTAATAAATATTATTTGTAAAAATACATTTTTGCTATTGGTGGCTGATGAGAGTAACCTCCCTAGAGGAGGACTGAACAAGAGGCTTTAAGTATCTCCCAACCCCCACCAAAGGTTGACTTGATAAGAGAGCTGAGACTAAAAAGCTAAAACTATGATACTCCACTCATTAAAAAATATTGCACAGGGACCAAGAGAGGGGAGTGAGAGATACAAGATCATTAGAAAACACTGTGCATTAAAAAGTTTGCAAATAACGTCCAGGACGAAAGTGTATGGACAAGTGAGATGGGTGGGACTGAGACAAACCAGCATTCTAAAAACAATTGCTTGCTGGTACAGACTGGCCAGATTCGAGGGTCCCCAATGTAAATAGCATCCCACGACTCAGAGCCACCACACCATTATGGAAAGGGCAATAAGACTGCGTTGTAACAAGTCTATGCTGAATCATAACATTAGCAATTAGGGGGAATCAAAAATGACTGGGAAAAATATTTGGGATCCATACACTGCAAGGGTAAAAAAAAGAAACATGTTTGTCTTACATACAGCAAATAGAAGAGCATTCCTATATTATATCTTGCATCACTGGTGCATCATGGTCGAGAGAATGACAACAATGTAATCCATGTCGAGACAGTCGTAATGACTACTAAACATAGTTAGTCTCTTGAGAAAAAGAAGAAAAACTCCAAATATTGCAGATAAACATATGTATATTACTTAATCATAATTCTTTTTACATGTACACCATAAATATAGCAGCGTAAAAATAAACATTGATATAACAACACCACAAGTGTGTTGATGATCTCAGTTGATGGGTGATTTCATCCGACATGTGCTTCGTCCCTACCTTGGGACTTCTTCCAGGCTCTCTAAGGATCCAATTGTATCAAAGACCAGATCCTCACGAAGACTAGATTTCAATCATGAAACCAACCAAAGTACAATTACAAATAAAGCCAAGAAAAACGAAAATCTGTATACCCCACAAGGAACTTCAAACCAGTCAGATCCAAAATTACCTCAGTGGTCCAAATAAGATCTGAGTCCAGGGTCACAGACAAAATACTTGTCAGGTCCTAAAAAAACTGCCTTGTGGACATCTATGGACCTTGATATGTCCATATAGATTATCTTTAAACAAACAGCATGCTGTGCGACCAGCACGTAACAGACAAAACAAACCATGTTTGCTTTACAATATAAAAAGCAGGCTTGTTTATATAATCAATAGTCCTAAATTATCAAGTAGATCTAAAGAGGATAAAAGCTTTCTTTCTGAGTAACAAAACCATTCACTGGATAAGAAGTATTGATTTCTATGGTCAGACATTTTGAGATCCAGATGCCGTGCTACCCATCAAAGCAATTATGACCATGTAGAACTGTTGCTGATTGAAACACAATTTATGGACGGCCACTTCGAGTGTTCAGGGAGACTTATGCCAGACCAACAGGATCATGCCACAACTGCCAATTCAGTTACATGGGTCAAACTAGATTATAGGAATGCCTTGCTGGTGAGAACATCTAAATCCAAATTATTTAGAAAACTGAGCCAGCCCCTACTGTAAGCAGTTTTCCAAAGCATGCTCATACTTCTTCCTCCTTGAAGAGCATCCACTATCTTCCTTCTTGAGTGCATAGCCAGTTTTAGACTATTCTGAAAGTTGTGTAAAACCCTGTGAGACATTGCTTCATACCATATTGCCCTATTGGTTCCCTAAGATGAAACATTTACTGGGTCTTCCCAAAAGCATGTGGTAAAGAGGCAGGAATTATGGCATTTTTGGCGTTTGCAAGTAATTGGTGCACTACTGTGCCCGAGAGACTCAGGTTTACTGATCAGGAAAACGTTAAAGACATACTTATTTGAGTAGCCTTATATTGCCCGCGCTTACATGCCCTGTATTCGGCTGTGTGTATTAAAACAATACTTTGATTTCTACCATATAACAATTGCTTGAGATGCCTTCACTGCTGTAAAATATGTAACATCGCTGAATGACCACTGATATTTTTGTTTCCATAAAACTGCATTCTTTCAAATGTACATGCCACATACCATCAAAATCAGCAATATGCGCAATCGAATAAACAAACTGTCACAGTTCATAAACTTGTACTAAGAACAGTGCCCTGGACTATGTCTATTCCCCATTCATGGGTATCAAAAGGTAACTTTAAAAGTGGCATGTGTTAGATAGAAAGAGATGGTAAATTGAATCCATCAAGGTTATCAGTGAGGTGTGGTGTCTTTCTGTTATTGGGGAATACGCCCCTTGAGTGGGTTGGGCATTCTTAGAACTGTGGGAGTGTACATCATAAGTACTTCGCCCCCCCCCCACATGGTACTCACAGAAAGATAATAAAGTGAACAAATAACATAGTAATAAGAGCTAGTGGAGCATCCTGCTGGGGAGTGCATGTGCAGCATGGCTAACAAAGAGTACTATTTGCAGATAATGATGAGTAACAGCTGCATTCATTTTATTTTGGAAAAACTTTCATTGACTCTCTCTGATCCTACAACTTTTCACTTTATGTTCTTTTTCCAGACTCCAACAAACGTTCAGAGAAAGCAATCACAGCACAGTCCCAGATGTGTGTAGAAAGCAATAGCATCTTGTACACATTTCAAGCTACCTCAGTGTTGAATAATCTCAGATTTGAGGTCTCTGGCAGCAGTGTCAGATTCTAATTCTGCTGGATCCTTCAGCTGCATTTGGCACCCTCAGCCATTCACGTGTTCTCCAACATCTCTCAAAGGACTGTATTCAGTGACTCACGTCTGCACCAAAAGACTGTTGTCGTCAGCTCTCGCAGTGCAAACAATTGAGCCACATCTTGCCTTTTTCCCTGACCAAGTTTTTCTTGAAGCGCTCACAAATCTTCTTCATTAGATATAAAAAGCTGAGAACCTATGTAGCTATTCGCTACGCAATTAAATGGCTACAGTGCTTCCAGAATGATGCCTTCAGGGTTCTGTTAGTAATAAAATAGTTTTGTGATTTTTCAGATCCTGTTCTATTATTGTAGTAGGCACATCTCTAAGAATGAGCTCAATTCAAAATGTATGTGAAGCTTAGTGAGCCTATACATTCCATACGACTGCCATTGTTTTACATGTAGCCAGATTTGTACTGTCACATCTGATTATATTAGGCGAAACGGGGACTAACTATTAATCATTTAGGGGGTGTTATTTTGGTGATGTTGTCTTTTGATCAGTATTGTGATTTGCTCAGCCTGTTGGTAACATTGCTCACATCATCGTGACTGCACGATTTTAATGTGTAAAAACAGGGCTTATTTTGGAGCTCAGCCATTGTCTGGTGTAACTGACTCTTAGAATGCGGATACACGCTCATTTGTCTCATGCTTAAGACTTATATAGTAGTTTTGATATTTTCATCTAAGGCATGATTTTATGGCAGGACTCTTTTTGCATTTGACTGAGATTTATAGTAATTCTCTATATATGAGACTATTGCAATTTTGACTGATTAACCATGTTCTTGTATTCTGTAGGATCTTTTTTTAAATAAACCTATGTCATTTCCATCTTCTTCGTATCTCAAGGTTTATTTGACTAAGTATGCTATTTTATTTATCGTGATGCTGGGTAGGCTCTTTATCTTTAGATTATTAGAAACAATAGTGTAACTGGTATTACCTGCTCGGGTTGGCTGCACTATAGAAACAGCACTCCCTAGTTTCTGGTTAGCACCAGCACTATGATGCAGGTTTAAGAAAAGTTTCGCTACACCCTGTGCAGCGCCACTTTCCTTGCACCCCTTAGCGCCCCTCTACCGCCACCATGTATGCGCTTTATCCAAGACACGGTGCACCATGGCACAGGGTACTGGGCAATAGCATCAATATTTTTGACGTTATTGATATACTGTTTAGGGCTAGCGACAAAATGTTGGTGCTAACCCTGAACAGTACATAGAGGCCCATTGTAAACAATGATCTGCCTCCTTTTAACGCATGCTCTGAGCAGGCGTTAAAAGTGCCGAATAAAATGATGCAAACAAATTTCTTAGATTTCTTTGCGCCATTTACCGGACCGCCCTGACGAGGGAACACCCCATTTGCATACAAAGGTCATGTAGGTCAAAGGTTTACAAAGTGGCGCAATGCAAAAGGCGACCTTAGCGCTGTCTTGGCGTCAAAAGAATGATGCTATGCGGCCCTAAAGTGGCACTAGGCCCTCTTAAACTAGGGCCTATGTGTATGAATTCCTATCAGCACAGTGCAACAAGCACTTTGTGGTGCAATTTAATGGCAGGCTTATGTGATTGTCACCAGCCTGGCTAGGCTGCAGTTTAGCACAAGTCGACCACCCTTAACCTTTAGTGTATATTGTAGGAGACATACTGGTTATCATGGCATAGCAGTGGCATGTACTTAACATTTCGTGGATATTCTTGACATTATTGTGAATATGAATTGCATATCGGTGGCAATTACAAAATGGAGTACATCCTTGACATGCTGTGGCCATTCGTGACTTAATTCAGGCAAATTCTGTCGCGTACAATGGCGATGACATTCCCTGCCATGTGAGGGAAATCTCTGACATTTAGTAGTGATGATAAGTGAACATGTAAGGCAAA
This sequence comes from Pleurodeles waltl, assembly GCF_031143425.1. NCBI lineage: Eukaryota > Metazoa > Chordata > Amphibia > Caudata > Salamandridae > Pleurodeles > Pleurodeles waltl. The sequence continues at coordinate 886,147,311 of NC_090436.1, read as the reverse complement.
ATCTGTTTGTGTGACAGTGGAGGATGTGATTAGTTGGGAAAAATGACAAACTGATGCTTAAGGACGAGGCACGTAATCACTAAAAAATAAAACCCTACATGATGAAATACAGTTTTTTTTAATCCAAATTTAAACTACTTTGCCTAAATTATTACATTTCAGAATTACAGAGAAAGTTGGTACTTGAGTGTAGCTGAATTTGGTTCCTTGATACCAGAGGACATTTAATTCTCTTACTGCTGTTTTATGACTTAGGTCGAAGCATAGCACCATTTAATTTGATAGATTGACCGTTTCCAGTCGGAATATGCAACTTTCATGTGACCTGCTCCTAGTAGCTGAGCAGTGGCATTGCTATCTGATCCCACAGGAGTGTTCTAGCTCTGCTGTCAATCACCTGTGATTGCGAGTTTGGTACACCTTTACAGTTTTCCATCTTGTCCCTTTCAAGATGAATCTCAGGCATAATATAGCGATGCAAATCTACCTGGAATGGGGAAGATAGAAAAATGAAGTAAACTGCCTGCAATACATATATCTCTGCAGCTTTGTAGCCCCTAATGTTCTGGCAATTGTAATGAAACACAATTTGCCACCTGATAATTGTAGGCTTGCCTGGCATTCTATACAGATATTGAATATTTAATTAATATCATTCACAATCTTTCAATTCGATTTTTAGCTTTTTTTTGTTCTGTTTTCACAAAGTCTTCTGATCACAACCACCCGGCACTCCCATAAAGATAAGTATGCTCATTCACATCGCTTGCTTGAGTGATTCAATTTGTGGGCGATATTTCCTTATTACCAATTTTAAAGCTCCTCAGCTACCAACAGCTGCCTCACTGCGTGGCTGCTGATTAGCACCAGGGATTGTGTAGCTGGTGTTTATCACCAGCCCTGTGTGGAAATACAACTATTCTGATTTTAATATGCAATTTTTAATCTTCTGTAGAAGTTTTATATAATCAACAAAACATGAAATAATAGCCACATGACTGAAAAACGCAGCATCATTCTTATGCATAATGCCACAGGTCCCCTTGTGGTGACTTCCAATGTTCTGTTTCTCTAAGAAGCTGATTTCTGTGAGGTCCCCATGACAAGGTGTTAGCGATGCAAAGACTATGGCCCATTTTTATGGGAAAATTACGGAGCGCAATGCTGCGCCAAAATTGGCAGTGCTGCGCTCTGTCATTTTCACAACACAGGGTTGCGCCGTATTGTCCCCTGCGCTGGCACAAAATTTAGCTGCCAACACCAATGCAGGCATCCTTACACCATCGTGCAAGGATGTCTGTGTTGAGGGGTGTGGTTGTTTGTGTGCGGGAAGGTGTCGCTTTCTGCACATAAACAATCACTAATGGCGCTTTGGTACTTCTGATGCACACACAAGTGCCAAAGCGTCATTTTCAAATGATTGTTTATGTGCAGGAAGGGACACATTCCTGCACATAAACAATAATTTCTGGCACTTTGCTCTTTCTATGCATGCTGCAGAATGCAACACGCATAGAAAAAACAAAACATTAGGAGGAATAAAAGTATTCTCCTCCTCGTTGCGCCATGCTAACGCCACCCCTGGGGGTGGTGTTATATTTCGGTGCTGCCTCAGGTTTGCAAAATCTCATAAATCTGAGGCAGCATCAAAATGCTATGGGTGTTGCTGTGGTACGCCCACAGCAACACCCATTGCAGGCCCTTCCGACTCAGAAAACTGCGCCGGAGGGGCCCATATTTACAAAAAGTGGCGTTACACCTCCTTGTAAATATGGAGCAGAGTTTAGCGCCACTGGAGCATCACATAAAGTGACGCTCCAGTGACACGAGGGGCTCTTAAATATGCCCCTATATTTCCATAGATACTCAGAAGAATTGCTTGGTTGTATCTGTACCACCAACTCCATAGATCACCAGGCCATAGAAATTAGAATTCCGTACTAAAATGCAGATAGCGTTAACATTGCCTTGTCTACTTTTCTAAAGTGAATAGCATTCAAGCACCAAGAGAGCTGTTGACCATGAGGGGGTATTACAACTGGCATACTTTCACTCTCAAAGTTCTAGGGCATTTTTCCAGTGATTATTCTGTAGGGTCCCTTTTTTCTCTGCACTAGAAAGCCACATGGGGCAAATTATGCATGTCAGAATTGGCCAAAACACAATACATGAGCACACTCCATTACATCTGGCGATCCTAACCTATTTACCACGTTCTTCAGTTGAACACAAATCCTTATGATTCCACATTTTATCTCCGTGTTTCATTCCATTATACATCACCACTGTTTGAAAAAACATTGCGGTTTTTTGACAAAAAAACAAAACAGGTCTCAAGAGGATCAATACACTTGTCCAAATACACAAAACAAGAATAATACAAGCATTGATAAAGCCAAATATTAGAGCCTTTTAAAAGTGAGTGGCAAGCTATTGGTTTTACCAGTGCTTTTTTGATTTGACAGGAGCATTAAAGTAAATAAAAAATTGCAACGATGGCATGCTTATATGTCAAGATGTCATGATGAATGCCAACACCATAGCAGCCATTGTAAAATGTTGTTTTCTTAAAGTTGGCTACCGTGGGATGTGCATGCATTGTGAAGACGTACATACCACGGGGATAATTTTGGAAAGGGTTTTCTTTGAGAAGATACGCAAATTGTATTTTCTCAATGGAAATGGATTCAAAGGAAGCTTCCAGTAAATGTGTATGTGCGTGGAAGCGCAGGCCACCATCTTGGAATGAATTGTAGATGACCATTTGTAGATGGCCAAAGGGCATTTTCATATGCTACATCAAAAAAGTAGGTACATGAGCACACAAAAGTGCAGCGTGCAGGCCCTTCGCAAAAATATGTGTTTTTTTAAATACATAAAAAAAGTGATCTGCATGGAAAAGTGCTTGGGAGCAGCTGAAGTGCATTAGGCCTGGGTCGAGAAGGAAGTCGATTAGGATCAGTATGCAGTTGCCAGACAGCCAGGAAAAATGTTTCTTAAAAAATAAATATGTCAGTGCAAAACAGAGGAAGAATCGGAGTGACGGGGATACAACAGAGAAGAGTACAAGCAAATACCTTCGCTCTTATGGAGTGCTAAAATTAAAAGAAAATGTGTTCCCTGATGCCAGCAGTTGAATAATACAAGTCATCCAGTCAGAACTTTGTAAGGAGGAAATGCTCTGAAGGTCGGACAAAGGACGAATAAGGAGCAAAGCAATCAAATAAGATGTAAGGAAATGAGCCAGGTAGGAAAGCCATTCAATTATGAGAAATGAGCTGGCCCAAAGTCAGTCCAACGTATATATTTTAATGTACGGGAAACAATAGGTCTTCGATAAGTAACAGCTAAAGCTGTCTATTGGCCACACCTATAATAGGCCAAATATTTAAGAAAATGCATACTCACGACGTAACGGGAAACAGACAAATATTCTGTCACTGGGGAATATTTCTTCCCAAGGGTGAAGGTGATTGATCCTTCTCTCAAAAACACAGCAGATGTTGTTTAGAAAAGCTAGGAGAAGTGGAATGTTTGCCAAATATAGCGTATTTGGAAAGGGAGGAAAACAAGTCAGGCTGTCCTTTGGCATGGCTAATTAGAAAAGAGATTGCAGGGGGAACAGTGTTATTAGAACACCAATTACCTAATCCATAGGGATGTACTGCACTGTGAACTTTGGAATAAATTAAATGTTTACCATACTTTGTCAAGATATGCTGTAAAGTTTTTGTTGGAAAAACAGCATTGGAATAAGGTAAAATACATAGGTAGAGGATGACTTTACGTACCCACACTAACAATACCACCTTTTTGCACCTATATGCTCGTGCTTTTGCCATTTTGCAAAGTTGATGGAATAATGACTTTTATGGTGCTGTAGCATTTTATGACCTATAATTGCAGAGTGTGTACTGTCCTCTGTAGGTGCAATGATTAATTAGTGATTAATCTGGTTTCTAAAAACAGGGGGCATGACTTATTATGCACTTCGCCCCGGGTAGCTGTCAACATCAAGATTCAGACAGGTAAACGTAAAATAGGCCTTTGCCATTTCTAGCAGTCCCTCATATCAGAAAAGATCATAACTATTGATTTTCTGCGCAGGAATTAACATTATGTTGTATTTAAAAAGAGTCTGCTGAATAAATATAATCAATATGTAGTAGCCACACTTTTATACATCTAGTCACAATATAAACTGCAGCCCTTGTAAGCGAATTCGTCACTACTAAGCTTACATAGTTTGTCTTCTCTAGTGCTCATGTGGTACTCTCTAAAAGGCTTCTTTGTCACACTCTGATTCCACTTTTAATGATCTCCCTTACTAGGGATTGATTCACAAAAGTAGTTTGCACATTTGAATAATTTTCACATTTAATTAAGATTTCTATTTTTTGCTATTCACAAAATCAGAATCTCAATTACAGTTTTGGAGTAAATCTACACATACTCTAAATTACTCAGAGTGTAAGTTAACTTGGTGAATCAGGCCCAGTGTGTCAAACATTTGTATGGGGTCCTGGAGATCTCCTAAGGTACTTGTACTTCAGAGCATTCCTCTGATTTATTTCAGATTTCATGTGGTGTGTTCTAGCTTACTGTGGGTGTGCAATGCCCCCCAAGATAAGACAAAGCCATATGAAAATCATTTTTGATCCTGCGCCAGTAGGAACAGTTTTGTATCACCTGCAAACCAGGACCTCTCTGAACTGGACCACAAGCAACCCAAGACCAGTTTTGCCCTAGTAGAGCTTTTCAGTTGGGTGCTCCTTGGTTCCAGTGGTAAAGTGAGCATGGAATCCACATCTGGGCATACCCATTGCACTTAGGGCATTAATCTGAAGTAATCAAAAAAGTTATGGGTGGGATGCTTTAATTAATCTCAGTTACTGGTAATTACTTTGGACTGCATCCCAGTCCATTGTTTTTTACCACAGTGCTGTCTCAGATTAGACCTAGAAATGTGCAAATCAGCCTTGTTACTGCTCCAATAGAAACAATTCAGCCAAAACTGTCAAGCAAGGTCCTTTCTAAACTGCAACAAAAACAACCCAGGACCAGTCTTAGCTGGAGCTCTTCAGTCGGTGCAGCTTGGTTCCAGTGGCAAAGTGAGCAAAGGACCTGTGTCCTGGCATAAATGTCACACGTTTCATTGCCTAACACAGTTCACCTTACATCTCATTTATCAATATTCAATCTCCCATTACCTCATGTAGGCAACCACACTATATTTCTGCTAACATATAAGATTTGCAGCATCCACCTTTCCTTATTAAAATAATCTTTAATGCACTCAAAACAGTTATCTTTCATTAATCACTATGTCAAGAGGGGGACTCATGTACAGTAACAGTCTCTGGTTACATCCTCTATGTCAGCAGCAATGTGTGAATGAGGGAAATAGTCTGCAGCCTCTGCCTTTGTGCTTGGTCAAAGATATAGGGGCATATTTACCAACAATTCATGCAATGCAGCACAGCAAGTAAAATTGCTGCAATGCGTTGCATGAACACGTGAAAGCAGATCTCCACTATTGCTTCAAAGAAATAGTGCAGTTGTGCTCTCTTCTTGTGCTAGTTCACATTGTGCTGCCTGGCACATATGTAGGCTCCCTTGCTCCATAGTTCAAGGATGCTTGAGATATGCTTGAGATAGCTGTTGTGCAGGAAGGGGTATCACTCTGCATAAAAAGGCACAGTGGAGCCATCCACATTTGTATATGAAGCAGAGTATCCTAAACATTAGAGAAAAAGTGACACATCTCTTAAGATGTACTTAAATAACCAAGTAGCATTCTCGACATTTTGTAACTTCTAAATTTTGTATGCAAGCATACCAACATTATAGGGGTTATTACAACTTTGGAGGAGGTGTTAATCCGTCCCAAAAGTGACAGTAAAGTGACGGATATACCACCAGCCGCATTACGAGTCCATTATATCCGTCACATTTGGGACGGATTAACACCTCCGCCAAAGTTGTAATAACCCCCTATATCTCTTAGCATACTCAAGCCAAGCGGTCCCTGTGGTACCAACAGTAATATTACACGAGAGAAAAGTATAAAGATTTCCCAGGAATTTTGAATTAGTAGAAAGAAGGCTTGGCTGCACTCCTTATCACAAAGGTCAGGCTCAAATCAGCAGTCAAGGCTTACTCACCAAGGTCAAAAGCTGCATTTTTAATGATCACTATTGACTTTGAAGATGTTTGCTTCTTTCTTATTCCATCACTCTTACACAGCATGAAGGTACCGGTTTTTATATATATTTCAGTGCATCAATTAGCATCACAATATAAATATCCTCAATAAAAATTAATTTTCACATAAGACATGTAAAATAAACATTTAAAAAAATATAATTGTGGCATTAATTACAGGTATTCTTTCAACCCATTGTTAAAATAAAACCTCAGACTCATGTTCCGTTTTCTAAATGTTATGGGATAGTCAGACTTTCTAGATTAGATGATCAACAATCTATTTCATAAAAGACAGGAAATACATATCGATAGAATCATGACTTTACCACATAAACCTACTTTCTCAAATGCCCCCAACATCAAGAAATTTTAACGCATAAGGTTCAGCCTGTATTCTGTAGTTAGCGCTATAAACGTAAATAGAGCCTTCTTCCTATTGTAACTCAGATCTAATATAGGACCATGTCTATGATACACCCTGAGAATACTTCAACCTAAGGGCTGGGTACATGGTCTTGATCGCAGACACGTACTCCTATAAGCAACTACCACAATGTCTGATTAAGATGTTATGGTATTTGATATGTCTTACCTGCTGGTTAAGCTTCAGCAGTACTTTATTTTATCCACTTATGAAGCTGACTCACTGATGCAAATGTTCTCCTCGTCGATATTTTCAATTAAATTCAAGTCAATTTTTAACCATTTCAGAATTACACTCTTTAAAGTATAACCATTCAGTATAATCACAAAAGTGAAGTATTACGTAATAAACTTGAAACAGCCATTAAGAGGCAGCAGTAAATTGAAATGATCAGCGTATGGGTTTTCTAGTTAGGTTGAGAGTTAGCCTTCGATGTGGTGTATACTTAAGTATACTTATACTGCAATTTCATTTGTGGGTTGCTCTGTCCTTTAAAAATTCTTGCTCGCTAGTGGTCAGTTCTGCCTTTTTCTCCTTCCTTTTTCTGTTTCAGAGCAGTGACCTAGTACTGTATCGTTCCACTTTGGTTTCTCTATCTGTTGCTGTGACAAACTATTTTTGTTATTTCTTTGGTGCTCCCCTGTCACTGTGGGTATTTTAGGCTGGTAGCTGCCTGCGTTTTATTGCAGCATTCAGTTCCTCCCACTTTCTCCCATGTCCTTGACATTTGATTTGGCTTTATTCCAGTGTTGTCCCCTACCCTGCTCCTTAAATAAACTTATTTTACAAGACAAAGGGCCTGATTCTAACTTTGGAGGACGGTGTTAAACCGTCCCAAAAGTGGCGGATATACCACCTACCGTATTACGAGTTCCATAGGATATAATGGACTCGTAATACGGTAGGTGGTATATCCGCCACTTTTGGGACGGTTTAACACCGTCCTCCAAAGTTAGAATCAGGCCCAAAGTCTCCTAAAATAAGCTTATTTTACTAAATAAACACCATATGCCCTCCCATCACATCGCATTTCAAGTCTCTCTCTGCAGGACCCCTCCCTGCCAGCACTCAGACATTGCACACAGAGCATTGCTTATCTTTACTGGGGGCTATAAATCTTCTTAGGCTGCTCTGCTAACTTCATTAGAGCTTTTTCTTTTTTGCTTGAGGACACTGTTGCCAAAAGATGTCAATTAACTTGTTTGCACTGTGCGAAACCTATTGCATTGCAAAAGCTTGTTATGTTATTGATTTATATGCGTCCATCTTACAGATGTTGTTAGAAGAGTCTTGTTGGCGCATGCTCACCACGACAGGAGTTGTGCATTTGCACGTTCCGAAGGTGGTTGGCGTGTCGGTGTAATTCCACGCCCGCTGGCCGATGGTGCACTTTTGCCCCACGGTTAGCCCAGTGGGAGCTGTGCTTTGCTGTTGTGTGTGGGTGCTGCAATGCCAAGCCACGAGCACGCTCTCAGCCATCAGACTGGTGGCTGTACCGGGCTTCAGCCCCCACAGGACCATTGAGTTACTGCTGCTATGAGGAACAACTCCGCACCATGTGGTTTGCTTCCCAGGGGATGTGCAGGTAGCTTTGTGTACTATGACGTAAGTAACGCTACACTTGCAGGATTGAAGAGGGACGTAGCTGCAGAGGACTGGTGTCAGATATCATGAATACGGAATGAGTGGGAATAATTGGGTTATGAGCATCATAATAACTGTACAGAGACGAGCTACGCTCCAGCAATGAAGCGGTATCGCCGGTTTATAGTACCGGAGGTCCCTTTTATGCAGCTATGTGGGCTTTTCCCTGGCTCAGCAGGTGCCCCTTCATGGGGGCCACGTTTTATCTTTTACAGACTCTCGTCTTGTTTCCCCTACTTTTTGTTTTTGTTTAATGTTGATGATAAAATATAAATAGCAACGCCTGTGTGCAGAAGAAAGCTTTTGTCCCCGAGGATAAACTCAGCCACTGTTTCTTTCTTGAAAACAACTCCGGGACAGGTAGGGATGTACTTCCGAGACCCCAGAGCTTTCTGACAGTCTCAAGTGATAGACAGACACATCAAGCTGCAATTCCTGATCATGCTTCCTCTCCAAACAACGTCACCCCAACAATTACAAATAGGTCTCACACAACTCCCCATGCCATTCAATCTTTTTAATTGCTTTGTTTTAATTTCTCCCCCTCTCCCTTACCTTCTCGGTGCTAAATAATGTGCCAGACATACAGGATTGTACTTTTAGGGCACAGACACCGGATTTTTGTTCATGCTATTCTCTTTATGGAAGCAAGTGTAATGCGTGTGATTGATTTCTGCGCCTGGAACCTACCTGGTGAGTTCAGGACAGGGACATGGCCATGTCAGTGCTGCGAAGTCCACTGAAACGAATTAGGCGCAAAGGACCTGAAGGGAACGAAAGCGGGTGAGATGTTGATTTTTAGTTACATAGGATGGACTGTCATGCCAAAGAACAACAGCAGGAAGCCTTTGCTTGCTTCAAAGCCCAGGCGTGGCACTTCTAGTATGCAAAAACATCCGGTCAGCTTACATCAGCATGTACGGATGGCGTTTTGGAAACAGTGTGGGTTTGTTTCAGGAGTGTTCAAGCTCCAGCTACTGAAACAGATGGCTTTCCTTGTGGGTCAGTACTGACCAATAGAAAGAAATGAAGCAGAGCTGCTCCAAAGGCTTACCGCCTTATGTGTGTGGATCCGTACAACAACCAGGCTTGTGTTATTGTCAATGAAGATGTAACATCAAATGTATTTACATAAAAATCACAAGGCTTTGAAAATGCATGTAGTAAGGTGTTCAAGCAGGCCGTTTATATTTAGAGGATTTTTGCATGACTACAGTAGTGTTATTCCACAGCTCTCCTGGTGTGGGACATTTAACTGACTTATGTGTGCAATATTATATGAGCTAGAAAAAAGATGCACAGTACATCTTGTGGAGGGCTGGCCCCAGTCCAGATATTTAAGTATCCCTATAAGATAAATGTACATGCAATTTTTCTAAATAAACTCATTTATCCTGCAACCCCTCCTGACCACACGCTGGACACCCCTGAAGTGGATCATTCTAACATTCAAACACCTGCAAGCTTCAGCATGTGCTGTGGAGTCATAATCATGCCTTCTCTATATCATTACAATCACAATATTACTTAGATATTAAGCACACCCTGGTGTCTGTTTAGGGACCACCTGATGTCTTACTTTTGATGTTCCAGTATCTCTGTTGTTTTTTACACCATCAGCTATGGGCTCAGCCACTGGAAGAATGCAATTTTGCACCCAAAACATTTTCCACATAATTATGGATTGCAGTTTTTCTCATACAATCCATCACCGGCTGCATATTTCAGAAGAGTTCAACCACAATTGTTGTTCCCACCTCAGACGCACCTAAAGTTACAAAAAATGCAGCAAAAAGTGTTTCTGTACAGTCGAAGGCCTTTCGCACAGGTTGACTGCTCATCTTTCTGTTGCTCATTTCTGGATTTGGCTGTTAAGAAGGTGCTAATGAGGGGAGACCCTGGCCCAGATAGTGTCAATGTGTAAAAATCCTTAATAATGAGGTAATAGTAACATATAATATGCCACATTAAACCACATAATTTGCTTTTTCTTACTACATAATTTAGCCAGTTCTACTATATAATTTGGTCCTTCCCTGCTGCATAATTTCAGTGGCCCCAGCTACGGGGAAGAGTTAAAGAACTCGAACAAGTCTTGTACAGGTTTCAACTCTTCCATCCGTATCTACACTCCCTATTAGATTTGAAGTAATATTTCACGGCTCAGAACTCTCAACCATGTTATTTGTAACTTCTGGGCAAAGTAATGATGTGTCACAATCTGCCAAACATCAGTGTCTTTATGATACACATATTGGCACACAAGTGATATTTTACCTATGCTTGAATAACTTCAATACTTGCCTTGGGACACTGAATCATGAATGACTCCTTTTGCTTAAATAAACCCCTCCCCAAAGGCTGAATGCCAGGCACTCGGTAACTCAGATGGGAATCGCAGACAGCAACGAGAGACTGCACAGCGACAATTACAACAAAAGCAAAATTGCCATGCTTTCTCCCCCAAGACTCAATGCACGACCACCAATGTGCAAGTACCACCTCATTGCTGATAGGAATATTAAACATTTGCCAGCGCTGTTCCAAATGATTATCCAGTTAATGGTTGAATAAACATAACATGTACCTACTTAGATGACAAAAAGTACAACAGGCTTTTCTAACAAGTGCTGAAGTCAATGCCACTAGACCGGTGTCTGCAGTAAAGAAGTGAAGTGTTGTCATGCTTATCTTCGTAGGAAATGACTGGCTTCCATCACACGGGAATGAGGATTACGCATGAAGCCCTCCAGCAGGTATTCCCTGCTTAAGCAGCCCACAAAAAGAGGAGTGCAAAACACACACACAGAAATATAAGCCTAGACCATAGGAACCCGCACTTCTCTAGGGAAAGTACAAGAAAGTAAGCCTTCAACCTCTAATACATTTAGGGAAATAAATTATCTGATCAACGAAAACTTGAGGCCACACCTACTGTCTTTCAGAAAACACTAAGGGCCAGATGTAGCAAGGCATTAGCGCCTCGCAAACGGCGAAAAACGCCGTTTGCGAGGCGCTAATGCCTGTGCGCGATGCAGAAACACATTTTGCGAGTCGGAACCGACTCGCAAAATGTGTTTCCGACTTGCAAATAGGAAGGGGTGTTCCCTTCCTATTTGCAACTCGCACCGCGATGTAAGTTGATTTGTGACCGCAAAAGCGGTCACAAATCAACTCGCAGTTACCATCCACTTGAAGTGGATGGTAACTCATTCGCAAACGGGAAGGGGTCCCCATGGGACCCCTTCCCCTTTGTGAATGATCACATAAATAATTTTTCAGAGCAGGCAGTGGTCCAATGGACCACTACCTGCCCTGAAAAATACCGAAACAAAAGGTTTCGGTTTATTTTTCAAAGTGCAGCTCGTTTTCCTTTAAGGAAAACGGGTTGCACTTTGAAAAAAAAAACCTGCTTTATTAAAAAGCAGTCGCAAACATGGAGGTCTGCTGACGACAGCAGGCCTCCATGTTTGCGAGTGCCCATAGTCGGTATGGGGCCGCAATTTGCGACCCACCTCATTAATATTAATGAGGTGGGTCATTGCGACCCCATACCGACTCGCAGAAGGTGTCTGAGACACCTTTCTGCATGTGGTTTTGCGAGTTGCAATTTGCGAGTCTCTATGACTCGCAAATTGCAACTCGCAAAACCATACTTACCTACATCTGGCCCTAAATCACCTGATGTGCCTGAATTTCTTAAAGCAAACCAATGAGAGCAGATGTCTTGTGCAACTGGACAGCACCAAGATTCACAATCCCATGAACATTAAACCCCACGACCCTTTTGTCGAGTTGATAATGGTTTTACATTTTGTGACTTGCCGTTAATGTTGGATTCCGGGTTTTACAAATCCTTCACTGAAACAAAATAAATCGTAAATCCAGTTGTTCAACATCTGTGGCATATCCATTTCTTTGCAGTCAGAGAAACTAAAGTCAGATTATGTGCCATGCTACCACCAATTAACAATAAAAAGCGTATTTTAGATATTGATTTACTCAATATACATAATTCTCTATTCAATCCCGTTTGTAAAATTTAAGCATTTTTGTAAACTGCTTGTAGCAGTTTAGAGCAAAGGTCTGGCCTAATAGTGTACCACTTTTTTAGCTTTTTAACCTTTGGTTTGAAATCACTATAAAACACTACACTCTACAATATTATGCTAAATTCTGAAACTATATTCCACGCTACAACACTCTACTCCCTCCACAACACTTTACAGTACTTTGGCCTACTCCATAAAACTACTCTTCACTCTTACCCATGCTACTAAACTCCACTATAGTTGCAAGACCTATTGGCATTGCCAATGCTTGTTTATTTAACAATAATTCTGGGGATGGGGGAGGCTGGGCTCACTATGTGAAATTCAAGCGAGTTGTGCTCCACCACTTTCATATAACACCAGCCACTGCTGATGCACACTAAACAAATATGGATTTCTTTACATTTCTGACTCTTAACTGACCCCCTCCTTTAGCCTGCTCCACTCTCCCCCCCTGCTCAATTTGGTGAGCCCCTGCATTCGCTTTTTAGGTCAAGTTCGCAAGTGCTTTGCCTGTTGCAATCTATCTGTGGGCTTTTAACCACATCCACTGCATGCCCATTATTATCACTTGTTCATGGGCTTGACTTTCAAAAATCCTTTGTTATTGGTAAATGCTTTACTTTTGTCACACCTTGGGACAGATTTGTTACGGCCTTGGCCATCGACCCTGTTGTATGGATGATTGTGCTTTTGCCAATATGTTTGACTGCAAGCAAACTTATTTTTCCTTTTGTGTCTCTCCTTCACGCTCATGCTCATGGCTGCTGTGGCGCTTTGAATCAGCTTGTTTATGTCAACTGTTTTACTTTTCATTTTCAATTTATGTGGCAAGAAAAGTCCACTTAGAAATAGCTAATAGCTCTAATTCGAGCAAACGCGAGACCCACTGCATTGCAAATGCTTGTTTTTAGCATTTGTGACTAAGATCCAGTTTTGGACATGGATATCTAGAACCTCACATAATGTTAATGTTCAGCATCCCTACCCCTCTACAGTTAGATTTCTGAAAGGAATAACTTTGTTAACTGATTAGAATGGATAATGTTGATGGGATGAATAAAATTAGCCACCCAATATAGTGCAGAATAATAAGTGGTTAATCTTTTGCTCAATATAAAGACACTCAGAGCATATTTAGACTCTGTTTGCGCCAAACGTGCATCAAAAAGTTTGACGCATATTTGGTGCAAACCTTGCCCCATATTTAAACTATGACGCCCAACACAGCGGATGTAAAAAATCCTCAGTGTGCGTCATTTTTTGGATGCGGGAAACCGCCTTGCGTTGCTGATATGCAAGGTACGCGTTCCCATCCAAAAAATGACTTTAAGGCCTGTGCGCATTATTTATACTCCTGCATCATGTTGACGAACAGGAGGGGCGGGCCTTAGAAAACGGCGCACAGTCTGATGTGCGCCGTTTTTTAACGCCTGGGTGAGGGACCTGTGGGCTCACTTCCATGGTCTCAGACCATGGAAGCAGTCCAGAACTGCCCTTCCCTGCCCCCAGGGACACCCCCTGCTACCCTCGTCCACCCCAGGAGGACACCCATGGACGGGGGACCCATCTCAGGTAAGTACAGGTAAGTTGAGGTAAGTATTATTTTTTTATTTTTTAAAGTGTCAATTTGGGCCCCCCTACATGCCACTGTGCCTAATGGCGATGCCCAGGGGACATTGGGCAAGGGGACATGACTCCTGTCTTTGCTTCGACAGTAGTAATTTCAATGGGGGTTGTGAGTCATAAAATGGCGCAAGTCCGGTTTGAGCCATGATTTTTGACTCAAACCTGACTTGCACTATTTTTTGACGCACAAACCCCATTATCCCCTATGCCTGGCTTGAGTAATTTTTTTTTACTCTGACCAGCCAGCAGAGCCAGCTAATGTCATTCCTTAAATAAGGCGCCCGCATGGCGCGTAGGAATGGCTTAGCTGGCAGTTCATTTTTTGACGCAAATTAGCGGCGGCATTGGTTTGCGTAAAAAAATATAAATATGGGCCTCAGTTTTTCAAGACTGGAAGGACGTAAAACTTAGTAGATCCTGGTGGAATATGAACCTGAAATGTGAAGGTCCTACTCAGATCTCAGCAGTGAACACTTCATTCACTTAGCTATCCTAACTATCAATGATGTCATCCTTGTCAGACGTCATATGAAGTCACTTCCTCTGGTGTCATTGTGTGAGCCACTTCGGTTATGTTTTCAGCATCACAGGGCAAGTGAAGTCACTTCCTGTTATGTCATGGGAGAGTGAAAGTGTACATGGTTTCACTCATATTACCACTTGTGTTCTGTTTAGCTGAAGTCCAAGGCTGAAGGAACTATGATATTATCAAGAAAAGCATGCACTTGCCCTTTATTTTATTGAAGATATATGTGAATCAGCTAAAGACAGTATAATAATGAAATTACTCTATAAATAAATTAAGTGCACAACCAGTTCTGCTAGCTCAGGGCAAGTTGTTGCTTTCAATACAATGTGGCCTAAGAGGGCTTAATTATCAACCACGACTCATCTGTAAAGTAACTATGTTCTTTTTTTTCTGGACAATAAGGTTTGAGCACCAAGTGGTTCAGCTGAAAGAGTGGATGACTCCAGGCCTGATTTAGATCGTGGCAGATGGGTTACTCTGCCACAAACGTGACAAATAACCCACCTGCTGTATTATGATTCCATTATATCCTATGGAAATTATAATATGGCAGCGGAATAACACTCAAGTTTGTGACAGAGTAACTCGTCTGCCATGATCTAAACCAGTCCCTGATTAGTGCTTTCACATCGATATATATCAGTGAGCTAATTGTTGACTATAAGGCTATTGCCTTTTGATCAAAAAATCATCTAAATTCTAATTTGAAGGTAGTTGGAACATGGAGAGATGCAATATCCTCATTTACCAGCATGATTTCCCAGAAAGCTAGAATAATCAACTAAAAAAGAAATAATGATTCTTCACTTGCCTTGGCCATGTGAACGCAGACTATGGGCCTCATTACGATATTGGCGGTCCTAGGACTGCCAGTGCTGCGGTGGCGGTCGAACCGCCGCACTCAAGGCAGTCCGACTGCCACATTACAACCCTGGTGGTCAGACCACCAGGAGACCTCCGTCCCTGCCAGGAACATGATTCCTGATGGCTGACAGTGGTCAGAGTTATGGTCAGCCACGGTGCCACAGCGTTCAGCACCACCACGCTAATCACGAGTCCAGGTTCCGCCAGCCTTTTCATGGCAAGGACCCTACCATGGAAAGGCTGTCAGAAACAAAGTGCCGGGAGACACAAGAAGTCCCCTGCACTGCCCACGACTATGTCATGGGCAGTGCCGGGGTGCCCTTTCCCAGCAGCCTAGGAATGCCCACTATCTGTCTGTTCCCTTAGGGGAGCTGAGACCAATACCATAGCACTGTTCCCACCAGGCTGACCAGCTGGAACATCATAATACGATGTTCCCACCGATCAGCCGAGAGGGAACAACAGAATAGCCGGGTTGATGGTTGCATCATCCCCATGAGTTTGGCAGTCGCTTGTCTGACTGCCAAACTCGTAATGAGCCCCTATGTCTCAAAAAGGTTTATATAAGACCAGGATTGGTCTAGACTATGGAGCAATCAGACAGTGGCGGATGGGCTGGCCTGACAGATCAGGGTGAGAGACTTTTTGGGCCATTTGTGGGCTTGCGTTATGGTCTCCTGGGCCATTTTGTATTTATAAATTTCCTGCTATTACCACAGGCATTGCCTATAGCAAGCACATATCAATGCAGCTTTCCATTCCTTGCAAAGCACTTATACAGCTTGTCTTACCAAGTGCAAAACTGCCCTAATTTACAAACATGTGCCACTTATTTTAGCTGATATACTAGTGAGGGACACTTTTAATCTAGTGTTCACGCCTTTTTTCCTGTCCCAGCCTGACCCTGTGTGAGACATGTAATTGACAACACATGGGAAAAATGTAATAATGGTGTCTCCATGATATTACTTGGGAGTTGCAGAAGGTAATGCCTTACTACATTAAAGGGGATATTCTGGTGAACTGTTGGTTGTTACAAAAGCAATAGCAAATGGTTATGGAAACAGTGGAGTTAGATTACATGGTAGGTTCAAAATTAATTAATAGAAATCTGGTATATAAATCATCTATCGAGGAAATGACTTGTTAAGGAGCAACGTTATGCTTAAGCATGACATTTTCATTACATGTAGCTGCAATTTCCACTTGAAGAGTCAATTAGTGTTATCCTAGATGGGTCCATGCACTTTGGGTGAGGGGAATATTTGTGCTTTTTGATCTGCCATATCCTGCTGTACCTTCACCCCGAAAGCACAGAAGATGAGTCACAAGAAGCCTCAAAAAACTGTTAAATAAACAGAATTCAGACTTATAACCTGAGGGAATGAAAAACACGAATAACAAGAATATGGCCCTCATTACAACATTGGCGTTAAATGCCACCTACCGCCGTGCTGACGGCCGCCAACATGCCGTGACTGCGGCAGTATACCGCTACTGGTATTATGCCCCAAACAGAAAAATCCGCCACTAAACAGACACCCACACAAGTCCACCAGACCAAAGGTCAGAGGTAAACTGGCAGTACCAAGACCCACACCGTTACAGCAATAAGAATACACCCACAGTATCAGGACCCTCGAATCACCGCGGCGGTCTTTCAACTGCGGTAAACCATTGGCTGTACACACCGCCGCTCTCATAATACACACACACTTACAAAACTCCACCACATTGGACAATTCAAACTACACACACCTGACACACATACACACACCACAGCCACACACCCACAACACTACAAAACACACACCCAAATTACCCACAACCCTTTCAATGAAAAAAAAGATAGCTAACAGAGAGAGACAAGCCAGGAGCACCCACTCAATCTGAGCCACAGAACACCATCACCCACACACCATCCACGCACCGCACAGCACACAGCCCAACACATCACCCCACACATCCTCACACATACCACTCACACCACATCCATGGCACCCCAAAGACACCCCAGATTTTCAGAGGAGGAGCTAAGGGTCATGGTGGAGGAAATCATCCGGGTAGAGTCACAGCTATTCGGATCACAGGTGCAGCAGATGTCCATTGCAAGAAAGATGGAGCTCTGATGGAGAGTCTTGGACAGGGTCAACGCCATGGGACTGCACCCCACAACAAGGGATGAAATCAGGAAGAGGTGGAACGACCTACGGGGGAAGATGCGTTCCATGGTTGCAAGACACCAGGTAGATGTACAGAGGACTGGCAGTGGACCCCAACCTCCTCCCCCACAACTAACAACATGGGAGGAGCAAGTCTTGGCAATAATGCGTCCTGAGGGCCTCAAAGGTTAGCAGGAGGACTGGACTCTGGTAAGTCAAATCTTTACTACCATATCCCCCACCCTACCTGCATGCCATCACAAACTCCTACCCCTACCCTCACCCCCATCACTCCACCACCTCACAAATACCCCATTATCACAACACACCCATCGCAATACCAAGCCCTGTATGCAACACCTATGCATGAACACCCATCACTAAAGCATGCCCATTAGAGAGAATCACCTAGCCCACAAAATCACACGCACACAAGGGAAAGTTGACAGTGCAATCACAACCATACAGGGAAACACACCCATGCACAAGAAGGCACACACAGATACAATAACACTGCATTTACATCCCCACAGGATCCCCACTCAACGTCACCGGAGAGGAGGTGCCACCAACACCCAGTCCCCCCACAGAAGAGGCCCACAGTGATGACAGCAGCTCTGCACGCCTGGATCACGATGACCAACCTGGCCTGTCAGGACCTCTGGACAGTCGGGTACCCAGGCACAGTCCCATACCACCACAGACCCTCCCCCCTCAGGAAACACCAGCACAGCACCCAACCAGTGGGCCCATACCACTATCCCTAGGACACGTCAATCAGCAGTCTGTCCAGCACTGCAGGGACCCAGGCAACCCCACAAACCGAAGAGAATCAGGGACCTGGGGTCAGTGGCAGTGGGCACACGGTTCAGGGGACAGAGGCACAGGACAACAGGGAAGCTGGGAGGACTGCTGTGCGACAGGGGGAGGACAAGCCCAGGGAACTCACTCTCCATGAGGCACTTGCAGGGATCCTGGGAGCATACCACCATTCGCAGGAGACCTTGGGCCAGATACTGGCCAAGTTGCAGGAGACCGAGCGGCTGCAGGAGGGACAGTATCAGGGGATCAGGGAGGACCTCAAACACATCCACATCATCCTGGTCAACATTGCAGGGGTGCTGGCTGACATGGGCAACACCATGAGGTAGGCAGTGGCACACCAACGGGCCCCTGACACTAGCCACACTGAAGAACAGCCCTCCACCTCTGCCGGCGCTAGTGGACAGGAGGTCCCGCCACTGGACCAACAGGCCACCAGCACCCCACCCCTTGCAGAAGGAGAACCACACCGCCAACGGTCCCTGCAATCCAGGCAGAAGCCAGAGAACATTGGCAAGACCCCCGCCAAGAAACAAGACTCTCCTGATTGTCACACTTGTGTCCCACTCTGTTATCCTATCCACCTTGAACTGCCATTGCCCCCTTCCTGTGCCCCATTGGACAATGCACACTGCGAGCATGATGAGTGGGCCATGAATGTATGGAGTGCTGTGTGTGTAATCCACATGTATGGGGGGGCTGAGGTGTCCTGGGCAGAGTGCTGTATGTATGGTGGTCAATGTATGTGCATAAGGGGATGGGAGGGATATAGTGGGCCATGTGTATGACAGTCCGGTCAGTATGACTAATCCCTTTTCTGCTGTATTTTTCCTGCAGGTCAGCACCCATCAGAAAAAGGGTATTTGGCATGCCATTGCCAAGGAGGTGCGGAACCTGGGGGTGTATCACAGGCAGAGCACCCACTGCCACAAGAGATGGGAGGACCTGCGCCGCTGGACCAAGAAAACGGCAGAGGCCCAGCTAGGGCTGGCCTCCCAACGTGGAATGGGTGCCCGTTGCACCATGACCCCCCTGATGTTCCGCATCCTGGCAGTGACCTATCCGGAGTTGGATGGGCGCTTGAGGGCATCACAGCAGCCACAAGGGGGTGAGTACAAATTCAGAATCATGACTTTGCGCGTGTTAAGGTTTTACCTGGGTGGGGATGTGGACTGTGGGTGCCCCTAGGCCAGGGCTAACATGGCAGGGTAGGTCCCTTTTTGGACAGGCTCTGAAACACTCCAACCCCAATGGGGTTGGTGGGGATCTCTTCTGGTCAGGGCCCTGTTTGTTTCGGGTGTGCAGCTGATGGCGTTATGCTATGTACCCCATCGGCTGGTGACTATCTTTGTAACTGGTAGTGCATGGCTTAGTGCATAGGGATTCTCCCTTTGTTTTGTGTACACCAACGGTAGTGTTGTTCTTGGCATTGACCAAGTGTATCCTCTTTCTCTCCCCCACCTTTTTGTTTTGTCACCCTGTCCTTGTGTGCATTAGCATCATCTGGCGAGGAGCAGAGGCACCGGCGACGGAGGGAGCTGTATTCCACATGGGCCTGGAGGCCGAATCCACAGACAGTGAGGGCACCAGTGGGACGGAGGGCGAGGGGAGCACCACGATGGAGACAAGAGGGGACACTACAGACAGCGACTCCTCCTCCGATGGAAGCTCCCTGGCGGTGGTGGACACCTCTGTGCCCACCCCAACAACAGGTACAGTCACCACCCCCCCCACCAGCACCGCCCTCCCAGCAGCCCCTCAGCGTGTTTCCCGTGCCCACTCACCCAGGAGGGTGGGCATCTCCTTCACCCCAGGCACCTCAGGCACTGCCCCAGTCAGCCCTGCTGCCCTCAGTGAGGAGGCTATTGGCCTCTTGAGATCCTTCACTGTTGGGCAGTCAACCATACTGAATGCCATCCAGGGTGTCGAGAGGCATTTGCAACAAACAAATGCATACCTGGAGGGCATCAACTCTAGGGTGGCGGCCCAACAGAGAGCATTTCAGGCTCCGGTCTCCACACTGATGGCAGCCATTGTCCCTGTATCCAGCCTCCCCCCTCCAACTTCCTCTACCCAGTCCCAATCCCCTCCACCCCAGCCTATCCCAAGCACATCTTCAGACCAGCATTCACCCAAATCAACACACAGAAGTGAAGTGGCTCAGGCAAACATAAGCACCACATTTCATCTTACAGGCACTCACACAAGCACCATCCCCATGCAGACATACCAACATCCACTGCCTCCACTGTGTCCCCCTCCTCCTCCTCGTTCACCTCCCTCCCAGTTGCATCTCCACTCACACCTGCATGCACTATATCCTCATCCACCACCTCCATCACCAGCACGCCCATCACTACAGTCATTGGCAGTCACCACCCCCACATCCATGCACACCTCCCCTGTGTCCTCTCCAACTGTGTCTGTGACCCCTCCTCCCAAAGTACACAAACGCAAGCACACACCCCCCAACAGCCATCCACCTCACAACAGCATCCAGCTCATGGACCTGCACCCAAACACAGCAGACTGACACCACCTACAAGCACTCCCTCTTCCTCCACTCCCAAACCTTCACTCTCTCCCCACCCCAATGTCCCTAAGAAGCTCTTCCTAGCAAACATTGACCTCTTCTCTACCCTCCACCCTGTCCTTCACCTCAGGCCAGGGCGGCCAAAACCCAGCCCAGCACCTCAGCCACCAGATCCACGTCCGCTGTGGGGTCTGCAGCTGTCAGAGTCTCAAAGGGGGCACCCGTCAGCCCAGCCAGTGTGCCACCAACCCCTGCCAAGGTCAAAAACATTCCACCACCTGGCAAGGTGAAGAAGGGGACAGCATCCAGCAAGGGTAAGGAGTCACAACCACCCAGCAAGGCCACCTCAAAGACTCCAGCTGCCAAACCCAAGGTGACACCACCATCTGCCAAGGGCAGGAAGGGGCACAAAACACCAGCCAAGGCAGTTCAGCCGTCTGAGCCTGCAGGTGAAGGCCTGGTGGCTACCAGCATAACCGGCAGCACTGCCACCTGCACCGCGGCCAGCACCACCATCTGCACCACCGCAAGAACTGCCACAAGCATTGGCACCTTGTAGGAGGCTGGACTGGCTTGTAGTGAGTACCAAGGGGTACTTGCACCTTGCACCAGGCCCAGTTATCCCTTATTAGTGTATAGGGTGTCTAGCAGCTTAGGCTGATAGATAATGGTAGCTTAGCAGAGCAGCTTAGGCTGAACTAGGAGACGTGTGAAGCTACTACAGTACCACCTAGTGTCATATGCACAATATCATAAGAAAACACAATACACAGTTATACTAAAAATAAAGGTACTTTATTTTTATGACAATATGCCAAAGTATCTTAGAGTGTACCCTCAGTGAGAGGATAGGAAATATACACAAGATATATATGCACAATAGCAAAAATATGCAGTATAGTCTTAGAAAACAGTGCAAACAATGTATAGTTACAATAGGATGCAATGGGGAAACATAGGGAGGGGCAACACAAACCATATACTCCAAAAGTGGAATGCGAACCACGAATGGACCCCAAACCTATGTGACCTTGTAGAGGGTCGCTGGGACTATTAGAAAATAGTGAGAGTTAGAAAAATAATCCTCCCCAAGACCCTGGAAAGTGAGTGGAAAGTGCACTAAAGTTCCCCTAAGGACAAAGAAGTCGTGTTAGAGGAATAATGCAGGAAAGACACAAACCAGCAATGCAACAACTGTGGATTTCCAATCTAGGGTACCTGTGGAACAAGGGGACCAAGTCCAAAAATCACAAGCAAGTCGGAGATGGGCAGATGCCCATGAAATGCCAGCTGCGGGTGCAAAGAAGCTTCGACTGGACAGAAGAAGCTGAGGTTTCTGCAGGAACGAAAAGGGCTAGAGACTTCCCCTTTGGTGGACGGATCCCACTTGCCTTGGAGAGTTGTGCAAAAGTGTTTTCCCGCCGAAAGGATGCCAACAAGCCTTGCTAGTCACAAATCGTGCGTTTGGCGTTTTTGGACGCTGCTGGGGTCCAGGAGGAACCAGGAGGTCGCAAATTGGACCTGAAGAGAGAGGAGACGTCGAGCAAAACAAAGAGCCCTCACTAAAGCAGGTAGCACCCAGAAAAGTGCCAGAAACAGGCACTACAAGGATGCGTGAAATGGTGCTTGCTGAAGTTGCACAAAGGAGTCCCACGTCGCCGGAGACCAACTTAGAAAGTCGTGCAATGCAGGTTAGAGTGCCGTGGACCCAAGCTTGGCTGTGCACAAAGGATTTCCACCGGAAGTGCACAGGGGCCGGAGTAGCTGCAAAGTCGCGGTTCCCAGCAATGCAGCCCAGCGAGGTGAGGCAAGGACTTACCTCCACCAAACTTGGGCTGAAGAGTCACTGGACTGTGGGGGTCACTTGGACAGAGTCGCTGGATTCGAGGGACCTCGCTCGTCGTGCTGAGAGGAGACCCAAGGGACCGGTAATGCAGCTTTTTGGTGCCTGCGGTTGCAGGGGGAAGATTCCGTCGACCCACGGGAGATTTCTTCGGAGCTTCTGGTGCAGAGAGGAGGCAGACTACCCCCACAGCATGCACAAGCATGAAAACAGTCGAGAAGGCGGCAGGATCAGCGTTACAGAGTTGCAGCAGTCGTCTTTGCTACTATGTTGCAGGTTTGCAGGCTTCCAGCGCGGTCAGCGGTCGATTCCTTATCAGAAGGTGAAGAGAGAGATGCAGAGGAACTCGGCTGAGCTCATGCGTTCGTTATCTAAAGTTTCCCTAGAGACAGAGACCCTAAATAGCCAGAAAAGAGGGTTTGGCTACCTAGGAGAGAGGATAGGCTACTAACACCTGAAGGAGCCTATCAGCAGGAGTCTCTGACGTCACCTGGTGGCACTGGCCACTCAGAGCAGTCCAGTGTGCCAGCAGCACCTCTGTTTCCAAGATGGCAGAGGTCTGGAGCACACTGGAGGAGCTCTGGACACCTCCCAGGGGAGGTGCAGGTCAGGGGAGTGGTCACTCCCCTTTCCTTTGTCCAGTTTCGCGCCAGAGCAGGGGCTAAGGGGTCCCTGAACCGGTGTAGACTGGCTTATGCAGAATTGGGCACCTCTGTGCCCAACAAAGCATTTCCAGAGGCTGGGGGAGGCTACTCCTCCCCTGCCTTCACACCATTTTCCAAAGGGAGAGGGTGTCACACCCTCTCTCAGAGGAAGTTCTTTGTTCTGCCATCCTGGGCCAGGCCTGGCTGGACCCCAGGAGGGCAGCTGCCTGTCTGAGGGGTTGGCAGCAGCAGCAACTGCAGTGAAACCCCAGGAAGGGCAGTTTGGCAGTACCAGGGTCTGTGCTACAGACCCCTGGGATCATGGGATTGTGCCAACTATGCCAGGATGGCATAGAGGGGGCAATTCCATGATCATAGACATGTTACATGGCCATATTCGGAGTTACCATTGTGAAGCTACATATAGGTAGTGACCTATATGTAGTGCACGCGTGTAATGGTGTCCCCGCACTCACAAAGTTCAGGGAATTGGCTCTGAACAATGTGGGGGCACCTTGGCTAGTGCCAGGGTGCCCTCACACTAAGTAACTTTGCACCTAACCTTTACCAGGTAAAGGTTAGACATATAGGTGACTTATAAGTTACTTAAGTGCAGTGTAAAATGGCTGTGAAATAACATGGACGTTATTTCACTCAGGCTGCAGTGGCAGGCCTGTGTAAGAATTGTCAGAGCTCCCTATGGGTGGCAAAAGAAATGCTGCAGCCCATAGGGATCTCCTGGAACCCCAATACCCTGGGTACCTCAGTACCATATACTAGGGAATTATAAGGGTGTTCCAGTAAGCCAATGTAAATTGGTAAAAATGGTCACTAGCCTGTTAGTGACAAAATTTGGAAAGAAATGAGAGAGCATAACCACTGAGGTTCTGGTTAGCAGAGCCTCAGTGAGACAGTTAGTCACTACACAGGTAACACATTCAGGCACACTTATGAGCACTGGGGCCCTGGGTTACCAGGGTCCCAGTGACACATACAACTAAAACAACATATATACAGTGAAAAATGGGGGTAACATGCCAGGCAAGATGGTACTTTCCTACACAACCCCCCCAAACGAAGGACAATAAGACTAGCCATGACCTGATGAGTCTTCATTGTCTAAGTGGAAATATCTGGAGAGTCCATCTGCATTGGAGTGGCTACTCCCAGGTCTATGTTCCACTGTATAGTCCATTCCCTGTAGGGATATGGACCACCTCAACAATTTAGGATTTTCACCTTTCATTTGTTTTAGCCAAAGTAGAGGTTTGTGGTCTGTCTGAACAATGAAGTGAGTGCCAAACAGGTATGGCCTCAACTTCTTCAGAGCCCAGACCACAGCAAAGGCCTCCCTCTCAATGGCAGACCAACGCTTTTCTCTAGGGGTCAACCTTCTACTAATAAAAGCAACAGGTTGATCCTGGCCCTCAGAATTAAGTTGTGATAGGACTGCCCCTACTCCTAATTCAGATGCATCAGTTTGGACATAGAATTTTTTAGAGTAACAAGGGCTTTTCAGGACAGGTGCAGAGCACATGGCCTGCTTCAGCTCCTCAAAAGCTTTCTGACAGTTTGCTGTCCATAATACCTTTTTAGGCATTTTCTTGGATGTGAGGTCATTAAGAGGGGCTGCAATGGAGCCATAGTTCTTAATGAACCTCCTGTAATACCCAGTGAGGCCTAGGAAGGCTCTCACCTGAGTCTGAGTGGTAGGGGGAACCCAATCAATAATAGTTTGGATTTTCCCCTGAAGTGGTGCAATCTGTTCCCCACCAACAAGGTGTCCCAGATAAACCACCTTACCCTGCCCTATCTGGCACTTTGAAGCCTTGATAGTGAGGCCTGCCTTTTGCAGGGCCTCCAAAACTTTCCATAGGTGGACCAGGTGATCATCCCAGCTGGAGCTAAAGACAGCTATATCGTCCAAATATGCTGCACTGAAAGCTTCCAGCCCTTGCAGGACTGTGTTCACCAACCTCTGAAAAGTGGCAGGTGCATTTTTCAAACCAAAAGGCATTACAGTACACTGGTAATGTCCTCCAATGGTAGAAAATGCAGTCTTAGGTTTAGCATCTTCTGATAATTTGATCTGCCAATACCCTGCAGTCAAATCAAAAGTGCTTAGATACTTGGCAGATGCCAGTGTATCTATAAGCTCATCTGCCCTGGGTATAGGGTGAGCATCAGTTTTGGTTACCAAGTTGAGACCTCTATAGTCTACACAAAACCGCATTTCCTTCTTTCCATCTTTAGAATTGGGTTTTGGTACCAGTACCACAGGAGAAGCCCATGGACTGTCAGGGTGCTCAACCACTCCTAGTTCCAACATTTTCTGAACTTCTTGCTTTATGCAGTCCCTGACATGGTCAGGCTGCCTATAGATCTTACTTTTGACAGGTAAACTGTCTCCAGTATCTATAGTGTGCTCACACCAAGAAGTGGTACCTGGCACAGTAGAGAAGAGTTCAGAGAATTGATCTAGGAGATTTATGCAATTATCTTTCTGCTCAGCAGTAAGACAATCAGCCAAAACTACACCTTCCACAAGAGCATCTTGATCTGTGGAAGAGAAGAGATCAGGTAGAGGATCACTGTTTTCTTCCTGTCCCTCATCTGTTGCCATGAGCAGGGTGAGATCAGCCCTGTCATAGTAGGGTTTCAGGCGGTTGACATGGAGCACCCTAAGGGGACTCCTGGCAGTGCCTAAGTCAACTAAATAGGTGACTTCTCCCTTCTTTTCAACAATTGTGTGGGGTCCACTCCATTTATCTTGGAGTGCTCTTGGGGCCACAGGCTCCAAGACCCACACTTTCTGCCCTGGTTGGTACTGAACCAAAACAGCCTTCTGATCATGCCATTGCTTCTGGAGCTCTTGGCTGGCCTGAAGGTTTTTACTGGCCTTTTTCATGTACTCAGCCATCCTTGATCTGAGGCCAAGTACATAATCCACAATATCCTGCTTAGGAGCTTTTAAAGGTTGTTCCCAACCCTCCTTTACAAGTGTGAGTGGACCCCTAACAGGGTGTCCAAAAAGAAGTTCAAAGGGGCTGAAGCCCACTCCTTTCTGGGGTACCTCCCTGTAGGCAAAAAGGAGGCATGGTAGAAGGATATCCCATCTCCTGCGGAGTTTTTCAGGGAGACCCATAATCATGCCTTTGAGAGTTTTATTAAATCTCTCCACCAGTCCATTTGTTTGTGGATGATAGGGTGTTGTGAACTTGTAAGTTACACCACACTCCTTCCACATGGCCTTTAAGTATGCAGACATGAAATTGCTTCCCCTGTCTGATACCACTTCCTTTGGGAAGCCCACTCTGGAAAATATTCCCAGGAGGGCCTTTGCCACTGCAGGTGCTGTAGTGGTCCTTAAAGGAATAGCTTCAGGATATCTTGTGGCATGGTCCACTACCACCAAGATAAATCTATTGCCTGAAGCAGTAGGAGGGTCAAGGGGGCCAACTATGTCAACCCCTACCCTTTCAAAGGGAACCCCAACCACAGGCAGTGGGATAAGGGGTGCCTTTGGGGTGCCACCTGTCTTGCCACTGGCTTGACAGGTTTCACAGGACTTACAAAATTCCTTTGTGTCCTCAGACATCCTAGGCCAATGAAACAATGGAACCAATCTGTCCCAAGTTTTCATTTGACCCAGGTGCCCAGCTAGGGGAATGTCATGTGCCAGTGTTAGGAGGAACTTTCTGTACTCCTGAGGAATCACTAATCTCCTGGCAGCTCCAGGTTTAGGATCCCTATGCTCAGTGTACAAGAGGTTGTCCTCCCAGTAAACTCTGTGAGAGTCACTGACATCCCCATTAGCCTGTTTGACAGCTTGCTGTCTGAGACCCTCTAATGTGGGACAGGTTTGCTGTGCCACACTCAGCTCCTCTCTGGCAGGCCCCCCTTCACCCAAAAGCTCAGCAGTGTCTGCTTCCAGCTCCTCTGGTGTAGGTTCTGCACAGGGAGGGAATTCTTCTTCCTCAGAAGTAGAATCCACTGTAGAGGGAGGGATAGTAGGAAGTGGTTTGCTTCTACTAGCCCTAGCTTTAGGGAGCACTTGGTCCATTGTTCGGGGATCCAAGCTTCCCTGTCCTTTTTGCTTTTTGGCCTGAGCCCTTGTCAAAGCAAAAATATGCCCTGGGATGCCCAGCATTGCTGCATGGGCCTCCAACTCCACATCTGACCAAGCTGATGTCTCCAAATCATTCCCTAATAGACAGTCTACAGGTAAATCTGAAGCCACCACAACTTTCTTTGGACCAGTTACCCCCCCCCAGTTGAGATTTACAACATCCATGGGGTGGCTTTGTGTTATGTTGTGAGCATCGGTTACTTGGTACTGGTGTCCAAGTATGTGTTGTTCAGGGTGCACCAGTTTCTCAATCACCATTGTGACACTGGCACCTGTGTCCCTGTAGGCCTGGACCTCAACACCATTTATTAGGGTTAGTTGCTTGTACTTCTCCAAGTTATGGGGGCAAGCAACCAAAGTGGCTAAATCAATAGCCCCTTCAGAGACTAAAGTAGCCTCTGTGGTCTCCCTAATCAGACCAACCCCAACTAAATTACCAAAAGTGAGCCCAGCTACTCCCTTGAATTGGCTATTAGTAGGTTTGCTCCCACCACCACTGCTATTAGTAGGGACACTAGGTGTAGCAGTAGGGGTTGTAGTGGTAGGAGCAGTGGTGCCTTTCTTTGGACAACTGGGATCTGTTGTCCAATGGCCTTTTATTTTACATAAATAGCACCATGGTTTCTTTTCCTTGTTCTGATTAAAGGAGGATTTTGACCCACCACCCCCACCAGAGTGTTTTTGTGGGCCTGATGAAGACTCATTTTTAGATTTGTCCCCACCCTTGTCAGAAGACTTACCATCCTTCTTTTTGTTGCCATCTTTGTCACCCCCTGTATGAACTTTTCTGTTCACTCTTGTTCTGACCCATTTGTCTGCCTTCTTTCCCAATTCTTGGGGAGAGGTCAGATCAGAATCCACCAAGTACTGGTGCAACAAATCAGACACACAATTATTAAGAATATGCTCTCTCAGGATTAAGTTATACAGGCTGTCATAATCAGTAACTTTACTGCCATGTAACCACCCCTCCAAGGCCTTCACTGCCTGGTCAATGAAATCAACCCAGTCTTGTGAAGACTCCTTTTTGGTCTCTCTGAACTTTATCCTGTACTGTTCAGTGGTTAAGCCATAACCATCCAGGAGTGCATTCTTAAGAACTTGGAAATTATTAGCATCATTTTCTTTCACAGTAAGGAGCCTATCCCTACCTTTTCCACTAAATGATAGCCATAGGATAGCAGCCCACTGCCTTTGAGGGACATCCTGTACAACACAGGCCCTCTCAAGTGCAGCAAACCACTTGTTAATGTCATCCCCCTCCTTATAAGGGGGAACTATCTTGTGCAGATTCCTGGAATCATGCTCTTTTGCAGGATGACTATGGGGAATACTGCTGCTGCCACCATGGGTATCTAAACCCAACTTCTGTCTTTCCTTCTCTAATTCAAAAGACTGTCTATCCAAATCCAGCTGTTGCTTTTTAAGCTTCAGTCTGGTTTGTTCCACCCTCAACTTATTGAGTTCCCTCTCTAACATTCTGTCATCAGGGTTGGTGGGAGGGACATTTCTAGAAACAGAGCTATGATGGGAATGAACAGAAGGAGACCTGTCCCTTACAGAAGCCACCCTAACAGCTTGGTTTACAGAAACATTACTACCAGTATGGTGAGAATAAATGCTTTTGCTATGATGTGAGACAACACTATTTATTTGGTGTGGCTCATCATCATTACCATCTATGCTAGATTGTCTAGTAATGGCCAGGCTAGGAAGTTTCTTTCCTGAATCTTTTCCTGGGGGAGTCCCTGAATCAGATTGAGAACTATTAGGTACTTTTTCAACAGATGGGGCACCTATGGCCTTATCCTGTTCTCTAAGCATGTTAAGTAACAGTTCCAAGGAAGGATTCTTCCCTACACTCAAACCTCTCTCTATACAGAGACTCCTTGCTCTTTTCCAGCTAAGGTTGTCATATGCAAGTTTGGACAGATCAACAGTTTGGCCTGTGCCAGACATTTTTTAGAGAGAGTTAAAGTGATAGAAAAAGAGAAAAAAGTTTTCAGAATTTTTTGGAAAGACAGAAAAAAACTTTTTAAACTTTTAAGAACTTTTTGAAAGTTTAGAAGTACTTTTCAGCACTTAGAAAAGAGTGAAAAGAGGAAATGCAAAACTTTTTGGCTATGTGTATATACACTGACCTTGTTTTGTATATTTTTCTCTTATGAAAAGTACAATGACAAGAGTGGTAAGTAGTCTCAAGCACTTATCCCACCACTGCACAACCAATGTAGGAGGCTGGACTGGCTTGTAGTGAGTACCAAGGGGTACTTGCACCTTGCACCAGGCCCAGTTATCCCTTATTAGTGTATAGGGTGTCTAGCAGCTTAGGCTGATAGATAATGGTAGCTTAGCAGAGCAGCTTAGGCTGAACTAGGAGACGTGTGAAGCTACTACAGTACCACCTAGTGTCATATGCACAATATCATAAGAAAACACAATACACAGTTATACTAAAAATAAAGGTACTTTATTTTTATGACAATATGCCAAAGTATCTTAGAGTGTACCCTCAGTGAGAGGATAGGAAATATACACAAGATATATATACACAATAGCAAAAATATGCAGTATAGTCTTAGAAAACAGTGCAAACAATGTATAGTTACAATAGGATGCAATGGGGAAACATAGGGATAGGGGCAACACAAACCATATACTCCAAAAGTGGAATGCGAACCACGAATGGACCCAAAACCTATGTGACCTTGTAGAGGGTCGCTGGGACTATTAGAAAATAGTGAGAGTTAGAAAAATAACCCTCCCCAAGACCCTGAAAAGTGAGTGCAAAGTGCACTAAAGTTCCCCTAAGGACAAAGAAGTTGTGTTAGAGGAATAATGCAGGAAAGACACAAACCAGCAATGCAACAACTGTGGATTTCCAATCTAGGGTACCTGTGGAACAAGGGGACCAAGTCCAAAAGTCACAAGCAAGTCGGAGATGGGCAGATGCCCAGGAAATGCCAGCTGCGGGTGCAAAGAAGCTTCGCCTGGACAGAAGAAGCTGAGGTTTCTGCAGCAACGAAAAGGGCTAGAGACTTCCCCTTTGGTGGACGGATCCCTCTCACGTTGGAGAGTCGTGCAGAAGTGTTTTCCCGCCGATAGGACGCCAACAAGCCTTGCTAGTAGCAAATCGTGCATTTGGCGTTTTTGGACGCTGCTGGGGCCCAGGAGGGACCAGGAGGTCGCAAATTAGACCTGAAGAGAGAGGGGATGTCGAGCAAGACAAAGAGCCCTCACTGAAGCAGGTAGCACCCGGAGAAGTGCCAGAAACTGGCACTACAAGGATGCGTGAAACGGTGATCGCCAAAGTTGCACAAAGGAGTCCCACGTCGCCGGAGACCAACTTAGAAAGTCGTACAATGCAGGTTAGAGTGCCGTGGACCCAGGCTTAGCTGTGCACAAAGGATTTCCGCCGGAAGTGCACAGGGGCCGGAGTAGCTGCAAAGTCGCGGTTCCCAGCAATGCAGCCCAGCGAGGTGAGGCAAGGACTTACCTCCACCAAACTTGGGCTGAAGAGTCACTGGACTGTGGGGGTCACTTGGACAGAGTCGCTGGATTCGAGGGACCTCGCTCGTCGTGCTGAGAGGAGACCCAAGGGACCGGTAATGCAGCTTTTTGGTGCCTGCGGTTGCAGGGGGAAGATTCCGTCGACCCACGGGAGATTTCTTTGGAGCTTCTGGTGCAGGGAGGAGGCAGACTACCCCCACAGCATGCACAAGCAGGAAAACAGTCGAGAAGGCGGCAGGATCAGCGTTACAGAGTTGCAGTAGTCGTCTTTGCTACTATGTTGCAGGTTTGCAGGCTTCCAGCGCGGTCAGCGGTCGATTCCTTATCAGAAGGTGAAGAGAGAGATGCAGAGGAACTCGGCTGAGCTCATGCATTCGTTATCTAAAGTTTCCCCAGAGACAGAGACCCTAAATAGCCAGAAAAGAGGGTTTGGCTACCTAGGAGAGAGGATAGGCTACTAACACCTGAAGGAGCCTATCAGCAGGAGTCTCTGATGTCACCTGGTGGCACTGGCCACTCAGAGCAGTCCAGTGTGCCAGCAGCACCTCTGTTTCCAAGATGGCAGAGGTCTGGAGCACACTGGAGGAGCTCTGGACACCTCCCAGGGGAGGTGCAGGTCAGGGGAGTGGTCACTCCCCTTTCCTTTGTCCAGTTTCGCGCCAGAGCAGGGGCTAAGGGGTCCCTGAACCGGTGTAGACTGGCTTATGCAGAATTGGGCACCTCTGTGCCCAACAAAACATTTCCAGAGGCTGGGGGAGGCTACTCCTCCCCTGCCTTCACACCATTTTCCAAAGGGAGAGGGTGTCACACCCTCTCTCAGAGGAAGTTCTTTGTTCTGCCATCCTGGGCCAGGCCTGGCTGGACCCCAGGAGGGCAGCTGCCTGTCTGAGGGGTTGGCAGCAGCAGCAGCTGCAGTGAAACCCCAGGAAGGGCAGTTTGGCAGTACCAGGGTCTGTGCTACAGACCCCTGGGATCATGGGATTGTGCCAACTATGCCAGGATGGCATAGAGGGGGCAATTCCATGATCATAGACATGTTACATGGCCATATTCGGAGTTACCATTGTGAAGCTACATATAGGTAGTGACCTATATGTAGTGCACGCGTGTAATGGTGTCCCCGCACTCACAAAGTTCAGGGAATTGGCTCTGAACAATGTGGGGGCACCTTGGCTAGTGCCAGGGTGCCCTCACACTAAGTAACTTTGCACCTAACCTTTACCAGGTAAAGGTTAGACATATAGGTGACTTATAAGTTACTTAAGTGCAGTGTAAAATGGCTGTGAAATAACGTGGACGTTATTTCACTCAGGCTGCAGTGGCAGGCCTGTGTAAGAATTGTCAGAGCTCCCTTTGGGTGGCAAAAGAAATGCTGCAGCCCATAGGGATCTCCTGGAACCCCAATACCCTGGGTACCTCAGTACCATATACTAGGGAATTATAAGGGTGTTCCAGTAAGCCAATGTAAATTGGTATCACTAGCCTGTTAGTGACAATTTGGATAGAAATGAGAGAGCATAACCACTGAGGTTCTGGTTAGCAGAGCCTCAGTGAGACAGTTAGTCACTACACAGGTAACACATTCAGGCACACTTATGAGCACTGGGGCCCTGGGTTACCAGGGTCCCAGTGACACATACAACTAAAACAACATATATACAGTGAAAAATGGGGGTAACATGCCAGGCAAGATGGTACTTTCCTACACACCTCCACTGCCACCTGCACCACCGCTAGCACCACTACTGTTAGCAGCAGAAGCCCCAGTGTGCTGCCATCTGAGGCTGCAGAAGAAGGGCTGAAGCCTCCCCCCACCACTGGCAGCACCGGCACCTGCACCGCTGGCAGTAGCACCACTGCCAGCAGCAGCACCCCAGTGGGCAGCCGCCCGAGGCTGCAGGAGAAGGACTGGAGCCTCCCCCACCATTGGCAGCACCGGCACTATCAACACTGTGCAGACATAGCTGCCGGCGGATGGATTGTAGACCTCCCTCTATGGACTATCATGCATCCTGGTCACTGCAAATCTCGTGGCACTGACTCCCAGGTGAGGGACTGTGACCTGGCACCTCCCATATGCTGCATCACTGGGCACAAAGCCCCCTCCAGTACCAGTGGAAGAAGGCATCTACTCACCCTGTCCTTGGCAGGATGAAGCACACTGGGCACCAAGCCCCCTCCAGAACCAGTGGAGAAAGGCATCCACTCACCCTATCCTTGGCAGGATGAGGCACACTGGGCACCAAACCCCCTCCAGAACCAGTGGAGAAAGACATCCACCCACCCTATCCTTGGCAAGATGAAGCACACTGGGCACCAAGCCCCCTCCAGAACCAGTGGAGAAAGGCATCCACTCACCCTATCCTTGGCCAGATAAAGTACACTGGGCACAAAGCCCCCTCCAGAACCAGTGGAACATGTCACCCACTTGAGAGACTGTGGCTTTGTACTCCCCAGGACCAAGCAGTGGACAAACCACCCACTTGAGAGACTTGAGAGACTGTGGCTTTGCACTCCACAGGGCCAAGCAGTGGGCAAAGCACCCACTATAGAGACTGTGGCTTTGCACTCCTCAGGACCAAGCAGTAGGCAAACCACCCACTTGAGATACTTGAGAGACTTGAGAGACTGTGACTTTGCATTCCCCAGGACCAAGCAGTGGGCAAACCACCCACTTGAGAGACTGTGGCTTTGTACTCCCCAGGACCAAGCAGTGGGCAAAGCACCCACTTTAGAGACTGTGGCTTTGCACTCCCCAGGACCAAGCAGTGGGCAAACCACCCACTTGAGAGATTGTGGCTTTGCACTCCCCAGGACCAAGCAGTTGGCATGGAGCACTCTCCAGGAGCAGTGGTGTAGTACCATCTTCCGGCTGAGGTGCCCTCCCTTGTGTATTTTCGACCTGGTGCCCCTGCAGTGCTCTCTCCATTTTGAGGCAGGAGTCAAGTGTGGGCTTGGTGTCAGAGTCACCAGATCCTCGGGGTCTGCGCACGTTCCCAAAACGTCCACTACAGAACAGCTCCAAGACTCTGATAGATAAATCACAGAGGCTAAGAGAGTTCAAGAGGGGAAGAGGGGATTAAGAAAGGAAACAGCTGGGAAGGAGACCTGTAGTAAGAAAAAGGTTAGAACACACAATATGAAAATTATATCTCCTGAAATCAATACTAGACTATGACTCTAAGCATAGTCATTCTGAAAACATGAACAATCTAAGAATTAAGTTTAAAATGACTAAGTTTCAAGATGGACGGATACTGTAAGGGACTCAAGATGGATGAAATGAAAACTTTCAAGTACTTTCCTTTACATGAGAATCAGAAAAACATTCTGACTAAATTTTAAACCAGTCATATAAATCCTTTTTTGAGAATGCACACTAAGGACCATACAATATTGCATCTAGACACTTTGATATTCTGTGTACTGTTAAAATGTTTCAACACAAATCGCGCATATTGTAGATTTATATATATATATATATATATATATATATATATATATATATATTAAACACCATAAAAGGATTGTACACCATGAATAACACAATGTGGATTCAGGAAAAACAAATCACATAACTTGTCAACTCGAATATTACATGATAAATATCTTAGAATAGTGGCATACAATAAACAACATGAATTAAACTCGAGGAGAGAATCGTGCGTCTTGCCGATTCGAGTGTCACCTTGTAAAAAGCTAAGAAATGGTAGTAGGCAATGAATATCAAAGTCAAATCATCTTTAAACGAATTTCTTGCCGATTCGTAAACCACAATGTAAATGCCAAGAAATAACAGCTCACAATGAATAACAAGATCAAAGTACAGTGAAACGAATCACGCGTCTTTTGCCAATTCTTAAACCACCAAGTAAATGTCAAGAAATGGTAGCGTGCAATGAACAACAAAGTTAAATCACCATAAAACGAATCATGCGTCTTGCCAATTCTTAAGCCACCATGCAACTGTCAAGAAATGGTAGCGTACAATGAATAACAAGAATAAATTATCATGAAACGAATCGCGCGTCTTGCAGATTCGCAAGTCACCCTGCAAATGTCACAAACACTCAAGCGCATATTTCACACACGCAAAGTACTCTGTCAAATCATAAAAGAATTAGGCCCAAGAACATGAGAGCTCTCGATAACGGCGTCAGGAGGCCAGCCCAACCACCGTCTTACCGCCCAGAACAAGGATCTCCAAATGAAGACTGAAAGTCAGATGTCTGGAAGATCAAATAGGCCACTGGGACAGGAGCTCAGGAAGTAGCTGCTGCTCTGCACCAGGACCTCTGAATAGTGAGCACTTGGAGCTGGGCTGGCTCCTTTTTATGGAGTCTTGGCCCAGCCCACAACCACACCCAGGCATGTTGCAGGGAAAGTCTCTAGAAACCCTGGAAAGGGACCACACCCTAACACACTCTGAAAGCCTGCAGCAATACATTGCAAAGGAACAGCACATTAAAAATAAGTCTTCAGGATTGAACTCTGCAATGCAAAAGGTTAAACAACAACATATCAGCACAATGCATGAATTACGTTGTTTTGAGAGTGCTGGGTTTTTGCATTCTAGCTGCCAATAGAGCGCGCACTGTCCTGGTGTTGACAGTACTCCCCTCTCCCAGACGCGCTCTAGGGCCTGGTTTGCCTGGATTAAGACAATGAAAGCGTCTCACAAGTACTGGAGCATGAACATCAGATGCGGAAACAGATGAGTTACTTTCAGGACCGTAACCTTTCCATGAGATTAAGTACCATAGATTACGCCCTCGTAGTTTAGAATCCAACACTTTCTTAACTTCATATTCTTCTTCTCCTTGTACTAGAACAGGAGCTGGATGAGGGTGGACCTTTTGGACTGCCCTTTTCAATAGGGAAGTGTGGAACACTGGATGAATCCGTAAGGATCTGGCCAATTGTAGTTTATAGGTTACCGGATTGATTTGCTGAAGGACTGTGTAAGGACCTATAAATTTGGGATTAAACATGTGCTTCTTCTTAAAGTCTATATGTTTTGTGGAAAGCCACACTTTTTCACCTGGTTGATATTGCGGTCCCTCACAATGTTTCTTGTCATAATGCCTTTTGTATTTTTGTTTGGCTTTTTCTAAATGCTGTTGAATCAGTTTCTGGGTTTGATGCAAATGCTGAATGGTTTCTGACACAGCTGGAGTAAGAGAACTTTCTTGAGGAATTGTGATGGGTAGGGAGTCAGGATGATAGCCAAATAAACCAAAAAAGGGTGTAACACCAATAGAAGTGTGGAATGAGTTATTGTAAGCTAACTCAGCTAACCAGAGCATAGATGTCCAAGAATGAAGTGCCTTTTCAGCATAGGCATGTAGGTATTGTTTCAAAGTCTGATTTAGTCTCTCCGTTTGACCATCTGTTTGAGGATGGTGACTAGTAGATAGCGTAGATGTCACTTGGAGTGTTTTGCACCATGTCTTCCAGAAATTGGAGGCAAATTGCGACTCCCGATCGGAGAGGATCATTTTTGGCAGTCCACGATAACGAACCACTCTGTTCAGTAAAATAGTTGCCAGTTCACTAGAAGTGGGCAATTTTTTACAGGCAATGAAATGTCCATATTTCGTGAGACTATCTACTACCACCAGAATTACTGAATGCTGTTGAACCACTGGCAGACCGGTAATAAAGTCTAAAGAAATGTGCTCCCATGGACGGCTTGAGGTTGGAAGTGGATGTAACAACCCTTTTGGTTTTGAATGACTTGTTTTAATGCAAGCACAAACTTTGCAGTTGTTTACCATTGCTTTTACATCTTTTGTTAGGGTAGGCCACCAAAAATAGCGTTGGGTCAGTTCAAGAGTTTTAGGAATACCTGGGTGACCTGCCCTCGGTAGAACATGCAACCAATGAAACACTATTTTGCGAAGTTTGGTAGTGGGTACGAACAAACAAGCATCATAAAAGGGTAGTCCTTGCTTGATTGACCTTTTGGGATCTGCTTGGGCCCATGTTTGCCATTTTTCAACAGTGAAAGAGTTGCGAATTTCTTCAAAGAAATCGTCAGTTTTTATGATAGATAGAACCTTGTCAGGAGCAATGATAGCTCTGGAGGCTTGAAATGCAGGCAACGTGGTAGACTCTTGACGGGACAAGGCATCAGCTTTGCGATTATCTTTACCAGGCCAGAAGGTTACTACAAAATCAAATTCGGCAAAAAACAGCATCCAGCGTAATTGCAGAGGGGTCAAAAGTCTGGCGGAACTCATGAATTGAAGATTACGATGATCAGTATATACTGTGACAGTGTATTTGGCACCCAACAAATGATGTCTCCATTCTTTAAAGGCGTCACGAATCGCCAGAAGCTCTTTTTTCAGCAATGACATAGTTCTGTTCGCCTTCGTTCAACTTCCGAGACATGTAAGCTACAGGATGAAGTTGACCAGTGTATTTCGTTGTGATAAGATGGTTCCTATTGCTACATCTGAAGCATCAGCTTCCACTATGAAAGGTTGATTCACATCAGGATGAGTCAAGACTGGGGCAGTGGAGAAAGCTTTCTTCAAAGTCGAGAAGGCTTGATCAGCCTCTGGGGACCATACAAACCTTTCTTTCTTTCTTAGTAGCTTAGTGATTGGAGCCACTGTCTGTGAGAAATGGTTTATGAATCTCCAGTAAAAATGTGCAAACCCCAGGAAACATTTTACATCACGAACAGTCTTTAGGGTGGGCGTAACAGATACGGCTTTTACTTTCTTTTCTGCCATCACCATACCTTGAGGGGTAAGAATAACCCCTAAAAACTCAACTGTGGTAACATGAAACTCACACTTGGTTAGTTTGCAATATAAATGGTGCTTTCGAAGGGCTGCAAGAATTTTCTTGACATATTGGACATGTTCGTTTTCATTGTCAGAGTAGATCAAAATGTCATCGATGTGGACTATGGCAAATATGTCGAGGTACTCTCTAAGAACGTCATTCAAGAAAAATTGAAATGCTGCTGGAGCATTACACAGACCAAAAGGTATGACGGTGTATTCATAAAGGCCATATCTTGTCTTGAACGCTGTTTTCCATTCATCACCCTCTCTCATTCTGACCAAATGATAAGCACCTCGAAGGTCAAGCTTCGTGTGGATTTTTGCTCTCTTTACTTGTTCCAATAATACTGGAATTAGAGGTAAAGGATATTTATTCTTGATGGTGACTTTGTTCAAACCCCTATAGTCGATGCAAATTCGAAGTTCTCCATAAGCTTTTGGAACAAAAAACAAAGGCGAAGCTGCAGGAGACTTAGAGGGGCGAATGAAGCCATTCTCCAAAAATTGATCTACGTATTTTCGTAAATGTTGATTTTTTTGACAGGGCATATACACGACAGTTGGGAAGTATCGCACCTGGGACTAGATCAATTTGACAGTCATAAGATCTATGAGGAGGTAGAGTCTCTGCTCCTTTCTCATCAAATTCATCTTTGTAAGATGAATACTGTTTGGGCAGCTGAATTTCTTTCTCCGCTGCAGTAGCTATGTAAGAGTTACAAACTTTTGGTACTTGAATCTTTTGGAGACATTGTTCATTACATAGCGCAGATGAGAACACAATTTTTCGTTCTGCCCAATTAATCTCTGGATTGTGATGAGTTAACCATGGCAAGCCGAGGATAATCCCATATTGGGGAGCATGGATCACGTCAAGAATGATTTTCTCTTTATGTTTCTTTCTTTGATTCTTATCTTCACAAATCATCGACAAGGGGATAGTCTGAAGAGTTACTGGATCTCCAGTCAAGAGCTTTCCATTGACGGCTTGGATGATTTCTGGGGTCTTCTTTTCAATACATGGGATCCCCCATGCACAAACCAATTGGACATCAACAAAGTTCCCAGTAGCCCCAGAATCGACTAGAGCTTTTTTGAAATAGATCTTTTTCTTGACCTGAACTCTTATTTCCAGTTTAAGATGTCTAGATTGTGAAGGGTCCACGGTAACACCCAAGAGCAACCCTTCTCTGCATCTTGGGTGTTTTAGTTTTCCAACTCGACTGGTGCATTGACTGCTACCTTCTGAACTGGACCTTGTTTGTTCTTTGGTTTGATTGGACAATCTTTGGCAAAATGACCCTTCCGCCCACAATAAAGACATTGTCAATTTTTTCTGCGTAGGTCCTTTTCATCTTTGGTCAAAGGTCTTCTGATGGTTCCAATTTCCATCGGTTCCGGCGTTCTCTCTTTCGGAGTTCTTGAGGCTCTGTTATCATGAACACGCCATGAATATTTTCAATCTTGTTGCGCGTTCCTTTACGTTCTGCTAAACGATGATCAAGCCTCAAGACAAGGTTTATTAATTCTTGACAGTCTGTAGGTTGTGGGTCGATTTGCGGTAAGATATCTTTTAGTTCCTCTTTGAGTCCCTTGTAAAACAAGACCGCTTGTTTTTCTTCAGGCCAGGATGTCTCGACAACCAGCTGGTTAAAGTTGGCTAAATACGACACTAGGTCTTGATTCCCTTGGCGTAAATCTAATAATTCATGATCTGCTGCCTGTGTTACAGTTCTACGATCAAAAACTCTCTCAAACTCACAAACAAAATTTCTCCAGTTGTACAACAAGGGACTATTTTTACGCACAAGAGGAATTGCCCAAGTAGCTGCATCCCCAGCCAAATATGATAACAAGAAAGCTACTTTGGACTGGGCATTTGGGAAAGTATGTGGTCTGCAGGTGAAGTGTAGTTCCACTTGAACCAGGAAAGATTGCGCTTTCAAAGGGTCACCTGAGAAACGTTCTGGGGGAGCTAAAGGAATTGAGGAAGGAACATTTAGGGAAATGTTTGTCGGATAACTTCCAGAAGCCTGAGAAGAAGTACCTGGCCAGGACACACCTGTTGGACTTTGTTCCTTCTTCTCTACCTTATCTTGCAACTGACTCACTCTCTCAGCTAAGCTAGTTGTCAATTCTTTGGATGATACCACCTCTGCCTGGAGCTGGGTGATAGCCTTGACTAACTCGTCCAGCATGGCCATGCTGAGAACATACACAAACCAGGAGGATAATAATTTGTGGGCTCACTATTCTGTTAGAGTCACCAGATCCTCGGGGTCTGCGCACGTTCCCAACACGTCCACAACAGAACAGCTCCAAGACTCTGATATATAAATCACAGAGGCTAGAAGAGTTCAAGAGGGGAAGAGGGGATTAGGAAGGAAAACAGCTGGGAAGGAGACCTGTAGTAAGAAAAAGGTTGGAACACACAATATGAAAATTATGGGGGTCATTCTGACCCTGGCGGTCATGGACCGCCAGGGCCAACAACCGCGGAAGCACCGCCAACAGGCTGGCGGTGCTTCCAGGGGCATTCTGACCGTGGCGGTAAAGCCGCGGTCAGAAAAGGGAAGCCGGCGGTTTCCCGCCGGCTTCCCGCTGCCCCAGGGAATCCTCCATGGCGGCGCTGCAAGCAGCACCGCCATGGGGATTCCGACCCCCTTCCCGCCAGCCTGGTTCTGGCGGTTTTCACCGCCAGAACCTGGCTGGCGGGAACGGGTGACGTGGGGCCCCTGGGGGCCCCTGCAGTGCGCATGCCACTGGCATGGGCACTGCAGGGGCCCCCTAACAGGGCCCCACATAGATTTTCAGTGTCTGCATGGCAGACACTGAAAATCGCGACAGGTGCAACTGCACCCGTCGCACCCCTTCCATTCCGCCGGCTCCATTCGGAGCCGGCATCCTCGTGGAAGGGGGTTTCCCGCTGGGCGGGTGGGCGGCCTTCTGGCGGTCGCCTGCCAGCCCAGCGGGAAACTCAGAATGACCGCTGCAGTCTTTTGACCGCGGTACGGTCTTGTGGCGGTTCCTGCCAGGCCGGCGGCATCCGCCGCCGGCGGGGGTCAGAATGACCCCCTATATCTCCTGAAATCAATACTAGACTATGACTCTAAGCATAGTCATTCTGAAAACATGAACAATCTAAGAATTAAGTTTAAAATGACTAAGTTTCAAGATGGCCGGGTACCTGTAAGGGAATCAAGATGAATTATATGAAAACTTTCTTATTCAAGTACTTTCCTTTAAAAGGAAAATCAGAAAAACATTCTGACTAAATTTTAAACCAGTCATATAAATCCTTTTTTGAGAATGCATACTAGGACCATACAATATTACATCTAGACACTCTGATCTTCTGTGTACTCTTAAAATGTTTCAACACAAATTGCACACATTGTAGATATATATATATATATATATATATATATATATATATATATATATATATATATAGTAAACAACATAAAAGGATTGTACACCATGAATAACACAATATGGATTCAGGAAAAACAAATCACATAACTTGTCAACTCGAATATTACATGATAAATATCTTAGAATAGTGGCATACAATAAACAACATGAATTAAACTCGAGGAGAGAATCGTGCGTCTTGCCGATTCGAGTGTCAATATGTAAAAAGCCAAGAAATTGTAGTACGCAATGAATATCAAAGTCAAATCATCATTAAACGAATTGCACGTCTTGCCGATTCATAAACCACGATGTAAATGCCAAGAAATAACAGCTCACAATGAATAACAAGATCAAAGTACAATGAAACGAATCGCGCGTCTTTTGCCGATTCTTAAGCCACCATGTAAATGTCAAGAAATGGTAGCGCTCAATGAACAACAAAGTTAAATCACCATAAAATGAATTGCGCGGCTTGCCGATTCTTAAGCCACCATGCAACTGTCAAGAAATAGTAGCGTGCAATGAATAACAAGATTAAATTATCATGAAACGAATCCCGCGTCTTGCCGATTCGCAAGTCACCCTGCAAATGTCACAAACAATCAAGCGCATATTTCACACGTGCAAAGAACTCTGTCAAATCATAAAAGAATTAGGCCCAAGAACATGAGAGTTCTCGATAACGGCATCGGGAGGCCAGCCCAAACAACGTCTTACCGCCCAGAACAAGGATCTCCAAATGAAGAATGAAAGTCAGATGTCTGGAAGATCAAACAGGTCACCGGGACAGGAGCTCAGGAAGTAGCTGCTGCTCTGCACCGGTACCTCTGAATAGTGAGCACTTTGAGCTGGGCTGGCTCCTTTTTTATAGAGTCTTGGCCCAGCCCACAACCACACCCAGGCATGTTGCAGGGAAAGTCTCTAAAAACCCTGGAAAGGGACCACACCATAACACACTCTGAAAGCCTGCAGCAATACATTGCAAATGAACAGCATTTGTAAGCACATTAAAAATAAGTCTTCAGGATTGAACTCTGCAATGCCAAAGATTAAACAACAACATATCAGCACAATGCATAAATTACGTTGTTAGGTTTTTGCATTCTAGTCGCCAATAGAGCGCGCACTGCCCTGGTGTTTACACTTGTTATAGCCCAGTGGGCCACAGACTATTTTGTGTGTGGATATTGTCCCTCATTTTGTATATATTGGATGTATTGTACATACATTTATTTATGAAAGCATTTCTCTAAATTTCTATTACACTATTTTGACTCCTTTCCTTTTGTCCTTGCGTTACTCCAGAGGGTTACGGTGTGTACATGTAATGTTGTTGCATGTGTTTGTGTGTATGCTGTTGGGGGTGAGGGTGGGGGTGTTGTGTGTGTGTGTCACTCTCTTTTTCTTCCCCCCTCCCCTGTGTACTAAGTGCAGTACTCACCGTGGTCATCATCTCCGGCGTTGGTACTCCTGGTATATGAGAAGATACACCAGCATGGGTGACACCTGTAGTTCGGGCTCCATGGCGTCCTGGATCTTCCTTGAGGGTCGAGAGGTGAGTGGTTTCCGTTCAAAGTATTGTTTTCGCCGTGCTTTTGATGGCATTGGTACCGCTCCAGGAAAGCTGGCGGATGGGCGGGTTGCAATGGGGTGGCTGGTACATCGTCTTCAGCCTGTCTGTTGGCAGTTACCGCTCCGGTGTTTGTTGCTATCGCTATGGCGGTCGGAGTGTAAAAGTGGCTGTCTGTGTTGGTGGTTTCCGCCATGGTCATGATTACATTTTTGTTACCGCCAGTCTGTTGGCGGTATTACCACCGCTTTAACACCGACTGCCAGGGTTGTAATGAGGGCCTATGTAACTAACCATGTAGAAGTTAAAAATGTTCAGCTCGAAATTAATTTGATGAGTAATAGATCAAAGTCTGCTCTTTGAGTATGTAGAATTTTATAATCGATCTACTATAAGGATTCTGTAAAAGGGATTTCTTTATTGGAGAAATTGAAAGGCAGGAGATCTGATGGAAGAATAAACTCACCATAAAATATCTTGGCAAATGAGCCTGATCACTTTTCCTTCTATTCGGAGTCCCAAAGTGCACAATGTTTCCTGCATAAAGTGTTTACACATCAGTGCTATTTCACCAGAATGGGGACCCCTGTGAGAGTTGGGTAGTGTGTTAGGAGTTCATTCAGTAACCTCTTAAACTTCTTGCTAAACTCATATACCTCTTAAGAAATTGTTTTAATCTTGCCTTTGGTAGTCTAGTTAAAGTTTCAGGTTGTCCCTCTCACTGATCAGTACATCTACTTTTGTAATAATTTACAGTCTGAATATAATTTTATTTTGGCCATTTCCACTGTTTCGAGGTTAAGATAGGAAGTGAGGACACTCGCTGTCTAAGAGTCTGTGCTTCCTTTTGACAGGTTCTGGGATGCCCCAACTAAAAGTGCAGAAGGCCTTCTGAGAAGTATCTGTACTCTCCATTTCAAAGAAGAGACAAAAAGACACTCAATGGATGGTGGTACTTTAAAGTTTGAAATAGTTTGCATGCATATTCATCCATCTCAATTTCAATAGTTTATCGAAGAGGCCACAAGGAATTTTTAAAGCTAGAGTGCGCTTGTTTGTGTCTCTTTTTCATAGCTCCGTGTCAATGCACTCGCTTCACACCAACATGAAGCAACCTTGCAGTTGATTTTTGAAGCTGATCAAAAAATAAGAAAACCACCTACTATTTTACATGTTGTGATTGACTCCATCTGTGTTAGTGAAAGAGTCTGTTGCAGTATTGTTAATAGCATTGACCTATTTCAATACACAAAGGGCTCCCACACTACTAAATTTAAAATGTTTTATAAATTAAGGAACAGATCACAAATACAGCTCAATTACTCAGATAGATCATTTAACATGCCTGCATTTATGTAGGCATGATTTAGCGTCCAATAATATGGTTACATTCATTGACCAGAAGGATGCAGATTTTGGACATGCTGAACTGAAGTCAGATGTGAGATGGTCATGGAGCAGATACAAAGCAGTGGGAATTAGTGTCAGGGATTGGAATGGTGGATGTATGGATACAAATATGATATAATTTGTCAAGGTGGGAGCAATGCTTGCTTCCACTGTACTCAAAATGGGTGCAAGTGGGGAGCCAGTGGGGCTGCGCAGTCACTGGGGCTTCCTCACAGCCTCCACCCTTGTGTTTTGTGGATGCCCCAGTTGGGCACCGGTGCAACCACATTAGGGTCTAGGAAAGGGGTCCCGGGGCTATTAATAGCTCAGGGAGGTGGCCACAAACCACTAATTTAAAAATAAAAAAAATAAACAATTGCCGGCTCCCTCTGGCATCAAGAATAGGTGGTGGTAGTGGAGTCAGTGGGCCATAGGAGCCCTGGGGCTCCCCATGCAGCTCCAATATTCTGTTTTATTGGTGCCCTGGGTAGGCAACGGGGCACTCACATTAGGCCTTGGTGGATGGTGTCCCTGGGGCTAGTATTGACTCATGGGCGGTGGGGGCACATGACCCCTCCCCTTGAAAATAAGTATACAGCCCTGGAGGGATGCAGTCCCCAGGGCCTGTAAAGGCTTAGGGAGGGAGGCCATG
The DNA here is from genome assembly GCF_031143425.1 of Pleurodeles waltl. NCBI lineage: Eukaryota > Metazoa > Chordata > Amphibia > Caudata > Salamandridae > Pleurodeles > Pleurodeles waltl. The sequence continues at coordinate 886,102,491 of NC_090436.1, read as the reverse complement.
CACCACCCTTACAAATAAGAATCCAGCCCGCGGTGATAGGGCCTTTAAAGGCTCATTGAATGGTCACATTTCCTCCTCCCCAATAATTTAAAATGAAAAAAATACTGCTGGCTCTTGCTGGCACAAGCAGGGGAGCTGGTGGGGCTCTCCCCACAGCCCCCAACACAAAAAAGGATTTGTGTGTCCCAGGTGAGCCCCACCACACCCCAAAAATAAAAAAGAATAATAAATGAGTGACAGGAGCCATGCATTTATTATTCTTTGCTCAATGAAGGAGCACCCTCATAATGCCCCATGAGATCTCTTTCATAATGTGTTTGGAGTGTGGTGCTTGGCGATGTCCCTAGAATGGGCAGGCATGCCACATAGCATTTTTTAATGTTGTGAGGGGCTGTAGTGAGTGCAGTAGTTCCACAGCAACATTAAAAACAAGCATTTGCAATGCATTAGGTCTCGCATTTGTGAGGGTTAGAACTATTGAAGGTGTAAATGACAAGAGGCCTCATTACGAATTTGGCAGAGGGGATTGCTCCTTCACAAATGTGACTGATATCCTGTCCACATATTACAGGTTCCATAGGATATAATGGAACTTGTAATATGGCAGATGGGACTTTCAACATATTTGTGATGGTGTAATCCCCTCTTACAAACTTTTAATGAGGCTTAATGTCATTTACCTATGTGTTTTTGTTTGGAGTGTAGTGAATGTATGCCAGGTGCCAAAGCAACCCTCCCAGGCCTGTCGCTGCAGGAGAGAGGACACAACAGGGCCACCATCTTGGCAGTGCTTTTGCCTCATTCCTACAGACTAGCTGTGATAGCTTAGAGATGCAACCCCTTCTAGTGTGTTTAGCTAAACTTTTATACCATCAAACAAGCCACAAACAGTCTCCTTCATGGCATTTACCCCCGAGAATGTAGGGGTCAAAAGAGTTAGGAGCAAAGAAAAGGAGGTAGGCATATAATTTTGTGTATTAAACTTTTAAAGGAATTTTTATTTCTCTACATTGGCAATACCAGCCTAACTTTTAAAAACATTGACTGTTTACAAAGAGAATAACAGACAAGGTAGCTTACCTGAACAGGAGACTTCAAATGTGTGCAGATTTGTGAAACAGAGCTTCAGTGGTAGAAGGGCTGACAGGATAAGTTCCAAAGGTGCAACATCTGTGACCTTGGGTCAGTGTTTTAAATGGGAACACAGAAGGGCTGGTACTCTGTATTCATTTAAAGCACTGCCTTGGGTTAATTGTATCATGACTGCCATTGGCTCAGGACTGGACTCTGTAGAACGGATCCGTGTACCTGAATCTCTTGGGCCTTTTTCAGTGTCTTTCGGTGCATACATCTGTGCACTGGCTGATAGTTTTGAAGTGTGAATTATCTCTGTTGGGGTGGCTACTCAAAACGTGAAGTTTTGGCTTTGCCATCTGGACCACTTTGGATGATACAGTGTTTTTTTGCCTACACCAGTGGTGCCCAGTAAGGCTCCTACAGGGCTGGTTCATTGGCATTTGTTTGGGCTATGAAAAGGATTCAAATGTATGTTTTTCTTGGGAAACCAAGGGAGGTGCAGAACTATGTCAGAGTTTCTTGATACCCACATAAGATAAATTATGAAAAAATAATTTGTATGGAACTTATTTACATAGTGGTTGCCCTGCAAGCCTGGCATGGATCCTGCCTTCCCAGCCCTTCAATGGGCATGTGTGTTCTCTAATAAAATGCAATACCTATAATATGTATGTAGCACATAAGAACCGCAAGATAAAAATGAAATAAAAAAAGCTTCTGGTTCCTGTGTCACCTCGTGTTCTATAAATGGGCCACTCACTCTATCAGCTCGTAAGGTCACCAACGTCTTAACTCTCTGCGTGAGGAGTATGACAACAGAGACCCAAAACAAGCATTTCCAGCAAGTAGAAAAATCCAGTGTTCAAAATATCTTAAAAGAAGGTACTTTAGGCCATACAAATTAGGAAGTAAAAAGTTACCCAGCCAAAAGATGCTATGAAGCAGCCATGGCTTAGCAGCAAATTAGGCTAAGATTCTGTGCACAGAAGCAAACAAAGACTGTCTGACCACAAATCACCAACTTGATTTTAAATGGCAAGTTAGAATTACAGAAGTGAACCAGTAACATAAATATTTACAGGGAGGAAGGGGCATTGGGCTGCCACTCAGCCTAGGGTTTTGGCTCCTCCAGTTATGGTCTACGCTTGTGTGTGGGTTCTAGTTTTCGATTCTGATTTTGGAATTCTCAGACAATTCCAGAAGTAATACAAGGAGCCTGCAACAGTCACAACTTTTCAGAAGTACTCAAAATCGTAAACAGCTATACATACATAACTGCTCATGGAAAACAATTTCATACTAAGACATTTACCTTTTCTAACTTTTTCCCCCATTTTCCACCGGGAAAATGTTTTCCCAATGGAGAAGCCACATCTCCTACAACTCCACACATTTTAGGGATGTTTCCCCTCTTTCTGTTACAAGAAATGATTTATTCCTGTCTGTAACAACAGTAAGGCCCTGATTCTAAGCTTGGCGGGCGGCGGTAGCCGCCCGCCAAGCGGGAACCGCCAGAAGACCGTACCACGGTCAAAAGACCGCGGCGGTCATTCTGGGTTTCCCACTGGGCTGGCGGGCGACCGCCGAAAGTCCGCCCGCCAGCCCAGTGGGAAACACCCTTCCCACGAGGAAGCCGGCTCAGAATGGAGCCGGCGGAGTGGGAAGGTGCGACGGGTGCAGTTGCACCCGTCGCGAATTTCAGTGTCTGCAAAGCAGACACTGAAATTCTTTGTGGGGCCCTCTTACGGGGGCCCCTGCAGTGCCCATGCCATTGGCATGGGCACTGCAGGGGCCCCCAGGGGCCCCACAACACCCCATACCGCCATCCTGTTCCTGGCGGGCGAACCGCCAGGAACAGGATGGCGGTATGGGGTGTCAGAATCCCCATGGCGGCGCAGCAAGCTGCGCCGCCATGGCGGATTCCCATGGGCAGCGGAAAGTCGGCGGTACACCGCCGGCTTTCCGCTTCTGGCCGCGGCTGTACCGCCGCGGTCAGAATGCCCGGCGGAGCACCGCCAGCCTGTTGGCGGTGCTACCGCCAACCTCCGCCCTGGCGGTATTTACCGCCAGGGTCAGAATGACCCCCTAAGTCTCTAAACTTTTCCAGGCTGAGAATCTTTGTGAGTAGTTATCAATTCACACATTTGTCAGTGTGCACAACTTCTCTATGGCATCCCCACCGTAGAATGCACACTTCACACCCATGAGAACATATTTACTCCAACCTGATGTTACATAATACAGGTGTTATATTATGAGTGTGTAAATTGAGTTAGAAACTCAAATGCATGTTCCACTTTTGTAAATCAAGCCATTTACACCAATAGGTTGAACCTATACATGCAAATGAATGTGATTCAGATGAGTGCTATGGGGCACTTACGCCCAGCTTCCTGCTTCCCGGGATATCATTTGTCAAGTAAATCTCATGGTGCCCAATTAGGTGCTGGGAAAAGGTTTGCATTCAAAATATACCTGCAGACCAGGAAATGGACATTGATGCAGCCAAGGGTGGCCACTGTCCACATCACTGTAGTGGCACTAGATACCGCAGTAGTGGTGCCTTGTAATTATCATGCTGATGCTTGGTCCCCTTTCTGGTTTTGACACAGTTTGATTGTGTGTCACTACCATCAATGAGAAATCACACAGACCTTTTCCAGCTGGCAAGCAGCTAAGTGGGAATTATAATATTGAATACAACATTCTGAGACATGGTGAAGCACCTTCCGATCTATCATTTTTAGCTTGTCAGTGGCATTACAGGCAGGCACTACCCATGTGAGAACTAATTTGGCCCAACCATTCAATGGGTGTTCTGTTGGAACAGCTGGGCCAGAGAGGGTTGCAATGTTCAGCTCCTCAGGAAAAACAGAACTGTGCCACTGGTGCAGTCCTCATATATGTTTATAAGATAAATTGGCAGTAATTTCACATAACCACTAGGTGACTCCATAAGGCAGATTGCTTAAACCACATGGCTTGGTTAGACCATATACCCTCTCAAGGGGAGCTTGTACATCCCCAAATGCAACAAATATAAAGCATACAGCATTAGTGTGCTTCTAGTGTGCAGTCGTAGAACATACAATGTGAATCAGCTAAGAGGGTCATGCCCCTCTCAGGCAGTGACTCAGCTCTGATCTCTCTTAAAGTCAAAGAAGATGTCCAGAAATAGTCTGGTCACATGACCGGAATATTTGTGTGCATCAAATATGCCATGAATCGCTACTCTGAAACAGATCAATGTTGTGGTGATGCTGAGAATGAACGTGTCCAAGTCTGTAAAGCATCATTAGATGTTGAGCCAGCCACAAATTCTCAGTGCCTCACAAGTCATAAATAGAAATCATGTATTACTTTAGAGAAAATATTAGCTCCTGTGTTGGAAACCTAGACTGCATCATGTATAGGTAGTGCAGTTGTGAAGATGCATTCCTCTTCATAACCCCATCACACAACTAATACAGTTACAATAATAATAACATTATAACAATCATTTATATAGCCCATATTAAATCTCCTCTTGGTGCATGTTAGTGACAGGAAGGGCCACTGGAATTATGCAGTTCTGTGATTCTGGCATATTCTGCAGAGAGGCAGATCCTTTGCAGAGGTCATCTGGTCACTTTTTAGTTGCTGACTCTTGTGGTCATGTGCTATACTGTTACTAATAAGGAGAAATCTTTGCTCAGACCATATTAATGTGTGTTAAGTGACAAAACAGCAAAACAATGTTGCCACTGAATGCAGCATGAAGCAGCATAATTTGTACTTTACAGCCACATAATTCAGGCACCTCTGCCACATATTTGTGCCCGCCATTTGTTGCATAATTCCAGTAGCCCTGATAATAGGTGATCTTAAGAGAAGACAGATGCACAGCACATGAGGCAGGCAAATACAGGTGTTGAGGTATTTATTACTATGTAAATCATTAAAAAAGGTAAGTGATCAGTCATGTATAAGGCATTGTCCCACTAGCAGTGTGACTTTATCACTTCATTTCCTGAGTGGCTTCTCCTGGTTCCAGCTGACACACAAAATCTTGAGGAACCACATGATATCACGCACAAAACCATGACTCCAGGTCAGGAAAAGGACCAAGAGACAGACACAAGATAAAACATATATATTATCTTCCCACCATTTGTTTTGCACACTTTTGCCTTCTGTATGGCATCATCTGAAGCTGTAGCACCCGTTCCGCTGGGTTCTGAAAAGTTCTCACTAATTATAGTGGGTAGTGGTGGTCTGGGCTCAGTGTGTTAGTTCAGTGACGGCTAGTCTCTTCCATGCACTGATGATGTGATATATCATTGAAAGCTCAGGTGGTATCACCCTGGATGATGAAAGGCCAAGCTAGCCCCTCTCGGAATCAAACATTTAATCCTTGCTGCATACAGATCTTTGCTGAGGACACATTAAGACTGTGGGCTACCTTAACCCATATTCAGGCTACCTTCACTTAAATGCTTCGACTTCAAATTTGAAATATTTGTAATTTGAACAAAATGTGTGATGTAATTATGTAAAAACTCACTTGATGTGCACTATTTCAATTGCCTACTGTCTTTGCACCGTTGCCCTGTGCGAGCCATATTATAATAACCTATCAATGTTGTGCCAGTGACAAATCCGGACTCGTCATGGCATCTATTTGTAGTCTTTCTTTGCTGTCTTATACAACAAAAGACGTAAGTCACAACAACACATTTGGGCTACATAAGACAAGCAGTGGCTAGTCTTGGAGGCCACAGTTCGTGAAACAACATTTCTCCTGTTTAAAACATCTCCTTGCATGAAGTCTTTACTGTTACTCTCCATGATTGACTTTGAGATGTAGTCCCTGGGCTGAATACCCATACAAACAAACAAACGTCTATTCCTATAGACATCGGGAGGCATGATGAAGCACTAAGAGGAACACCAGTAGAAGCAGGAGTGTGAAAAGGGCCACTTGATAGGGTCAGAAATATATTTTCTTGCCATTGATTTTCCATGTACTTGGTAACCACGACAATCAGAAAAAAATGCAGAGTTTACATCAAAAATTGCATGGGAACTTAATGGAGTGGTTACATGAAGCTTGGGGTTGGAAGAGAGGAGAGCAGGTTAGATATTATTGGACTGTGACAGACGATACATGGATCATTATACACAGGAGTCCAGAGGGTGATGGGGAAGCGCTCTGCGCCTGCGACAGTGACTGTGGGGTGTATTTGAGGTGGGGCTTCTTCAAATAGGAAGCAGTGTTATACGAGCTCTGTTTTAGACAGTGCTTCCAGAAGTGGCATATCCAATGTTGCAGTAGCTGTGAGGGGACTGTCAAAGCCATGACACCAGTGAATTCTGAGTGGAGGAAGTGATGGCGTTTGCTCCACTTTTGTGCCCTGTGATACGCTGCTCCTCTCACTGTGGCACCATTGTGTTAATTGTTTGCGCTACATGGTTAGGAAAATGGCTGCCTCTACTAACTGAACTCTATTGAAGCGGCCCAATTTACATCTAAAGAATAGATGTTTTTTGTTATCAAGCTTGAGGCCATGAAGAGCTTGGGTTTGGAGTCACAACTCCTTTGTCATCATTTTTGTGACAACACCTTTAGCCATTTTTTTGCCTAGAACTAACCTATGTGCTTAGTTGGTGACCCTCCGGAGGATATCAAGAGCATGTGCCATTTCCTTGTGTTAAGCTCCACTGCAGAGGTCTTGACAGAACAAGAATGTCACAGATTACAATCATGACATGGCTTTTTCACCTCTTCATCTCTGCAAGTTCGATGCAATGAATTATAGCGATTTTGTTAAGAATGGCACCTGCTTTGCAGTGCTATGAAATGGCACAACCTGTATTACCAAACTCTCTATAAAAAAACAAGTTATTCCCATACTGCCCAAACATGCACCTGACAAACAACCCTTGGGGAGAGGACGTGGCATAAGGGCCAGAGCTGGTGACTTTGGAGCTGGTGAACACGGTTTGAGCCATTGCGCCGGCCCAATATCCTGTGATTCTGGGCAAATCACTTAGGGCCTGATTCTAACTTTGGAGGACGGTGTTAAACCGTCCCAAAAGTGGCGGATTTACCACCTACCGTATTACGAGTCCATTATATCCTATGGAACTCGTAATACGGTAGGTGGTATATCCGCCACTTTTGGGACGGTTTAACACCGTCCTCCAAAGTTAGAATCAGGCCCTTAATCTCCCCTTGCTACCAAAAATGAATGTGTTTGCCGTAAGTAAAACTGCAACAAAAAAAGCACTCCAGTACCTTTGCGTCGAGTTTGCGCTACATAAAATGCCCAAAAAAATAATTAATAAAAAGAATTGCAGACATCGCATAGAAACAGCAAGATGCCCGACAACAAGGAAGAGGAAGAAACAACATGCAATGATGAGCACGAAGTGACGAGGCAAAAGTAAAAATAGTGCGCCACACTAAGGTACATGCCCAATCGTGCAATAATCCATGTAACAGGGTCAGTCTCCAAGGTGGTAACAAAACAGCCTTAAGGTGGGACAAATGTAAAGCATTTACCAACAACATCAATGGATTTTTGAAAAGCATGCCAAGGAATGAATGAAAGTGATGAGCATGGTTAAAGCCCTCAAAAAAGATTACAATATATCAAGAAGGGCAGCTCTTGCTCACTTCTACGCTCGACCTAAAAACAGTAAGGTGGTCATTCTGACCCTGGCGGTCTTTGACCGCCAGGGCGGAGGACCGCGGGAGCACCGCCGACAGGCCGGCGGTGCTCCAATGGGGATTCCGACCGCGGCGGTAAAGCCGCGGTCGGACCGGCACCACTGGCGGGGTCCCGCCAGTGTACCGCCGCCCCATTGAATCCTCCGCGGCGGCGCAGCTTGCTGCACCGCCGCGGGGATTCCGACCCCCCCTACCGCCATCCAGATCCCGGCGGTCGGACCGCCGAGATCCGGATGGCGGTAGGGGGGGTCGCGGGGCCCCTGGGGGCCCCTGCAGTGCCCATGCCACTGGCATGGGCATTGCAGGGGCCCCCGTAAGAGGGCCCCTACATGTATTTCACTGTCTGCTGCGCAGACAGTGAAATACGCGACGGGTGCAACTGCACCCGTCGCACAGCTTCCACTCTGCCGGCTCGATTCCGAGCCGGCTTCATCGTCTAAGCCTCTTTCCCGCTGGGCTGGCTGGCGGTCTGAAGGCGACCGCCCGCCAGCCCAGCGGGAAAGTCAGAATTACCGCCGCGGTCTTTCGACCGCGGAACGGTAACCTGACGGCGGGACTTTGGCGGGCGGCCTCCGCCGCCCGCCAAGGTCAGAATGAGGGCCTAAGTCTCCTCAGTCATAAAATCAATTACCACAGGAGAACTTACCATATATTTTTTTAAAGCACTCCTAGTTGGAACCCTACACTTTCCAGCTGGAGTGGAGATCCCCCTTGTGGAGGATTCTCTGGCACCACTTTGCAACTTGAAAAATGTTAAAAATGTCATTTTCAATTTAATTATTGGTCATTTTGGAACAAAGAAAATACATGTGCTTTAGGTACTGATATCCTTATCCGTCCCTAAAGCCAATATGCCCACCTTTTATGTTTGGGTGTTATGATACTTTTGAAAAAATCAGTTGGTCTACCTTACTTAAAATTAGGGGTGGGTGGAACTGACTGAGTTTTACACTGCAGAAGTCTGCAGAGATACAAAAAAACTCTACTTGATTCCACGAAGTTCCACCAACAGGTAGCAAATATGTATGTCGAGTTGCTTGTGCTGAAAGTTAACACCATTTGCGCGATCAGCGCTGAAAAATCAACACAAAGAGCCCCATGTAGTGAGAAAGGGCACACGGCCACTTGAGCTGCAGCAAATCTATATGGAAACAGCCCTCTGACCATGACTACCCACATTACAAAACAGCATTAGAGGGTCCCAAATCTTGCCTATGCAGCTTATGGTGGGGTTGCAAGTTATAGTTATTTTAGGGCTTGCGTTACAATTACTTCAAATAACATACAAAGTCAGATATAAGCATTTCAAACAAAGAAAGATGTATTTGAGTGAGAGGTACTTTGAAAAATTAATGTGCATGACAAATTATGTCTGTTTTTTTGGCTCTGTGTCACCTCCTGGCATGTTAAACAGTTGTGGTGAAGCAGCACAAGAGGGGCTGCAAATAGATCTGGGGTACGGGCATATCAGGTCACCCTTAGAAATGCCACTGAGGGCACAATTTAGAAGCCCGTGTCCAAAAGCCGTGTAAGAAAACTTATTCAGTTGTTGTGTCTTCATATTTTGTTTTAGATTTGAAGCCACAAACTACCTGCAGATAATATAGGACTGATGCACACAACATTTTCAGGGAGCAAGGATGATCTACCACTTCCAAAAAATCATACATTTTACCGACGTAACTTAGAAGCATTTCACAAAGTATGAAATGGTGAAAGGAAAGATGCTTAAAGGAAGAAAGGACAGACGGATAAAAAAAGTGAAAAGTGGATGGAACAGTGAAATGACGAATGGGTGGGTGTATACGGAGATGAGCTGGGTGTGTGAATGACGGGATGGTGTAAAAGATCAATGCATAATTGATAGATTAAATAATGTTTTTTTGAATTAAGGGAATTGATGGATTAAAGGATGCAAAGAAGGATAGGTGGAACGATGTCTGGATGCATGGATAGATGAAGGAAACTCTTCCTTGGAAGGCCAGGCTCACTTCCATTAAACGTTTGTTTCATAGTGGGAAAGGATTTTAAAAAAAAAATGTTGGGCCAAACCAATGGTTGAGAGATTTTATATCTATCCTGCAACATTTGACGAGGCTTAGCGATAAAGAAAATGGACATAAATACTATCAACATATTAAAATGTCAGGGCCTGACCTTTATGTCACAACATCCGGATTTAAAATGAAAGTAGAAATACATTCCCTAACACATACGTGTGATTCATATTTGTAGGAACAGGAGGAAGAGAACTTGGAAAAGATTGAAAGCATTAAAAACAAGTCAAGTAAAACATGGCTAGACTTGCATGAGAATCACGTCCTCGAAGTGATTTCATTTCTGGCATTGAACATTTGCAAGTTGCCATTTTCTTGAGTGGCACAGCGCGCAGGGCACGGATTCATTGGAGAGATCAGTTTGTTGCAAGAATTTTTTCCAGGACTGGTGACTTTTATTTAGGTGGGAATTAATTTAGCGGTTGGCACCCGCTGCTGAAATGCAGTATTGTTTTCATTTACCATTTTTAACACGTGGAATCCGCACACATCCAAGTGAATTGAGGACACGAATTTCACATTCCGTTGAAACTGTTCTGTCCTTCCAACACTCTCGGGAAAAAATACAATATGTTTTTTACCGGCTGCCTCCCATATATGCTTCCTCACAACTCTATACTTAGCTCGGAATAAAATGTAAATTTGAAAAGCTGTTTACCACACTGTCAACACATGTTTGATTCATAGAGTCACCAATTTCAATGCGGTATGAAATTGCAGCATTACTTCTTATATTAGGAATCAAAGTTTTACATATAGAAGGTTAACATGTCTTTCAAAATACCAGCTAGATTTTCATGGCACAGAAATAAAACTCCTCAGGTAAAACAGATATTTGTCTCTGGCATTTCCCTGGTACTGAAGTACATCACTTTCTAATTAGTTATGCTGTGTCAATGGCATACACAAGTATCGAAAATTTTCATGGGTAATTCCGAGTTGCTCAGGCAAGCACCGTTATTGGACTCCAACAACTCTCAAGATGCTAAAAACGTTTGCTAGACTTTCTCAAAGTTCTGGACATTTTCCCCATGGAAACCACTATGAATGCTTGCTGAGGAGGGGCGGGGAGGTAGTGTCCGTTAGGTGATTCAAATGGACAGTCACACCACGCACCAACCTCCGTTTTTAGCAATGAATGCCACCAGGCAGGGTTGTTGGATCCCCAAGGCAAACAATAATAGAAATCACCATTACTCAAACAAAATGTACACAATTTATCCTCCCCAAAGCACATGGTACTCGACTTCTCACCCTTCACCTGCGACCAAGATACAGAGTAGCCAGGATCGTTTGCCCTCTCTGCCAGCTATAGCACCTAAATGTAACAGTGCGATCTTACCAAGAATCAGAATGTATGGGGGGGTGTGGCTTGGCGCTGTAGAAGAAGGTCGCCTTCACCGGAGCTCCGTGACGCCGACAGAGGCACGGGGAGCCGGCTCGTATATCCTGCAAGGTTTTACCATTGCTGAGGAGAGGAAAAGTTAGGGGAGCATTATTTCCCTTGAAATGAAGTAAAAGGTATTTTTAAGCCTTTTTTCAATTACTTACATCATCTGAGGAATTCTTTGCTACAGCCATTTTGTTTTTTTACTTTTCACCTCATAATTTCATTTTTTGCTCTATTCATCGTGGTCTAAGAGTTTCTTTTTGCAATTTTTGGTTTAAAGGTGTGTATCTATGCTCTTTATTCAACTTATTTTCCTTTTTTGGAAGATTTGGTCCAGCTTAAGGAGAATTTTCGACTACTTCTTTTCTGAGATGAACCTCACTTCATAAAATATCATAAAATATATGCTTTACTATGAATTGGGCAGAATTATTAATCTTTGCTTATGGACAGATCTAGGAACCTTCAATTGACTAGCAACAAAGTACAGAGCAATAAAAGTTCTGAAAATATTCCTTTGTGAAACTCATTTTCTCCTTTATCAAATATGGAGAATGCCGGGGCTGCTACTCTTGATGCTACACTCTCGGCACCTGTTTCTCCCCCTACTGTTATTAATAAAGTATCTTCCAAGCTTCCAGTTGCAGTTTTGACGTCCAAGAATAAGAGAGCTAAAAGGATCCTCCATCTCCTCTTAAAGTTATTGATACCAAATCTATGGAGTTCCTCCTTGAGGAAATTAGTGCTTCAATCCTATATGGAGAATACAAATAAACAATTACAAATATTGGACGACAAATGGTCTCTTGTGGAAAACAGAGTCTCTGGTGTGGAACAAAGAGTGGAAGTGCTTGAGGATTCAGTGGCGGTTATGCAATCTTTGCAATCTGAAGTTACTATGTTAAAAAAGCATTCAGAAGATATAGAAAATTGGAACTATAGGAATAATCTATGTATCTATGGTCTACCTGAAGGAATTGAAGGCTTGGATTCTTTATCTTTTTTTTCAAGCATTTCTGCCCAAGATTCTGGACCTGCCTATTTCTCCTGTTTTGAATATACAAAGAGCGCGCAGACTTGGTCATCCCTCACATTTGGCTTCGACGTCAAAGAAACCAAGAGGAATGATCCTTCATTTTTTGGAGTATGTAGACTTGCTAAAGGCTCTCAGAGCAGCAAAAGCTAAAGGTCGGATCACGTCACCAGGTTCTAATCTTTTTTTTGCTCAAGATTATGCTAAGTTGACAGTGGACAAACAAAATAAATTTCTGGATATGCGTCTGGCATTGAAGTCACTTAATGCTCGGAATGGTCTCTTTCATCCATGTTTGTTCAAGGTGACCTACAATAATAAGACCACAACATGTGAAGATCCAGTATCACTTCAGCAATTTATTGAGTCTTGTAGAGGTGAACAATGGAACCTTCCAAAATATCAAAATATTTTATTATGCTCTTATTTAATGGATATGCCCATTTTTGGTTTCTGTAATCTTAAATGTGTTCAATTGTCTAAGGCTTTCATTGTTTCCTATGTTCCTCTCTTTTTAGATCTCAATGCATTTACGTAGCTGTTTTTTTTGTGGTAACAACCTGTGTGGCCGGGTCCCTCTTCCCTTTGTATCTGCGGTTGTGGGGTGAAGGTTGCGTCGTCTTCCCTTTGTGGTTTAACCACCCTCACCTTGTTTTTGTTTTATAGGTATGTTTTATTACTCGTTATGTGGTTTTTCTGTAGCTTTCATGTTTTCTTTTTGATTTTGTCCGGTTTATTCTCTTTCACTTCATCTCTTCTGCTCTTACTATTTTTTCCTCCTTTTCTTTTCTTCTTTCTATTTTCTCATGCTCATAGTCCTATTTTTCTTTTTTTGGGCACCAAATATTTTCTTTTGGTTCAATTTCTTCATATTAATAAGTTGTTTATATGCATTAATTTCATGGTTATATTACATTTTATATATATTAAATGACAATTAGATTTCTATCCTGGAATGTTAAAGGTTTGAGATCCCCAATAAAGCGTCAAAGAGTTTTAACACATATTTGAAAATTGAAAACTGATATTGCTCTGTTGTAAGAAACTCACCTAACAGGTGATGAGGTAGTAAACTTAAAAGACAATGGGTAGTTCATGTTTTTGCATCTCCAGGTATGGGGAAAAGAAATGGGGTTACTATACTGTGTCATAAGGCTTTGACCATTACTGATTTTTCTCAGGCTTTTGATGAGAAGGGTAGATGGGTTATAGTTTCAATGAATATTAACAAAGTACCTCTAACTATATTTAATGTTTATGTGCTAACCCAACCTTAGAACTGTACTTATCCATTAACATTTCTGTTTGACTTTTGTTTCTTCCTAACCACATTTTGGCCTTCCCACGCGCTTACTACTTACGGAGCTATTATTCTGTCCCTTAGCTTAACTTCTACAAGCGTTTATTCTCTTGCCATACACAGTGTCATGACTCTGTGTTCTGTGGCACACTTAGGCCCTCATTCTGACCTTGGCGGGCGGCGGAGGCCGCCCGCCAAAGTCCCGCCGTCAGGTTACCGTTCCGCGGTCGAAAGACCGCGGCGGTAATTCTGACTTTCCCGCTGGGCTGGCGGGCGGTCGCCTTCAGACCGCCCGCCAGCCCAGCGGGAAAGAGGCTTCCACGATGAAGCCGGCTCGGAATCGAGCCGGCGGAGTGGAAGCTGTGCGACGGGTGCAGTTGCACCCGTCGCGTATTTCACTGTCTGCGCAGCAGACAGTGAAATACATGTAGGGGCCCTCTTACGGGGGCCCCTGCAATGCCCATGCCAGTGGCATGGGCACTGCAGGGGCCCCCAGGGGCCCCGCGACCCCCCCTACCGCGGACCGCCGGGATCTGGATGGCGGTAGGGGGGGTCGGAATCCCCGCGGCGGTGCAGCAAGCTGCGCCGCCGTGGAGGATTCAATGGGGCGGCGGTACACTGGCGGGAGCCCGCCAGTGGTGCCGGTCCGACCGCGGCTTTACCGCCGCGGTCGGAATCCCCATTGGAGCACCGCCGGCCTGTCGGCGGTGCTCCCGCGGTCCTCCGTCCTGGCGGTCTTTGACCGCCAGGGTCAGAATGAGGGATGAGTCAGAATGAGGGCCTTAGTGCCCCGTACGACACTCTCTTAACTAATAGTGATTCACCTATCCTGGCACGTTAACATACGTTCACACTTTGCACATAGATATTTCCCCAACATTGCCTGCCTTGGCACTCTAGGCTGCCCGCAGGTTTATTATTTATTTTTTAGCGAGATACCATTAATATATCCCTCATTTTCCTTACGTTCACTTTTTTACCCTCTTAGGGTCCCGAACCGAGGCTTATCAAGGCCCACCTTGCTCGCCTGTCTTTTACTGGATCGCCATTCACCTACTGCCAGCCGTTCAAATTTCTACTACTCGCGTACAACACCATCGATTCTACCCACTTCTAATTTTCCTGGCCAAATGGCCCAGGTATGACTGGTTACCTCCCTACCCATTTTTTTATACGAATCTGTCTCTTGTCTCCAATTACTCCACTATTCTGACCTCACTTATAAATCACTTTTCTTGGGGGCAACACTACCGGCGCCAGCCAAACGGGAACCGCCACTTGGCCGCTCCGCGGTCAAAAGACCGCAGAGGCCATTCTGGCTTTCCCGCTGGGCCGGCGGGTGCCCGCCAAAGGAGCGCCCGCCGGCCCAGCGGGAAAGGCCCTGCAACAATGAAGCCGGCTCCGAAGTTGCAGGGGTGCGACGGGTGCAGTTGCACCCGTCGCGATTTTCACTGTCTGCAATGCAGACAGTGAAAATCTTTCTGGGGCCCTGTTAGGGGGCCCCTGCACTGCCCATGCCAGTGGCATGGGTAGTGCAGGGGCCCCCAGGGGCCCCACAGCACCCATTCCCGCCATCCTGGTTCTGGCGGTTCCTGTACACCAGTTCATTCCTGTGGGGGGACCAGAGCTACATGGGTCCCATCAATGGCACCTATGACGTTGGGGAAATGTCCAAGGGCATAGAAGTCACCTTTCACTGTAGGCAAATCCGCCACCTCAGGGAAAATGATGTATCTCCTTACGTGTTTCAGCAGGGCAGACAACACTCTGGACAACACGTTGGAAAACATAGGCTAGGACATCCCTGATGCCATGGCCACTGTTGTCTGAAAAGACCAACTTGCAAAGAAATGTAGCACTGACAGCAGCTGCACGTCAGGGGGGATTCCAGTCAGATGGCGGATTGGTGACATCAGGTCTGGCTCCAACTGGGTACATAGTTCCCGGATTGTGGCACGGTCAAACCGGTAGGTCACAATGACATGTCGCTCTTCCATTGTCAACAGGTCCACCAGTGGTCGATACACCAGCGGATTCCGCCATCTTCCAATATGTCCCAACTGACGGTGCCTAAGAAGGGCAACAGCGAAAAAACTGTCAGCATTCCTCCAGGTATGTACCCACAGTCACACACAAGACTACACCAGACAATTAACCCATCCGGGAAAGGTTTTGAGTGTAGGCCTCGGTATGTGTGACGCAGTAGTAGTAATTGAAGCCATGTGGGCCCCTGAAATGGCGGCTGCCTGACCTCTAAACTGGGACAATTGAATTGTGGGGTAACTGCGCTGGCGTTGGACACCGTCGCGGTAGGCGGTCGTAGAGCGCGGCGCAATGCTGCATTGGTTAGCATTGGACCCTATGGGTCCCAGGAGCCAATGAACAGGTGCGCTGGTGGTGATGATGCGCACCACCGCGGACGTCACCGCCACGGACGTCACCACCATTTTCTATCTCTTCAATCACTAGATACCTGACCTTCGACAGGAGAGGACCTACACTGCTAGTGCTGCTGTGACCTCGGTCTGGAAGCGACGATGGCTGCTGCGTCTGGGGAAAGGGCCCCTGCCTTCACTGCACAGGAGTTGGAGAAACTTGTGGATGGGGTCCTCCCCCAGTATACGCTACTCTACGGTCCTCCAGACCAACAGGTTAGTACACAGGGTGCAAGTTGTATGGGCTAGGCCTGGGTGGACAGGGCTGGGTGGATGAGGGAAGGGGGCAGAGTACATCGAGCAGTCATGCATGGGGATGAATGGGCCACAGGGATAGAGTTGGGAGGGGGCCAATTACAACAACGGTGCTGTAGGTAATGACTGTTCCTCTTTCCTTGTGCATGTCATGTATGTCAGCGCCCACCAGAAGAGGGACATTTGGCGTGCCATCGCCAAGGAAGTCCGGACCCTGGGGGCCCACCAGAGATGGGGCACCCACTGCCGGAAGAGATGGGAGGACATTCGCCGCTGCAGCAAGAAGACGGCGGAGGCTCAGCTGGGGATGGCCTCCCAACATGGGAGGGGTGCCCGTCGCACCATGACCCCCCTGATGTTCCGGATCCTGGCGGTGGCCTACCCAGAGTTGGATGGGCGCTTAAGGACATCACAGCAGACACAAGGGGGTGAGTACAACCTCATCCTATGGACTTTGCGTGCAGTGGAGCTGTCTGGGTGGGGGTGGTGGGCTGTGGGTGTCCCTAGGCCAGGGCGAGTTAGGTAGGCAAGGCCCCTCCGTTATGTAGGCCATGTGGCACTCTACCCCAGCTCAAAAAAAAGGCAAATTGATGTATAGTTGCCCCTTTGCCATCCATGTGGGCAGATTTCTACCATTGCCATGTAGGCCATATCCCAGAAATTGCATGTGCAGAAGGCAGGAGCACGGCGTAATGCAGGGGGCTGCTGCGTTTGTCTTGTCCGCCAACTGTAGCGGTATGCCATGCACTAAAACTCTCTTTGATCTGTCTCCACCCTTTTTCTGCTCTCCCTGTCCTTCTGTACATCAGCATCAACAGGCGGAGGTACAGTGGCACCGGAGCACGAGGGAGCTGCATCCCACATGGGCATGGAGGGCCACACCACAGACTCTGAATTCACCAGTGGGACGGAGGGCGAGGGGAGCTTCACGTCGGCCACAGGATCACCAAACAGCGACACGGACTCGTCCGCCGATGGGAGCTCCCCTGTGGTGGCGGCACCATCTGTGCGTCCACTTCTACATGTACAGCCGCCACCTCCCCTACCAGCACCGCCCTCCCAGCAGCCCCTCAGCGTTCGCCCCGTGCCCGCTCACCCAGGAGGGTGGGCATCACCTTCGCCCCAGGCACCTCAGGCCCTGCCCCAGTCACCCCTGCTGCCCTCAGTGAGGAGGCCATTGACCTCCTCAGATCACTCACTGTTGGGCAGTCTACCATTGTGAATGCCATCCAGGGTGTAGAACGAGAGTTGAAACACGGTAATGCATTCCTGGAAGGCATTCATTCTGGTCAGGCTGTCCTTCAGCGAACCCTGCAATCTCTGGCCTCAGCACTGATGGCAGCCATTGTCCCTGTGTCCAGCCTCCCCCCTCCAACTTCCTCCACCCAGACCCAATCCCCTGTACCCCAGCCCATCCCAAGCACACCTACAGACCAGCATGCACACAAGTCAACACATACGAGTAGCTCAAGCAAACATAGGCACCACACACACCACAGGCACTCACACAGGCATCAGACCCATACAGACACAGCAACATCCACTGTCTCCACTGTGTCCCCCTCCTCCTCTTCTCCCTCCTCCCTCCCAGTGTCGTCTACACACACACCTGCATGCACCACATCTACAGGCACTAGGACTCGCACCAGGACACCCAGCACCACAAGCTGCTCACCTGCACTCACCACCTCCACTGCCATATACACGTCCCCTGTGTCCTCTCCCAGTGTGTCTGTGACGCCCCCTCCCAAAGTACACAAACGCCGGCAATCACTCACCCAACATCCATCCACCTCACGACAGCCTCCAGTACCTGCACCTGCACCCAAAACAGCTAAAGTGACACCTCCTACAACCACCTCCTCTTCCTCCACTCCCAGAGCCCCTCCAGCTACCTATCCCAGTGTACGTCAGAAACTGTCCCTATGTCAAATTGACCTTCTTGCCCCCATCCCCCCCCTCCAATTCATCAGTCCCGTCGTAGCGCCTCAGCCAAAAAGCCTCCAGTACCAGTGGTGCGTGTACCAGGTTTTTGGAGTGCCCCGTCCACCAGGGCAGGCAGTAGGACCCGGAGCCAAGGCACTGTCAGCCCACCCCCTGTAAAGGCTCGGAAATTGGAGAGTGGACGACGGGACTGTGTCAAGACTCCTGGTGGGACAAACAGTGAAATGGGATCCAAGGCGATTGGTGAGTCATCTGTAATTCAAAAGAAGGTGGGGAAGGTCCTGAGGAAGTCTCCCCAACCTGTTGTGAGTGTCACGGCGGAGAAGTGCACCATCATTTCCGGTGGTCCAGACACAACCGTCAGCACCGTCGTCACTGGTCCAGAGACCACCGCCAGAGTCATAGCCCAGGAGGGCCCAAGTATCGTTACTGGTCAGTAGACCACCGCCAGAGTCATAGCCCAAGGAGGGCCCAAGTATCGTTACTGGTCAGGAGACCACCGCCTGAGTCATAGCCCAGGAGGGCCCAAGTATCGTTACTGGTCAGGAGACCACCGCCACCGCCGGAGTCACAGCCCAGGAGGGCTCAAGTATCGTAACTGGTCAGGAGACCACCGCCAGAGTCATAGCCCAGTAGGGCCCAAGTCTCGTTACTGGTCAGGAGACCACCGCCACCGCCGGAGTCACAGCCCAGGAGGGCTCAAGTATCGTAACTGGTCAGGAGACCACCGCCAGAGTCATAGCCCAGGAGGGCCCAAGTATCGTTACTGGTTAGGAGACCACCGCCACCGCCGGAGTCACAGCCCAGGAGGGCTCAAGTATCGTAACTGGTCAGGAGACCACCGCCACCGCCGGAGTCACAGCCCATGAGGGTCCAGAATCCCACAGCCCCGCTGGGCAATGATGGAACGTCAAGCCACACACCAACGTCCAGTTTGGAGTTCGTCAAGCCACACACCAATGTCCAGTGTGGAGATCGTCATGCCACACACCAATGTCCAGTGTGGAGATCGTCATGCCACACACCAATGTCCATTGTGGAGATCGTAATGCCACACACCAATGTCCATTGTGGAGATTGTAATGCCACACACCAATATCCGTACCAGAACCGCCAATATCCGTACCAGAACCGCCATGGCAGAGCACCGCTGAACAAGGCCAAGACCGCCATGGTGAAGACCGCTGAACAGGGCAAAGACTGCCATGGCAAAGCACCGCTGAACAGTCCATAGCCAGCCATGGCAAAGCACCGCTGAACAAGGCCAAGACCGCCATGGTGAAGACCGCTGAACAGGGCAAAGACTGCCATGGCAAAGCACAGCTGAACAGTCCATAGCCAGCCATGGCAAAGCACCGCTGAACAAGGCCAAGACCGCCATGGTGAAGACCGCTGAACAGGGCAAAGACTGCCATGGCAAAGCACCGCTGAACAAGGCCAAGACCGCCATGGTGAAGACCGCTGAACAGGGCAAAGACCGCCATGGTGAAGACCGCTGAACAGGGCAAAGACTGCCATGGCAAAGCACCGCTGAACAGTCCATAGCCAGCCATGGCAAAGCACCGCTGAACAAGAACAAGACCGCCATGGTGAAGACCGCTGAACAGGGCAAAGACTGCCATGGCAAAGCACCGCTGAACAAGGCCAAGACCGCCATGGTGAAGACCGCTGAACAGGGCAAAGACCGCCATGGTGCAGACCGCTGAACAGGGCAAAGACTGCCATGGCAAAGCACCGCTGAACAGGGCAAAGACCGTGTGGGTATGAATAGTCCGGCACATCAGGCATCGTTCTCCCATGTGCAGCTGGGACTGTGACAGGACATGTACTTTCACGGGGAGACTCATCCAGTCTGGGCACCAGTCCCACCCAGTACCAGTAGAGAACTTCATCTACTTGCGAAGATGTGTCTTTGCACTCCCCAGGATGGCACAGTGGGCAACCCACCCACTGTAGAGACTTGAGAGACTGTGGCTTTGCACTCCCCAGGATGTAACAGTGGGCAAGCCACCCACTGTAGAGACTTGAGAGACTGTGGCTTTGCACTCCCCAGGATGGCACAGTGGGCAACCCACCCACTGAAGTGACTTGACAGACTGTGGCTTTGCACTCCCCATGATGTAACAGTGGGCAAGCCACCCACTTGTTAGACTTGAGAGACTGTGGCTTAGCACTCCCCAGGATGTAACAGTGGGCAAGCCACCCACTGAAGAGACTTGAGAGACTGTGGCTTTGCACTCCCCAGGATGGCACAGTGGGCAACCCACCCACTGAAGTGACTTGAGTGACTGTGGCTTTGCACTCCCCAGGATACATCAATGAGCATGGAGCCCCGTCGTGGATCTGGCTTCGCATTCATCTGGCTGAGGTGCCCCCCTTCCCTTCCCCCTGAGGTGCCTGTATTGTTTCTATCTGATGCCCCGGCAGTGTTCTCTCAGATTATGGTCAGGTATCTATTGTGGGCTTCGCCCATGCATTTTTGGACTGTTGGTGCACGGACATTGTTGTGTACATATCTGCACTACTTCTTGTATTGTACATTTATTTGTGACAGATTTCGTGATATATATATCCATATATTTTTTAATGAGTAGTATATTGGCACAATACAAAGTTTGACCGCTATTCGCTTTGTCTTTGCATTCTTCCAGGGGGATTGGGGGTTGTTACTGTGATTTCTGTGAAGGCATTGGTGTGTATGTTGTAATATGCGAGGGTGGGGATTGGGGTGTTTGGTGGGTGTCCCCGTAACTTTTGCCTCCCCCCTCCCCTGTGTCGTAGGTGCTGTACTCACCGGTATGTTCTGCGCCTAAGTCGCTGTTGGTCGTAGATGAGCAGGAATGCAAGGGCAGGGAGTATTTGTAGTTCCGGATCCATGGTGTCCTCGTTCCTCGTGGGATGTGTTGAGGTGAGCGTTTTCCCATAGCAAAAGCTGTTTCTGCCGTGTTTTTATCCACGGTGAATCCGCCCCGGAAAAGGTGGCGGATTGGTGTGTTGTGATAGTGTGGGCGGTACATTGTCTTCCGCCTGTCCGTTGGCGGTGACCGCCGCGCTGTTTGTCTGTACCGCCGTGGCGGGCGGTGTGTTAAAGTGGCTGTCTTAGTTGGCGGTTTCCGCCAGGGTCGTAATTCACTTTTTTTGTCCGCCGGCCTGTTTGTGGTATTACCGCAGCTTTAACACCGTCCGCCAGGGTTGTAATGACCACCTTAATGCGCCTTCAATAAAAATTTGACTGATATTGCTAATTCTTATCTTCTTAAGTCTAGTGCTAAGTATTATGGGGGCCAAACTAAATCAGGGAAACTGTTGGCAAATTATCTTAAAATAAAAAAAGATAGAACAATGATAGAATCTATTTATAACTCCTCCAATCTTTTATTACATAAGAATGAGGAAATTTTGGATGAATGTGTTCATTTCTTCACACAGTTATATACTCCTGATTCTGTTCCCGCTTAGGATCTTATTGATCAATACTTGTCTACCATTAATCCACCTGTACTTCATTCTTCTGAATTGTCTGTACTTGACCATGATATTTCTACTGATCACATTCTTAGTGTACTAAAACGAATTTAAAAAGGTTTGCTTTACTATTGAATTCTATTGAAGGTTTTCTAAATTATTGGTTCCAAGATTATTTAAGCTTTTTACCCATTTTGTTCAAGCAAAATCTTCTAGAGGGTCTTTTCAAGAAGCCTTAATAGTTCTTATACCAAAGGATAATAAAGATCCTAAGTTTTGTAAGAATTATAGCCTAAATCTCCAGTAAATTTGGATTATACATTTTTTGCTAAAATTATTGCTATGCATTTGGAATTGATTCTATCTAAGTTAATTGGTAAAGAGCAGTCTGGTTTCATTAAAGGATGCTTATTATCGGACAACACACGCCTATTTTTTAATATTTTAAGTAAGTCTGTGGCGTATAAAGGGGGTCATTCTGACCTCGGTGGTAAAAGGCGCTTACCACCGGCCAGAAGACCGCCATAATACCGCCGCGGCCGCGGTAAACCGCCACGGTCATTCTGACCCGCAACTGGCAAACCGCCAAAAACCCGACTTCCACAAAAGTCCGCCACACCAAAGGTCAGCGAAAAAATGGCGATGACCAAACCTCCACCGTCACGCCAACAGAAATACGCCCATACCATTCCGACCCACAAATCCCTGCAGCGGTCTTTCAAACGCGGTATTCCATTGGCGGTACACACCGCCGCGGTCAAAATACACACACACATAGAAAACACAGCCACATTGGTCAGTTTGAAATACGCACACCTGATCCACATACTAACACCACTCCCACACACCCAACACAATATAAAACACACACCCACATCCCCCACATGCCCCTACGACCCGGAATCATTGACGAAGGCTAGAGACAGAGCACAGAATAGACAATCCCACAACACAGAGGCACACAACACCATCACCCACACAGAATCCACGCACCAAACACCACACACCACCACACGCACCACACTCATCACCACAAACGCCACCCCACACCTCAACCACCCCACCCCATGGCACCCCAAAGACACCCAAGGTTCAGTGACGCAGAACTCAGGGTCATGGTGGAGGAAATAGTCCGTGTAGAGCCCCAGCTCTTCGGGGCACAGGTGCAGCACACCACAATTGCCAGGAAGATGGAGCTATGGCAAAGGATAGTGGACAGGGTCAACGCGGTGGGACAGCATCCACGCAATAGGGAGGACATCAGGAAGAGATGGAACGACCTACGGGGGAATGTGCGTTCCATGGTCTCAAGGCACAACATTGCGGTGCAGAAGACTGGCGGCGGACCCCCACCAACTCCCCCAGAATTTACCGTGTGGGAGGAGGAAGTCTTGCACATCCTGCATCCTGAGGGCCTCGCAGGAGTAGGCGGAGGAATGGACTCTGGTAAGGCAAATCTTCAATACTGCTTCCCACCCCCACCCCACCTGCATGCCAAATCATACCCCCACCCTCACCCCCTCCCCATCACACCAACTGTAGGAAGTTGGCTCTGTATGTGCTATTTCAAAGTAAGGAATAGCATGCACAGAGTCCAAGGGTTCCCCTTAGAGGTAAAATAGTGGTAAAAATAGATAATACTAATGCTCTATTTTGTGGTAGTGTGGTCGAGCAGTAGGCTTATCCAAGGAGTAGTGTTAAGCATTTGTTGTACATACACACAGACAATAAATGAGGTACACACACTCAGAGACAAATCCAGCCAATAGGTTTTTTATATAGAAAAATATCTTTTCTTAGTTTATTTTAAGAACCACAGGTTCAAATTCTACATGTAATATCTCATTCGAAAGGTATTGCAGGTAAGTACTTTAGGAACTTTAAATCATAAAAATTGCATGTATACTTTTCAAGTTATTGACAAATAGCTGTTTTAAAAGTGGACACAGTGCAATTTTCACAGTTCCTGGGGGAGGTAAGTATTTGTTAGGTTAACCAGGTAAGTAAGACACTTACAGGGCTTAGTTCTTGGTCCAAGGTAGCCCACCGTTGGGGGTTCAGAGCAACCCCAAAGTCACCACACCAGCAGCTCAGGGCCGGTCAGGTGCAGAGTTCAAAGTGGTGCCCAAAACGCATAGGCTAGAATGGAGAGAAGGGGGTGCCCCGGTTCCGGTCTGCTTGCAGGTAAGTACCCGCGTCTTCGGAGGGCAGACCAGGGGGGTTTTGTAGGGCACCGGGGGGGGACACAAGCCCACACAGAAATTTCACCCTCAGCGGCGCGGGGGCGGCCGGGTGCAGTGTAGGAACAAGCGTCGGGTTCGCAATGTTAGTCTATGAGAGATCTTGGGATCTCTTCAGCGCTGCAGGCAGGCAAGGGGGGGGTTCCTCGGGGAAACCTCCACTTGGGCAAGGGAGAGGGACTCCTGGGGGTCACTTCTCCAGTGAAAGTCCGGTCCTTCAGGTCCTGGGGGCTGCGGGTGCAGGGTCTCTCCCAGGCGTTGGGACTTTAGGTTCAAAGAGTCGCGGTCAGGGGAAGCCTCGGGATTCCCTCTGCAGGCGGCGCTGTGGGGGCTCAGGGGGGACAGGTTTTGGTACTCACAGTATCAGAGTAGTCCTGGGGTCCCTCCTGAGGTGTTGGATCGCCACCAGCCGAGTCGGGGTCGCCGGGTGCAGTGTTGCAAGTCTCACGCTTCTTGCGGGGAGCTTGCAGGGTTCTTTAAAGCTGCTGGAAACAAAGTTGCAGCTTTTCTTGGAGCAGGTCCGCTGTCCTCGGGAGTTTCTTGTCTTTTCGAAGCAGGAGCAGTCCTCAGAGGATGTCGAGGTCGCTGGTCCCTTTGGAAGGCGTCGCTGGAGCAGGGTCTTTGGAAGGCAGGAGACAGGCCGGTGAGTTTCTGGAGCCAAGGCAGTTGTCGTCTTCTGGTCTTCCTCTGCAGGGGTTTTTCAGCTAGGCAGTCCTTCTTCTTGTAGTTGCAGGAATCTAATTTTCTAGGGTTCAGGGTAGCCCTTAAATACTAAATTTAAGGGCGTGTTTAGGTCTGGGGGGTTAGTAGCCAATGGCTACTAGCCCTGAGGGTGGGTACACCCTCTTTGTGCCTCCTCCCAAGGGGAGGGGGTCACAATCCTAACCCTATTGGGGGAATCCTCCATCTGCAAGATGGAGGATTTCTAAAAGTTAGAGTCACTTCAGCTCAGGACACCTTAGGGGCTGTCCTGACTGGCCAGTGACTCCTCCTTGTTTTTCTCATTATTTTCTCCGGCCTTGCCGCCAAAAGTGGGGCCTGGCCGGAGGGGGCGGGCAACTCCACTAGCTGGAGTGTCCTGCTGGGTTGGCACAAAGGAGGTGAGCCTTTGAGGCTCACCGCCAGGTGTGACAATTCCTGCCTGGGGGAGATGTTAGCATCTCCACCCAGTGCAGGCTTTGTTACTGGCCTCAGAGTGACAAAGGCACTCTCCCCATGGGGCCAGCAACATGTCTCGGTTTGTGGCAGGCTGCTAAAACTAGTCAGCCTACACAGATAGTCGGTTAAGTTTCAGGGGGCACCTCTAAGGTGCCCTCTGTGGTGTATTTTACAATAAAATGTACACTGGCATCAGTGTGCATTTATTGTGCTGAGAAGTTTGATACCAAACTTCCCAGTTTTCAGTGTAGCCATTATGGTGCTGTGGAGTTCGTGTTTGACAGACTCCCAGACCATATACTCTTATGGCTACCCTGCACTTACAATGTCTAAGGTTTTGTTTAGACACTGTAGGGGTACCATGCTCATGCACTGGTACCCTCACCTATGGTATAGTGCACCCTGCCGTAGGGCTGTAAGGCCTGCTAGAGGGGTGTCTTACCCATACTGCATAGGCAGTGAGAGGCTGGCATGGCACCCTGAGGGGAGTGCCATGTCGACTTACTCGTTTTGTCCTCACTAGCACACACAAGCTGGTAAGCAGTGTGTCTGTGCTGAGTGAGAGGTCTCCAGGGTGGCATAAGACATGCTGCAGCCCTTAGAGACCTTCCTTGGCATCAGGGCCCTTGGTACTAGAAGTACCAGTTACAAGGGACTTATCTGGATGCCAGGGTCTGCCAATTGTGGATACAAAAGTACAGGTTAGGGAAAGAACACTGGTGCTGGGGCCTGGTTAGCAGGCCTCAGCACACTTTCAATTGTAAACATAGCATCAGCAAAGGCAAAAAGTCAGGGGGCAACCATGCCAAGGAGGCATTTCCTTACACAACCCCCCCCCAAACGAAAGAGGATGAGACTAACCTTTCCCAAGAGAGTCTTCATTTTCTAAGTGGAAGAACCTGGAAAGGCCATCTGCATTGGCATGGGCAGTCCCAGGTCTGTGTTCCACTATAAAGTCCATTCCCTGTAGGGAGATGGACCACCTCAACAGTTTAGGATTTTCACCTTTCATTTGCATCAGCCATTTGAGAGGTCTGTGGTCAGTTTGAACTAGGAAGTGAGTCCCAAAGAGGTATGGTCTCAGCTTCTTCAGGGACCAAACCACAGCAAAGGCCTCCCTCTCAATGGCACTCCAACGCTGCTCCCTGGGGAGTAACCTCCTGCTAATGAAAGCAACAGGCTGGTCAAGGCCATCATCATTTGTTTGGGACAAAACTGCCCCTATCCCATGTTCAGAGGCATCAGTCTGCACAATGAACTGCTTAGAATAATCTGGAGCTTTTAGAACTGGTGCTGAGCACATTGCTTGTTTCAGGGTGTCAAACGCCTGTTGGCATTCCACAGTCCAGTTAACTTTCTTGGGCATTTTCTTGGAGGTGAGTTCAGTGAGGGCTGTCACAATGGATCCATATCCCTTCACAAACCTCCTGTAATACCCAGTCAAGCCAAGGAATGCCCTGACTTGAGTCTGGGTTTTTGGAGCTACCCAGTCCAGAATAGTCTGGATCTTGGGTTGGAGTGGCTGAACTTGGCCTCCACCTACAAGGTGGCCCAAGTAAACCACAGTTCCCTGCCCTATCTGGCATTTGGATGCCTTGATAGAGAGGCCTGCAGATTGCAGAGCCTTCAAAACCTTCCTCAGGTGGACCAGGTGATCCTGCCAGGTGGAGCTAAAGACAGCAATATCATCAAGATAAGCTGTGCTAAAGGACTCCAAGCCAGCAAGGACTTGATTCACCAACCTTTGGAAGGTGGCAGGGGCATTCTTTAAACCAAAGGGCATAACAGTAAACTGATAATGCCCATCAGGTGTGGAGAATGCTGTCTTTTCTTTTGCTCCAGGTGCCATTTTTATTTGCCAGTACCCTGCTGTCAAGTCAAAGGTACTTAGAAATTTGGCAGCACCTAATTTATCAATGAGCTCATCAGCTCTTGGAATTGGATGGGCATCTGTCTTGGTGACAGAATTGAGCCCTCTGTAGTCCACACAAAACCTCATCTCTTTCTTTCCATCTTTGGTGTGAGGTTTGGGGACTAAGACCACTGGGCTAGCCCAGGGGCTGTCAGAGCGCTCAATTACTCCCAATTCCAGCATCTTGTGGACTTCCACCTTGATGCTTTCCTTAACATGGTCAGACTGTCTAAAGATTTTGTTTTTGACAGGCATGCTGTCTCCTGTGTCCACATCATGGGTACACAGGTGTGTCTGACCAGGGGTTAAGGAGAAGAGTTCAGGAAACTGTTGTAGGACTCTCCTACAATCAGCTTGCTGTTGGCCAGAGAGGGTGTCTGAGTAGATCACTCCATCTACTGTGCCATCTTTTGGGTCTGATGACAGAAGATCAGGGAGAGGTTCACTCTCTGCCTCCTGATCCTCATCTGTTACCATCAACAGATTGACATCAGCCCTGTCATGGAAGAGCTTAAGGCGGTTCACATGGATCACCCTCTTGGGGCTCCTGCTTGTGCCCAGGTCCACCAGGTAGGTGACCTGACTCTTCCTTTCTAGTACCGGGTAAGGGCCACTCCATTTGTCCTGGAGTGCCCTGGGAGCCACAGGCTCCAGAACCCAGACTTTCTGCCCTGGTTGGAACTCAACCAGTGCAGCCTTTTGGTCATACCAAAACTTCTGGAGCTGTTGGCTGGCCTCAAGGTTTTTGGTTGCCTTTTCCATGTACTCTGCCATTCTAGAGCGAAGGCCAAGTACATAGTCCACTATGTCCTGTTTAGGCTCATGGAGAGGTCTCTCCCAGCCTTCTTTAACAAGGGCAAGTGGTCCCCTTACAGGATGACCAAACAGAAGTTCAAAGGGTGAGAATCCTACTCCCTTCTGTGGCACCTCTCTGTAAGCGAAAAGCAGACATGGCAAGAGGACATCCCATCTCCTTTTGAGCTTTTCTGGGAGCCCCATGATCATGCCTTTTAATGTCTTGTTGAATCTCTCAACCAAGCCATTAGTTTGTGGATGGTATGGTGTAGTGAATTTATAAGTCACTCCACACTCATTCCACATGTGCTTTAGGTATGCTGACATGAAGTTGGTACCTCTGTCAGACACCACCTCCTTAGGGAAACCCACTCTGGTAAAGATACCAATGAGGGCCTTGGCTACTGCAGGGGCAGTAGTCGACCTAAGGGGAATAGCTTCAGGATACCTGGTAGCATGATCCACTACTACCAGGATATACATATTTCCTGAGGCTGTGGGAGGTTCCAGTGGACCAACTATGTCCACACCCACTCTTTCAAAGGGAACCCCCACCACTGGAAGTGGAATGAGGGGGGCCTTTGGGTGCCCACCTGTCTTACCACTGGCTTGACAGGTGGGGCAGGAGAGGCAAAACTCCTTAACCATGTTGGACATATTGGGCCAGTAGAAGTGGTTGACTAACCTCTCCCACGTCTTGGTTTGTCCCAAATGTCCAGCAAGGGGAATGTCATGGGCCAATGTTAGGATGAACTTCCTGAACAGCTGAGGCACTACCACTCTCCTAGTGGCACCAGGTTTGGGGTCTCTGGCCTCAGTGTACAGGAGTCCATCTTCCCAATAGACCCTATGTGTTCCATTTTTCTTGCCTTTGGACTCTTCAGCAGCTTGCTGCCTAAGGCCTTCAAGAGAGGGACAGGTGTCTTGTCCCTTACACAGCTCCTCCCTTGAGGGTCCCCCTGGGCCTAAGAGCTCAACCTGATAAGGTTCAAGCTCCAAAGGCTCAGTTCCCTCAGAGGGCAGAACTTCTTCCTGAGAAGAGAGGTTCCCTTTCTTTTCCTGTGTTGCAGTTGGTTTCCCAACTGACTTTCCTGTTCTCTTGGTAGGCTGGGCCATTCTTCCAGACTCCAGCTCTACTTGTTCACCCTGTGCCTTGCACTGTGCTCTTGTTTTCACACACACCAGTTCAGGGATACCCAGCATTGCTGCATGGGTTTTTAGTTCTACCTCAGCCCATGCTGAGGACTCCAGGTCATTTCCAAGCAGACAGTCCACTGGGATATTTGAGGAGACCACCACCTGTTTCAGGCCATTGACCCCTCCCCATTCTAAAGTAACCATTGCCATGGGATGTACTTTTCTCTGATTGTCAGCGTTGGTGACTGTGTAAGTTTTTCCAGTCAGGTATTGGCCAGGGGAAACCAGTTTCTCTGTCACCATGGTGACACTGGCACCTGTATCCCTCAGGCCCTCTATTCTAGTCCCATTAATTAAGAGTTGCTGTCTGTATTTTTGCATGTTAGGCGGCCAGACAGCTAGTGTGGCTAAATCCACCCCACCCTCAGAAACTAGAATAGCCTCAGTGTGGACCCTGATTTGCTCTGGGCACACTGTTGATCCCACTTGGAGACTAGCCATACCAGTGTTACCTGGATGGGAGTTTGGAGTGGAACCTTTCTTGGGACAGGCCTTGTCTCCAGTTTGGTGTCCATGCTGTTTACAGCTATGACACCAGGCCTTTTTGGGATCAAAGTTTTTACCCTTGTACCCATTGTTTTGTGAAGAGGCTCTGGGCCCACCCTCCTGTGCAGGTTTTTGGGGGCCTGTAGAAGACTCTTTACTATTTTTAGTTTTGGTTGTCTCATCACCCTTCCCCTGGGGAGTCTTTGTGACCCCTTTCTTTTGGTCACCCCCTGTTGAAGTCTTGGACACCCTTGTCTTGACCCAATGGTCCGCCTTCTTTCCCAATTCTTGGGGAGAAATTGGTCCTAGGTCTACCAGATGCTGATGCAGTTTATCATTGAAACAATTACTTAACAGGTGTTCTTTCACAAATAAATTGTACAGCCCATCATAATTACTTACACCACTGCCTTGAATCCAACCATCTAGTGTTTTCACTGAGTAGTCAACAAAGTCAACCCAGGTCTGGCTCGAGGATTTTTGGGCCCCCCTGAACCTAATCCTGTACTCCTCAGTGGAGAATCCAAAGCCCTCAATCAGGGTACCCTTCATGAGGTCATAAGATTCTGCATCTTTTCCAGAGAGTGTGAGGAGTCTATCCCTACACTTTCCTGTGAACATTTCCCAAAGGAGAGCACCCCAGTGAGATCTGTTCACTTTTCTGGTTACACAAGCCCTCTCAAAAGCTGTGAACCATTTGGTGATGTCATCACCATCTTCATATTTAGTTACAATCCCTTTAGGGATTTTCAACATGTCAGGAGAATCTCTGACCCTATTTATGTTGCTGCCACCATTGATGGGTCCTAGGCCCATCTCTTGTCTTTCCCTCTCTATGGCTAGGATCTGTCTTTCCAAAGCCAATCTTTTGGCCATCCTGGCTAACTGGATGTCCTCTTCACTGGGG
Source organism: Pleurodeles waltl (assembly GCF_031143425.1). Lineage (NCBI taxonomy): Eukaryota > Metazoa > Chordata > Amphibia > Caudata > Salamandridae > Pleurodeles > Pleurodeles waltl. The sequence goes on along the minus strand of NC_090436.1, from coordinate 886,072,128 downwards.
TTATCCTCAGTGATTTCAGAGTTGTTGGTCCCTCCTGTGAGGGAACCAGCATCTCTGACTATTATTTGTGGAGTCAGGGCTTGAGAAGCCCTGCTCTCCCTAAGTAGGACTGGAGGGGGGGAATTTCCCTCCAAGTCACTATCTTCATCCTCTGAGTTGCCATCCTCAGAGGGGTTGGCCTTTTCAAACTCTGCCAAAAGCTCCTGGAGCTGTACTTTGGTAGGTTTGGGGCCCATTGCTATTTTCTTTAGTTTACAGAGTGACCTTAGCTCTCTCATCTGTAGATGGAGGTAAGGTGTGGTGTCGAGTTCCACCACAGTCACATCTGTGCTAGACATTTTGCTTCTAAAAGTTGGAATACTTTTTAAGAATCTAAAACTGGTTCTAGAATCTAATTCAAACTTTTACAAACTTTTAAACTCTAAAAGAAATGCTAAACAGGATCTAACACAAGGCCCTAGCAGGTCTTTTAAGAATTTAGAAAACTTTTCAAATTGCAAAAATCAATTTCTAATGACAATTTTGGAATTTGTCATGTGATCAGGTATTGGCTGAGTAGTCCAGCAAATGCAAAGTCTTGTACCCCACCGCTGATCCACCAATGTAGGAAGTTGGCTCTGTATGTGCTATTTCAAAGTAAGGAATAGCATGCACAGAGTCCAAGGGTTCCCCTTAGAGGTAAAATAGTGGTAAAAATAGATAATACTAATGCTCTATTTTGTGGTAGTGTGGTCGAGCAGTAGGCTTATCCAAGGAGTAGTGTTAAGCATTTGTTGTACATACACACAGACAATAAATGAGGTACACACACTCAGAGACAAATCCAGCCAATAGGTTTTTTATATAGAAAAATATCTTTTCTTAGTTTATTTTAAGAACCACAGGTTCAAATTCTACATGTAATATCTCATTCGAAAGGTATTGCAGGTAAGTACTTTAGGAACTTTAAATCATAAAAATTGCATGTATACTTTTCAAGTTATTGACAAATAGCTGTTTTAAAAGTGGACACAGTGCAATTTTCACAGATCCTAGGGGAGGTAAGTATTTGTTAGGTTAACCAGGTAAGTAAGACACTTACAGGGCTTAGTTCTTGGTCCAAGGTAGCCCACCGTTGGGGGTTCAGAGCAACCCCAAAGTCACCACACCAGCAGCTCAGGGCCGGTCAGGTGCAGAGTTCAAAGTGGTGCCCAAAACGCATAGGCTAGAATGGAGAGAAGGGGGTGCCCCGGTTCCGGTCTGCTTGCAGGTAAGTACCCGCGTCTTCGGAGGGCAGACCAGGGGGGTTTTGTAGGGCACCGGGGGGGGACACAAGCCCACACAGAAATTTCACCCTCAGCGGCGCGGGGGCGGCCGGGTGCAGTGTAGGAACAAGCGTCGGGTTCGCAATGTTAGTCTATGAGAGATCTCGGGATCTCTTCAGCGCTGCAGGCAGGCAAGGGGGGGGTTCCTCGGGGAAACCTCCACTTGGGCAAGGGAGAGGGACTCCTGGGGGTCACTTCTCCAGTGAAAGTCCGGTCCTTCAGGTCCTGGGGGCTGCGGGTGCAGGGTCTCTCCCAGGCGTCGGGACTTTAGGTTCAAAGAGTCGCGGTCAGGGGAAGCCTCGGGATTCCCTCTGCAGGCGGCGCTGTGGGGGCTCAGGGGGGACAGGTTTTGGTACTCACAGTATCAGAGTAGTCCTGGGGTCCCTCCTGAGGTGTTGGATCGCCACCAGCCGAGTCGGGGTCGCCGGGTGCAGTGTTGCAAGTCTCACGCTTCTTGCGGGGAGCTTGCAGGGTTCTTTAAAGCTGCTGGAAACAAAGTTGCAGCTTTTCTTGGAGCAGGTCCGCTGTCCTCGGGAGTTTCTTGTCTTTTCGAAGCAGGAGCAGTCCTCAGAGGATGTCGAGGTCGCTGGTCCCTTTGGAAGGCGTCGCTGGAGCAGGGTCTTTGGAAGGCAGGAGACAGGCCGGTGAGTTTCTGGAGCCAAGGCAGTTGTCGTCTTCTGGTCTTCCTCTGCAGGGGTTTTTCAGCTAGGCAGTCCTTCTTCTTGTAGTTGCAGGAATCTAATTTTCTAGGGTTCAGGGTAGCCCTTAAATACTAAATTTAAGGGCGTGTTTAGGTCTGGGGGGTTAGTAGCCAATGGCTACTAGCCCTGAGGGTGGGTACACCCTCTTTGTGCCTCCTCCCAAGGGGAGGGGGTCACAATCCTAACCCTATTGGGGGAATCCTCCATCTGCAAGATGGAGGATTTCTAAAAGTTAGAGTCACTTCAGCTCAGGACACCTTAGGGGCTGTCCTGACTGGCCAGTGACTCCTCCTTGTTTTTCTCATTATTTTCTCCGGCCTTGCCGCCAAAAGTGGGGCCTGGCCGGAGGGGGCGGGCAACTCCACTAGCTGGAGTGTCCTGCTGGGTTGGCACAAAGGAGGTGAGCCTTTGAGGCTCACCGCCAGGTGTGACAATTCCTGCCTGGGGGAGATGTTAGCATCTCCACCCAGTGCAGGCTTTGTTACTGGCCTCAGAGTGACAAAGGCACTCTCCCCATGGGGCCAGCAACATGTCTCGGTTTGTGGCAGGCTGCTAAAACTAGTCAGCCTACACAGATAGTCGGTTAAGTTTCAGGGGGCACCTCTAAGGTGCCCTCTGTGGTGTATTTTACAATAAAATGTACACTGGCATCAGTGTGCATTTATTGTGCTGAGAAGTTTGATACCAAACTTCCCAGTTTTCAGTGTAGCCATTATGGTGCTGTGGAGTTCGTGTTTGACAGACTCCCAGACCATATACTCTTATGGCTACCCTGCACTTACAATGTCTAAGGTTTTGTTTAGACACTGTAGGGGTACCATGCTCATGCACTGGTACCCTCACCTATGGTATAGTGCACCCTGCCGTAGGGCTGTAAGGCCTGCTAGAGGGGTGTCTTACCCATACTGCATAGGCAGTGAGAGGCTGGCATGGCACCCTGAGGGGAGTGCCATGTCGACTTACTCGTTTTGTCCTCACTAGCACACACAAGCTGGTAAGCAGTGTGTCTGTGCTGAGTGAGAGGTCTCCAGGGTGGCATAAGACATGCTGCAGCCCTTAGAGACCTTCCTTGGCATCAGGGCCCTTGGTACTAGAAGTACCAGTTACAAGGGACTTATCTGGATGCCAGGGTCTGCCAATTGTGGATACAAAAGTACAGGTTAGGGAAAGAACACTGGTGCTGGGGCCTGGTTAGCAGGCCTCAGCACACTTTCAATTGTAAACATAGCATCAGCAAAGGCAAAAAGTCAGGGGGCAACCATGCCAAGGAGGCATTTCCTTACACAACCCCCCCCAAACGAAAGAGGATGAGACTAACCTTTCCCAAGAGAGTCTTCATTTTCTAAGTGGAAGAACCTGGAAAGGCCATCTGCATTGGCATGGGCAGTCCCAGGTCTGTGTTCCACTATAAAGTCCATTCCCTGTAGGGAGATGGACCACCTCAACAGTTTAGGATTTTCACCTTTCATTTGCATCAGCCATTTGAGAGGTCTGTGGTCAGTTTGAACTAGGAAGTGAGTCCCAAAGAGGTATGGTCTCAGCTTCTTCAGGGACCAAACCACAGCAAAGGCCTCCCTCTCAATGGCACTCCAACGCTGCTCCCTGGGGAGTAACCTCCTGCTAATGAAAGCAACAGGCTGGTCAAGGCCATCATCATTTGTTTGGGACAAAACTGCCCCTATCCCATGTTCAGAGGCATCAGTCTGCACAATGAACTGCTTAGAATAATCTGGAGCTTTTAGAACTGGTGCTGAGCACATTGCTTGTTTCAGGGTGTCAAACGCCTGTTGGCATTCCACAGTCCAGTTAACTTTCTTGGGCATTTTCTTGGAGGTGAGTTCAGTGAGGGCTGTCACAATGGATCCATATCCCTTCACAAACCTCCTGTAATACCCAGTCAAGCCAAGGAATGCCCTGACTTGAGTCTGGGTTTTTGGAGCTACCCAGTCCAGAATAGTCTGGATCTTGGGTTGGAGTGGCTGAACTTGGCCTCCACCTACAAGGTGGCCCAAGTAAACCACAGTTCCCTGCCCTATCTGGCATTTGGATGCCTTGATAGAGAGGCCTGCAGATTGCAGAGCCTTCAAAACCTTCCTCAGGTGGACCAGGTGATCCTGCCAGGTGGAGCTAAAGACAGCAATATCATCAAGATAAGCTGTGCTAAAGGACTCCAAGCCAGCAAGGACTTGATTCACCAACCTTTGGAAGGTGGCAGGGGCATTCTTTAAACCAAAGGGCATAACAGTAAACTGATAATGCCCATCAGGTGTGGAGAATGCTGTCTTTTCTTTTGCTCCAGGTGCCATTTTTATTTGCCAGTACCCTGCTGTCAAGTCAAAGGTACTTAGAAATTTGGCAGCACCTAATTTATCAATGAGCTCATCAGCTCTTGGAATTGGATGGGCATCTGTCTTGGTGACAGAATTGAGCCCTCTGTAGTCCACACAAAACCTCATCTCTTTCTTTCCATCTTTGGTGTGAGGTTTGGGGACTAAGACCACTGGGCTAGCCCAGGGGCTGTCAGAGCGCTCAATTACTCCCAATTCCAGCATCTTGTGGACTTCCACCTTGATGCTTTCCTTAACATGGTCAGACTGTCTAAAGATTTTGTTTTTGACAGGCATGCTGTCTCCTGTGTCCACATCATGGGTACACAGGTGTGTCTGACCAGGGGTTAAGGAGAAGAGTTCAGGAAACTGTTGTAGGACTCTCCTACAATCAGCTTGCTGTTGGCCAGAGAGGGTGTCTGAGTAGATCACTCCATCTACTGTGCCATCTTTTGGGTCTGATGACAGAAGATCAGGGAGAGGTTCACTCTCTGCCTCCTGATCCTCATCTGTTACCATCAACAGATTGACATCAGCCCTGTCATGGAAGAGCTTAAGGCGGTTCACATGGATCACCCTCTTGGGGCTCCTGCTTGTGCCCAGGTCCACCAGGTAGGTGACCTGACTCTTCCTTTCTAGTACCGGGTAAGGGCCACTCCATTTGTCCTGGAGTGCCCTGGGAGCCACAGGCTCCAGAACCCAGACTTTCTGCCCTGGTTGGAACTCAACCAGTGCAGCCTTTTGGTCATACCAAAACTTCTGGAGCTGTTGGCTGGCCTCAAGGTTTTTGGTTGCCTTTTCCATGTACTCTGCCATTCTAGAGCGAAGGCCAAGTACATAGTCCACTATGTCCTGTTTAGGCTCATGGAGAGGTCTCTCCCAGCCTTCTTTAACAAGGGCAAGTGGTCCCCTTACAGGATGACCAAACAGAAGTTCAAAGGGTGAGAATCCTACTCCCTTCTGTGGCACCTCTCTGTAAGCGAAAAGCAGACATGGCAAGAGGACATCCCATCTCCTTTTGAGCTTTTCTGGGAGCCCCATGATCATGCCTTTTAATGTCTTGTTGAATCTCTCAACCAAGCCATTAGTTTGTGGATGGTATGGTGTAGTGAATTTATAAGTCACTCCACACTCATTCCACATGTGCTTTAGGTATGCTGACATGAAGTTGGTACCTCTGTCAGACACCACCTCCTTAGGGAAACCCACTCTGGTAAAGATACCAATGAGGGCCTTGGCTACTGCAGGGGCAGTAGTCGACCTAAGGGGAATAGCTTCAGGATACCTGGTAGCATGATCCACTACTACCAGGATATACATATTTCCTGAGGCTGTGGGAGGTTCCAGTGGACCAACTATGTCCACACCCACTCTTTCAAAGGGAACCCCCACCACTGGAAGTGGAATGAGGGGGGCCTTTGGGTGCCCACCTGTCTTACCACTGGCTTGACAGGTGGGGCAGGAGAGGCAAAACTCCTTAACCATGTTGGACATATTGGGCCAGTAGAAGTGGTTGACTAACCTCTCCCACGTCTTGGTTTGTCCCAAATGTCCAGCAAGGGGAATGTCATGGGCCAATGTTAGGATGAACTTCCTGAACAGCTGAGGCACTACCACTCTCCTAGTGGCACCAGGTTTGGGGTCTCTGGCCTCAGTGTACAGGAGTCCATCTTCCCAATAGACCCTATGTGTTCCATTTTTCTTGCCTTTGGACTCTTCAGCAGCTTGCTGCCTAAGGCCTTCAAGAGAGGGACAGGTGTCTTGTCCCTTACACAGCTCCTCCCTTGAGGGTCCCCCTGGGCCTAAGAGCTCAACCTGATAAGGTTCAAGCTCCAAAGGCTCAGTTCCCTCAGAGGGCAGAACTTCTTCCTGAGAAGAGAGGTTCCCTTTCTTTTGCTGTGTTGCAGTTGGTTTCCCAACTGACTTTCCTGTTCTCTTGGTAGGCTGGGCCATTCTTCCAGACTCCAGCTCTACTTGTTCACCCTGTGCCTTGCACTGTGCTCTTGTTTTCACACACACCAGTTCAGGGATACCCAGCATTGCTGCATGGGTTTTTAGTTCTACCTCAGCCCATGCTGAGGACTCCAGGTCATTTCCAAGCAGACAGTCCACTGGGATATTTGAGGAGACCACCACCTGTTTCAGGCCATTGACCCCTCCCCATTCTAAAGTAACCATTGCCATGGGATGTACTTTTCTCTGATTGTCAGCGTTGGTGACTGTGTAAGTTTTTCCAGTCAGGTATTGGCCAGGGGAAACCAGTTTCTCTGTCACCATGGTGACACTGGCACCTGTATCCCTCAGGCCCTCTATTCTAGTCCCATTAATTAAGAGTTGCTGTCTGTATTTTTGCATGTTAGGCGGCCAGACAGCTAGTGTGGCTAAATCCACCCCACCCTCAGAAACTAGAATAGCCTCAGTGTGGACCCTGATTTGCTCTGGGCACACTGTTGATCCCACTTGGAGACTAGCCATACCAGTGTTACCTGGATGGGAGTTTGGAGTGGAACCTTTCTTGGGACAGGCCTTGTCTCCAGTTTGGTGTCCATGCTGTTTACAGCTATGACACCAGGCCTTTTTGGGATCAAAGTTTTTACCCTTGTACCCATTGTTTTGTGAAGAGGCTCTGGGCCCACCCTCCTGTGCAGGTTTTTGGGGGCCTGTAGAAGACTCTTTACTATTTTTAGTTTTGGTTGTCTCATCACCCTTCCCCTGGGGAGTCTTTGTGACCCCTTTCTTTTGGTCACCCCCTGTTGAAGTCTTGGACACCCTTGTCTTGACCCAATGGTCCGCCTTCTTTCCCAATTCTTGGGGAGAAATTGGTCCTAGGTCTACCAGATGCTGATGCAGTTTATCATTGAAACAATTACTTAACAGGTGTTCTTTCACAAATAAATTGTACAGCCCATCATAATTACTTACACCACTGCCTTGAATCCAACCATCTAGTGTTTTCACTGAGTAGTCAACAAAGTCAACCCAGGTCTGGCTCGAGGATTTTTGGGCCCCCCTGAACCTAATCCTGTACTCCTCAGTGGAGAATCCAAAGCCCTCAATCAGGGTACCCTTCATGAGGTCATAAGATTCTGCATCTTTTCCAGAGAGTGTGAGGAGTCTATCCCTACACTTTCCTGTGAACATTTCCCAAAGGAGAGCACCCCAGTGAGATCTGTTCACTTTTCTGGTTACACAAGCCCTCTCAAAAGCTGTGAACCATTTGGTGATGTCATCACCATCTTCATATTTAGTTACAATCCCTTTAGGGATTTTCAACATGTCAGGAGAATCTCTGACCCTATTTATGTTGCTGCCACCATTGATGGGTCCTAGGCCCATCTCTTGTCTTTCCCTCTCTATGGCTAGGATCTGTCTTTCCAAAGCCAATCTTTTGGCCATCCTGGCTAACTGGATGTCCTCTTCACTGGGGTTATCCTCAGTGATTTCAGAGTTGTTGGTCCCTCCTGTGAGGGAACCAGCATCTCTGACTATTATTTGTGGAGTCAGGGCTTGAGAAGCCCTGCTCTCCCTAAGTAGGACTGGAGGGGGGGAATTTCCCTCCAAGTCACTATCTTCATCCTCTGAGTTGCCATCCTCAGAGGGGTTGGCCTTTTCAAACTCTGCCAAAAGCTCCTGGAGCTGTACTTTGGTAGGTTTGGGGCCCATTGCTATTTTCTTTAGTTTACAGAGTGACCTTAGCTCTCTCATCTGTAGATGGAGGTAAGGTGTGGTGTCGAGTTCCACCACAGTCACATCTGTGCTAGACATTTTGCTTCTAAAAGTTGGAATACTTTTTAAGAATCTAAAACTGGTTCTAGAATCTAATTCAAACTTTTACAAACTTTTAAACTCTAAAAGAAATGCTAAACAGGATCTAACACAAGGCCCTAGCAGGTCTTTTAAGAATTTAGAAAACTTTTCAAATTGCAAAAATCAATTTCTAATGACAATTTTGGAATTTGTCGTGTGATCAGGTATTGGCTGAGTAGTCCAGCAAATGCAAAGTCTTGTACCCCACCGCTGATCCACCAATGTAGGAAGTTGGCTCTGTATGTGCTATTTCAAAGTAAGGAATAGCATGCACAGAGTCCAAGGGTTCCCCTTAGAGGTAAAATAGTGGTAAAAATAGATAATACTAATGCTCTATTTTGTGGTAGTGTGGTCGAGCAGTAGGCTTATCCAAGGAGTAGTGTTAAGCATTTGTTGTACATACACACAGACAATAAATGAGGTACACACACTCAGAGACAAATCCAGCCAATAGGTTTTTTATATAGAAAAATATCTTTTCTTAGTTTATTTTAAGAACCACAGGTTCAAATTCTACATGTAATATCTCATTCGAAAGGTATTGCAGGTAAGTACTTTAGGAACTTTAAATCATAAAAATTGCATGTATACTTTTCAAGTTATTGACAAATAGCTGTTTTAAAAGTGGACACAGTGCAATTTTCACAGTTCCTAGGGGAGGTAAGTATTTGTTAGGTTAACCAGGTAAGTAAGACACTTACAGGGCTTAGTTCTTGGTCCAAGGTAGCCCACCGTTGGGGGTTCAGAGCAACCCCAAAGTCACCACACCAGCAGCTCAGGGCCGGTCAGGTGCAGAGTTCAAAGTGGTGCCCAAAACGCATAGGCTAGAATAGAGAGAAGGGGGTGCCCCGGTTCCGGTCTGCTTGCAGGTAAGTACCCGCGTCTTCGGAGGGCAGACCAGGGGGGTTTTGTAGGGCACCGGGGGGGGACACAAGCCCACACAGAAATTTCACCCTCAGCGGCGCGGGGGCGGCCGGGTGCAGTGTAGGAACAAGCGTCGGGTTCGCAATGTTAGTCTATGAGAGATCTCGGGATCTCTTCAGCGCTGCAGGCAGGCAAGGGGGGGGTTCCTCGGGGAAACCTCCACTTGGGCAAGGGAGAGGGACTCCTGGGGGTCACTTCTCCAGTGAAAGTCCGGTCCTTCAGGTCCTGGGGGCTGCGGGTGCAGGGTCTCTCCCAGGCGTCGGGACTTTAGGTTCAAAGAGTCGCGGTCAGGGGAAGCCTCGGGATTCCCTCTGCAGGCGGCGCTGTGGGGGCTCAGGGGGGACAGGTTTTGGTACTCACAGTATCAGAGTAGTCCTGGGGTCCCTCCTGAGGTGTTGGATCGCCACCAGCCGAGTCGGGGTCGCCGGGTGCAGTGTTGCAAGTCTCACGCTTCTTGCGGGGAGCTTGCAGGGTTCTTTAAAGCTGCTGGAAACAAAGTTGCAGCTTTTCTTGGAGCAGGTCCGCTGTCCTCGGGAGTTTCTTGTCTTTTCGAAGCAGGAGCAGTCCTCAGAGGATGTCGAGGTCGCTGGTCCCTTTGGAAGGCGTCGCTGGAGCAGGGTCTTTGGAAGGCAGGAGACAGGCCGGTGAGTTTCTGGAGCCAAGGCAGTTGTCGTCTTCTGGTCTTCCTCTGCAGGGGTTTTTCAGCTAGGCAGTCCTTCTTCTTGTAGTTGCAGGAATCTAATTTTCTAGGGTTCAGGGTAGCCCTTAAATACTAAATTTAAGGGCGTGTTTAGGTCTGGGGGGTTAGTAGCCAATGGCTACTAGCCCTGAGGGTGGGTACACCCTCTTTGTGCCTCCTCCCAAGGGGAGGGGGTCACAATCCTAACCCTATTGGGGGAATCCTCCATCTGCAAGATGGAGGATTTCTAAAAGTTAGAGTCACTTCAGCTCAGGACACCTTAGGGGCTGTCCTGACTGGCCAGTGACTCCTCCTTGTTTTTCTCATTATTTTCTCCGGCCTTGCCGCCAAAAGTGGGGCCTGGCCGGAGGGGGCGGGCAACTCCACTAGCTGGAGTGTCCTGCTGGGTTGGCACAAAGGAGGTGAGCCTTTGAGGCTCACCGCCAGGTGTGACAATTCCTGCCTGGGGGAGATGTTAGCATCTCCACCCAGTGCAGGCTTTGTTACTGGCCTCAGAGTGACAAAGGCACTCTCCCCATGGGGCCAGCAACATGTCTCGGTTTGTGGCAGGCTGCTAAAACTAGTCAGCCTACACAGATAGTCGGTTAAGTTTCAGGGGGCACCTCTAAGGTGCCCTCTGTGGTGTATTTTACAATAAAATGTACACTGGCATCAGTGTGCATTTATTGTGCTGAGAAGTTTGATACCAAACTTCCCAGTTTTCAGTGTAGCCATTATGGTGCTGTGGAGTTCGTGTTTGACAGACTCCCAGACCATATACTCTTATGGCTACCCTGCACTTACAATGTCTAAGGTTTTGTTTAGACACTGTAGGGGTACCATGCTCATGCACTGGTACCCTCACCTATGGTATAGTGCACCCTGCCGTAGGGCTGTAAGGCCTGCTAGAGGGGTGTCTTACCCATACTGCATAGGCAGTGAGAGGCTGGCATGGCACCCTGAGGGGAGTGCCATGTCGACTTACTCGTTTTGTCCTCACTAGCACACACAAGCTGGTAAGCAGTGTGTCTGTGCTGAGTGAGAGGTCTCCAGGGTGGCATAAGACATGCTGCAGCCCTTAGAGACCTTCCTTGGCATCAGGGCCCTTGGTACTAGAAGTACCAGTTACAAGGGACTTATCTGGATGCCAGGGTCTGCCAATTGTGGATACAAAAGTACAGGTTAGGGAAAGAACACTGGTGCTGGGGCCTGGTTAGCAGGCCTCAGCACACTTTCAATTGTAAACATAGCATCAGCAAAGGCAAAAAGTCAGGGGGCAACCATGCCAAGGAGGCATTTCCTTACACAACCCCCCCCAAACGAAAGAGGATGAGACTAACCTTTCCCAAGAGAGTCTTCATTTTCTAAGTGGAAGAACCTGGAAAGGCCATCTGCATTGGCATGGGCAGTCCCAGGTCTGTGTTCCACTATAAAGTCCATTCCCTGTAGGGAGATGGACCACCTCAACAGTTTAGGATTTTCACCTTTCATTTGCATCAGCCATTTGAGAGGTCTGTGGTCAGTTTGAACTAGGAAGTGAGTCCCAAAGAGGTATGGTCTCAGCTTCTTCAGGGACCAAACCACAGCAAAGGCCTCCCTCTCAATGGCACTCCAACGCTGCTCCCTGGGGAGTAACCTCCTGCTAATGAAAGCAACAGGCTGGTCAAGGCCATCATCATTTGTTTGGGACAAAACTGCCCCTATCCCATGTTCAGAGGCATCAGTCTGCACAATGAACTGCTTAGAATAATCTGGAGCTTTTAGAACTGGTGCTGAGCACATTGCTTGTTTCAGGGTGTCAAACGCCTGTTGGCATTCCACAGTCCAGTTAACTTTCTTGGGCATTTTCTTGGAGGTGAGTTCAGTGAGGGCTGTCACAATGGATCCATATCCCTTCACAAACCTCCTGTAATACCCAGTCAAGCCAAGGAATGCCCTGACTTGAGTCTGGGTTTTTGGAGCTACCCAGTCCAGAATAGTCTGGATCTTGGGTTGGAGTGGCTGAACTTGGCCTCCACCTACAAGGTGGCCCAAGTAAACCACAGTTCCCTGCCCTATCTGGCATTTGGATGCCTTGATAGAGAGGCCTGCAGATTGCAGAGCCTTCAAAACCTTCCTCAGGTGGACCAGGTGATCCTGCCAGGTGGAGCTAAAGACAGCAATATCATCAAGATAAGCTGTGCTAAAGGACTCCAAGCCAGCAAGGACTTGATTCACCAACCTTTGGAAGGTGGCAGGGGCATTCTTTAAACCAAAGGGCATAACAGTAAACTGATAATGCCCATCAGGTGTGGAGAATGCTGTCTTTTCTTTTGCTCCAGGTGCCATTTTTATTTGCCAGTACCCTGCTGTCAAGTCAAAGGTACTTAGAAATTTGGCAGCACCTAATTTATCAATGAGCTCATCAGCTCTTGGAATTGGATGGGCATCTGTCTTGGTGACAGAATTGAGCCCTCTGTAGTCCACACAAAACCTCATCTCTTTCTTTCCATCTTTGGTGTGAGGTTTGGGGACTAAGACCACTGGGCTAGCCCAGGGGCTGTCAGAGCGCTCAATTACTCCCAATTCCAGCATCTTGTGGACTTCCACCTTGATGCTTTCCTTAACATGGTCAGACTGTCTAAAGATTTTGTTTTTGACAGGCATGCTGTCTCCTGTGTCCACATCATGGGTACACAGGTGTGTCTGACCAGGGGTTAAGGAGAAGAGTTCAGGAAACTGTTGTAGGACTCTCCTACAATCAGCTTGCTGTTGGCCAGAGAGGGTGTCTGAGTAGATCACTCCATCTACTGTGCCATCTTTTGGGTCTGATGACAGAAGATCAGGGAGAGGTTCACTCTCTGCCTCCTGATCCTCATCTGTTACCATCAACAGATTGACATCAGCCCTGTCATGGAAGAGCTTAAGGCGGTTCACATGGATCACCCTCTTGGGGCTCCTGCTTGTGCCCAGGTCCACCAGGTAGGTGACCTGACTCTTCCTTTCTAGTACCGGGTAAGGGCCACTCCATTTGTCCTGGAGTGCCCTGGGAGCCACAGGCTCCAGAACCCAGACTTTCTGCCCTGGTTGGAACTCAACCAGTGCAGCCTTTTGGTCATACCAAAACTTCTGGAGCTGTTGGCTGGCCTCAAGGTTTTTGGTTGCCTTTTCCATGTACTCTGCCATTCTAGAGCGAAGGCCAAGTACATAGTCCACTATGTCCTGTTTAGGCTCATGGAGAGGTCTCTCCCAGCCTTCTTTAACAAGGGCAAGTGGTCCCCTTACAGGATGACCAAACAGAAGTTCAAAGGGTGAGAATCCTACTCCCTTCTGTGGCACCTCTCTGTAAGCGAAAAGCAGACATGGCAAGAGGACATCCCATCTCCTTTTGAGCTTTTCTGGGAGCCCCATGATCATGCCTTTTAATGTCTTGTTGAATCTCTCAACCAAGCCATTAGTTTGTGGATGGTATGGTGTAGTGAATTTATAAGTCACTCCACACTCATTCCACATGTGCTTTAGGTATGCTGACATGAAGTTGGTACCTCTGTCAGACACCACCTCCTTAGGGAAACCCACTCTGGTAAAGATACCAATGAGGGCCTTGGCTACTGCAGGGGCAGTAGTCGACCTAAGGGGAATAGCTTCAGGATACCTGGTAGCATGATCCACTACTACCAGGATATACATATTTCCTGAGGCTGTGGGAGGTTCCAGTGGACCAACTATGTCCACACCCACTCTTTCAAAGGGAACCCCCACCACTGGAAGTGGAATGAGGGGGGCCTTTGGGTGCCCACCTGTCTTACCACTGGCTTGACAGGTGGGGCAGGAGAGGCAAAACTCCTTAACCATGTTGGACATATTGGGCCAGTAGAAGTGGTTGACTAACCTCTCCCACGTCTTGGTTTGTCCCAAATGTCCAGCAAGGGGAATGTCATGGGCCAATGTTAGGATGAACTTCCTGAACAGCTGAGGCACTACCACTCTCCTAGTGGCACCAGGTTTGGGGTCTCTGGCCTCAGTGTACAGGAGTCCATCTTCCCAATAGACCCTATGTGTTCCATTTTTCTTGCCTTTGGACTCTTCAGCAGCTTGCTGCCTAAGGCCTTCAAGAGAGGGACAGGTGTCTTGTCCCTTACACAGCTCCTCCCTTGAGGGTCCCCCTGGGCCTAAGAGCTCAACCTGATAAGGTTCAAGCTCCAAAGGCTCAGTTCCCTCAGAGGGCAGAACTTCTTCCTGAGAAGAGAGGTTCCCTTTCTTTTGCTGTGTTGCAGTTGGTTTCCCAACTGACTTTCCTGTTCTCTTGGTAGGCTGGGCCATTCTTCCAGACTCCAGCTCTACTTGTTCACCCTGTGCCTTGCACTGTGCTCTTGTTTTCACACACACCAGTTCAGGGATACCCAGCATTGCTGCATGGGTTTTTAGTTCTACCTCAGCCCATGCTGAGGACTCCAGGTCATTTCCAAGCAGACAGTCCACTGGGATATTTGAGGAGACCACCACCTGTTTCAGGCCATTGACCCCTCCCCATTCTAAAGTAACCATTGCCATGGGATGTACTTTTCTCTGATTGTCAGCGTTGGTGACTGTGTAAGTTTTTCCAGTCAGGTATTGGCCAGGGGAAACCAGTTTCTCTGTCACCATGGTGACACTGGCACCTGTATCCCTCAGGCCCTCTATTCTAGTCCCATTAATTAAGAGTTGCTGTCTGTATTTTTGCATGTTAGGCGGCCAGACAGCTAGTGTGGCTAAATCCACCCCACCCTCAGAAACTAGAATAGCCTCAGTGTGGACCCTGATTTGCTCTGGGCACACTGTTGATCCCACTTGGAGACTAGCCATACCAGTGTTACCTGGATGGGAGTTTGGAGTGGAACCTTTCTTGGGACAGGCCTTGTCTCCAGTTTGGTGTCCATGCTGTTTACAGCTATGACACTAGGCCTTTTTGGGATCAAAGTTTTTACCCTTGTACCCATTGTTTTGTGAAGAGGCTCTGGGCCCACCCTCCTGTGCAGGTTTTTGGGGGCCTGTAGAAGACTCTTTACTATTTTTAGTTTTGGTTGTCTCATCACCCTTCCCCTGGGGAGTCTTTGTGACCCCTTTCTTTTGGTCACCCCCTGTTGAAGTCTTGGACACCCTTGTCTTGACCCAATGGTCCGCCTTCTTTCCCAATTCTTGGGGAGAAATTGGTCCTAGGTCTACCAGATGCTGATGCAGTTTATCATTGAAACAATTACTTAACAGGTGTTCTTTCACAAATAAATTGTACAGCCCATCATAATTACTTACACCACTGCCTTGAATCCAACCATCTAGTGTTTTCACTGAGTAGTCAACAAAGTCAACCCAGGTCTGGCTCGAGGATTTTTGGGCCCCCCTGAACCTAATCCTGTACTCCTCAGTGGAGAATCCAAAGCCCTCAATCAGGGTACCCTTCATGAGGTCATAAGATTCTGCATCTTTTCCAGAGAGTGTGAGGAGTCTATCCCTACACTTTCCTGTGAACATTTCCCAAAGGAGAGCACCCCAGTGAGATCTGTTCACTTTTCTGGTTACACAAGCCCTCTCAAAAGCTGTGAACCATTTGGTGATGTCATCACCATCTTCATATTTAGTTACAATCCCTTTAGGGATTTTCAACATGTCAGGAGAATCTCTGACCCTATTTATGTTGCTGCCACCATTGATGGGTCCTAGGCCCATCTCTTGTCTTTCCCTCTCTATGGCTAGGATCTGTCTTTCCAAAGCCAATCTTTTGGCCATCCTGGCTAACTGGATGTCCTCTTCACTGGGGTTATCCTCAGTGATTTCAGAGTTGTTGGTCCCTCCTGTGAGGGAACCAGCATCTCTGACTATTATTTGTGGAGTCAGGGCTTGAGAAGCCCTGCTCTCCCTAAGTAGGACTGGAGGGGGGGAATTTCCCTCCAAGTCACTATCTTCATCCTCTGAGTTGCCATCCTCAGAGGGGTTGGCCTTTTCAAACTCTGCCAAAAGCTCCTGGAGCTGTACTTTGGTAGGTTTGGGGCCCATTGCTATTTTCTTTAGTTTACAGAGTGACCTTAGCTCTCTCATCTGTAGATGGAGGTAAGGTGTGGTGTCGAGTTCCACCACAGTCACATCTGTGCTAGACATTTTGCTTCTAAAAGTTGGAATACTTTTTAAGAATCTAAAACTGGTTCTAGAATCTAATTCAAACTTTTACAAACTTTTAAACTCTAAAAGAAATGCTAAACAGGATCTAACACAAGGCCCTAGCAGGTCTTTTAAGAATTTAGAAAACTTTTCAAATTGCAAAAATCAATTTCTAATGACAATTTTGGAATTTGTCGTGTGATCAGGTATTGGCTGAGTAGTCCAGCAAATGCAAAGTCTTGTACCCCACCGCTGATCCACCAATGTAGGAAGTTGGCTCTGTATGTGCTATTTCAAAGTAAGGAATAGCATGCACAGAGTCCAAGGGTTCCCCTTAGAGGTAAAATAGTGGTAAAAATAGATAATACTAATGCTCTATTTTGTGGTAGTGTGGTCGAGCAGTAGGCTTATCCAAGGAGTAGTGTTAAGCATTTGTTGTACATACACACAGACAATAAATGAGGTACACACACTCAGAGACAAATCCAGCCAATAGGTTTTTTATATAGAAAAATATCTTTTCTTAGTTTATTTTAAGAACCACAGGTTCAAATTCTACATGTAATATCTCATTCGAAAGGTATTGCAGGTAAGTACTTTAGGAACTTTAAATCATAAAAATTGCATGTATACTTTTCAAGTTATTGACAAATAGCTGTTTTAAAAGTGGACACAGTGCAATTTTCACAGTTCCTAGGGGAGGTAAGTATTTGTTAGGTTAACCAGGTAAGTAAGACACTTACAGGGCTTAGTTCTTGGTCCAAGGTAGCCCACCGTTGGGGGTTCAGAGCAACCCCAAAGTCACCACACCAGCAGCTCAGGGCCGGTCAGGTGCAGAGTTCAAAGTGGTGCCCAAAACGCATAGGCTAGAATAGAGAGAAGGGGGTGCCCCGGTTCCGGTCTGCTTGCAGGTAAGTACCCGCGTCTTCGGAGGGCAGACCAGGGGGGTTTTGTAGGGCACCGGGGGGGGACACAAGCCCACACAGAAATTTCACCCTCAGCGGCGCGGGGGCGGCCGGGTGCAGTGTAGGAACAAGCGTCGGGTTCGCAATGTTAGTCTATGAGAGATCTCGGGATCTCTTCAGCGCTGCAGGCAGGCAAGGGGGGGGTTCATCGGGGAAACCTCCACTTGGGCAAGGGAGAGGGACTCCTGGGGGTCACTTCTCCAGTGAAAGTCCGGTCCTTCAGGTCCTGGGGGCTGCGGGTGCAGGGTCTCTCCCAGGCGTCGGGACTTTAGGTTCAAAGAGTCGCGGTCAGGGGAAGCCTCGGGATTCCCTCTGCAGGCGGCGCTGTGGGGGCTCAGGGGGGACAGGTTTTGGTACTCACAGTATCAGAGTAGTCCTGGGGTCCCTCCTGAGGTGTTGGATCGCCACCAGCCGAGTCGGGGTCGCCGGGTGCAGTGTTGCAAGTCTCACGCTTCTTGCGGGGAGCTTGCAGGGTTCTTTAAAGCTGCTGGAAACAAAGTTGCAGCTTTTCTTGGAGCAGGTCCGCTGTCCTCGGGAGTTTCTTGTCTTTTCGAAGCAGGAGCAGTCCTCAGAGGATGTCGAGGTCGCTGGTCCCTTTGGAAGGCGTCGCTGGAGCAGGGTCTTTGGAAGGCAGGAGACAGGCCGGTGAGTTTCTGGAGCCAAGGCAGTTGTCGTCTTCTGGTCTTCCTCTGCAGGGGTTTTTCAGCTAGGCAGTCCTTCTTCTTGTAGTTGCAGGAATCTAATTTTCTAGGGTTCAGGGTAGCCCTTAAATACTAAATTTAAGGGCGTGTTTAGGTCTGGGGGGTTAGTAGCCAATGGCTACTAGCCCTGAGGGTGGGTACACCCTCTTTGTGCCTCCTCCCAAGGGGAGGGGGTCACAATCCTAACCCTATTGGGGGAATCCTCCATCTGCAAGATGGAGGATTTCTAAAAGTTAGAGTCACTTCAGCTCAGGACACCTTAGGGGCTGTCCTGACTGGCCAGTGACTCCTCCTTGTTTTTCTCATTATTTTCTCCGGCCTTGCCGCCAAAAGTGGGGCCTGGCCGGAGGGGGCGGGCAACTCCACTAGCTGGAGTGTCCTGCTGGGTTGGCACAAAGGAGGTGAGCCTTTGAGGCTCACCGCCAGGTGTGACAATTCCTGCCTGGGGGAGATGTTAGCATCTCCACCCAGTGCAGGCTTTGTTACTGGCCTCAGAGTGACAAAGGCACTCTCCCCATGGGGCCAGCAACATGTCTCGGTTTGTGGCAGGCTGCTAAAACTAGTCAGCCTACACAGATAGTCGGTTAAGTTTCAGGGGGCACCTCTAAGGTGCCCTCTGTGGTGTATTTTACAATAAAATGTACACTGGCATCAGTGTGCATTTATTGTGCTGAGAAGTTTGATACCAAACTTCCCAGTTTTCAGTGTAGCCATTATGGTGCTGTGGAGTTCGTGTTTGACAGACTCCCAGACCATATACTCTTATGGCTACCCTGCACTTACAATGTCTAAGGTTTTGTTTAGACACTGTAGGGGTACCATGCTCATGCACTGGTACCCTCACCTATGGTATAGTGCACCCTGCCGTAGGGCTGTAAGGCCTGCTAGAGGGGTGTCTTACCCATACTGCATAGGCAGTGAGAGGCTGGCATGGCACCCTGAGGGGAGTGCCATGTCGACTTACTCGTTTTGTCCTCACTAGCACACACAAGCTGGTAAGCAGTGTGTCTGTGCTGAGTGAGAGGTCTCCAGGGTGGCATAAGACATGCTGCAGCCCTTAGAGACCTTCCTTGGCATCAGGGCCCTTGGTACTAGAAGTACCAGTTACAAGGGACTTATCTGGATGCCAGGGTCTGCCAATTGTGGATACAAAAGTACAGGTTAGGGAAAGAACACTGGTGCTGGGGCCTGGTTAGCAGGCCTCAGCACACTTTCAATTGTAAACATAGCATCAGCAAAGGCAAAAAGTCAGGGGGCAACCATGCCAAGGAGGCATTTCCTTACACAACCCCCCCCAAACGAAAGAGGATGAGACTAACCTTTCCCAAGAGAGTCTTCATTTTCTAAGTGGAAGAACCTGGAAAGGCCATCTGCATTGGCATGGGCAGTCCCAGGTCTGTGTTCCACTATAAAGTCCATTCCCTGTAGGGAGATGGACCACCTCAACAGTTTAGGATTTTCACCTTTCATTTGCATCAGCCATTTGAGAGGTCTGTGGTCAGTTTGAACTAGGAAGTGAGTCCCAAAGAGGTATGGTCTCAGCTTCTTCAGGGACCAAACCACAGCAAAGGCCTCCCTCTCAATGGCACTCCAACGCTGCTCCCTGGGGAGTAACCTCCTGCTAATGAAAGCAACAGGCTGGTCAAGGCCATCATCATTTGTTTGGGACAAAACTGCCCCTATCCCATGTTCAGAGGCATCAGTCTGCACAATGAACTGCTTAGAATAATCTGGAGCTTTTAGAACTGGTGCTGAGCACATTGCTTGTTTCAGGGTGTCAAACGCCTGTTGGCATTCCACAGTCCAGTTAACTTTCTTGGGCATTTTCTTGGAGGTGAGTTCAGTGAGGGCTGTCACAATGGATCCATATCCCTTCACAAACCTCCTGTAATACCCAGTCAAGCCAAGGAATGCCCTGACTTGAGTCTGGGTTTTTGGAGCTACCCAGTCCAGAATAGTCTGGATCTTGGGTTGGAGTGGCTGAACTTGGCCTCCACCTACAAGGTGGCCCAAGTAAACCACAGTTCCCTGCCCTATCTGGCATTTGGATGCCTTGATAGAGAGGCCTGCAGATTGCAGAGCCTTCAAAACCTTCCTCAGGTGGACCAGGTGATCCTGCCAGGTGGAGCTAAAGACAGCAATATCATCAAGATAAGCTGTGCTAAAGGACTCCAAGCCAGCAAGGACTTGATTCACCAACCTTTGGAAGGTGGCAGGGGCATTCTTTAAACCAAAGGGCATAACAGTAAACTGATAATGCCCATCAGGTGTGGAGAATGCTGTCTTTTCTTTTGCTCCAGGTGCCATTTTTATTTGCCAGTACCCTGCTGTCAAGTCAAAGGTACTTAGAAATTTGGCAGCACCTAATTTATCAATGAGCTCATCAGCTCTTGGAATTGGATGGGCATCTGTCTTGGTGACAGAATTGAGCCCTCTGTAGTCCACACAAAACCTCATCTCTTTCTTTCCATCTTTGGTGTGAGGTTTGGGGACTAAGACCACTGGGCTAGCCCAGGGGCTGTCAGAGCGCTCAATTACTCCCAATTCCAGCATCTTGTGGACTTCCACCTTGATGCTTTCCTTAACATGGTCAGACTGTCTAAAGATTTTGTTTTTGACAGGCATGCTGTCTCCTGTGTCCACATCATGGGTACACAGGTGTGTCTGACCAGGGGTTAAGGAGAAGAGTTCAGGAAACTGTTGTAGGACTCTCCTACAATCAGCTTGCTGTTGGCCAGAGAGGGTGTCTGAGTAGATCACTCCATCTACTGTGCCATCTTTTGGGTCTGATGACAGAAGATCAGGGAGAGGTTCACTCTCTGCCTCCTGATCCTCATCTGTTACCATCAACAGATTGACATCAGCCCTGTCATGGAAGAGCTTAAGGCGGTTCACATGGATCACCCTCTTGGGGCTCCTGCTTGTGCCCAGGTCCACCAGGTAGGTGACCTGACTCTTCCTTTCTAGTACCGGGTAAGGGCCACTCCATTTGTCCTGGAGTGCCCTGGGAGCCACAGGCTCCAGAACCCAGACTTTCTGCCCTGGTTGGAACTCAACCAGTGCAGCCTTTTGGTCATACCAAAACTTCTGGAGCTGTTGGCTGGCCTCAAGGTTTTTGGTTGCCTTTTCCATGTACTCTGCCATTCTAGAGCGAAGGCCAAGTACATAGTCCACTATGTCCTGTTTAGGCTCATGGAGAGGTCTCTCCCAGCCTTCTTTAACAAGGGCAAGTGGTCCCCTTACAGGATGACCAAACAGAAGTTCAAAGGGTGAGAATCCTACTCCCTTCTGTGGCACCTCTCTGTAAGCGAAAAGCAGACATGGCAAGAGGACATCCCATCTCCTTTTGAGCTTTTCTGGGAGCCCCATGATCATGCCTTTTAATGTCTTGTTGAATCTCTCAACCAAGCCATTAGTTTGTGGATGGTATGGTGTAGTGAATTTATAAGTCACTCCACACTCATTCCACATGTGCTTTAGGTATGCTGACATGAAGTTGGTACCTCTGTCAGACACCACCTCCTTAGGGAAACCCACTCTGGTAAAGATACCAATGAGGGCCTTGGCTACTGCAGGGGCAGTAGTCGACCTAAGGGGAATAGCTTCAGGATACCTGGTAGCATGATCCACTACTACCAGGATATACATATTTCCTGAGGCTGTGGGAGGTTCCAGTGGACCAACTATGTCCACACCCACTCTTTCAAAGGGAACCCCCACCACTGGAAGTGGAATGAGGGGGGCCTTTGGGTGCCCACCTGTCTTACCACTGGCTTGACAGGTGGGGCAGGAGAGGCAAAACTCCTTAACCATGTTGGACATATTGGGCCAGTAGAAGTGGTTGACTAACCTCTCCCACGTCTTGGTTTGTCCCAAATGTCCAGCAAGGGGAATGTCATGGGCCAATGTTAGGATGAACTTCCTGAACAGCTGAGGCACTACCACTCTCCTAGTGGCACCAGGTTTGGGGTCTCTGGCCTCAGTGTACAGGAGTCCATCTTCCCAATAGACCCTATGTGTTCCATTTTTCTTGCCTTTGGACTCTTCAGCAGCTTGCTGCCTAAGGCCTTCAAGAGAGGGACAGGTGTCTTGTCCCTTACACAGCTCCTCCCTTGAGGGTCCCCCTGGGCCTAAGAGCTCAACCTGATAAGGTTCAAGCTCCAAAGGCTCAGTTCCCTCAGAGGGCAGAACTTCTTCCTGAGAAGAGAGGTTCCCTTTCTTTTGCTGTGTTGCAGTTGGTTTCCCAACTGACTTTCCTGTTCTCTTGGTAGGCTGGGCCATTCTTCCAGACTCCAGCTCTACTTGTTCACCCTGTGCCTTGCACTGTGCTCTTGTTTTCACACACACCAGTTCAGGGATACCCAGCATTGCTGCATGGGTTTTTAGTTCTACCTCAGCCCATGCTGAGGACTCCAGGTCATTTCCAAGCAGACAGTCCACTGGGATATTTGAGGAGACCACCACCTGTTTCAGGCCATTGACCCCTCCCCATTCTAAAGTAACCATTGCCATGGGATGTACTTTTCTCTGATTGTCAGCGTTGGTGACTGTGTAAGTTTTTCCAGTCAGGTATTGGCCAGGGGAAACCAGTTTCTCTGTCACCATGGTGACACTGGCACCTGTATCCCTCAGGCCCTCTATTCTAGTCCCATTAATTAAGAGTTGCTGTCTGTATTTTTGCATGTTAGGCGGCCAGACAGCTAGTGTGGCTAAATCCACCCCACCCTCAGAAACTAGAATAGCCTCAGTGTGGACCCTGATTTGCTCTGGGCACACTGTTGATCCCACTTGGAGACTAGCCATACCAGTGTTACCTGGATGGGAGTTTGGAGTGGAACCTTTCTTGGGACAGGCCTTGTCTCCAGTTTGGTGTCCATGCTGTTTACAGCTATGACACCAGGCCTTTTTGGGATCAAAGTTTTTACCCTTGTACCCATTGTTTTGTGAAGAGGCTCTGGGCCCACCCTCCTGTGCAGGTTTTTGGGGGCCTGTAGAAGACTCTTTACTATTTTTAGTTTTGGTTGTCTCATCACCCTTCCCCTGGGGAGTCTTTGTGACCCCTTTCTTTTGGTCACCCCCTGTTGAAGTCTTGGACACCCTTGTCTTGACCCAATGGTCCGCCTTCTTTCCCAATTCTTGGGGAGAAATTGGTCCTAGGTCTACCAGATGCTGATGCAGTTTATCATTGAAACAATTACTTAACAGGTGTTCTTTCACAAATAAATTGTACAGCCCATCATAATTACTTACACCACTGCCTTGAATCCAACCATCTAGTGTTTTCACTGAGTAGTCAACAAAGTCAACCCAGGTCTGGCTCGAGGATTTTTGGGCCCCCCTGAACCTAATCCTGTACTCCTCAGTGGAGAATCCAAAGCCCTCAATCAGGGTACCCTTCATGAGGTCATAAGATTCTGCATCTTTTCCAGAGAGTGTGAGGAGTCTATCCCTACACTTTCCTGTGAACATTTCCCAAAGGAGAGCACCCCAGTGAGATCTGTTCACTTTTCTGGTTACACAAGCCCTCTCAAAAGCTGTGAACCATTTGGTGATGTCATCACCATCTTCATATTTAGTTACAATCCCTTTAGGGATTTTCAACATGTCAGGAGAATCTCTGACCCTATTTATGTTGCTGCCACCATTGATGGGTCCTAGGCCCATCTCTTGTCTTTCCCTCTCTATGGCTAGGATCTGTCTTTCCAAAGCCAATCTTTTGGCCATCCTGGCTAACTGGATGTCCTCTTCACTGGGGTTATCCTCAGTGATTTCAGAGTTGTTGGTCCCTCCTGTGAGGGAACCAGCATCTCTGACTATTATTTGTGGAGTCAGGGCTTGAGAAGCCCTGCTCTCCCTAAGTAGGACTGGAGGGGGGGAATTTCCCTCCAAGTCACTATCTTCATCCTCTGAGTTGCCATCCTCAGAGGGGTTGGCCTTTTCAAACTCTGCCAAAAGCTCCTGGAGCTGTACTTTGGTAGGTTTGGGGCCCATTGCTATTTTCTTTAGTTTACAGAGTGACCTTAGCTCTCTCATCTGTAGATGGAGGTAAGGTGTGGTGTCGAGTTCCACCACAGTCACATCTGTGCTAGACATTTTGCTTCTAAAAGTTGGAATACTTTTTAAGAATCTAAAACTGGTTCTAGAATCTAATTCAAACTTTTACAAACTTTTAAACTCTAAAAGAAATGCTAAACAGGATCTAACACAAGGCCCTAGCAGGTCTTTTAAGAATTTAGAAAACTTTTCAAATTGCAAAAATCAATTTCTAATGACAATTTTGGAATTTGTCGTGTGATCAGGTATTGGCTGAGTAGTCCAGCAAATGCAAAGTCTTGTACCCCACCGCTGATCCACCAATGTAGGAAGTTGGCTCTGTATGTGCTATTTCAAAGTAAGGAATAGCATGCACAGAGTCCAAGGGTTCCCCTTAGAGGTAAAATAGTGGTAAAAATAGATAATACTAATGCTCTATTTTGTGGTAGTGTGGTCGAGCAGTAGGCTTATCCAAGGAGTAGTGTTAAGCATTTGTTGTACATACACACAGACAATAAATGAGGTACACACACTCAGAGACAAATCCAGCCAATAGGTTTTTTATATAGAAAAATATCTTTTCTTAGTTTATTTTAAGAACCACAGGTTCAAATTCTACATGTAATATCTCATTCGAAAGGTATTGCAGGTAAGTACTTTAGGAACTTTAAATCATAAAAATTGCATGTATACTTTTCAAGTTATTGACAAATAGCTGTTTTAAAAGTGGACACAGTGCAATTTTCACAGTTCCTAGGGGAGGTAAGTATTTGTTAGGTTAACCAGGTAAGTAAGACACTTACAGGGCTTAGTTCTTGGTCCAAGGTAGCCCACCGTTGGGGGTTCAGAGCAACCCCAAAGTCACCACACCAGCAGCTCAGGGCCGGTCAGGTGCAGAGTTCAAAGTGGTGCCCAAAACGCATAGGCTAGAATAGAGAGAAGGGGGTGCCCCGGTTCCGGTCTGCTTGCAGGTAAGTACCCGCGTCTTCGGAGGGCAGACCAGGGGGGTTTTGTAGGGCACCGGGGGGGGACACAAGCCCACACAGAAATTTCACCCTCAGCGGCGCGGGGGCGGCCGGGTGCAGTGTAGGAACAAGCGTCGGGTTCGCAATGTTAGTCTATGAGAGATCTCGGGATCTCTTCAGCGCTGCAGGCAGGCAAGGGGGGGGTTCCTCGGGGAAACCTCCACTTGGGCAAGAGAGAGGGACTCCTGGGGGTCACTTCTCCAGTGAAAGTCCGGTCCTTCAGGTCCTGGGGGCTGCGGGTGCAGGGTCTCTCCCAGGCGTCGGGACTTTAGGTTCAAAGAGTCGCGGTCAGGGGAAGCCTCGGGATTCCCTCTGCAGGCGGCGCTGTGGGGGCTCAGGGGGGACAGGTTTTGGTACTCACAGTATCAGAGTAGTCCTGGGGTCCCTCCTGAGGTGTTGGATCGCCACCAGCCGAGTCGGGGTCGCCGGGTGCAGTGTTGCAAGTCTCACGCTTCTTGCGGGGAGCTTGCAGGGTTCTTTAAAGCTGCTGGAAACAAAGTTGCAGCTTTTCTTGGAGCAGGTCCGCTGTCCTCGGGAGTTTCTTGTCTTTTCGAAGCAGGAGCAGTCCTCAGAGGATGTCGAGGTCGCTGGTCCCTTTGGAAGGCGTCGCTGGAGCAGGGTCTTTGGAAGGCAGGAGACAGGCCGGTGAGTTTCTGGAGCCAAGGCAGTTGTCGTCTTCTGGTCTTCCTCTGCAGGGGTTTTTCAGCTAGGCAGTCCTTCTTCTTGTAGTTGCAGGAATCTAATTTTCTAGGGTTCAGGGTAGCCCTTAAATACTAAATTTAAGGGCGTGTTTAGGTCTGGGGGGTTAGTAGCCAATGGCTACTAGCCCTGAGGGTGGGTACACCCTCTTTGTGCCTCCTCCCAAGGGGAGGGGGTCACAATCCTAACCCTATTGGGGGAATCCTCCATCTGCAAGATGGAGGATTTCTAAAAGTTAGAGTCACTTCAGCTCAGGACACCTTAGGGGCTGTCCTGACTGGCCAGTGACTCCTCCTTGTTTTTCTCATTATTTTCTCCGGCCTTGCCGCCAAAAGTGGGGCCTGGCCGGAGGGGGCGGGCAACTCCACTAGCTGGAGTGTCCTGCTGGGTTGGCACAAAGGAGGTGAGCCTTTGAGGCTCACCGCCAGGTGTGACAATTCCTGCCTGGGGGAGATGTTAGCATCTCCACCCAGTGCAGGCTTTGTTACTGGCCTCAGAGTGACAAAGGCACTCTCCCCATGGGGCCAGCAACATGTCTCGGTTTGTGGCAGGCTGCTAAAACTAGTCAGCCTACACAGATAGTCGGTTAAGTTTCAGGGGGCACCTCTAAGGTGCCCTCTGTGGTGTATTTTACAATAAAATGTACACTGGCATCAGTGTGCATTTATTGTGCTGAGAAGTTTGATACCAAACTTCCCAGTTTTCAGTGTAGCCATTATGGTGCTGTGGAGTTCGTGTTTGACAGACTCCCAGACCATATACTCTTATGGCTACCCTGCACTTACAATGTCTAAGGTTTTGTTTAGACACTGTAGGGGTACCATGCTCATGCACTGGTACCCTCACCTATGGTATAGTGCACCCTGCCGTAGGGCTGTAAGGCCTGCTAGAGGGGTGTCTTACCCATACTGCATAGGCAGTGAGAGGCTGGCATGGCACCCTGAGGGGAGTGCCATGTCGACTTACTCGTTTTGTCCTCACTAGCACACACAAGCTGGTAAGCAGTGTGTCTGTGCTGAGTGAGAGGTCTCCAGGGTGGCATAAGACATGCTGCAGCCCTTAGAGACCTTCCTTGGCATCAGGGCCCTTGGTACTAGAAGTACCAGTTACAAGGGACTTATCTGGATGCCAGGGTCTGCCAATTGTGGATACAAAAGTACAGGTTAGGGAAAGAACACTGGTGCTGGGGCCTGGTTAGCAGGCCTCAGCACACTTTCAATTGTAAACATAGCATCAGCAAAGGCAAAAAGTCAGGGGGCAACCATGCCAAGGAGGCATTTCCTTACACCAACCCCTAGCAAAAGGCTCACCATCACAACCCACCCATCCCAACACCAAGCCCTGCATGCGACTACAAAGCATGGACACCCATCACCAAAGCATGCCCACTGCACACACACATCACCCCCACAAGCCACACTCACAAAAGCCCCCACAAGGAAATGCCTACACTTGGGTACACGGACACCCACCCATCACACGAAATGCCACACACAGAAGCAATAACCATACCTTTATACCCCTGCAGGACCCGAACGCCACCACACCGCCACGGAGGGTCCCGATATGTCCATCCCACCCCCAGAAGAGGCCCCCAGCGATGACAGCAGCTCTGTCTCCCTGGAGCCAGACGACCAGCCCGGCCCATCGGGGACCTCTGGACAGTCGGTTCCCCACAGACAGCCACAGGCTACACCAGACCCAAACCCCTCTGGGAACACCAGCACAGCTCCCACCCAGCGGGCCCATGCCTCTGTCTCCAGGACACGTCAATCAGCGGTGTGTCCACCACTACAGGGCACCCAGGTTGACCCACCACCCCAACAACAACAGGGACCTGGGGGCAGTGGTAGTGGGCACACCGTCCAGGGGACAGAGGCCCAGGAACACAGGGGAACTGGGAGGGCTGCTGTGCGACAGGGGGGGGACAGGCCCGGGTAACCGACTCTCCAAGAGGCCCTCTCCTCCATCATGGGAGCATACCACCGCTCCCAGGAGACGATGGCGACGGTACTGGCCCGGTTCCAGGAGATCCAGGAACTGCAGGAGGAACGGTACATGGGGTTCAGGGAGGAACTGAGGAACATCGGTTCCAAAATGGGGACCATCGTCCTGGCCCTTACCCAGATCGTCACCACGTTGCGGGACCATGTGGCACCCCAAAGGGCCCCTGTCACTAGCCCAGGCCAGGAACAGCCTACCACCTCCGCCGGCGCTAGTGGACAGGAGGCCCCCACACAACGACGGGCCACCAGAACCCCACCTCCTGCAGAAGAAGAACCACCCCGAAAGCGGAACCTGAGATCTCACAAGAAGACAGAGTAGGATTGCAAGACCCCCGCCAGCCTAAGATACCCCCTGATGTCATCCCACTGTCCCACATTGTCACCCTGTCCAACTTTGAACTGCCCCTGCTCCATCCTTCCCCAGGCATATGGACAATGCACCTGTGCGACTGAGAACTGGACTCTGCCATGGACATTACTCCACCCCCACCCATCACCGTTTCCCAATCATGTACCTATAAGTAGCGCTTAAAATAAATCACTTATTCCACCAAAAAAAACAGGAGTCTGCTTGTATTTTCAACAAATGTATTACACATAACGGTGCAATAATGTCCAGTTACTTTGTGATGACAACATACCAATCTCAATAAGCTTTAGTCCATGGGCACACAAAGCTGATGTCAGGCAGTGGGTCATACAGCTCTGAAAAGGGAAGGGAAAGTCACAAATCAGTTAACAGGAACTGGGGGGAAACACAGACAGTGGAGACGCATGAGGCCCTCAGTAAATGTAAAATGGGGTGGCTGATCCTTACCTGGGTGCTACTGAAAGTATTGTTGTATGACTGTCTCCCTGTTGTCCGTGTCGTCCCCGTCGTCTTCCTCCTCTTCACTCTCCACAGGCTCCACAGCTGCTACAACACCACCATCTGGACCATCCTCCTGCAGAAAAGGCACCTGGCGTCGCAATGCAAGATTGTGAAGCATACAGCAGGCCACGATGATCTGGCACACCTTCTTTGGTGAGTACATGAGGGATCCCCCTGTCATATGCAGGCACCTAAAACTGGCCTTCAGGACCCCGAAGGTCCTTTCTATGATCCTCCTAGTTCGCCCATGGGCCTTATTGTACCGTTCCTCTGCCCTGGTCTGGGGATTCCTCACTGGGGTCAGTAGCCACGACAGGTTGGGGTAACCAGAGTCACCTATTAGCCACACACGGTGTCTCTGTAGCTGTTCCATCACATAAGGGATGCTGCTATTTCGCATGACATACGCGTCATGCACTGACCCAGGGAACTTGGCATTTACATGGGAGATGTACTGGTCAGCCAAACAGACCACCTGGACATTCATCGAATGATAACTTTTTCTGTTTCGGTACACCTGCTCACTTCCACTGGGGGGAACCAAAGCCACATGGGTGCCATCAATGGCACCAATGATGTTGGGGATATGTCCAAGGGCATAGAAATCACCCTTCACTGTAGCCAATTCGCCCACGTCAGGGAAAATAATGTAGCTCCGCATGTATTTCATCAGGGCAGACAACACTCTGGACAAAACCTTAGAAAACATAGGCTGAGACATCCCAGATGATATGGCCACTGTTGCCTGAAAAGACCCACTTGCCCAAAAATGGAGTACTGACAGAACCTGCACCAGAGGGGTAATCCCTATGGGTTGGCGGATGGGGGACATCAGGTCTGGCTCCAGCTGGGCACATAGTTCATGTATGGTTGCTCTGTCAAGCCGGTATGTAAGTATGATATGTCGTTCTTCCATTGTCGACAGGTCCACCAGCGGCCGGTACACAGGAGGATTCATCCTTCTCCTTGCAAGTCCCAGCGGACGGTGCCTAGGAAGGACAACATGGAGCACAGAGTCAAGCAACCCACAGGTTCGTTCACACAGCTTGCACAGTACAAGAATCGCTATGCATTGAATGGCTTGTATGAGTGGCACTGCAAGGCCTAGGCCTGTGTGACGCAGTAGTAATCATGCCATGTGGGCCCTTGAAATGGCGGCTGCCTGACCTGTGAAGTGTGACAGTGGGATGTGAGGTCACTGCGCTGGTGTGGCACACCGTGGCGGTAGGCGGGCGAAGACCGCGGCACAAAGCAGCATTGGTTAACATTGAACCCTATGGCTCTCAGGAGCCAATGACGATGTGCGCCGGCGGTCGCGGTACGCACCGCCGCGGTACGCACCGCCGCGGGCGTGACCGCCATTTTCTATCTGCTTAATCACTCGAGACCTGATCATCCACAGGAGAGGACCTATACTGCAAGTGCTGCTGTGACCTCGGTCTGGGAGATACAATGGCTGCTGCGACTGGGGAAAGGGCCCCTGCCTTCAGTTCCGAAGAGTTGGAGAAACTTGTTGATGGGGTCCTCCCCCAGTATGCGCTACTCTACGGTCCTCCAGACCAACAGGTTAGTACACAGGGTGCACGTTGAATGGGCTATGCCTGTGTTGAGTGGGGTGTATGTAAGATGGTGGGGAGGGGAGCGAATGAGGAGTGCAACGCACGAAAGATGAGAGCATGTGCCACATGGCAAGGTTGGGGAGGGGGGGGGGCACTCACATTGACCAGGCAGAAAACTGATGCGATTTCTTTTACCACCCTGTACATGTCACATAGGTCAGCGCCCATCAGAAGATCAACATTTGGCGTGCCATCGCCCAGGACGTCCAGGCCCTGGGGGTCCACAACAGACAGGGCACCCACTGCCGAAAGAAGTGGGAGCACATCCGCCGCGAGACCAGAAAGACCGCAGAGTCTCTGCTGGGGATGGCCTCCCAACGTAGGAGGGGTGCCAGCCGCCAATTGACCCCCCTGATGTCCCGGATCCTGGCGGTGGCTTACCCCGATTTGGATGGGCGCGTGAGGACATCACAGCAGACACAAGGGGGTGAGTATCTGCACATTCTGCTATCTTTGCGTGCAGTGAAGGTGTCTGGGTGGGGGAGGAGGGCTGTGGCTATCTCCAGGCCAGGGCGCATTCTGTAGGCTAGGCCCCTCCGTTAGACACGGCCCTGTGCCCCCGCCCCCCACCTCTGTAGGGTGCCAAGTACAGCTATCCATGGTCCGGCCTCACCCATGTGTGCATTTGTCGTCCATAGACCCGTAGGACTAGTCTCAATAACTGAGTAGTGTACCCCATTGCGCGGCCTAGTTCAGGGGGCTTCTGTGTCTGTCCTCTCCGACAACGGTGTTGCCAATGCATGCACTCAACCTGTCTTCATTTCTCCCCCCCCCATTTTCTTTGTCTTCCTGTTCATGTGTGCATTAGCATCATCTGGCGGAGGAGAAGTGGCATTGGAGCACGAGGGAGCTGCATCTCACATGGCCCCGGAGGGTCATACGACAGACTTCGAGTACACCAGTGAGACGGAGGGCGAGTGGAGCTCCACAATGGGGACCCGTGGAGACGTCAGCGACACCGACACGTCCTCGGAAGGGAGCTCCCTAGCGGTGGCGGCAACATCCGTGCCCACTGCCACAACAGGTACAGCCGCCACCCAGCGCACCAGCCCCGCCCTCCCAGCAGCCCCTCAGGCTTCGCTCCGCGCCCGCACGCCCAGGAAGGCGGGCATCTCCTTCGCCCCAGGCTCCTCAGGCCCTGCCCCAGTTACCCCTGCTGCCCTCAGTGAGGAGGTCATTGACCTCCTCAGGACACTCATTGTTGGGCAGTCTACCCTCTTGAATGCCATCCAGGGTGTAGAAAGGGAGGTGCATCGGAGCAATGCATACCTGGAGGGCATTCATTCGGGTCAGGCTGCCCATCAGCGATCGTTCAACGCTCTGGCCTCAGCACTGACGGCAGCCATTGTCCCTGTCTCCAGCCTCCCTCTTCTGACTCCCTCCACCCAGTCCCAGTCTCCTATTCCTCTGCCTATCCCATCCACACCATCAGACCAGCCTGCTCACACCTCTACACCCAAGGGCAGCTCATCCAGACATAAGCACCACAGATCCCACAAGCATTCACACAAGCAACACCCAGACGCAGACATGCCAACAGTCACTACCACCTCTGTGTCCCCCACCTCCTCATCTCCCCCCTCCCTCCCTGTGACGTCTCCACTCACACCTGCATGCACACCACCATCAGCCAGTACTTCCATCACCAGCACACCCTCCATTACAGTCCGCACACGTGCAGTCACCACCCCCACTGCCATTTACACGTCCCCTGTGTCCTCTCCCAGTGTGTCTGTCACCCCCTCTTCCAAAGCACACAAACGCAGGCAGCCACCCACCCAACAGCCATCCACCTCACGACAGCCTCCGTCACAAGCACCTGCACCCAAAGACAGCACACTTGACTCTCCTACAACCACATCCTCTTCCTCCACTCCCAAACCCACTACACCTACCCGTCCCTGTCCTCCCCAAGTCCTTTTCCTTTCCAACCTTGAACTCGTTCCAATCACTGACCCACCCCCTCCATCTGGTAAGACCAAAAAAAGCACCTCAGCCACCACCAGCCCTGCATCTACTGTGACCATAGTGCAGGGCTATTGGAGTCCACCAGATCCTAGGGCAGGAACATCGGCCAGCAGCAAGGGGACAGCCAGCCCCCCCCTGGGAAGAGGACAAGGAAGAAAAAGGCCTGGCGCGACAAGTCTGAGACGGCTGGCACCAAGGACAGTAGCCTTGCCCCGTCACCTGCCACATCATCCAAGGGAGGCAAGGGAGGCAAGGGCCACAGAGCTCCAGCGAAGGAGGGCAAGGGCAGCAGGGCGGAGAAGTCAGGCAGCAGGCGAGCTGCCCAGGAGGTCCCCACCAGCCCCATCCCAGGTGTGACGAACGACACCCACGGGCCCAGGACTCCATCACAGGAGGGCGCCATGACCGCAAGTTCGGATGGCGAATGAGCGGGAAGTGTTGCCCAGGTCTGGCTCCCTAGACACACAGGACAAGCACCGCTGAACAGGGCCCCGCCGGGCCAAGAACCGCTGAACAGGGCCCCGCCGGGAGGAGCACCGCTGAACGGGCCCCGCCGGGCCAAGAACCGCTGAACGGGCCCCGCCGGGCCAAGAACCGCTGAACAGGGCCCCGCCGGGAGGAGCACCGTTGAACGGGCCCTGCCGGGCCAAAAACCGCTGAATGGGCCCCGCCGGGCCAAGAACCGCTGAACGGGCCCCGCCGGGCCAAGAACCGCTGAACGGGCCCCGCCCGGCCAAGAACCGCTGAACAGGGCCCCACCGGGAGGAGCACCGCTGAACGGGCCCCGCCGGGCCAAGAACCGCTGAACAGGGCCCCGCCGGGAGGAGCACCGCTGAACGGGCCCCGCCAGGCCAAGAACTGCTGAACGGGCCCCGCCGGGAGGAGCACCGCTGAACAGGCCCCGCCGGGCCAAGAACCGCTGAACAGGCCCCGCCGGGCCAAGAACCTCTGAACAGGGCCCCGCCGGGAGGAGCACCGCTGAACGGCCCCGCCGGGCCAAGAACCGCTGAACGGGCCCCGCCGGGAGGAGCACCGCTGTTAGGGCCCCGCCGGGCCAAGAACCGCTGAACGGGCCCCGCCGGGAGGAGCACCGCTGAACGTGCCCCGCTGGGCCAAAAACTGCTGAACGGGCCCCGCCAGGAGGAGCACCGCTGAACGGGCCCCGCCGGGAGAAGCACTGCTGAACGGGCCCCGCCGGGCCAAGAACCGCTGAATGGGCCCCGCCGGGAGGAGCACCACTGAACGGGCCCGCCGTCTCAAGCACCGCTCCGCTGGGCCCTTCCTGTCAAGCACCGCTCCGCTGGGCCCTTAATCTCAAGCACCGCTCCGCTGGGCCCCGCCGTCTCAAGCACCGCTCCGCTGGGCCCTTCCTGTCAATCACCGCTCCGCTGGGCCCTTCCTGTCAAGCACCGCTCCGCTGGGCCCTTCCTGTCAAGCACCGCTCCGTTGGGCCCCGCCGTCTCAAGCACCGCTCCGCTGGGCCCTTCCTGTCAAGCACCGCTCCGCTGGGCCCCTCCGTCTCAAGCACCGCTCCGCTGGGCCCTTCCTGTCAAGCACCGCTCCGCTGGGCCCCGTCGTCTCAAGCACCACTCCGCTGGGCCCCGCCGTCTCAAGCACCGCTCCTCTGGGCCCTTCCTGTCAAGAACCGCTCCGCTGGGCCCTTCCTGTCAAGCACCGCTCCGCTGGGCCCTTCCTGTCAAGCACCGCTCCGCTGGGCCCCGCCGTCTCAAGCACCGCTCCGCTGGGCCCTTCCTGCCAAGCACCGCTCCGCTGGGCCCCTCCGTCTAAAGCACCGCTCCGCTGGGCCCTTCCTGTCAAGCACCGCTCCGCTGGGCCCCGCCGTCTCGAGCACCACTCCGCTGGGCCCTGCCGTCTCAAGCACCGCTCCTCTGGGCCCTTCCTGTCAAGCACCGCTCCGCTGGGCCCCGCGTCTCAAGCACCGCTCCGCTGGGCCCTTCCTGTCAAGCACCGCTCCGCTGGGCCCTTCCTGTCAAGCACTGCTCCGCTGGTCCCCGCCGTCTCAAGCACCGCTCCGCTGGGCCCTTCCTGTCAAGCACCGCTCCGCTGGGCCCTTCCTGTCAAGCACCGCTCCGCTGGGCCCCTCCGTCTCAAGCACCGCTCCGCTGGGCCCTTCCTGTCAAGCACCGCTCCGCTGGGCCCCGCCGTCTCAAGCACCACTCCGCTAGGCCCCGCCGTCTCAAGCACCGTTCCTCTGGGCCCTTCCTGTCAAGCACCGCTCCGCTGGGCCCTTCCTGTCAAGCACCGCTCCGCTGGGCCCCGCCGTCTCAAGCACCGCTCCGCTGGGCCCTTCCTGTCAAGCACCGCTCCGCTGGGCCCTTCCTGTCAAGCACCGCTCCGCTGGGCCCCTCCGTCTCAAGCACCGCTCCGCTGGGCCCTTCCTGTCAAGCACCGCTCCGCTGGGCCCCTCCGTCTCAAGCACCGCTCCTCTGGGCCCTTCCTGTCAAGCACCTCTCCGCTGGGCCCCGCCGTCTCAAGCACCACTCCGCTGGGCCCCGCCGTCTCAAGCACCGCTCCGCTGGGCCCCGCCGTCTCAAGCACCGCTCCGCTGGGCCCTTCCTGTCAAGCACCGCTCCGCTGGGCCCTTCCTGTCAAGCACCGCTCCGCTGGGCCCCTCCGTCTCAAGCACCGCTCCGCTGGGCCCTTCCTGTCAAGCACCGCTCCGCTGTGCCCCGCCGTCTCAAGCACCACTCCGCTGGGCCCCGCCGTCTCAAGCACCACTCCGCTGGGCCCCGCCGTCTCAAGCACCGCTCCTCTGGGCCCTTCCTGTCAAGCACCGCTCCGCTGGGCCCTTCCTGTCAAGCACCGCTCCGCTGGGCCCCGCCTTCTCAAGCACCGGTCCGCTGGGCCCTTCCTGTCAAGCACCGCTGGCCCATTGACAGTGCCGGTTCAGTGTTGAGCAGGGCTTCAGGGAGCACTCAGGGCACCATGCCTCCTCCAATCACAGTGGAGTCGGTAATCCATCTGATGGACTGTGGCTTTGCACCCCCCAGGATGGGATAGTGGGCATGGAGGCCACTCGTGGATCTGGCGTCGTGGACTCATGTGGCTGAGGTGCCCCCCCTTCCCTTCCCCCTGAGGTGCCTGTAGTTTTCTCATCTGATGCCCCTGCAGTGTTCTCTCCAATGGTATCTGGTCTCCTGTGTGGGCTTTGCCCATGTGTTTGTGCACATTGGCCCACGGACTATGGAACTTTGACGGAATGTGCAGGACTTTTTGCCTATGGATATCTTGTTGACTATCTTCATTCCTTATTTTTGTATCTTTTATATGGCATATTTGCCATTCCTTCTATGGAGCTATTTATACATATATTTTTTCAAACATTTAAATTGTGTCTTTGCATTATTCCGGGGGGTTTGTGTGGTGGCACTCTGACTTGTTGCTCGGCAATGGGGTGTAGGTATTTGTGGTGGGGGGTGGGTGTATGGCGCATGTGTGTGCCCGTAATCTTTTCTCCTCCCCCCTCCCCTGTGTTGTAGGTGCAGTACTCACCGTTGTCGTCTGCGCCGGCGTTCGTACTCCTGGTAGATGAGCAGGTAGACAAGAGCTGGTAGGATGTGTAATTCGGGCTCCATGCTGTCCTCCTTCCTCGTGGAGTGTGTAGAGGTGAGCGTTTTCCCGTTCGTAGTCTGTTTCCGCCGTGTTTTTATCGGCGGGGCTCCCGCCCCGGAAAAGGTGGCGGATTGGTGGGTCATGATAGGGTGGGCGGTACATTGTCTGCCGCCTGTCTGTTGGCGGTGACTGCCGCACTGTTTGTTTGCCCCGCCGTGGCGGTCGGAGTGTTAAAGTGGCGGGCTGTGTTGGCGGTTCCCGCCAGGGTCAGAATTCCATTTTTTTTACCACCTGCCTGTTGGCGGGTTGGCCGCCGCTTTAACACCGACCGCCGAGGTCAGAATGACCCCCAAAGTCTCTAGCTGCAATAGCTCTAGATGCTGAAAAAGCTTTTGATCAGGTTAATTGTTTTTTTATTTTTTCAACACTTTCCTGGTTTGGCTAAATTCATAAACTTTATTTTGTTATTGTACTCTTCTCCTACGGCAGCTATTTTTCTAAATGGTCTTATTTCTCCATCGTTCTTACTTCGTAGAGGAGTTCACCAGGGTTGTCCGTTGTCACCGATTTTGTTTGTTCTTGCCTTGGAACCTTTTTTATTGAAACTTAGATCTAATCCAAATTTGCATGGTTTCCAATATGGGGAAAGACAGATATAATTTTTGGCTTATGCAGATGACATCTTCCTTTTTATATCAAATCCTAAATCTTCAATTTATTCTTTTCTATCCTAAGTACAGAATAATGCTTCTATTTCAGGGTATAAGTTAAATGGAGACAAGTGTGAAATACTTCCCCTGAATAAATTCTGTTTTCCTTAGGATTTTAAATCCTCAAAGTTTCATTGGAATAATGATCAAATTAAATATCTAGGTATGTGGTTTAAACCCTCTTTTAAAGATACAGGCGGTCATTCGGACGACCACCGCCCACCATGCGGTTACCACCGAATGACCGCACCGCGGTCAAAAGACGTCGGCGGTCATTCCAACTTTCCCGCTGGGCCGGCGGGCGACCGCCAAAAGGCCGTCCGCCGGCCCAGCGGGAAAGCCCCTGCAACGAGGAAGCCGGCTCGGAATGGAGCCGGCGGAGTTGCAGGGGTGCGACGGGTGCAGTGGCACCCGTCGCGATTTTCACTGTCTGCAAAGCAGACAGTGAAAATCTTTGTGGGGCCCTGTTAGGGGGCCCCTGCACTGCCCATGCCAGTGGCATGGGCAGTGCAGGGGCCCCCAGGGGCCCCACGGCACCCGTTCCCGCCATCCTGGTTCTGGCGGTGGACGCCGCCAGAAACAGGCTGGCGGGAAGGGGGTCGGAATCCCCATGGCGGTGCTGCAAGCAGCGCCGCCATGGCGGATTCCCTGGGCCAGGGGAAAACCGGCGGGAAACCGGCGGTTCCCCTTTTCTGACCGCGGCTTTACCGCCGCGGTCAGAATAGCCCAGGAAGCACCGCCAGCCTGTTGGCGGTGCTTCCGCCACCCTCCGCCATGGCGGTCATGGACCGCCAGGGTCAGAATGACCCCCATAATTGCTTGAAATTTTTTACAATTATTTTTTGTTCTTGATTCTCTTATTTCTAAATGGAACCCTTTATTTTTATCCTGGTGGGGCAGATTAGATTCTCTCAAAATGATGTTACTCCCTATAATCCTCTTTTATTTATCAAGCATTCCAATTAATATTCCAAGTTTTTATTTTAAGAAGCTGAATTCGATTTAAATTAAATTCTTATGGAATAATTTCTCTTCAAAGTTAATGAGACCTAAATGCAGCGGAGGGGTTAATTTTCAGATTCTCTACTCTTATCATATGGCATTTTCTCTTAAGCAAGCTTCTTGTTTATTGAAGGATGATGATTCTATTTTTTTACCCTTATGGGTTGACGTTAAAAAGTCTTTCGTTGTTCCATTTACATTTCCGGAGATATTGACTCTGTCAAATAAGCCAAGTTCTATCTCCTTTCCGATTTTGAACAACTCTTGTTGAATTTTACAGTCTGTTTTTGCTTCATATAACAGTGATAAGGTGCAGTTTCTAAACCCGTCAATTTGGTACAATAAACTCTTTAAGTTGAATAATAGAAGAATCTATTGGAAATTGTGGCATTTGAAGGGGTTAAGATGGGTACATCAATTATTTGAAAATGGTTCCCCTATTTCTTTTGAACAGGCACAATCTCTTTTTTCATTTCCATCCTCTTTTCATAAAAAAATATGATGCTCTAATACAAGTTATAAGCACTTTATATCAATCTTTTCTAGTTCAGCAAACACCTTCAGTCCGTCTTTTGCCAATGAAGAATTTGTTATTAAAATCTGCATCAGCTTCTTGTCTTTATCAAATTATTACAGCTCTTCCTGAAGATAGACCTAAGTCGGCAATAGAAATGCAGTGGGAGAAAGATCTGGATATTTCACTTTCACCTTCTTTGTGGAATAGAGTGTGGATTAAAATACGGAAATCCTCTAGAGCAACTAATGCAATTCAGACTTTATTTTTTTATATGCAGTAGGTTGTTAATTACACCTTCTTTTTTACATAAAATGAATTCTAACTTCCCGTCCTCCTGTTGGTCCTTTAGTACGCATGTCTCCGGACTTAAACACGTGCTTTTTGAGTGTTCATATACTTTTCAATTTTGAGTTAAAGTATGGTGTCAAATAATACTATTTTTAAAACTCAATTCCCATGAACTTTGCCAACATATTTCTAGGTAGTCTGGGAGCTGACTGGTCTCATTTTCCAAACAATTCTATTGTAATTTTGGATTTATTATTGGCTGTTGTCTTTCAACAAATTATGAAAAATTGGAAGGATTCATCTCAATTATCCTTTCAAACTTGGTGGTATGGTGTGTGTGTTATAATCATAGGAAGGCTAGAGCTTATGTCTCCCCTGTATCCCTTGCTAACATGCTATGGTTACCTATTACAAATTATTTAAACTCTTTGGCTTATTCTTCGTGTAATTATTTTCCTATAAATGAGGAGCTCT
Organism: Pleurodeles waltl; assembly: GCF_031143425.1. Classification (NCBI taxonomy): domain Eukaryota; kingdom Metazoa; phylum Chordata; class Amphibia; order Caudata; family Salamandridae; genus Pleurodeles; species Pleurodeles waltl. The sequence goes on along the minus strand of NC_090436.1, from coordinate 886,033,821 downwards.
CTAAACAACCATGAATTGTGTTTTTCTCCCTACCTTATTGTACCTACTTATATTTAACTATCTCTTATAGTACTTTTATTATATGCATATATATTTCGGGTTTAAAGTATTAATATATTGAAAGTGTTTCTTTTAATGAGTGTTTTCTCAGAAAATTGAACTGTTGTTATACTAATTCATTCCTATTGTCAAATGTATTTATATTTTTTGTATATTATATGATTTTCAATAAACCTTCTCCTTAAAACTTATAAAAAATAATCAGAATGTATGAGATTTAACAACTGCTCTACATTGTACCTGAAGAATGTGTTCAATGGTGTCTGGCTGGATGTGGTATCTGAATATTGAGTTTAAAATTATGTTTGAGAGTAATATTGCAATGAAATTATATTCAGTGCATACACATGGCTGGAGTAAAAATTCAGATTAGAATATCTTGTTTGTAAATAATATTGATGTTAAAATATAGTATACTAAAATATTATTGTCTATAATACCGTTTTGATGAATTGTTATTTGGTTATTTTTGGTAACTGTATATACAAATATATGTTAAATGATTGCTTTATAGTTTATCTGTTTTTATCATAGTAATATTTTAGGGGTTGTTGAGTACGTTTGGGAATTGGAGTGGTTGTGTTTTCAATGTTATATTAAAATATGATTCTACCTGTACTTTGTTTTTAATTATATTCTTCATTAATTAGTTATGTATGTTAAATTATTGATAAAATATATTATTTTTCAGGTGTCTGGATTCACTGTGGTATTGAGGCGTTAGTATTTTATTTATACCCATCCCTGGTGCCTGGAAACATTTTACAGGGGGGCATGTGCATGGGCAGATTTGAGCTCCGGGAACCCCATCCCTGGGGCCCTCAACTCAAAGGTGAATGCACTGGTGCCCACCCAGGGCACCCACTGTGCGTTTGTTGGGGGCCACGGGAAAAGCCCCAATGTCCCCAGACCCAGCCAGCTCACTGTATACAGCTACTAATGCTGTTCCCTGTGGGAGGGAGCAATATTTAGATCTGTTTCCCATTCCGCATTACTGTGCTCAGGGAAACTGATCTAATGTTCATTCCCACAGGGCAAGAGTACTTTTGAAGTTTCTGTCCATTGGGAGTGGATCTTGGGTTTGCTCCCGCTTCCTTAGGGATTAGAAAATGCTCCTGCCAAGTGAGAAGAAACCGAGATTTTCCTGCCTGTGCCAGGATAGGCATGGAAACTGCTATGTCCCAAGGGTGGGCTTCCCGGGACCTAGCTTGTGAGTTGGGCCCACTGATGGGGTTCATTGGGATATTAATGGCACAGGGAGCGCTTCCCTAAAAGTAATCAGCCCTGGGAGTGGGCTCCTCTGCGCCTTTGGATGCTCAGGGAGGGGGCCTCAACCGACCACCCTATTTTATAAAGTTTTAGCTTTGAGGTGTGATCCCCAGGGTCTCTTGAGGCTCGTGGAGGGGGCAATGTGACTCCCCGATATAAGTAAATTTCATCCACCAAGGTGGGCTTAGCACTAGGGCCTTCAGTGGTTCACATAGGGGGGCTGCGCAGCCTCCCCAATATACAAAAATATTGGCCCCTGGGGTGGGCTCCCCTGGACCTCTGAAAGTGTGGGGAGGGGCAACTCTGCTCTACTCCCCATAAAAGGTCACTGTGGCCTCAGGGGTTTTGCTGCCCGGAACCTCTGTGGGTGCGAGGAGGGAAGCCACACAGCCCCCTCCCCTTCACAAACACAGGGTGGGTTCCCCAGGGAATAATGTAATTAAATGCAACCCTGCCAACATTATTAATTTCCGATCCAGCAGGAATCTTCATGGTTTGCACCATTTTTTGCTTATTGTTTTTCTTTTTTGCCCTGGGGGTGTCCCTCTGGGCCCCTCCAATGGAGCCAAGGGGGTCATGGTATTCTTACCTTGCCCCCAAATATCTTTATTTTTTTATAACTTTAGAACACAGGACTATGTCCCTGCATCCTGTAATGGTTACCAGCAACAACTTTCGCATGCCAATCAGAGCGCTCATTTTCAAAGGAGTCTGACTCCTACGGCAGTGAGATAGACCAAGGGAAATAAATCTCCGTGGGCCAATCTGCATAATCTATTTTGAAACTGCCACTCCCACGAGGGTCTCACCAAACTTTTACAGACGACACTGCCAACATATACAATTATTTTTGTTCCTTAATTTCTCAACAAAATAGTGACCAGATTTACACTAAGGGCCTTATTCCAACTTTGGAGGACGGTGTAAATCCGTCCCAAATGTGACGGATATACCACCTACCATATTACGAGTTCCATAGGATATAACGGACTCGTAATACGGTAGGTGGTATATCCGTCACATTTGGGACGGATTAACACCATCCTCCAAAGTTGGAATAAGGCCCTAAATCTAGTTTCCTGCCAAATTTGGTGTAATTCAGTTCAGCAGTTTTTGTTGCAGCCCATCTTAAAGAAGTCTATGGAAAATGCATGGGGATTTTGCATTTTTGCACCCTCCTCTTTTCTTGGCATCACTTGACAGATCACCACGAAATATTCTATGCACAAACCAGTCAATAAGTAGCACCTTTTTGGAAAGTTTTGTGGAGATTCGTCAAATGGTGCTAAAGTTATTAGCAATACAAAAAAGCTTTTCCTATCGAAGAGCAGACCTAAATATAGCTTCCTAGTGGTGACCCCCGCTAGGCAATATATGAATGTGTGTGTGTGTGTGTGTGTGTGTGTAAAAAGGATGCAAGGAACTCTATGTAGTTCCCAAGCTTAGGTGCAGAGCAGCTCATGTATAGAGCACCCTACAACACCAGTGACACCCTGAATCACCTCAAGCATCTGTTGTTCTAACACCATTTTTAGGCATAGGATTATCGCTGTGCATCCACACCGAACAAGAAAGTGACAACATTTTTTGCCATTTTAAAGTCTTTAAGCACAGGATTAACTAGTGCCATCCATCCCAAGCTGAAAAACTACAAATGCCTTTTACCACTCCAGGCACACTATTACAGCTTTGGATTGATAAAATACTATCCAAGCCAACCTTGAATGAATGAAAGCAATCCCTGACATGTGTTTTGATCTTGTTACAAGCTCTTCAGATAGATATAGCTTTGTCCAGACACAAGGGAACACCCAGTGTAAGTCAAAACAGTACCCTTTCAGGCTTAGTGTGCTGAATAAATTATGCAAAAAATGATGCAAGGAACTCTGGGTAGTACCCAAGGTTAGCTGGAGGGCAGCTCCTATATAGAGAACTCCACAACGTCAGCAGAACCCTGAATCTGCTCACCCAAATGTCTGTTGTATTAGCAAAGTTTCTAGTCATAGGATTAGTGCAGTTTCATCCATACCAAGTTAGAACGTAACAAGGGGGCTCATTACGAGTTTGGCGGTCCCAACATGGGACCAGCAAACTTGCAGAGAGGACTGCACCGCCATGGCAGTGGCACCCCTCCACCCTAATACAAGGTTTCCGTCGGTCTGACCTGACTGACCGTAAGAAACCTTGAAAAAGAGTGTTTTGTGCTATGAGATAGCACTCAGCTCCCTTAAACAGTGGAGTGCTATCTCAAAGCACAGAGGGTGCTGACCAGCACCCTCAGAATGCGCAATGTCTGCAAGGCATGGGCAGTGCAAGGGGGCCCCCTGCACTTGTTCTCCACCATCCTTTTCATGGTGAGGAAACCACCATGAAAAGGCTGGCAGAGAACAAGGTTGTAATCAGCAGAGTGGTGCTGAGTTCAGCACTGCCATGGCTGATTGCAACCAAGACTGCCGTCACCCCATCGGGATCTGTGATCCTGGCGAAGATGGCGGTCTTTAGGCGGCTTAGCTCATAATGTTGCGGTCAGACTGCCACAGTTGTGGTGGTCCGACAGCCACCACAAGCCTAGCAGTCTTAGGACCACCTGCCTTGTACTGAGGCTGAAAGTCTTTTGGCATTTTTAAAATTAGCTAGTGCATTTTGAGCTGCAAAATGACAAAATCCTTTTACCATTCCAGGCACACTGTTACAGCTTTGGATTGGTAAAATACCATCCAAGCCAAACTGTAATGAATACAAGCAGCCCCTGACACATGTTTTGCTCTTGTTAGGCACTCTTTAGAGAGGTAGAAATTTGTCCAGACACAAGGCATCACCCAGTGTAAGTCAAAGCAATACCCTTTTATGTGGCACTCTAAACTTATATGGACACGTTTTTCTTCCTTCGCAGAAATCAAATGTGCAACAAGGTCGAAGGACCTTTCGACACAGAACGATGTGTGGTGAACCATCAACAATTACTTTAGCACCACCCCAATAATTTAGACACCATGGTCAATGTGGCCACAGACGTTAAACTCCAATCAGGAATATAGTTAGAGAAGTATTACAAACACAAGCTAGGTCACATAGACAATGTGCAAAACCAAGTTACAAAGATACATAGGCCCTTATTCCAACCCTGGCGGTCATAGACCGCCAGGGTGGCTGTCCACGGAAGCACCGCCAACAGGCTGGCGGTGCTTCATGTGGTACTCCGACAGCCGCGGTCGCCCAGCCGGGTCCGGCGGTTTCCCGCCGAATTAGCCCCGGCTGGGAGAATCCTCCATGGCGGCGCTGCAAGCAGCGCCGCCATGGGGATTGCGACCCCCTTCCCGCCAGCCTGTTTCTGGCGGTTTTCACCGCCAGAAACAGGATGGCGGGAACGGGTGTCCTGGGGCCCCTGGGGGCCCCTGCACTGCCCATGCCACTGGCATGGGCAGTGCAGGGGCCCCCTAACAGGGCCCCAGCATGATTTTCACTGTCTGCATAGCAGACAGTGAAAATCGCGACGGGTGCAACTGCACCCGTCGCACCCCTGCAACACCGCCGGCTCCATTCGGAGCCGGCTTCTGTGTTCCACGGCCTTTCCCGCTGGGCCAGCGGGCGCCGCCTGCCAAACTTAGAATGACCCCCTTAATCTCCAGGGGTTGCCCACGGCAACTAAATTCATAGGCACTAACATAGGTAAAACTAAGCATTAAAGAAGAATGATACAGAAAGTTAATAGAAATATCTGTGACACAGAAATCATATGGTGCTCAGATTGCACAATCATTAGTCAAGTCAAATTTAGCAGAGTCATTAATCTTTCACTGGGCACAGGTCAACCCTACAGCTAACCAAATTGGGGAAATACATGTGTGGAAAGGAACCCATGCTGGCAAAATACAAAAATACAAAAGAGATAAACATTATTTGGAAAAATAGAATAACTCAGGCTACAGGGGACTAACTAAAAATAAAAAGAAAAGAAAATAAGTGTCAGCATGATGGAGTTTCTAATCGAAAGGGCATTTCAAGGGGCATTGACAAAAGGCAGAGAGTAAGATAACCTCTCAAAGGGATAGAGCATTCATGGAATCCTAATCAGAAAAGCATCTGGTCAGCAACGCATCTGCAAGCATTAGGAAAGAGGCTGTTTCTGACCAAGACTTGAACTGCTCTGCTTCTGAGCAAAGTTCTGATATCCAATGCTATATTAATTCACATAAGCCATTCCGATATGTTAAAGGGTTCAGTTCATATTACGTTGAAGGGGCATCATCCAATTAAAATGGATCACCAGACTCCAGGTTGCAACAGTTCAACTATTTCCCAAGCCTGTCCTGGGAACATTTCTTTCCTGTATGACTCAAAACAGGTTGAAACATTTGTATATGACCTCAGTCCACTTTCCTGCACTACAAAGTTCTCAAGGACAAATGGGTATGGTTCTCCAACAGTTAAACGATAGACCTTCTTTTACAAATGAGACTTTGCTTCTCATGGAAACAAAATCTGAAAGAAGACTTCACCGTTATGAAAAAAATAATTCAATACTTTTGTATGACTACAAAATGCAAACTCTGTAGGCCACAGTTATGCTAACACAAGAAAAATATAAAATGTATTTTTATTAATAAAACACACTTAGGGGGTCATTCTGACTCCCGCCTGCCGCGGTAACCGCAGGGCCGGCGGGAGCCGCCAGAATACCGCTGCGCGGTCAGAAGACCGCTGCGGTTATTCTGTGTTTCCCGCTGGGCTGGCGGGCGACCACCAGAAGGCCGCCCGCCAGCCCAGCGGGAAACACCCTTCCATGAGGATGCCGGCTCCGAATGGAGCCGGCGGAGTGGAAGGGGTGCGACGGGTGCAGTAGCACCCATCGCGATTTTCAGTGTCTGCATGGCAGACACTGAAAATCTTTGTGGGGCCCTGTTAGGGGGCCCCTGCAGTGCCCATGCCATTGGCATGGGCACTGCAGGGGCCCCCAGGGGCCCCACGACACCCCATACTGCCATCCTGTTCCTGGCGGCCGAAACCACCAAGAACAGGATGGCGGTGTGGGGGTCGGAATCCCCATGGCGGCGCAGCAAGCTGCGCCGCCATGGAGGATTCCCCAGGGCAGCGGAAAACCGGCGGTACACCGCCGGTTTTCCGTTTCTGACCGCGGCTGTACCGCCGCGGTCAGAATGCCCATGGGAGCACCGCCAGCCTGTTGGCGGTGCTCCCGCGGTCCCCAACCCTGGCGGTCTCGGACCGCCAGGGTTGGAATGACCGCCTTAATATGCAAACCTATAACTTCACCAATAATAGTATTTATTCAGTATTAGTAAAACATTTAATTAAATTATGAAGCTTTGTTTTGCATTATATTAAGTATAACAGAGAACTGCATTTGTCTCACTTGCTCATATTTTCAGAGTCATTACTCTAACCTGATTTATTGAAAAAGGGCACCTTAAATACTGGCAAATTGCATATTCAAAATATGTGTCAGTTCAGCTTTCTACATGAATCTTCTCTCATTTAAGTTTATAAGCTTAAACTTGTTACAGTTTAATGACTTTAGTAACATGAGGGACAGAACTAAAATTTACGCTTTATCACTTGAAAATGTGTTGTTTGTGATATATATATATATATATATATATATATATATATATATATATATATGTGTGTGTGTATTTAAGGTACACAGTGTGGTTGCCGCTATGTAGTTATAGTTATATCAGTGTTTCCAGAGGAATAATATTTTTGTTTCACTAAAACAGTTCATCAACCTCAGCTCCAGCCTGGCAGGTTTTGCTGTGATGTTTGAATTGAGGACAAAGAAAAAGAGGGTGGACCCAAAACATTGACCTCCCATGCTAATTATTGTAGGGAATTTTGGGACATGATACTGATAAAACAGGTGAACCACATTACACCACATTTGGTGTAAACTTAGAAATTTGCACAGAAAGTATGCTTTTTGGTATATTGTGTGAATCCGTTAAACTGTTGTAGAGAAATATGCATTTAAAGAGGACATTGGATTGGGCATAAAAGGGTCATAAAGATAGGTATACTTGGACTGTTGTTGTCCAGATATACTCTGACTAGCCACTTTAAATGGGACTAGTCAATCCCGAGTGGCTTGCAACAACCTGAACAATATGTTGTTGCACCCATTATAGGACTCAGGGACATGGTGCCTCTGTTATGACAATGAATGAAAAAAATATAGGGCCAGATGTAGCAAACCATTTGCGACTCGCAAACGGCGAAAATCGCCGTTTGCGAGTCGCAAACGTGGGTTTGCCATGCAGAAATGCATATTGCGAGTCGTTACCGACTCGCAATATGCATTTCCGACTCGCAAATAGGAAGGGGTGTTCCCTTCCTATTTGCGAGTCGCAGTGGGATGCAATACCATTTGCGACCGCGTACGCGGTCGCAAATGGCATCGCAGTTACCATCCACTTCAAGTGGATGGTAACTCACTCGCAAATTGGAAGGGGTCCCCATGGGACCCCTTCCAGTTTGTGACTGGACCCAAAAACATTTTTTCAGGGCAGGGAGTGGTCCAAGGGACCACTCCCTGCCCTGAAAAAATACTGAAACAAAAGGTTTCGTTTTTTTTTTAAGTGCAGCTCGTTTTCCTGTAAGGAAAACGGGCTACACTTAAAAAAATAAAAACTGCTTTATTTAAAAGCAGGTCACGAACATGGAGGTCTGCTGACGTCAGCAGGCATCCATGTTAGCGAGTGCCTATACTCGCTATGGGGCCGCAATTTGCGACCCACCTCATGAATATTCATGAGGTGGGTCATTGCGACCCCATAGCGAGTCGCAGTCGGTGTCTGAGACACCGTACTGCATAGCAATTTGCGACTTGCAAATTGCGAGTCGCAGGGACTCGCAATTTGCAAGTCGCAAATTGCCGTTTTGCTACATCTGGCCCATAAAGAGGCAGAATGAGCACACCCTGACACTCGGGTATTTTGGAGAAGTTCCAATGGCCATCTCCTTGATTGCTTGGCCACAACATTGACAGGATGTTGCTGCATCCATTGAAGGATTCAGGGACATGGTTCAAATGAATGTAGGGAGTGATAGATTTTATGAGTCACAAAATTAGTACATTAAAAGGGGATCACAATATACATCGCTTTGTGGTGGTGCTATGCTAATTTTAGAAATTCTGTTGAATTATCAGATGACTTTACATTGTGCAAAATGCTGACTTTCTGCTGGGATTTGATGAACTATGTTTGAGAGAAACTGTTTTCTCTCCTGATTTTCTCATAGAGGTTAAAAAACCTCTATGAGAAGCTAAAAAAAGAGAGAGCATAATTTATATATGTTTATAAAGTCTGATATTAGGAGTAAAATGACTACTTCCAACAGCAGAAGTTGATTCCTTAGTAATCTACTGCAGCTGCCCACAGTGTTCTAATAAACAACTAGAATTCTAATGTTTTCTATTGATAAGAAATCTGTATCACATCTAAAGCCATTTGAACAAAATTAAAGGATTATCTATGTCATATGAAGTATGATCGGTGCTTTGAAAAACTGAAATGAGGAAATATTTTCTTTCAGGTTCTCAAATATCTTCCTCATCCATTTCAGTAAAACATTCTGACAAGCAGACTGAAACATGTACTTCCAACATCAGCATCACTCTGTGAGTTAACGCCTTAGTAATTACCTGCGGTTTTCCACAGTATTCTATTAAATGACTAGAGCACTAACATTCTATAGTTATGACAAAAGTGTGGAACACCTGATGCCATGTTGATTGAACCAAAACTGTTGAACATAAAGCATTTCATTTAGAAAGAAACAAAATGAGAAGGATTGTTGTGTTGCATAAATTATGGTTAGTGCTCTATGAAGCTAAAATTAGGACATAGGGGGTCATTACAACCCTGGCGGACGGTGGAAAAGGTGCGGTAATACCGCAAACAGGCCGGCGGACAAAAAAAATGGAATTATGACCCTGGCGGAAACCGCAAACAAAGACAGCCACTTTAACACCCCCCCCGCCACGGCGGTACAGACAAGCAGCGCAGCGGTTACCGCCAACAGACAGGCGGGAGACAATGTACCGCCCACAGTATTACAACAGGCCAATCCGCCACCTTTTCCGGGGCGGATTCACCGTAGATAAAAACACGGCGGAAACAGCTTTTGCTATGGGAAAACGCTCACCTCAACACATCCCACGAGGAACGACGACTCCATGGACCCGGAACTCCAAATCTTCCCTGCCCTTGTCTTTCTGCTCGTTTACGACCAACAGCGACGTAGGCGCAGAATATACCAGTGAGTACTGCATCTACGACACAGGGGAGGGGGGAGGCAAAAGTCAGGGGGACACCCACCAAACACCCCCACCCCCACCCTCACATATTACAACATACACACCAATGCAGTCAAAAATATCACATTAACAACCCACAATCCCCCCGGAAGAATGCAAAGACAATGCGAATTTCGGTCAAACATTGTAATGTGCCAATATACATGTCATACAAAAATATACAGATATATATCTCTAAATCACTCATAATTATATATACAATACAAGAAGTAGTGCAGATATGTACACAACAGTCCAAAAATGCATGGGCGAGGCCCACAATAGATACCTGACCAAAATCCGAAAGAACACTGCCGAGGCATCAGATAGAAATACTACAGGCACCTCAGGGGGAAGGGAAGGGGGGCACCTCAGCCGGGTGACTGCAAAGCCACATCCACGACGGGGCTCCATGCCCATTGATGTATCCTGGGGAGTGCAAAGCCACAGTCTCTCAAGTCTCTACAGTGGGTGGTTTGCCCACTGTGCCATCCTGGGGAGTGCAAAGCCACAGTCTCACAAGTCTCTACAGTGGGTGGTTTGCCCACCGTGCCATCCTGGGGAGTGCAAAGCCACAGTCTCACAAGTCTCTACAGTGGGTGGTTTGCCCACTGTGCCATCCTGGGGAGTGCAAAGCCACAGTCTCACAAGTCTCTACAGTGGGTGGTTTGCCCACTGTGCCATCCTGGGGAGTGCAAAGCCACAGTCTCTCAAGTAGATGCAGGTCTCCACTGGTTCTGGAGGGGGACTGGTGCCCAGACTGGATGAGTCTCCCTGTGAAAGTTCCTGTCCTGTCACTGTCCCAGCTGTACATGGGATAAGGATGCCTGATGTGGCGGTACATTCATTCCCACACGGTGCATGCCCTGTTCAGCGGTGCTTTGCCATGGTGGTTCAGGACTGTTCAGCGGTGCTTTGCCATGGTGGTTCAGGACTGTTCAGCGGTGCTTTGACATGGCGGTCTCTGCCCTGTTCAGTGGTGCTTTGACATGGCGGTCTTTGCCCTGTTCAGCGGTGCTTTGACATGGCGGTCTTTGCCCTGTTCAGCGGTGCTTTGCCATGGCGGTTCAGGACAGTTCAGCCGTGCTTTGACATGGCGGTCTCTGCCCTGTTTAGCGGTGCTTTGACATGGCGGTTCAGGACTGTTCAGTGGTGCTTTGCCATGGCGGTTCAGGACTGTTCAGTGGTGCTTTGACATGGCGGTCTCTGCCCTGTTCAGCGGTGCTTTGACATGGCGGTCTTTGCCCTGTTCAGCGGTGCTTTGCCATGGCGGTTCAGGACTGTTCAGCGGTGCTTTGCCATGGTGGTTCAGGACTGTTCAGCTGTGCTTTGACATGGCGGTCTCTGCCCTGTTCAGCGGTGCTTTGACATGGCGGTCTTTGCCCTGTTCAGCGGTGCTTTGCCATGGCGGTTCAGGACTGTTCAGCGGTGCTTTGCCATGGTGGTTCAGGACTGTTCAGCTGTGCTTTGACATGGCGGTCTCTGCCCTGTTTAGCGGTGCTTTGACATGGTGGTCTTTGCCCTGTTCAGCGGTGCTTTGACATGGCGGTTCAGGACTGTTCAGCGGTGCTTTGCCATGGCGGTTCTGATACTGGACATTGGTGTGTGGAATGACAATCTCCACACTGGACATTGGTGTGTGGCATGACGATCTCCATACTGGACATTGGTGTGTGGCATGACGATCTCCACACTGGACATTGGTGTGTGGCATGATGATCTCCATACTGGACATTGGTGTGTGGCATGACGATCTCCATACTGGACATTGGTGAGTGGCATGACGTTCCATCATTGGCCAGCGGGGCTGTGGCATCCTGTTCCCTCCTGGGCTGTGACTCCGGCGGTGGTCTCTGGACCAGTAACAATACTTGGGCCCTCCTGGGCTGTGACTCCGGCAGTGGTCTCCTGACCAGTGACGATACTCGGGCCCTCCTGGGCTGTGACTCTGGCGGTGGTCTCCTGACCAGTGACGATACTTGGGCCCTCCTGGGCTGTGACTCTGGCGGTGGTGGTGGTCTCCTGACCAGTGACGATACATGGGCCCTCCTGGGCTGTGACTCTGGCGGTGGCGGTGGTCTCCTGACCAGTGACGATACTTGGGCCCTCCTGGGCACTGACTCAGGCGGTGGCGGTGGTCTCCTGACCAGTGATGATACTTGGGCCCTCCTGGGCACTGACTCCGGCGGTGGTCTCCTGACCAGTTACGATACTTCGGCCCTCCTGGGCACTGACTCCGGCGGTGGTCTCTGGACCAGTGACGACGGTGCTGGCGGTTGTGTCTGGACCGCCAGAAATGATGGCGCACTTCTCCGCCGTGACACTCACAACAGGCTGGGGAGACTTCCTCTGGACCTTCCCCACCTTCTTTGGAGTTACAGCTGACTCACCAATCGCCTTGGATCCCATTTCACTTGTTGTCCCACCAGGAGTCTTGACACGGTCCCGTCGTCCACTCCCCAATTTCAGAGGCTTTACAGGGGGTGGGCTGCCGGTGCCTTGGCTCCGGGTCCTACTGCCTGCCCTGGTGGACGGTGCACTCCAAAAACCTGGAACACACACCACTGGTACTGGAGGCTTTTTGGCTGAGGCGCTACGACGGGACTGATGAATTGGAGGGGGGGTGGGGCAAAAAGGTCAATTTGACATAGGGACAGTTTCTGATGGACACTGGGATGGGTAGCTGGAGGGGGTTTGGGAGTGGAGGAAGAGGAGGTGGTTGTAGGAGGTGTCACTTTAGGTGTTTTGGGTGCAGGTGCAGGTACTGGAGGCTGCTGTGAGGTGGATGGATTGCCAGCGTTTGTGTACTTTGGGAGGGGGCGTCACAGACACACTGGGAGAGGACACAGGGTACGTGTAAATGGCAGTGGAGGTGGTGAGTGCAGGTGAGCGGCTTGTGGTGCTGGATGTCCTGGTGCGAGTCCTAGTGCCTGTAGATGTGGTGCATGCAGGTGTGTGTGTAGACGAGACTGGGAGGGAGGAGGGAGAAGAGGAGGAGGGGGACACAGTGGAGACAGTGGATGTTGCTGTGTCTGTATGTGGGTGAGGCTTGCGTGAGTGCCCGTCGTGTGTGTGGTGCCTATGTTTGCTTGAGCTACTTGTGTGTGTTGACTTGTGTGCATGCTGGTCTGTAGGTGTGCTTGGGATGGGCTGGGGAACAGGGGATTGGGTCTGGGTAGAGGAAGTTGGAGGGGGGAGGCTGGACACAGGAACAATGGCTGCCATCAGTGCTGAGGCCAGAGATTGCAGGGTTCGCTGAAGGACAGCCTGACCAGAATGAATGCCCTCCAGGAATGCATTACCGTGTTGCAACTCTCGTTCTACACCCTGGATGGCATTCACAATGGTAGACTGCCCAACAGTGAGTGACCTGAGGAGGTCAATAACCTCCTCACTGAGGGCAGCAGGGGTGACAGGGGCAGGGCCTGAGGTGCCTGGGGCGAAGGTGATGCCCACCCTCCTGGGTGAGCGGGCACGGGGCGAACGCTGAGGGGCTGCTGGGAGGGCGGTGCTGGTAGGGGAGGTGGCGGCTGTACCTGTAGAAGTGGGGCGCACAGATGGTGCCGCCACCACTGGGGAGCTCCCATCGGCGGACGAGTCCGTGTCGCTGGTTGGTGATCCGGTGGCCGACCTGAAGCTCCCCTCGCCCTCCGTCCCACTGGTGCATTCAGAGTCTGTGGTGTCTCCCTCCATGGCCATGTGGGATGCAGCTCCCTCGTGCTCCGGTGCCACTGTACCTCCGCCTGATGATGCTGATGTACAAAAGGACAGGGAGAGCAGGAAAAGAGGGGGGAGACAGAACAAAGAGAGTTTTAGTGCATGGCACACCGCTACCGTTGGCGGACAAGACAGACGCAGCAGCCCCATGCATTACGCCGTGCTCCTGGCCTCTGCACACGCAATTTCTGGGATATGGCCTACATGGCAATGGTGGAAATCTGCGCACATGGATGCCACAGGGGCAACTATACCTCAACTTCTGAGGTGGGGTAGAGTGCCACATGGCACACATTACGGAGGGGCCTTGCCTACCTAACTCGCCCTGGCCTAGGGACACACACAGCCCACCTCCACCACCCAGACCCCTCCACTGCACACAAAGTCCGCAGAATGAGGTTGTACTCACCCCCTTGTGTCTGCTGTGATGTCCTTAAGTGCCCATCCAACTCCGGGTAGGCCACCACCAGGATCCGGAACATCAGGGGGGTCATGGTGCGACGGGCACCCCTCCCACGTTGGGAGGCCATCCCCAGCTGAGCCTCCGCCGTATTCTTGCTGCAGCGGCGAATGTCCTCCCATCTCTTACGGCAGTGGGTGCCCCGTCTCTGGTGGGCCCCCAGGGTCCAGACCTCCTTGGCTATGGCACGCCAAATGTCCCTCTTCTGGTGGGCGCTGACCTACATTGCATGCACAAGGAAAGAGGAACAGTCATTACCAACTGCACCGTCATTGTGAGTGGCCCCCTCCCTACTCTGGCCATGTGGGCCTTTTATTCCCATGCTTTACTGTAGTATCAACTCTGCTCCCTTCCCTCTTCCACCCAGCCCTGTCCACCCCTGCCTAGCCCATACAACGTGCTCCCTGTGTACTAACCTGTTGGTCTGGAGGACCGTAGAGTAGCATGTACTGGGGGAGGACCCCATCCACAAGTTTCTCCAACTCCTGTGCAGTGAAGGCAGGGGCCCTTTCCCCAGACGCAGCAGCCATCGTCACTTCCAGACCGAGGTCACAGCAGCACTAGCAGTGTAGGTCCTCTCCTGTCGAAGGTCAGGTATCTAGTGATTGAACAGATAGAAAATGGCAGTGACGTCCGCGGCGGTGACGTGCGCGGCGGTGCGCATCATCACCGCCGGCGCACCTGTTCATTGGCTCCTGGGACCCATAGGGTCCAATGTTAACCAATGCAGCATTGCGCCGCGGTCTACGACCACCTACCGCGACGGTGTGCAACGCCAGCGCTGTTACCCCACAATCCCATTGTCCCAGTTTAGAGGTCAGGCAGCCGCCATTTCAGGGGCCCACATGGCTTCATTTACTACTGCGTCACACATACCGAGGCCTACACTCAACACACATCCAGGAAGGGTTTATTGTCTGGTGTAGTCTTGTGTGTGACTGTGGGTACATACCTGGAGGAATAGTGACTGTTTATTCGCTGTTGTCCTTCTTAGGCACCGTCAGCTGAGACATATGAGAAGATGGCGGAATCTTCCGGTGTACCGACCACTAGGTGGACCTGTTGACAATGGAAGAGAGACATTTAATCGTCACCTACAGGTTTGACCGTGCCACTATCCATGAACTATGTACCCAGTTGGAGCCAGACCTGATGTCACCAATCCGCCATCCGACTGGAATCCCCCCTGACGTGCAGGTGCTGTCAGTGCTCCATTTCCTTGCAAGTGGGTCTTTTCAGACAACTGTGGCCACGGCAGCAGGGATGTCCCAGCCTATGTTTTCCAACGTCTTGTCCAGAGTGTTGGCTGCCCTGCTGAAACACGTAAGAAGATACATCATTTTCCCTGAGGTGGAGGATTTGCCTACAGTGAAAGGTGACTTCTATGCCCTTGGACATATCCCCAACGTCATAGGTGCCATTGATGGGACCCATATAGCTCTGGTCCCCCCCCGCAGGAGTGAACAGGTGTACAGGAACAGGAAGAGTTATCATTCGATGAATGTCCAGATGGTCTGTTTGGCAGACCAGTACATCTCGCAGGTAAATGCTATGTTCCCTGGCTCTGTGCATGACGCCTACATCCTGCGCAATAGCAGCATCCCTGATATGATGGGTCAACTCCAGAGGCTCCGTGTATGGCTATTGGAGGACTCTGGTTACCCCAACCTTTCCTGGCTACTGACCCCAGTGAGGAATCCCAGGACCAGGGCAGAGGAACGCTACAATGAGGCCCATGGGCGGACTAGGAGGGTGATCGAACGCACCTTCGGCCTCCTGAAGGCCAGGTTCAGGTGCCTCCATATGACAGGTGGGTCCCTATTCTACTCACCGAAGAAGGTGTGCGACATCATCATCGCCTGCTCCATGCTCCATAATTTGGCATTGCGACGCCAGGTGCCTTTTCTACAGGAGGATGATCCAGATGATGGTGTTGTAGCAGCTGTGGAGGCTGTGGAGCCTGTGGACAGTGATGAGGATGAAGCTTAGGAAGAAGAAAACGACAACAGGGAGTCAGTCATACAGTAATATTTCCAGTGAAACACAGGTGAGTACATTTTCAGGTTTAACATCATATTAACTTTCACACGTCTACCTCTATCCTAGACTCACTATTTGTTAACTGAGTTGTCCCCTTCAACTGCTTGCATCCTTGAAGGGCTTGTGATGTGTGACATTGGTATGTTAGCCTTCCAATGGGTAACCCATTATGACACTGTCATTGATAATATAAAATTACAAATCATAGACTGTCTCCATTTTATTTAGTGTTTCAAGGGTGTTTATTTAAGTGCTAAAAAATTAAGGGGATTGTGAAATGGGGATGGGTGATGGTGGAGGAATGTCCATGGCAGAGTCCAGTCTATTAGTCTCACAGGTACATTGCACATCTGGCCATTGGAAGTGGAGCTGGGGCAGTTCCGATTTGGACAGTGTAACAAAGTGGGACAGTGGGGGGACAATCATGGTGGTCTTATTTCCTGGCGGGGGTCTTGCCATCTTGCTCTGTCCTGTTCCTGGATCTCAGGGCCCGCTTTCGTGGTGGTTGTCCGTCTGCAGGGGATGGGGTGCTGGTGTGGTGGTCCTGTGGCGGGGCATCCTGTCCACTAGCGCCGGCAGAGGTGGTGGGCAGTTCGTCGTCCTGACTAGTGTCAGGGGCCCCTTGGAGTGCCACGGTGTCCCTCAAGGTCTTTTGAATGTCCGTCAGCACCCCTACGATGGTGTCCAGGGCGGAGCCGATGGTCCTGAGCTCCTCTCTGAACCCCAAATACTGCTCCTCCTGCAGACGCAGGGTCTCCTGCAACTTGTCCAGGACCGTCGCCATCGTCTCCTGGGAGTGGTGGTATGCTCCCATGATGGAGGATAGGGCCTCATGGAGAGTTGGTTCCCTTGGCCTGTCCTCCCTCTGTCGCACAGCAGCCCTCCCAGTTCCCCTGTGTTCCTGTGCCTCCGTCCCCTGGACTGTGTGCCCACTACCACTGCCCCCAGGTCCCTGTTGTTGTTGGGGTGTTGGGTTACCCTGGGTGCCCTGTAGTGGTGGACACACTGCTGATTGACCTGTCCTGGGTAGGGAGGTTTGGGCCCGCTGGGTGGGTGCTATGCTGGTGTTACCAGAGGGTGGAAGCTCGGTGTTGGGCTGTGGCTGGGCAAGGGGAACCGACTGTCCTGAGGCCCACGATGGTCCGGGCTGGTCATCAAGATCCAGTAGAGCAGAGCTGCTGTCGTCACTGTGGGCCTCTTCTGGGGGTGGAGTGGTGTTGTCTGGACCCTCTGGTGTGGTGACGTTCCTTCGGGTTCCTGCGGGGGTATAAGTACATGATTATTGCATGTGTGTGTGTAATGGTGTGCAATGGTTGGGTGTGTGTGAACCCCAGTGCAGGCATTCCTGTGTGTGGGGTTGTGTGCTGATGGTTGGGGGGTGTTCTGGGTATGTGCAGTGGGTATGCTTAAGTGATGGGTGTCCATGCTTAGTTGTGTCATGCAGGTCTTGGGGTTGGGATGTGTAGTTGCTGTTATGGGTACATTAGTGAGGAGTTTGTGTGATAGGGGAGGGTGGGGGTGTGCGATAGCATGCAGGTAGGGTGGGGGATATGATAGTGAAGATTTGACTTACCAGTGTCCGTTCCTCCAACGACTCCTCTGAGGCCCTCAGGATGCAAGATGGACAAGACTTGCTCCTCCCATGTTGTTAGTTGAGGGGGAGGAGGTGGGGGCCTGCCGCCAGTTCGCTGTACCGCGATGTGGTGCCTGAGACCATGGAACGCACCTTCCCCCGTAGGTCGTTCCACCTCTTCCTGATGTCCTCCCTATTTCTTGGGTGCTGTCCCACTGCATTGACCCTGTCCACTATTCTTTGCCATAGCTCCATCTTCCTGGCTATGGATGTGTGCTGTACCTGTGAGACAAATAGCTGTGGCTGTACCCCTAGGATTTCCTCCACCATGACCCTGAGCTCCTCCTCGGTGAAGCGGGGGTGTCTTTGGCGTGACATGGGGTGTTGTGTGTGATGTGTGGGGTGGTGTATGTGTTGATGAGTGTGGTGAGTGTAGTTGTAGGTGGTGTTTTGTGCGTGGATGTTGTGTGGGTGATGGTGTTGTGTGCCTCTGTGTGATGGGGTTGTCTATTCTGTGCTCTCTCTCTCGCCTTCTCTCTGAATTTTTTGTTGTAGGGGTTTGTGGGTGATGTGGGTGTGTTTTATATTGTATTGGATGTGTGGGAGTGGTGTGTGTATGTGTATCAGGTGTGTGTATTTGGAATTGTCCAATGTGGCCGTGTTTTGGAAATGTGTGTGTATTTTGAGCGCAGCAGTGTGTACCGCCAATGGAATACCGCAGTTGAAAGACTGCCGCGTGGATTCATGGGTCGTAATGGCATGGGCGTGTTTCTGTTGGCGTGGAGGTGGAGGATTTGTTTCCGCATGTTTATCGCTGACCTTTGGTGTGGCGGGATTGTGTGGGTGTCTGAATTTCGGCGGATTCCGAGATGTGTGTCATAATAGCTGTGGCGGTCTACCACCACCGCAGCGGTGTATTGGCGGTCTTCTGCACGGCGGTAAGCGCCTTATACCGCCAATGTTGTAATGACCCCCATAGTGTCCATGACCTCACAAATATCTTTGTGTGCCATGTCAGTAAAACATTTTGACATGCTGAGTGAAACATACTTTTAACACAGGTGGCAGCTTGTCAATTACTCTGGAACCCAAAGGTGGTTTAGTGGTGTGATTATTTGGGGAAATATAAAATGTTATTGGGAGTGGTGGAAGTGTTAGACATATGACTCTGTTAGTTTGATGAATGGGATAGAGGATGGGCAGAAGGGGGTGCGTTTAAAGAGTGTTGGTTAGGAGTTTATATTAGTAAAAGTGTTTTAGAATGAGTCAGAAAGCCTGTTAGTTGGATGAATAGGATCAAGAATGGATAGAGGTTGGAAAGATAAATTTGGGAGTTCATGGTAGTGGGTTTGGGATGAGTCAGAGAGTGGAGGTAGTAGGTACTTTCGAATAGGAATAGGATGAGCCATGGATTGGCGATCTGATGAGGTTTGGAGAGATTAGTTTCCTTTTTCTCTGCACTGGGATGAAAATATATAAATGTGTAGATACATGACCACGCATAAGAGGTATACAAACAAAAAGAATTTAGCTTGATACACATATGGAAAAAATTCAGGAGATATACAATTGTACTGGATAAAGTCCCGTATGTACTTGCATGGATTCATATTTGCAAACTTAGGCTTTCCATTTTCGCTGTAAATTAAGTTTCTTTTGTCCCCCAATATTTCAGTGCTGAAGCACTTATAAATACAATTGCTATAACCATATTTACACATTGTGTTATTACAGGAAGTCAGTCCTTAAGCATACACTTATCATCTTATATGTTATTGATGTATTGATCTACTTATATACGGATATAATGAAAAAGTTATACAAATGTGTTTGTATATACTTTTTATTTAAAAAAAATCTTTATTTATTTTAATTCCTCTAGTAAGTGTAAAAATATATACATGGAGATATATACTCATATGTTTGTGTGTAATGTTTTCTATTACTTGATTAGTAGTATTCATTTTTATTAGTTAATCATTTTGATTTATGTATTAATGATGTTTTTCCAACACCAGCAGAAATCTCTCAGTTACCTCTCTAGTAGTAAACTTCAGCACCACTACAGAATTCTAAATAACAACTGAAGTGCCAGCATTTAGTAATCAAGACAAAAGTAAGGCACTCCTGAACATCATTTTATTTTGATAGGAGACATTCAATTTAAGGACTTTCCTGAAAAGCAGGTTAAAATAAATGAGCATTGAGATGTTAATGTAGAAGAAAACCAGTGGGTTAAAAATGTGACGGAAGGAGTGATCTTTTAGTGATTCAAGGTAGAACGTATTTTTAAAGTGGCAACAAATAGTTAAAGAGCGAGACCTCTGTATCCTTTTCACATCTGTTTACTCAGCCTACACATATTTTAACTCACTTAACAGCTCCCTGATTTTAAGATTGTACATATAGATATAATCTATCTATCTATCTATCTATCTATCTATCTATCTATCTATCTATCTAGTCACTGAAATAAACAAACAAAGGTTAAAGTGATGTTATAATTAGATGACAAAGTCACACACAATGTAATGTTTAAAAACAAAAAAACACTGTTATTTTCCAGGCTTAGTTCATTGAGTTCACCTGCATCCCTGTCATGTACTCCTTACACCCTCACATGTTACATTACTCATGACGCGTTAAATGATATCATTGATGACATCATCCAATGAATGTATCAGTTTGCTGTACATTTTTAATAAGAGGAAGGTGTATATTTCGAGCTCCACCTAGCCCCAACTTTCTATCACCTTTGAAGTGTTAATGGGCTTAACATCTTTGCAACATGCAAGACATGAAGCAAGTCTGTGAAACCACCCTTATTTTGTAGATTTTATGGTCCTCTTTTATTGGCAGTCAGGTGCGTAGGAATAATAGGAGCAGATTTATTTCTGTGCTGCATTGTGTGACAGGTAGAGAGCAGAAACGTGCCATATATATGAAGGTCTACTTATGCATTGGTGCAAGGGTGCATGCATTAAAGGCAGGATTGTTTTATTGTAGAAGGGTATCCCTTCCTCCATAAAAACAATCCTTTGACGCATAGTCCTCTTTCTATGTGTCCTGCAGAATGCAGGACACATAGAAAGAGGAAATAATGAGGAGAAATATTCCTTGTTACTTTATTGGTAAGGCATGCCATTTTGATGCTATACCAGGTGTACTAACCTTAGTAAATCTGGGATAGTGTCAAAATCCATAGGTAGATGCATTGCAACGCCCATGCTCCATTCATGGAACACTTACCAATGCAGAGTAATGCAAGGCAGTGATTTGTACTACATTGCATTACTCTGAATTTACCAAGCTACAATGGCAATGCAAGCCCTTTGTAAATCTGGGCCCAAATGACTTTAGAGATTGATGTGATCAGAAATGTATGTAAGAATAAACTTCCAAGTGCAAATTACAAAACAATGTAAGCACCTTTGTGAATAGCCCCAGTAATGTTTCTGCCCATTTCTATAGCCTAACACGGTCTTGGGCATTCCTCTGGGCATCTATGCTAAACCATCACCGCTACTGGGGGATGGTTGAATAAAGTATGAGGTGGACCTACCTTAGTAAAAAAAGAATCCTTTGTGGGACCCCCCTACAAAATACATATAATACATAAAAGGCTATAGAAATGGGCAGAAATATGTCAACCATAAATGAAGGGAGACATTGGGTATAATACCCTTTGATCCCCCGGTACAGATACCTTGACGGTATGTTTTAATAATACCAAGAGCACCACCTAAATAAAAAAGGATTCTTTTTGTGCATCACTTGTGTTTTAGATAGTAAAAACCCTAAACATAATTCGCCAATCATCACTCTGACCTGAACGCCCAGTGGAAACTACTGACCACCAGGTCATATCTTTACACCAGCAGAGCCACTATGCTCCAGTGATACAAGACAGCACTCCGACCTACTCCAAATAGGATGAGCAAACCACAAGGCCTGCCAAACCACAAGTTTGGCAAGGCAGGCGCGCTGCTTATTTACAGTGGGCTCCGACTCTACAAAACTAAATGACCCTTTTGTTTGTTCTTGCACCCATTCAACTTGTTTACCTTCCTAAAAGAAATTCTGCATTGTTTGTAAGGTTCGTAATCTGGTAGTAGTTGATTTTTGCATTCATGTTATGAGTCGCCTTCTAAAGAACCAAGGGCCAGATGTAGGAAAGAAGCAAATTGCGACTTGCAATTTGCGCGTCCGTGCGACTCGCAAATTGCAAGTCGCAATTTGCTATGCAGAAAGGTGTCTCAGACACCTTCTGCGAGTCGCTATGGGGTCGCAAAGACTCACCTCATTAATATTAATGAGGTGGGTCGCAATTTGCGACCCCATAGCGACTCAGGGCACTCACTGGGATGGAGGCCAGACCTCCATGTTCGTGACTGCTTTTCAATAAAGCAGTTTTTTTTTTCCAAGTGTAGCCCGTTTTCCTTAAAGGAAAACGAGCTGCACTTAGAAAAAAAAAAAAGAAACCTTTTGTTTCGGATTTTTTCAGGGCAGGTTGTGGTCCCTTGGACCACTGCCTGCTCTGAAATTATTTTTTTGGGTCCAGTCACAAAGGGGAAGGGGTCCCCTGGGGACCCCTTCCCGTTTGTGAGTGGGTTACCATCCACTTCAAGTGGATGGTAACTGCGACTCCATTTGCGACCGCGTATGCATTGCATTTCACTGCGACCGGCAAATAGGAAGGGAACACCCCTTCCTATTTGCGACTCAGAAATGCATTTTGCGAGTCGGTTCCGACTCGCAAAATGCATTTCTACATAGCAAACACGCATTTGCGACTCGCAAACGGCGATTTTCGCCGTTTGCGAGTCGCAAAGTGTTTGCTACATCTGGCCCCAAATGTATTTGTTTCTGGCTTTAACCCTAATATTGAAATGTTGATACTAAGCTAATCTACCTGTGAGTGAAATATCTTTCGCCTCTTTCTCTTCAATGTAAGGGTACTTATGATGCTCTCTCTTTATGATAAGCCCCTGGAACTCCTCCTGTCCCTCTTGATTACGGAAATCCTGTTGACACTGTATCTGCCCTCCATCCAGACACTGACTTGGGGCTGCATCTACCATTCTTCTGGATGATTCCTCGAGCATCTTCAATTCTTCTGCCTATGCCAGTGCTACAGTACTTTGACAGTGCACTTGTCCGTCCTTAGAAATAACTCCCTGGTACGTTATTGTTCATCCATGATTATCCTATGTGGAAAATTGATTTCTTAACTTAGCGTGAGGGCTCCATTTTGTCAAACCTTTAACTCCATTCTGTATATGCTACAAGCAAATATGTATGCCTTCAGAAGCTGTGCTTGTTTTGTTTCTTAAAAATGTGCTGGTTTCTCTTAAATGTTCCCAAAACTTTGCAGATGGTTTAACCGTCTTTCTTGTTCACAGAAATGTTATTTTGTTCTTGAGCATCCTGTTCTTGTAGTTCAACGATGTCACAGGAAACGCCTGTTTGAACGTGTTTGGAATTTATGATGCGTGTGTGGTGTGGTAGAGTGGGTACTGCAATAAAGACATATGGGGGGGAAGGAGGTAGTTGCATTTGACCAGAGAGAGTCATGGACACTCTTTGGGTGTGATCCACTGCAGTGAAATAAAATGCTATCTTGAAGCCTACTCCGAATCCTTGTATTCTATCTTGTGGACATCAGCCTCCTACAAAAAGAGGCTCGTGAATTTACTTTACAAATTTGGAGGCACTGCTAAGAGCCCTCATGGAGAGAAATTCGACAGAGTAAAAGGCTGTGACAGAGAAGGAGACTGGAGACCGTGGATCGTGGGGGCTGCTGCTAAAAGACAAGTTTCTTGCAGCTGCCAACCAATGTCACCAACTTCTATCCCCTGTAAAGAATTTCTCCCACTGAGGCCCAGTAGGAGGCAGAGGAGACATTTGACCTCAAGAATACGTGGATCCACACCCAACCTATTTGGTGAGACTGTTCTATGTCACTTACAACTTGCAAACTTGTATCCTGGTATTGACGTCATATTGATCTTGATATTTGATCTTGATACTTGTTTGTGACCTTCTCCTAGGTAAATTCTGCATTTGGGACAACCATGAGTAAGCTCAAGAAATGCATTTCTAAATGTTATTGTTGTTGTTTTTGGACTCCTCGTCTGGATGAGTCTATACCCGTGTCAGCCGAAGGTAGTCCAACCTGGATTGTAATGAAAAAATATGGTGCAGGCCTGACCCTCTGGGGCTCAATTTGACACAAATATGCGAAGAAAGGGGGAGACAGATAGTGGCTATTAAATGGATCCTTTGATAAGGATAAATTAAATTTTTAGAACAGACAACTTTTAAGAAAAATGTTAGACAGGCAATGTGGGACAGTTACTTGGGAAAAAGAGGCTAGAAAAAGGGCCTTGAAAAAGGCCAGGAATATGAAATACAAAAACAAAAACAGACAGCCTTGAAATTGAAAGAATGTACTGACGCTAAGAGTGAGCACAATATTGAAGAGGGAGACAGGGAATTTAGAATGACTGTAAATAAAATGTATACCTCTTGGTCAGAATATGACATATGACAAAAGACCTCACAGAACGAATTGTTGGAAAATATTTTGGACAATCCTCCGCCTTATATTCCCGTCCAACCCAATGTTCAGGTGCAAAATGTTAAGGTTGATATTCCTAATCCCGCTCCTCATATCGCTATTCCTCCTCCCCTTGGATCTGCCCCTAACGTCCCAAATGTTGGCAATCGGAAACTTGGCCCTCAAATCCAGCCCAGACTATAAATATTCCTCCCAACCCAGTCCCCATGTAAACCACACAAAATGCTGCTATATTAAACACTACTATGGGAGGAATATCCTCAACTGAATAGTGATCAAAGTATAATGGTGACTCCACAAATTCATTTTAACATGCAACAAGGTACTGTTTCTTATACCCCACAACAGTCACCATAAATTAGTAACAATATTAGATCTAAGAAATACAAGCAGGGACACAGGCCCTCCTCTGTAGGACACACTTCAGACACCACTCCATGTAGGGCTCGGAAGGACCCCATGGTGACGTTCTCTCAAATTAGTTTGCAAGATGGTCTCCTCGCTGAAGGAAAAAAGACTAGGTAGATCCAAAACAACTGGTGCAGCCCTACCGGTCACTGTAAACAGGTGGATGATGGATGCTCCATATCCAAATTCAGCCATCACTTTACATGAATTTAAAAACTATAACGGTTTCCAGCAACATTGTCTTTTGGACTTGATGGCTAAATGGATCAAGAAAGAATGTTCTGAGAATGGTATAGATGTACCACCTACCATAGGCCTTATCCCAATATCATGCTGGCAAAAATAACATGGCCCATATTGACAGAATAAAGGCATTTGAGGAGTTGTTAGACACTGCGTGACTACTAGATGAGCTTCTTAAAGTGCCTGGGGATGATATTAGTTTGGACCACATAACACACTAGAGACCCATGAGGGAGATGCACTCTAGTCCTGATTGTGTCAATCCCAATGTGTTAGTTTCACAATATGTACACACTTCTTAACATACGAAAGGGCCTTTCCCACTACAGAAAAAATCATCCAAATTTTATGAGGAACTTGAAGCCACTAGCAAATTATGTGTCATAACTTTTAAGGATATTGAAAAAAAAATTGGCACTCTTTTGCCTATTTCGATATGGAGACAAATAGGGGACATAGATGATGTGGCAAGTTACACAGCTACTTGAAATGTGTTAGAAGGGGATGATGGCACCTGAGCGGTTGGCAACCTTGCCTTCTAGGCACCTTCGCGACTTGCCTGACTGCATCATACAACACCTCCAAACACTCATACATAGAAACAATTTAGATTGGGAGAAAATAATAGCTTGTAAACAGAAACATGAAAAAGAAATATCTGATAATTTTACTAGGTTTGTAGAAGTGTTTTGTGACTATAGTGGACAGGATATTAATACACAGACTGGCCAACGAATGTTTGCAGACAAATTAATTAACGTTATGCAAAAAGACCTCTATGACTCTATTAAAAATAATGAAAGTACATAGCCAACTAAGAGCCTGTCAGAACTCCTAGTTATGGCCACATATTATGAAAATTTGCTCCAACACAAGAAAGAGGTCTGAGAAAATGAAGGATTTGAAAACAAAAGTGTTAATGCATCAGGTTTCGCTAATCAGCCCCAATGTACAGGACAGATGCAGAGGGCAAGAGGACTTGGACGGTGGGTTGGCGAGGGCAAACAAATACTCCTGCACAACAGGGAATGAGAGTCATAGGATTTAATACCAGTGCCTAATGCAAACAAGAAGGGCATTGGAAAGACACTTGTCCAGAACTACAAAATTCTGGCCAAGGAATGCAGAGAGGGATGGGAAATAGGAGAAGGCAGGGAGGAAGATGTGGACCTTCTAGACAAGATTTTGCTGCACATTCTCAACAACAGATGCACACTAATTACTTTGACACAGCACACATCGACAGAGCATATGTGGTAGACAAACCATTCATTCATTCTCACTGAAGCCTGTGACAGAAATTTGTTAAGTATGGATTTGTTAAAGAAAGTGCATGCTCATATTTATTGTTCCCCTGATGGAGCATTTGTGACAATTGCTAATCCTTCTATTTTAAAGAGTTAACCTGTTCATTCCGCATCTAATTTACCCCAGCAGTTGTCACATATAGATTTGTCTCTTTGAGCTACAGGAAAAAACGTTGTGGTTTTCATAAACATGGAACAAATAAGGATACGTGTTAAAAGAGGTGCATCCTTACCCCGCTTTCCACAGTACAAGTTATCTCCCGAAGCTGAGGAGGGACTTTTTTTCTGTAGTACGGGACCTCCTTGATAAGGGTATTGTGAAAAAGAGTTATGGTAGTTCCAGTACCAGTCCCATACTTCTCAATGTCAAGAAAGGTCCTACTGGACAACAGACAGAATATAGATTGGTTATTGACCTGCGAGTTATTAACAAGATAGTACTACCACAATTCCCATTTGTACCAGATGTTACTACACAACATGATTCCACCCACTGCCAAACTTTTCTCTGTAATAGATTTAAAGAATGTTTTTTTAGTATATCAATTCTGGAGGAAAGTCAATATTTATTCTCCTTCACCACAAGAAACAGATGTTTCAAGTTTTGTTGAGCTGCCCAGGGGTATATTGAGAGTCCGTCAATTTTTTTCACAGGCTCTAAAAAGCCAATTGGCCACTTAAAAATTTACAGATGGCAATGTTCTTTTACAATACATTGATGATATCCTCATTGTATCTGACACACTTGAACAATGTGAACAGGCCACATCAGAATTGCTGTCACATTTAGCCACACATGAACACAAGGTCTCCCTATCCAAGTTGCAATATTGTCAACAGGGAGTGTCCTATTTAGGGCACCTCCTGTCGAAGGGGGGTAGAAGACTAGACTCACAACAAAAATTGGTAATTTGCAACTTACAACGCTCACAAATACAGAAAGATGTTCGAGGTGTTGTAGGTATTACCTCATATTGCAGACAATGGATACCCAACTATTCCCTCATAGCGAAACCTTTGGTTCCCCTCATTCTCAAAGATGACGTGTACCAACCACTTGGAATGATGAATGTGAAAGAGCCTTCTGTGACTTGAAAAAGGCTTTGTGTAATGCACCTGTGTCAGCCACCCCAGATTGTAAGAAACCATTTGCCCTATTTGTACATAAAAACAAAGGTTGCAGTCTTGCATCACTGACACAATCACACAGAGACAAAAACGGACCATTTGCTTATTTTTCATCTAGCTTAGACCCAGTAGCATGAGCATTGCCACGTTGTCTCAGGACTGTAGCAGCAGCGGTGGCAGCAGTAAAACAGAGTGAAGGATATGTGCTTGGACATCCATTAACAGTGAAGGTACCCCACGCTGTAGATGTCCCACTGAACAAAACACAGACAGACTTTTGACAAATGCTAGGTTGACAGGCTACTAATTCGCCTTGTTTTCTCCGCATGTCACAATACTGAGATGTAATGTTTTGAACCCTGCAACTATGTTACCTTTACCTAATTAAGAAGTGCTACCAGAGGAAATCCATGACTGTATTATTATAACAGAACAAGAGACCAAAGGTAGAGTGGACTTCACTGACAATCCACTGGAACAGTGGGATGGCGAATTGTATGTTGATGGTTCTTGCTCAAAATTATCTGATGGGACCACAGTTGCAGCCTATGCTTTTACTACGGAACAGAACATAGTTGAGAGCAATGAGATACCTTACAACTCTGTGCAAGTCGTGGAATTGATAGCCTTGACGCAGGAAATTGAGTGATGGTTTAAAGGTTAATGTGTACACTGACAGTTAGTATGCTTTTGGCATAGCACATTCTTTTGGTAGATTGTGGAAGGAGACGGGGTTTATGACATTTCATGGAACACAAATACGTCATGGTGAACTCATTGCAAGGTTATTAAATGCTTTAACGTTATCTGAGAAATTGGCTGTGGTAAAATGTTCAACTCCCAAGAAAATTGAGAATGATGTAGGCAGACAGGACAGCAAAAGATACTGCACAAGCTGAGTACAATACCATGTGTGTGACAGGTACAGCTGGATGGTTACCCTAAGTTGGCATGATGAACCAGACAACAGACTGTGTAAATGATATTCAGGATTTAGCTACTCTGGAGGAACTTGCTGAGTGGTACTGTTGTGCCCCCTTAGATAGTGAAGGATGTTGGGTAGACAAGACAAAGAAAAGGAGATGGATGTTACCTAATGCTTATGTAAATGCCATAGTTTCCTCAACACGTACCTGCACACATTAGCGCTCAATGAATAGTGGATACATTGGATTACATATGACATAACAAGAACATACCAAAACATGCACGTTCCCATGTACAAAGGTGCATCATATGCCAGACATACAATGTAGGAAAAGGCACTCTTGTCCCTAAAGGAAATTTTGCCCCACCAGACTTGCCATTCAAAGTCCTGCAAATGGATTTTGTAGAAATGGAACCAGTGAACAAGAAAAGGTATATGCTGGTGGTATTATGTACCTTTAGTCGATGGGTGGAGGCCTATCAACTGACAGGCTGTCAAGGTTTTGATGAAGAAACACTTTCCCAGATACGGCCTGCCTCGCACAATTTTGAGTGATAATGGCAGTCGTTTCACTGGGCAAGTAATGGATCTGGCTGTAAGGGGTTGCAGATAAAACTGAAATTTCCTAGTGCCTTTTATCCACAAGCAGCAGGTTTAGTGGAACGCTGTAATGGTACCTTAAAGACCAAATTAGCTAAGATCTTTGCTGAGACAAAACTAAAATGGCCAGATGCACTGCCTATAGCTTTAATGTCCATGAGAAACACACCACATTCTAAAAACAAGGTCTCTCCTTATCAGGTAATAATGGGATGACCAGCCAATGTTTGGGATGTACTTAGGACAAAGAAATTTGCTGATATAGATTACCCACTGTGTTTAGACTATTATATGCAGTTAACTGAACAACTGGGTTCTATCCATGAACAGGTCAAAGAGGCACTGCCCAGGAGACTTGAGGGCTCTGGACACTCCATCAAGCCAGGAGATTGGATGTTTGTAAAGAATTTCCTAAAGAAAAAGAGCCTTGAACACAGGTGGAAAGGGTCCTTTCAAGTTTTCCTTGCCACGCAGACCGTTGTGAAATGTGACGGACAAAAAACTGGATTCATGCATCACATGTGAAAAAGTGCCCTTTGACTTTACCTTATCACCAGTGGGTATTAGACAATTGCCCTGATACCGACACTGAGCACATTCCGTACCAAGTTCCTTTTGGGAATGGAGAAATGATTTTAACTGGTAAAATAAGGACACCTGAGGAACACGCTGACAAATCTAATTCTCCCCCTGAACTCTTTGATTCTGAGATATATGGACCTAGATACAATTTGAGTTGAACTATAAAGAGACTTGGAGGAAGAAACAGTCGTAGGAGGGTCTGCATGTTAGGGTTTGTGCACAGCAAAGAGCATGTCCCCTCTCACTGCACTAGTGGGTTCTGTAATAGCTCCCTTTTAAACTTACTATTGAAAGCCTTTCTTGTTATCTCACCTTCCCCCCCCCCCAGGCTTCTGTGTATGTTGTTTAATGTGCTGTTTTGTTTACACATTGGGCCTTGCTTTTACCAAGGCTTCTTTAAAACACTCCTCTCTAGGCCATGTGTTAATTTAACTCATTTGCATAATAACTGAAACTCTGCACACCTTTCAAGAACATGTGCAGCATGTGAGGACCACACCCAGCTCTTCAAACCACACCCAGCTCTGCACACCTTTCAAGAACATGTGCAGCATGTGAGGACCACACCCAGCCCTGTCTATAAAAGGCAGCCCCGAGCCTCACCCAGTGCTTGTGCTCGTCTACCTCCCGCTTACCTGAGGACAGATCCCTCGGCGCTGGCACTCCTGCTCTCTACAGACTTTCATTGGCTTCAATGGGCGCAGCTGCTGGCTCTTCCTTCTTCCGGTTTCCGGTTCCTCCTTGCCTTAGCCTCTCTCCTACAAGCAACCTGCAAAAGAGAAAGAAGACAAGGTTAGACTGATCAGTATCTCTTGCCAGCAACAAGTAAGTGCAAAACTTTTATTACCTGAAAGAACTTTGACAACAATTTCTGGATTCGTGTATAGACAATTTGAAACAAGATACCTTCCACGAACATTGTGATTCAAACTCTTTGTTACAAGAATACTTTGCGGAACTTTGTGAAGCAAACATTTTTTTATTTTTTATGGAACTTTTAAGAATCGAACCGTGGAAACCATTAACAGCAAGGCAAACAGTAAATCAAGGACTTGCACAAATTACATGCTGTATTTTGACATAAAAGTACAGTATTTGTTTTATAAAAGATTCTGGAAATATGGGAAAAGTGAGTCTGCTATTGGGAATTTAGGCTTTAGTTATATTAAGATGAATGTTTGATATTGGTAATTCTGATAACGGTATTTGTTTAATGTTTTTGAAGCTTTAGAGTAATAGAAAGCACATCCCAGAGCAGTAACACATTCCAAACCTGGAAACTAGAGACCAGGATCCAAGAGGTACTTTTAGAAGAAAATTTCTAATAAATAAAGGGATAGTCAGGAACCCAGTTAGGAATAGGTTGTACTTATCTGTTCTTTGTTTATGTTTCATTAGGCACCAGTTTCTACAAAAGTCATAGAGGGCCGCAGATTTGTGCAGCACTTTAACAGTAGAAACGCAAGAACGGTGTTGTCTCTTTATTTTATTTTATCCACTTCCCCCCTTCCCTTGAGCTTCTGTTCTTAGTGCACTGTTTTAAAAACTAGTGTGCTGGAACAAGCAGTTTCAGGGTAGGGTCGGATTGTCTTCAACCTCCATCAGAACTGAACAAGGACTCAGGTGAGCTGGGCTTTGACACTGCACCAGATGCTGGTGGCCAAGACCACTGACTTCTGGACCAGTACATAAGTTTGCCAGTGAGGCTTGGAAGTAAAGAACACTGGGGATTATTATATCTTCTGTCTGTTAGAGTAGATAGGCAAAATGGCTAGCTATGACAATATCTTGTAGGAGAAAAAGGTAATGAACAAGAAAAGACATGGTATCGTAATATTTGCTGCACTGGTTTTTATTTGTTTGCTCATATTGGTGACGTTTCTATTGCTTGAATGGTACAAAATGTTCACCTCACGACAAAAAGGGCGGTTTGTGAAAAATGTATTTCTTAACTTGGCGTGATGGCTCCATTTTGTCTAACCTTTAACTCCATTCTGTATATCCTACGAGCAAAATTGCATGCCTTCAGCAGCTGTACTTGTTTCGTTTCTTAAAAATGTGCCGGTTTCTCTTAAATTTTTTCAAAACTTTGCAGATGGATTAACTACCTCTCTTGTTCCCAGTAATGTTATTTTGTGCTTTAACATCCGGTTCTTGTGATTTAACAGTGTCACAGAAAACGCTTGTTTGAACGTGTTTGGAATTTATGACGCATGTACGGTGTGGTAGAGTGGGTACTGCAATAAAGACACATGGGGGAGTGGAAAGGAGGTAGTTGCACTTTGCCAGAGAGAATCATGGACACTCTTTGGGTGTGATCCACTGCAGCAAAATAAAATTCTATCTGGAAGCCTATCCCGAATCCCTATATTCTATCTTGTGGACATCAGCCTCCCACAAAAAGAGGCTCGTGAATTTACTTCACACCTATGGTGCTTAAAGTGCCTTCAATCCATATGTTCCAATGAGCCAACATATGCTTTCTTTTTGCCCTTTTCTCCTCTGGTAATGCCACTGCACGTAAAACGGCTACATCATAAAACCCCCAAAAACCTAAAATAGTGCAGTCCTAATGACATTGCTAATGCTTGTGCCCTCATAGTTTGCCAGGCTTGGAACAAGAGTCCTGCTGAGTCTGTGTCAAACATATGCCAACATCTGGGTGAGACAATTCTTTTTTAGTTTTACTTTCCTGAAAATGTTTCTAGATGGTTTTCATGGCTTACAGATAATTATTGGTTTTAATAACAATCAAAATCACAGTTTGTAATAAGGTTTTGCCGTATGTGTAACATTTACTTTTCGTTCGTTGTATTATGTGAAAGCATACTTTACACTTGTGCAAATATTTTTTGTCTTACTATGTGTTCATTGCCTTAAAAAGAACATCCTAGAAGGTTTGTGCCTTGTCGCAATACGTCTACGTACAGTTTATGGGTTTTTCAGGAGGCTTTTCTCATCATTGTGATCTGTGCTAAAGATGCCGATCTTTTGACAACAAGCGCAATCGCCTATTCTGTGTTTACATATCTTTGGTCACTTCTGGCTCACTTAAAAGATGTAGAATTGAATTGTTTGTTTGAGCACAGCATCTCAATCTCCCTTAACGTTTCCTCATTTCAAATTATAGCATGCTCCTGTTCCCAGCGTCTAAGATCCACATTTAATATTTTTCTGTATAAGAAGAAAGTAATTTGCATACACCTCAGCTAACACCAAGTTCTTTCAGTGCATTTGCACCTGAAAAGTATTTTTGACTTTGTCTGATACATTTCCTCTTGGCAGTGGGAACTAAGCTGAGGCCATCGCTTTGTATTACTGTGCCATTATTAGTCAAATTTCCTCATTGCAGGAGAAGAATATTCTTTTTACTTAATGAGGTGCCCAAAGTGTTTTTGAAAATGCTAATATGCATTATGCCTTACCATTGCTCAGAACAGTTTCAAAAGAAAATGTTAAGTTTCAGTTGTACTCATTTCCATTTGTCCTTACTTATATCGTCCATTGGCATGACATTATTATCTTTTCTTAGTCGTATATACTGGAGCGTTTTTCCTCTGCATGCTAGTACCAAATCAGTATAGTGCCCTTTAAGTGTGTGCAAGAGATTTTTTGCTGATTTAATATTCATTCAGTCTAAGTGCTCTTGTTTTTCCTAAAGTCCTTGTGGCCAGCACTCTGTATAATAATTAGGATATGGCGACATTTTAAAAGAATGGACATGTGACAATTTTTAACTATGAATAGCAGGAGAAATTATAGCAAATATCAAAATATTTCAGAAAATGAAATGCTTTGTACTCAGCAAAGAAAATTAAGAAGGGGAAATCTAGGACGTCATTAAGGTCCGAAGTTTTAAGTAATTTACTGACAGGGTTAAATTACAAAATGGAACTTGTGCAGAAAAAAACAAGGCCCACTTGGATTGGTAATGTGGGCTCAGCATATGTGGGTGAGAGGAAATCCAGTGATAGTAAGTTGGTGCATTGCTTAATGACCAAAATATACAAACTATGGTTCAAAAGAACTTTGTGAAGTTCACTTGTTGGAAAACAAGTCTCAGAAGCTGACAATCACAATTAAGTAAAGCAGCCACCTTGTTCTTCTATTTCTGTACTTCCTTTATGGTCGGTTTTCTTGAAATACTACATACATATTAGCTTGGCCGGACCCAGCGAGCCTCTGTAAGCAGGTTGGAGGGATGGGGATGGGGCCTGGGAAGCAACAAGTTTCAGCACTGAACAACCACCATGTAAAGAATGGAGTTTCTTTGCAAAACAACCACGGATGTCCCTGACATATTGTTAAGTTTAGAGGTGTATTTGCAGTACCCACATATGAAAGTGAAATTCTATCATGCCTTACAGATGTGGTGTGAAACCTCCTCAATGGGAAACAAAAGCTGCAGAATCAGACATAGATAGGGCTTGAATTAAATGTGGCACTTGAAATAGTCTTGAAAGTGCTCCACTGGATCCCAACTAAATGCAACAAAACCAAGAAGAAGAGCACAGGCCTAGGTGCATGTTAGCTAGTAATAAAACTTACTAAAGGTCATTCAACAAGCTTTCAAGCAAAAATGGAAGATTGAGACAGATCCTTGCAAGTTCAAAACACAAGAATATGCAATGTGAGAAACGTGTTAAAACAGCATTGATCAGAGAGACTTTCAATAGAAAGCCTACTTAAGTAAAGTAGAGTAAGCGGAATACTGGCTTAGTATCTAGTTTTGTAAGGGTTCGAACTGTCGGACCCTCTTAAAGCCTGTGCTATACCTTAGCTGCTGTACTGGTGAACAGAGTCCTAAGTGTCACCAGAAACAGCAACCATGGGAGAAACAGTGATAAGGAATAAGTGAAACACAGGGCAGAATGTCAGTATAGATCCCGTATGCATGTAATATATACTTAAAAACCCAGATAAGACTTGTCAATTTCTGCATCAGATGATGGAAAGATGAGCCCCCAGCTGACCAGGAATAAAGAAGGAATAATGAAGGAACTAAAAATGGAGAAAACAACAACCAGTGTGTCAAAATGGGTGCAAACTATAGCCAGCAACAGAAATGCCAATGCAACCACGCAGCTATTTGCCAGACACAGAGCTAAGGTCTCATGGAGTCAAAGACAACTCTACCACTCCTGACCTGGTAATGACCTTACCCCTGAAGAGGAGTGAGTGTGCATTTCCAGGAAGTTATCAATCTAGTTATTCGGCCTGTTTAAGCTTCGACAAGCCCGTTCGCCAGTGCTTCCTGTTTACCGTGATTCCTGACAGGTTTTCAATTTGGTTAGACTCAAACTACCTTTCAGACATTCTGCCAAAAACTCTACTGGAAAAGTCATAATTTTTAAGTCAACGTCTGGTGCTTACATCCAGTGGTTATTAAATCAATGAAAAATAAGTACCAGATTCTAAAGAAATAATACATCTGGAAGGCTGTCACAAACATCACAAGACCATCTACAAATCCTAATTTTTCACAAACACTTTAAAGTTATCCTTTTTTACTTTTAAATCAATGGATATAAATGAAAAGTTAATGCTAGCAAACAAGATCAAATCTTCCAACTTGCAAGTGGAGCCATGCAGAATCATGCACCAATGTAGTTTTCCTGAAGCTTACTCCTGATATTATGTAGGTCATGAATGAGCCCATTTACCAGGGTTAGTCCGCAGAGGAGCATTGCATAAACTAACACCCCCATCCTGAGGAAGCTTATTTTTGACCTTATGGACTACTGGCCAATTTCAATCTTCCAGTATCAAAACAAACACTAAGAATAGTTCTTAGAAAACAATAGGATTATATAGAGCACATCAATTTGCTTTATAAGCCCCAGTTATGGTGTATACCACTGGGAACAATGGAATTTGATCTTGGAAATATAAAAAAGAAATGTGTCAATAAGTTGTGTTTGCAATGCAGAGAGTTAACAGTTGGGTGTCATATAGCCACAATTTTAAATGTGTTTCATTGAATTAATATAGAGGCCCTCATTATGACATTGGCGGTAAATCCCACTTACCGCCATGCTGACGGCCGCCAACATACCGCCGCAGCGGATATCTGTTCACCATATTATGACACACACACCAATCCATAACTTTTCAGCCACACCAAAGGTCAGTGATAAACTGGCGGTATTAAAACCCACACCATTACGCCAACAGAAAAACACCCATCATATTATAACCCACGAATCACCACGGCGGATATACAACCGAAGTAAACCATTGGCAGTACATACCGCCGTGCTCAAAATACACACACACAAACAAAACAACACCACATTGGACAATTCAAATAACACACACCTGACACCCATTCACACACTACATCCACACACTCACACCACTATAAAACACACACCAACATTACCCACAACCCTTTACCATTACAAATAATTGCCACCAGAGAGAGACAGCAGGACCACTGACACAACCAGAGCCACATACCACTCACACATATACACCACTCACACACCCCACATCACCCCCCCCAACATATTACCCTATACACCCTCACCTACACACCTCACACAACAACCATGGCACCACAAAGACACCCCGATTCTCAGAGGAGGAGCTAAGGGTCATGCATGGTGGAGGAAATCATCAGGGTAGAGCCTCAGCTATTTGGAGCACAGGTGCAGCAGATATCGATAGCCATGAAGATGGAGCTATGGCGGAGGATCGTGGGCAGGGACAACGCTGTGGGACAGCACCCAAAACTAGGGATGACATCAGGAAGAGGTGGAACGACCTATGGGGGAAGGTACGTTCCATAGCAGCAAGACACCAGCTCGCTGTACAGAGGACTAGCGGTGGACCCTACCTCCTCCCCCACAACTAACAACATGGGAGGAGAAAGTCTTGGCAATCAAGCATCCTGATGGCCTGGCGGGAGTAGGAGGAGGACTGGACTCTGGTAAGTCAACTATTTACTACTTTCACCCCCTACCTGCATGCCATCACATACCCCCACCTTCACTCCCATCACTCCACCACTACCCACACATGCCACCATCACATCTCACTCATCCCAATGCCAAGCCCTGCTTGCACTACCAATGCGTGGACATCACTCACAGCCCTGCATAGACACCTATCCCCAAAGCATGCACACTAGAGAGAATCAGCTAGCCCACCACATACCAACTTACACAAGTTAAAGCTGCCAGGGCAAATATAACCAAATAGGGCAACCCACCGATGCATAATATGTCACACACAGAAACAATAACACATCATTTACATCCCCACAGGTATCCCAGCCAAAGTCACCGGAGAAGAGGTGCCAGCAATATCCAGTCTCCCAACTGAAGAGGCCCACAGTGATGACAGAAACTCTGGTCACCTGGATCTGGATGACCAACCTGGCTCATCAGGGACCTCTGGACAGTGGGTTACCCAGGCCCAGTCACACACCACCACAGAGCCTCCCCCATCTTAAAACACCACCACAGCACCCAACCAGCGTACCCATACCTTTGTCCCCAGGACACGTCAATCAGCAGTGTGTCCACCTCTACAGGGACCCCAAGGCACACCTCACCCCCAGACAACCAGGGACTTGGTGTTAGTGGCAGTGGGCACACGGTTCAGGGCACAGAGGCACAGGACAACATGGAAATTGAGAGTAGTGCTGTGCGCCAGGGGAGGACAGGCCCAGGGAACCAACTCTGCAGGAGGCACTCACCGAGATCCTGGGAGCCTATCAACATTCCCAGGACATGATGGGCCAGATCCTGGAAAATGTGCAGGAGAACAGGAGGCTGCAGGAGGGACAGTACCAGGGGATCAGGGAGTACTTGCAAGTCGTCAACACCACCCTGGTCTCCATTGCAGGGGTGCTGGCAGACATGACCAACATTATGAGGGAGGCAGTCTCACAACAGCGGGCCCCTGCCACCAGCTAAATTTCTCAACTGGCTTCCACCTCTGCTGCCGCTAGTGGACAGGAGGCCCTGCCACAGGACTGACAAGCCACCAGCACCCCTCCCCCTGCAGAAGGAGAACCACCCTGGAAACGTTCCCTGCGATCCAGGCAGAAGCCAGAGACTATTGCCAAGACCCCACCAGGAAATGAGACTCTCCTGATGGTTACCCTTGTGCCCCACTCTGTCACCCTGTCCACCTTGAACTGCCATTGCTCCCCTTCCTATTTCACCTTGGACAATGCAAGTGTGCTGCAAATAGACAGGAACAATACCCTGGCCTTTCCTCTATCAACACACCATCCCAATGCACTTGCCCCTCTTATTCTTAGCACTTCAATAAACACCCTTGGAAAAAATATAAGTATGGAGTATGTTACATTTTTA
The DNA here is from genome assembly GCF_031143425.1 of Pleurodeles waltl. NCBI lineage: Eukaryota > Metazoa > Chordata > Amphibia > Caudata > Salamandridae > Pleurodeles > Pleurodeles waltl. The sequence goes on along the minus strand of NC_090436.1, from coordinate 885,996,285 downwards.
AAGTATGTATTTGTTTAACCATGTTCAAACATTGCAATTCAACTGTAGAGTAAATGTGCACATAGGAAAGACCTGTAGTTGGCTGCAGTGATCACACCAGGAGCCATAGTGGGGCACCAACATCTGTAAAATGAATTGCCAAAGGGTATAGTAAGTGGGCATAGAAGTGGGAAATGACAGCATGCCAGTGCCAATGATTTTTAAAATCATGACAATGAAATGTGAAGTAACACTGTCTTAACTGTGTGTCATTGGAAGTATTGTCGTATCACTGCTGTTCTGTTGTCCTCATCCTCATCCTCTGCCTCCTCATCCTCACTGTCCACAGGGTCCACTGCTGCCACACAGGCATCTCCAGCCTCCTCCTCTTGCAGAAAAGGCACATGGCGTCTCAGTGCAAGGTTGTGCAACATGCAGCATGCCACTGTTATCTGGCAGACTTTCTTGGGTGAGTAGCACAGGGATCCACCTGTTAGATGGAGGCACCTTAACCTGGCCTTCAGGAGGCTAAAGGTTCTTTCGATTATCCTTCTTGTTCTCCCATGTGCCTCATCTATCTATCCCACTATCTAACTCCCTCACTCTCCACCTCCTCCTATCTTCCTATCTCTCTATCTATTTCCCTATCTATCGATTTCCCTATCTATTTTCTCTATCTATTTCTCTCTCTCCCCCCTCCCTCACCCCCTCTATTACCTATCTTCCTATCCTCTCACTCTACCTCTCACCCTCACCCACCTCTACAACCCCCCCTCCCCTATCTTCTCAACCCTACTCCTATCTTTCTCCCTTATCTCCTAAACCTCCTAACACTCACCCCCCTCCACCCTTAAACCCCCCTCCCCCAGCTCTTCTCTCTACCTGTCCCCCCCTCCCTCGCGCTTTCCCACCGCGACCTCCTGCACGCCCCCGCCCCCCGCCCCCCAGCTCCCATTCGCCACCACCTGACCCCTCCCCCCCCTCCTACCTCATATGGCGCCCGCTACGCGACAGTGGTAGCGACCCTTGACCCAAGGGTAGGTCGCTCCCCCTGCCGCTGCAGCTCCTCCAGGTTCCTGAGTTCCTGAGACCCACCTCACAGTAAGTACCCCCCCTCCCAGCCCCTCGCTCTGCCCCGCGCTACTCACCCTCTCTCCTGCTTCTTTTCTTCTTTTCTTCTTCTCTGTTCTTCTGTTCTTCCTCCTCGCTCCTCGTCTGTAATCTTCTTCTGTACTCTTCTTTCCCCCGTCTTCACTCTTCTTCTCTTCTTCCTCATCTTCTTCTGTGGTCTTCTGCCCTCTGTTCTTCGTTTTTCTGTATCTTCTTCTGTGTTCTTCTGTGTTCTTCTATGTTCTTCTGTGTTCTTCCGGTCTTCCTTTCTTCTCTCCTTCCGGTCTTCTGATCTTCCTTTCTTCTGTTCTTCTGTTCTTCTGTTCTTCTGTTCTTCTGTTCTTCTTGTCTTCGGCTCTTCTGCCTCCTCCGTCCTCTTCTCCCCGCGCCTGCCCTCCTGCTCCTGCCTCATCCCCCTCCCCCACTCGCATCCCCCTCTCTATCTCTCCTATCTAACCCGTTCACTATCTACCTCCCTCACTCCTCCTATCTACCTATCTCTCTATCTCTCTATCCCACTATCTAACTCCCTCACTCTCCACCTCCTCCTATCTTCCTATTTCCCTATCTATCGATTTCCCTATCTATTTTCTCTATCTATTTCTCTATCTCTCCCCCCCTCCCTCACCCCCTCTATTACCTATCTTCCTATCCTCTCACTCTACCTCTCACCCTCACCCACCTCTACAACCCCCTCCCCTATCTTCTCAACCCTACTCCTATCTTTCTCCCTTATCTCCTAAACCTCCTAACACTCACCCCCCTCCACCCTTAAACCCCCCTCTCCCAGCTCTTCTCACTCTACCTGTCCCCCCCTCCCTCGCGCTTTCCCGCCGCGACCTCCTGCACGCCCCGCCCCCCAGCTCCCATTCGCCCCCACCTGACCCCTCCCCCCCCCTACCTCATATGGCGGCCGCTGCGCGACCGCGCCACTGGCGCGCCGGAGGCGCGCCAGAGGCAAGCCTGTCTGCGCCCGTCCACGCCTGGCCCGCGCCCAGCCCGTGCCACGACCCCTGGTCCCCAGCTCTCCCAAGCCCCGCTGACCCGCTACAACCCCACCACCCTCCACGCCCTCAACCCAGGACGCTCCAACACCTGCTTCCAAGCTCACCCCAAACGCACCCATGGACCCTTCGCCTGCAACTCCTGCAAACGCACCTTCCACCATGCAACAACCACGACCACAAGCCCACGCGCCATCAACCACCTCAAGTACATCCTAGTCAACGCTCGCTCCGTCCACAAACACGCCATTGAACTCTGGGACCTCCTGGACTCCATAGCACCGGACGTCGCCTTCATCACGGAGACCTGGATGAACGCCTCCTCGGCCCCTGACATCGCCACTGCCATCCCCGAAGGCTACAAGATCTCCAGAAAAGACCGCACTAACCAGGTAGGAGGAGGTATCGCCATCGTCTTCAAAGACTCCATCAGCGTCACCACCTCCACCGAAGACACCCCTCTCGCCGCTGAACACCTGCATTTTCAGATTCGCACCGATCCGAGGACCACCCTCAGAGGATCCCTCGTCTACCGTCCTCCCGGCCCACACGCCCCTTTCAGCGACGCCATCGCCGACTTCATCTCCCCGCACGCCCTCGCCTCGCCGGACTACATCCTCCTAGGTGACCTCAACTTCCATCTGGAACAAAACAACAACCCCAACACCACCACCCTGCTCGACAACCTCGCCAACCTCGGCCTCAAACAACTGGTGAACACCGCCACCCACATCGCCGGACACACGCTTGACCCCATCTTCTCCGCCAGCAAACACGTCTTCTTCAGCCACGCCTCCGCCCTACACTGGACCGACCACAGCTGCGTCCACTTCACATTCCGACGCGAGACCCGCCACCTCCGCACCCAACCCCTCCCTCGTCGACAGTGGAACAAGATCCCCGAAGAGCAACTCTTCTCCGCACTCGCCGCCAACCAACCCACCCTCACCACCGACCATAACGACGCAGCCCTCAACCTCACAAACTGGATCTCCAACTGCGCAGACATCCTTGCTCCCCTCAAATGCACGCATCGACAGATCAACACCAAAAAACCTCTCTGGTTCTCTGACACCCTCAAAGAATCAAAGAAAACTTGTCGCGCCCTTGAGAAAGCCTGGCGCAAGGACCGCACCGCTGACAACATGACCGCCCTCAAGAACGCTACCCACGAACACCACCACCTGATCCGCGCTGCCAAAAGGAACTTTTTCACTGACAGACTGGACAAAAACAGACACAACAGCAGAGAACTCTTCAGCATCGTCAAGGAGTTCTCCAACCCCAGCGCCAACGCCGTCACGCCCTCACAGGATCTGTGCGAATCCCTCGCCACTTTCTTCCATCGCAAGATTAGCGACCTCCACGACAGCTTCAGACACCAGACCCAACCATACACCACCGAACCGGCATCCACGGCCATCACCCTCAACAACTGGTCCCACATCAACACGGAAGAAACCAAATCCATCATGAACTCTATCCACTCCGGCGCCCCTTCGGACCCCTGCCCGCACTTCATCTTTAACAAAGCCGACGACATCATCGCCCCGCACCTCCAGACCGTCATCAACTCTTCTTTTTCTTCTGCTACCTTCCCCGAATGCTGGAAACACGCCGAAGTCAACGCCCTACTAAAGAAACCTACGGCTGACCCGAGCGACCTAAAAAACTTCCGCCCCATCTCTCTTCTGCCTTTCCCAGCCAAAGTAATAGAGAAGACCGTCAACAAACAGCTGACCACCTTCCTGGAAGACAACAACCTGCTCGACCCCTCACAAACCGGATTCCGAACCAACCACAGCACTGAAACCGCCCTCATCTCAGTCACTGATGACATCAGAACCCTGATGGACAACGGTGAAACAGTCGCCCTCATTCTGCTCGACCTCTCGGCTGCCTTTGACACCGTCTGTCACCACACCCTAATCACCCGCCTCCGCTCCACCGGGATCCAAGGCCAGGCCCTGGACTGGATCGCCTCCTTCCTCTCAAACCGTTCCCAAAGAGTTTACCTCCCTCCGTTTCGCTCAGAACCCACCGAGATCATCTGCGGCGTACCCCAAGGCTCAGCCCGACACTCTTCAATGTCTACATGAGCCCCCTCGCCAACATCGTACGCAAGCACGACATCATCATCACCTCCTACGCCGACGACACCCAACTTATACTCTCCCTCACCAAGGACCCCGCCAGCGCCAAGACCAACCTACAAGAGGGTATGAAGGACGTCGCAGATTGGATGAGGCTCAGCCGCCTAAAGCTGAACTCTGAAAAAACAGAAGTCCTCATCCTCGGCAACACCCCGTCCGCCTGGGACGACTCCTGGTGGCCCACGGCCCTCGGCACCGCACCGACCCCCACAGACCACGCCCGCAACCTCGGCTTCATCTTGGACCCTCTTCTCACCATGACCAAGGAAGTCAACGCCGTGTCCTCTGCCTGCTTCCTCACCCTCTGCATGCTCAGCAAGATCTTCCGCTGGATCCCCGCCGACACCAGAAAAACCGTGACCCACGCCCTCGTCACGAGCCGCCTGGACTACGGCAACACCCTCTATGCCGGGACCACAGCCAAACTCCAAAATCGCCTGCAACGCATTCAAAACGCCTCGGCCCGCCTCATCCTCGACATACCCCGCAGCAGCCACATCTCCGCACACCTGAGACACCTGCATTGGCTCCCTGTCAGCAAAAGGATCACCTTTCGACTTCTCACCCACGCACACAAAGCCCTCTACGACAAGGGACCGGAAAACCTCAACAGACGCCTCAGCTTCTACGTCCCCACCCGCCTCCTCCGCTCCTCTGGCCTCGCACTCGCTGCTGTCCCTCGCATCTGCCGCTCCACGGCGGGTGGGAGATCTTTCTCCTTCCTGGCGGCCAAGACCTGGAACTCCCTCCCCACCAGCCTCAGGACCACTCCGCTTTCCGGAGACTCCTAAAGACCTGGCTGTTCGAACAGCGATAACCCCCCCTTTTTCCCCTAGCGCCTTGAGACCCGCACGGGTGAGTAGCGCGCTTTATAAATGTTAATGATTTGATTTGATTTGATTGTAACGTTCTTCTGCCCTTGTCCTGGCATTCCTCACAGGGGTCAGTAGCCATGATAGGTTGGGGTAACCAGAGTCACCTGCAAATATCAGGGGACAACATTTAGCCACACACTATACCATATGTCCCACACCATACCCATACACCAACATATACTGGGTGGGAACCAGGGCTCACTTATTAGCCACACCCTGTGCCTCTGTAGTTGGGCCATCACATTTGGGATGCTGCTATTCCTCTGGATAAAGGCATCATGTACTGACCCAGGATACTTAGCATTGACATGGGAGATGTACTGGTCCACCAAGCACACCATCTGTACATTCATTGAGTAGAAACTCTTACGATTTCTGAACACCTGTTCATTTTGACTCAATATGGGTTCCATTAATCACCCCAATTATGTTGGGGATATGTCCCATTGCATAGAAGTTAGCCTTCACTTTGGCCAAATCCTCCACATGGGGGAAAACAATGTAGCTGCACATGTGTTTAATCAGGGCAGGTAGCACTCTTGTGAGCACTATTGAGAACATTGGCTGTGACATTCCTGCTGCCAAGCCCACTATCACTTGGAAAGAACCAGTTGCCAGGAAATGGAGCACTGATAGAACTTACTCAAGAGGGGTGGGATCCCATTGGGGTGACAGATAGCAGAAATCAGGTCAGGCTCCAATTGGGCACACAGCTCTGTGATTGTGGCCCTGTCAAGTCTTTGGGTGAAGATGATGTGCCTGTCCTCCATTGTTGCCAAGTCCACCAGGCGTCTATACATGGGGGTATGTCTCCATCTCCTATTCATCCACAGCGGTAGCAATCTAAGGGACAAAAGAGTGAGGAGTCGGTCACAAACTGAACAATGGGCCTACAACAGTAGAATGCATGAGGTCAATTTGTAATGGGTCAGTGAGAATTGTCCTGTATGTCCAAATTTTAACTGTGACGCAGTTATTATCCAGGGCCTGCTCCCCACCCGAAATGGTGTCCACCTGTCCTGTGTGGAAGGACAGGTGGAAGTGAGGTAATTCTGGTGACATTGTGTGCCGTTGTGGGAGGCGGTCGGTACCGCCGTGCAACTCCTCATTGGTTAACATTGGGCCCTATGGGTTACAGTGGCCAATGGTGATGTATGCCAGCGGTGACGGTATGCTCCGCCGCGGATGTGACCACCATTTTCCATCTGATCACTCACTTACTACCTAACCTTCAACAGGAGCGGACCTATACTGCATGTGCTGTTGTGACCTGTGTCTGGAACCTACCATGGCCTGTGTAACTGGGGAAAGGGCCCCTGTCTTCACCCCGGCGGAGTTGGAGCGACTGGTGGATGGGGTCCTACCCCAGTACGGACTGCTGTATAGGCCTCCAGACCAACAGGTGAGTACACTGTGGGCATGATGCATGTGGCATGAATGCATGGAGTGGTGTGTGTGAAGGCCTCGTGTAAGGGGGTGGGTGGATGTCATCTGGGCGGTGTATTAATTGTGTGCTCGGCCATGTGTGTGGAAATGGTGAGGCGAAGGGGTATGGTGGGCCATAAGTGTAACAGGCAGGACTGTCTGACTAAATCTATTTTCCTGTGTGTATTTCCTCTGCAGGTCAGCACCCATCACAAGAAGGGTATATGGTGTGCCTTCGACAAGGACATGCAGACCCTGGAGGTCTATGGCAGGCGGAGCACCGACTGTCGCAAAGGTTGGGAGGACCTGAGATGCTGGGCACGGAAGATGGCATACGCCCAGCTGGGGATGGCCTCCCAACAAGGAAGGGGTGCCCGTCAAACCCTGCCCCCCCCCGATGGCCCGCATACTGGCAGTGGCCTATCCTGAGCTGAATGGGTGCATGAGGGCATCACAGCAGCCACAAGGGGGTGAGTGCAGTGCCCATCATTACAACTTACACATGGTAGGGTGGTATCCTGGTGGGAGATGTGGGTCAGTGGGTGCCCCTAGACCAGGCCTCACAATGCAGAGTAGATTCCCTGGTGGCAAGGGTCTTGAATGGATAATCGTGCTACCTAGCTCGTAGGCATCCACAACTGGTCCGGCCTACATGGGTCCCAGGTGTGCTGCATTTGGTGCTGTGTGCCCCTGCCTATGCCTTGGTGGCTAGCAATGTAACTGGTAGTGCAATACATAGTGCGTAGGGCTGTTCCCTGTGCGTGAGAGTGGTGTGTACGCCAGAGGTGGTGTTGGTGCAGCCATTGACCAAGTGTATCCTTTGTCTCTCCCCCCGGTTTTGTTTTGTCACCCTGTCCTTATGTGCATTAGAATCATCTGGCAGCGGAGCAGAGGCACCGGTGACGGACGGAGCTGCATCCCACAGGACCCAGGAGGCAGAGTCCACCGACGGTGAGGGCACCAGTGGGAAGGAGGGCGAGGGGAGCACCACGGCGGAGACAGGAGGGGACAGATCTGACACAGATACTTCCTCCAATGGAAGCTCCCTGGTGGTGGTTAACACTTCTGTGACCACCCCAGCTACAGGTACAGCCGCCACCCCCGTATTAGCACGGCCCTCCCAGCAGCCCCTCATCGAGTTGCCTGTGCCCGCTCACCCAGGAGGGTGGGCATCTCCTTTGTCCCAGGCACCTAAGCCCCTGCCCTAGTGAGTCCTGCTGCCCTGAAAGAGAAGGCCATTGACCTCCTGAGATCCATCTCTGTAGGGCAGTCAACCATTGTGAATGTCATCTAGGGGCTGGCAGCCCAGATGCAACAGACTAATGCATTTCTGGAGGGAATTCGCACTGGCTTGGCGGCCCAACAGAGATCGATCCAGTCTCTGTCCTCCTCCCTGATGGCAGCCATTGTCCCTGTTTCTACCGTCTCCCCTCCAACTTCCACTGCCCAGTCCCATTCTCCTCTACCCCAAACCATCCCAAGCACACAGCCAGACAAGCATGCACACAGGTCAACTCACAAGAGTGGCACAGGCAAACACCAGCACCACACTTCATCCCACAAGCACTCACACAAACAACATACAGTTGCAGACACTACAAAATCCACTGCCGCCACTGTATTCCCCTCCGCCCCCTCCACCACCTCCCTCCCAGTCACGTTCACACTCACACCTGCATGCACTACATCCTCATCCACTACCAGCATCACCACCACACCTAGCAGAACAAACACCTCACTTGCAGACACCTCTTCAACAGCCATGCTCACGTCCCCTGTGTCCTCTCCCACTGTGTCTGTCCCCCCTCCTAAAGTACACAAATGCAAGCACTCGGACACCCAACAGCCATCCACCTCACAACAGCATCCAGCCCATGCACCCAAACACCGCAGACAGACACCTCCTACAACCACACCCTCTTCCTCCACTCCCAAACCTTCTCCCTCTTCCCTCCCAATGTCCCTAAGAAGCTTTTCCTATCCACCATTGACCTCTTCCCTACCCCCTCCGTCCTTCATGTCTGGCCAGGGTGACAAAAACCCAGGCAAGCACCTCAGCCAACCAGTCCACGGGCCCAGTAATCTCCACACCCGCTCGTAGTGGGAAAGGATCCAGGGCACATGTCCAGAGGGTGAAGGAGCCTGCACCAGGCAGCCTCAAGGAAAGGGTGCCTGTCCCAGCTGCTGCCCGGAAGAGCAAGGAGCCAGCCCCAGGTGCTGCCAGGAAGGGCAAGAAGCCAGCCCCAGCTGCTGTCAGGAAGGGCAAGGAGCCAGCCCCAGCTGCAGCCAGGAAGGGCAAGGAGCCTGCCCTAGGTGCTGTCAGGAAGAGCAAGGAGCCAGAACCAGCAGGCAGGAAGGACAAGGGGCCTGGGGCAGGGACTCTGACAGAGCCCACACCACCAACCATGGTTTTGCAGCCGTCCAAGGCTGCAGGGGATGGGCTGGAGCATTGTCCCTCCAGCAGCACCACCACCACCACCAGTGGGCAGCCGTCCGAGGCTGCAGGAAATGGGCTGGAGCCTCCCCCCACCAGCAGCAGAAGCACTACCACCACCACTGAGCATCCGTCTGAGGCTGCAGGGGTACGGGCTGGAGCCTCCCCCCACCACCAGCAGCACCACCACCACCGGTGGGCAGCCGTCTGAGGCTGTAGGGGATGGGCTGGAGCCTCTACCCACCAGCAGCAGCAGCACCACCACCACTGTTGGGCAGCCGTCCGAGGCTGCAGGGGATGGGCCGGAGCATTCCCCCCACCAGCACCACCACCCCCACCAGTGGGCAGCCATCCGAGGCTGCAGGGGATGGGATGGAGCATCCACCCACCAGCAGCAGCAGCACCACCACTAAGCAGCCGTCCGAGACTGCAGGGGATGGGCTGGAGCCTCCACCCACCAGCAGCACCACCACCACTGGTGGGCAGCCGTCCGAGGCTGAAGGGGATGGGCTGGAGCATTCCCCCCACCAGCAGCACCACCACTACCAGTGGGCAGCCATCCGAGGCTTCAGGGGATCGGCTGGAGCCTCCCCCCACCAGAGCAGCAGCACCACTACCACCACTGAGCAGCTGTCACTGCCGGTGGACGGTATGTAGTCCTGCCTCCACGGGCTGCTGTGTGGCCTGCCCCCCTGCAAATCCAGTGGTTATGACACCCACCTGAGAGACTGTGACCTTACACTCCTCAGGATCAAGAGCGCAGACATGATGCCCCCTCCAGAACCAGTGGGTAAGACACCCACCAACCCCAGCCTCCCCAGGATCAAGCGCACAGGGCATGATGCCCCCTCCAGAACAAGTGGGTAAGACACCCACCTACCCCAGCCTCCCTAGGATAAGAGCACATGGCACAAAGCCCCCTCCAGAACCAGCGGGCAAGACACCCACAAACCCCAGCCTCCCCTGGATCAAGAGCAAAGGGCACGATGCCCCCTCCAGACCCAGTGGGTAAGACAACCACTTGAGAGACTGTGGCCTATCAGTCCCCAGGATCAAGCACAGGGCATGTTGCCCCCTCCAGAGGAAGTGAGCATGTCACCCACTTGAGAGACTGTGGCCTTGCACTCCCTAGGACCAAGCACAGGGAATGTTGCCCCCTCTAGAACAAGTGGTCTTGTTCCATCTGCCGGCTGAGGTGCCCCCCTGTTCCCTGTCCCCCTGAGGTGCCTGCCTATTTTCTAACTGATGCCCCTACAGTATTCTCTCCATGTTGATGCAGGTGACAAGTGGGGCCTTGGATTTTGGTCGGTGGCCCTGTGGCCCACGCACACTGAGGCCTGGGCAGTGTCCCTTGAACTGTACAATTGTATATACCAGTTACATTGCATATTTCTTATTTATACTCTGTTGATCCTATTAGACTCACTTTAGTAAATTGCATGTGTGTGTGTGTCACTCTCTTTTTCCTCCCCTCCTCCCCTGTGTGCTAGGTGGCTGTACTCACCGTCATCGTCTTCGCCAGCATTGGTGTTCATGGTGGAGCAGCACATAAAAGAGCATGGGGAAGACATGCATCTTGGGCTCCATGGCGGCATGCTTGTTCCCCGTGTCTCCTCGGGCCACCAGATATGAGACCATATTGATTTCTGGGCCCCAAAAACCAACACCTCTGTCTTTCCAGCATTGAGTTTGAGCACATTGCTGCTCATCCATTTCTCAATGCTGGACATACACTTCCTAAAAGAGTGGGCTAACAGAGCTCACATCATTGGAAATCGTCATAATAATCTGCATATCATCAGCATACGACTGAACCTCAAAATCAAAGGACTGGACCAGGGCTGCCAATGGTGCCACATAGATGTTAAAATGAGTCTGACTCAACACGGGGCCCTGCTCATCGTAGCTGGAATCTACATGGCATTAATACTAACATAAATACTACCATAGAAACACTGTACCCAGACATAAACCCTCTCACTCAAACTAACACAATCTTATCATTGGTCCACCTGTGTTGTCTAATCTATTAATGAATAATCAGCCTTTAAACACTGCTTCAAAAAACATGCTCAAGGAGTAAAGTTATCAGGTTTTGGTGCTGATGGATTCCTGGCTTCAAATTGATGCTTTGATGAGAAAAACTTATTTTGCCATAATGAAAAGTCACATACAAAAATAGAGACCCCAAAAGATGTGGTGGTCATCCTTTCATATGCACTAACCTGCAATGAAATAGCAGGCTACAACCAGTGATCCTTCAGGAATCTGACCATCCAGTTTTCCAGCAGCATAGGTTAATCATTTATTAAGTTATTTAGCTATTCCAGGCCAGGTTCCTGCTTCACCTTGCTTTAAACATTCACAAAGCTTTCATGATACACTAAAGCCTTATTAACAAACAACAAAGTCTTGCAGAAATCAAATCTTTGGATGAACTTTTTTCACATTGAACTAGTATTTGAAGTAATCAGCATCCTAGAAACAATGACTACTAGCCGTGTTTTCTTTAATCTGTCAAACAGCTCTATACAAATCATACACTAAGGGTGTTATTTGGAGTTTGGCAGAGTGGTAGCTCCTCTATAAATCAGCTGTACTCCTGCCCTACCGAAGTCATGTTTCACCCACCTCGTTAAAAGTGACTGCAGTGCCAGGATTTCAGCTTTAACAACTCAGCTTTTTCTGTCATTGGAAATCTTTGACCACTTCAAGAGTTTGTTTAGGAGAAAACCAAAACTATTTGCAGACACTACTGTCTTCTATGCAACTGCCAGCGTGAGGGATACACAGAAGACAGTGAGATTCCACACCAGCAAGGGGTGGAACTCAAACTATGGCAGGCAAAGCTTCCCCCCTTAGGACCTGCAGAATGTGCCCTTGCCATAGCTGTATGACAGTAGATCAAGGTTCTTAATGTAGACTTGCAATACTATCATGTCCATTACACTGGTCTACATCTAAATTGGACGCTCAATTTGTATTTATTATTCTTAACTCCACTTATTCTTATTTTGGAAGGTAAGTAAAAGCCGAATATACAACAGTTATATACTTAGCTTACAATATAGTGGATGGTCGATATAGTGGATATGATATGTGACATCTTCCATGCAGTAATTACAACACAGTAAATTTACACCATTGTTATTACAAAGTTTAGTATACTGTAAAACAGATGTTACAACATATTATGCTACAGAGCAAATTGTTACCATGCATTAGGAAGTTGAATTAAGTATGGGAATGTATCTGCATGTGAAGGGTTAAGTGTCAAAAAGGATGTTTGTGGTGTGGTATTTAAAGGGTAAAGGGGGCTTGGAAGACTCACCTCCTAAAAACGAAGGGGCATATTGCGCTCCTGAGTGCTCCCCTATCATCACCATGTGTGCGTCATATTTAAAATACAGCACACCATGGTACAGGGTAGGGGTCTATAGTGTCAACATTCTTGACGATATTGATGTACTGTTCAGGGTGGCACTAACCCTGAACAGTACATATGGGCTTATTGTAACTAATGATGTGCCCTCTTTTCATGCCTGCTCTTAGAATTCTTTGCACCATTTTTTGGCACTCCTAACAGGGGAACGCCCCCCCTTGCATACATTATGCCTGGCGCAGGCATAATGTGGTTCAAGGGGTTACAAAGTGCATGCACTGCACCACTTTGTAAATACGGCACTGTGTTTTTGGCCATCTAACGCCACATTAGTGTCATAAAAATTACGCTAATGTGTTGTTAGATGGCGCTAGGCCCTCTTTAATCTGGGGCAAAGATGTTAAGAGCTTCTAGTCAGATGTCTGAGGAGCTGTAGGGTATTTGGTTAAGGGGTAAAATAGGGGGTCTCGTGTGTTTAACTCCACAAAAACAAATAACGTAAAGACTTTTAATGTGGATGTGAAATGTCTGGGAAGTGTTATGGTAATGAGTTAAGACGTAAGAAATGGGATAGATGGGGTTTACCACCACAAAAAAACAGCTAATTTAAGGGATTTTAGTTCTGGGTGAATTTTAGTTTAGGGGCTTAGGATGGGCACAGGATGGGGAGTATTTGTTTTTCTTTTGAGTATTTATTTTTTGTGGTGCAGGTATTTATTTTTAATTCTAGATTATTATCTAGAAATAAAGGGTATGTATTTTTTTAATCCTGCATTACCTGATTAATGAGTCTTTGTAGCGTGTTGCTGGCTGCTGGTTGGTGCCCCAGGGCAGGAGCCCTTTAAAACCAAGGACTGGTGCCCCAGGGCAGGAGCCCTTTAAAACCAAGGACGCGCTCCCGCTTCGCGGGAAGCGCGCGTTGCTGGCTGCTGGTTGGTGCTCCAGGGCAGGAGCCCTTTAAAACCAAGGACGCGCTCCCGCTCTGCGGGAAGCGCGCGTTGCTGGCTGCTGGTTGGTGCCCCAGGGCAGGAGCCCTTTAAAACCAAGGACACGCTCCCGCTTTGCGGGAAGCGCGCGTTGCTGGCGGTTGGTTGGTGCCCCAGGGCAGGAGCCCTTACGCGCTCCCGCTCTGCGGGAAGCGCGCGTTGCTGGCTGCTGGTTGGGGCCCCATGGCAGGAGCCCTTTAAAATCAAGGACGCGCGAGCGGTGCCAGGGCAAAGCCCGGGCCAAGGGAGGGCCCGTCCTTTGCCCGTCATCGCCAGGAAGAGACTGGGCTGGGCCCCCCCCCTTTCTCTTCCTCTTTTTTTTTACTGGAGGCCCTGTTTTATGGAGAGCCGCTGACTTAAGGAAGACAAAGAGGAGTCTGCGCCATCTGTGACTTGGGTATTTAAAATTTATTTATTTTTAAAATTAGTTTGTCCCCTGTACCCTGCTGATTAATATATGCGAAATACGCGCAAGGCGATAGTAAGGCCTACCGCGCTACAACTTGAGGGGGTTTGGTGTGGCAGAAGGTTGTGGTTGGACAATTTGGGCCAAGCAGGCCCTGAGTATAACTTGGCTTTACCTCTCCCTAGCCTGGGGCACCGAGACTAACACACTTGTTAACGAAGTATACAGCACCTCTCTCTTGGATAAAGGATTAGCTTGTTTAAATGGGAAAACGTAAGGGAGACAATGGGGGAAGGGAGCCCACTCAGGAGGCCCCCCCACCTATGTTAATAACAAGCTACCTAACTTCAGTAATGGGCGCCATTGAGACGGGGATAGGGAGAGTAGAAGCCACTCTAGAGTCGTCTCTTGAGAAAGCAGGAAAGGGTAGGGGGGAGGGAAGGACTCTGCCTGTAACATCTTTATTAAGAAAGACTAAGATAGGAAACCCTTGCGTAACAACAGAAATTGATTTAATTACTCCTACAACTCCAGAGAGTCCACCTTCAAAAAAAAGCAGGCAAGTAATTCCCCCCCATACTGCAATAACCCCCACGGATCAAGTTGGATCTCCTGCAGACAGGTATGACTTTGGAGAGCCCCTTTCAGGAACTAAGAAGATCAAGAGGAAATGTCTACCTAACCCTAAAAAAAATAAAACATTTTTTTAGGGAAACAGCCAAAAGACTGTAAAAATTTGGATCCAATTACAACCAGTTTTTCTCAGATTGAAGATCAACTTAGAGACATAAAAAAGCTGCGTTCATCAGTTCTGGAAAGAGTGGCTATCCTCGGGCAGAAGGTTGAACTTATAATAAACATAAAATCTATACCATCGAGGGCAGAACCTCAGAACAATCACTCCGTCCCTGAATGCTTACCAGCTCCGCCCATTCAATAGCATCGAAACTATAGATTGACTCCTGCCCTGAACCCAATCCAAAAACCTCTGAACTCAGAGGTACTCCAGGATTCTATAAACTTACAGTCTCAGTGGGGTACAACCAAACGGGAAGGCTTAATGGGTCATGAGATTACAAGAACTCAAGTAGCCTGCCGAGGATTCCGTTGGTATGTGCCCCCTATATTTTAATCCTGGAAAATGTCCCTATACTAGAAAATACTCACCTCAAATCCCATGTGTTACTGTTAAATAAAGTGACTCACTGGGTAGGAAAACATTCGGGAGGGCGGGTAGATTTTCATAGGGACATTTTAACTGTAAGAAGGGTCCCTTGGGTTGGCTCATCCTCTAAAGCATCACCTGGGGACTGCATTATAATAAACTTTAGGAGTCCCTGGGTTGTCAATGCTTTGTACCACCATCTTTTGACTATGAGACCATCTGCAGGGCCTATAAGAGTACAACGTTTGACTAAGTTTATCTCCCTGACATCAAATCCATGCTATGCTGATCCAATTCGTCCTGGGAATCAGAATTTCAGCAACCCTGGTCCCTCCAGCTCCCTTGACACTGTCTTGACATTGTCTAACAGGTATGAGCCTCTGACCTCACTAGAGCAGTTAGATTGACCATTAGTAATCAAGCCTTTTTTGCCAGGCCCCCTGGAGACAAATATACTGCCACAGTCCCCTTCACAATCTAAGGGAGTCCCCGACATATATGACACATAGGGTATGACAGCCCTAGGGATTATTTCCTGGAATGTTGCAGGTTTAAAATAAAAAATTGGAAACCCTGACTGGATAAAATTAGTGACGGAAAATCTTTTTATCTGCTGCCAGGAGACCTGGCTCACAGAGTCCCCGCATATTAATGGCTATACCACATATAGGGGGTCATTCCAACCATGGCGGTCAATGACCGCCGGGTTGGAGGACCGCGGGAGCACCGCCGACAGGCCGGCGGTGCTCCCAAGGGCATTCCGACCGCGGCGGTAAAGCCGCGGTCGGACCGGCAACACTGGCGGTCTCCCGCCAGTGTACCGCCGCCCTTTGGAATCCTCCAAGGCGGCGCAGCTAGCTGCGCCGCCGAGGGGATTCCGACCCCCCCTACCGCCATCCAGTTCCCGGCGGTCCGCCCGCCGGGAACCGGATGGCGGTAGGGGGGGTCGCGGGGCCCCTGGGGGCCCCTGCAGTGCCCATGCCACTGGCATGGGCACTGCAGGGGCCCCCGTAAGAGGGCCCCTACAAGTATTTCACTGTCTGCTTGGCAGACAGTGAAATACGCGACGGGTGCAACAGCACCCGTCGCACCTTCCCACTCCGCCGGCTCGATTACGAGCCGGCATCCTCGTGGGAAGGGAGTTTTTCCCTGGGCTGGCGGGCGGTCTTTTGGCGACCGCCCGCCAGCCCAGGGAAAAACTTAGAATACCCTCCGCGGTCTTTCGACCGCGGAGCGGTATTTCGGAGGGGGGAAGTCTGGCGGGCGGCCTCCGCCGCCCGCCCGACTTGGAATGACCCCCATAGTGTTCCTGCAACTAAGGCCTCCGCAGGGAGAGCTAAGGGCGGTTTGGCTACCGTTCTATCTGTGGAAGCACGTGTTGTGGGCACATCCCCTTTTTTTCTGGCTTTATCTTTGAAATTAGCAGAGCCATTTGATATACTACTGATCAACTATTATAATAACACCTTTGATAATTCTGATATAAATGTGGTCAGTAGTTTGGAGATGTTAATACATAACGTAACAACTCTTAGTAAAAAGGACCTAAGAATAGTCTGGGTTGGTGATTTTAATGCCCACCTGTGTGAGCCAGAGTTCTTGGATTGCTGTGGACTTTTGGATGAAAATGATAATCCCATTCAACATTTTAAACACTCCCCATATGGGAATGCTCTTAACTCTCTGATAACAGTAAATTCTCTTTCTTTCCCCACACCAGTTATTAGAGGGATACCAACATTTGTAAGGGGGGATACTCACACTACTATTGACTATATTATTTTCTCTAGAGAGTTATCCTCTTTTGCAGGACAATTCAGGGTGACCCCGACCTGTATTAGTGACCATAACCCCTTATCTATTGTGATTAATTTAGATCTGACGAGCGATTCAAGAAGAGGGAAGCGACACCCTGCTATGAAGCTCTTATCCCAAAAAGGACTCACAATTAAATGGGGAAAGATAAATAGTAATACCTTCTTTAAAGATCTATTCCTGAACAAATGGTCAGATGTTATGACATCCCTGGATGAAGATAGGGCCCCTCATGAAATCATCCGTGCATTTTCCTCTCTGACAAAGTATATGGCAGAGAAATTACAGCCCTCTCACGCTAACAAAGTCCCTGGCTCAAGATGGTTTAACCACACATGTACCACATCCTTAAGCAAGTTAAAGAAAACAATCAATGCATCTCCCAAAGATCGACAAGCAACACATCCTTAAGCAAGTTAAAGAAAACAATCAATGCATCTCCCAAAGATCGACAAGCAATTAAGATTGCTAGGAAAAACTATAAAGAAGCACTTGCCAAAAGGAAAGTCGAACTAAGTGAATCTGCATGGGAGGAACTGATGGTTGCAAGTAAAATCAAGGACACAACTGCATTTTGGCGTGTGGTCAACTCTTCATTTCTGAATGATAAACATGAGACGCCCATGGACACTGTTATTCCAGCAAAGACTTGGGTGGACTATTTTAAAAAAACTTTCGCCATAGAGACAAATGTTCAATCAGAAACGTTAAACTGTCTGAAGCTTGCAGGAAATGATCAGTTAAGTCTGGCTTTTAGCAATATTATAAGTGTGGATGATGTTAAACAAGCCATTCAAGATTGCCCCTCTGAAAAAGCCCCTGGCCCAGACAGAATCCCTGCCGATTTATACAAAGCACTTCCAGATTTCTGGGGACCACTGCTTACCAATGTCTTGAGATCGGCTGTGGTAGGCCCTCTAGTAGATTCTTGGAAAGAGGCGATCATCGTCCCGATTTTTAAGAAGGGAGATAGGGCAGATCCCTTGTGCTATCGCCCAATTTCTTTATTGGATAGTTCAGTCAAAATTTTAGGTCGAGTGATCCTAAACAAACTAGAAGAATGGGCGATTGAATCTCACTCCCTTTCAGAAATACAATTTGGCTTTCGCCCAGGAGTGGGCACAGTAGAACAAACTCTTAACTTGACTCTTATAGTTCAGAAATATACCAAAGCCAAAAGGGGTTGCATACATCTAGCATTTATGGATCTGTCCTGTGCCTTTGACACAGTTAACAGGGAGAAATTGTGGAGGGTCATGCTCGTTATGGGCGTGGATAAAGATATAGTTATATTACTTAGCAAACTTCACGCCTGTACAGAGGCTCGGGTTCGCTATTCCCGGGAGGGATGTATGACAGAAAAATTTCCCTCATTAAAGGGGGTCAGACAGGGATGTGTCCTTGCCCCTTTTCTTTTTCTCTTTTATATAAATGGGTTAGAGACATTTCTTTGTGAATCAGGGAAGGATTCCCCAGTCATCAACAATTCTCCAATCCCTGTACTCTTGTATGCGGACGATGCAGTACTCATCTCAAGGACAGCAAATGGCCTCCAGATTTTATTAAACGCTTTTAATATTTTTATGGGGAACCTCGGTCTTAAAATTAACAGAACTAAGTCATTTGTGATGAAGACCGGACCCAAATTAAGAAAAACGAAAACATTCATTTTAGACGGGCATGAGATATTTGAGGTCCCACATTTTACGTATCTGGGGGTCCCCATTGATGTAGATTTTAATTGGAAATTTTTTGTTAATATACGTTCAATACAATTCTAAAAAGCCATTGATGCTGTTTTTAGGTTTGCGAAAAGACTCTGACATAAACCTGTAAAGGAAATTATGACTGTTTTCTCTTCTAAGTGTCTTTCTATTGCGAAATTTGGAGCTGGGGTTTGGGGGCATGCAGAATGTACAGGACTTCAGACTATAGAAAATACATTTTTAAGAAGGTTATTAGCAGTCCCTCAATCTACACCAGTAATGTTCTGTCATAAAGAAGTAGGTTTGAGATACATATCTAGCTATATAAAACTTCAACCGGTAATATTGTGGGTAAAAATCTGGACTAAGCCAGAAGAGTTTTTATGTAGAAAGGTGATACAGGATTGTCTCCTCTTGTCACGATTTCTAGATATACCCTGGCTTAGATATGTTTATCTCTCTATCCTATCATTAGGATTAGGAGAATTTTTTCTTAAACCTGATACTCTAACAAGACAGGACATCAAGAAGGTTAAAGACATATTCTGGCAGAAAAATCAGGCCACGGAGCCACCCTCTGGTGTAACGAGATTATGGATGAGACATGAGACACAACAACTTCAACCAAAATTGTATTTGACCATTATTAATCACGAGCGACAAAGGTTTTTACTTACAAGGCTACGTTTAAATACTTTACACTACCTGGTAGCATTCCCAGTATGTGGAACCTGGTTCAAGAACCTCCCTCCTTGTTGTTGCTATGGAAAGACATCTCAAAGTACATTACATTTTATGCTTTTTTGCACTTTATATGCTGTTCCAAGAAAAAGGTTTTTACGTCCGTTATTCCTGTCTAACAGTATAAGAACTAGCCAGCTTGCTTATTCCCACTTACATGATTTGGGAAATATGGACATAAATCAGGCTGTGTTAAATTTCATACATGCTGCTCACGGCATTCGGAAAATTTATTAATAACGTCTTTTAGGAATTTTTATGATTAAGAAATTTGTATGTTTAATTTATTTGATGTCTTTTATGGTCTTTTTGCACCAAATAAAGTAAAGTAATGAAAACAAATGAGTCTTTGTAGTAAGTTTTTTGAGGTGCTAAAATTGTTTTATGGAAATGCTCTTATTATTTTTCATTTTTAAAATATATATAGTAAATATTGCATGCACTCTTAGGAGTGGGATGTTTGGGCTTCAGGTTGGTGAATATTTTAATTTTTGAGGATTAGGTTTTTATGTTTTTAAAATTATGGGTTACTCTAAGGGATTTTTTGCAGTAATTCTTTAGGGATTCTAGTATGTTTTAAGGTTTATTTTTAATTTTTAAATATATATGTGTGTGTGTCTGCATATATATAATAGCTATCTATCTATAGATATATATATATAAATAAATAGTATGTCACAAATCCTCTTAGCCAGGATCCTACCAACTCCGGTGCATTTATGGGTGAGGTACCTGTTTCCAATTTCCAAACACCACACCGACCGGCAAAGCGCACTTCACAACGGCCCATGATCAAGGCGCATAGCACCAAAACGCGTTGGATTGTTTTGGTGACCCCACCTCTTATTTGTACTAAAACTAATTTGCATAAAACATTTTGCTTTCGGTATGTTCTGAAGTGCGCGTTGCCAGTCAGCGTGGTGTTTGAAAAAAAATATATATATATACACACACACATACATACATACATGTATATACATATACACACATACACACACACATATATATATATATATTGTAGACAAAGCATTTTTTTGTTTTGTTAACTTTGGTGCAGTTTAACAAAACTTCACAACATTTTCAAAACTAGTTTGCCACTCACTTCAGCTGCTGCCTGGAAAGTTTTGAGGTGATCCGTCAAGTGGGGACCCAGCAAAAGGGGGAGGGGGTCCCAAAATGCGTTTTCCCTATGCAATTTCCCCTTAGGATAAACATGACTACAGTCCCGGGGGCTCAAAATGATAGTGTAAACTGGTGGAAAAGGTCAGGGTAGAAGTACCCTGACCCCCTGGATGTGACAGAGGGGTCACTGGGGGACCCCTGATGGGTAAGAAATTACCCAAAAATGCTTTTTTCCCACCTGCGTGGATCTGCAGATCTATTGCAGCACTCAGCATGGCCCGGTGTGAATTAGTGATGGGCCCATGAATTCAGCCCCAATAGAAATGTACCCACTCACACACACAGTCACACACCTACTTAGACATCCACAGAAGCATTTTCACACGCACACACACACCCATCCAGTCTGTGACACACACACTCCCATACCACAAGTCAATCACACATTCACTCACACACCCATAGAGACTCTCAGAAACCCACTCACACACCCATAGAGTCACTCACAAACCCACTCAGAGACCCATAGAGCCACTCATATACCCACCCACACACTGACCCATAGAGCCACTCACACACCTTCAGAACCACTCACACCCACTCACTGACCCATACCACCACTCACACACCCACTGACAGACCCATAAAGCCACTCACACACTCACTCACAGACCCATGCAGCGAATCACACAAACATTCACAGACCCAACAGCAACTCACACACCCACTCGTGCACTCATACAGCCACTCACAAACTCACATGCCCACACCAGCACTCACTGCTCATGGACAGACCCACACAGCCACTCATACACCCACTCACACACCCAGGCACATACTCACACACCCACATCTACACAAGCACTTACACACTCATTCTAACACCCCTCAAGCCTCTGACACACCCACTCATACAATGGATAAGTGGGTGCCCTGGGTGTGCACCAGGCATCCCAATACTTATTGCCCAAAACCCCTTGGTATGGTGTCCTCGGACCGAAATCAGCCCTGAGAGGGGACCTGTGTGCCCCTTTCTGTAATTAGTGGGGCCTTAGGGGATGGAGACCTTGAGGTTGAAATTGACCTGGGGAGGTGGTTGCTACCTTTGACGGGGTTGGCTGCATGCAGTCAACCCTCCGCCATGCACAGCCTTCAGCCATAAGTGGTGTGGGGTTGACTGTATGCGGTGGGTGAACACAGGCCAGGCCCTGTGGCCAACCACCTGGCTCCCACTGCCGTTGGAGGTTGGATTAAAGTATAGTAATTAAATATTACTTTAAGTTAAAACAAACAGAGAAATTCACAGACAGAAAGCAAAGGTTACAGGGATGTTATAGTTGGGCATATAGAATGTAGGAAATATTAGAACTTCACTAAGAAAACAAAGGATACAGGGACATTATAGTCAGGCTGACATTTTACACACACAAAATCATTGATATTCAGCAGTTTGAGTTATCTCAAATAACAATAACTCGTGCCCTAAGGTAACTGTAAACTGCACATCGCAATGCCCTGCTAATTACCCCACATATTACAACACTCATAACATCTTATATTACATCATTGATACAATCACTGCAACATTTGCCATAAAATTATTGAACAGAAAACTGTAATTTCTGCTGAAAGTCCCTGTGGCCAACCCCCACTGTGCATGGCCAAAGGCTGTGCGCAGCACGGGGTTGGGTGGTTATAGATATTGGCCATAGGGACTGCCTGCAGGCCAGGCCCTGCGGCCAACCTTAGCCACTTTTTAATTTTGTTATTTAAAACATTCAATGTAATATTTATTTTCAGAATCATAAATATCTATTTATTCATTTTAAACATATTTTGTAAATACATACATACATACATGTAAATAAAAAATATTTGTGCACAGTAGTTTTTTTATTTTCCCACAGTTTTTCATTACTCTCTATGGTTGTAGTTGTCCTTATCCAATTTCTACAACAGACATGGTTTAATTGTCTTCTTTGTTTCTTGTGTCTTACTTTTGTGGAGGAGCATCACGGTTGAGAATGGGTGGATGCAGTTGCATCCCTCAGGTATTCAATTCAATAGTTTATTCGGTCCAAATTTGGGCCATTTAAAAGGTTTAAAAATATATACATACGTACAGAAAGATAAAAACCATAAACCAGTACACAATAAAAGGAACAATAATAAAAAAAAGTAGGGGTCCAGTAGCTGCCTGAGAAAGATTACATAAATAGGTGGGGTGAAAGAGGTGCTCGGAATAGTCTCTGGATCTTACCCTGTACATAGCCCTGAACGATAAAATAATAATAACGTAAAAGCTGTTGTGTGGCACATCTCTATATAAAATCAGGCATTGAAACTCCAGACAGTAAAACTGATTAAAAAATTTAAGAAGTCAGACAGAGGTAGATGATGCTCTAGGTTAATTAGTTCTTTTGGGTTAATTAATCCAATAAATTGCATCTTGACAATTATAAAATTAAATATAATTTTAAATTTATAAAACACTTTAGTTAAAATAACTCGATGTAGCACTTATTTAGAAATACGGTCTTTTGTGCTCAATAAGTCGCGGTTTACAATTAGAGCCCAAGGCTGATATAACAGGATGCTGATTTACTGTTTTCTAGACAGCTCTTCAAACAGTGAGTTAAAATCTAGAATAGTCCTATTACGAATTTTCCATGCTGCTGCCAGATATTTAGAAACAGCGCTGATTATCAGTATGGAAGTGTCGTATTTACATATTCTGAATAGACTGTTGCGGGATAGTGGATGGAGTGTTCTGCACAGGGGAATAATCCACTTCCCTCGGGGACCTTTGTACAGAGGGCAAAAAAATAGGATGTGTTCAGCTGTTTCCTTGCATAAATGACAATTTATGCATTTGTCCGATGGGGAACTGTTAGTCGACCAACCAGCCGTGTAGCTATTGACCGCCAATGTCCCGTACCTGAGCTGGAGTAGTAGAGAGCGAGCACGGGCTGGTATGGGTAGATCCAGGGAGCTTTCAGGGAAGGGAACGTGTTTGACCAGCAGGAATTCTGCTGTCAGCCGACCTGACCCATTTGAACCGAGAGATTCCTCGTTGATTTTTGCCCAATAATGTTCTTTGATCAGGCGTTTAGCACTGCCAGGAATCATCTCGGGGTTCTCCCAGTACTGGGATAGACTCAGTTTAGTCCATGCCGCTTTCATCTCCCTGAGCCACCGTACCTTTTCCCATCCGTGATGAGGTGGTAATAGTTCTTTAACTGCTGCCCTGTAGGGTTCAAGTTCGTCTGTTTTCCATAGTCTGACCCAATACAGGAGTGGTCTTAGATATGCTATGTCTTTGATACTATTTAAGCCCAGGTCCAGTCTGAGGGGGAGCATTGGCGTGCCCCTCCCCAGTCTAGATATGTGTCTGAGGAAGTTATTTTCTTTGGTTTGGAGAGTATCCATCTGTCTGTGTAATCCCCAAAGTTCTGCTCCATATAGGGCCGCAGCACGGATTTGTGCTTTATATATTTCAGAGATAAGGATCAGAGGGGGGCTTGTGGCAGTGCTAGCTTTGCGTCCTATTACTCCACATCTTTGGCTAATTGTTAGTGCCCCTTTCCTTATGGCTGGCTCCCAGCTGCCCTTGTCAGATAGTCTAATGCCCAAGTAGTCATATTCCATTACTCTCTCCAGGGGAGTTAAATCCATCTTTATGTTTGCGCTGAGCTTCTTGTTCGGGGCGCTGTATATCATAAGTTTAGTTTTCTTATGGTTTATGTCTAATCCATAGTTTCTGCAGTATACACCAAACTGATTTACCAAGTTTTGAATTCCCATGGGTGATTTAGACAAAAGAATAGTGTCATCTGCGTAGAGTAGGCAGGGGACTTTGGTTCCAGCCTGCTTGGGAGAATCATTTGTGCAGTTTGCTAAGTACTTGATACAGTTGTTTATGTATAATAGGAAAAGAGTTGGGGCCAGAACGCACCCCTGTCTAACTCCCCTCTCAATAGCCACTGGTTCTGTGAGATCACCCTTCTTGCCGTTCCTGATTTGGGCATAGGTATTTTCATGTAGGCGGGTAATAAGTTTCAGAAGGCCATGCGGGACACCCATATTGGCTAGCGTCAGCCATAACTGGTTTCTGGGGACCAGGTCGAACGCGGCTCTGAGATCAATAAAAACTACGTAAAGGTTACCCCTTCCTATTTCTACAGTTTTCCATTTTATTGTTAAAAATCTTAGCACCTGATCTATAGTACTGACTGCTGGTCTGAACCCTGCTTGTAGATCAGAGATGGCGTTTGTTTCTAAAATCCAGTCTTCTAGACAGGACAAAATTTGCTTTGCAAAGATTTTTTGGAAGTTGTCGAGTAAGGAGATTGGGCGATAGTTGGCAGGGTTAGAGGGGTCGCCTTTCTTAAAAATGGGGACTATCTCTGCTCCCAACCAGGAGCTCCGAACAGGTGCTCCAGCAGCTATCTCATTGGAAATGAGGTTTAAGTATGGGGCCCATACATCTGGATTCGTCTTGTAAAGGTCTCCTGGTATTTTATCAAGGCCGGGGGCCTTTCCCCATTTCATTGAGGCAATCGCAGCCTTGGTATCTGCCAAAGTGAATTCAATTTTGGGGGTCTCGGAGGTCATGATATGGATCAGATCCCGGGAAGCAGCATCAGTGGTCCCCAGGTATAATTGGGAAAAATGGTCGGACCATTCTGCAGGGAGTATTGAGGCACCAGGCGAACGGTGTGGTTCATTGCTGGCATCAGCTACCAATTTCCAAAATTTCGTGGTGTCGTTTGTTTTAGCAGATTCCAGGAGGAGGACCCATCTTGATTCATCCCATTTCCTACGGGCTCTACCTTGTTCCTTTTTGTAGTCTTTTCTAGCTTCCCTTATATAATCCATCTGGCCACCTCTTAGGGCTCTCAGCAACTTATGCTGTGCTTCTCTGCATGCAGTGTTGAACCATCTTGCGTTAGAGTTCTGTTTAGGCTCTGTTGCCGACTCTTTAGTAAGTAGAGTTTTTAAAGAGTTAAAAAACAGTGTGTGGGCTGCTGTAAGCCCACCACTATCTTTCGTGGGTTGAAGTATATATTCCATGTGGTCCGCCAGCTGCCTGTACACTTTTGCCAAAGTGGTTATGTCAGTGTTCAGGGATTTCCATCTAACATTTCGCCTGTTGTTGGTCAGTGCGAGCTGCTGTCTATAGGACTTGGGGCAGGAGACTTCAAGTAGGGGTAGTAGGTTCCTGAGTGATAAAATCAGTGGTTCATGGTCGCTTTCCTCATGTTCTGTGATGTTCATATCGACCATGTGACCCCAAAGGCGGATGTCGAGCAAGATGTAATCAATCTGGCTCTTCTGCAACCCACGTTTAAATGTGGGGTGAAGGTTAAGATCCGAGCGGGAACGGCCATTGCAAGCCCGGAGGCCGTGTGCCAGTGTAATGTCCATGAGCTGGTGTGATAGTCTGTTGATTTTAGGTCTTTTGCTTGACACCAGCTGGGGGATGCCCCAATGAGCATCTTCATCTTTATATAGTTCCTGGGCCAGCGAGTAGGGTTCAAAAGTGGTGTTAAAATCTCCGGCAATGAGAATAAAATGAGAGGGTGATTTATCGGTGAGAAAATTGTCTAAAATAGTCAGTGCGTTGGACTCATATTTATTGCCCAGGCTCCTATTATAGATGTTAATTATTAAAAGTGGTTTCTCTCTAAGAGATGGTATTGATAGACCCATTAGATCAGGGCAGCCCAAATCAATTGGTTCAATTTGGCATTTGAGGGAACAGCTGAGCCATATTAGCAGGCCACCTGAGGGTCTCCCTGAATTCACCTTATTTGCTGGAACCCAGTAGCTTTTGTAACCGATTCTGTATTTAGGCTCCAGCGCCCATGTTTCTTGGAAGAGACATATTTTATGTTTGTCTATAAATTTTCCCCATTCAGGGTTGTTCATTTTACTCTCCAACCCGGCAATGTTCCAACTGAGGATGGTATCTAAGCCATCTGGTTTGTTATGGGGAGCTTCAGCCACGGGATTCTCTCTCGGGACTAGGGTACCGTGGGGAAGCATTATGCCCTTCTCAGTCGTGTCTAGGGTGCTTCCAGCCCCATCTAGGACAGGGGGTGGCCTAAGCCAATCAAATACCTGGAGTAGAGGTGGGTCTGCGGGTTTGCTGTGATCTAGTGGGTCTGCAGCTAAATTAATCTCAATCACCCTGTGCTCCTTATCTGTTCCCCCGAAATGGATTTCAGAACATTTAAGATAGTCTGACTGGGCGAGAGCGGGAGTTAGAGTAGACTCACTAGTGTTGCTAATGGGAGTATATTCGGCCCCACAGTTGATTTGCCCTGTTTGTGAGAAGGTAGCCTCTTTCTAGCCTTGTTACCCCCACTTTTGGCCTGTTGGTGAGTGTATGTCAGGATGTTTGTCACTGTTTTCACTGTCTCACTGGGATCCTGATAGCCAGGCCTCAGTGCTCATAGTGAAAACACTATGTTTTCAGTATGTTTGTTATGTGTCACTGGGATCCTGCTGGTCAGGACCCCAGTGCTCATAGGTTTGTGGCCTATATGTATGTGTCACTGGGACCCTGTCACACAGGGCCCCAGTGCTCATAGGTGTGCATGTATATGTTCCCTGTGTGGTGCCT
Source organism: Pleurodeles waltl (assembly GCF_031143425.1). Classification (NCBI taxonomy): domain Eukaryota; kingdom Metazoa; phylum Chordata; class Amphibia; order Caudata; family Salamandridae; genus Pleurodeles; species Pleurodeles waltl. Next base: position 885,969,354 of record NC_090436.1, on the reverse strand, counting down.
AACTGTCTCACTGAGGCTCTGCTAACCAGAACCTCAGTGGTTATGCTCTCTCATTACTTTTAAATTGTCACTAACAGGCTAGTGACCATTTTTACCAATTTACATTGGCTTACTGGAACACCCTTATAATTCCCTAGTATATGGTACTGAGGTACCCAGGGTATTGGGGTTCCAGGAGACCCCTATGGGCTGCAGCATTTCTTTTGCCACCCATAGGGAGCTCTGACAATTCTTACACAGGCCTGCCACTGCAGCCTGAGTGAAATAACGTCCACGTTATTTCACAGCCATTTTACACTGCACTTAAGTAACTTATAAGTCACCTATATGTCTAACCTTTACCTGGTAAAGGTTAGGTGCAAAGTTACTTAGTGTGAGGGCACCCTGGCACTAGCCAAGGTGCCCCCACATTGTTCAGAGCCAATTCACTGAACTTTGTGAGTGCGGGGACACCATTACACGCGTGCACTACATATAGGTCACTACCTATATGTAGCTTCACCATGGTAACTCCGAATATGGCCATGTAACATGTCTATGATCATGGAATTGCCCCCTCTATGCCATCCTGGCATTATTGGTACAATTCCATGATCCCAGTGGTCTGTAGCACAGACCCTGGTACTGCCAGACTGCCCTTCCTGGGGTTTCTCTGCAGCTGCTGCTGCTGCCAACCCCTCAGACAGGCAGCTGCCCTCCTGGGGTCCAGCCAGGCCTGGCCCAGGATGGCAGAACAAAGAACTTCCTCTGAGAGAGGGTGTGACACCCTCTCCCTTTGGAAAATGGTGTGAAGGCAGGGGAGGAGTAGCCTCCCCCAGCCTCTGGAAATGCTTTGTTGGGCACAGATGTGCCCAATTCTGCATAAGCCAGTCTACACCGGTTCAGGGACCCCTTAGCCCCTGCTCTGGCGCGAAACTGGACAAAGGAAAGGGGAGTGACCACTCCCCTGACCTGCACCTCCCCTGGGAGGTGTCCAGAGCTCCTCCAGTGTGCTCCAGACCTCTGCCATCTTGGAAACAGAGGTGCTGCTGGCACACTGGACTGCTCTGAGTGGCCAGTGCCACCAGGTGACGTCAGAGACTCCTTGTGATAGGCTCCTTCAGGTGTTAGTAGCCTTTCCTCTCTCCTAGGTAGCCAAACCCTCTTTTCTGGCTATTTAGGGTCTCTGTCTCTGGGGAAACTTCAGATAACGAATGCATGAGCTCAGCCGAGTTCCTCTGCATCTCCCTCTTCACCTTCTGATAAGGAATCGACCGCTGACCGCCCTGGAAGCCTGCAAACCTGCAACATAGTAGCAAAGACGACTACTGCAACTCTGTAACGCTGATCCTGCCGCCTTCTCGACTGTTTTCCTGCTTGTGCATGCTGTGGGGGTAGTCTGCCTCCTCTCTGCACCAGAAGCTCCGAAGAAATCTCCCGTGGGTCGACGGAATCTTCCCCCTGCAACCGCAGGCACCAAAAAGCTTCATTTCCGGTCCCTTGGGTCTCCTCTCAGCACGACGAGCGAGGTCCCTCGAATCCAGCGACACCGTCCAAGTGACCCCCACAGTCCAGTGACTCTTCAGCCCAAGTTTGGTGGAGGTAAGTCCTTGCCTCACCTCGCTGGGCTGCATTGCTGGGAACCGCGACTTTGCAAGCTACTCCGGCCCCTGTGCACTTCCGGCGGAAATCCTTCGTGCACAGCCAAGCCTGGGTCCACGGCACTCTAACCTGCATTGCACGACTTTCTAAGTTGGTCTCCGGCGACGTGGGACTCCTTTGTGCAACTTCGGCGAGCACCGTTTCACGCATCCTCGTAGTGCCTGTTTCTGGCACTTCTCCGGGTGCTACCTGCTTCAGTGAGGGCTCTTTGTCTTGCTCGACGTCCCCTCTCTCTGCAGGTCCAATTTGCTACCTCCTGGTCCCTCCTGGGCCCCAGCAGTGTCCAAAAACGCCAAACGCACGATTTGCGTGTAGCAAGGCTTGTTGGCGTCCATCCGGCGGGAAAACACTTCTGCACGACTCTCCAAGGCGTGGGGGATCCATCCTCCAAAGGGGAACTCTCTAGCCCTTGTCGTTCCTGCAGTATTCACAGTTCTTCAGCCTAGTAAGAGCTTCTTTGCACCAACCGCTGGCATTTCTTGGGCATCTGCCCATCTCCGAGCTGCTTGTGACTTTTGGACTTGGTCCCCTTGTTCCACAGGTACCCTCAGTCAGGAATCCATCGTTGTTGCATTGCTGATTTGTGTTTTCCTTGCATTTTCCCTCTAACACGACTATTTTGTCCTTAGGGGAACTTTGGTGCACTTTGCACTCACTTTTCAGGGTCTTGGGGAGGGTTATTTTTCTAACTCTCACTATTTTCTGATAGTCCCAGCGACCCTCTACAAGGTCACATAGGTTTGGGGTCCATTCGTGGTTCACATTCCACTTTTGGAGTATATGGTTTGTGTTGCCCCTATCCCTATGTTTCCCCATTGCATCCTATTGTAACTATACATTGTTTGCACTGTTTTCTAAGACTATACTGCATATTTTTGCTATTGTGTATATATATCTTGTGTATATTTCCTATCCTCTCACTGAGGGTACACTCTAAGATACTTTGGCATATTGTCATAAAAATAAAGTACCTTTATTTTTAGTATAACTGTGTATTGTGTTTTCTTATGATATTGTGCATATGACACTAAGTGGTACTGTAGTAGCTTCACACGTCTCCTAGTTCAGCCTAAGCTGCTCTGCTAAGCTACCATTATCTATCAGCCTAAGCTGCTAGACACCCTATACACTAATAAGGGATAACTGGGCCTGGTGCAAGGTGCAAGTACCCCTTGGTACTCACTACAAGCCAGTCCAGCCTCCTACACTGTTTTATAAGTTTCATTTTTCCCAGCTATAGGATAGTTTTTGTTCCAGTTGCTTGAACCTCGGGAATTAGGAAAAGTCATGTGTAATAGTCAATCGTTTTCGGAGAGTGTGGGCGAGGCAGGATTGCAACTTGGCTGGAAATCAGTTGGCATCTGAGCCCTAGGAAAATCTCTGGATGTCATTGTCACCCCCTTGAAGCCTGGTGCAGTTTTATGGGGGTAAAAGGCCTGAAGCCTGCAAAGTGAAGTGGCCCCCCCTAGGGGGTTGAGATGGCATGCATTTAGGGAAAGCTGTTCGACAAGGGAGGGCGCATTAAAGTTAATAACAATACAGTCCCCAGTACCAGGGTTTTTGAGTGGACCCACCCAACCCACCCTCCTCACCATTAATATTGAGGGTATCATATGGAATGCGAATCTAGCATGTTTATGCAACCAATGAATAACCTTGTTTTTCAGTTCTGTGAATGATTCTGGGATGATGGACTTGAGCTTAGGGACGTTCGTAATAACCAGCACGTAGGGGCAGGCTTCTGGTGGTAGATGTAAAGTTCCCATGTTAGTTCCTGAGTCCCTGCGCATCCGATCTACTGGGATATTTGGGTGGGTTCTATGGGGTTTGGCGCCCGTGTTTGTGGAAGGGGCAATTTCACCAGTCCGCCTTAGGTAAGAGGAATCGCTCTTTGTGTACCACTTTTTAGGGAGATTAGCCAGACTAGGTGTAGAGAGCTTCGGTAGTTGATGTAGTGTGTCAGAGCAAGGTGGTTTTGGCTTGTGAACCATAGGTGGTGGGAGAAGGGGACTACTGGCATCATTGACAGGGGGGCCAAGGATAGGGTGTTGTCGCAGGCAGTGCAAACCCGATGGGGAAGGGGGGATTGGCTGGCTGGGTTTAATGAGGGCATCGAGTTTCTCCTCGATGGCTAATAGACGGATTGTTATAGGATGTAGTTGTTTTAGAAACTCATCTTTAATAAAGTCTGTGATAGAAGTAATATCCAGGTTGCCATAGTTGGTAGTTTGGGCAGGTATATGATCCTTAGGTCTGGTAGATACGGTATGGACAGAGGGGTCCAGGACACGGGCCCGTTTGTTCTTTAGATTCGTCTACCCCCGTTTCCTTTTGCCCTTTGTGCCATGATTTGGGGAGGGTGTAGGCCTGATTGGCGTAGGCTGGGTAGATCCCGAAGAATGTATGGTTCTGTCCAAGGGTTCTGCGTTGAGTGTTTGAATTGTGAGGGTGGTTGGTGCTGGTGGTTCTGCAGAGGGGGGCTGGGAAGCTGGTGAAAAGAAGGATGGGGGAGCAGTTAGACGGCGCTCGACCAGTTCAATTTCTTTTTCTAGTGCCCCTACCACTTTTTGGAGGAAGCCGTCTAAGGTCTTGTTATTGCCTGCTTCTTCCAAAGGTATCCCTCCCTTCCGTCTACCCATCTTGTTTTGGTAGGACACTCAGATCCTGTGCAAAAGTTTAGCAATCTATTTCCTGTGAGCACTCTCCCTCTCTTTTCCTCACCCTGTCTAGCTCTGCTGAGGTTTGTGTTAGGGAGTGCTGAGATATCTAAGAGGCATGAAGGGCTGATCACCTCTGTTTGAAAAGGTGTCCGGGTAGGTAGATAGTTGTCAGCCACTGCCCAAGTCCTGCATCTGTGGGACCTGTTTAGGGCGTTGGAGTTCCGAACTGTTGAAGATCTTTCTGGGTGCCTCACTCCACCCACAGCACCATATGGTGCTTCCTTCAGGCAGCCTTTACCTATTAAAAAATGTCAGGGGGGTGGCCCTGCCCTGGCTCTTCCTGGCAATGACGGGCAAGGACGGGCCCGCCCGCGCGCGTCCCGCGCGGCGGGAGCGCGATGAAAATTTAAAGGGCTCCTGCCCTTCTGATTGGACACTGGGCTCTGGGCTCAGGGCTCCTGCCCCCTCCGGATTTCTCTGGCGATGCGCGCTTTCCCGCGACGGCGGGAGCGCGATGAAAATTTAAAGGGCTCCTGCCCTTCTGATTGGACACTGGGCTCTGGGCTCAGGGCTCCTGCCCCCTCCGGATTTCTCTGGCGATGCGCGCTTTGTGCACAGTAGTTTTTTTATTTTCCCACAGTTTTTCATTACTCTCTATGGTTGTAGTTGTCCTTATCCAATTTCTACAACAGACATGGTTTAATTGTCTTCTTTGTTTCTTGTGTCTTACTTTTGTGGAGGAGCATCATGGTTGAGAATGGGTGGATGCAGTTGCATCCCTCAGGTATTAATTTTTCTTACAAATATTAGGAAGGGTACCTTTATTATAAGGAGAGTCTAAGGGTGGTTAGTATCATTTAATTTTGATATAATTTGGATGACGTTTATGTTTTTTTAAACCTTTCTCCTAATCCAGGTAGCCGAAGATTCTGCATGCCGGAACTAAAAAATGTTGTGCTCTAACACCTCTTGTGGAAAACATTTTTTTATAATAGTAAGTAGAGTTTGTATTTTACTACTGCTGCATTCTTTGGTTCTTGTTTTCAATATGTTATTTTATATTATAAATTGCTGTAATTTATTGGTCTTTGGTTTAGAATACAAGAAGGGTGTTTCGTGTTGAACTTGACCTGATGATTTTCCTCCCTACACTCTCTTTCCTATTGTAGAGGGAGATTTTTTTAAATCTTTATGTACACTTTCATGTTTTTAAAAGGTGTCTCTATTGACTGATTTGCTGGAGAGTTGTTTTATAGTATATATATTTTGATTTTATGGTTCCATAATGGATCTTCGATTTTAAATTTGGATTACCATGGAGTGACAGTAATATGATTTTAAAATAACAATGTTATCTGAAGACTTAAGACTGCTGAGTTAGGAAATATTTTAATTGCTCTAAAGAATCTAGTTCAATTGTATTGTACATCAAGACTGGAAAGTAAGTTTAGTTTGCTGTTAGTACTGTCAACAATGTTGTATGTAGGCTATATTTTCTGAATAGTCCTTCCTTCAAAACATTCCCAATTACTGAATATTTGAAAGGAGTTGTTCATTCATATCTTCCATTTTGGGTGACACTGGTCTACAGATTACTTGAAAAGACTGGCCGTACAGCATTTCTTGGAAACTTTGCTCCTTTATCAAAATTTCAAGAGAATGACATAAAGTGGGGTGGGCTTTTTCTATAGAGCGAGAGAATGAGTTATGCCACCTCTAAAGAGCGTTGTTAGTTTTATTCCTTACCCTCAAAAAGTCAGGTAGCCACTCCACCATTCAGTTTGAAATGTGTGAATCCTTCTGTGATGTGTACTGTTTAGATGTTTGATCCATATTTATTCAAAATAATTCAGTAAAGGAGGCATTTGTTTTCAATTTAGTTCTAAATACTCTGACTGTATAATTGCTGTGTAAAAGTCATCTACGTGTGTTTATTTCAAACTGTACTTTACTATCAGATATATAATCACCTGCTAAGTTTTTTTCACTTTTTGCCAAATTGCCTGCAGAAAGTGAAAAAAACATTATTGAATTTTTGTGCCATAGTCATTTATTCCTATAAAGAAAATCATTGCTATTTCAAAGTCAATCACTATTTTCTCAGGTCTCTTGTTATTGCTTTTATCCTTTACAGTTGTTTAGAAATTCTACATAAGCAGCTGACTGCTTACCTTGCAGTAAAACATAGCATAATTTTGTAGTTGCAGGTTTAATTTTCGAGAGAATATTGTCAATTTGGACAATGGATGGGGTGTCTATGTAAATGTTCCATCCAAATTATACTATTGCGATGGGCTACAATGTTATTGGATGTTTCAAAAATTAGTATTCTTTTTAAAGAGTTTTGATTAGCATATAAAAGAAAGGATTTATTAGTATGGGTCTATATTAGACGTTCAGCAATGTAAATATTTAGCTAAACATTTAGGTGGGGGCAAATAAACTTTACTTGCCTGTCTTTTTCTGCTTACTAATTTTATCACATTAGTTTTGGTAGTCATATCTTTGGCAACAGTGAAAAAGATATGTCTCAATATTATCCTTAGTACTGCACTAGAAGGCTCATTGGAGGTGGTTGGTAGCTAGTGTTTATAATGTGCATTCTCTTTAACTTTTATTTCAGTTGGAGAAGTAGAGTGGTTATGTTCTGAGGTTTATTCAGTATACATCACCAAGGTAACAGCTCTGCCCCTGCAATTGAAAAAGATAAGTTAACACACCTCCAATGAACCTTTGGTTCAGTATGTCTGTTCTTGCAATAAAAGTTCCCTTTATGTTTAAGTAATTGGGTCCCTGTCTTCAAAAGTACAAATATGCCTTGGACATGTTCTATATTTTTCGGACACAGTATATAAAATATATAGTAAAGTATACACAGAGAAACAAAATACTACAATTTTATTATGCAAAATTGTTAATATTGTATTCGGCTGCTTTTCTTCACTTGCTTTGCTTGTTTTGTAACTGTATCAAGCAGTCTTTAATTGAAATCAGGGTGATTTTTCTTCACCTCTTCAGGCTTACTTTATCTGTTGAAAGAAAATTTAATATAGGAAATTCAAAGCTTTTGTTTAATATGAAAAATATATATTCATAATTAATTGACAAAACTGTGTTATGTAAAATTATAAGTCTTGGGTATCTTATTCAGCTTTCCTGAAAATGTAAATTATCATCTTCTTAACATTTTTTAAAGGGAATTCAAAAGGTCATTTTAATTAAGTGTTAGAAAACATATTTATCTGATTACCTTTGTTTATTGAGTTTTTATGTGGAGACTTTTTTTCTATAGACGCTATGTAATCATTTCTCTGTGGAATTCAGTCTAAAATGAATAGCGATAACCGTTTACTTATTTAGGGTGTAGTGTTTTCATTATAATGCTATTCCAAACATATCTCATTTATGGTATGTAGTTGCTTTATTTTTTAATACTTGGGCTTATCTGATAACTCAGGTAAATAGCAGTCTCCTTGGAAGCATAGGCTCTGCAGTAAACTGTCCCGTCACTATAATTTTTGCCTATGACTGTTGACAAAATATTGACATACATCTTATGTATGTAGGTTCAACTGTAGACATTATTCATTTTAAAAATATGATTTGGAATGTGCACCTCTAAAGCTCTTGGTATATGACTAAAACTTATTTTTTCTGAGTGAGTCTTAAAGTGTGGTTCATGCCCTTCCTTGGTTACATATTGTGGGCACCATCCTGGTTGGGGCCGAATCGATAATTTTTATACTACTGTTATGTGCGTGTCACATTTTTATCACTCCATTTTTTTTTTTATGAATAATGTTTTTTTTAGTATGCATGGGTGAAAACATTGGTGGAAAGAAATGTGTAGCAGTTGCAATTACATAGATTTATGTTACTATGACTTTAAAGTTTTGCTTGGTACAAACTGCATTGTAAAATACTGCATGGTAAAGGTGTGCATGGTAACATCTGATATTTGTGGATACACTACTATTGTCATTTGATGTTTTTCATGCAAATAGTGGTCTACCACCCTGGGAACTCCACCCTACACTGCACCAACCAATAACCTCAAGTGAGCCAACAGAAAAACAATCTGCCAACAGATGTCCAAAAAACAAACATTCAGTATCCCCAATCACAAGAATGCTCTCTGCAGACCAAAGACCAACCAGCAGAATTCTACTAGAAATTGGGATGTTAAAAAGCAAGTATTGACTGGACCCACATGACACAAAGAATGAGATAAGAAGGTAGGTGATCAAGCATGCATCCTGTTTGTATTCTAACATGGAATATTTTATCTATCATCTTCTAAGCACTCTCCAGATCAGGGGTCTTCAAATTGGAGGGTAGGCCCCCTAGGGGGGCCACAAGTGAACACAAGGGGGAGGGGGCACCAGGCTCTATCCAAAAGAAGCATTTATGCATATAACATGGATTGGTTTTAAGCTGAATAAACTGATCAGCAGTAAACCGCTCTCTAATGGGTGATCACTAACATGTTTGGTTATTTACTCCAAATACTCTTCAACCTCCTCTCCCCACTTCTTATAATCACACTGTGGATACTTATATACATTAGTAAGGCCAGGCTGACCAGAATAGTAAGTTTGGCATCATGTGTTTTATTGCATTTTTAAAACAGTAACATAACTTAACTGCAATATTTAAATAAGGTTAGACATATTTAAACATTGCCAATCTAATAGCAAAATTGTGAGAAATTGGGAGGGGGCCCGGATGTTTATTTTTTCACAGGGTGGTATTAATAGGTTTGAACACCACTACCCTAGATTGACCGACTTTCTCAACCCCATTGCACTCACTCTAAGGAACAAAATGTGTAACCTTATAATGCAGTCTTAAAACATATACATCTCATTAAATCAAACACCTCACCTTGGCCAAACTATGGAACACATGCTGCCACAGGAAACCTCCTTACCCTCTGGAACCTTCCCTTTCTACTCCATAGACAATTCAAAGAATCTATGTAAAAATAAAGAATTCTAAACACAAGAAATGAGTTGTCACATTGCCAGAATCCTGAAATCATGAACACATTTCTTGACTCTGTGACTCAAATCTAAAATAAAGGAGACCATACTCACGAAAACACCACCCTTTTCATCACCTTTACCTCTTCTTGCCATTTATTTTTTGTCATATTTTTATTTTAAAATGATTAATTTAGAATTTGGAACCTGAACTTATTATGCCATATTGAACAACATGTTAGTTCCTATTTTAATTTTTGAAACCATCTCAGGAATCAAACCTTCCATTTCCTATTACAATAAATGTGTATCAAAGGTAATTGCTTTTCTGCGAAAAAAACTGTGGAATGTCCTTCCAGACCACATCTGCATAATGCAAAATCAGATGCTACTCTGTAAACGTATCATGATGTGGCTTTCCAGAACAACAACTGTCCATACCACAGGAAGCACAATGTGCATCTTTCAAAAAACAGCCAGACTAAAATAATATCCTGTCATCCCCACCCATCCATTAATCCATCCATCCTTCCATCAAAAATTGCAACAAAATAGCAGTGTGAAACAAGGAATGCCCAACAAGTAACATGAGGTATAATATGTGACAAAGCATGATATCCAAGACCAGAGTAGTAAAGGCTGAACAGTATTTGATGCAACAGCAATACAACTGACCCACCAAACACAAGTAAGACTGTCATCTATCCACCAAATAGCTAGGATTCAATCTTGGTAGCCAAAGTCCCTAAACCTACATTTAATCTATAGAGCAAGATAGTGAAATGGAAACGTAGATGTATGGCCAACAATAACTCATGAGGGATTCCAAGAACCATCCCATCTATCGCTTAGAAATAAATCATGGTCTGCACCTTCTGTTAGGACATTCTACCCATCCATCTTTAGAGAAGTTGTGAATTAAGGCAGGAGCTGTTTGACGTGATAAAATGGCTGATAAGAAATGACATTGTGTTACAAGGAGATCGTAAACTGAACGAGCAGGAGCATGATAAGAGCTATGGCCTAGCAACATTGTAGCAAGATGAGAATTGAGACTTTGTATCAAGCCAATGCAGAAGTAATTCTAGTGATGATATCTTTTTTTTCTATACTTATTTTGAATTTTCTTGAGAAAATATGTGCAAAATGTTCAATCTGCAATTAATGATCTGATTGGCTAATCTTTCTATGGATATTTTGGAATATAAGAAATACGATTCTTTTGGTGGCAAGGAACGAATGTCTTTTAGTCATTTATATCACTTGGGACTGATAAAGTCATCTGTGTCCTGAAGAAGTGGATAGAATCCACGAAACACGTGTTGGCATCTTAGCATCCTCAGCCTCCTTTGCTTTATAACTATGTATTGCTGGCATCACCAGCATCTGTGTATCATTATTCTTCAGTTTTAACATTTTATGTAATATTATTTAAAAACCTTGCTCTTATGATTTTGTGAAATATTCAGAATGTGCGATTATATTATAAACTTGTGATAAACATGTATACTAATTGAAACAATGCAAGGAACATATAAAAATACTTACTTTGTAGAAATGCTGACTTTTACTTTGATTAAATGTGTATCTCTATGAGTCCCCACTACCCCCCATTAATAACCAAATGTATATGTCAGATGGATGATTGACTTTGTGGGTGAGTGTGCAGGGCCTTTTTTCCTTGAAGTATCCATTAATTGTTGCATAACATTTTGCACTGGGTTTTCGTCACAAAAGATAAAGAATTACTTAGCATTCCGAAAGAGGGCCTTAGATCTCGCATTCTTTATATATTTTGCATTTTTGAGACTTGGTGGTACATGTCTACCCCAAGGGTTGTTCTGCTGTTTTACAATATCAACTGTGCATAAAAGAATCCTTTATATATGTAGATGTCCAAACACCTGTGGTCAAGTGCTGTTGCCAATAACATGACTGTGAGATTCACATTTTCAATATAATGTGTATCATCCACAATTTCTTTCTGAATTGATGACCTTTGCATACAGTCACTGCATGTGTTCTAGATATGCATACGCTGACATCAATATGTGGCCATCCATTGCAAAAATGTATCAGCAATGTTACAGCAATATGTGCAATCTGAATTTTAATATATATTTTTAAATTCTGTTTATGGTGTTGAGTTTATACTTGAGCTCTATTTATCAATCCAGAAGTAAAATTGTTCTATGTGGTCATCTCTTTTATTTATAGGTCTGATGGTCAAGAAAGGCTAATGTCCCCTGTTATCAAATTTTGACATTTACACATGGATGAGAATTTTTTACAAGAATCCATGAAACATTCTCGTCCTCCTGCCTCACTCTCAAAGATATATTGATATTAACAGCTGCACAATCTGTGACTTGATTTATTGTTTGAAAAACTTCTTAACGGTTTTTGATGTGTTCTATAGACTCAACTCACCAATGTTTTATTTTCGAACCATAAAACAACCCACTAGCAAGCATTATTAACTGGATCTAAGACCAGTAATATTATTAATAAATGGAGCATGATTTGGAGTTTGATGGTTGATGCTGTGTTAGAGCGGCAGAGGACATTAAGGGGGTCATTCTGACCCTGGCGGTCAGTGTTAAAGCGGCGGCCAACCCGCCAACAGGCTGGCGGCCAAAAATATTGAATTCTGACCCTGGCGGGAACCGCCAACACAGGCCGCTGCATTAACACTCCAACAGCCACGGCGGTACAAACAAACAGCGCGGCGGTCACCGCCAACAGGCAGGCGGCAGACAGTGTACCGCCCACCCTATCACGACTCACCAATCCGCCACCTTTTCTGGGGCGGGAGCCCCGCCGATAAAAACACAGCGGAAACCGACATTTCAAAAGGAAAACGCTTACCTCGACACACTCCACGAGGAATCGGAACAGCATGGAACCCGAACTCCACATCCTCCCAGCCATTGCCTTCCTGCTCTTCTTCCAGGATCACGAACCTCGCCGCAGACGACAACGGTGAGTACTGCACCTACGACACAGGGGAGGGGGGAGGAAGAAAGGTTACGGGCACACACATACTCCACACACCCACCCCCACCCTTACCCCGACCGAAATACCTACACACCTATGCAGATAAAAAGTCAGAGTGACACCCCTAAACCCCCCCCCAAAAAAGCTAAGACAAAAGGCAATGAATGTAAAAGTAGAACTATATTATTGCAACAATAAAGTATAGCGATCTTAGCAATATATGAATAATAAATACACATCTAGAACTATATACATACAAGTAGCAAAAGTCCGGCCCAGTCTTTCAAAGTCCAAATGTCCGTGGGCCAATGTGCAGCAACACATGGGCAAAGCCCACACACGAGAACGAGTCCATTGGAGAGAACACTGCTGGGGCATCACAAAAAGATAAAACAGGCACCTCAGGGGGAAGGGAAGGGGGGGCACCTCAGCCACATGAGTCCACGACGCCAGATCCACGAAGGGACTCCATGCCCACTGTGCCATCCTGGGGAGTGCAAAGCCACAGTCTCTCAAGTCTCTACAGTGGGTGGATTGCCCACTGTGCCATCCTGGGGAGTGCAAAGCCACAGTCTCTCAAGTCTCTACAGTGGGTGGCTTGCCCACTGTTACATCCTGGGGAGTGCAAAGCCACAGTCCATCAGGTGGATTACAGAGACCACTGGTCATGGAGGAGGCATGGTGGGCAGAGTGCGTCGTGAAGGCCTGCCCGACACAGAACCGGGACTGCCAATGGGCCAGCGGTGCTTGACAGGAAGGGCCCAGCGGAGCGGTGCTTGACAGGAAGGGCCCAGCGGAGCGGTGCTTGACAGGAAGGGCCCAGCGGAGCGGTGCTTGAGATGAAGGGCCCAGCGGAGCGGTGCTTGACAGGAAGGGCCCAGCAGAGCGGTGCTTGACATGAAGGGCCCAGCGGAGCGGTGCTTGACAGGAAGGGCCCAGTTCAGCGGTGCTTGACAGGAAGGGCCCAGTTCAGCGGTGCTTGAGACGGTGGGGCCCAGTTCAGCGGTGCTTGAGACGGCGGGGCCCTGTTCAGCGGTGCTTGAGACGGCGGGCCCTGTTCAGCGGTGCTTGACAGGAAGGGCCCAGCGGAGCGGTGCTTGACAGGAAGGGCCCAGTTCAGCGGTGCTTGACAGGAAGGGACCAGTTCAGCGGTGCTTGAGACGGCGGGGCCCTGTTCAGCGGTGCTTGAGACGGCGGGCCCTGTTCAGCGGTGCTTGACAGGAAGGGCCCAGCGGAGCGGTGCTTGACAGGAAGGGCCCAGTTCAGCGGTGCTTGACAGGAAGGGCCCAGTTCAGCGGTGCTTGACAAGAAGGGCCCAGTTCAGCGGTGCTTGAGACGGCGGGGCCCTGTTCAGCGGTGCTTGAGACGGCGGGGCCCTGTTCAGCGGTGCTTCTCACGGCGGTGCCCTGTTCAGCGGTGCCTGTCTTGTGTTTCCAGTGAACCACACCTGGCCGATACTTGCCGCTCAGTCTGCATCGGACCTCTCCGTTGAGGGGCCCTCCTGTGATGGAGCCCTCGGGCCCTGTGTCTCCTCCGATACCCCCGGAATGGGGCTGGTGGGGCCCTCATGGCCAGGTCGGCAGCTCCCTGCCTTTTGCTCCTTGCTGCCCTTGCCCTCCTTGGCAGACTGTCCGTGGCCCTTGGCTCCCTTACCCGATGTGGCAGGTGACGGTGTAAGGCTACCCTCCTTGGGGGCAGGCGTATCAGGCCTGTCGCGCCTGCCCTTGAGTTTTTTGCTCCTCTTCCCGGGGGGGGCTGGCTGTGCCTTTGCTGCTGGACGATGTCCCAGCCCAAGGAAAGGGCGGACTCCAAAAACCAGGCACGACGTTCTTGGGAGTTGCTGGGCTGGTGGTGGCTGAGGTGTTTGTGGAACTCTTACGGGATGGAGGGGGTGGGTCAGGTGAGGAAAAGAGGTCATGTTTAGAGAGGAACATTTTCTTTGGAGCCATGGGAAGGGTAGCTGGAGTGGGTATGGGAGTGGAGGAAGAGGATGTGGTTGTAGGAGAGTCAAGTGTGCTGTCTTTGGGTGCAGGTGCTTGGGCTGGAGGCTGGCGTGAGGTGGATGGCTGTTGTTTGGGTGCCTGCCTGCGTTTGTGTGGTTGGGAAGCGGGGGTGACAGACACACTGGGAGAGGACACAGGGGATGTGTACATGGCAGTGGGGGTGGTGACTGCACGTGTGCGGACTGTACTGGAGGGTGTGCTGGTGATGGGTGCAATGGCTGATGGTGGTGTGCTTGCAGGTGTGTGTGGAGACGTCACAGGGAGGGAGGAGGGAGACGAGGAGGTGGGGGACACAGAGGAGGTAGTAACTGTTGGCATGTCTGCATCTGGATGTTGCTTGGGTGAATGCTTGTGTGTTCTGTGGTGCTTATGTTTGGATGAGCTGCCCTTGGGTGTTGAGGTGTGTGCAGGCTGGTCTGTAGGTGTGGATGGGATAGGCAGAGGAACAGGGGAGTGGGACTGGGTGGAGGGAGTCAGAAGAGGGAGGCTGGAGACAGGGACAATCGCTGCCATCAGTGCTGAGGCCAGAGCGTTGAACGATCGTTGATGGGCAGCCTGACCCGAATGAAGGCCCTCCAGGTATGCATTGCTTTGATGCACCTCCCTCTCCACACCCTGGATGGCATTCAAAAGGGTAGACTGCCCAACAATGATGGTCCTCAGGAGGTCAATGACCTCCTCACTGAAGGCAGCAGGGGTGACTGGGGCAGGGCCTGAGGTGCCTGGGGCGAAGGAGATGGCCGGCTTCCTGGCCTTGCGGGCACGGGCCGAGGGGCTGCTGGGAGGGCGGAGCTGGTGCGCTGGGTGGCGGCTGTACCTGTAGGATCGGTGGGCATGGATGTTGCCGCCACCGCAAGGGAGCTCCCTTCCGAGGACGTGTCGGTGTCGCTGACGTCTCCACGGGTCCCCGTGGTGGAGCCCCCCTCGCCCTCCGTCTCACTGGTCATGTCGGAGTCAGTTGCATGGCCCTCCGGGGCCATGTGAGATGCAGCTCCCTCTTGCGCCGATGCCACTTCTCCTCCGCCTGATGATGCTAATGCACACATTCACAGAAAAACAAAGAAAATGGGGGGGGTGGTGGAAAACATAAAGACAAGTTGAGTGCATGCATTGGGGACACCGTTGGCGGAGAGGACAGACACAGAAGCCCCCTGCACTACGCTGCGCACTTGGGGTACACTACTCATTCACTGGGACATGCCCTACAAGCCTATGGGCGACAACTGCCCACACAGTATACACTGGTCCATGAATCGCATTACTAGGCACCCTACAGAGGTGGGGGGCGGGGGCACAGGACCATACCTCACGGACGGGCCTATCCTACAGAAATCGCCCTGGCCTAGGGATACCCACAGCCCTCCTCCCCCCCCAGGCACCTCCACTGCGCGCTAAATAGCCGAATGTGCTGGTACTCACCCCCTTGTGTCTGCTGTGATGTCCTCAAGCGCCCATCTAAATCAGGGTAGGCCACCGCCAGGATCCGGGACATCAGGGGGGTCAAGGTACGACTGGCACCCCTCCTAGGTTGGGAGGCCATCCCCAGCAGAGCCTCCGCGGTCTTCCTGCTCCCGCGGCGGATGTCCTCCCACCTCTTGCGGCAGTGGGTGCCCCTTCTGTTGTGGACCCCCAGGGCCCGGACGTCCTTGGCGATGGCACGCCAAATGTCGATCTTCTGATGGGCGCTGACCTATGTGACATGTACAGGGGGGAAGAGAAACATCATCACTTTTCTGCATGCTCGATGTGAGTGGCCCCCCCTCCCCAACCTTGCCATGTGGCACATGCTCTCATCTGTCGTGCCATGCATTCGTCATTCGCTGCCCTCGCCTCCATCTGCATCCTCCCCACTCAACCCAGGCATTGGGCACTATGCATTGCCCCCGTGCACTCACCTGTTGGTCTGGAGGCCCGTAGAGTAGCGCATACTGGGGGAGGACCCCGTCCACGAGCTTCTCCAACTCCTCGGAACTGAAGGCGGGGGCCCTTTCCCCAGTCGCAGCAGCCATTGTCACTTCCAGACCGAGGTCACAGCAGCACTTGCAGTATAGGTCCTCTCCTGTGGATGATCAGGTCTCGTGTGAATAAGCATAGAGAAAATGGCGGTTACGGCCGTGGCGGTGCGTACCGCGGCGGTGCGTACCGCGACCGCCGGCGCTCACCGCCATTGGCTCCTGAAACCCATAGGGTTCAATGTTGTCCAATGCGGCTTTGCGCCGCGGACTGCGACCGCCTACGGCCACGGTGTGCCACGCTTGCGCAATTACCTCACTTCACATTGTCACACTTCACAGGTCAGGCAGCCGCCATTTCCAGGGCCCAAATGGCTTAATTCCTACTGCGTCACACATGGCTAGGCCTTGCACCGACATTCATACTAGCCATTCAATGCCGAGAGATTCGTGTACTGTGCATGCTGTGGGCACTTACCTGTGGGTTGCTTGACTCGGTGCTCCATGTTGTCCTTCCTAGGCACCATCCGCTGGGACTTGCGAGGAGATGGAGGAATCCTCCCGTGTACAGACCGCTGGTGGACCTGTCGACAATGGAAGAAAGACACGTCATACTCACCTACAGACTCAACCGTGCCACTATACAGGAACTGTGTGCCCAGCTGGAGCCAGACCTGATGTCACCCATCCGCCAACCCACAGGGATTCCGCCTCTAGTGCAGGTGCTGTCAGTACTGCATTTTTTTGCCAGTGGATCATTTCAAACTACAGTGGCCATTTCATCTGGGATGTCTCAGCCTATGTTTTCAAAGCTGTTGTCCAGAGTGTTGTCTGCCCTGATGAAATACATGCGGAGCTACATCATTTTCCCTGAGGTGGGTGACTTGCCTACAGTGAAGGGTGATTTCTATGCCCTTGGACACATTCCCAATATCATTGGTGCCATTGATGGTACCCATGTGGCTTTGGTTCCCCCAAAAGACGATGAACAGGTGTACAGGAACCGAACAAATTATCATTCGATGAATGTCCAGGTGGTCTGTTTGGCTGACCAGTACATCTCCCATTTAAATGCCAAGTTCCCAGGGTCAGTGCATGACGCGTACATCATGCGAAATAGCAGCATCCCTTATGTGATGGAACAGCTACAGAGACACCGTATGTGGCTAATTGGTGACTCTGGTTACCCCAACCTGCCTTGGCTATTGACCCCAGTGAGGAATCCCAGGACCAGGGCAGAGGAACGGTACAATGAGGCCCATGGGCGTACTAGGAGGGTGATTGAGCGTACCTTCGGCCTCCTGAAGGCCAGGTTTAGGTGCCTGCATATGACAGGTGGATCCCTAATGTACTCACCAAAGAAGGTGTGTCATATCATCGTGGCCTGCTGCATGCTTTACAACCTGGCTTTGCGACGCCAGGTGCCTTTCCTGCAGGAGGATGGTTCAGATGGTGGTGTTGTGGCCGCTGTGGAGCCTGCGGAGAGTGAAGAGGAGGAAGACGAAGAGGACGACACAGACAACAGGGACAGAGTGATACTGCAGTATTTCCAGTGACACACAGGTAAGAATCTACTCCTGCATTGTATTATATCTGTAACTGTAGAGGCTCTCTACTGTCTGACCTTTCACCCCAATGTATGGTAACTTAGTTGTGTATTTCACTTCCTATTTCAGTGATCTGATCCCCACGGAGTGCCCTCTGGTTTTTTTCCCCATGGACTACCGCTGTGTGACACTGGTATGTTGTCATCACAATGTTAATAGAAGAGTTTTGTTGGTTATCTCGAATACATTTGGTTTAAATAAATACATAGCAGAATCCAGTTTGTTTTTGTGCAAAAAATGTGTTTATTGTGGTTTTCAAATAGGTGTATAGTTCTAAAAGGGTGATGGGTGATGGTGGAGGCATGTCCATGGCAGTGTCCAGACTGTCGTTCCTACAGGTCCATTGTCCATATGCCTGTGGAAGGTGGAGCAGGGGCAGTTCAAGGTTGGACAGGGTGAACAAGTGGGACAGTGGGATGACATCCGGGGGATTCCGTGCATGGCGGGGGTCTTGACATCCTACTCTGTCTTCTTCCTAGATCTCAGGCCTTTCTTGCGGGGTGGTTCTTGTTCTGCAGGGGGTGGGGTCCGGGTGGGCCGTTGCTGTTGTGTCGGGGCCTCCTGACCACTAGCGCCGGCGGAGGTGGTGGGCTGTTCTTCCTCCATGCTAGTGGCAGGGGCCCTTTGGGGGGCCACATGGTCCCGCAATGTGGTGACAATCTGGTTGAGTGCCACCACGATTGTACCCATTGCGGAACTGATGCTGCGCAGTTCTTCCCGGAACCCCATGTACTGGCCCTCCTGCATGGCCTGGATCTCCTGGAACCTGGCCAGGACCGTCGCCATCGTCTCTTGGGAGTGGTGGTACGCTCCCATGATGGTGGTGAGGGCCTCTTGGACAGTGGGTTCCCTAGGCCTGTCCTTCCTCTGTCGCACAGCAGCCCTCCCAGTTCCCCTTTGTTCCTGGGCCTCTGTCCCCTGGACGGTGTGCCCACTACCAGTGCCCCCAGGTCCCTGTTGTTGTTGGGGTTGTGGGTTACCCTGGGTGCCCTGTACTGGTAGACACACCGCTGCTTGACCTGTCCTGGAGACAGAAGCATGGGCCCGCTGGGTGGGTGCTGTGCTGGTGTTTTCAGAGGGGGGTAGGTCTGCTGTGGCCTGTGGCTGACTGAGGGTAACCGACTGTCCAGAGGTCCCCGATGGTCCGGGCTGGTCATCAGGTTCTAGGTCGACAGAGCTGCTGTCATCACTGGGGGCCTGTTCTGGGGGTGGGATGGGCAAATCTGGACCCTCCTGGCCGGTGTGTTGGCGTTCGGGCCCTGCAGGGGTAAAAGAGTATGGTTATTGCTTTTGTGTGTGCCATGGCGTGTGATTTGTGGGTGCCCTTGTCCCCCAGTGCTGGCAGTCCCTTGTGGGAGGAGTTGTGAGGGTGGTTTGGGGGGGGATGGGTATGTGCAGTGGTCATGCTTAGGTGATGGGTGTCCATGGTTTGTGTTGGCATTCAGGGGTTGGTGTTGGGTTGGGTGGGTTGTGCTGGTGAGACATTAACAGGGAGGATGTGTGCTGGGGGGTTGGGGGTGAGGGTGGGGGGGTGGGTTGGCATGGTGGGGGGTTGGGGGGGTGAAGTAGTTGAGATTAGACTTACCAGAGTCCATTCCTCCGCCTACTCCAGCGAGGCCCTCAGGATGCAGGATGTTCAAGACCTCTTGCTCCCATGCTGTGAATTTGGGTGGAGTGGGTGGGGGTCCGCCGCCAGTCTTCTGCACAGCGATGTTGTGTCTTGACACCATCGACCGCACCTTCCCCCGTAGGTCGTTCCAGCGCTTTCGGATGTCTTCCCGATTTCTGGGATGCTGTCTCACAGCGTTGACCCTGTCGACGATCCTTTGCCATAGCTCCGCCTTCCTGGCTATTGTGGTGTGCTGCACCTGTGTGCCGAAGAGCTGGGGCTCTACCCTCATTATTTCCTCCACCATGACCCTGAGTTCTTGGTCCGAGAACCTGGGGTGTCTTTGGGGTGCCATGGGGTGGTGTGGATGAGGTGTGGGGTGGTGTTTGTGGTGATGAGTGTGGTGGTGTGTGGTGTTTTGTGCGTAGATGTGGTGTGGGTGATGATGTTGGGTTCCTGTGTGTGTTGTGCTTTGCGTTCCCTGTGCTCTCTCTCTGTGTTTTGCGCCTTGTCTCTGAATTTCGAGTTGTGGGGGTTTGTGGGTGTTGTGGGTGTGTGTTTTATATAGTGATGGGTGAGTGGGAGTGGTGTATGTATGTGTATCAGGTGTGTGTATTTTGAATTGTCCAATGTGGTTGTGTTTTGTAAATGTGTGTGTATTTTGAAAGACCGCCGCGTGGATTCGTGGGTCGTAATGGCATGGGCATGTTTGTGTTGGCGTGACGGTGGAGGTTTGGTCATCTCCAGTTTATCGCTGACCGCTGATGAGGCGGCCTTCAGTGGATGTCGGTTTTTTGGCGATTTGGCAGTTGTGGGTCAGAATGACCGTGGCGGTTTACCGCGGCCGCGGCGGTATGATGGCGGTCTTCTGACCGGCGGTAAGACCCTTTTACCGCCGAGGTCAGAATGACCCCCTAACTCTGGCAACCTGACAAATTATTGCTGATCAAATTTAGAGATGATCGCCTGCCCAGTAGTCACATTTGTACTTTGAAGGGAACTGCTGTCACATCACCTTCATTCAAGGTACAAAAAGTGTTGTGGACATTCGCTGCTAGTTTTGATAACCATCCACAAAACTATTAACACTTTGGGGGTCATTCTGACCCTGGCGGTAAAATCCGCCAGGGCCAACGACCGCGGGAGCACCGCCAACAGGCTGGCAGTACTCCCTTGGGCATTCTGACCGCGGCGGTACAGCTGCGGTCAGAAACGGAAAACCGGCGGTGTACCGCCGGTTTTCCGCTGCCCTGGGGAATCCTCCATGGCGCCGCCATGGGGATTGCGACCTCCATACCGCCATCCTGTTCCTGGCGGTTTTGGCCGCCAGGCACAGAATGGCGGTATGGGGTGTCATGGGGCCCTTGGGGGCCCCTGCAGTGCCCATGCCAATGGCATGGGCACTGCAGGGGCCCCAGTAACAGGGCCCCACCAAGATTTTCAGTGTCTGCCATGCAGACACTGAAAATCGCGACGGGTGCAACTGCACCCGTCGCACCCCTTCCACTCCGCCGGCTCCATTCGGAGCCGGCATCCTCATGGAAGGGTGTTTCCCGCTGGGCTGGCGGGCGGCCTTCTGGCGGTCGCCCGCCAGCCCAGCGGGAAACCCAGAATACCCGCGGCGGTCTTTTGACCGCGCAGCGGTATTCTGGCGGTTCCAGCCAGGCCGGCGGCTTCCGCCGCCGGCCGGGGTCAGAATGACCCCCTTTATGTTTTTCATAAACAAACTTCCAAAGTGGAAGTTTCTTTCTGAAAAAGAAAAAAACCTAATCACTTGCATATCAGGTAGGTTTCTACGAGGGTGTGGAAGTCCTTATGGATTTTGTCCCTCACAGAGTTTTCCTAGCAGTGATGGAGAGAAAAAAAGAATATACACCATCCACCCTAAATAAGGTAGTGGTGGTTTAATCCCCTTCCACCTACTCTATCGAGCAGTAGGGGAAAGATTTCTGTCAGCCAAGGGGGGGCTCTATCCGTGGGATCTTTATGGTCTTTATGATCTGCCTCTCTAAATGAGACTGGAGGAACATGAGATTAGCTGACATGGACATTTCCTCTGTGATTAAATAACCTGACTGTCAATCAGTCCCATAGTCATTTGTTTATATGGGCAGTAATAGAAGCATTAATTGGATGTACTGATGCATGGGTTGAGAAACTGAAATATAATTTGAAAAACATAAGCTAGACCCCCAGACATATCAGTTGTTGCTGTTATGTTATGTTGCTATGGTTCACTTTGTTATTGTATGGTAACAATTTCAAATAGAAGTTATATGCAAGATAAGAGGCTCCTTGACAATGAATATGGTTCATCCTGTGGGGAGTGATTGTTCTCGTAAGGAAGGAACAATGAGGTCTTAAGCTGTATCCTATATTCAACATGCATTTCAGCTATGCAAAGGAAGACTTTTAAAGTACACCTTTCATATACATTGACTGTAAATGTGTAGTTTCAGAAGCGCAAGTAACATAATATTCCATTAATTTTGTGATGTGGCTGGCAAGCATTACCCTCCCCCACTCCCCCCAAGAAACCTTTGTAAAATTGGTGGCAGAGCAGTGGATTTCTCATGTCCATTTTCTTAGAAAATGGCTAATGAGATAGCATATCTAAGTAGCTAAAAATGTATGTGATTTTGCATGGTCTGTTATTTATCCGAATGTATATGCTATCTTTTATTGCTTAATTTTTTAACCGACCCTTCTGTATAGATTCTCTATTTTATGTAATGACTGAGAAAATCTGTGTAAATCAAAATCTATTCAACTGTCAATTGCAAGCTGTTGGACCTAGCACTGTTGTTTGGTAGTCCCCCAAATATTTTGCCTTCACTACTTCAATTTTGCTGAACATAATTTTTGTTAGTTTCAGGAGTCGGCGCACTTTACCCCTGCCAACCAATGCTAAGGTCTTTCGGGGTCATTACGACCCCAGCAGTCGGCGATAATGTGGCGGTAGTATATCCATCTCCAGCTCGGCGGTCATCATTGGGCAGCCTGTAGGATTATGACCCCCGTACCGCTATGGTTTTTGGGGCATTTGTAACGCCATGAAAAACCATGACGGTTGGCCATATCAGTGACATGGAATTCCTTCCCTGTCACTGATAGGGGTCTCCCCTCCTACCTCTCCAGATACCTCCCACCCGTCCCCCCTACCTCGCCAAAACCCCCACCCCTCTACTTCCACGTCCCCCCTCTTCACACGCATACACACACACATTCACACATACATACACAAATGCATACATCCAATCACAGACACATCCGCACACACTTCTAAGCATACATGCAGACATGCATTCACATTTCACAACATACATGCACTCAAATGTCTGTACATGCACACACGCATTCAGCACTCGACACACACCTGCATTCCTGCACACACATACATTCACACACCTCCACACACACAGCACCCCACTCCCCAGACAGAGACCCAACTTACCTGGATCCAGGGGTCCTCTGGCAGGAGACGGGACGGGGCGCTGCTACCGCCAGCAGCGCCCGCCAGCAGAATACTGCCAGGCTGTATTTGTCATAATACAGCTGGTGGCGGTCTACTGGTGTGGCGCTACTGGTGGTAGCAGTGCCACCTTACCGCCATCCACCAGTATGGCCACAGCCGGATTTCCACCCTTCTTGTGGCAGAAATCCAGCTGTGGTCATATTATGGCAGACAGCTGGTAGCGCGGCGACGGTCTTTTGGCCGCCATCACCACGGTGGCAGGTGTTTTTTACCGCCAATGTTATAATGGGGCCTTTATGTCCTCTTCCTAAAACATGGTAAAATTGGCTTAATACATGCAACTGCCACATTTAATTTATCCATAAGTCCCTGGTAAATGGTACTACCTGTAACCAGGTCCTGTAAATTAAATGATGTTAGTAGGCATGCAGCACTCATTGTGCCACCCACTAAAGCAGCACTTTAAAACATGTATTAGGCCTGCCACTACAGTGTGTAGGGCAGTTTTAAACTTCTATTTCAACTAGACAAAATAACCCTTTTCTCAAGCCTAAACCTTCATTTCTAATACTTATAAGCCACCCAGACGTTAGGCCGTAATAGCTCCTAGGGCACGGTGCATGGTATTTATAAAGTAGGACATGTGTACTTATGTTTTACATGCCTCGGAGTGGAAGAGCTCTTAAATACACTTTTTACTGTGGTAAGGGCTAGCTCTCGATGGACTAACACTGGGTTACCTTATTACAGTTAATAGGTGCTAACTTTGAATTGGGTGCAGACAGAGATCTGCTGTTTAGACTCACATTAATTGCAATTTAAAAACCTCCTAAATTGTAAAATCAGATTCTGAAATCTGAAAATCACACTTTTAGAAAGTTTTTATTTTCTCGTCCCAAACTTTTGTGCCTTCTACCAATATCCTGGGTCACATGACTGAGAATGATCCTGATATTGGGGTTTGTATATTCCTCTCTGACAGTGATACAAAGGGGACTAGCTGGGGACAGAATGAGTCATCCTGCAAGGATGGCTGGAGCTGTACCCTGCCCTACTTACACTTCAAAGGGCTTTTCATCCAACATACACAAAGGCCTGGCACTAGCCTTTTGTCACCCAAGACAGTTTGGAGCCTTGACCATGAAAGGGAAGAACTTTTCAGCACCAGATGTGGGGTTAGGAAAGAGTGCCCCTCCACACAGAAAGGCTGATGCCAGTTATACGTATTGAACCCTCAGAACCACTCTTCATATCACATATAGACCTGTGGAAGATTCAGAAGAAGGGCTGCTCAGTCACCCTCCTGATGTAAGGATTTCCCTGCTCCCCTGCTACTGGAAGGACTTCCCTGCTGCCTGAGGAAGGAAGAATATACCTGCTCCTTGAACCAAGGGCCACATGTGTGACTCCAAGCGCTAGCTGGCTGGACTTGTGCAAGAGTTACAGGGACACAACAATCTCCAAAGACCATGCAAGTTACCTGTCTGCTGCTGCTGGTCCCTGCTGAAATGAGTCTTAACCCCGAAGACCTGGTCCCTTGCTGCAATGCAAAGGAATATCCCCCTAACAAAATGAAAAACTTGGGACTTAGAAGATTGTTCAGCAAACACTGCACTGAGAACTGACAGGATCTACCTGTAAGCCAGTCTGACGAAGGTGCATCGCTGGTGTGATTGACAATTCGGAAGCTTGCACTATGATTTTCTCTGCCATAGCAAATCCTCTTCATTGGGATCTCCTGGCAGGGGTATCCACCCTTGTGAACCCCTCCCTGACTGTAGCCTGCAGCATCGTCCTGCTGGGTGAATCCGATCTACAGTATAAATAATAATAATTCCAAAGGCAGAAATTTTCATCTGGCTGAATCACAACCACAAACCCACTGACGACGATGACCTCCTCAGCTAGAAATCCATCATCTCGCCCTCAGAGCTTTATCCAGCTTCATCAATGGCTTCACCAAGACCTTGTCCAGTGGCTCCCTGTCATCGACAGCTCTTCTTCGGGTACAGCCTGTTGCATTGCCCCACTGCAATTCTACTGTCTCACACATTTTTCAGTAATTTGAATAAATTTGAAGGTAATTCAAGATCAGGCCAAATCCACCCCTTGTATCCAGCCTGAGCTTCATCACAATCAGTGTTAACTTCTGACTGTGACCTGGTCTTGTGCGACCAGATTTATAAATCTGGTTCTAATGATTGGATTTAGTTAATTTTATTTATTAAAAGTTACTCTATTTTTCTAAACTGGTGTGGGATTGTGTTTTCACTCTATTACTGTTTGGGTGCTACTTAAATATTTTTTCACATTTTTTCACATTGCCTCAAAATTAAGCCTCACTGTTTTAGTGCCAATCTACTGGAGGGTTAATCACAGTTTAATTTAGTGACTTTTTTGTGGTTCACCCTGCCAGACATTGTCGTTGTTGCCTGAGTGAGACTTCTGTCCCCTTAACCAATAACCCAATTTGTTACACAAGCCATTGACAGCAAATGCTAAACATGAAATACAGGCTTGCACTTCAATGCTCCTAAATAATTACATAGGATGTGCAGGGTGAGAAAGTAAACAGGTTGCACCAACCATGCCCCAGACATAATGTTATCATGTGAGGTTTTTGCAACAAAGATGACAAAATAGCTTCACACAAGTCATGATATGACAGTCAAAGCAGTTAATGCCGTCTGGTGCCAAACAAGTAACATCCGTAATGGGTCTTCTCAACTCTACATGAATTATTTCTCAAATATCAGGTTTACATATGATTCTCAAATGTAATAGTGATTCCCATATACAAGAGTGTCAATTTAAATGATTAAGCTCACTGAATGATATCCAGAGTGCCAACTGTGTCAAGGCTGGGCAACTCCATTATTTACTGACACCCAGAATGATGCCAAGAACTCCCACTATGTCAACGTAAAGACACCATTATGCCAAGAATAGCCAGAATGATGCCGTCAATCATCACTATGTCTAAGATGGACCACAATCATACTGAAAAGCCAAACCTTATTTCTTTCATTTAGACACCAAACCTCCTCTCCTCAGTCTGGCATTTGTACCCAAGTACATGCTCATTCAGAAACACTCCTCCACACATGAATGCATGTATGATCACAAGCATGAAGACACTCACAGAGGCACATGGGTCCTCAACATTCATTACGTCTGCCCCCTTGGATCCCCAACTAACCTAGCAAGCAACAAATGTGATCCTATCACACAACTTCAACATCTTTGCCTTGCACTTTGACTCAATGAAGGGTGGCAGCAAGTGAGAGATCCGGGTCATGGGAGGAGGGATCTAATGGTCACAGGTGTCTGAAGCAGTGGGCAGTCAGCCACAAGTGCCAAGAGGTGGGCTATGCAGGCCCAAGACCTGTCAGAAACATGGACCATAGGGCTAAGATTCCTCAATTCAGTTCTCAGATGATGAGGATCTGCCAACTGCTGCACTCTGCCTCCTGAGCCCAGAAGAGTCCATGAACTGACATGAAAGCAGGCACTGGCTGAGCTGAGAGGAGGACGTGAGATGTTGAGAGGCCTAGTGATCCCAAAAGCAGACTGCATTAGTTGAGTATATGGAGCACTATCAGAATATCCAAAAATTTCTAAAACCAAGATTTTCATTGATTAAGAGTATTCACAGACTGTCTCAAGATATCTCATAGGCTTCACATTCTAAGGGAACGCTCATTTCCTTAAGTGATATTCTCCAACTCCTTTAGACTTCTCTGTCGTCCATTCCAAATTAGAATCTATTCATCCCAGTGCTATCCCTATACTGTCATGGGATACATTCACATTATCATCACCATACACTTCTGTGCCTTTCAGTTTGTACCACTGTACCTGATGTACTGTCAGTGTCCAAGTCAGTTCCATCTCTGTGCTCCATATTAAAAGAAACCCATCTAAAATGTTAATCTTTAACTGTTCCTCCACAAGCAGCACCTTATGGCTTGTTGCCCCTCTAGTTGATGTACCCCAGCTGGAAATTAATCTGATCCTTCTTTCATTTAACTCACCATGTCCTTATATACTCCTCACCTCTACTGCCATCTTTGTATTATCACTCTCTTGCTGCATAGCCAGGGTCAAGCTATGTAAATTAATCAATAAAGAAAAGAGGGACTGGGAAATATTGACTGTCCAGTGTACAGTCTCCTTAGGTTCAAAAATCAAAACATCTAATTACACTGTTCCCTGAACTGTGTTCCTCAAACCCAATTGGGAGAGGACACAAGGTTACCCAAGACATGTAGTTAATTAGGAGAAAGAGCCCTAACCCACCAATGGGTGTCCTGCTTCATTACTGGGCATGATCCTCGTCGGGCCGGAACTGCAATGCCTGATGGGCCCCACAAGGGGCTCTATGTCAGAGATCTTTTTGAATGGTGCCAGCAGGAACCAATTGAATAATGAAAATTCTAAAGTGTGATATGGTGAGAGACTGCAAAGTGTAAATCTAAAATTGACTATAGGTACTACAGTTAACTTTTACCAAAAACAAGGGTACCCATGTCAAGATAAAAACGAAAAGGGGGAAGGCTCCGGAAGTAATACTCCGACCTTCTCCTAACAAATAATCTGTGTATAGGATTGTAATACCACAGAGTGCTGCTCGACATATTTCATGCCTCAATAGTCCATACGGATCAAGTGGAGTTTCTTCCGGACCAAAAAAATGGCCTAGTCCTCACTAAAAAAGATTAAGAATACTCTCAAACTAGGGTGTCTCTACATACTTGTGTCACTTACACTAATGTATGAATTTCCTGTCAGGAAACCCTCCTAAGGTAAGAACTAGCCCCTTCAGAAATCATGGGCCATACAGCTCCTGCAAAATTGTTGCGCTGTAAGCTGTGGTCGTTTGAACTACTCTTTGACTAAGATCCCAGAAATCCCCATAAACACATGCATGTGTAATTGAAAAGTGGTTTTAAAGCATGGGCGTAGCTTGAGGGGGTGTTACACCCCCCAATAAATTAATTCTTTAGTAAATAGTTGGGTACAGGTATGGTCAGATATGTTGAGGTGTCTGTTGGATTTTACCAAGGATTTTTACATGCATACACATTCAAACACACATGCAATCTCTCTCTCTCTGTTTTAAGTTCTTCAAAAAAGGACAGGTTACAAAATACTGGGGCATATTTACGAAGAGTGAGGCATCAAGTCATGATGGACACTTTTCTTGCGCCCCATGGCACCTCCCTAACGCCACCATGTGTTCATCATATTTACAAAAATGTTGATGCTAGTTTGGCGTTTCGCAGGATTAGAGTCACAAAATGTTGATGCTAATCCTGCAAAGTGAAAGTTAGGCAGGTGTTAATAATTTCGCAGAAAATGGCACAGTGGAATCTTACAGATTCCACTGTGACATTTTCTTGGGTCTCCTAACGCCGGAACACCCCCTGGCACAGGCATAATGTGGTGCAAGGGTTAACAAAGTGGGGCAATGCGTGCATTGTGCCACTCTGTAAATATGGTGCAGTATTTGTGCCAACCGAACACCACATTATCGTAAAACAAATTATTCCAATGTGGCGCAAGGTGATGCTAGGGGCTTGTTAAATCTGGCCCACTGTGTTTTCAGTACCCCTAACAACCCACACTTCTCTACCTTTCTGCCGCCTCTTAAGCAGGGCCAGACTGGAAACCCAAAGCAGCCATGGCAATTTTGTCAGAGCAGTACCTGGGTCAGGAGGTGGGGTGGTGAGGGAAGGAGGAGGAAGCACTGCTGCTTTTGTTCCTTTGTTAATGGGGGCCGATATTGCAGCACTGCAAAAAAACGAGCCCCTAGTAACAAAACCGGCCCCCACTGCTGACAAACTGGCCCCCACTCTTCCAGCCCAACAGGAAAACACCTGATGACCACCATGGCCAGTCCGGCCATGCCCACCTCAATGCACTGCTTCTAATCTAATCTATATTACCATGATATGCCAGCATGGTTGTTGGAAAATGTTAAGCTTACACTCCCTCAATCTTCCTGACCAAGCTACGTCCCTGTTTAAAGACAATTACACAGTCGGTCCCTAAATGGCAACAACATGGAGGGAGTTATCTGGGAGTCCAGGGAGCTAAACTTTGGAATTCATTGAACCAAAGCCTCAAAACTGAACCAAGCGTACACATTTTCAGAAAAAGTCTGAAAATGAACAGCTGCAGCGCTCATTCAACAACACAACACTAGAAAAAAAAAATCATGAATATTGGACGAGGACAATTCCGGCACCAATTGTACTCCAAACTATCCACTTTCTGTATTTCCCCTCTCTGGTTTCTAACTAGAGCTTTTAAGTAAACGAAACGGGACATTTTGTGCTTCATGTAACCTCTAAAACAAATGAATAAATGCACTAAGTAAAGGTGTGAAAAAGTTCGAATGAGAGTCCTTTGCTTTCAATGGTTGCTCAGGGATACATATTGGAAATATTTTGGTTCATACTGCGAGGACCAAGGTCTAATCAGCAACAGTTACACATTGAACTAAAAAAACTGTGGCCCATATTTATACTTTTTTAGCGCCGCATTTGTGTCGTTTTTTGACGCAAAATCGGCGCAAACTTCATAATACAATTTTTGGAACTTTGCGCCGATTTTTCGTCAAAAAAAACGACGCAAATGCGGCGCAAAAAAAGTAAAGTATAAATATGGGCCTGTATGTTGTGCTCCTACTATTCATTAGAGTCGGATGATGTGCTTTAGTCGCTGTTATGGATTACGGACATGTCAATGCCCTGGTGGTTTCCACCTCTCAACCTTCAGTCCTAAAAGATATGAGCGTGTACTCATTTTGTAATAAAAGTTACATGTAAATAGTATTTGTAAAGTGATCTAAAAATAAAAGTAACTTATGAATATTGTTGCTGATATAATCAGTAGTAATTGTGTTCGTCCTCCTGGTATTAGCATTACTTTATTGTTAGCACTGGTTTTTGCAGTGCTGTTTATGACACTTGTTTCATGATTGCTATTATTCATAGTAGTAGTATTATAGGTAATAACGCTACTACTCTTAATTATGAAATTGCAGTGTTCTTACTAATAGTAGTGATACTGCGTTAGGAAAGACTTGAAGCTGTATCTGTTCCAGCATGCTTTGATTAAAGCTCCTGCTTCCAGAGCGGTTAATGAAGCATATTGGACTAAGAACCACCACACACTCCCCTATTCTGTCTCTCATCTAGCACACCGAAGTACCAAAAGAAGTTAGGTGGTGTTTTACAAACAGACGCTTTAGAAAGTTAGTAACGGACAACTATATTTGATTTCTTCCCTAATATGATAATTTTCCTCAAGTTAGGCATTTCTCAAATAGCTGCGGAGCTTGAACTGAAATACTTGGAATAGACTGATTTTTTACATTTAAACATGGTGTGTCAGAATATATCAGTTCAAAACAATCCGCCGTGCAGATCAGTTTGCCTTTTCTTTAATTTAAACCTGAGATGAATTCTGCAAGGCATCATGTGATGTGACAATAACTGCGTGAATCTCCTTATGAAGTAGATCCGTCGTAACACCATAGGCGAAAGCTGCTTCTGTTGACCTCTAGATTGCAAATGTGCTGGATTGTCTTGATTGACACACCTAAAGATTCACCCTTGCATGCCTTTCCTCCAACAACTTTCATGCAGTCCTCTTTCTTCATTTTTCCCAGCTGCCTCCACTTGCGTGAGATGAAATATGGCTGTATTATACACCGCCTCTCATTGCCTTACATGTTTTTTTCCCGAGTTCAGGAAGATTTACATTTGCAGCTAAATGTTTTAGTGATTGCTCCGTTGAATTTCATTACACCGGTGCAGTTAATCAAAGCAGGCCTGGCCTTGCCACCATGATTCATTGTATGGTTTCCTGAACTCAGTCATTTGCACAGAATGAATATACACATTATCACCAGAGTCTTGGCTTTTCTGTAAGAGCCTGTCTGACACGTTCTTCTAAGGTCTTTGTAAACTACCCGTGTCATGCAAGCTCTGCAGATTTGTTTCAGGGAATATATTAATTGTTTTTCATCTTGGCATCAGGGCGCCAATGTATTTATGGGTATTGACTCTGTTCATATTAAGTACTTTATGTATTTCAATTAATATTAACTCCATGTGTTCCTGGACAAATCAAGCGCACAGATCAAAAAATGTACGATTCAAAATGTAAAGGAGGAATTGCAAATCATTTGTACTAAAGGTCTGCTCAGGCCCAGGTTTATTTTTTTCGCAATCATATAATCATAAAATTGCTTATTTCCTGGTTATCAGGTTACTCATATTTTCGGATAATTTTTGTTTTTTTGTGTGTTGTGTGAATGTGGAGAGAGCTGAATAGAGCCAATGCTTACAGAGATATGGCATTGCTCATCTCTCTCCCTGCCCTAGTATATTAGTAGCTACCTAGCACCAATGCAGGCACCCTTGTACCATGACATACAGGAAGAAATGCCTTCCTGCACAATCCTCAGAGGCACATCCCTCTTTCTTGGTGTGCTGCACAATGCAGCACACATGGAAAGAGGAGGTAACAAGGAGACATGAAGATCTTTCTCCTTCTCTCATCTCTCTTGGGTAGGTGCAAACCAAGGTTTACTGCCTTTAGTAAACCTGGATTTGTGTAAAAATACATGGGTAGGTGCATGGGAACACCCATGTTTCACCTATGATATGCCAACCCAAAGCAATGTAATGCAACACAACCAAAGGATGGCTGGGTTCAAACTAGGGTGACTTGGTGGGCAAAATAGCTATGGATTACACCCAGATCTGTTACTCGGGATGAGTGTTTGAAAAGTTTCTACACTCTGTTCATCATTTTATTTTGTGGTGTTTCTATGTGTGCGCAAGGAGCTAGGGTATGCCCACAAGTGGGTTTCTTGATCGCTACATCACTGGATTCAAGCTAACCTGGCTGATGAGGGGTGATACCCCAAAACCCGTCCCAGGATTCTTGTTACCGGTCCAGGGAGGACCCGGCTTGGAACTTGGGGCTGAACTGTTCCCATGGAGAGAATGGTCAAGCCTGATTTGCATATGGCTGACTCTAAACTGGGGTGACATGGCTAGCAAAATAACAATGGAGTTAACCCAGATCTGTGACTGGGGGTGAGTGTTTGAAACGTTTCCATACTCCGTCTATCATTTTATTTTGTGTCAATTTCAGGTACACCTATTCACAGGCAAAGGAGTATGGGATCAGTGAAATTATCATCTCAGTTTCACAATTACATGCGTTATTCTCTTACCCCAGTTCATTAGCTTGTCTATGTCACAGTGAATGATAATATGTGAACTTACTGTTTGCAAACCTAGCTGCAAAGCAATGTAGAGTGATACATGTAAAGTGGATAGGTACATTGGCAGTGTGTTACAAGTAAATCTTGCTTTGTGTTACATGGGGGAGCTCTTTTTAATTTGTGTCAATGAGGGTTTTCGATAGCTGTAACTTGAAGACAAGGTATTCCTTGAAGTGCTGAGTCTGCTTCCATAAGAATAGTAATGATAATAACAACTCTTTGGTTGATTTACAGAAAGAGCTGACTCAGTCATAGCCTAGAAAAATCAAGTTAAGTCCTGCATTCTAGACTGAACCATTGACTCAAAGGAGCAGGTCAAGGACCACTGGATCTTTCCCATGCCCACTATGTAGAGCGAATTGCGCAGCCTTCAAGCACTTAAAGCAGCTTGGTTGCAAAAATCAGAAGAAGGGTTGTACAGCCCACATGTTAAAACTGGCCATCTTGCAAATTGAAATTAGCAAAGGTCCGTTAGTCAAAAATAGAGACTTCAAAAGTGGCATGTGCATAAATAAAGCTTAAATATATATCAAACCACTATTTATAAGAGTGTAAAGCTTAACCCCTTCTGTGCCGAGGACGTAATGGTTACGTCCTGCGGCACAGTGCTGCTGTGCCCAGGACGTAACCATTACGTCCTGGGCACCCAGCCCAGAGGGAGCGCTAGGGCTCCCTCTGTGGGGTTCCCCCCCACACCCCAAAGTCAGGGATGGAAGGGGAAGCCCTTCCCCTTCCACCCCTGACCCCCTCCACCCCCCCTGTGACATCAGCGTGCAAGCGCTTGCTGTTTGTCACAGGGCCTCCTCTGAGCGATGATCGGAAGAGAAATGCTTTGCATTTCTCTTCCAATCACGGGGAGGAGGCAGAGAGGCTTCAAAGGGAAGGAAAGTTATTTCCTTCCCTTTGAAGTCTCTCTCTGCGTTTTGGCAGCCGGATTGTAAAGCAATCCGGCTGTCAAAACGCCCACTAGACACCAGGGATGTCTTTTTGTTTTATGAAAGTGACTCAAGGGAGCGACCCCCTGGGCAAGGGTCGCTCCCAGGGGGTTCATATTTTTTTAAGGCCTTTTCTGCCCCCCCTGGGGGCAGATCGGCCTATTATTAGGCCGATCTGCCCCCAGGGGGGGCAGAAACCTCTAGGCACCAGGGATACATTTTTTTTTTTGTTTTTTTTTTTGTTCAGTTTTTGTTTTTTGAGGTGGGGAGCGACCCATGGGGGCAGATCAGCCTATTTTTATTAGGCCGATCTGCCCCCACGGGGGGCAGAAACCACTAGGCACCAGGGATTTTTGTTGTTGTGTATTACAGATGGGGAGCATCCCCTGAGGCAAGGGTCGCTCCCCTGGAGGGGCAAATTGTATTTAGGCCATTTCTGCCCGCTTTGAGGGCAGATCGGCCGATTTTAGGTCAATCTGCCCCCAAGGGGGGAAGAAACCACTAGGCACCAGGGATCTTTATTTTGCGCCATCACGCAAGGGGAGCGACCTTGTAGGCAAGGGTAGCTCCCCGGGGGGGGGGGGGGCAAATTTATTTTAGGCCATTTCTGCCCCCCTTGGGGGCAGATTGGCTGATTGTAGGTCAATCTGCCCCCAAGAGGGGCAGAAACCACTAGGCACCAGGGATTGCGCCGTCACGCAAGGGGAGCGACCCGGGGGGGTGGGGGCGCAAATTTATTTTAGGCCATTTCTGCCCCCCCTGGGGGCAGATCGGCCTATTGGTATTACGCCGATCTGCCCCCAGGGGGGCAGAAACCTCTAGGCGCCAGGGCAAATAGTTTTTTTTTTTGTTTGGTTTTTTAGAGATGGGGAGCGACCCATTAGGCAAGGGTCGCTCCCCTGGGGGGCAAATTGTATTTAGACCATTTCTGCCACCCTTGGGGGCAGATTGGCTGATTGTAGGTCAATCTGCCCCCAAGGGGGGCAGAAACCACTATTCACCAGGGATTGCGCCGTCACGCAAGGGGAGCGACCTGGGTAACAGAACCTGGTCAGAGCCCCAAAATTCACCCCATCTTGGATTCCCCTGGGTTTCTAGTTTTCAAAAATGCGCTGGTTTGCTAGGTTTCCACAGGTGCCGGCTGAGCTAGAGGTCAAAATCTAAAGGTAGGCACGTTGCAAAAAACAGCTCTGTTTTCTGTCAAAAAATGGGATGTGCCCACTTTGTGTTTTGGGACATTTCCTGTCGCGGGCACTAGGACTACCCCCACAAGTGAGGTATCGATTTTATCGAGAGACTTGGGGGAACGCTGGGTGGAAGGAAATTTGTGGCTCCTCTCAGATTCCAGAACTTTCTGTCACCGAAATGTGAGGAAAATGTGTTTTTTTAGCCAAATGTTGAGATTTCAAAGGATTCTGGGTAACAGAACCTGCTCAGAGCCCCACAAGTCACCCCATCTTGGATTCCCCGAGGTCTCTAGTTTTAAAAAATGCACAGGTTTGGTAGTTTCCCTAGGTGCCGGCTGAGTTAGAGCCCAAAATCTACAGGTAGGCACTTTGCAAAAAACAGCTCTGTTTTCTGTCAAAAAATGGGATGTGCCCACTTTGTGTTTTGGGACATTTCCTGTTGCGGGCACTAGGCCTACCCACACAAGTGAGGTACCATTTTTATCGGGAGACTTGGGGGAACGCTGGGTGGAAGGAAATTTGTGGCTCCTCTCAGATTCCAGAACTTTCTGTCACCGAAATGCGAGGAAAATTTGTTTTTTTAGCAAAATGTTGAGCTTTGCAAAGGATTCTGGGTAACAGAACCTGGTCAGAGCCCCACAAGTCACCCCATCTTGGATTCCCCTAGGTCTCTAGTTTTAAAAAATGCACAGGTTTGGTAGGTTTCCCTAGGTGCCGGCTGAGCTAAAGGCCAAAATCTACAGGTAGGCACTTTGCAAAAAACAGCTCTGTTTTCTATGATGTGTCCACGTTGTGTTTTGGGGCATATCCTGTCGCGGGCGCTAGGCCTACCCACACAAGTGAGGTACCTTTTTTATCGGGAGACTTGGGGGAACGCTGGGTGGAAGGAAATTTGTGGCTCCTCTCAGATTCCAGAACTTTCTGTCACCGAAATGTGAGGAAAATATGTTTTTTTAGCAAAATTTTGAGGTTTGCAAAGGATTCTGGGTAACAGAACCTGGTGAGAGCCCCACAAGTCACCCCATCTTGGATTCCCCTAGATCTCTAGTTTTCATAAATGCACAGGTTTGGTAGGTTTCCCTAGGTGCCGGCTGAGTTAGAGGCCAAAATCTACAGGTAGGCACTTTGCAAAAAACAGCTTTGTTTTCTGTCAAAAAATGGGATGTGCCCACTTTGTGTTTTGGGACATTTCCTGTTGCGGGCGCTAGGCCTACCCACACAAGTGAGGTACCATTTTTATCGGGAGACTTGGGGGAACGCTGGGTGGAAGGAAATTTGTGGCTCCTCTCAGATTCCAGAACTTTCTGTCACCGAAATATGAGGAAAATATGTTTTTTTAGCCAAATTTTGAGGTTTGCAAAGGATTCTGGGTAACAGAACCTGGTCAGAGCCCCACAAGTCACGCCATCTTGGATTCCCCTAGGTCTCTAATTTTCAAAAATGCACAGGTTTGGTAGGTTTCCCTAGGTGACGGTTGAGCTAGAGGCCAAAATCTACAGGTAGGCACTTTGCAAAAAACAGCTCTGTTTTCTGTGATGTGTCCACGTTGTGTTTTGGGGCATATCCTGTCGCGGGCGCTAGGCCTACCCACACAAGTGAGGTACCTTTTTTATCGGGAGACTTGGGGGAACGCTGGGTGGAAGGAAATTTGTGGCTCCTCTCAGATTCCAGAACTTTCTGTCACCGAAATGCGAGGAAAATTTGTTTTTTTAACAAAATGTTGAGCTTTGCAAAGGATTCTGGGTAACAGAACCTGGTCAGAGCCCCACAAGTCACCCCATCTTGGATTCCCCTAGGTCTCTAGTTTTAAAAAATGCACAGGTTTGGTAGGTTTCCCTAGGTGCCGGCTGAGCTAAAGGCCAAAATCTACAGGTAGGCACTTTGCAAAAAACAGCTTTGTTTTCTGTCAAAAAATGGGATGTGCCCACTTTGTGTTTTGGGACATTTCCTGTTGCGGGCGCTAGGCCTACCCACACAAGTGAGGTACCATTTTTATCGGGAGACTTGGGGGAACGCTGGGTGGAAGGAAATTTGTGGCTCCTCTCAGATTCCAGAACTTTCTGTCACCGAAATATGAGGAAAATATGTTTTTTTAGCCAAATTTTGAGGTTTGAAAGGATTCTGGGTAACAGAACCTGGTCAGAGCCCCACAAGTCACGCCATCATGGATTCCCCTAGGTCTCTAATTTTCAAAAATGCACAGGTTTGGTAGGTTTCCCTAGGTGACGGTTGAGCTAGAGGCCAAAATCTACAGGTAGGCACTTTGCAAAAAACAGCTCTGTTTTCTGTGATGTGTCCACGTTGTGTTTTGGGGCATATCCTGTTGCGGGCGCTAGGCCTACCCACACAAGTGAGGTATCATTTTTATGGGGAGACTTGGGGGAACGCTGGGTGGAAGGAAATTTGTGGCTCCTCTCAGATTCCAGAACTTTCTGTCACCGAAATGTGAGGAAAATGTGTTTTTTTAGCCAAATGTTGAGATTTCAAAGGATTCTGGGTAACAGAACCTGCTCAGAGCCCCACAAGTCACCCCATCTTGGATTCCCCTAGGTCTCTAGTTTTAAAAAATGCACAGATTTGGTAGGTTTCCCTAGGTGCCGGTTGAGCTATAGGCCAAAATCTACAGGTAGGCACTTTGCAAAAAACAGCTCTGTTTTCTGTGATGTGTCCACGTTGTGTTTTGGGGCATATCCTGTTGCGGGCGCTAGGCCTACCCACACAAGTGAGGTATCATTTTTATCGGGAGACTTGGGGGAACGCTGGGTGGAAGGAAATTTGTGGCTCCTCTCAGATTCCAGAACTTTCTGTCACCGAAATGCGAGGAAAATTTGTATTTTTA
The DNA here is from genome assembly GCF_031143425.1 of Pleurodeles waltl. Classification (NCBI taxonomy): domain Eukaryota; kingdom Metazoa; phylum Chordata; class Amphibia; order Caudata; family Salamandridae; genus Pleurodeles; species Pleurodeles waltl. The sequence goes on along the minus strand of NC_090436.1, from coordinate 885,932,159 downwards.
GCCAAATGTTGAGGTTTGCAAAGGATTCTGGGTAACAGAACCTGGTCAGAGCCCCACAAGTCACCCCATCTTGGATTCCCCTAGGTCTCTAGTTTTCAAAAATGCACAGGTTTGGTAGGTTTCCCTAGGTGCCGGCTGAGCTAAAGGCCAAAATCTATAGGTAGGCACTTTGCAAAAAACAGCTCTGTTTTCTGTGATGTGTCCACGTTGTGTTTTGGGGCATATCCTGTCGCGGGCGCTAGGCCTACCCACACAAGTGAGGTACCTTTTTTATCGCGAGACTTGGGGGAACGCTGGGTGGAAGGAAATTTGTGGCTCCTCTCAGATTCCAGAACTTTCTGTCACCGAAATGTGAGGAAAATATGTTTTTTTAGCAAACTTTTGAGGTTTGCAAAGGATTCTGGGTAACAGAACCGGGTCAGAGCCCCACAAGTCACCCCATCTTGGATTCCCCTAGGTCTCTAGTTTTCAAAAATGCACAGGTTTGGTAGGTTTCCCTAGGTGCCGGCTAAGTTAGAGGCCAAAATCTACAGGTAGGCACTTTGCAAAAAACAGCTCTGTTTTCTGTCAAAAAATGGGATGTGCCCACTTTGTGTTTTGGGACATTTCCTGTTGCGGGCGCTAGGCCTACCCACACAAGTGAGGTCCCATTTTTATCGGGAGACTTGGGGGAACGCTGGGTGGAAGGAAATTTGTGGCTCCTCTCAGATTCCAGAACTTTCTGTCACCGAAATATGAGGAAAATATGTTTTTTTAGCCAAATTTTGAGGTTTGCAAAGGATTCTGGGTAACAGAACCTGGTCAGAGCCCCACAAGTCACCCCATCTTGGATTCCCCGAGGTCTCTAGTTTTACAAAATGCACAGGTTTGGTAGGTTTCCCTAGGTGCTGGCTGAGCTAGAGGCCAAAATCTACAGGTAGGCACTTTGCAAAAAACAGCTCTGTTTTCTGTCAAAAAATGGGATGTGCCCACTTTGTATTTTGGGACATTTCCTGTTGCGGGCGCTAGGCCTACCCACACAAGCGAGGTACCATTTTTATCGGGAGACTTGGGGGAACGCTGGGTGGAAGGAAATTTGTGGCTCCTCTCAGATTCCAGAACTTTCTGTCACCGAAATATGAGGAAAATATGTTTTTTTTAGCCAAATTTTGAGGTTTGCAAAGGATTCTGGGTAACAGAACCTGGTCAGAGCCCCACAAGTCACCCCATCTTGGATTCCCCTAGGTCTCTAGTTTTCAAAAATGCACAGGGTTGGTAGGTTTCCCTAGGTGCCGGCTGAGCTAGAGGCCAAAATCTACAGGTAGGCACTTTGCAAAAAACAGCTCTGTTTTCTGTCAAAAAATGGGATGTGCCCACTTTGTGTTTTGGGACATTTCCTGTTGCGGGCGCTAGGCTTACCCACACAAGTGAGGTACCATTTTTATCGGGAGACTTGGGGGAACGCTGGGTGGAAGGAAATTTGTGGCTCCTCTCAGATTCCAGAACTTTCTGTCACCGAAATGTGAGGAAAATATGTTTTTTTAGCCAAATGTTGAGATTTCAAAGGATTCTGGGTAACAGAACCTGCTCAGAGCCCCACAAGTCACCCCATCTTGGATTCTCCTAGGTCCCTAGTTTTAAAAAATGCACAGGTTTGGTAGGTTTCCCTAGGTGCCGGCTGAGCTAGAGGCCAAAATCTACAGGTAGGCTTTGCAAAAAACAGCTCTGTTTTCTGTGATGTGTCCACGTTGTGTTTTGGGGCATATCCTGTTGCGGGCGCTAGGCCTACCCACACAAGTGAGGTATCATTTTTATCGGGAGACTTGGGGGAACGCTGGGTGGAAGGAAATTTGTGGCTCCTCTCAGATTCCAGAACTTTCTGTTACCGAAATTCGAGAAAAATGTGTTTTTTTAGCAAAATGTTGAGGTTTGCAAAGGATTCTGGGTAACAGAACGTGGTCAGAGCCCCACAAGTCATCCCATCTTGGATTTCCCTAGGTCTCTAGTTTTCAAAAATGCACAGGTTTGGTAGGTTTCCCTAGGTGCCGGCTGAGCTAAAGGCCAAAATCTACAGGTAGGCACTTTGCAAAAAACAGCTCTGTTTTCTGTGATGTGTCCACGTTGTGTTTTGGGGCATATCCTGTTGCGGGCGCTAGGCCTACCCACACAAGTGAGGTACCTTTTTTATCGGGAGACTTGGGGGAACGCTGGGTGGAAGGAAATTTGTGGCTCCTCTCAGATTCCAGAACTTTCTGTCACTGAAATGTGAGTAAAATATGTTTTTTTAGCCAAATTTTGAGGTTTGCAAAGGATTCTGGGTAACAGAACCTGGTCAGGGCCCCACAAGTCACCCCATCTTGGATTCCCCTAGGTCTCTAGTTTTCAAAAATGCACAGGTTTGGTAGGTTTCCCTAGGTGCCGGCTGAGCTAGACGCCAAAATCTACAGGTAGGCACTTAGCAAAAAACAGCTCTGTTTCCTGTCAAAAAATGGGATGTGCCCACTTTGTATTTTGGGACATTTCCTGTTGCGGGCGCTAGGCCTACCCACACAAGCGAGGTCCCATTTTTATCGGGAGACTTGGGGGAACGCTGAGTGGAAGGAAATTTGTGGCTCCTCTCAGATTCCAGAACTTTCTGTCACCGAAATATGAGGAAAATATGTTTTTTTAGCCAAATTTTGAGGTTTGCAAAGGATTCTGGGTAACAGAACCTGGTCAGAGCCCCACAAGTCACCCCATCTTGGATTCCCCTAGGTCTCTAGTTTTCAAAAATGCACAGGTTTGGTAGGTTTCCCTAGATGCCGGCTGAGCTAGAGGCCAAAATCTACAGGTAGGCACTTTGCAAAAAACAGCTCTGTTTTCAGTCAAAAAATGGGATGTGCCCACTTTGTGTTTTGGGACATTTCCTGTTGCGGGCGCTAGGCCTACCCACACAAGTGAGGTACCATTTTTATCGGGAGACTTGGGGGAACGCTGGGTGGAAGGAAATTTGTGGCTCCTCTCAGATTCCAGAACTTTCTGTCACCGAAATGTGAGGAAAATGTGTTTTTTTAGCCAAATGTTGAGATTTCAAAGGATTCTCGGTAACAGAACCTGATCAGAGCCCCACAAGTCACCCCATCTTGGATTCTCCTAGGATCCTAGTTTTCAAAAATGCACAGGTTTGGTAGGTTTCCCTAGGTGCCGGCTGAGCTAGAGGCCAAAATCTACAGGTAGGCACTTTGCAAAAAACAGCTCTGTTTTCTGTGATGTGTCTACGTTGTGTTTTGGGGCATATCCTGTTGCGGGCGATAGGCCTACCCACACAAGTGAGGTATCATTTATATCGGGAGACTTGGGGGAACGCTGGGTGGAAGGAAATTTGTGGCTCCTCTCAGATTCCAGAACTTTCTGTCACCGAAAAGCGAGGAAAATGTGTTTTTTTAGCAAAATGTTGAGGTTTGCATAGGATTCTGGGTAACAGAACGTGGTCAGAGCCCCACAAGTCACCCCATCTTGGATTCCCCTAGGTCTCTAGTTTTAAAAAATGCACAGGTGTGGTAGGTTTCCCTAGGTTCCGGCTAAGCTAAAGGCCAAAATCTACAGGTAGGCACTTTGCAAAAAACAGCTCTGTTTTCTGTGATGTGTCCACGTTGTGTTTTGGGGCATATCCTGTCGCGGGCGCTAGGCCTACCCACACAAGTGAGGTACCTTTTTTATTGGGAGACTTGGGGGAACGCTGGGTGGAAGGAAATTTGTGGCTCCTCTCAGATTCCAGAACTTTCTGTCACCGAAATGTGAGGAAAATATGTTTTTTTAGCAAAATTTTGAGGTTTGCAAAGGATTCTGGGTAACAGAACCTGGTCAGAGCCCCACAAGTCACCCCATCTTGGATTCCCCTAGATCTCTAGTTTTCATAAATGCACAGGTTTGGTAGTTTCCCTAGGTGCCGGCTGAGTTAGAGGCCAAAATCTACAGGTAGGCACTTTGCAAAAAACAGCTCTGTTTTCTGTCAAAAAATGGGATGTGCCCACTTTGTGTTTTGGGACATTTCCTGTTGCTGGCGCTAGGCCTACCCACACAAGTGAGGTACCATTTTTATCGGGAGACTTGGGGGAACGCTGGGTGGAAGGAAATTTGTGGCTCCTCTCAGATTCCAGAACTTGCTGTCACCGAAATGAGAGGAAAATTTGTTTTTTTAGCAAAATGTTGAGCTTTGCAAAGGATTCTGGGTAACAGAACCTGGTCAGAGCCCCACAAGTCACCCCATCTTGGATTCCCCTAGGTCTCTAGTTTTAAAAAATGCACAGGTTTGGTATGTTTCCCTAGGTGCCGGCTGAGCTAAAGGCCAAAATCTACAGGTAGGCACTTTGCAAAAAACAGCTCTGTTTTCTGTGATATGTCCACGTTGTGTTTTGGGGCATATCCTGTCGCGGGCGCTAGGCCTACCCACACAAGTGAGGTACCTTTTTTATCGGGAGACTTGGGGGAACGCTGGGTGGAAGGAAATTTGTGGCTCCTCTCAGATTCCAGAACTTTCTGTCACCGAAATGTGAGGAAAATATGTTTTTTTAGCAAAATTTTGAGGTTTGCAAAGGATTCTGGGTAACAGAACCTGGTGAGAGCCCCACAAGTCACCCCATCTTGGATTCCCCTAGATCTCTAGTTTTCATAAATGCACAGGTTTGGTAGGTTTCCCTAGGTGCCGGCTGAGTTAGAGGCCAAAATCTACAGGTAGGCACTTTGCAAAAAACAGCTCTGTTTTCTGTCAAAAAATGGGATGTGCCCACTTTGTGTTTTGGGACATTTCCTGTTGCGGGCGCTAGGCCTACCCACACAAGTGAGGTACCATTTTTATCGGGAGACTTGGGGGAACGCTGGGTGGAAGGAAATTTGTGGCTCCTCTCAGATTCCAGAACTTTCTGTCACCGAAATATGAGGAAAATATGTTTTTTTAGCCAAATTTTGAGGTTTGCAAAGGATTCTGGGTAACAGAACCTGGTCAGAGCCCCACAAGTCACGCCATCTTGGATTCCCCTAGGTCTCTAATTTTCAAAAATGCACAGGTTTGGTAGGTTTCCCTAGGTGCCGGTTGAGCTAGAGGCCAAAATCTACAGGTAGGCACTTTGCAAAAAACAGCTCTGTTTTCTGTGATGTGTCCACGTTGTGTTTTGGCGCATATCCTGTTGCGGGCGCTAGGCCTACCCACACAAGTGAGGTATCATTTTTATGGGGAGACTTGGGGGAACGCTGGGTGGAAGGAAATTTGTGGCTCCTCTCAGATTCCAGAACTTTCTGTCACCGAAATGTGAGGAAAATATGTTTTTTTAGCAAAATTTTGAGGTTTGCAAAGGATTCTGGGTAACAGAACCTGGTGAGAGCCCCACAAGTCACCCCATCTTGGATTCCCCTAGATCTCTAGTTTTCATAAATGCACAGGTTTGGTATGTTTCCCTAGGTGCCGGCTGAGCTAAAGGCCAAAATCTACAGGTAGGCACTTTGCAAAAAACAGCTCTGTTTTCTGTGATATGTCCACGTTGTGTTTTGGGGCATATCCTGTCGCGGGCGCTAGGCCTACCCACACAAGTGAGGTACCTTTTTTATCGGGAGACTTGGGGGAACGCTGGGTGGAAGGAAATTTGTGGCTCCTCTCAGATTCCAGAACTTTCTGTCACCGAAATGTGAGGAAAATATGTTTTTTTAGCAAAAGTTTGAGGTTTGCAAAGGATTCTGGGTAACAGAACCTGGTGAGAGCCCCACAAGTCACCCCATCTTGGATTCCCCTAGATCTCTAGTTTTCATAAATGCACAGGTTTGGTAGGTTTCCCTAGGTGCCGGCTGAGTTAGAGGCCAAAATCTACAGGTAGGCACTTTGCAAAAAACAGCTCTGTTTTCTGTCAGAAAATGGGATGTGCCCACTTTGTGTTTTGGGACATTTCCTGTTGCGGGCGCTAGGCCTACCCACACAAGTGAGGTACCATTTTTATCGGGAGACTTGGGGGAACGCTGGGTGGAAGGAAATTTGTGGCTCCTCTCAGATTCCAGAACTTTCTGTCACCGAAATATGAGGAAAATATGTTTTTTTAGCCAAATTTTGAGGTTTGCAAAGGATTCTGGGTAACAGAACCTGGTCAGAGCCCCACAAGTCACGCCATCTTGGATTCCCCTAGGTCTCTAATTTTCAAAAATGCACAGGTTTGGTAGGTTTCCCTAGGTGCCGGTTGAGCTAGAGGCCAAAATCTACAGGTAGGCACTTTGCAAAAAACAGCTCTGTTTTCTGTGATGTGTCCACGTTGTGTTTTGGGGCATATCCTGTTGCGGGCGCTAGGCCTACCCACACAAGTGAGGTATCATTTTTATGGGGAGACTTGGGGGAACGCTGGGTGGAAGGAAATTTGTGGCTCCTCTCAGATTCCAGAACTTTATGTCACCGAAATGTGAGGAAAATGTGTTTTTTTAGCCAAATGTTGAGATTTCAAAGGATTCTGGGTAACAGAACCTGCTCAGAGCCCCACAAGTCACCCCATCTTGGATTTCCCTAGGTCTCTAGTTTTCAAAAATGCACAGGTTTGGTAGGTTTCCCTAGGTGCCGGTTGAGCTATAGGCCAAAATCTACAGGTAGGCACTTTGCAAAAAACAGCTCTGTTTTCTGTGATGTGTCCACGTTGTCTTTTGGGGCATATCCTGTTGCGGGCGCTAGGCCTACCCACACAAGTGAGGTATCATTTTTATGGGGAGACTTGGGGGAACGCTGGGTGGAAGGAAATTTGTGGCTCCTCTCAGATTCCAGAACTTTCTGTCACCGAAATGTGAGGAAAATGTGTTTTTTTAGCCAAATGTTGAGATTTCAAAGGATTCTGGGTAACAGAACCTGCTCAGAGCCCCACAAGTCACCCCATCTTGGATTCCCCTAGGTCTCTAGTTTTCAAAAATGCACAGGTTTGGTAGGTTTCCCTAGGTGCCGGCTGAGCTAGACGCCAAAATCTACAGGTAGGCACTTAGCAAAAAACAGCTCTGTTTCCTGTCAAAAAATGGGATGTGCCCACTTTGTATTTTGGGACATTTCCTGTTGCGGGCGCTAGGCCTACCCACACAAGCGAGGTCCCATTTTTATCGGGAGACTTGGGGGAACGCTGAGTGGAAGGAAATTTGTGGCTCCTCTCAGATTCCAGAACTTTCTGTCACCGAAATATGAGGAAAATATGTTTTTTTAGCCAAATTTTGAGGTTTGCAAAGGATTCTGGGTAACAGAACCTGGTCAGAGCCCCACAAGTCACCCCATCTTGGATTCCCCTAGGTCTCTAGTTTTCAAAAATGCACAGGTTTGGTAGGTTTCCCTAGATGCCGGCTGAGCTAGAGGCCAAAATCTACAGGTAGGCACTTTGCAAAAAACAGCTCTGTTTTCAGTCAAAAAATGGGATGTGCCCACTTTGTGTTTTGGGACATTTCCTGTTGCGGGCGCTAGGCCTACCCACACAAGTGAGGTACCATTTTTATCGGGAGACTTGGGGGAACGCTGGGTGGAAGGAAATTTGTGGCTCCTCTCAGATTCCAGAACTTTCTGTCACCGAAATGTGAGGAAAATGTGTTTTTTTAGCCAAATGTTGAGATTTCAAAGGATTCTCGGTAACAGAACCTGATCAGAGCCCCACAAGTCACCCCATCTTGGATTCCCCTAGGATCCTAGTTTTCAAAAATGCACAGGTTTGGTAGGTTTCCCTAGGTGCCGGCTGAGCTAGAGGCCAAAATCTACAGGTAGGCACTTTGCAAAAAACAGCTCTGTTTTCTGTGATGTGTCTACGTTGTGTTTTGGGGCATATCCTGTTGCGGGCGCTAGGCCTACCCACACAAGTGAGGTATCATTTATATCGGGAGACTTGGGGGAACGCTGGGTGGAAGGAAATTTGTGGCTCCTCTCAGATTCCAGAACTTTCTGTCACCGAAAAGCGAGGAAAATGTGTTTTTTTAGCAAAAGGTTGAGGTTTGCAAAGGATTCTGGGTAACAGAACCTGGTCAGAGCCCCACAAGTCACCCCATCTTGGATTCCCCTAGGTCTCTAGTTTTCAAAAATGCACAGGTTTGGTAGGTTTCCCTAGGTGCCGGCTGAGATAAAGGACAAAATCTATAGGTAGGCACTTTCCAAAAAACAGCTCTGTTTTCTGTGATGTGTCCACGTTGTGTTTTGGGGCATATCCTGTCGCGGGCGCTAGGCCTACCCACACAAGTGAGGTACCTTTTTTATTGGGAGACTTGGGGGAACGCTGGGTGGAAGGAAATTTGTGGCTCCTCTCAGATTCCAGAACTTTCTGTCACCGAAATGTGAGGAAAATATGTTTTTTTAGCAAAATTTTGAGGTTTGCAAAGGATTCTGGGTAACAGAACCTGGTCAGAGCCCCACAAGTCACCCCATCTTGGATTCCCCTAGATCTCTAGTTTTCATAAATGCACAGGTTTGGTAGTTTCCCTAGGTGCCGGCTGAGTTAGAGGCCAAAATCTACAGGTAGGCACTTTGCAAAAAACAGCTCTGTTTTCTGTCAAAAAATGGGATGTGCCCACTTTGTGTTTTGGGACATTTCCTGTTGCGGGCGCTAGGCCTACCCACACAAGTGAGGTACCATTTTTATCGGGAGACTTGGGGGAACGCTGGGTGGAAGGAAATTTGTGGCTCCTCTCAGATTCCAGAACTTGCTGTCACCGAAATGAGAGGAAAATTTGTTTTTTTAGCAAAATGTTGAGCTTTGCAAAGGGTTCTGGGTAACAGAACCTGGTCAGAGCCCCACAAGTCACCCCATCTTGGATTCCCCTAGGTCTCTAGTTTTAAAAAATGCACAGGTTTGGTATGTTTCCCTAGGTGCCGGCTGAGCTAAAGGCCAAAATCTACAGGTAGGCACTTTGCAAAAAACAGCTCTGTTTTCTGTGATATGTCCACGTTGTGTTTTGGGGCATATCCTGTCGCGGGCGCTAGGCCTACCCACACAAGTGAGGTACCTTTTTTATCGGGAGACTTGGGGGACCGCTGGGTGGAAGGAAATTTGTGGCTCCTCTCAGATTCCAGAACTTTCTGTCACCGAAATGTGAGGAAAATATGTTTTTTTAGCAAAATTTTGAGGTTTGCAAAGGATTCTGGGTAACAGAACCTGGTGAGAGCCCCACATGTCACCCCATCTTGGATTCCCCTAGATCTCTAGTTTTCATAAATGCACAGGTTTGGTAGGTTTCCCTAGGTGCCGGCTGAGTTAGAGGCCAAAATCTACAGGTAGGCACTTTGCAAAAAACAGCTCTGTTTTCTGTCAAAAAATGGGATGTGCCCACTTTGTGTTTTGGGACATTTCCTGTTGCGGGCGCTAGGCCTACCCACACAAGTGAGGTACCATTTTTATCGGGAGACTTGGGGGAACGCTGGGTGGAAGGAAATTTGTGGCTCCTCTCAGATTCCAGAACTTTCTGTCACCGAAATGCGAGGAAAATATGTTTTTTTAGCCAAATTTTGAGGTTTGCAAAGGATTCTGGGTAACAGAACCTGGTCAGAGCCCCACAAGTCACGCCATCTTGGATTCCCCTAGGTCTCTAATTTTCAAAAATGCACAGGTTTGGTAGGTTTCCCTAGGTGCCGGTTGAGCTAGAGGCCAAAATCTACAGGTAGGCACTTTGCAAAAAACAGCTCTGTTTTCTGTGATGTGTCCACGTTGTGTTTTGGCGCATATCCTGTTGCGGGCGCTAGGCCTACCCACACAAGTGAGGTATCATTTTTATGGGGAGACTTGGGGGAACGCTGGGTGGAAGGAAATTTGTGGCTCCTCTCAGATTCCAGAACTTTCTGTCACCGAAATGTGAGGAAAATATGTTTTTTTAGCAAAATTTTGAGGTTTGCAAAGGATTCTGGGTAACAGAACCTGGTGAGAGCCCCACAAGTCACCCCATCTTGGATTCCCCTAGATCTCTAGTTTTCATAAATGCACAGGTTTGGTATGTTTCCCTAGGTGCCGGCTGAGCTAAAGGCCAAAATCTACAGGTAGGCACTTTGCAAAAAACAGCTCTGTTTTCTGTGATATGTCCACGTTGTGTTTTGGGGCATATCCTGTCGCGGGCGCTAGGCCTACCCACACAAGTGAGGTACCTTTTTTATCGGGAGACTTGGGGGAACGCTGGGTGGAAGGAAATTTGTGGCTCCTCTCAGATTCCAGAACTTTCTGTCACCGAAATGTGAGGAAAATATGTTTTTTTAGCAAAATTTTGAGGTTTGCAAAGGATTCTGGGTAACAGAACCTGGTGAGAGCCCCACAAGTCACCCCATCTTGGATTCCCCTAGATCTCTAGTTTTCATAAATGCACAGGTTTGGTAGGTTTCCCTAGGTGCCGGCTGAGTTAGAGGCCAAAATCTACAGGTAGGCACTTTGCAAAAAACAGCTCTGTTTTCTGTCAGAAAATGGGATGTGCCCACTTTGTGTTTTGGGACATTTCCTGTTGCGGGCGCTAGGCCTACCCACACAAGTGAGGTACCATTTTTATCGGGAGACTTGGGGGAACGCTGGGTGGAAGGAAATTTGTGGCTCCTCTCAGATTCCAGAACTTTCTGTCACCGAAATATGAGGAAAATATGTTTTTTTAGCCAAATTTTGAGGTTTGCAAAGGATTCTGGGTAACAGAACCTGGTCAGAGCCCCACAAGTCACGCCATCTTGGATTCCCCTAGGTCTCTAATTTTCAAAAATGCACAGGTTTGGTAGGTTTCCCTAGGTGCCGGTTGAGCTAGAGGCCAAAATCTACAGGTAGGCACTTTGCAAAAAACAGCTCTGTTTTCTGTGATGTGTCCACGTTGTGTTTTGGGGCATATCCTGTTGCGGGCGCTAGGCCTACCCACACAAGTGAGGTATCATTTTTATGGGGAGACTTGGGGGAACGCTGGGTGGAAGGAAATTTGTGGCTCCTCTCAGATTCCAGAACTTTCTGTCACCGAAATGTGAGGAAAATGTGTTTTTTTAGCCAAATGTTGAGATTTCAAAGGATTCTGGGTAACAGAACCTGCTCAGAGCCCCACAAGTCACCCCATCTTGGATTTCCCTAGGTCTCTAGTTTTCAAAAATGCACAGGTTTGGTAGGTTTCCCTAGGTGCCGGTTGAGCTATAGGCCAAAATCTACAGGTAGGCACTTTGCAAAAAACAGCTCTGTTTTCTGTGATGTGTCCACGTTGTCTTTTGGGGCATATCCTGTTGCGGGCGCTAGGCCTACCCACACAAGTGAGGTATCATTTTTATCGGGAGACTTGGGGGAACGCTGGGTGGAAGGAAATTTGTGGCTCCTCTCAGATTCCAGAACTTTCTGTCACCGAAATGCGAGGAAAATTTGTTTTTTTAGCAAAAGGTTGAGGTTTGCAAAGGATTCTGGGTAACAGAACCTGGTCAGAGCCCCACAAGTCACCCCATCTTGGATTCCCCTAGGTCTCTAGTTTTCAAAAATGCACAGGTTTGGTAGGTTTCCCTAGGTGCCGGCTGAGATAAAGGACAAAATCTATAGGTAGGCACTTTCCAAAAAACAGCTCTGTTTTCTGTGATGTGTCCACGTTGTGTTTTGGGGCATATCCTGTCGCGGGCGTTAGGCCTACCCACACAAGTGAGGTACCTTTTTTATCGGGAGACTTGGGGGAACGCTGGGTGGAAGGAAATTTGTGGCTCCTCTCAGATTCCAGAACTTTCTGTCACCGAAATGTGAGGAAAATATGTTTTTTTAGCAAACTTTTGAGGTTTGCAAAGGATTCTGGGTAACAGAACCGGGTCAGAGCCCCACAAGTCACCCCATCTTGGATTCCCCTAGGTCTCTAGTTTTAAAAAATGCACAGGTTTGGTAGGTTTCCTTAGGTGCCCGCTGAGTTAGAGGCCAAAATCTACAGGTAGGCACTTTGCAAAAAACAGCTCTGTTTTCTGTCAAAAAATGGGATGTGCCCACTTTGTGTTTTGGGACATTTCCTGTTGCGGGCGCTAGGCCTACCCACACAAGTGAGGTACCATTTTTATCGGGAGACTTGGGGGAACGCTGGGTGGAAGGAAATTTGTGGCTCCTCTCAGATTCCAGAACTTTCTGTCACAGAAATATGAGGAAAATATGTTTTTTTAGCCAAATTTTGAGGTTTGCAAAGGATTCTGGGTAACAGAACCTGGTCAGAGCCCCACAAGTCACCCCATCTTGGATTCCCCTAGGTCTCTAGTTTTCAAAAATGCACAGGTTTGGTAGGTTTCCCTAGGTGCCGGCTGAGCTAGAGGCCAAAATCTACAGGTAGGCACTTTGCAAAAAACAGCTCTGTTTTCTGTCAAAAAATGGGATGTGCCCACTTTGAATTTTGGGACATTTCCTGTTGCGGGCGCTAGGCCTACCCACACAAGCGAGGTATCATTTTTATGGGGAGACTTGGGGGAACGCTGGGTGGAAGGAAATTTGTGGCTCCTCCCAGATTCCAGAACTTTCTGTCACCGAAATGTGAGGAAAATGTGTTTTTTTAGCCAAATGTTGAGATTTCAAAGGATTCTGGGTAACAGAACCTGCTCAGAGCCCCACAAGTCACCCCATCTTGGATTTCCCTAGGTCTCTAGTTTTCAAAAATGCACAGGTTTGGTAGGTTTCCCTAGGTGCCGGTTGAGCTATAGGCCAAAATCTACAGGTAGGCACTTTGCAAAAAACAGCTCTGTTTTCTGTGATGTGTCCACGTTGTGTTTTGGGGCATATCCTGTTGCGGGCGCTAGGCCTACCCACACAAGTGAGGTATCATTTTTATCGGGAGACTTGGGGGAACGCTGGGTGGAAGGAAATTTGTGGCTCCTCTCAGATTCCAGAACTTTCTGTCACCGAAATGCGAGGAAAATTTGTTTTTTTAGCAAAAGGTTGAGGTTTGCAAAGGATTCTGGGTAACAGAACCTGGTCAGAGCCCCACAAGTCACCCCATCTTGGATTCCCCTAGGTCTCTTGTTTTCAAAAATGCACAGGTTTGGTAGGTTTCCCTAGGTGCCGGCTGAGCTAAAGGCCAAAATCTATAGGTAGGCACTTTGCAAAAAACAGCTCTGTTTTCTCTGATGTGTCCACGTTGTGTTTTGGGGCATATCCTGTCGCGGGCGTTAGGCCTACCCACACAAGTGAGGTACCTTTTTTATCTGGAGACTTGGGGGAACGCTGGGTGGAAGGAAATTTGTGGCTTCTCTCAGATTCCAGAACTTTCTGTCACCGAAATGTGAGGAAAATATGTTTTTTTAGCAAACTTTTGAGGTTTGCAAAGGATTCTGGGTAACAGAACCGGGTCAGAGCCCCACAAGTCACCCCATCTTGGATTCCCCTAGGTCTCTAGTTTTCAAAAATGCACAGGTTTGGTAGGTTTCCCTAGGTGCCGGCTGAGTTAGAGGCCAAAATCTACAGGTAGGCACTTTGCAAAAAACAGCTCTGTTTTCTGTCAAAAAATGGGATGTGCCAACTTTGTGTTTTGGGACATTTCCTGTTGCGGGCGCTAGGCCTACCCACACAAGTGAGGTACCATTTTTATCGGGAGACTTGGGGGAACGCTGGGTGGAAGGAAATTTGTGGCTCCTCTCAGATTCCAGAACTTTCTGTCACCGAAATATGAGGAAAATATGTTTTTTTAGCCAAATTTTGAGGTTTGCAAAGGATTCTGGGTAACAGAACCTGGTCAGAGCCCCACAAGTCACCCCATCTTGGATTCCCCTAGGTCTCTAGTTTTCAAAAATGCACAGGTTTGGTAGGTTTCCCTAGGTGCCGGCTGAGGTAGAGGCCAAAATCTACAGGTAGGCACTTTGCAAAAAACAGCTCTGTTTTCTGTCAAAAAATGGGATGTGCCCACTTTGTATTTTGGGACATTTCCTGTTGCGGGCGCTAGGCCTACCCACACAAGCGAGGTACCATTTTTATCGGGAGACTTGGGGGAACGCTGGGTGGAAGGAAATTTTTGGCTCCTCTCAGATTCCAGAACTTTCTGTCACCGAAATATGAGGAAAATATGTTTTTTTAGCCAAATTTTGAGGTTTGCAAAGGATTCTGGGTAACAGAACCTGGTCAGAGCCCCACAAGTCACCCCCATCTTGGATTCCCCTAGGTCTCTAGTTTTCAAAAATGCACAGGTTTGGTAGGTTTCCCTAGGTGTCGGCTGAGCTAGAGGCCAAAATCTACAGGTAGGCACTTTGCAAAAAACAGCTCTGTTTTCTGTCAAAAAATGGGATGTGCCCACTTTGTGTTTTGGGACATTTCCTGTTGCGGGCGCTAGGCTTACCCACACAAGTGAGGTACCATTTTTATCGGGAGACTTGGGGGAACACTGGGTGGAAGGAAATTTGTGGCTCCTCTCAGATTCCAGAACTTTCTGTCACCGAAATGTGAGGAAAATGTGTTTTTTTAGCCAAATCTTGAGATTTCAAAGGATTATGGGTAACAGAACCTGCTCAGAGCCCCACAAGTCACCCCATCTTGGATTCCCCTAGGTCCCTAGTTTTAAAAAATGCACAGGTTTGGTAGGTTTCCCTAGGTGCCGGCTGAGCTAGAGGCTAAAATCTACAGGTAGGCACTTTGCAAAAAACAGCTCTGTTTTCTGTGATGTGTCCACGTTGTGTTTTGGGGCATATCCTGTTGCGGGCGCTAGGCCCACCCACACAAGTGAGGTATCATTTTTATAGGGAGACTTGGGGGAACGCTGGGTGGAAGGAAATTTGTGGCTCCTCTCAGATTCCAGAACTTTCTGTCACCGAAATTCGAGGAAAATGTGTTTTTTTAGCAAAATGTTGAGGTTTGCAAAGGATTCTGGGTAACCGAACGTGGTCAGAGCCCCACAAGTCACCCCATCTTGGATTCCCCTAGGTCTCTAGTTTTCAAAAATGCACAGGTTTGGTAGGTTTCCCTAGGTGCCGGCTGAGCTAAAGGCCAAAATCTACAGGTAGGCACTTTGCAAAAAACAGCTCTGTTTTCTGTGATGTGTCCACGTTGTGTTTTGGGGCATATCCTGTTGCGGGCGCTAGGCCTACCCACACAAGTGAGGTACCTTTTTTATCGGGAGACTTGGGGGAACGCTGGGTGGAAGGAAATTTGTGGCTCCTCTCAGATTCCAGAACTTTCTGTCACTGAAATGTGACGAAAATATGTTTTTTTAGCCAAATTTTGAGGTTTGCAAAGGATTCTGGGTAACAGAACCTGGTCAGAGCCCCACAAGTCACCCCATCTTGGATTCCCCTAGGTCTCTAGTTTTCAAAAATGCACAGGTTTGGTAGGTTTCCCTAGGTGCCGGCTGAGCTAGACGCCAAAATCTACAGGTAGGCACTTTGCAAAAAACAGGTCTGTTTCCTGTCAAAAAATGGGATGTGCCCACTTTGTATTTTGGGACATTTCCTGTTGCGGGCGCTAGGCCTACCCACACAAGCGAGGTACCATTTTTATCGGGAGACTTGGGGGAACGCTGGGTGGAAGGAAATTTGTGGCTCCTCTCAGATTCCAGAACTTTCTGTCACCGAAATATGAGGAAAATATGTTTTTTTAGCCAAATTTTGAGGTTTGCAAAGGATTCTGGGTAACAGAACCTGGTCAGAGCCCCACAAGTCACCCCATCTTGGATTCCCCTACGTCTCTAGTTTTCAAAAATGCACAGGTTTGGTAGGTTTCCCTAGATGCCGGCTGAGCTAGAGGCCAAAATCTACAGGTAGGCACTTTGCAAAAAACAGCTCTGTTTTCTGTCAAAAAATGGCTTGTGCCCACTTTGTGTTTTGGGACATTTCCTGTTGCGGGCGCTAGGCCTACCCACACAAGTGAGGTACCATTTTTATCGGGAGACTTGGGGGAACGCTGGGTGGAAGGAAATTTGTGGCTCCTCTCAGATTCCAGAACTTTCTGTCACCGAAATGTGAGGAAAATGTGTTTTTTTAGCCAAATGTTGAGATTTCAAAGGATTCTGGGTAACAGAACCTGCTCAGAGCCCCACAAGTCACCCCATTTTGGATTCCCCTAGGTCTCTAGTTTTCAAAAATGCACAGGTTTGGTAGGTTTCCCTAGGTGCCGGCTGAGCTAGAGGCCAAAATCTACAGGTAGGCACTTTGCAAAAAACAGCTCTGTTTTCTGTCAAAAAATGGGATGTGCCCACTTTGTGTTTTGGGACATTTCCTGTTGCGGGTGCTAGGCCTACCCACACACGTGAGGTACCATTTTTATCGGGAGACTTGGGGGAACGCTGGGTGGAAGGAAATTTGTGGCTCCTCTCAGATTCCAGAACTTTCTGTCACCGAAATATGAGGAAAATATGTTTTTTTAGCCAAATTTTGAGGTTTGCAAAGGATTCTGGGTAACAGAACCTGGTCAGAGCCCCACAAGTCACCGCATCTTGGATTCCCCTAGGTCTCTAGTTTTAAAAAATGCACAGGATAGGTAGGTTTCCCTAGGTGCCGGCTGAGCTAGAGGCCAAAATCTACAGGTAGGCACTTTGCAAAAAACAGCTCTGTTTTCTGTCAAAAAATGGGATGTGCCCACTTTGTGTTTTGGGACATTTCCTGTTGCGGGCGCTAGGCCTACCCACACACGTGAGGTACCATTTTTATCGGGAGACTTGGGGGAACGCTGGGTGGAAGAAAATTTGTGGCTCCTCTCAGATTCCAGAACTTTCTGTCACCGAAATGTGAGGAAAATGTGTTTTTTTAGCCAAATGTTGAGATTTCAAAGGATTCTGGGTAACAGAACCTGCTCAGAGCCCCACAAGTCACACCTTCTTGGATTCCTCTAGGTCCCTAGTTTTCAAAAATGCACAGGTTTGGTAGGTTTCCCTAGGTGCCGGCTGAGCTAGAGGCCAAAATATACAGGTAGGCACTTTGCAAAAAACAGCTCTGTTTTCTGTGATGTGTCCACGTTGTGTTTTGGGGCATATCCTGTTGCGGGCGCTAGGCCTACCCACACAAGTGAGGTATCATTTTTATCGGTAGACTTGGGGGAACGCTGGGTGGAAGGAAATTTGTGGCTCCTCTCAGATTCCAAAACTTTCTGTCACCGAAATGTGAGGAAAATGTGTTTTTTTAGCAAAATGTTGAGGTTTGCAAAGTATTCTGGGTAACAGAACGTGGTCAGAGCCCCACAAGTCACCCCATCTTGGATTCCCCTATGTCTCTAGTTTTCAAAAATGCACAGGTTTGGTAGGTTTCCCTAGGTGCCGGCTGCGCTAAAGGCCAAAATCTACAGGTAGGCACTTTTAAAAAAACAGCTCTGTTTTCTGTGATGTGTCCACGTTGTGTTTTGGGGCATATCCTGTCACGGGCGCTAGGCCTACCCACACAAGTGAGGTACCTTTTTTATCGGGAGACTTGGGGGAACGCTGGGTGGAAGGAAATTTGTGGCTCCTCTCAGATTCCAGAACTTTCTGTCACCGAAATGTGAGGAAAATATGTTTTTTTAGCCAAATTTTGAGGTTTGCAAAGGATTCTGGGTAACATAACCTGGTCAGAGCCCCACAAGTCACCCCATCTTGGATTCCCCTAGGATCCTAGTTTTCAAAAATGCACAGGTTTGGTAGGTTTCCCTAGGTGCCGGCTGAGCTAGAGGCCAAAATCTACAGGTAGGTACTTTGCAAAAAACAGCTCTGTTTTCTGTGATGTGTCTACGTTGTGTTTTGGGGCATATCCTGTTGCGGGCGCTAGGCCTACCCACACAAGTGAGGTATCATTTTTATCGGGAGACTTGGGGGAACGCTGGGTGGAAGGAAATTTGTGGCTCCTCTCAGATTCCAGAACTTTCTGTCACCGAAAAGCGAGGAAAATGTGTTTTTTTAGCAAAATGTTGAGGTTTGCATAGGATTCTGGGTAACAGAACGTGGTCAGAGCCCCACAAGTCACCCCATCTTGGATTCCCCTAGATCTCTAGTTTTCATAAATGCACAGGTTTGGTAGTTTCCCTAGGTGCCGGCTGAGTTAGAGGCCAAAATCTACAGGTAGGCACTTTGCAAAAAACAGCTCTGTTTTCTGTCAAAAAATGGGATGTGCCCACTTTGTGTTTTGGGACATTTCCTGTTGCGGGCGCTAGGCCTACCCACACAAGTGAGGTACCATTTTTATCGGGAGACTTGGGGGAACGCTGGGTGGAAGGAAATTTGTGGCTCCTCTCAGATTCCAGAACTTTCTGTCACCGAAATGCGAGGAAAATTTGTTTTTTTAGCAAAATGTTGAGCTTTGCAAAGGATTCTGGGTAACAGAACCTGGTCAGAGCCCCACAATTCACCCCATCTTGGATTCCCCTAGGTCTCTAGTTTTAAAAAATGCACAGGTTTGGTATGTTTCCCTAGGTGCCGGCTGAGCTAAAGGCCAAAATCTACAGGTAGGCACTTTGCAAAAAACAGCTCTGTTTTCTGTGATATGTCCACGTTGTGTTTTGGGGCATATCCTGTCGCGGGCGCTAGGCCTACCCACACAAGTGAGGTACCTTTTTTATCGGGAGACTTGGGGGAACGCTGGGTGGAAGGAAATTTGTGGCTCCTCTCAGATTCCAGAACTTTCTGTCACCGAAATGTGAGGAAAATATTTTTTTTAGCAAAATTTTGAGGTTTGCAAAGGATTCTGGGTAACAGAACCTGGTGAGAGCCCCACAAGTCACCCCATCTTGGATTCCCCTAGATCTCTAGTTTTCATAAATGCACAGGTTTGGTAGGTTTCCCTAGGTGCCGGCTGAGTTAGAGGCCAAAATCTACAGGTAGGCACTTTGCAAAAAACAGCTCTGTTTTCTGTCAAAAAATGGGATGTGCCCACTTTGTGTTTTGGGACATTTCCTGTTGCGGGCGCTAGGCCTACCCACACAAGTGAGGTACCATTTTTATCGGGAGACTTGGGGGAACGCTGGGTGGAAGGAAATTTGTGGCTCCTCTCAGATTCCAGAACTTTCTGTCACCGAAATATGAGGAAAATATGTTTTTTTAGCCAAATTTTGAGGTTTGCAAAGGATTCTGGGTAACAGAACCTGGTCAGAGCCCCACAAGTCACGCCATCTTGGATTCCCCTAGGTCTCTAATTTTCAAAAATGCACAGGTTTGGTAGGTTTCCCTAGGTGCCGGTTGAGCTAGAGGCCAAAATCTACAGGTAGGCACTTTGCAAAAAACAGCTCTGTTTTCTGTGATGTGTCCACGTTGTGTTTTGGCGCATATCCTGTTGCGGGCGCTAGGCCTACCCACACAAGTGAGGTATCATTTTTATGGGGAGACTTGGGGGAACGCTGGGTGGAAGGAAATTTGTGGCTCCTCTCAGATTCCAGAACTTTCTGTCACCGAAATGTGAGGAAAATATGTTTTTTTAGCAAAATTTTGAGGTTTGCAAAGGATTCTGGGTAACAGAACCTGGTGAGAGCCCCACAAGTCACCCCATCTTGGATTCCCCTAGATCTCTAGTTTTCATAAATGCACAGGTTTGGTATGTTTCCCTAGGTGCCGGCTGAGCTAAAGGCCAAAATCTACAGGTAGGCACTTTGCAAAAAACAGCTCTGTTTTCTGTGATATGTCCACGTTGTGTTTTGGGGCATATCCTGTCGCGGGCGCTAGGCCTACCCACACAAGTGAGGTACCTTTTTTATCGGGAGACTTGGGGGAACGCTGGGTGGAAGGAAATTTGTGGCTCCTCTCAGATTCCAGAACTTTCTGTCACCGAAATGTGAGGAAAATATGTTTTTTTAGCAAAATTTTGAGGTTTGCAAAGGATTCTGGGTAACAGAACCTGGTGAGAGCCCCACAAGTCACCCCATCTTGGATTCCCCTAGATCTCTAGTTTTCATAAATGCACAGGTTTGGTAGGTTTCCCTAGGTGCCGGCTGAGTTAGAGGCCAAAATCTACAGGTAGGCACTTTGCAAAAAACAGCTCTGTTTTCTGTCAAAAAATGGGATGTGCCCACTTTGTGTTTTGGGACATTTCCTGTTGCGGGCGCTAGGCCTACCCACACAAGTGAGGTACCATTTTTATCGGGAGACTTGGGGGAACGCTGGGTGGAAGGAAATTTGTGGCTCCTCTCAGATTCCAGAACTTTCTGTCACCGAAATATGAGGAAAATATGTTTTTTTAGCCAAATTTTGAGGTTTGCAAAGGATTCTGGGTAACAGAACCTGGTCAGAGCCCCACAAGTCACGCCATCTTGGATTCCCCTAGGTCTCTAATTTTCAAAAATGCACAGGTTTGGTAGGTTTCCCTAGGTGCCGGTTGAGCTAGAGGCCAAAATCTACAGGTAGGCACTTTGCAAAAAACAGCTCTGTTTTCTGTGATGTGTCCACGTTGTGTTTTGGGGCATATCCTGTTGCGGGCGCTAGGCCTACCCACACAAGTGAGGTATCATTTTTATGGGGAGACTTGGGGGAACGCTGGGTGGAAGGAAATTTGTGGCTCCTCTCAGATTCCAGAACTTTCTGTCACCGAAATGTGAGGAAAATGTGTTTTTTTAGCCAAATGTTGAGATTTCAAAGGATTCTGGGTAACAGAACCTGCTCAGAGCCCCACAAGTCACCCCATCTTGGATTTCCCTAGGTCTCTAGTTTTAAAAAATGCACAGGTTTGGTAGGTTTCCCTAGGTGCCGGTTGAGCTATAGGCCAAAATCTACAGGTAGGCACTTTGCAAAAAACAGCTCTGTTTTCTGTGATGTGTCCACGTTGTCTTTTGGGGCATATCCTGTTGCGGGCGCTAGGCCTACCCACACAAGTGAGGTATCATTTTTATCGGGAGACTTGGGGGAACGCTGGGTGGAAGGAAATTTGTGGCTCCTCTCAGATTCCAGAACTTTCTGTCACCGAAATGCGAGGAAATTTTGTTTTTTTAGCAAAAGGTTGAGGTTTGCAAAGGATTCTGGGTAACAGAACCTGGTCAGAGCCCCACAAGTCACCCCATCTTGGATTCCCCTAGGTCTCTAGTTTTCAAAAATGCACAGGTTTGGTAGGTTTCCCTAGGTGCCGGCTGAGATAAAGGACAAAATCTATAGGTAGGCACTTTCCAAAAAACAGCTCTGTTTTCTGTGATGTGTCCACGTTGTGTTTTGGGGCATATCCTGTCGCGGGCGCTAGGCCTACCCACACAAGTGAGGTACCATTTTTATCGGGAGACTTGGGGGAACGCTGGGTGGAAGGAAATTTGTGGCTCCTCTCAGATTCCAGAACTTTCTGTCACAGAAATATGAGGAAAATATGTTTTTTTAGCCAAATTTTGAGGTTTGCAAAGGATTCTGGGTAACAGAACCTGGTCAGAGCCCCACAAGTCACCCCATCTTGGATTCCCCTAGGTCTCTAGTTTTCAAAAATGCACAGGTATGGTAGGTTTCCCTAGGTGCCGGCTGAGCTAGAGGCCAAAATCTACAGGTAGGCACTTTGCAAAAAACAGCTCTGTTTTCTGTCAAAAAATTGGATGTGCCCACTTTGAATTTTGGGACATTTCCTGTTGCGGGCGCTAGGCCTACCCACACAAGCGAGGTATCATTTTTATGGGGAGACTTGGGGGAACGCTGGGTGGAAGGAAATTTGTGGCTCCTCCCAGATTCCAGAACTTTCTGTCACCGAAATGTGAGGAAAATGTGTTTTTTTAGCCAAATGTTGAGATTTCAAAGGATTCTGGGTAACAGAACCTGCTCAGAGCCCCACAAGTCACCCCATCTTGGATTTCCATAGGTCTCTAGTTTTCAAAAATGCACAGGTTTGGTAGGTTTCCCTAGGTGCCGGTTGAGCTATAGGCCAAAATCTACAGGTAGGCACTTTGCAAAAAACAGCTCTGTTTTCTGTGATGTGTCCACGTTGTGTTTTGGGGCATATCCTGTTGCGGGCGCTAGGCCTACCCACACAAGTGAGGTATCATTTTTATCGGGAGACTTGGGGGAACGCTGGGTGGAAGGAAATTTGTGGCTCCTCTCAGATTCCAGAACTTTCTGTCACCGAAATGCGAGGAAAATTTGTTTTTTTAGCAAAAGGTTGAGGTTTGCAAAGGATTCTGGGTAACAGAACCTGGTCAGAGCCCCACAAGTCACCCCATCTTGGATTCCCCTAGGTCTCTAGTTTTCAAAAATGCACAGGTTTGGTAGGTTTCCCTAGGTGCCGGCTGAGTTAGAGGCCAAAATCTACAGGTAGGCACTTTGCAAAAAACAGCTCTGTTTTCTGTCAAAAAATGGGATGTGCCCACTTTGTGTTTTGGGACATTTCCTGTTGCGGGCGCTAGGCCTACCCACACAAGTGAGGTACCATTTTTATCGGGAGACTTGGGGGAACGCTGGGTGGAAGGAAATTTGTGGCTCCTCTCAGATTCCAGAACTTTCTGTCACAGAAATATGAGGAAAATATGTTTTTTTAGCCAAATTTTGAGGTTTGCAAAGGATTCTGGGTAACAGAACCTGGTCAGAGCCCCACAAGTCACCCCATCTTGGATTCCCCTAGGTCTCTAGTTTTCAAAAATGCACAGGTTTGGTAGGTTTCCCTAGGTGCCGGCTGAGCTAGAGGCCAAAATCTACAGGTAGGCACTTTGCAAAAAACAGCTCTGTTTTCTGTCAAAAAATTGGATGTGCCCACTTTGAATTTTGGGACATTTCCTGTTGCGGGCGCTAGGCCTACCCACACAAGCGAGGTATAATTTTTATGGGGAGACTTGGGGGAACGCTGGGTGGAAGGAAATTTGTGGCTCCTCCCAGCAGATTCCAGAACTTTCTGTCACCGAAAATGTGAGGAAAATGTGTTTTTTAGCCAAATGTTGAGATTTCAAAGATTCTGGGTAACAGAACCTGCTCAGAGCCCCACAAGTCACCCCATCTTGGATTTCCCTAGGTCTCTAGTTTTCAAAAATGCACAGGTTTGGTAGGTTTCCCCTAGGTGCCGGTTGAGCTATAGGCCAAAATCTACAGGTAGGCACTTTGCAAAAAACAGCTCTGTTTTCTGTGATGTGTCCACGTTGTGTTTTGGGGCATATCCTGTTGCGGGCGCTAGGCCTACCCACACAAGTGAGGTATCATTTTTATCGGGAGACTTGGGGGAACGCTGGGTGAAGAAATTTGTGGCTCCTCTCAGATTCCAGAACTTTCTGTCACCGAAATGCGAGGAAAATTTGTTTTTTTTAGCAAAAGGTTGAGGTTTGCAAAGGATTCTGGGTAACAGAACCTGGTCAGAGCCCCACAAGTCACCCCATCTTGGATTCCCCTAGGTCTCTAGTTTTCAAAAATGCACAGGTTTGGTAGGTTTCCCTAGGTGCCGGCTGAGCTAAAGGCCAAATCTATAGGTAGGCACTTTGCAAAAAACAGCTCTGTTTTCTGTGATGTGTCCACGTTGTGTTTTGGGGCATATCCTGTCGCGGGCGTTAGGCCTACCCACACAAGTGAGGTACCTTTTTTATCTGGAGACTTGGGGAACGCTGGGTGGAAGGAAATTTGTGGCTTCTCTCAGATTCCAGAACTTTCTGTCACCGAAAATGTGAGGAAAATATGTTTTTTTAGCAAACTTTTGAGGTTTGCAAAGGATTCTGGGTAACAGAACCGGGTCAGAGCCCCACAAGTCACCCCATCTTGGATTCCCCTAGGTCTCTAGTTTTCAAAAATGCACAGGTTTGGTAGGTTTCCCTAGGTGCCGGCTGAGTTAGAGGCCAAAATCTACAGGTAGGCACTTTGCAAAAAACAGCTCTGTTTTCTGTCAAAAAAATGGGATGTGCCAACTTTGTGTTTTGGACATTTCCTGTTGCGGCCGCTAGCCTACCCACACAAGTGAGGTACCATTTTTATCGGGAGACTTGGGGGGAACGCTGGGTGGAAGGAAATTTGTGGCTCCTCTCAGATTCCAGAACTTTCTGTCACCGAAATATGAGGAAAATATGTTTTTTTAGCAAATTTTGAGGTTTGCAAAGGATTCTGGGTAACAGAACCTGGTCAGAGCCCCACAAGTCACCCCATCTTGGATTCCCTAGGTCTCTAGTTTTCAAAATGCACAGGTTTGGTAGGTTCCCTAGGTGCCGGCTGAGGTAGAGGCCAAAATCTACAGGTAGGCACTTTGCAAAAAACAGCTCTGTTTTCTGTCAAAAAATGGGATGTGCCCACTTTGTATTTTGGGACATTTCCTGTTGCGGGCGCTAGGCCTACCCACACAAGCGAGGTACCATTTTTATCGGGAGACTTGGGGGAACGCTGGGTGGAAGGAAATTTTTGGCTCCTCTCAGATTCCAGAACTTCTGTCACCGAAAATATGAGGAAAATATGTTTTTTTAGCCAATTTTGAGGTTTGCAAGGATTCTGGGTAACAGAACCTGGTCAGAGCCCCACAAGTCACCCCATCTTGGATTCCCCTAGGTCTCTAGTTTTCAAAAATGCACAGGTTTGGTAGGTTTCCCTAGGTGCCGGCTGAGCTAGAGGCCAAAATCTACAGGTAGGCACTTTGCAAAAAACAGCTCTGTTTTCTGTCAAAAAATGGGATGTGCCCACTTGTGTTTTGGGACATTTCCTGTGCGGGCGCTAGGCTTACCCACACAAGTGAGGTACCATTTTTATCGGGAGACTTGGGGGAACGCTGGGTGGAAGGAAATTTGTGGCTCCTCTCAGATTCCAGAACTTTCTGTCACCGAAATGTGAGGAAAATGTGTTTTTTTAGCAAATGTTGAGATTTCAAAGGGATTATGGGTACAGAACCTGCTCAGAGCCCCACAAGTCACCCCATCTTGGATTCCCCTAGGTCCCTAGTTTTAAAAAATGCACAGGTTTGGTAGGTTTCCCTAGGTGCCCGGCTGAGCTAGAGGCTAAAATCTACAGGTAGGCACTTTGCAAAAAAACAGCTCTGTTTTCTGTGATGTGTCCACGTTGTGTTTTGGGGCATATCCTGTTGCGGGCGCTAGGCCCACCCACACAAGTGAGGTATCATTTTTATAGGGAGACTTGGGGGAACGCTGGGGTGGAAGGAAATTTGTGGCTCTCTCAGATTCCAGAACTTTCTGTCACCGAAATTCGAGGAAAATGTGTTTTTTTAGCAAAATGTTGATGTTTGCAAGGATTCTGGGTAACCGAACGTGGTCAGAGCCCACAAGTCACCCCATCTTGGATTCCCCTAGGTCTCTAGTTTTCAAAAATGCACAGGTTTGGTAGGTTTCCCTAGGTGCCGGCTGAGCTAAAGGCCAAAATCTACAGGTAGGCACTTTGCAAAAAACAGCTCTGTTTTCTGTGATGGTCCACGTTGTGTTTTGGGGGCATATCCTGTTGCGGGCGCTAGGCCTACCCACACAAGTGAGGTACCTTTTTTATCGGGAGACTTGGGGGAAACGCTGGGTGGAAGGAAATTTGTGCTCCTCTCAGATTCCAGAACTTTCTGTCACTGAAATGTGACGAAAATATGTTTTTTTAGCCAAATTTTGAGGTTTGCAAAGGATTCTGGGTAACAGAACCTGGTCAGAGCCCCACAAGTCACCCCATCTTGGATTCCCCTAGGTCTCTAGTTTCAAAAATGCACAGGTTTGGTAGGTTTCCCTAGGTGCCGGCTGAGCTAGACGCCAAAATCTACAGGTAGGCACTTTGCAAAAAACAGGACTGTTTCCTGTCAAAAAATGGGATGTGCCCTCTTTGTATTTTGGGACATTTCCTGTTGCGGGCGCTAGGCCTACCCACACAAGCGAGGTACCATTTTTATCGGGAGACTTGGGGGAACGCTGGGTGGAAGGAAATTTGTGGCTCCTCTCAGATTCCAGAACTTTCTGTCACCGAAATATGAGGAAAATATGTTTTTTTAGCCAAATTTGAGGTTTGCAAAGGATTCTGGGTAACAGAACCTGGTCAGAGCCCCACAAGTCACCCCATCTTGGATCCCCTACGTCTCTAGTTTTCAAAAATGCACAGGTTTGGTAGGTTTCCCTAGATGCCGGCTGAGCTAGAGGCCAAAATCTACAGGTAGGCACTTTGCAAAAAACAGCTCTGTTTTCTGTCAAAAAATGGCTTGTGCCCACTTTGTGTTTTGGGACATTTCCTGTTGCGGGCGCTAGGCCTACCCACACAAGTGAGGTACCATTTTTATCGGGAGACTTGGGGGAACGCTGGGTGGAAGGAAATTTGTGGCTCCTCTCAGATTCCAGAACTTTCTGTCACCGAAATGTGAGGAAAATGTGTTTTTTTAGCCAAATGTTGAGATTTCAAAGGATTCTGGGTAACAGAACCTGCTCAGAGCCCCACAAGTCACCCCATTTTGGATTCCCCTAGGTCTCTAGTTTTCAAAAATGCACAGGTTTGGTAGGTTTCCCTAGGTGCCGGCTGAGCTAGAGGCCAAAATCTACAGGTAGGCACTTTGCAAAAAACAGCTCTGTTTTCTGTCAAAAAATGGGATGTGCCCACTTTGTGTTTTGGGACATTTCCTGTTGCGGGCGCTAGGCCTACCCACACACGTGAGGTACCATTTTTATCGGGAGACTTGGGGGAACGCTGGGTGGAAGGAAATTTGTGGCTCCTCTCAGATTCCAGAACTTTCTGTCACCGAAATATGAGGAAAATATGTTTTTTTAGCCAAATTTTGAGGTTTGCAAAGGATTCTGGGTAACAGAACCTGGTCAGAGCCCCACAAGTCACCGCATCTTGGATTCCCCTAGGTCTCTAGTTTTAAAAAATGCACAGGTTAGGTAGGTTTCCCTAGGTGCCGGCTGAGCTAGAGGCCAAAATCTACAGGTAGGCACTTTGCAAAAAACAGCTCTGTTTTCTGTCAAAAAATGGGATGTGCCCACTTTGTGTTTTGGGACATTTCCTGTTGCGGGCGCTAGGCCTACCCACACACGTGAGGTACCATTTTTATCGGGAGACTTGGGGGAACGCTGGGTGGAAGAAAATTCGTGGCTCCTCTCAGATTCCAGAACTTTCTGTCACCGAAATGTGAGGAAAATGTGTTTTTTTAGCCAAATGTTGAGATTTCAAAGGATTCTGGGTAACAGAACCTGCTCAGAGCCCCACAAGTCACACCTTCTTGGATTCCTCTAGGTCCCTAGTTTTCAAAAATGCACAGGTTTGGTAGGTTTCCCTAGGTGCCGGCTGAGCTAGAGGCCAAAATCTACAGGTAGGCACTTTGCAAAAAACAGCTCTGTTTTCTGTGATGTGTCCACGTTGTGTTTTGGGGCATATCCTGTTGCGGGCGCTAGGCCTACCCACACAAGTGAGGTACCTTTTTTATCGGGAGACTTGGGGGAACGCTGGGTGGAAGGAAATTTGTGGCTCCTCTCAGATTCCAGAACTTTCTGTCACTGAAATGTGACGAAAATATGTTTTTTTAGCCAAATTTTGAGGTTTGCAAAGGATTCTGGGTAACAGAACCTGGTCAGAGCCCCACAAGTCACCCCATCTTGGATTCCCCTAGGTCTCTAGTTTTCAAAAATGCACAGGTTTGGTAGGTTTCCCTAGGTGCCGGCTGAGCTAGACGCCAAAATCTACAGGTAGGCACTTTGCAAAAAACAGGTCTGTTTCCTGTCAAAAAATGGGATGTGCCCACTTTGTATTTTGGGACATTTCCTGTTGCGGGCGCTAGGCCTACCCACACAAGCGAGGTACCATTTTTATCGGGAGACTTGGGGAACGCTGGGTGGAAGGAAATTTGTGGCTCCTCTCAGATTCCAGAACTTTCTGTCACCGAAATATGAGGAAAATATGTTTTTTTAGCCAAATTTTGAGGTTTGCAAAGGATTCTGGGTAACAGAACCTGGTCAGAGCCCCACAAGTCACCCCATCTTGGATTCCCCTACGTCTCTAGTTTTCAAAAATGCACAGGTTTGGTAGGTTTCCCTAGATGCCGGCTGAGCTAGAGGCCAAAATCTACAGGTAGGCACTTTGCAAAAAACAGCTCTGTTTTCTGTCAAAAAATGGCTTGTGCCCACTTTGTGTTTTGGACATTTCCTGTTGCGGGCGCTAGGCCTACCCACACAAGTGAGGTACCATTTTTATCGGGAGACTTGGGGGAACGCTGGATGGAAGGAAATTTGTGGCTCCTCTCAGATTCCAGAACTTTCTGTCACCGAAATGTGAGGAAAATGTGTTTTTTTAGCCAAATGTTGAGATTTCAAAGGATTCTGGGTAACAGAACCTGCTCAGAGCCCCACAAGTCACCCCATTTTGGATTCCCCTAGGTCTCTAGTTTTCAAAAATGCACAGGTTTGGTAGGTTTCCCTAGGTGCCGGCTGAGCTAGAGGCCAAAATCTACAGGTAGGCACTTTGCAAAAAACAGCTCTGTTTTCTGTCAAAAAATGGGATGTGCCCACTTTGTGTTTTGGGACATTTCCTGTTGCGGGCGCTAGGCCTACCCACACACGTGAGGTACCATTTTTATCGGGAGACTTGGGGGAACGCTGGGTGGAAGGAAATTTGTGGCTCCTCTCAGATTCCAGAACTTTCTGTCACCGAAATATGAGGAAAATATGTTTTTTTAGCCAAATTTTGAGGTTTGCAAAGGATTCTGGGTAACAGAACCTGGTCAGAGCCCCACAAGTCATCGCATCTTGGATTCCCCTAGGTCTCTAGTTTTAAAAAATGCACAGGTTAGGTAGGTTTCCCTAGGTGCCGGCTGAGCTAGAGGCCAAAATCTACAGGTAGGCACTTTGCAAAAAACAGCTCTGTTTTCTGTCAAAAAATGGGATGTGCCCACTTTGTGTTTTGGGACATTTCCTGTTGCGGGCGCTAGGCCTACCCACACACGTGAGGTACCATTTTTATCGGGAGACTTGGGGGAACGCTGGGTGGAAGGAAATTTGTGGCTCCTCTCAGATTCCAGAACTTTCTGTCACCGAAATATGAGGAAAATATGTTTTTTTAGCCAAATTTTGAGGTTTGCAAAGGATTCTGGGTAACAGAACCTGGTCAGAGCCCCACAAGTCATCGCATCTTGGATTCCCCTAGATCTCTAGTTTTCATAAATGCACAGGTTTGGTAGGTTTCCCTAGGTGCCGGCTGAGTTAGAGGCCAAAATCTACAGGTAGGCACTTTGCAAAAAACAGCTCTGTTTTCTGTCAAAAAATGGGATGTGCCCACTTTGTGTTTTGGGACATTTCCTGTTGCGGGCGCTAGGCCTACCCACACAAGTGAGGTACCATTTTTATCGGGAGACTTGGGGGAACGCTGGGTGGAAGGAAATTTGTGGCTCCTCTCAGATTCCAGAACTTTCTGTCACCGAAATATGAGGAAAATATGTTTTTTTAGCCAAATTTTGAGGTTTGCAAAGGATTCTGGGTAACAGAACCTGGTCAGAGCCCCACAAGTCACGCCATCTTGGATTCCCCTAGGTCTCTAATTTTCAAAAATGCACAGGTTTGGTAGGTTTCCCTAGGTGCCGGTTGAGCTAGAGGCCAAAATCTACAGGTAGGCACTTTGCAAAAAACAGCTCTGTTTTCTGTGATGTGTCCACGTTGTGTTTTGGGGCATATCCTGTTGCGGGCGCTAGGCCTACCCACACAAGTGAGGTATCATTTTTATGGGGAGACTTGGGGGAACGCTGGGTGGAAGGAAATTTGTGGCTCCTCTCAGATTCCAGAACTTTCTGTCACCGAAATGTGAGGAAAATGTGTTTTTTTAGCCAAATGTTGAGATTTCAAAGGATTCTGGGTAACAGAACCTGCTCAGAGCCCCACAAGTCACCCCATCTTGGATTTCCCTAGGTCTCTAGTTTTAAAAAATGCACAGGTTTGGTAGGTTTCCCTAGGTGCCGGTTGAGCTATAGGCCAAAATCTACAGGTAGGCACTTTGCAAAAAACAGCTCTGTTTTCTGTGATGTGTCCACGTTGTCTTTTGGGGCATATCCTGTTGCGGGCGCTAGGCCTACCCACACAAGTGAGGTATCATTTTTATCGGGAGACTTGGGGGAACGCTGGGTGGAAGGAAATTTGTGGCTCCTCTCAGATTCCAGAACTTTCTGTCACCGAAATGCGAGGAAATTTTGTTTTTTTAGCAAAAGGTTGAGGTTTGCAAAGGATTCTGGGTAACAGAACCTGGTCAGAGCCCCACAAGTCACCCCATCTTGGATTCCCCTAGGTCTCTAGTTTTCAAAAATGCACAGGTTTGGTAGGTTTCCCTAGGTGCCGGCTGAGATAAAGGACAAAATCTATAGGTAGGCACTTTCCAAAAAACAGCTCTGTTTTCTGTGATGTGTCCACGTTGTGTTTTGGGGCATATCCTGTCGCGGGCGCTAGGCCTACCCACACAAGTGAGGTACCATTTTTATCGGGAGACTTGGGGGAACGCTGGGTGGAAGGAAATTTGTGGCTCCTCTCAGATTCCAGAACTTTCTGTCACAGAAATATGAGGAAAATATGTTTTTTTAGCCAAATTTTGAGGTTTGCAAAGGATTCTGGGTAACAGAACCTGGTCAGAGCCCCACAAGTCACCCCATCTTGGATTCCCCTAGGTCTCTAGTTTTCAAAAATGCACAGGTTTGGTAGGTTTCCCTAGGTGCCGGCTGAGCTAGAGGCCAAAATCTACAGGTAGGCACTTTGCAAAAAACAGCTCTGTTTTCTGTCAAAAAATTGGATGTGCCCACTTTGAATTTTGGGACATTTCCTGTTGCGGGCGCTAGGCCTACCCACACAAGCGAGGTATCATTTTTATGGGGAGACTTGGGGGAACGCTGGGTGGAAGGAAATTTGTGGCTCCTCCCAGATTCCAGAACTTTCTGTCACCGAAATGTGAGGAAAATGTGTTTTTTTAGCCAAATGTTGAGATTTCAAAGGATTCTGGGTAACAGAACCTGCTCAGAGCCCCACAAGTCACCCCATCTTGGATTTCCCTAGGTCTCTAGTTTTCAAAAATGCACAGGTTTGGTAGGTTTCCCTAGGTGCCGGTTGAGCTATAGGCCAAAATCTACAGGTAGGCACTTTGCAAAAAACAGCTCTGTTTTCTGTGATGTGTCCACGTTGTGTTTTGGGGCATATCCTGTTGCGGGCGCTAGGCCTACCCACACAAGTGAGGTATCATTTTTATCGGGAGACTTGGGGGAACGCTGGGTGGAAGGAAATTTGTGGCTCCTCTCAGATTCCAGAACTTTCTGTCACCGAAATGCGAGGAAAATTTGTTTTTTTAGCAAAAGGTTGAGGTTTGCAAAGGATTCTGGGTAACAGAACCTGGTCAGAGCCCCACAAGTCACCCCATCTTGGATTCCCCTAGGTCTCTAGTTTTCAAAAATGCACAGGTTTGGTAGGTTTCCCTAGGTGCCGGCTGAGTTAGAGGCCAAAATCTACAGGTAGGCACTTTGCAAAAAACAGCTCTGTTTTCTGTCAAAAAATGGGATGTGCCCACTTTGTGTTTTGGGACATTTCCTGTTGCGGGCGCTAGGCCTACCCACACAAGTGAGGTACCATTTTTATCGGGAGACTTGGGGGAACGCTGGGTGGAAGGAAATTTGTGGCTCCTCTCAGATTCCAGAACTTTCTGTCACAGAAATATGAGGAAAATATGTTTTTTTAGCCAAATTTTGAGGTTTGCAAAGGATTCTGGGTAACAGAACCTGGTCAGAGCCCCACAAGTCACCCCATCTTGGATTCCCCTAGGTCTCTAGTTTTCAAAAATGCACAGGTTTGGTAGGTTTCCCTAGGTGCCGGCTGAGCTAGAGGCCAAAATCTACAGGTAGGCACTTTGCAAAAAACAGCTCTGTTTTCTGTCAAAAAATTGGATGTGCCCACTTTGAATTTTGGGACATTTCCTGTTGCGGGCGCTAGGCCTACCCACACAAGCGAGGTATAATTTTTATGGGGAGACTTGGGGGAACGCTGGGTGGAAGGAAATTTGTGGCTCCTCCCAGATTCCAGAACTTTCTGTCACCGAAATGTGAGGAAAATGTGTTTTTTTAGCCAAATGTTGAGATTTCAAAGGATTCTGGGTAACAGAACCTGCTCAGAGCCCCACAAGTCACCCCATCTTGGATTTCCCTAGGTCTCTAGTTTTCAAAAATGCACAGGTTTGGTAGGTTTCCCTAGGTGCCGGTTGAGCTATAGGCCAAAATCTACAGGTAGGCACTTTGCAAAAAACAGCTCTGTTTTCTGTGATGTGTCCACGTTGTGTTTTGGGGCATATCCTGTTGCGGGCGCTAGGCCTACCCACACAAGTGAGGTATCATTTTTATCGGGAGACTTGGGGGAACGCTGGGTGGAAGGAAATTTGTGGCTCCTCTCAGATTCCAGAACTTTCTGTCACCGAAATGCGAGGAAAATTTGTTTTTTTAGCAAAAGGTTGAGGTTTGCAAAGGATTCTGGGTAACAGAACCTGGTCAGAGCCCCACAAGTCACCCCATCTTGGATTCCCCTAGGTCTCTAGTTTTCAAAAATGCACAGGTTTGGTAGGTTTCCCTAGGTGCCGGCTGAGCTAAAGGCCAAAATCTATAGGTAGGCACTTTGCAAAAAACAGCTCTGTTTTCTGTGATGTGTCCACGTTGTGTTTTGGGGCATATCCTGTCGCGGGCGTTAGGCCTACCCACACAAGTGAGGTACCTTTTTTATCTGGAGACTTGGGGGAACGCTGGGTGGAAGGAAATTTGTGGCTTCTCTCAGATTCCAGAACTTTCTGTCACCGAAATGTGAGGAAAATATGTTTTTTTAGCAAACTTTTGAGGTTTGCAAAGGATTCTGGGTAACAGAACCGGGTCAGAGCCCCACAAGTCACCCCATCTTGGATTCCCCTAGGTCTCTAGTTTTCAAAAATGCACAGGTTTGGTAGGTTTCCCTAGGTGCCGGCTGAGTTAGAGGCCAAAATCTACAGGTAGGCACTTTGCAAAAAACAGCTCTGTTTTCTGTCAAAAAATGGGATGTGCCAACTTTGTGTTTTGGGACATTTCCTGTTGCGGCCGCTAGGCCTACCCACACAAGTGAGGTACCATTTTTATCGGGAGACTTGGGGGAACGCTGGGTGGAAGGAAATTTGTGGCTCCTCTCAGATTCCAGAACTTTCTGTCACCGAAATATGAGGAAAATATGTTTTTTTAGCCAAATTTTGAGGTTTGCAAAGGATTCTGGGTAACAGAACCTGGTCAGAGCCCCACAAGTCACCCCATCTTGGATTCCCCTAGGTCTCTAGTTTTCAAAAATGCACAGGTTTGGTAGGTTTCCCTAGGTGCCGGCTGAGGTAGAGGCCAAAATCTACAGGTAGGCACTTTGCAAAAAACAGCTCTGTTTTCTGTCAAAAAATGGGATGTGCCCACTTTGTATTTTGGGACATTTCCTGTTGCGGGCGCTAGGCCTACCCACACAAGCGAGGTACCATTTTTATCGGGAGACTTGGGGGAACGCTGGGTGGAAGGAAATTTTTGGCTCCTCTCAGATTCCAGAACTTTCTGTCACCGAAATATGAGGAAAATATGTTTTTTTAGCCAAATTTTGAGGTTTGCAAAGGATTCTGGGTAACAGAACCTGGTCAGAGCCCCACAAGTCACCCCCATCTTGGATTCCCCTAGGTCTCTAGTTTTCAAAAATGCACAGGTTTGGTAGGTTTCCCTAGGTGCCGGCTGAGCTAGAGGCCAAAATCTACAGGTAGGCACTTTGCAAAAAACAGCTCTGTTTTCTGTCAAAAAATGGGATGTGCCCACTTTGTGTTTTGGGACATTTCCTGTTGCGGGCGCTAGGCTTACCCACACAAGTGAGGTACCATTTTTATCGGGAGACTTGGGGGAACGCTGGGTGGAAGGAAATTTGTGGCTCCTCTCAGATTCCAGAACTTTCTGTCACCGAAATGTGAGGAAAATGTGTTTTTTTAGCCAAATGTTGAGATTTCAAAGGATTATGGGTAACAGAACCTGCTCAGAGCCCCACAAGTCACCCCATCTTGGATTCCCCTAGGTCCCTAGTTTTAAAAAATGCACAGGTTTGGTAGGTTTCCCTAGGTGCCGGCTGAGCTAGAGGCTAAAATCTACAGGTAGGCACTTTGCAAAAAACAGCTCTGTTTTCTGTGATGTGTCCACGTTGTGTTTTGGGGCATATCCTGTTGCGGGCGCTAGGCCCACCCACACAAGTGAGGTATCATTTTTATAGGGAGACTTGGGGGAACGCTGGGTGGAAGGAAATTTGTGGCTCCTCTCAGATTCCAGAACTTTCTGTCACCGAAATTCGAGGAAAATGTGTTTTTTTAGCAAAATGTTGATGTTTGCAAAGGATTCTGGGTAACCGAACGTGGTCAGAGCCCCACAAGTCACCCCATCTTGGATTCCCCTAGGTCTCTAGTTTTCAAAAATGCACAGGTTTGGTAGGTTTCCCTAGGTGCCGGCTGAGCTAAAGGCCAAAATCTACAGGTAGGCACTTTGCAAAAAACAGCTCTGTTTTCTGTGATGTGTCCACGTTGTGTTTTGGGGCATATCCTGTTGCGGGCGCTAGGCCTACCCACACAAGTGAGGTACCTTTTTTATCGGGAGACTTGGGGGAACGCTGGGTGGAAGGAAATTTGTGGCTCCTCTCAGATTCCAGAACTTTCTGTCACTGAAATGTGACGAAAATATGTTTTTTTAGCCAAATTTTGAGGTTTGCAAAGGATTCTGGGTAACAGAACCTGGTCAGAGCCCCACAAGTCACCCCATCTTGGATTCCCCTAGGTCTCTAGTTTTCAAAAATGCACAGGTTTGGTAGGTTTCCCTAGGTGCCGGCTGAGCTAGACGCCAAAATCTACAGGTAGGCACTTTGCAAAAAACAGGTCTGTTTCCTGTCAAAAAATGGGATGTGCCCTCTTTGTATTTTGGGACATTTCCTGTTGCGGGCGCTAGGCCTACCCACACAAGCGAGGTACCATTTTTATCGGGAGACTTGGGGGAACGCTGGGTGGAAGGAAATTTGTGGCTCCTCTCAGATTCCAGAACTTTCTGTCACCGAAATATGAGGAAAATATGTTTTTTTAGCCAAATTTTGAGGTTTGCAAAGGATTCTGGGTAACAGAACCTGGTCAGAGCCCCACAAGTCACCCCATCTTGGATTCCCCTACGTCTCTAGTTTTCAAAAATGCACAGGTTTGGTAGGTTTCCCTAGATGCCGGCTGAGCTAGAGGCCAAAATCTACAGGTAGGCACTTTGCAAAAAACAGCTCTGTTTTCTGTCAAAAAATGGCTTGTGCCCACTTTGTGTTTTGGGACATTTCCTGTTGCGGGCGCTAGGCCTACCCACACAAGTGAGGTACCATTTTTATCGGGAGACTTGGGGGAACGCTGGGTGGAAGGAAATTTGTGGCTCCTCTCAGATTCCAGAACTTTCTGTCACCGAAATGTGAGGAAAATGTGTTTTTTTAGCCAAATGTTGAGATTTCAAAGGATTCTGGGTAACAGAACCTGCTCAGAGCCCCACAAGTCACCCCATTTTGGATTCCCCTAGGTCTCTAGTTTTCAAAAATGCACAGGTTTGGTAGGTTTCCCTAGGTGCCGGCTGAGCTAGAGGCCAAAATCTACAGGTAGGCACTTTGCAAAAAACAGCTCTGTTTTCTGTCAAAAAATGGGATGTGCCCACTTTGTGTTTTGGGACATTTCCTGTTGCGGGCGCTAGGCCTACCCACACACGTGAGGTACCATTTTTATCGGGAGACTTGGGGGAACGCTGGGTGGAAGGAAATTTGTGGCTCCTCTCAGATTCCAGAACTTTCTGTCACCGAAATATGAGGAAAATATGTTTTTTTAGCCAAATTTTGAGGTTTGCAAAGGATTCTGGGTAACAGAACCTGGTCAGAGCCCCACAAGTCACCGCATCTTGGATTCCCCTAGGTCTCTAGTTTTAAAAAATGCACAGGTTAGGTAGGTTTCCCTAGGTGCCGGCTGAGCTAGAGGCCAAAATCTACAGGTAGGCACTTTGCAAAAAACAGCTCTGTTTTCTGTCAAAAAATGGGATGTGCCCACTTTGTGTTTTGGGACATTTCCTGTTGCGGGCGCTAGGCCTACCCACACACGTGAGGTACCATTTTTATCGGGAGACTTGGGGGAACGCTGGGTGGAAGAAAATTCGTGGCTCCTCTCAGATTCCAGAACTTTCTGTCACCGAAATGTGAGGAAAATGTGTTTTTTTAGCCAAATGTTGAGATTTCAAAGGATTCTGGGTAACAGAACCTGCTCAGAGCCCCA
This sequence comes from Pleurodeles waltl, assembly GCF_031143425.1. Taxonomy (NCBI): domain Eukaryota; kingdom Metazoa; phylum Chordata; class Amphibia; order Caudata; family Salamandridae; genus Pleurodeles; species Pleurodeles waltl. The sequence goes on along the minus strand of NC_090436.1, from coordinate 885,896,207 downwards.
CAAGTCACACCTTCTTGGATTCCTCTAGGTCCCTAGTTTTCAAAAATGCACAGGTTTGGTAGGTTTCCCTAGGTGCCGGCTGAGCTAGAGGCCAAAATCTACAGGTAGGCACTTTGCAAAAAACAGCTCTGTTTTCTGTGATGTGTCCACGTTGTGTTTTGGGGCATATCCTGTTGCGGGCGCTAGGCCTACCCACACAAGTGAGGTACCTTTTTTATCGGGAGACTTGGGGGAACGCTGGGTGGAAGGAAATTTGTGGCTCCTCTCAGATTCCAGAACTTTCTGTCACTGAAATGTGACGAAAATATGTTTTTTTAGCCAAATTTTGAGGTTTGCAAAGGATTCTGGGTAACAGAACCTGGTCAGAGCCCCACAAGTCACCCCATCTTGGATTCCCCTAGGTCTCTAGTTTTCAAAAATGCACAGGTTTGGTAGGTTTCCCTAGGTGCCGGCTGAGCTAGACGCCAAAATCTACAGGTAGGCACTTTGCAAAAAACAGGTCTGTTTCCTGTCAAAAAATGGGATGTGCCCACTTTGTATTTTGGGACATTTCCTGTTGCGGGCGCTAGGCCTACCCACACAAGCGAGGTACCATTTTTATCGGGAGACTTGGGGGAACGCTGGGTGGAAGGAAATTTGTGGCTCCTCTCAGATTCCAGAACTTTCTGTCACCGAAATATGAGGAAAATATGTTTTTTTAGCCAAATTTTGAGGTTTGCAAAGGATTCTGGGTAACAGAACCTGGTCAGAGCCCCACAAGTCACCCCATCTTGGATTCCCCTACGTCTCTAGTTTTCAAAAATGCACAGGTTTGGTAGGTTTCCCTAGATGCCGGCTGAGCTAGAGGCCAAAATCTACAGGTAGGCACTTTGCAAAAAACAGCTCTGTTTTCTGTCAAAAAATGGCTTGTGCCCACTTTGTGTTTTGGACATTTCCTGTTGCGGGCGCTAGGCCTACCCACACAAGTGAGGTACCATTTTTATCGGGAGACTTGGGGGAACGCTGGATGGAAGGAAATTTGTGGCTCCTCTCAGATTCCAGAACTTTCTGTCACCGAAATGTGAGGAAAATGTGTTTTTTTAGCCAAATGTTGAGATTTCAAAGGATTCTGGGTAACAGAACCTGCTCAGAGCCCCACAAGTCACCCCATTTTGGATTCCCCTAGGTCTCTAGTTTTCAAAAATGCACAGGTTTGGTAGGTTTCCCTAGGTGCCGGCTGAGCTAGAGGCCAAAATCTACAGGTAGGCACTTTGCAAAAAACAGCTCTGTTTTCTGTCAAAAAATGGGATGTGCCCACTTTGTGTTTTGGGACATTTCCTGTTGCGGGCGCTAGGCCTACCCACACACGTGAGGTACCATTTTTATCGGGAGACTTGGGGGAACGCTGGGTGGAAGGAAATTTGTGGCTCCTCTCAGATTCCAGAACTTTCTGTCACCGAAATATGAGGAAAATATGTTTTTTTAGCCAAATTTTGAGGTTTGCAAAGGATTCTGGGTAACAGAACCTGGTCAGAGCCCCACAAGTCATCGCATCTTGGATTCCCCTAGGTCTCTAGTTTTAAAAAATGCACAGGTTAGGTAGGTTTCCCTAGGTGCCGGCTGAGCTAGAGGCCAAAATCTACAGGTAGGCACTTTGCAAAAAACAGCTCTGTTTTCTGTCAAAAAATGGGATGTGCCCACTTTGTGTTTTGGGACATTTCCTGTTGCGGGCGCTAGGCCTACCCACACACGTGAGGTACCATTTTTATCGGGAGACTTGGGGGAACGCTGGGTGGAAGGAAATTTGTGGCTCCTCTCAGATTCCAGAACTTTCTGTCACCGAAATATGAGGAAAATATGTTTTTTTAGCCAAATTTTGAGGTTTGCAAAGGATTCTGGGTAACAGAACCTGGTCAGAGCCCCACAAGTCATCGCATCTTGGATTCCCCTAGATCTCTAGTTTTCATAAATGCACAGGTTTGGTAGGTTTCCCTAGGTGCCGGCTGAGTTAGAGGCCAAAATCTACAGGTAGGCACTTTGCAAAAAACAGCTCTGTTTTCTGTCAAAAAATGGGATGTGCCCACTTTGTGTTTTGGGACATTTCCTGTTGCGGGCGCTAGGCCTACCCACACAAGTGAGGTACCATTTTTATCGGGAGACTTGGGGGAACGCTGGGTGGAAGGAAATTTGTGGCTCCTCTCAGATTCCAGAACTTTCTGTCACCGAAATATGAGGAAAATATGTTTTTTTAGCCAAATTTTGAGGTTTGCAAAGGATTCTGGGTAACAGAACCTGGTCAGAGCCCCACAAGTCACGCCATCTTGGATTCCCCTAGGTCTCTAATTTTCAAAAATGCACAGGTTTGGTAGGTTTCCCTAGGTGCCGGTTGAGCTAGAGGCCAAAATCTACAGGTAGGCACTTTGCAAAAAACAGCTCTGTTTTCTGTGATGTGTCCACGTTGTGTTTTGGGGCATATCCTGTTGCGGGCGCTAGGCCTACCCACACAAGTGAGGTATCATTTTTATGGGGAGACTTGGGGGAACGCTGGGTGGAAGGAAATTTGTGGCTCCTCTCAGATTCCAGAACTTTCTGTCACCGAAATGTGAGGAAAATGTGTTTTTTTAGCCAAATGTTGAGATTTCAAAGGATTCTGGGTAACAGAACCTGCTCAGAGCCCCACAAGTCACCCCATCTTGGATTTCCCTAGGTCTCTAGTTTTAAAAAATGCACAGGTTTGGTAGGTTTCCCTAGGTGCCGGTTGAGCTATAGGCCAAAATCTACAGGTAGGCACTTTGCAAAAAACAGCTCTGTTTTCTGTGATGTGTCCACGTTGTCTTTTGGGGCATATCCTGTTGCGGGCGCTAGGCCTACCCACACAAGTGAGGTATCATTTTTATCGGGAGACTTGGGGGAACGCTGGGTGGAAGGAAATTTGTGGCTCCTCTCAGATTCCAGAACTTTCTGTCACCGAAATGCGAGGAAATTTTGTTTTTTTAGCAAAAGGTTGAGGTTTGCAAAGGATTCTGGGTAACAGAACCTGGTCAGAGCCCCACAAGTCACCCCATCTTGGATTCCCCTAGGTCTCTAGTTTTCAAAAATGCACAGGTTTGGTAGGTTTCCCTAGGTGCCGGCTGAGATAAAGGACAAAATCTATAGGTAGGCACTTTCCAAAAAACAGCTCTGTTTTCTGTGATGTGTCCACGTTGTGTTTTGGGGCATATCCTGTCGCGGGCGCTAGGCCTACCCACACAAGTGAGGTACCATTTTTATCGGGAGACTTGGGGGAACGCTGGGTGGAAGGAAATTTGTGGCTCCTCTCAGATTCCAGAACTTTCTGTCACAGAAATATGAGGAAAATATGTTTTTTTAGCCAAATTTTGAGGTTTGCAAAGGATTCTGGGTAACAGAACCTGGTCAGAGCCCCACAAGTCACCCCATCTTGGATTCCCCTAGGTCTCTAGTTTTCAAAAATGCACAGGTTTGGTAGGTTTCCCTAGGTGCCGGCTGAGCTAGAGGCCAAAATCTACAGGTAGGCACTTTGCAAAAAACAGCTCTGTTTTCTGTCAAAAAATTGGATGTGCCCACTTTGAATTTTGGGACATTTCCTGTTGCGGGCGCTAGGCCTACCCACACAAGCGAGGTATCATTTTTATGGGGAGACTTGGGGGAACGCTGGGTGGAAGGAAATTTGTGGCTCCTCCCAGATTCCAGAACTTTCTGTCACCGAAATGTGAGGAAAATGTGTTTTTTTAGCCAAATGTTGAGATTTCAAAGGATTCTGGGTAACAGAACCTGCTCAGAGCCCCACAAGTCACCCCATCTTGGATTTCCCTAGGTCTCTAGTTTTCAAAAATGCACAGGTTTGGTAGGTTTCCCTAGGTGCCGGTTGAGCTATAGGCCAAAATCTACAGGTAGGCACTTTGCAAAAAACAGCTCTGTTTTCTGTGATGTGTCCACGTTGTGTTTTGGGGCATATCCTGTTGCGGGCGCTAGGCCTACCCACACAAGTGAGGTATCATTTTTATCGGGAGACTTGGGGGAACGCTGGGTGGAAGGAAATTTGTGGCTCCTCTCAGATTCCAGAACTTTCTGTCACCGAAATGCGAGGAAAATTTGTTTTTTTAGCAAAAGGTTGAGGTTTGCAAAGGATTCTGGGTAACAGAACCTGGTCAGAGCCCCACAAGTCACCCCATCTTGGATTCCCCTAGGTCTCTAGTTTTCAAAAATGCACAGGTTTGGTAGGTTTCCCTAGGTGCCGGCTGAGTTAGAGGCCAAAATCTACAGGTAGGCACTTTGCAAAAAACAGCTCTGTTTTCTGTCAAAAAATGGGATGTGCCCACTTTGTGTTTTGGGACATTTCCTGTTGCGGGCGCTAGGCCTACCCACACAAGTGAGGTACCATTTTTATCGGGAGACTTGGGGGAACGCTGGGTGGAAGGAAATTTGTGGCTCCTCTCAGATTCCAGAACTTTCTGTCACAGAAATATGAGGAAAATATGTTTTTTTAGCCAAATTTTGAGGTTTGCAAAGGATTCTGGGTAACAGAACCTGGTCAGAGCCCCACAAGTCACCCCATCTTGGATTCCCCTAGGTCTCTAGTTTTCAAAAATGCACAGGTTTGGTAGGTTTCCCTAGGTGCCGGCTGAGCTAGAGGCCAAAATCTACAGGTAGGCACTTTGCAAAAAACAGCTCTGTTTTCTGTCAAAAAATTGGATGTGCCCACTTTGAATTTTGGGACATTTCCTGTTGCGGGCGCTAGGCCTACCCACACAAGCGAGGTATAATTTTTATGGGGAGACTTGGGGGAACGCTGGGTGGAAGGAAATTTGTGGCTCCTCCCAGATTCCAGAACTTTCTGTCACCGAAATGTGAGGAAAATGTGTTTTTTTAGCCAAATGTTGAGATTTCAAAGGATTCTGGGTAACAGAACCTGCTCAGAGCCCCACAAGTCACCCCATCTTGGATTTCCCTAGGTCTCTAGTTTTCAAAAATGCACAGGTTTGGTAGGTTTCCCTAGGTGCCGGTTGAGCTATAGGCCAAAATCTACAGGTAGGCACTTTGCAAAAAACAGCTCTGTTTTCTGTGATGTGTCCACGTTGTGTTTTGGGGCATATCCTGTTGCGGGCGCTAGGCCTACCCACACAAGTGAGGTATCATTTTTATCGGGAGACTTGGGGGAACGCTGGGTGGAAGGAAATTTGTGGCTCCTCTCAGATTCCAGAACTTTCTGTCACCGAAATGCGAGGAAAATTTGTTTTTTTAGCAAAAGGTTGAGGTTTGCAAAGGATTCTGGGTAACAGAACCTGGTCAGAGCCCCACAAGTCACCCCATCTTGGATTCCCCTAGGTCTCTAGTTTTCAAAAATGCACAGGTTTGGTAGGTTTCCCTAGGTGCCGGCTGAGCTAAAGGCCAAAATCTATAGGTAGGCACTTTGCAAAAAACAGCTCTGTTTTCTGTGATGTGTCCACGTTGTGTTTTGGGGCATATCCTGTCGCGGGCGTTAGGCCTACCCACACAAGTGAGGTACCTTTTTTATCTGGAGACTTGGGGGAACGCTGGGTGGAAGGAAATTTGTGGCTTCTCTCAGATTCCAGAACTTTCTGTCACCGAAATGTGAGGAAAATATGTTTTTTTAGCAAACTTTTGAGGTTTGCAAAGGATTCTGGGTAACAGAACCGGGTCAGAGCCCCACAAGTCACCCCATCTTGGATTCCCCTAGGTCTCTAGTTTTCAAAAATGCACAGGTTTGGTAGGTTTCCCTAGGTGCCGGCTGAGTTAGAGGCCAAAATCTACAGGTAGGCACTTTGCAAAAAACAGCTCTGTTTTCTGTCAAAAAATGGGATGTGCCAACTTTGTGTTTTGGGACATTTCCTGTTGCGGCCGCTAGGCCTACCCACACAAGTGAGGTACCATTTTTATCGGGAGACTTGGGGGAACGCTGGGTGGAAGGAAATTTGTGGCTCCTCTCAGATTCCAGAACTTTCTGTCACCGAAATATGAGGAAAATATGTTTTTTTAGCCAAATTTTGAGGTTTGCAAAGGATTCTGGGTAACAGAACCTGGTCAGAGCCCCACAAGTCACCCCATCTTGGATTCCCCTAGGTCTCTAGTTTTCAAAAATGCACAGGTTTGGTAGGTTTCCCTAGGTGCCGGCTGAGGTAGAGGCCAAAATCTACAGGTAGGCACTTTGCAAAAAACAGCTCTGTTTTCTGTCAAAAAATGGGATGTGCCCACTTTGTATTTTGGGACATTTCCTGTTGCGGGCGCTAGGCCTACCCACACAAGCGAGGTACCATTTTTATCGGGAGACTTGGGGGAACGCTGGGTGGAAGGAAATTTTTGGCTCCTCTCAGATTCCAGAACTTTCTGTCACCGAAATATGAGGAAAATATGTTTTTTTAGCCAAATTTTGAGGTTTGCAAAGGATTCTGGGTAACAGAACCTGGTCAGAGCCCCACAAGTCACCCCCATCTTGGATTCCCCTAGGTCTCTAGTTTTCAAAAATGCACAGGTTTGGTAGGTTTCCCTAGGTGCCGGCTGAGCTAGAGGCCAAAATCTACAGGTAGGCACTTTGCAAAAAACAGCTCTGTTTTCTGTCAAAAAATGGGATGTGCCCACTTTGTGTTTTGGGACATTTCCTGTTGCGGGCGCTAGGCTTACCCACACAAGTGAGGTACCATTTTTTTGGGGAGACTTGGGGGAACGCTGGGTGGAAGGAAATTTGTGGCTCCTCTCAGATTCCAGAACTTTCTGTCACCGAAATGTGAGGAAAATGTGTTTTTTTAGCCAAATGTTGAGATTTCAAAGGATTATGGGTAACAGAACCTGCTCAGAGCCCCACAAGTCACCCCATCTTGGATTCCCCTAGGTCCCTAGTTTTAAAAAATGCACAGGTTTGGTAGGTTTCCCTAGGTGCCGGCTGAGCTAGAGGCTAAAATCTACAGGTAGGCACTTTGCAAAAAACAGCTCTGTTTTCTGTGATGTGTCCACGTTGTGTTTTGGGGCATATCCTGTTGCGGGCGCTAGGCCCACCCACACAAGTGAGGTATCATTTTTATAGGGAGACTTGGGGGAACGCTGGGTGGAAGGAAATTTGTGGCTCCTCTCAGATTCCAGAACTTTCTGTCACCGAAATTCGAGGAAAATGTGTTTTTTTAGCAAAATGTTGAGGTTTGCAAAGGATTCTGGGTAACCGAACGTGGTCAGAGCCCCACAAGTCACCCCATCTTGGATTCCCCTAGGTCTCTAGTTTTCAAAAATGCACAGGTTTGGTAGGTTTCCCTAGGTGCCGGCTGAGCTAAAGGCCAAAATCTACAGGTAGGCACTTTGCAAAAAACAGCTCTGTTTTCTGTGATGTGTCCACGTTGTGTTTTGGGGCATATCCTGTTGCGGGCGCTAGGCCTACCCACACAAGTGAGGTACCTTTTTTATCGGGAGACTTGGGGGAACGCTGGGTGGAAGGAAATTTGTGGCTCCTCTCAGATTCCAGAACTTTCTGTCACTGAAATGTGACGAAAATATGTTTTTTTAGCCAAATTTTGAGGTTTGCAAAGGATTCTGGGTAACAGAACCTGGTCAGAGCCCCACAAGTCACCCCATCTTGGATTCCCCTAGGTCTCTAGTTTTCAAAAATGCACAGGTTTGGTAGGTTTCCCTAGGTGCCGGCTGAGCTAGACGCCAAAATCTACAGGTAGGCACTTTGCAAAAAACAGGTCTGTTTCCTGTCAAAAAATGGGATGTGCCCACTTTGTATTTTGGGACATTTCCTGTTGCGGGCGCTAGGCCTACCCACACAAGCGAGGTACCATTTTTATCAGGAGACTTGGGGGAACGCTGGGTGGAAGGAAATTTGTGGCTCCTCTCAGATTCCAGAACTTTCTGTCACCGAAATATGAGGAAAATATGTTTTTTTAGCCAAATTTTGAGGTTTGCAAAGGATTCTGGGTAACAGAACCTGGTCAGAGCCCCACAAGTCACCCCATCTTGGATTCCCCTACGTCTCTAGTTTTCAAAAATGCACAGGTTTGGTAGGTTTCCCTAGATGCCGGCTGAGCTAGAGGCCAAAATCTACAGGTAGGCACTTTGCAAAAAACAGCTCTGTTTTCTGTCAAAAAATGGCTTGTGCCCACTTTGTGTTTTGGGACATTTCCTGTTGCGGGCGCTAGGCCTACCCACACAAGTGAGGTACCATTTTTATCGGGAGACTTGGGGGAACGCTGGGTGGAAGGAAATTTGTGGCTCCTCTCAGATTCCAGAACTTTCTGTCACCGAAATGTGAGGAAAATGTGTTTTTTTAGCCAAATGTTGAGATTTCAAACGATTCTGGGTAACAGAACCTGCTCAGAGCCCCACAAGTCACCCCATTTTGGATTCCCCTAGGTCTCTAGTTTTCAAAAATGCACAGGTTTGGTAGGTTTCCCTAGGTGCCGGCTGAGCTAGAGGCCAAAATCTACAGGTAGGCACTTTGCAAAAAACAGCTCTGTTTTCTGTCAAAAAATGGGATGTGCCCACTTTGTGTTTTGGGACATTTCCTGTTGCGGGCGCTAGGCCTACCCACACACGTGAGGTACCATTTTTATCGGGAGACTTGGGGGAACGCTGGGTGGAAGGAAATTTGTGGCTCCTCTCAGATTCCAGAACTTTCTGTCACCGAAATATGAGGAAAATATGTTTTTTTAGCCAAATTTTGAGGTTTGCAAAGGATTCTGGGTAACAGAACCTGGTCAGAGCCCCACAAGTCACCGCATCTTGGATTCCCCTAGGTCTCTAGTTTTAAAAAATGCACAGGTTAGGTAGGTTTCCCTAGGTGCCGGCTGAGCTAGAGGCCAAAATCTACAGGTAGGCACTTTGCAAAAAACAGCTCTGTTTTCTGTCAAAAAATGGGATGTGCCCACTTTGTGTTTTGGGACATTTCCTGTTGCGGGCGCTAGGCCTACCCACACACGTGAGGTACCATTTTTATCGGGAGACTTGGGGGAACGCTGGGTGGAAGAAAATTCGTGGCTCCTCTCAGATTCCAGAACTTTCTGTCACCGAAATGTGAGGAAAATGTGTTTTTTTAGCCAAATGTTGAGATTTCAAAGGATTCTGGGTAACAGAACCTGCTCAGAGCCCCACAAGTCACACCTTCTTGGATTCCTCTAGGTCCCTAGTTTTCAAAAATGCACAGGTTTGGTAGGTTTCCCTAGGTGCCGGCTGAGCTAGAGGCCAAAATCTACAGGTAGGCACTTTGCAAAAAACAGCTCTGTTTTCTGTGATGTGTCCACGTTGTGTTTTGGGGCATATCCTGTTGCGGGCGCTAGGCCTACCCACACAAGTGAGGTACCTTTTTTATCGGGAGACTTGGGGGAACGCTGGGTGGAAGGAAATTTGTGGCTCCTCTCAGATTCCAGAACTTTCTGTCACTGAAATGTGACGAAAATATGTTTTTTTAGCCAAATTTTGAGGTTTGCAAAGGATTCTGGGTAACAGAACCTGGTCAGAGCCCCACAAGTCACCCCATCTTGGATTCCCCTAGGTCTCTAGTTTTCAAAAATGCACAGGTTTGGTAGGTTTCCCTAGGTGCCGGCTGAGCTAGACGCCAAAATCTACAGGTAGGCACTTTGCAAAAAACAGGTCTGTTTCCTGTCAAAAAATGGGATGTGCCCACTTTGTATTTTGGGACATTTCCTGTTGCGGGCGCTAGGCCTACCCACACAAGCGAGGTACCATTTTTATCGGGAGACTTGGGGGAACGCTGGGTGGAAGGAAATTTGTGGCTCCTCTCAGATTCCAGAACTTTCTGTCACCGAAATATGAGGAAAATATGTTTTTTTAGCCAAATTTTGAGGTTTGCAAAGGATTCTGGGTAACAGAACCTGGTCAGAGCCCCACAAGTCACCCCATCTTGGATTCCCCTACGTCTCTAGTTTTCAAAAATGCACAGGTTTGGTAGGTTTCCCTAGATGCCGGCTGAGCTAGAGGCCAAAATCTACAGGTAGGCACTTTGCAAAAAACAGCTCTGTTTTCTGTCAAAAAATGGCTTGTGCCCACTTTGTGTTTTGGACATTTCCTGTTGCGGGCGCTAGGCCTACCCACACAAGTGAGGTACCATTTTTATCGGGAGACTTGGGGGAACGCTGGATGGAAGGAAATTTGTGGCTCCTCTCAGATTCCAGAACTTTCTGTCACCGAAATGTGAGGAAAATGTGTTTTTTTAGCCAAATGTTGAGATTTCAAAGGATTCTGGGTAACAGAACCTGCTCAGAGCCCCACAAGTCACCCCATTTTGGATTCCCCTAGGTCTCTAGTTTTCAAAAATGCACAGGTTTGGTAGGTTTCCCTAGGTGCCGGCTGAGCTAGAGGCCAAAATCTACAGGTAGGCACTTTGCAAAAAACAGCTCTGTTTTCTGTCAAAAAATGGGATGTGCCCACTTTGTGTTTTGGGACATTTCCTGTTGCGGGCGCTAGGCCTACCCACACACGTGAGGTACCATTTTTATCGGGAGACTTGGGGGAACGCTGGGTGGAAGGAAATTTGTGGCTCCTCTCAGATTCCAGAACTTTCTGTCACCGAAATATGAGGAAAATATGTTTTTTTAGCCAAATTTTGAGGTTTGCAAAGGATTCTGGGTAACAGAACCTGGTCAGAGCCCCACAAGTCATCGCATCTTGGATTCCCCTAGGTCTCTAGTTTTAAAAAATGCACAGGTTAGGTAGGTTTCCCTAGGTGCCGGCTGAGCTAGAGGCCAAAATCTACAGGTAGGCACTTTGCAAAAAACAGCTCTGTTTTCTGTCAAAAAATGGGATGTGCCCACTTTGTGTTTTGGGACATTTCCTGTTGCGGGCGCTAGGCCTACCCACACACGTGAGGTACCATTTTTATCGGGAGACTTGGGGGAACGCTGGGTGGAAGAAAATTCGTGGCTCCTCTCAGATTCCAGAACTTTCTGTCACCGAAATGTGAGGAAAATGTGTTTTTTTAGCCAAATGTTGAGATTTCAAAGGATTCTGGGTAACAGAACCTGCTCAGAGCCCCACAAGTCACACCTTCTTGGATTCCTCTAGGTCCCTAGTTTTCAAAAATGCACAGGTTTGGTAGGTTTCCCTAGGTGCCGGCTGAGCTAGAGGCCAAAATCTACAGGTAGGCACTTTGCAAAAAACAGCTCTGTTTTCTGTGATGTGTCCACGTTGTGTTTTGGGGCATATCCTGTTGCGGGCGCTAGGCCTACCCACACAAGTGAGGTATCATTTTTATCGGTAGACTTGGGGGAACGCTGGGTGGAAGGAAATTTGTGGCTCCTCTCAGATTCCAAAACTTTCTGTCACCGAAATGTGAGGAAAATGTGTTTTTTTAGCAAAATGTTGAGGTTTGCAAAGGATTCTGGGTAACAGAACGTGGTCAGAGCCCCACAAGTCACCCCATCTTGGATTCCCCTAGGTCTCTAGTTTTCAAAAATGCACAGGTTTGGTAGGTTTCCCTAGGTGCCGGCTGCGCTAAAGGCCAAAATCTACAGGTAGGCACTTTTAAAAAAACAGCTCTGTTTTCTGTGATGTGTCCACGTTGTGTTTTGGGGCATATCCTGTCACGGGCGCTAGGCCTACCCACACAAGTGAGGTACCTTTTTTATCGGGAGACTTGGGGGAACGCTGGGTGGAAGGAAATTTGTGGCTCCTCTCAGATTCCAGAACTTTCTGTCACCGAAATGTGAGGAAAATATGTTTTTTTAGCCAAATTTTGAGGTTTGCAAAGGATTCTGGGTAACATAACCTGGTCAGAGCCCCACAAGTCACCCCATCTTGGATTCCCCTAGATCTCTAGTTTTCATAAATGCAGAGGTTTGGTAGTTTTCCCTAGGTGCCGGCTGAGCTAGAGGCCAAAATCTACAGGTAGGCACTTTGCAAAAAACAGCTCTGTTTTCTGTCAAAAAATGGGATGTGCCCACTTTGTGTTTTGGGACATTTCCTGTTGCGGGCGCTAGGCCTACCCACACAAGTGAGGTACCATTTTTATCGGGAGACTTGGGGGAACGCTGGGTGGAAGGAAATTTGTGGCTCCTCTCAGATTCCAGAACTTTCTGTCACCGAAATATGAGGAAAATATGTTTTTTTAGCCAAATTTTGAGGTTTGCAAAGGATTCTGGGTAACAGAACCTGGTCAGAGCCCCACAAGTCACCCCATCTTGGATTCCCCTAGGTCTTTAGTTTTAAAAAATGCACAGGTTTGGGAGGTTTCCCTAGGTGCCGGATGAGCTAGAGGCCAAAATCTACAGGTAGGCACTTTGCAAAAACCAGCTCTGTTTTCTGTCAAAAAATGGGATGTGCCCACTTTGTGTTTTGGGTCATTTCCTGTTGCGGGCGCTAGGCCTACCCACACAAGCGAGGTACCTTTTTTATCGGGAGACTTGGGGGAACGCTGGGTGGAAGGAAATTTGTGGCTCCTCTCAGATTCCAGAACTTTCTGTCACCGAAATGTGAGGAAAATATGTTTTTTTAGCCATATTTTGAGGTTTGCAAAGGATTCTGGGTAACAGAACCTGGTCAGAGCCCCACAAGTCACCCCATCTTGGATTCCCCTAGGTCTCTAGTTTTAAAAAATGCACAGGTTTGGTAGGTTTCCCTAGGTGCCGGCTGAGCTAGAGGCCAAAATCTACAGGTAGGCATTTGCAAAAAACAGCTCTGTTTTCTGTCAAAAAATGGGATGTGCCCACTTTGTGTTTTGGGTCATTTCCTGTTGCGGGCGCTAGGCCTACCCACACAAGCGAGGTACCATTTTTATCGGGAGACTTGGGGGAACGCTGGGTGGAAGGAGATTTGTGGCTCCTCTCAGATTCCAGAACTTTCTGTCACCGAAATGTGAGGAAAATATGTTTTTTTAGCCATATTTTGAGGTTTGCAAAGGATTGTGGGTAACAGAACCTGGTCAGAGCCCCACAAGTCACCCCATCTTGGATTCCCCTAGGTCTCTAGTTTTAAAAAATGCACAGGTTTGGTAGGTTTCCCTAGGTGCCGGCTGAGCTAGAGGCCAAAATCTACAGGTAGGCACTTTGCAAAAAACAGCTCTGTTTTCTGTCAAAAAATGGGATGTGCCCACTTTGTGTTTTGGGACATTTCCTGTTGCGGGCGCTAGGCCTACCCACAGAAGTGAGGTACCATTTTTATCGGGAGACTTGGGGGAACGCTGGGTGGAAGGAAATTTGTGGCTCCCCTCAGATTCCAGAACTTTCTGTCACCGAAATATGAGGAAAATATGTTTTTTTAGCCAAATTTTGAGGTTTGAAAGGATTCTGGGTAACAGAACCTGGTCAGAGCCCCACAAGTCACCCCATCTTGGATTCCCCTAGGTCTCTAGTTTTAAAAAATGCACAGGTTTGGTAGGTTTCCCTAGGTGCCGGCTGAGCTAGAGGCCAAAATCTACAGGTAGGCACTTTGCAAAAAACAGCTCTGCTTTCTGTCAAAAAATGGGATGTGCCCACTTTGTGTTTTGGGACATTTCCTGTTGCGCGCGCTAGGCCTGCCCACACAAGTGAGGTACCATTTTTATCGGGAGACTTGGGGGAACGCTGGGTGGAAGGAAATTTGTGGCTCCTCTCAGATTCCAGAACTTTCTGTCACCGAAATATGAGGAAAATATGTTTTTTTAGCCAAATTTTGAGGTTTGCAAAGGATTCTGGGTAACAGAACCTGGTCAGAGCCCCACAAGTCACCCCATCTTGGATTCCCCTAGGTCTCTAGTTTTAAAAAATGCACAGGTTTGGTAGGTTTCCCTAGGTGCCGGCTGAGCTAGAGGCCAAAATCTACAGGTAGGGACTTTGCAAAAAACAGCTCTGTTTTCTGTCAAAAAATGGGATGTGCCCACTTTGTGTTTTGGGACATTTCCTGTTGCGGGCGCTAGGCCTACCCACACAAGCGAGGTACCATTTTTATCGGGAGACTTGGGGGAACGCTGGGTGGAAGGAAATTTGTGGCTCCTCTCAGATTCCAGAACTTTCTGTCACCGAAATATGAGGAAAATATGTTTTGTTAGCCAAATTTTGAGGTTTGCAAAGGATTCTGGGTAACAGAACCTGGTCAGAGCCCCACAAGTCACCCCATCTTGGATTCCCCTAGGTCTCTAGTTTTCAAAAATGCACAGGTTTGGTAGGTTTCCCTAGGTGCCGGCTGAGCTAGAGGCCAAAATCTACAGATAGGCACTTTGCAAAAAACAGCTCTGTTTTCTGTGATGTATCCACGTTGTGTTTTGGGGCATATCCTTTCGCAGGCGCTAGGCCTACCCACACAAGTGAGGAACCTTTTTTATCGGGAGACTTGGGGGAACGCTGGTTGGAAGGAAATTTGTGGCTCCTCTCAGATTACAGAACTTCCTGTCACCGAAATGTGAGGAAAATATGTTTTTTTAGCCAAATTTTGAGGTTTGCAAAGGATTCTGGGTAACAGAACCTGGTCAGAGCCCCACAAGTCACCCCATCTTGGATTCCCCTAGGTCTCTAGTTTTCAAAAATGCACAGGTTTGGTAGGTTTCCCTAGGAGCCGGCTGAGCTAGAGGCCAAAATCTACAGGTAGGCACTTTGCAAAAAACAGCTCTGTTTTCTGTCAAAAAATGGGATGTGCCCACTTTGTGTTTTGGGACATTTCCTGTTGCGGGCGCTAGGCCTACCCACACAAGTGAGGTACCATTTTTATCGGGAGACTTGGGGGAACGCTGGGTGGAAGGAAATTTGTGGCTCCTCTCAGATTCCAGAACTTTCTGTCACCGAAATATGAGGAAAATATGTTTTTTTAGCCAAATTTTGAGGTTTGCAAAGGATTCTGGGTAACAGAACCTGGTCAGAGCCCCACAAGTCACCCCATCTTGGATTCCCCTAGGTCTTTAGTTTTAAAAAATGCACAGGTTCGGGAGGTTTCCCTAGGTGCCGGATGAGCTAGAGGCCAAAATCTACAGGTAGGCACTTTGCAAAAACCAGCTCTGTTTTCTGTCAAAAAATGGGATGTGCCCACTTTGTGTTTTGGGTCATTTCCTGTTGCGGGCGCTAGGCCTACCCACACAAGCGAGTTACCTTTTTTATCGGGAGACTTGGGGGAACGCTGGGTGGAAGGAAATTTGTGGCTCCTCTCAGATTCCAGAACTTTCTGTCACCGAAATGTGAGGAAAATATGTTTTTTTAGCCATATTTTGAGGTTTGCAAAGGATTCTGGGTAACAGAACCTGGTCAGAGCCCCACAAGTCACCCCATCTTGGATTCCCCTAGGTCTCTAGTTTTAAAAAATGCACAGGTTTGGTAGGTTTCCCTAGGTGCCGGCTGAGCTAGAGGCCAAAATCTACAGGTAGGCATTTGCAAAAAACAGCTCTGTTTTCTGTCAAAAAATGGGATGTGCCCACTTTGTGTTTTGGGTCATTTCCTGTTGCGGGCGCTAGGCCTACCCACACAAGCGAGGTACCATTTTTATCGGGAGACTTGGGGGAACGCTGGGTGGAAGGAGATTTGTGGCTCCTCTCAGATTCCAGAACTTTCTGTCACCGAAATGTGAGGAAAATATGTTTTTTTAGCCATATTTTGAGGTTTGCAAAGGATTCTGGGTAACAGAACCTGGTCAGAGCCCCACAAGTCACCCCATCTTGGATTCCCCTAGGTCTCTAGTTTAAAAAAATGCACAGGTTTGGTAGGTTTCCCTAGGTGCCGGCTGAGCTAGAGGCCAAAATCTACAGGTAGGCACTTTGCAAAAAACAGCTCTGTTTTCTGTCAAAAAATGGGATGTGCCCACTTTGTGTTTTGGGACATTTCCTGTTGCGGGCGCTAGGCCTACCCACACAAGTGAGGTACCATTTTTATCGGGAGACTTGGGGGAACGCTGGGTGGAAGGAAATTTGTGGCTCCCCTCAGATTCCAGAACTTTCTGTCACCGAAATATGAGGAAAATATGTTTTTTTAGCCAAATTTTTAGGTTTGAAAGGATTCTGGGTAACAGAACCTGGTCAGAGCCCCACAAGTCACCCCATCTTGGATTCCCCTAGGTCTCTAGTTTTCAAAAATACACAGGTTTGGAAGGTTTCCCTAGGTGCCGGCTGAGCTAGAGGCCAAAATCTACAGGTAGGCACTTTGCTAAAAACAGCTCTGCTTTCTGTCAAAAAATGGGATGTGCCCACTTTGTGTTTTGGGACATTTCCTGTTGCGGGCGCTAGGCCTGCCCACACAAGTGAGGTACCATTTTTATCGGGAGACTTGGGGGAACGCTGGGTGGAATGAAATTTGTGGCTCCTCTCAGATTCCAGAACTTTCTGTCACCAAAATATGAGGAAAATATGTTTTTTTAGCCAAATTTTGAGGTTTGGAAAGGATTCTGGGTAACAGAACCTGGTCAGAGCCCCACAAGTCACCCCATCTTGGATTCCCCTAGGTCTCTAGTTTAAAAAAATGCACAGGTTTGGTAGGTTTCCCTAGGTGCCGGCTGAGCTAGAGGCCAAAATCTACAGGTAGGGACTTTGCAAAAAACAGCTCTGTTTTCTGTCAAAAAATGGGATGTGCCCACTTTGTGTTTTGGGACATTTCCTGTTGCGGGCGCTAGGCCTACCCACACAAGCGAGGTACCATTTTTATCGGGAGACTTGGGGGAACGCTGGGTGGAAGGAAATTTGTGGCTCCTCTCAGATTCGAGAACTTTCTGTCACCGAAATATGAGGAAAATATGTTTTTTTAGCCAAATTTTGAGGTTTGCAAAGGATTCTGGGTAACAGAACCTGGTCAGAGCCCCACAAGTCACCCCATCTTGGATTCCCCTAGGTCTCTAGTTTTAAAAAATGCACAGGTTTGGTAGGTTTCCCTAGGTGCCGGCTGAGCTAGAGGCCAAAATCTACAGGTAGGCACTTTGCAAAAAACAGCTCTGTTTTCTGTCAAAAAATGGGATGTGCCCACTTTGTGTTTTGGGACATTTCCTGTTGCGGGCGCTAGGCCTACCCACACAAGTGAGGTACCATTTTTATCGGGAGACTTGGGGGAACGCTGGGTGGAAGGAAATTTGTGGCTCCCCTCAGATTCCAGAACTTTCTGTCACCGAAATATGAGGAAAATATGTTTTTTTAGCCAAATTTTTAGGTTTGAAAGGATTCTGGGTAACAGAACCTGGTCAGAGCCCCACAAGTCACCCCATCTTGGATTCCCCTAGGTCTCTAGTTTTCAAAAATGCACAGGTTTGGTAGGTTTCCCTAGGTGCCGGCTGAGCTAGAGGCCAAAATCTACAGGTAGGCACTTTGCTAAAAACAGCTTCTGCTTTCTGTCAAAAAATGGGATGTGCCCACTTTGTGTTTTGGGACATTTCCTGTTGCGGGCGCTAGGCCTGCCCACACAAGTGAGGTACCATTTTTATCGGGAGACTTGGGGGAACGCTGGGTGGAATGAAATTTGTGGCTCCTCTCAGATTCCAGAACTTTCTGTCACCAAAATATGAGGAAAATATGTTTTTTTAGCCAAATTTTGAGGTTTGGAAAGGATTCTGGGTAACAGAACCTGGTCAGAGCCCCACAAGTCACCCCATCTTGGATTCCCCTAGGTCTCTAGTTTAAAAAAATGCACAGGTTTGGTAGGTTTCCCTAGGTGCCGGCTGAGCTAGAGGCCAAAATCTACAGGTAGGGACTTTGCAAAAAACAGCTCTGTTTTCTGTCAAAAAATGGGATGTGCCCACTTTGTGTTTTGGGACATTTCCTGTTGCGGGCGCTAGGCCTACCCACACAAGCGAGGTACCATTTTTATCGGGAGACTTGGGGGAACGCTGGGTGGAAGGAAATTTGTGGCTCCTCTCAGATTCGAGAACTTTCTGTCACCGAAATATGAGGAAAATATGTTTTTTTAGCCAAATTTTGAGGTTTGCAAAGGATTCTGGGTAACAGAACCTGGTCAGAGCCCCACAAGTCACCCCATCTTGGATTCCCCTAGGTCTCTAGTTTTCAAAAATGCACAGGTTTGGTAGGTTTCCCTAGGTGCCGGCTGAGCTAGAGGCCAAAATCTACAGATAGGCACTTTGCAAAAAACAGCTCTGTTTTCTGTGATGTATCCACGTTGTGTTTTGGGGCATATCCTGTCGCAGGCGCTAGGCCTACCCAAACAAGTGAGGTACCTTTTTTATCGGGAGACTTGGGGGAACGCTGCTTGGAAGGAAATTTGTGGCTCCTCTCAGATTACAGAACTTCCTGTCACCGAAATGTGAGGAAAATATGTTTTTTAGCCAAATTTTGAGGTTTGCAAAGGATTCTGGGTAACAGAACCTGGTCAGAGCCCCACAAGTCACCCCATCTTGGATTCCCCTAGGTCTCTAGTTTTCAAAAATG